>NC_092373.1:16648605-18048053 GCF_030028105.1 Mobula birostris | reverse complement strand
CATGTCCTCTTGTATTGAGCAGTGGTGCCCTGGGGAAGAGGCGCTGGCTATCCACTCTATCTATTCCTCTTATTATCTTGTACACCTCTATCATATCTCCTCTCATCCTTCTTCTCCCCAAAGAGTAAAGCCCTAGCTCCCTTAATCTCTGATCATAATACATACTTTCTAAACCAGGCAGCATCCTGGTAAATCTCCTCTGTACCCTTTCCAATGCTTCCACATCCTTCCTATAGTGAGGTGACCAGAACCGGACACAATACTCCAAATGTGGCCTTACCAGAGTTTTATAGAGCTGCATCATTACATCGGGACTCTTAAACTCTATCCCTCGACTTATGAAAGCTAACACCCCATAAGCTTTCTTAACTACCCTATCCACCTGTGAGGCAACTTTCAGGGATCTGTGGACATGTACCCTGAGATCCCTCTGCTCCTCCACACTACCAAGTATCCTGCCATTTACTTTGTACTCTGCCTTGGAGTTTGTCCTTCCAAAGTGTACCACCTCACACTTCTCTGGGTTGAACTCCATCTGCCAGTTCTCAGCCCACTTCTGCATCCTATCAATGTCTCTCTGCAATCTTTGACAATCCTGTACACTATCTACAACACCACCAACCTTTGTGTCGTCTGCAAACTTGCCATCCCACCCTTCTACCCCCACATCCAGGTCGTTAATAAAAATCACGAAAAGTAGAGGTCCCAGAACAGATCCTTGTGGGACACCACTAGTCACAATCCTCCAATCTGAATGTACTCCCTCCACCACCACCCTCTGCCTTCTGCAGGCAAGCCAATTCTGAATCCACCTGGCCAAACTTCCCTGGATCCCATGCTTTCTAACTTTCTGAATAAGCCTACCGTGTGGAACCTTGTCAAATGCCTTACTAAAATCCATATAGATCACATCCACTGCACTACCCTCATCTATATGCCTGGTCACCTCCTCAAAGAACTCTATCAGGCTTGTTAGACACGATCTGCCCTTCACAAAGCCATGCTGACTGTCCCTGATCAGACCATGATTCTCTAAATGCCTATAGATCCTATCTCTGAGAATCTTTTCCAACAGCTTTCCCACCACAGACGTAAGGCTCACTGGTCTATAATTACCCGGACTATCCCTACTACCTTTTTTGAACAAGGGAACAACATTCGCCTCCCTCCAATCCTCCGGTACCATTCCCGTGGACAACGAGGACATAAAGATCCTAGTCAGAGGCTCAGCAATCTCTCCTCTCACCTCGTGGAGCAGCCTGGGGAATATTCCGTCAGGCCCTGGGGACTTATCTGTCCTAATGTATTTTAACAACTCCAACACCACCTCTCCCTTAATATCAGCATGCTCCAGAACATCAACCTCACTCATATTGTCCTCACCATCATCAAGTTCCCTCTCATTGGTGAATACCGAAGAGAAGTATTCATTGAGGACCTCGCTCATTTCCACAGCCTCCAGGCACATCTTCCCACCTTTATCTCTAATCGGTCCTACCTTCACTCGTGTCATCCTTTTTTTCTTCACATAATTGAAGAATGCCTTAGGGCTTTCCTTTACCCTACTCGCCAAGGCCTTCTCATGCCCCCTTCTTGCTCTTCTCAGCCCCTTCTTAAGCTCCTTTCTTGCTTCCCTAGATTCCTCAATAGACCCAGCTGATCCTTGCTTCCTAAACCCCATGTATGCTGCCTTCTTCCTCCTGACTAGATTTTCCACCTCACTTGTCATCCATGGTTCCTTCACCCTACCATTCTTTATCTTCCTCACCGGGACAAATTTATCCCTTACATCCCGCAAGAGATCTCTAAACATCGACCACATGTCCATAGTACATTTCCCTGCAAAAACGTCATCCCAATTCACACCCGCAAGTTCTAGCCTTATAGCCTCATAATTTGCCTTTCCCCAATTAAAAATTTTCCTGTCCTCTTTGATTCTATCCTTTTCCATGATAATTATAAAGGCCAGGGAGCGGTGGTCACTGTCCCCCAGATGCTCACCCACTGAGAGATCTGTGACCTGACCCGGTTCATTACCTAGTACTAGATCTAGTATGGCATTCCCCCTGGTCGGCCTGTCCACATACTGTGATAGGAATCCATCCTGGACACACTTAACAAATTCTGCCCCATCTAAACCCTTGGAACTAATCAGGTGCCAATCAATATTAGGGAAGTTAAAGTCACCCATGATAACAACCCTGTTATTTTTGCACCTTTCCAAAATCTGCCTCCCAATACAAAAAGCTTCTAAAGATAAACATCAAACTGCCAGCAAGATAAAAAAAAATGTACCAAAAATTTACAATTAGATCATGAAGGAAATTTATCAATTAACTCAAATAATGGTAACGAGCAAATGAACCACATCTTTTCTCAGAATCAAACATCAATTCAAAGGTTCGACTTCTAATTTTCTCCAAATTAAGACATAGCATCACTTGAGAGAACCATTGTGACAAAATGGGAGCCGGCGTATCCTTCCACTTCAACAAAATGGCCCTCCAAGCTATCAATGTAACAAATGCAATAACATGTTGGTCAGACAGAGAGATACCGCGGATATTTTGAGGAATTATTCCAAAAAGCACAGTTAATTTGTTAGGATGTAAATTAATTTTAAGTGCTTTAGAAATTGTAGAAAAAACTGACTTCCAGGACTGTTCCAGTATAGAACATGACCAAAACATGTGTGTCAGTGTTGCTGTCTCAGTTTTACATTTATCGCAATAACTATTAAATGATAGGGTCTTTTAAGAGACTCCTCAATAGGTACATGGAGCTTAGAAAAATAGAGGGCTATGGGTAAGCCTAGGTAGTTTCAGGGTAAGGACATGTTTGGCACAGCTTTGTGGGCTGAAGGGCTTGTATTGTGCTGTAGGTTTTCTATGTTTCTATGTTCTCTGTTCCAGAATACCCAAGCCCCTTTGCACCTCTGATTTCAGAACTTACTCCCATTTCGAAAATAGTCTATGCTTTTATTCCTTCTGTCAAAGTTCATCACCATACTCTTACCTTTGCATATTGCACCTGCCACTTCTTTGTCCATTCCTCTAATCTGTATGAGTCCTTCTGCAGACTCCCTGCTTCCTCAGCACTGCTTTCCCCTCCATCTATCTTTGTGTTGTCTGTAAACTTGGCCACAAAGCAATCAGTTCAATCACCCAGATCATTGACATATAATGTGAAAAGAAGCGGTCCCGGTACTGACCCTGGAGTAACACTAGTTACTGGCAGCCAACCAGGTCATTCCCAGTCTTTGCCTCCTACCAGTCAACTAGGTTTTTATCCATGCTAGTATCTTTCTTATCTTCTTAAGCAGTCTTATGTGTGTCACCTTGTCAAAGACCTTTTGAAGATACAAGTGAACTACATCCACTGATTTTTCTTTGTCTATTCTGACTGTTATTTCCTCGAAGAATTCCAACAGAATTGTCGGTCAAGATTTCCTGTTAAGGAAACCATGCTGAGTTTGGCCTCCAAGTACCCTGAAAGCTCATTCCTAATAATGGACTCCAACATCTTTCCGAACATTGAAGTCAGGCTAACTGGCCTATAGTTTCCTTTCTTCTGCCTCCCTCTCTTCTTAAGGAGTGGAGTAATGCTTGCAATTTTCCACTGGTGAGAAGGTCAGAGGGAGAAAGTTTAAAGGAAATGTGCAGGGTAAGTTTTTTTTTAACACCTGGAGTGGTAGGTGTCTGGAATGGGCTGCCAGAGCTAGAGGTGGAAGTCAAAATCAAAGTAAAATTTATTATCAGAGTACATGCATGTCATCACATACAACCCTGAGATTGTTTTTCCTGTTGCCATACTTAGCAAATCTATAGAGCAGTAACTTTAAACAGGATCAATGAACAACCAACTGTGCAAATGCAGATAGAAATAAATAGCAAGAAATAATGAGCATGAAGTTGCAAAATAAGTGTCCTTAAATGAGTGTAGTTGTCCCCTTTTGTTCAAGAGCCTAATGGTTGAAGGCTATTAACTGTTCTTGAACCTGGTGGTGCGGGTCGTGGGTACCTGTACCTTCTACCTGATAGCAGCAGTGAGGAAAGAGCATGGTCTGGGTGATGAGGATCTTTGACGCTGGGTGCTGCCTTCCTATGGTAATGTTTCATGTAGATGTGCTCAATAGTTGGGAGGGTTTTACCCGTGATTTACTGGGCCGAATCCACTACCTTTTGTAGAATTTTCCACTCAGAGGCACTGGTGCTCTCATACCAGGTCATAATGCGGCCTGTCCACCACACACCTTTAGAATTTTATCAAAGGTTTTTAATGACAAGCCCAGTCTCTGCAGATCCCTGAGGAAGTACAGGCGCTGTCGTGCTGTCATATTTATACGATGGGTCCAGGACAGGTCCTCTGAGACAGTGACACCCAGGAATTTAAAGTTACTGACCCCCTCCACCTCTGATCCTCCAGTGATTACTGGCCCATGGACCTCTGGCTTTCCTCTCCTGAAGTCTACAATCAGTAAGAAACATTTAGAACAACACAGTAACGTGAAGGAATGGAAGAATATGGATCATGTGCCGGTGGATGCATTAGTTTCATTTGGAATCAGAGTCAGCAGAGACACTGTGGGCTGAAAGGCCTGTTCTTGTGCTGTACTGTTCTCTTTCAACAATAAGTCAAAGAAATGACTTCTCAGAAGCAGCACACTCCAGTTAGCGATAGACTAAGCTGATGAAGAGTGCAAAAAGGAAGCAGGAGAATAAATTGGCAAGTAATATCAAAACAAAACAAGGGTTTTGTGGAGGGTTTGAGAAAAAAACGTGGGTTGCTCATGTTCGTGATCAGCTGTAGGGTGAGATTCATAATTAATAACAAAAAACAAGGGCAGGCAATTTGATTCAAAGTATTGACTAAGTCTTCACAGTAGAAGACACTACAAAGCTCAGAATGGCAGGGTAAAGGGCGTTACAGTGGTGTGGTTAGCACAGTGCTGTACAGAAGGTAGTTGTGAGATCTGGGTTCGCTTCCTGCTGCTGTTTGTAAGGAGTTTGTACATTCTCCCTGTGACTGTGTGGGCTTCCTCTCATTGATCCAGCTTCTATAGACATACAGTTTGGGTTTGAAAAATGCAGGCATGTGAAATTATTTATAAATTTGTCCTGAAATTATTTCCTGATTCAGCAATAGGCATATTCACTTATGAATTCACGGACAGAGGAGACACCATACAGGTGTTAAGCTGCAAGAAAGCACCTTATTAGAGTTACTTAAGGCATTCGACGCAGAAAGAAAAACAACTAGTTGGTAAAGTAGCAGTACAGATGACAAACTAATGTTTATCATCCACTAAACAGGCTGATGTGCAGAATGCCCCACAAACTTTCATGCAGCCTTTTCTCTCTCGCTGTCCCCACACTCTCGTTCTCTCAATGTAGCCTTACCCTCTCGATACATTTGTCCCTATTTTCTGCAACTCTAGTACTAATACTAATGCTAAGAGAGGATTGCCCCCCTCTCCTTCTCTCACTCGCTCCTCTCTCTTCTTGCACAAGAGAATTACCTCTTTTTATACTATTCAAAACCCTTTAGTATACAAATTCAAAGCACAAAGTGCAAAGGAAATTTATAATCAAAATATATCTGTCACCATCTGCTGCCCTGAGAGTTATTTTCTTGTGGGTGTTCACAATAAATACAAAGAAGCACGACAGAATCAATAAAAAACTGCCCACAAGATGGACAAACAACCAGTGACAACAAATTGTGTGAATTCAAAAATGAAAACAAAAAACAGAATAATAGTAAATTTAATAAATATTGAGAACATGAGCTGTAAAGTCCTTGAAAGTGAATCCATAGTTTGTGGAATCTGTTCAATGTTGGAGTGAGTGAAGTTATGCCCTCTGGTTCAGGAGCCTGATGGTTGAGGGGTGATAACTGTTTCTGAACTTGGTGGGGTGAGTCCTGAGGCCCCTGTACCTTCTTCCTGATGCGGTCATGCTCTCGTCTTCCCGAAGATGAGAGCATGACCTGGGTGTAGGGGGTCCCCGACGATGGATGCTGCTTTCCTGCAACAGTGATCTGCGTGGATCTGCTCAATTGTGTGGAGGGGCTTACTCATGATGGAGTGCGCTGTATTCATTACTTTTTGTAGGATTTTCCATTCAAGGGCATTGGCATTTCCATTCCAGGCTGTGATGAAGCTAGTCAATATACTCTCCACCACACATCTATGGAAGTTAGTGTAGTGGTTAATGCAACAGTATTACAGCTTAAGGCTTCGCAGTTCAATTCTGATGCAGTCTGCAAGAAGTTTCTATGTCTTTCCCATAGGCACGTACTGTGGGTTTCCTCCGAGTGCTCTGGTTTTCTTTCTCATTCCAAAAACATACAGGTTAAATAGTTATTGTAAATTATCCTGTGATTAGGTTAGTGTTAAATAGGTGAGTTGCTGAGTGGTGCAACTCGTTGAAACTGAAGGGCCTGTTCCACGCCATGTCTCTAAATAAAAATAACATTTTTAATTTTTAAAAAAAGATGTTTGTCAAAGTTTTTTACTTATTTAGAAATAGAGCGTGAAACAGACTCTTCTGGCCTAATTAACCTAACCACAGGACAATTTGCAATGAGTAATGAACCTACAAACTGGTATGTGGGAGGAAACTGGAGCACCCAGAGGAAGCCCAAGAGATCACGGGAAGGATGTACAAACTTCCTAAAACGTTTTGGAATTGAACTTTGAAATCCAGTGCCCTGAGCTGTACTCGCGTCACACTAACCACCACACTGTCATGGCACCCCAAGGAAACAAACTTTTAGGTGACATGCAGAATCTTTGCAAACTTCTAAGAAAGTAGAGACACTGCTATGCCTTCTTTGTAATGGCAGTCACATGTTGGACCCAGGACAGATCCTCTGAAATGAATTTTTTCCTTACAGCATGCTATGTTGGTACAGAGGTGTGACAACCCTCGTGGGCTCTCCTGCGCAATTTTCAGTGATTTTGCTTGGCACAGAACAACAAAATAAAGTTGATATCTTCAAATATCATGGAAGAACTTGCATCAACCCTTATCAAGAGGTACAAAATTTCAGAAAACCTAATGCCTCAGTTCCTAGGACCTGGTGTTCTCCATCCAAGAGATTTAAAGGAAATATTTATGGAGATAGGACAGCCTTTGTTTAAGAAAACCACAAATGTAATGCCCTTGTTGTATTTGGGAGGGAAACTGTAAGCAAGTTAGCTCCATTTTATAGGAGCACTATTGAGGGCATCCAGACAAGTTGCATCTCCTTCTGGTATGGAAGCAGCCGAGCATCAGAATGGAAGTCCCTACAAAGGACTAAGAGAACAACTGAGAGGATCCTAGTGATCTCCCTACCATCCATCGGGAATATTTATCAGGAGAACTGTGTACGCACGGCCCTTAGTATTATTAAGGATCCCATCCATCCAGCATCCTCTTTGACTTTCTACCATCAGGCAGGAGACTATGATGTATAAAAACAAGAACGGTCAGGATGGGAAACAGTTTCTTCCCTCAGGCCATTAGGCTGCTGAAGTCGTAGCCACATCACGTTCAAAGTGTCACTGGTTAATCTGTTCTGTACCTTACAATATTTAATTTATACACTTTAGTTTGTTTATTTATGTGTAATTCATCTGTAGATTTTATCCTTACCTTCATAGGTTATTGTGTGTTATGTGTATTATGTATACTATAGTGATTTACACCCTTGTCTTGGAGAAATGTCTCATTTGACAGTATACATGTATATAGTTAAATGACAATAAACTTGACTTGGCTTGAACATTGGTGTTGAGTCTGTAATCAAAGAAGAAGCAATTAGTCACCTAGAAAAGCTTCGGTAACCAAGCAGCATCAACATGGTCTGATGAAAAGGATATCCTGTTTGACAGAATTGCTGGAGTTTTTCAAAGATGTAAAAAGTAGATTTGAGAGACATGACTTGTGGATGTCAAATCTTGGGAGTTTCAGAGGGGATTTGGCAAAGTGACAATGTTGGTACATAAGATAGGACCTCACAGTATTGGGGAAGTATATCAATATGGGTTGAAAGCTAGTTGTTGCAGAGAAGATATTGAGTGAATAAGCATATCTCTTAATGGCTGGATGGATCGAACTAGTGAAATGTCCCAGGGATCAGATTTTGCTTTCATTAACTTGCCACCTATTTTAATAACACGGAGCACGCGGCAACGTGTAAGGTTTTGCTGATGAACATAAAAGTAAGGTAAAATAGATGCCTGTTGCCATGAGAATATGAATAGTTTGACTAACTAGCTGACAGCTTGATAAATGGAGTTTACCATTTACTTGACAAAATGAATCTCAGGGTAGTGTATAGTGACAGATATGAATTTTAATAATAATTTTAAAGTACTGTGTAAAAGTCCTAGGCACATGTAATAGCTAGGGATTTGTCAACATGGAGTGGAGAAAGTGTTTGTAAATCTGGTGGGAGCAAAGGATGTTGCGAATGGTGAGGGTGGATCACCGCGGGAGGGGTTTGGGACAGGTGGCTGAGAAGGTTTGCCACAGTTGGGGATAGTATGGGTACAGACACACCCAGCCCTGAGTTACCAGACAAGGTCATTTGATTCTAAACAATTGGTTTATTAATCATTACAGAATGTCTCTCTGGTGCTTCCCACTCTCCCCCTCTCCTTTCCTCTTTTCCTAACCACGATTCCCCTCTCCTTGCCCCCTTCCCACTGTCAGTCCTCAATAGAGACCCGTATCAGAATCAGGTTTATCATCACTCACATATGTCATAAATTTTGTTTTTTTTGTGGCAGCAGAAAATGTAATACATAAAATTACTACAATAGTGTGAGAAAGTCTTAGGAACCCTATATAAATATATGCTTAAAACTTTTGCATAGTACTGTACTCTGAACTTTTGAACTTTAATGTGGGAAAATGATGTGATTGTGAACTCGTTAGCCCTGGTTGCAATGTTCCCTCTAAGGTGTGCTACTTTTGCTACTAACACACAAAGGAATTTAAACTGCGTACAAAAGGCTGTCACCCTCTACCTCATTGGCATGTTAAATATACTTCATGATCATACACAATTATGTTTCCTTTTCCTGTTTCCAATACGGTCTGTTTTGACAACATGGAGTTGAAGATGATTTGTCTGCGGATTTTAGAACCGGCTTATTTATACTGTTTTTATTGAAGAAATTATTCAGTGTACACATATTGTTGTCACTGGGCAAAAAACTTGCACGGCATAAGATTTTTGCAAAACCAGACTGGTTTGCAGCTTGTCTAGAAGAAGGAAAACTCTGATCTCAAATCTCTGCGCCTTGCGGCTATTCCCACTCATGGGAAAGGCTTCGGGAGAAGACTCCAAAGAAATAATTCAGAGATGGAGTACATACGGCAGCTCTACGTTATGTTCAATGCTGACTGGCAACTCCTGTGATACTGCTGGTGCCAAACTGTATCGGCTTCTGGATTTATCAGCTACGTGGAGTAGTGGAGCCTGTTGCAAGGGCTAAAGCTTGTTCTCCATATTGTACTTCTCTGGCTTGTGTCCTGTCTTGACAGCTCGGATACAGCATTCATGTTTGACCCTGACCAACAGAGGGCTCCACTTATTTTGTGCTTGAAGCATACTGTTAATAGGTGCAGAAGGTGTTTGGATGCCAGATGGTATATTGGCATCTTTTTTAAATGGGATTTGAAATATAGAAATGGGGAAGTATTGCTACAAGTGCGTGGGATGTTGGTGAGACCACATGTGGACTACAGTGTATGATTTTGGTCCCTTCTTTAAGAAAGAATGTATTGGAGGCAGCCCAGCGGAGGTTCACTGGGCCAATTCCTAGATTAAGAGGGCCGTGCATTCATAAACAGTTTAAACAAAATTCCTTTGGTGTTTAGGAAAATGTGATGGTCTTTTTAATCCATTTGGGATCCTAATGAAGCAGAGTGGTGCAGATGTTGAGAGTTTTGAACATAGTTCCAAGTTAATTCTAAAATGTTCTTATTGCTTTTCTTTCTGCTGATGGATAGATCACTGGAATTATTCAGCAGAGGGAGATACATTTATTTTTGCAAGCTCACAAAATTGAGTGCAATGTGAAGTTGGTTAGGATGAAGTATTGAGACTTGGATCCGATCCATTGATTGGTCGGGCAGGTCAGGTCAGGCAGGGCTTTAATTTAATTTACTTTAGATTCACAGCATGGTAACAAGCCCTTCCAGCTCAACGGGCCCGCAACCCCCAATTACACCAATTAACCTGCTAACCCGTACGTCTTTTGAATGTGGGAGGAAACCGGAGCAGCTGGAGAGGAAACCAGTGTGGTCACGGGGAGAACGTACAAACCCTTTACAGGCAGCAGCAGGAATTGAGCCTGGGTCACTGGTTCCGTAATAGGCTTACGCTATTGTCGTGGTTTCTCGTTTCTCACAAACGACAAGGAGACGCAGAAAACTCGTTAAGACGTTTTAAACTTTAATTTGCAAATCAAAGCTGAGACAATCAGAAAGCTAGTAGCTGACTGCCCGTCGAGGCTTGTATACAGCATTTTTTATAGCAATTTTCCTACCTTAGCTACATTATCGTATCCGGTCGGCCTGTGATAACATACCATCAATATATCCGCTCTCGACTTTGCACTATTGTTTTACTCCCCAACTTAATTATGTCCTAGTTTACATTTTAGACCATATGTCCTCTCACCCCTAACCACAGTTATTTCTTAATTAGTCTTGCGTTGACATACTGCCACATATTCCATCACCTTACTCGCCACCGTTATCTTTCTACTTGGTTTCATTCTAGTTCTCTTCATAAGTTAATAGTGAACAGGTCAAAAGTCATGGCTACATAGTGAATACCTTCTATTGAGCTAGCAGTGGTTACATAGTAAATATTGAAAATACAATGTGTGCATTTGAGTAAATACTGTAATACATAGAAAATACAATGCATGCATTTGCATTTTCCAATACTATCCGCTACACTGCCGTGCTGCCCTAAACCAAACCTTTAACCTACTCCAAGATCAATCGAACCCTTCCCTCCTACATAGCCCTCCATTTTCAGTCATCCATGTGCTGATCTAAGGGTCTCATAAATGTCCCTAAATGTACCTGCCTGTATCACCACGCCTGGCAGGGTGTTCAGTTTGCAATGAGTTATTTTGTTTAGTAACTTTATGTCTTTGCATTGTACTGCTGCTTCAAGACAGCAAATGTCTGTGATAATAAGTCTGATTCTGATTGAATAGTGAGATTTAAATGCCCGGCTGTGTGACCCGTCCATGCAGGAAATGTTCTTTATTCTGGTTGCAAATGCTTTTAGTTTTGCACACAGTGCCACCTTGTGGAATGTTGTGGTGTGGTTCATGGATCTGCTGAGTAACGATTCATTAAGGTCAAGTGGAAGAAGCATCAAAAAAGTCATTGGCATTTTCTCCCCTAGTTTAATGAGCATTTACTTTTTTTTGGTTACTTCAGAGGGAAAGTACCTAACCCTTAAGTCTGGCCTGAGAGAATTTGGCATGACACAATATAGATGTATAATGGTAATGGATGGCATGGTAGTGTTGCAGTTAGCATAACGCATAAGTTCAATTCCTGCCACTGCCTTTAAGGAGTTTTTACGTTCTTCCCATGACCACATGGGTTTCCTCCCACATTCTAAAGACATATGGGTTTAGAAGTCCTGTTTATTTTTCATTAAATACTATTGTATATCTTTTATCCTTGAAATACTTGCAGGAAAATTAATCTCAGGATAGCATGTGGTAACATGCTATGTATATATACTTTTATAGTAAATTTACTTTCAACTTGGATTCCATTAATATACAATAATCTATTGATCTCTGTCGCACATTGATTAGGGTAAAAGCCTCCGGTTCTCTCTTAGAAGGAGAACTCAAAAGATTCACTAACCTCTGGTTGTCACCTCTGAATTGAATGGATGACTCATTGGTCAGGGCCTTGAGTATAGAATTGGGAAGTTACGCTCAGTGGCCACTTTATTAGGTATACCTGTACATCTAATCTTAATGCAGGTATCTAATCAGTCAGTTATGTGGCAGCAATTCAATGCAGACATGGCCATGAAGTTCACTTGTTGTTCAGAACCAACATCAGAATGGGGAAGAAATGTGATCAAAGTGACTTTGACTGTGGAATGATTGTTGGTGCCAGATGGGGTGGTTTGAGCATCTCAGAAACTGCTGATCTCCTGGGATTTTCACGCACAGCAGTCTCTAAAGTTTACAGAGAATGGTGAGATAAACAAAAAAATTAAGAACCCAGTTAGTGTTAGTTCTGTGAGTGAAAACAAATGAGAGAGGTCAGAGGAGAATGGCCAGACTGGTTCAAGCTGACAGGAAGGTGGCAGTATCTTAAATAACCTCACATTACAGTGATGGTGTGCAGAAGAGCATTTTGAAGTGGATGGTACTTGTCCAGTGTTTCCTCAGGGTCCTGGTGAGCCTTCCAGAAACAACAGAAATATAGGGGAAACAGGTGGTAGCGATGGGTTTCTCCTCGTTGTTAGCTCTTTCTATCCACAAACCTGTTTGGAAGCTCAGATACCAGCTTACGTGGGTCAAAGATGACCTGGGACTCTGGACAGCTGCTGTTTACAGGATCCCGTGAATGCGGAGCGTGTATATCAGTCAGTTGGGGTGCACGGTGGAAACCGGCATCAAAGAGTATAGAAGGTGTATCTCAAACAACAGGAATTCTGCAGATACTGGAAATTCAAGCAACACACATAAAAGTTGCTGGTGAACGCAGCAGGCCAGGCAGCATCTCTAGGAAGAGGTGCAGTCGACGTTTCAGGCCGAGACCCTTCATCAGGACTAACTGAAGGAAGAGTGAGTAAGGGATTTGAAAGTTGGAGGGGGAGGCGGAGATCCAAAATGATAGGAGAAGACAGGAGGGGGAGGGATGGAGCCAAGAGATGGACAGGTGATAGGCAAAAGGGATATGAGAGGATCATGGGACAGGAGGTCCGGGAAGAAAGACAAGGGGCGGGGGGGGCACCCAGAGGATGGGCAAGGGGTATATTCAGAGGGACAGAGGGAGAAAAAGGAGAGTGAGAGAAAGAATGTGTGTATAAAAATAAGTAACAGATGGGGTACGAGGGGGAGGTGGGGCATTAGCGGAAGTTAGAGAAGTGGATGTTCATGCCATCAGGTTGGAGGCTACCCAGACGGAATATAAGGTGTTGTTCCTCCAACCTGAGTGTGGCTTCATCTTTACAGTAGAGGAGGCCGTGGATAGACTTGTCAGAATGGGAATTGGATGTGGAATTAAAATGTGTGGCCACTGGGCTTTTCATTCTAGGACGAGGGAGATGTCTTCCTTTTTTAAAGAAAGGGGCTTCCCTTCCTCCACTATCAACTCTGCTCTTAAACGCATCTACCTCATTTCACGTACATCTGCTCTCACTCCATCCTCCCGCCACCCCACTAGGAATAGGGTTCCCCTGGTCCTCACCTACCACCCCACCAGCCTCTGGGTCCAACATATTAGTCTCCGTAACTTCCACCACCTCCAACGGGATCCCACCACTAAGCACATCTTTCCCTCCCCCCCCCCCATCTGCATTCCACAGGGATCGCTCCCTACGCAACTCCCTTGTCCATTCGTCCCCCCCATCCCTCCCCACTGATCTCCCTCCTGGCACTTATCCATGTAAGCGGAACAAGTGCTACACATGCCCTTACACTTCCTCCCTTACCACCATTCAGGGCCCCAAACAGTCCTTCCAGGTGAGGCAACACTTCACCTGTGAGTCGGCTGGGGTGATATACTGCGTCCGGTGCTCCCGATGTGGCCTTTTATATATTGGCGAGACCTGACGCAGACTGGGAAACTGCTTTGCTGAACACCTACGCTCTGTCTGCCAGAGAAAGCTCCCAGTGGCCACACATTTTAATTCCACATCCCATTCCCATTCTGACATGTCTATCCACAGCCTCCTCTACTGTAAAGATGAAGCCACACTCAGGTTGGAGGAACAACACCTTATATTCCGTCTGGGTAGCCTCCAAGCTGATGGCATGAACATCAACTTCTCTAACTTCCGCTAATGCCCCACCTCCCCCTCGTGCCCCATCTGTTACTTATTTTTATACACACATTCTTTCTCTCACTCTCCTTTTTCTCCCTCTGTCCCTCTGAATATACCCCTTGCCCATCCTCTGGGTCCCCCCCACCCCCCTTGTCTTTCTTCCCGGACCTCCTGTCCCACGATCCTCTCGTATCTCCTTTTGCCTATCACCTGTCCAGCTCTTGGCTCCATCCCTCCCCCTCCTGTCTTCTCCTATCATTTTGGATCTCCCCCTCCCCCTCCAACTTTCAAATCCCTTACTCACTCTTCCTTCAGTTAGTCCTGACGAAGGGTCTCGGCCTGAAACGTCGACTGCACCTCTTCCTAGAGATGCTGCCTGGCCTGCTGCATTCACCAGCAACTTTTATTAGAAGGTGTATCTGTTTGGGTTACCCAGAAAAATTGGTGGTAGCAAAACATTGCATACACAATGATCACAGGATTTACTTTGACCGTACAAAACTACTGTGCTTTTGGTACTGCCTAGTGAAGGAAGCCATTGAAATAAGACCTGAAAATAAGAATTTCAACAAAGACGAATGTCTTTTAAACAAGGTGGGACAGAGGAGATCTGATTAGATGTTGACTAACCAATCAGGAGGGACAGACAACAGGGGTATATGTCCTACTGGACTAGACGTGCCTAGGCATCATCCCTGATGAAGATGGCTGAGTTTGTCATTGAAACTTTGGTTAAAATCGACACCTGGAGCTAGCTGGAAGCCTGACAGGTTTTATGCGTTATGTACGTCTTTTTCTGCAGTTAATGATCTCTGTGTTACTTGTTTACCTTTTAATTCTCGCGATTTCTTCTTTTTTTTTCCCACATATTGTATGTTTGTTGGTCTCTGTTGTATGGAATTTTTTTTAGTAAGTTCTATTCTGCTTCTTTGTTTTGTGGCTGCCTGCAAGAAATTGAATCTCGAGATTGTATACTATATACATCCTTTGATAATAAATGTATTTTGAACTTCGGGTAAACTTCGGTGAGATCTTTATTGTAACACCCATTGTTCTGTATCAACTACTTTATTTACACAAGTATAATTTCCAGTGAGTGATCCAATCTCATTATGAATGTTGCCAATTATGGGGATCCAGCCAAGTGTGAGGTATTGCACTTTGAGAAATCAAATGTAAAGTGAAAGTACACAGTTAATGGTGCTGCCTCCGCTGCTTCGGTGACCCCTAATGCAGACTGGGGGACCACTTTGTCGGGCAACTCCATACTGTCCGCCACAAGAGCCAGGAGCTCCCCATGGCTACACATTTCAATTCCTCTTTGAGTTCCCGCACCGACGTGCCTGTCCATGGCCTCCAGTACTGCCACAATAAGGCCTGGTGCAGATTGGAGGAGCAACACCTCATATTTCGTTGTGGTAATCCTCAATTTGGCAGCATTAGCCTCCATTCCAGCATCAACTTCTAGTAACCAGTCTGTCTGTTTTCCTACACTTCCCTTGTTTTCTCTCATTCCCGTGGCCCCCTTCACTCTTTCTTGTCTCCTCCCCCACTCTCATGACCTGCTCATTGCCTCCTTCCGGTTCCCAAACTCCTCTTTATTTTCTGGCCAAATGTTCTCACTCCTGCTTTATCCTTTCTTCTTCCGCTCCTCACCTGCCAGCTTCTCCCACCATTCCTCTTCATTCCCAACCACCTCCCTTCCCCCCCTCACCTGGTCTCACTATTACTTGCTTGCTTGGGCCCTTTTCTCTCCTGTTACACTTTTATTCCAGCTTCTGCCCGCTTCCTTTCCAATCTTCGAGCACTATAGCACAGAAGACAGAAGCAGGCACTTCGCCCATCCAGTCAATGCTGAATTATAAATCAAATGTTGTTAATGTACCTGCCTCAAAAAAGTGCTGGCGGAACATGGCAGGTTCAACAGCATCTACGTAAGGAAAGGAAAAGTTGGCGTTTTGGACAGTGACCCTTCGTCAGGACATAGTCCCATCGACCTGCACCCCTCCCATCCATGTACTTGTGCAGACTTCTCTTAATTTTGAGACTGAGCCTGCATCCATCACTTCTACTTACAGTTCGTCCCACACGCTTACCACTCCTCAGGTACTGCTTAATCATTTCACCTTTCACCCTTAACCTATAACCTCTAGTTCTTGTCTCACCCAACCTCAATGGAGAAAGCCTGCTTGCATTTACCTAGTCTATGCCCCACATAATTTTGTATACCTTTAGCAAATCTCCCCTCATTCTCTCCTCCTGATGAAGGGTCGAGGTCCAAAACGTCAACTTTTCATTTCCTTCCATAGATGCTGCCTGACCTGCTGAGTTTTTGTGTGCTGTTATGAGGCAGGTACATTAACAACATCAGAAGGGCCCTTGGACAGGAACATTTTGGAGGGATGTGGGTTAAATACAGGCAATTGAGACCAACTTTGATGATCTCTTGGTTGGCATGGATCAGTGGAAAGAAGGGTATGACTCTGATGCAGGGTCTCACCCCAAAAAGCTGACCGTCACTCTGTCTCCATAGATGCTGACTGATCTGCTGAGTTCCTCCACCATCGAACATAGAACAGAATAACACAGTATAGGCCCTTCAGCCAACAATGTTGTACGTACTCGTTAACCTTCTCTACACCATAAGACATAGGAGCAGAATTAGACCATTTTAACCGTCAAGTCTGCTTCGCCATTTGATCATGGCTGATCCATTTCTCTCTCAACCATATTCTCCTGCCTGCCTTCTCCCAGTGACCTTTCAAGCCCTGATTTATCTCTCTAAGACCAATTTAACCCTTCCCTCCTCCATAGCCCCCCATTTTTCTTTCATCTAAGAGTCTCTTGAATGTCCCTAATGTATCTGCCTCTACCACCCTGACCCCCCACCCCCAGCAGCATGTTCCACACATCCACCACTCTCTGTGTTTAAAAAAAAAACTAGCCCGACATTTCACCCCATAGTTTCCTGCTAACACCTTAATGTTGTGCCCCTCTATTCATCATTTATGCCCTGGGAAAGTGTCTGTGTCTCCTATCATCTTGTTCATCTCCATCAAATTACCTCTCATCCTCATGTTTGGTGTGGAAGGAGTTTGCTATTCAACTTAATTTAGTCCATGTCGGGATGTATTGTGCTTGTTGGTAGCCATGTATATAGATCTTCAATGAGTCCTTTCAATACTCAGGCACTTGGTGGTTTAGAGCCGAATGATTTGATTCAGGGAACTGAGGAAACATTTGCCGTTGGACCAAGTGTTTGTGATACTTGAGTGTCTCTTAAAGTACCATTCATTCCTAGGTCAGAGAATTGGTTAGAGTTGTTACTTGACTGTGGCTTATTCTTCACTTTAGCAATTTTGATTTTCAGACTTCTCCCCGCTCTCAGTTTTCTGCACAGCTGTCTGGTGAAGGCCTTGCACAGGAGGAAGTAGATGACTGGATCGAGGCAAACGTTGAATACACACAGGAGCAGTGTGAACTCCTTTGCATAGTACAGATTGTTACTTGTTACACAGTTTTCATTGGCTGATCGGTACTTGTCGTACGGGATCCTGATAAATTGGTACGGCACAAAGCAGATGAAGAAGACACCTAGGATACTGAAAATGTTACGGTTTGCTCTCTTTACCACAGGGCCAGAGTCCTTCTGAAATTTCTGTTTGGACCAATATAATTTCTTTAAGATGGCTAAATAACACAGAGTGAGAAGGAGAAAAACAGCCCAAAAAATAACTTGGCATTTGATAATTATAATCTTGTGCCATATCTGCCCGATGTCACTTTTCAACTTCATGCAGGCACCTGCAGTTTTGAGCGTGGGGGCCTTGTTGGTCAAAATGATACTCGGCAGGGCAAAGCTCATTACAAAAACCCAGCAGCCCACACTGATCACCTTGGCAACCGTTACTTTCTGCATGAAGAGATTTTTTTGAGGCTGAACAATCTTCAAGTACCGGTCGAGGCTGATCAGGCCAAGGAATATTATACTGACATACAAGCTGCTGTAGAACACAACAGCTGTGTAACGACACACAATGGCTTTTAACTGCCAGGTCCCAAAAGGTGTATCAGAGAGGATTTTAAATGGAAGTGTAACTACCATCAGCAGGTCAGCTGCCACAGTGTTCTTGAGGTAAATCACAAAGCTGGACTTATTTGGAACATGGCAGAAGATCCAGGCAGCCAATACGTTCAGCAGGAATCCTCCGATGAAGAGCATGGAGTATAAGAGAGGAATGGGCACTTTGGTCACAGTGGGGTTGCGTAAATCGCGGCAGCTCAGATTCGTTGACAAGCCTGTGGTGTTGTTCATCTCCCTATTTTCTTACAGAAGATAAAAAGTGAGAAAGTTAGTTATTGTGGAGAAAAAGCATTTAAATAATTTCTTGTTGTTCATTAGTAATATTGAGATTCTACAAACTGGTATAGAATCATATTGAGAGGTTGAAGCTGAAGCCTTTCCAATTCAATACCTTTGTAACCCACTTTACCTTCATTACTCTCACTCATTGCTCGTTCCAGAATATTTCAGTTCTTCCTAAGCTAAGTAAGGAACGAAAACAAGTACGAGTATTCTAGAATTTGGAAATATCATTACAATTGTACACTTCCTGAACTTTCCCCCCTTTGCAATGTCGGCCAAAATGCCGTTTGCCCTCCCAACTGCTTAATAGGGAGTACTGTGAGCAGTTTTAGACCTGACAGCTTAAAAAGCAGAAGTGCTGACAATTCAAAGGGGATGTATGAGGTTGATTGGAGGAGGAGAAGATGGTGGCGCGACGCAGCTTGTGCGGCCACTCCAGTGAATGATATCTGTAATCTGTCAAGTAGGGTGCCGTGCACAATCCTGATTTGATGGAGACAGATGTGAGAGAACAGAGGAACATCTGGTGAAACTTCTGGAATGCCTTTTTTGCTGCCGCTGTTGCTGTGTGATCCAGAATCTCCGGAGGGGAAGGCCCCGATTCCCCGGCTTTGCTTGTTGCTCGGCGGCCGGGGCGGGGTCGAAGTGCTCGGCAGAGATGGTGCTCGGTGTCGAAGGGCTGGTTGGAGGCTCAAAGTTTTCGGACGGACTCAGAGTCGGCTGTGGTCGGTGCTTCCAATGCATCGACAGTTGTCGGTGCCTGGTGGTTTATGGCAGAGAGAGTTTCTCCCTTCTGCCGCCTGATATCGGGGACTATCAGGAATCGATCGGAACTTTGAGACTTTTTTTTACCGTTCCCATGGTCTGCTCTTTATCAAATTATGGTATTGCTTTGCACTGCTGTATCTATATGTTATAATTATGTGGTCTTGTCAGTGTTAGTCTTTGGTTTGTCTTGTTTTTTTGTGATATCACTCTGGAGGAACATTGTATCATTTCTTAATACATGCAAGGAGAAGATGGCAGCGCACCGCGCGTGTGCAGCTCTCCGGTGAAAAATGATGTCGTATCTGTTAAATAGGGGCCGTGGACAATTTCTGATTTGATGGAGATAGACATGAAAGCACAGAGGAACATCTGGAGAAATTTCTGAAACGCCCCTCTGCTGCTGTCGTTACTGTGTAGTCGGGAATCTTTTGGAGGGTAGGCCTCAAAATCCCCGGCCTTGCCTGCTTTTGGCGAACGAGAAAGAGATCGAATCACTCG
This sequence comes from Mobula birostris, assembly GCF_030028105.1. Lineage (NCBI taxonomy): Eukaryota > Metazoa > Chordata > Chondrichthyes > Myliobatiformes > Myliobatidae > Mobula > Mobula birostris. Next base: position 18,028,381 of record NC_092373.1, on the reverse strand, counting down.
GACAGAGATGGCGCTCAGTACTCGGTGTCGGAGAGCTGATCAGAGCTCGAAGTTTTCGGATGACTCAGAGTCAGATTGCGGTCAGCATGGCAGGGAGAGTTTTTCTTCCCTCTCCCGTCTGCGTGAGATGTGGGACATTTGAGAAACTTTGAACTTTTCTGTGCTGACGGACTTCTTCATCAAGTTATGGTATTGTGCACTGTTGTAACTATATGTATAATTATGTGGATTTGTCAGTTTTTTCAGTCTTGGTTTGTCCTGTGCTTTTGTGATATCACACCGGAGGAAATAATGTGTCATTTCTAAATGACAATAAAAGGGGACTACGTGTCTTCATAATCTAAAAAAAATGACAATAAACGAGGACTGAGTGTCCTCATAATCTAATCTAATCTAATTGGAGAGGGTCCAGAGGAGGTCCTTGGAATAAAATAGTAAATGTATAAGGTGTTTAGATTGTTCTGGACCTGTATTCACTGGAGTTTAGAAGAATGAGGGGGGACCTCATGGAAACCTATTGAATATGAAGCATCTGGATAGAGTAGATATAGAATGAGGTTGATTGAGAGCCAGTATCTTTTCCCAGAGCTGAGAGGTTTAATACTAGAAGGCATACATTTAAGGTGAGGGGGCAAGTTCAAAGGGGATGTATGAGGTTGATTGGAATATCCCAAGCTGCAGGAATACATGCTGAGGGGCAGACTGAAATTTGGTGCAGTCAGTGCCTAGACAGTCTGTGGGGAATGATTACAGTCTAGGCTCCTTCTGCTAATGGAGGCATCGGTGGAGTTGAGTGGGGAAGCCCTTCAAATCGTGAACGGGTGTATCACCCCAGAGGGCCTGTGAGTGCCTATGTAAAAAAAAAATGTGGTCACGCTACTGAATGTACAGACCAAATGACAGGAATATTATAAATTGTTTTGCAACTTTGCATAATTTTTTTATTCATGTATTTCTGAATGTATTTCTGAAATAAGAGGAAGTTAGCAATCTCAATGCTGTGGAAGATCTGCCCGATTATTTATAATGGGCCTATTATCAGCCTGTCTTCCTTGCTTTCTCCCTACCTGCACCTGCTTTGAGTGTCCTGCGCACTTGTAGTGGTCTTTGTTGGTTCAGATCATGAACTTGTGTCTGAGAATCCTGCAGAGGGCCCTGTCCTCCTGTCATTGATGTAGCTTGCAAAAACTCGTGGCCTTTGCAGAAAAACATTTTCCTTTATGTAAACCATCAGTTAAACGTAATATGAGATCCAGACCTGTAGAGAGTCCTGAAGTGTTAATGGACAAGGTTGGGCTGAGCGTGCTAACTGACAAAGCACTAGGAAACACAATATAGTTGTGCCCTTCCCCTGAGGGCAAAGTAAAATATTGAGTACAAAGTTATAAGTGCATTTATTATCAAAATTCATTTATGCCAACATACAGTATTCTGAGATTTGTTTACTTGTGGGCATTCACAGTAGGACAAAGAAATACAATAGTATCAATGACAAACAACACATAAACAAAGTTTAGGATGGCGATGAATATTGGGTGTTTGGGTTGAGTTCACTGAGCTTGCTAACATTTCATCAGCAGTCGAGGTGACATCCTCAGTGTGCAGTTGCTGATGTCCGTAAACAAACATCAACGCTCCTTTGGTCTTTTTACCACAAATCTCTACTAGGGGTAATTTGCAGCTGTCAATGAACCTACCAGTGCTTCTTTGGGGTGTGGAAGGAAACGAGGGCATGCGGAGGAAACCTATGCAGAAACGGGGAGAACAAGCTAACTCCATGCGGACAGCACCAGGGACCAGGATTGACCCGGCCACCAGAGACCTGCGATGTAGCTGCAGTGAATTACACCACTGTGCTGCTCCAAAGCACCTGAAGCCGTGAGAAGCATCATTGATCTGATAGACTTGGTGAGGGAAGTAAAAATTGACTTGTGTACCGATGCCTCATCATGTTCCTCACTTGTTTGAAAACATCTGTCTTGTGGTTACACAAGGTAGAATCTGCAGGTATGTGGACACAGATCAGCACATCAAGGAAACCAGCCTCACCTCCATGAACTCTGCCTGAAAAAAGCTCCATCAAGGATAGGTGGTTGTTTCCTTGCAGTTTTAGACTTTAAATGTTAAAGTGACATGTAACACATTGGTCAGCAAAGTTGAAGCCTGTGGCGTAAAGGGACACAGAGGTCTTTGGTATGAAGGTGACTAAATAGCAATCAACACAAGGTAAGGTTGAATAGTTGCTTAGTAGACTGGAGAAAGATGATCAGTAACTTTAACTTCCTGGATGTCACTATCTCAGAAAACCTGTGGTGGACCCATCGGATAAATGTAATTGCAAAGAAAGTATGACAGCGCCTCTACTTCCATGGAAGGCTGCTGAGATTTGGCATGACATCAGAAACCTCCAGAGCTGTAGTGGAAAGTGTATTGACTGGCTGCATTATGGCCTGGTATGGAAACACCAATGCCTTTGAATGGAAAATTCGGCCCATTACATAATGGACAGAGCCCTCCCAACCGTTGACCATATGAAACACTGTCGTAGGAAAGCAGCATCAATCATCAAAAATCCTACCACCTGGGCGAAGCTCTTTTCTCGCTGCTGCTAATTGGGCGGAAGGTGAAAGAGCCTCAGGATTTGCACCACCAGGTTCAAGAACAGTTACTACCCCTCAACAATCAGGTTCTTGAACAAAAGAGGGTAATTACACTCATCTATTGAGATGTTCCCACCTTCAATGATCTCTCTTTAAGGATTATTGGTAAGACCATAAGATATATGAGCAGAATTAGGCCATTTGGCCCATTGTGTCTGCTCCACCCTTTCATTATGGCTGATCCAATTTTCCTCTCAACCCCAATCTTCTGCCTTCTCCCCATATCCCTCCATGTCCTGACCAATCAAGAATCTATCAACCTCTGCCTTAAATATACATAAAGACTAGTCCTCCACAGCTGACTTTGGCAAAGAATTCCACAGGTTCACCACTCTCTGGGTAAGGAAATTCTTTGTCATCTCCGTTCTAAAAGGACACCATTCTATTTTGAGGCTGTGTCCTCTGGCCTTAGACCATAGGAAACATCCTCTCCACATCCACTCTATCAAGGCCTTTCACCATTCAATATGTTTCAATGAGGTCACCCCTCATTCTTTTGGATTCTAGTAAATACAGGCCCAGAGCCATCAAACGCTCTTCATATGACAAGCTGTTCAATCATGCAATCATTTTCGCCAACCTTCTTTGAACCCGCTCCAGTTTCAGCACATCCTTTCTAAGATAAGGGGCCCAAACCTGCTCACAGTACTCCAAGTGAGGCCTCACCAGTGCTTTATAAAGTCTCAACGTTACATCCTTGCTTTTATATTTCATTCCTCTTGATATGAATGCTTACATCACATTCGCCTTGCTCACCACAGACTCAACCTGCAGATTAACCTTTAGGAAAACCTGAACAAGGTCTCACAAGTCCCTTTGCACCTCAGATTTTTGTATTTTCTCTCCATTTAAAAAATAGTCAACCCTTGCATTTCATCTACCAAATTGCATAACTTTTCACTTCCTGACACTGTAGTCCACCTACCATTTCTTTGCCACTATCTGTCACTATCTTGTTATTTCATGTTCTTGTTATTTATTGCTATTTGTAGTTGCATTTCAGCAGTTTGCTGTCTTCTATGCACTTGCTCTTTCATTGATCCTGTTTACGGTTACTATTCTATAGATTTGCTGAGTATGCCCGTAGGAAAGAGAATGTCAGGGTTGTATATGCTGACAGAGTATTACGTACTCTGATAATAAATTTTACTTTGAACTTTGAATGGTGTCTGTCAGCCATCAGTGTTAGTGTTGTTTTGTTTTTAATAATGGATATTAGTCACCTAAACTTGAAGATGCAAGTCACAATTTCGAAACTTGCAGATGACACGGAACTTTGAATGTGAAAAGATGAATGAGAAGTTGCAGTAGAATGCAAACAGGCTGCTGGTTTGGACAGATACATGGCAGATTATGTTACAGACAAGTACAGAGCTAGGGCTTTTCTCTTTGAAGCGAAAGATGTGAGGTAACTTAGTAGAGGATAGAAGACTGTAAGAGGCATTGATAGAGTAAACAACCAGCCTTTTTTTCCCCAGGGTGACAATGGCTAATACCAAGGGAATACTTTTAACGTGATTGGGGGGAAGTATGGGGGCTCCCCCTTGCAGTTGCCACGAAGGGTAGTAGGTGCATTGGACGCCCAGCCGGGGTGGTGGTAGAGGCAGATTCAAAGTATCAAAGTATGTATGCAGTATACAACCCTGAGATTCATCTTCCCCACGGACAGTCACGAATCAAAGAACCCGTTCAAAGAAAAATATAGCCCACCTCCAGCACCCCACCCCCTCATGCACAAAATAAAAAAACAAATCATGCAAATAGCAACAAAAAAAAAGCAAAACACAAGATATAAAACACAAAACCAAGCAGCATATTTTAGCTCAGATCGGTGTTCATTATCTGCAGGCTGCCCTGATTCAAAAGTTGCCCAAAGATAGCAGCAAAAAAGAAGAAGCAACCAGAAAATAGAGCACACCACAAGGTGAAGAGTCCAATCTACAAAGCAGGCATTAGAGACTTCTAAAAGAATGTTAGATAGGCACATGGATGAAGGAAAAATGGAGGGCTATGATGGAGGGAAGGTTTAGATTGATGTTGAAGTAGGTTAAAAGGTCGGCACAACATCGTGGACTGAAGGGCCTGTACTGGGCTGTACTGTTCTGTTCTATGTTATAAATGTGAGGTAATGTATTTTGAAAGAAAGAATGTGGAGATTTAATATGAAGAGCGCTGTTCTGAAAGGACATCAGAGGCACTGGGAGCTAGGGACATGAGTGCATACCATTTCTAGTGGAAGGGGAAGATTAAAAATGGATGGTTAATAAGGCATACATATATTTACAGTAATTCTAAGCTTTATCAGTAAAGGCATAGAATACAAAAGTAAGGAAGCCACATAGAAACTTTATAGTGGCATTGTCTTCCATTTTGATTACAGGAAAGATGTGAAGGCATTAGGGAAAAGAGGTTTGTAAGATTGGTCCCTGGACTGAGGGAACACAGCTACAAGGAGAGATTGGGGAGGCTGGGAGTATATTCTTTAGAGAAGGATGAGAGAAGATTTGGTAGAAGTATATAAAATGATGAAGTGACTGGATAGAGTAGCTAGAACAATACAGTATAGGAACAGGTCCTTCAGCCCACAATCATGATCCTAAGTTGACCTAAACCTTCATGCCTACACATAGCCTGTATCCCTTCATTCCCTGCATTTTCATTTAAAAGCCTCCTAAATGCCAATATAATTTCTGCTTCCTTCGCCACCCTTTCCAGTGTGTTCCAGGCACCCACCACTCTGTGCGGGTGTGCAGTACACATTCTCCTAAAGAAGGGGACCAAAGCCACAATTGTTAGTCCAGATGACTCGCCAACATCCCACACATTTGTGTCATTACTTCCCTATTTCTGAATTCCAAATCCCATCTGGATGCCCAGACAACTTCCTACACCTGTTAAGAATATGTTCTATGCACAGAAATAGTACGATTTCACCAAGCGCCACACATCTGTGTTCATAGTTAGATGACGGTCTACTTTCTGATTCCTTATACTAACGTATTCAATCACAGCCTTTTCCACAAGAAATTCTTATTTACCAAACTTACCCCACTTTAGTGAACTTACCTCTATCCCCAGAGCCTCTATTTTACCCCTGTTTTATGTTCATCAGCAAAACCTTACGCTATGGCTCCACCTCCCCCACGTTACTGAAATAGATAGTAAATAATTAAGGAGTAAGAGCTGCTCTTTGGGACATTTCACTAATTACATCCATCCAGTCCGGAAAAAATATACAATTACTCAGACTCGCTATCTTCTCTGTGTAGACCAGTCTTCAGTCCATGATGACATATCTCCCCAATACTGTGAGCACTGATCTTATGTCCCTCTTTGTTACCTTCTGAAACTCTCAAAACTTGACATCCACAAGTCTTGTCTCTCAAATCTGCTTTTTACATCCTTGAAGAACTCTAGCAGTTCTGTTAAACAGGACTTCCTTTTCAGAAAACCATAATGATTTGGTCTGATAACCGACTAGTGGTTTCTTCTTTGATTGTAGACTTATGCATTCTCTAACAACAGATGTTAAACTAATTTGTCTATAGCTTCTGTCCCATTCACAACAAGGGAATTACATTTGTGCTTTTCCAGTCTGCTGTTACCCTCCTGGAACTCAGTAAGTTTTGAAAACTTCATGCAAAGGCTGTCTTATCTCCATAGACACTTTCCTTAAATCCCCTGAATGTAGAACATCATGCCCTAGCATCACAGGCAGACAAGGTGGTGGAAAAAGGTTTTTAGTATGGTGACCTTCATTAGTCAGGGCACTGAATACAGGACTTAGAATATTATGACACAGTCCTACAAGTTGTACATTTGGTACATTTAATGTCAGAGAACTGTATGCAATATACATCTTAAAACGTAGATTTCTACATCTACAATGTAGATTCCCAGATGTGGACTCGCCAACATCCCACACACTTATATGATTATGAGGACACGCAGTCCTCTTTTATTGTTATTTAGTAATGCATGCATTAAGAAATGATAAAAATCTTTTTCCAGAATGTTGTCACGAAAACACATGACAAACCGACTTAAAAACTAACAAAAAACACATAATTATAACATATAGTTACAACAGTGCAAAGCAATACCGTAATTTGATAAGAACTGACCATGGCACGGTAAAAGTCTCAGAGTCTCTCGAAAGTCCCATCATCTCACAGAGACGGTAAACCTCCAGCGCTGCCAACTTGCTGATGCAGCATCCTGGAAGCATCCGACCACAGTCTGACTCCAAGTCCGTCCGAAAAACTCCGAGCCTCCGACCACCTATTCGACACCAAGCACCGAGCAACATCTCTGCCGAGCGTTTTGACTCCGGCCCTGGCAACAGGCGATACACAAAGCCGAGGATTTGGGGCCTTTGTCTCCGGAGATTCTGGATCGCACAGTAGCAGCAGCAGCGAAGCAGGCATTTCAGAAGTTGCTCCAGATGTTCCTCTGCACTTTCACGACTGGCCCCATCAAATCCGGATTGATGCATGGCACCCCTAGTTCCATATATCGGTATTCATTCGGAACGGCCGCGCGCGCTGCGTCGCGCTGCCATCTTCTCCTCCCTCCCACTTGTGTCATTACTTCCCTATTTCTGAATTTCCAAATCCCATCTGGACGTCCAGACTACCTCCTACACCTGTTAAGAATGTGTTCTATGCACAGAAATACCTATAAATACCTATAATGTTATGTCACCACATATTACCTTGAGATTCATTTTCTTGCAGGCATTCACACGATACAAACAAACACAATAGAATCAATGAAAAACTACACCCACAAGCAACCAATATACAAAAGATGACACATTTACAAAAAGAAAAACAATTAATAAGAATAGATAAATAATATTGCAAACTTGAGTTGTAGAATCCTTGAAAGTGAGACTATAGGTTGTGGAAAAAAGTTCAGTGTTGAGTTGAGTGAAGTTATTCGTGCTGGTTGAGGGGTCATAACTGTTGGTTATACGCTTGGTAAACTATGCCAATTTTGGTCACCCTGTTATAGGAAAAGATGTGGTTAAATTGGAAAGATTGCAAAGATTTACAAGGATGTTGCTGGACGAGAGGACTTGAATTATAAAGAGAGGTTGCCCAGGCTAGGTTTTTATTCCATGGAGTGTAAGAGAAAGAGGTGCAACCTTATAGACAAGAGAAAATCTTCAGATGCTGGAAATCCAAGCAGCACACTCAAAATGCTGGAGGAACTCAGCGGGCCGGGCAGCATCGATGGAAAAGAGTAAACAGTCGAAGGGGTCTGTTGTTTACTCTTTTCCATAGATGCTGCTTGGCCTGCTGAGTTCCTCCAGCATTTTGTGTGTGTGTTGCTACTTTACAGAGGTGTTTAAAATTTTTACAGGCATAGATAAAGTGAATGTAACAGGGTCGGAGAGTCCAAAACTAGAGGGCATAGGTTTAGGGTATGGAAGGAAAAACTTAAAAGGGAGTTGAGGTGCAATGTTTTTATGCAGTGAGTATATGGAATGGGTATGTGGTTGTTATGTGGACTAGAAAGTGATTGAGGTAGCTACAATGGTGTAATTTCTGAAGTAGTTGGAGATGCCTATGGAGCGGAGAGCCCTGAAAGAATATGGACTGAATACAGGAAATTGAGAGTAGGTGAGAGGACAACATGGATTTTTTTTTAATGTTATACAGAATGTTACTTAGAAATAGGAACAGACAATTGAACTCATCTAGTCTGTTCTATTATTCAGTTGGACCACTGCTAAATTGTAACCTTTAACACACCACACTTGGAGTATTGTGTACACTTCATCTCACCACATTATAGGAATGATGTGGAGGCTCTGGAGAGAGTGCAAAAGACACCATGAGACGTCCGAGCAGAATTAGGCCATTTGGCCCATCGAGTCTGCTCTGCCATTTCATCATGACTGATTTATTAGCCCTCTCAACCGCAGTCTCCTGCCTTCTCCCTCAACCAGAGGTTCACCAAATAGTTGATACAGCAGATTCTGGAGCCGCTGGAAATCATAAGCAACACATACAAAATGCTGGAGGATTTCAGCAGATCACACAGCATTTAAATGGGGAAGTGAACAGTCAATATTCTGGGCCCTTTGAAGGGTCTCAGCCCAAAATGCTGACTGGTTCATTTCCCTCCATAGATGCTGCCTGACCTAAAGTGTTCTTCCAGCATTTTGTATGCGTTGTTTACCAAACTGTTGCCTGGATTGGAATGCATTGGTTAATAAGGGGAGGTTGACCAACTTGGATTGTTGTCTCTGGACCAGTGGAGTATGTAAAACAAAGGCATAAATTAGGTGGACAGTAGAAATGGTAAATATTGGAAGTCATATGTCTAAGGGGACTGGGGGACCCCCATCACCCAGGACATACCCTCTTCTCATTGCGACCATCAGGAAGGAGCTACAGAAGCCTGAAGCCACACACTCAAAGATTTAGGAATAACTCCTTCCCATCTGCCATCCGATTTCTTAATGGACATTGAGCCTATGGTATACTTTGTTACGTCTTCAAAGGATAGTTTTTAATTCTTTTAGTTTAAAAAATTTTTTTTTTAAATTTTCAGTTGTTGTATTCATCTTTGTTTCACTAGATCAATGGTCTAAACCTTTGGTTACCAGTCCGGTATCCCACTCACCAGTTGTCTACTAGATGATCAGTTGATAATTTTCTGTCTCCCTTCTTAAACATTTGCTTTAGATTATTTATCCTCTAGCATTACACCTTTCTTAAACATTAAGTACATGCAATAGTCCTAATCTTTACTAATAAGTCTTTTACAATGTGTGAGTGAAATCATTCTCAACAAGTTGAATGCTTCATCTAAAAAGTATTTGTTCTTAGTATTTTATCTATTTTAAATAAACTTGCTCATTACTCATTTTAGCCTTCATTGTCATACGCGTTTGCTGCATCTCCTTGTTATTTATGTACCGTGTCATATGATGTGGGAGATCATGATCATGATTGTTTTTGGCAAATTTTTTTACAGAAGTGGTCTGCCATTGCCTTTTTCTGGGCAGTGTCCTTACAAGATGGGCGACCCCAGCCATGTGGTCACATAACCAGGACTTGTGATATGCACCAGCTGCTCATACGACCATCCACCACCTGTTCCCACGGCTTCCTGGTCATGGGGCTAAGCAGGTGCTACAGCTTGTGCAAGGGTGACCAGCATGTTATCGGAGGGAAGGAGTGCTTCATACCTCCTTTGGTAGAGGTGTAACTCCACCCCGCCACCCGTCTTGTTAAACAGTGAAACAAAATAATGATTTAGACCATAAAACCATAAGACATAGGAGCAGAATTAGGCCATTTGGCCCTTTGAGTCTGCTCTGTCATTCCATCCAGGCTGATATGTTATCCCTCTCATATCCATTCTCCTGCCTTCTTGCTGTAACCCTGGAGACTGAAAATCTAGATGGATGGTGCCGTAACAACGATCTTTCACTCAACATCAGCAAAATGAAAGAGCTGATTATTGACTACCAGGAGGAAGATACCACCTTCATGATAGCAATGAGGGCTAGGTGACCCAAAGCGAAGTGGAGAATCAGTGAGATTGCATCCACTGTAGACCTAATATGGCAATTGGCAAATTGGAGCAGGTCCAGGTCCAGATCCAGGTCCTTGCTCATGCAGGAGTTAATTCTGGTTGAGATCAATCTCTCAAAGCACTTCATCACTGCAGACCTGAGTGCAACTGGGTGATAGTCTTTGAGGGAGCTCACCTCATCTTCTTAGGCACTGGTGTGATTGTTGCGGTGGATACCTCCGACAGCAGCAGTGAAAGATTGAAGATGTTCTTGAACACCAGGTATACCATCAAGGCCTGATGCCTTGCAAGGATTAACCCTCTGGAAAGATGTACTGAGTCCAAGGCAGAGATCACAGGGTCTCCAGACGCTGCAAGGATTTGCACAAGTATAGTTTTATTCTCCCTTTTGTAGCTTGGATAAGTTTTGGGCTCATCTAGGAGTGAAGCATCAGAGCCATTCATGTAGTTAGGTTTTACCTTTTAGGAAGTAATGGTGTGCAAACCCTGCCAGAGCTGGCGTGCGCCCAACTTCAATCAAATTTCTTTTCATGCTCTTAAACTAGCTATCCATAGGTTGTACTTGGACATCATGTATAGTTCTGTATCACCAATCTTGAAAGCAACTGATCTAGTCTCAGCAGACTACAAATCTCCTGCTTCATCCATGGTATTTTGGTTTGGGTACGTCTGGTATGTTCTTGAAGTGACACACTCATCCACGTAGATCTTGACGAAGTTGGTAACAACTCTGGCATATTCATTCGGATTCAAAGATGAGTCCCTGAATATTTTCCATTCCACCAACTCAACACAGTCCCTTAAGCACTCCTCTGCCTCCCTTGAGCATACCTTCTTAGTCCTTACCACTGGTGCTGCAGTCCTTAGTCTCTGGCCACATGTCAAACGTTCCAAAGTATAGTGTGCGATGGCACAGTAAACATTCTTGATGGTGGTGTAACAGTGGTTGAGTGTGTTCCACGGGTGATATGTTGATGGTAGTTGCTCAGAGAAGTCTTCAAGCTGGCCTGGTTGAAATCCCCCACAATGAGCTTCAAGTTCCTGAGTGTCAAGATCATTGAGGACCTAACCTGGTCCCAACATATCGATGCAGTTATAAAGAAGGCAAGACAACATCTGTACCTCATTAGGAGTTTGAAGAGATTTGGTAGGTCGACAAATACATTCAAAAACCTCTATAGCTGTATCGTGGAGAGCATTCTGACGGACTGCATCACTGTCTGGTATAGGGGAGGGGGCCTACTGCACAGGACTGAAAGAAGCTACAGAGGGTAGTACATTTAGTTGAGATGGCTCCACCTTGGGTACTAGCCCACAAAGTACCCAAGACTTCTTCAAGGAGCAGTGTCTCAGAAAGGCAATGTCCATTATTAAGGACCTCCAGCACCCAGGGCATGCCCTTTTCTCATTGTTACCATCAGGTAGGAGGTACAGAAACCTGAAGGCACACACTCAGTGATTCAGGAACAGCTTCTTCTCCTCTGCCATCCAATTCCTAAATGGACATTGAACTCTTGGACACTGCCTCACTTTTTTTTAATATATATTATTTCTGTTTTTTGCATGATTTTTAATCTATTCAGTATATTTATATGGTAATCGATTTATTTATTTATTACTGTTTTCTTCTCCTCCTTCTATATTATGTATTGCATTGAACTGCTGCTGCTAAGTTAACAAATTTCACCACACATGTCGGTGATAATAAATCTGATTCTGATAGGGAAGGCATCAGGGTGCACTGTTTCGTGGCTGCTGATTTCAGTACTCAGCTCAGCCAGTGTCTGCCTGACATTGGCCTGAAGTGAAATGTACATCACTACCAGGATCATGGCAGAAAACTGCCATGACAGATGAAATGGATGACATTTGATTGCTAGCTGTTCCACTTCAGGTGAGCAGGATTGAGACAGAACCACCACGATGAGTTAATCAGAAAGCATATTCTTCCTTCTTAACCTTTAAAAGACCGAGCTGCACACACAAAATCCTGCAGGAACTCAGCACCTATGGAAAAAAGTATAGTCAACGTTTTGGGGCCGAGACTCTTCGGCAGGACTGGTCTGCTGAGTTCCTCCAGCATTTAGTGTGTGTTGCAGATTTTCTCTTGCTTGTGGTTAAAGACTGAGCTGTTATGTCTTTGTGGAGAATGGTCAAACCATCAGAACCATCGAGCTGCAGTGCTGCATTTGAAATGGTGGAAGGGAACCACGTTTCTGTGAAACAATGTACACAGCAGTCCCTGATGTCCTTCTGGTACTGCAGTCTTGCTCTGAAAAGGTTTTCAATTTTATTTTCCTGAGATTGAACATTCACCAGCAGGATAGTTAGGGGTAAGGGGTCTAAGACTTCTGCATTTCAATCATACATGTAAACCAGTGTGCCTCTGTTTTCTTAAAGGGGAACTGCACTGGTGACCTGAATCTGCAGTCCAAGGTCCACCGATATCTCTGGGTTTGAATATCGATAGAATTTTAAATGGCTTAAAATGAAATTTATTACTGAAGTACCCATAGCTGTGGCTGTGGACTTCAGCTGTAGTAATCCAAAATGAGAATACTTGCTGATTCCCAACAGACCTGTACACAAAGAGTTGCCGCTTATCGCACCATCTTGATTGAGTAACACCAATCAAGATGCTGCTCAATTCATTTTGCACAATTCATGTGTATCCCCTTTCTTCCAAAACTCCTGTCACCATGCATATATACTGTAAATATAGACCTATGGATAGAACATAGAAATCTACAGCAGATTGCAGGCCCTTCAGCCCACAATATTGTGCTGACTATGTAATCTACTCTAGAAACTGCCTAGAATTTCCCTACCGCATAGCCCTCTATTTTTCTAAGCTCCACATACCTATCTAAGAGTCTCTTAAAAGACCCTTCGATAGACTTTTTTTCCCTCATTTGAACTGTAGTCTATTCTTCCTTTCCTCTCTTTACACTCTGCAAGAGCATCAATCTGTTCTAGCAGCTGAGTACTTGCGACCATCACAATACTTGTTTCTTTCCCTTCCCCTTTCTCAGAATTGCTTACATTATCTGTTGTAAATCTCAGAGAGGAAGGCAGTTTCACACTTTTGGCATGGGAAGCATTTTTCTTTACTTGTAATGGTGTAGCTGCTCTCTTGTTTATGTATCTGGGTGCAACTATGAACTCCAGTCCTATTCTCAATTCTTGTTCTGACTTAGCATTGCTACCTTCTCCATTTTCATTATCTTATCCTTTCTATTTGACCTATTCCTATCCTAATCTTCCTCTTTTCATGCATTATTTGCTGTGTCATATGCTGTGGGGCAATCATAGTCTTGTCTATGATTGTCCTTGACAAAGTTTTTCACCAAATTAGTTTGCAATTTTCTCCTTCTGGGCAGCGTCCTTACAAGACTGCTGACCCTAGCCGTTATCAACAGTCTTCAGAGATTATCTGTGATTGTATAACGAGGACTTGTGATGTGCATCAGCTGCTCATACAACCATCCACCACCTGCTCCCATGACTTCACATGACCCTGATTGGGGTCTATGCAGATGCTATACTGTGCCATGGGTGACCTGTAGGCTAGCGGAGGGAAGGAGCGCCTTACACTTCCTTTGGTATCTCTAGACTGCCACCTTTTTCCTTTTTATATTTGTACAATACTTCATATCTTGTTGTTTTAAATTTCATTGTTACATTTTGCTGTCAAACTTTACTACTGATGTATATAGAGCATAGCACAGCCCAGTACAGTATAGGCTCTTCTGCCCAAGATATTGTGTTAACCTTTAAACCTACTCCAAGATCAAACTAACGAATCCCTCCCTCATAGCTCGCATTATTCTTTCATCCATGTCCCTAAGAGTCTCTTAAATGTCATCGGTGTATCTGCGACTACCCACACCCCAGGCAGGGCACGCACCACTCTTTGTGTAAGAAATTGACCTCTGACATTTCCCCCATATTTTCCTCCAGCCCTCTCTTATTAGCCATTTCTCCACGGAATAAAGTGCTGTCTGTCTACTCTATCGATGCTTCTTGTCATTTTATACACCTCCGCCAAATCATCTGTCAACCTCCTTTGTTTCAAAGTGAAATGCCTCGACTCACTCAAGCTTTCCTCATAAAATATGCTCTCTAATCTGGGCAACATCCTAGTAAATCTCTGCACCCTCTGTAAAGCTTCCACATCCTTTCTATAATGAGGCAAGCAGAACTAAATGCTCGTTTTTCATGTCAACTCTTTTTCTTATTTTTACCTTTTTCTTTTCCCTTAGCTCTTCCCCTTCTTAGGGTCCTTTTTTATACACAGACTTTCATAAGCATGACCTTTGTTCTTTTAGCAGAATATATTCCTTCTGCACTTAGTTAAACGTTATATTTATACTGATGCCGACATTGTCTCCCCAAGCTGTCTGCTCAAACCCCTCGGCTTATCTCTACCGTTATAACCTGCACTTTTACCACACTCTTGATTTCTGCACTTCTCAGTTCCTTTTCTTCTCCTGTCCATGTCCTGGAGTTCCAATCTAATGCATTGATTAAGATGAAAATGAAGACTTACTCCACGTCCTGAAGTTATGCTTTCCTAATGGTCCGTTTCACAATTTTGACAGCGGCACAATTCAGCTGAATCAGCTTGCTGAAGTTTGCGTAGATCATTGCTGATTTGGTGGACGGCTCAATGATTTTTTTTGCAGGCGGGTTGTGATGTGTAGAGTGCTGACCACTGAAATCAAGCAGATGTGATATTTGCTATCACAGCCATCTTAAATTGAATGTTGCCACATCCTGCCTTGTTTTTGCAAAAGTTGTTTCCATTTTTGGTAAGCAAATTGGTAATCACAACGAGTCGTGAGGTAAACTTCAAAAACCTACATCCCACACTTCACCTCGTTCATTTCACACCAACTAATGCACAGCTTTTCAGTTCTTTGCTGATGTTCCTTTATGATAAAGCAGACTCAAGTATGGGATCCACTGATGGTGATGCAAATTTTGTGCTTCCAATGGCTAAAGTTTTGGGATCACCAGGCAGTTAATAGTAATGGCCCTAAATCAATGCAAGGTTAAGTTTGTGATCACAGTATGCACATGTCACCATATACAACCTTGAAATTTATTTTCTTGCAAACATTTACAGAAAAATACAGAAATATAATAGAATTAATGGAATTGAAACTACAGAAGTCAAAGACTAACATACAGCAAATGTGTAAAAGAAGACAAATTGTGCAATAAATAAATAAACAAACAAACTTGTGGAGTCCTTGAAAGTGAGTCCATAGGTTGTGGAATTGCTTAAGAGTAGAGGTGAGTGAAGTTAACCATGCTGGTTCAGGAACCTGTTGGTGGAAGGGGAACAGATCCTGAACTTGGTGGTGTGGGACCTAAGCCTCGTACCTTCTGCCCAATGATAGTAGTGAGAAGGGAGCATGGCCTTGATAATGGATGCTGCTTTCTTGGGGTAGTGCTTCTTGTACATGTGCTGAATGGTGAGGAGTGCTTTGCCTGTGATGGATTGGGTTGTGCCCACCACCATCGGTAGATCATGGTGCAGGCTGTTTTGTAGTGGGGAAGAAAGATGCATGTTGTTATCACAACTTTCCTGGCCTCTGGGGACTTGTAAACTAATTCTGGTATGGTCTGTAAGGTGTTTGTGTATTCTCACTGTGATTGCTTTGGTTTTCTCCACAGTCCAACGACTTATGGGATAGTAGGTGAATTGGTCTGTGATTAGGGTGGAGTTAAATAGGGGGGTTGCCTTGCGGCACAGCCCATTGTGCCAGAAGAGCCCGGTCCGTGCTACACAGAGAAATAGATAAATAATCCAGAAGAGCCCGTTCCGCGCTACACACAGAAATAGATAAATAATCCAGAAGAGCCCGGTCCGCGCTACACGCAGAAATGGATAAATAATCCAGAAGAGCCCGTTCCGCGCTACACGCAGAAATAGATAAATAATCCAGAAGAGCCCGTTCCGCGCTACACGCAGAAATAGATAAATAATCCAGAAGAGCCCGTTCCGCGCTACACGCAGAAATAGATAAATAATCCAGAAGAGCCCGGTCCGCGCTACACGCAGAAATAGATAAATAATCCAGAAGAGCCCGGTCTGCACTACACACGGAAATAGATAAATAATCCAGAAGAGCCCGGTCCACGCTACACACAGAACTAGATAAATAATCCAGAAGAGCCCGGTCCATGCTACATACAGAAATACATAAATAATCCAGAAGACCCCGGACTGCGCTACACAGAGAAACAGATAAATAATCCAGAAGAGCCCAGTCCATGCTACACACAGAAATACACAAATAATCCAGAAGAGCCCGGACTGCGCTTCACACAGAAATAGATAAATAATCCAGAAGAGCCTGGTCCGCGCTACACACAGAACTAGATAAATAATCCAGAAGAGCCCGTACCGCACTACCCACAGAAATAGATAAATAGTCCAGAAGAGCCCGGTCTGCGCCACACAGAGAAATAAATAAATAATCCAGAGAGTCCGGTCCGCGCTACAGACAGAAATAGATAAATAATCTAGAAGACAACACACATTAAAGTTGCTGGTGAATGCAGCAGGCCAGGCAGCATCTCTAGGAAGAGGTACAGTCGACGTTTCAGGCCGAGACCCTTCGTCAGGACTAACTGAAGGAAGGGTGAGTAAGGGATTTGAAAGTGGGAGGGGGAGGGGGAGATCCAAAATGATAGGAGAAGACAGGAGGGGGAGGGATGGAGCCAAGAGCTGGACAGGTGATTGGCAAAAGGGATACGAGAGGATCATGGGACAGGAGGTCTGGGAAGAAAGACGGGGGTGGGGGGACCCAGAGGATGGGCAAGAGGTATATTCAGAGGGACAGAGGGAGAAAAAGGAGAGTGAGGGAAAGAATGTGTGCATAAAAATAAGTAACAGATGGGGTACGAGGGGGAGGTGGGGCCTTAGCGGAAGTTAGAGAAGTCGATGTTCATGCCATCAGGTTGGAGGCTACCCAGACGGAATATAAGGTGTTGTTCCTCCAACCTGAGTGTGGCTTCATCTTTACAGTAGAGGAGGCCGTGGATAGACATGTCAGAATGGGAATGGGATGTGGAATTAAAATGTGTGGCCACTGGGAGATCCTGCTTTCTCTGGCGGACAGAGCGTAGATGTTCAGCAAAGCGGTCTTCCAGTCTGCATTGGGTCTCGCCAATATATAAAAGGCCACATCGGGAGCACCGGATGCAGTATATCACCCCAGTTGACTCACAGGTGAAGTGTTGTCTCATCTGGAAGGACTGTTTGGGGCCCTGAATGGTGGTAAGGGAGGAAGTGTAAGGGCATGTGCAGCACTTGTTCCGCTTACACGGATAAGTGCCAGGAGGGTGATCAGTGGGGAGGGATGGGGGGGACGAATGGACAAAAGAGTTGCATAGGGAGCGATCCCTGCGGAATGCAGAGAGACGGGGGGAGGGAAAGATGTGCTTAGTGGTGGGATCCCATTGGAGGTGGCGGAAGTTACCGAGAATAATATCTTGGACCCGGAGGCTGGTGGGTGGTAGGTGAGGACCAGGGGAACCCTACTCCTAGTGGGGTGGCGGGAGGATGGAGTGAGAGCAGATGTACGTGAAATGGGGGAGATGCGTTTAAGATGCGTTATAATCCAGAAGAGCCCGGTCTGTGCTACACAGAGAAACAGATAAATAATCCAGAAGAGCCCGGTCCGCGCAACACACAGAAACACATAAATAATCCAGACGAGCCCGGTCCGCGCTACACACAGAAATAAATAAGTAATCCAGAAGACCTCGCTCCCTGCTACACAGAGAAATAAGATAAATAATCCAGAAGAGCCTGGTCCGCGCTACACAGAGACATAGATAAATAATACAGAAGACCCCGGTCTGCATTACACACAGAAATAGATAAATAATCTAGAAGAGACAGGTCCGCGCTACACACAGAAATAGATAAATAATCCAGAAGAGCATGTCCGCGCTACACACAGAAATAAATAAATAATCCAGAGGCGCCCAGTCCGCGCCACACAGAGAAATAGATAAATAATCCAGAAGAGCCCGTTCTGCACTACACACAGAAATAGATAAATAATCCAGAAGAGCCCGGTTCACGCTACTCACAGAAATAAATAAATAATCCAGAAGAGCCCGGTCCGCGCTACACACAGAAATACATAAATAGTCCAGAAGAGCCCGGTCCAAGCTACAGACAAAATAGATAAATAATCCAGAAGACCCCGGTCCGCGCCACACAGAGAAATAGATAAATAATCCAGAAGAGCCCGGTCCACGCTACACACAGAAATAAATAAATAGTCCAGAAGAGCCTGGTCCGCGCTACATACTGAAATAGATAAATAACCGAGAAGAGCCCAGTCCGCGCTACACACAGAAATAAGTAAATAATCCAGAAGAGCCCGGTCCACGCTACACACAGAAATAAATAAATAATCCAGTAGTGCACGGTCCACGCTACACACAGAAATATATAAATAGTCCAGAAGAGCCCGGTCTGCGCTACACACAGAAATAGATAAATAATCCAGAAGAGCCCGGTCCGCGCTACACACAGAAATACATAAATAATCCAGAAGAGCTCGGTCGCGCTACACACAGAAATACATAAATAATCTGGAACAGCCCGGTCCACGCTACGCACAAAATAGATAAATAATCCAGCAGCGCCCAGTCCGCGCTACACACAGAAATAGATAAATATTCCAGAAGAGCCCGGTCCGTGCTACTCAAGAAATAGATAAATAATCCAGAAGAGCCCGATCCACGCTACAGACAAAATAGATAAATAGTCCAGAAGAGCCCGGTCCGCGCTACATACATAAATAGATAAATAATCCACAGGAGCCCGGTTTGTGCTGCACACAGAAATAAATAAATAATCCAGAAGAGCCCAGTCCGCGCTACACAGAGAAATAGATAAATACTCCCGAAGAGCCTGTTCCGCGCTACACAGAGAACTAGATAAATAATCCAGAAGAGCCCGATCCGCGCTACACAGAGAAATAGATAAATAATCCAGAAGAGCCCGTTCCGCGCTACACAAAGAACTAGATAAATACTCCAGAAGAGCCTGGTCCGCGCTACACAGAGAAATAGATAAATAATCCAGGAGAGCCCAGTCCACGCTACACACAGAAATAAATAAATAATCCAGAAGAGCCCGTTCTGCGCTACACACAGAAATAGATAAATAATCTAGAAGAGCCAGGTCTGTGCTACACACAGAAATAAATAAATAATCCAGTTGCGCCTGGTCCACGCTATACACAGAAACAGATAAATAGTCCAGAAGAGCCCGGTTTGTGCTGCACACAGAAATAAATAAATAACCCAGAAGAGCCTGGTCCGCGCTACACACAGAAATACATGCATAATCCGGAAGAGCCCGGTTCGTGCTACACACATAAATAAATAAATAATCCAGAAGACGCCAGTACGTGCTACACAGAGAAATAGATAAATAATCCAGAAGAGCCTGGTCCGCGCTACACGGAGAAATACATAAATAATCCAGAAGAGCCCGCTCTGCGCTAAACACAGAAATAGATAAATAGTCCAGAAGAGCCTAGTCTGCGCTACACACAGAAATAGATAAATAGTCCAGAAGAGCCCGGTTGGTGCTGCACACAGAAATAAATAAATAACCCAGAAGAGCCCAGTCCGCGCTACATGGAGAAATACATAAATAATCCAGGAGAACCTGTTCCGCGCTGCACACAGAAATAAATAAATAATCCAGAAGAGCCCATTCTGCGCTACATACAGAAATAGATAAATAATCCACAGGAGCCAGGTGGTTTGTGCTACACACAGAAATAAATAAATAAGAAGAGCCCAGTCCGCGCTACACAGAGAAATAGATGAATAATCCAGGAGAGCCCGGTCCACGCTACACACAGAAATAAATAGATAATCCAGAAGAGCCCGTTCTGCGCTACACACAGAAATAGATAAATAATCCAGAAGAGCCAGGTCTGTGCTACACACAGAAATAAATAAATAATCCAGTCGCGCCTGGTCCACGCTATACACAGAAATAGATAAATAGTCCAGAAGAGCCCGGTTTGTGCTGCACACAGAAATAAATAAATAACCCAGAAGAGCCCGGTCCGCGCTACACACAGAAATACATACATAATCCGGAAGAGCACGGTTCGCGCTACACACATAAATAAGTAAATAATCCAGAAGACCCCGGTCCGCGCTATACAAATAAATAGATAAATAATCCAGAAGAGCCGGGTCCAAGCTACACAGAGAAATACATAAATAATCCAGAAGAGCCCGCTCTGCGCTACGCACGGAAATAGATAAATAATCCTGAAGAGCTCAGTCCGCGCTACACACAGGAATAAATAAATAATTCAGAAGAGCCTGGTCCGCGCTACACACAAAATAGATAAATAATCTAGAAGAGCCCGGTCCGCGCTACACACGGAAATAGATAAATAATCCAGAAGAGCCCGGTCCGCGCTACACACAGAAATAGATAAATAATCCAGAAGAGCCCGGTTGGTGCTGAACACGGAAATAAATAAGTAACCCAGAAGAGCCCGGTCCGCGCTACACACAGAAATACATGCATAATCCGGAAGAGCCCAGTTCGCGCTACACACATAAATAAATAAATAATCCAGAAGACCCCGGTACGCGCTACACAGAGAAATAGATAAATAATCCAGAAGAGCCTGGTCCACGCTACACAAAGAAATAAATAAATAATCCAGAAGCGCCCAGTCTGCGCTACGCGGAGAAATACATAAGTAATCCAGAAGAGCCGGGTCCAAGCTACACAGAGAAATACATAAATAATACAAGAGCACTCGTTCTGCGCTACACACAGAAATAGATAAATAGTCCAGAAGAGCCCAGACCGTGCCGCACACAGAAATAAATAAATAGTCCAGTCGCGCCCGGCCTACACTACACACAGAAGTAGATAAATAGTCCAGAAGAGCCCGGTTTGTGCTGCACACAGAAATAATTAAATAACACAGAAGAGCCCGGTCTGCGCTACAGACAGAAATACATAAATAATACAGAAGCACTCGTTCTGCGCTACACACAGAAATAGATAAATAGTCCAGAAGAGCCCGGTCCGCGCCACATACAGAAATAGATAAATAATCCAGAAGAGCTCGGTCTGCGCTACACGGAGAAATAGATAAATAATCCAGAAGAGCCCGGTTTGTGCTACACAGAGAAATAAATCAATAATCCAGAAGAGCCCAGTCTGCGCTACACAGAGGAATAGATAAATAATCCAGAACAGCCCGTTCTGCGCTAAACACAGAAATAGATAAATTATCTAGAAGAGCCCGGTTCGCGCTACACACAGAAATAGATAAATAATCCAGAACAGCCCGATCCACGCTACAGACAAAATAGATAAATAATCCAGAAGAGCCAGGTCCGTGCCACACACAGAAATAGATAAATAATCCTGAAGACCCCGGTCTGCACTACACACATAAATAGATAAATATTCCAGAAGATCTCGGTCCGCGCTACACACATAAATAGATAAATAATCCAGAAGAGCCCGGTCCGCGCTACGCACGGAAATAGATAATGATTCAGAAGACCCCAGTCCGCACTACACACATAAATAGATAAATATTCTAGAAGATCTCGGTCCGCGCTACACGCAGAAATACACAAATGATCCAGAAGAGCCCAGTCCGTGCTACAGACAGAAGTAGATAAATAATCCAGAAGAGCCCGGTCCGCGCTACACACAGAAATAAATAAATAATCCAGTCACGCCCGGTCCACGCTACACACAGAAATAGATAAATAGTGCAGAAGAGCCTGGATTGTGCTGCACACAGAAATAATTAAATAACACAGAAGAGCCCGGTCTGCGCTACAGACAGAAATACATAAATAATACAGAAGAGCCCGGTCCACGCTACACAGAGAAATAAATAATCCAGAAGAGCCCGGTCCGCGCTACACACAGAAATAGATAAATAATTCAGAACAGCCCGGTCCGCGCTACTCACAGAAATAGATAAATAATCCAGAACAGCCCGGTCCACGCTACACACAGAAATAGATAAATAGTCCAGAAGAGCCCGGTTTGTGCTATGCACAGAAATACATAAATAATTCAGAAGAGCCTGGTCTGCGCTTCACAGATTAATAGATAAATAATCCACAGGAGCCCGGTCCGTGCTACTCACAGAAATACATAAATAATCCAGAAGAGCCCAGTCCGCGCTACACACAGAAATTGATAAATAATCCAGAGAGCCCAGTCCACGCTACGCACAGAAATACATAAATATTACAGAAGAGCCCGTTCCGCGCTACACAGAGAAATAAATAAATAATCCACAAGAGCCCGTTCCACGCTACACACAAAATAGATAAATAATCCAGAAGAGCCAGGTCCGTGCTACACACAGAAATAGATAAGTAATCCAGAAGAGCCTGGTCCGCGCTGCACACGGAAATAGATAAATAATCCAGAAGAGCCTGGTCCGCGCTACTCACAGAAATAGATAAATAATGCAGAAGAGCCTGGTCTGCGCTACTCACAGAAATAGATAAATAATCCAGAAGAGCCCGGTTCGCACTACACACAGATATAAATAAATAGTCCAGAAGAGCTCGGTCCGCGCTACACACAGAAATACATAAATAATCCAGAAGACCCCGGTCCGCGCTACAGTCATAATAGATAAATAATCCAGAAGAGCCCGGTCCGTGTTACACAGAAAGTAGATAAATAGTCCAGGAGAGCCCGGTTTGTGCTACACAGAGAAATAAATAAATAATCCACAAGAGCCCGGTCCGCGCTACACACAGAAATATATAAATAATCCAGAAGAGCCTGGTCTGCGCTACACACAGAAATAGATAAATAATCCAGAAGAGCCTGGTCCGCGCTGCACACAGAAATAGATAAATAATCCAGAAGAGCCCGGTCTGCGCTACTCACAGAAATAGATAAATAATCCAGAAGAGCCCGCTCTGCACTACTGACAGAAATAGATAAATAATCCAGAAGAGCCCGGTCTGCGCTACTCACAGAAATAGATAAATAATCCAGAAGAGCCCGGTCCGTGCTACACACAGAAATACATAAATAATCCAGAAGGCCCCGGTCCGCGCTACACACATAAGAGATAAATAATCCAGAAGAGCCCGGTCCGCGCTACACACAGAGATAAATAAATAATCCAGAAGAGCCCGGTCCGCACTACAGACGGAAATAGACAAATAATCCAGAAGCGCCTGGTCCGTGCTACACAGAGAAATAGATACATAATCTATAAGATCCCGGTCTGGGCTAAAGACAGAAATAGATAAATAATCTATAAGATCCCGGTCCGGGCTACAGACAGAAATAGATAAATAATCTATAAGAGCCTGGTCCGCGCTACACACAAAATAGATAAATAATTCCAGAAGAGCCCGGTCCGTGCTACACAGAGACATAGGTAAATAATCCAGAAGAGCCCGGTCCGTGCTACACAGAGACATAGATAAATAGTCCAGATGACCACAATCTTGTCGCTTTGTGCCTCAATTAACCAGAGAGCTATGTTGGCTGGTACAGAGCTTTATGTTTTGGCTCTTGGTAGTGTCATGCATGTCAACCAGGTCAAAGGGTAGAAGAAAGACTAATAGTGGTCCACTGGTCCTCCAGGATTGGGGGTTCAGCTCAGGGCTAACAACTCTGCCTGTAAAACAAAACTGTTAGCGAAACAACAATGAAGAATTATACATCTCAGTGTGACTGTATTCCTGAGCCTCCACCCAGGACCTGCCTGACTGGGAGTAGTGAAAACAGAGGGGAAACTACTGACATGATGGCGGACCTTCATTGCTGCCTTAAATGCCAGTAGTGTAATGGGCAGTAAGTGAATAAATATATAGCAGTTGTCGTTGTAATGACAAAGCTGGGGGATATTTGTCCATTGCATCCATGCCAGATTCACCAACTGCACCCCCTCCCTCAAAACTTCCCTGTATCCTTGTAAACGTGTTGTGTTTCACAGAAACCTACCCACTGCCACTTGATCTTTCTTGACATTAACTCTTAACACTAAGGAGCATATGCAGTAGCCAATTGTCCAGCTGACTTTGTCTGCACGATGTGACAGGAAATTTGAGCATTGCAAAGAAACCCACAACTTACGCAAGAAGATCTTGCAATTTTCTACCCGGAAGTGACTGAAGCATGAATAAGAATCTGAGTCAGGTGTAATACCACTAGCGTATGTTGTGAAATTTGTTAACTCTGTGGTAGCAGTAAAATGCAAAAGATGATAATATAGAGGGGGGAAAAACTGTAATACAGTGCATGTGTATAAGCCCTTCATGCTTCTGTGCCTCTTTCCTGATGGTGGCAGTGAGACCAAGGTACCACCTGGGTGATGGTGGTCCTTAATGATGGATGCTGCCTTTTTGAGGTATCACTCCTCAAAGATGTCTTGGATGCTACGACATTCTCAAGGAGCGATGCCTCAAACTAGCAACATCATTGAGAACCCCCAGCACCCAGGACATACATAATGGATGATTGGACTTGAATTAACAGCTTTGATTAGAGGAAACTGGAGCTGTGGCCCTATCACATCAGTCATGACTTTGTTGGATTGCAAAGTAGACTTCAGTGGTTGATTGTGTGGTCTACCCCCACTCTGATGTCCATTTCTTGTCACAACCATGTAAAAATGACAGTATTTTTATTGATCGTAAAATGCGAAATATCAGCCAGGATTCTCCAGATAAAATCCTACACCTAATTTGAAATCCTTTTACGTCTAACTATGGAGAAAAACAGAATCTCAGTTTGACAACCTGTCACTCCCGCAGCACTGCATTGCTGCGTTGTCTGGCTGTTATCTTCTTGAATGGGATTTGAAGCCATCAACTTTTGATGGAGTTGAGAACACTGTCAAATGAAAATTTAGCACTGCAAATATTCTGGAGAAGTGATGATAAAAAATAAATCAGATCTGGTAAATGAATTTGTTTATTGGCTTCATATTGTTACACGTGCAAAGTGCAGTATGCAGAGAAAACTTACAAGGATGTTGCCAGGATTTGAGGACCTAGAGAAGCCATCTTCCTTCGCACAGTCCCCCTCCCCTGATACCACTAATTCCTCTCCTTCTGTCTGATCTCAGCTCTAATCCCTGCTGTATCTTCATGATTCTCTCTGAACTTCCCTCTCTGAGGCAGAACGTTCTGTGCTCAGCAAGGGCCTTACTTTTGCCCCCATTGCCTGCACCTCAGTGAGTTTTGCACCCGCCAATGCACTGTATGCCTTCTTAACCACAGAGTCAACCTGCGTAGAAGCTTTGAGTGTCCATATGGACTCGGACCCAAGATCTCTCTGATCCTCCATGCTGTCAAGAGTCTTGCCATTAATACTATATTCTGCCATCATATTTGACCTACCAAAATGAACCACCTCACACTAACCTGGGTTGAACTCCATCTGCCACTTCTCAGCCCAGTTTTGCATCCTATCAATGTCCCGCTGTAACCTCTGACAGCCCTCCACACTATCCACAACACCCCCAACCTTTGTGTCATCATCAAATTTTCTAACCCATCCCTGCACTTCTTCATCCAGGTCATTTATAAAAATCATGAAGAGTAGGGGTCCCAGAACAGAGGCACACCACTGGTCACTGACCTCCATGCAGAATATGACCCATCTACAACTACTCTTTGCCTTCTGAGGGCAAGCCAGTTCTGGATCCACAAAGCAGTGTCCCCTTGGATCCCATGACTCCTTACTTTCTCAATAAGCCTTGCATGGCATTCCTTTTCAAATGCCTTGCTGAAATCCATATATACTACATCTACTGCGCTACCTTCATCAATGTGTTTAGTCACATCCTCAAAAAATTCAATCAGGCTCGTAAGGCACGACCCGTCTTTGACAAAGCCATACTGACTATTTTTAATCATATTTTGCCGTTTATAAATCCTGCCTCTCAGGATCTTCTCCATCAACTTACCAACCACTGAGGTAAGACTCACTGGTCTATAATTTCCTGGGCTATCTCTACTCCCTTTCTTGAATAAGGGAACAACATCTGTAATCCTCCAGAACCTCTCTCCTCCTCATTGATGATGCCAAGATCATCACCAGAGGCTCAGCAATCCCCTCCCTTGCTTCCACAGTAGCCTGGGGTACATTCCATCCAGTCCAGGTGACTTATCCAACTTGATGCTTTCCAAAAGCTCCAGCACACCCTCTTCCTTAGTATCTACATGCTCAAGCTTTTCAGTCCACTGCAAGTCATCTCTATAATCGCCAACATCCTTTTCCGGAGTGAATACTGAAGCAAAGTATTCATTAAGTAGCTCTGCTATCTCCTCCGGTTTCATATACACTCTTCATTGTCACACTTGATAGGTCCTATTCTCTCACGTCTTATACTCTTGCTCTTCACGTATTTGTAGAATGCCTTGGGTTTTTCCTTAATCCTGTCCAGCAAGGTCTTCTCATGGCCCCATCTGGCTCTCCTGATTTCATTCTTAAGCTCCTTTCTGCTAGCCTTATAATCTTCTAGATCTCTATCATTACCTAGTTTTTTGAACCTTTTGTAATCTCTTCTTTACTTCTTGACTAGATGTACAACAGCCTTTGTACACCACGGTTCCTGTACCCTACCATCCTTTCCCTGTCTCATTGGAACGTACCTATGCAGAATGCCACGTAAATATCCCCTGAACATTTGCTGTACGTTTCCCTGAGAATATCTGTTTCTAATTCATGCTTCCAAATTCTTGCCTGATAGCCTCATATTTCCCCTTACTCCAGTTAATCGTTTCCCTAACTTGTCTGTTCCTATCCCTCTCCAATGCTATGGTAAAGGAGATAGAATTGTGATCACTATCTCCAAAATGCTTTCCCACTGAGAGACCTGACACCTGACCAGATTCATTTCCAAATACCAGATCAAGTACAGCCTCTCCTCTTGTAGGTTTATCTACATATTGTGTCAAGAAATCTTCCTAAACGCACCTAACAAACTGTACCCTTCACTCTAGGCAGATGCCAATCAATATTTGGGAAATTAAAGTCCCCCACCACAAAAACCCTGTTATTATTACACCTTTGGAGAATCTGTCTCCCTATCTGCTCCTCGATGTCTTTGTTACTATTGGATGGCCTATTAAAAATCACCCAATAGTTATTGACCCCTTCCTATTCCTAACTTCCACCCACAGAGACTCCGTAGACAACCCCTCCATCTTTTCCATATCTTTTCAAACCGTCTCCTATAAAATTGCTATTCCCTTTTCTCAGTTCCTTCATCACTGCTGCATCTTGTTCCCAAGATGAGTCTTGCCATGACATCAAAGTTATCCTCTTCCTTCAAAGAAGGGGTTTCCCTTCCTCTACCAATGATGCTGCTCTCACCTGCATCTCCTCCTTTTCCTATCATCCACCCTCACCCATCTTCTCATCCCCTAAATAGAGCTAGAATTCCCCTTGTCCTTACCTACCACCCCATGAGCCTCCACATCTAACACATCATTCTCCACAACTTTTACCATTTTCAATGGTATCCTATAACCAAACACATTTTTACCCCTCTCCCCATCTGTACTTGCCACAGGGATTGCTCCCTCCATGATTCCATTGACCATTTGACACTCCCCACTAATTTCCTGCTTGGCATATATCTGAAGTGGCAGAAATTCTACACATCCCCATTCACCTACTTCCTTACTTCCATTCAGGACCCTAAGCAGTGCTTTCCAGGAGAGGTAACAATTCACCTGCAAATCTTTTGGGGTCGTCTATTGTATCTAGTGCTTCTGGTACAACGTTCTTTACATTGGTGAGGCCTGATGAAAATGCCCTGTTAATGAGAGTGGTCAGAGGAGAATGGCCAGTCTGGTTCAAGCTGACTGGAAGGTGACAGTAACTCAAATGGCCATGCATTACCTCAATGGTGTGCAGAAGAGCATTTCTGAATGCACAACATGGTGAATCTTGAAGTGGATGGGCTAGAACAGCAGAAGACCAAAAGCATCTTTTATGCTCAGTGGCCACTTTATTAGCTACAGGAGTAGCTAATAAAGTGTTCACTTGAGTTCGTACAAGAGGTGCAGTTGTTGTATAGAGCAATGTTCAGATCAAAATTCCTTCATTTCCACTAGCCTTAAATCCTACTGCTTCCCTTGGGAGAACCTTGTTTGAATGATTGCAGTGTTTCAGCAAGGTGGATAACCAGTGTCTTCTCAGGGGCATTGAGAGAAAGGCAGTTAATGTTGATATTACCAATGATATCTTGTCAACTTCTGTACTCAGCACCTGACTAATGAAGGCAAGTATTTAGGGTGCCTTCTTACCACCTTATCTGCTTGTGTTGCTACTTTCAGGAAGCTAAGGACTTGATCCAAAGATCATTTAGTATATTATTGCTTTTAAGGATTTTGCCAATAACTTTCTCCTTGTATTTGACCTACCAAAGTGGCACTCCTCACACTAGTCCAATTAATTCTCATTTGCTATTTGTTTGTCTGCATTTCCAACTGGTCTATATATCCTTCCTGAATCATGTGACAACCTTCCACACTATCCACAACTCCATCAGTTCTTGTGTTATCTGCACACTTGCACGATATATAACAGAGGACCCTAGCACCGATCTTTATGGAACACCGCTCGTTACAGACCTCCCGGCAGAGTTTTATCCCTACATAGACCCCCTGTGATCTATAGTTAAACCAGTTTTGTATCCAAGTCTCCATGGATCGCATGTGCCTTAAATCTCTGGAATAGTTTATGAGGATCAGCAACAGATTGACTTTCATTGACATACATCATGAAATCTGTTGTTTTGCAGAAGCAGTATAGTGCAATACAAAGAAGTGCTATGTTACAATAAGAAATACAATAATGACTGAATAAATAGTGCAGAATAATAATGTTCATGGGTTCATTGTCTGTTCAGAGATATGATGGAAGACGAAGAAGCCATTTCAAAAATGTTGAGTGTGCATCTTCAGGCTTGCGTACCTACTCTCTGATAGTGGTGATGAGGAGAGGGCATGGCCTGGATGATCATGTCACAGGCAGCTGTAGAAGCCAAGACTTTATGTATATTTAAGGCAGAGGTTGATAGATTCTTGATTGGTCAGGGCATGAAGATATCCAGGGAGGAGGCAGGAGACTGGGGCTGACAGGAAAATTGGATGAGCCATGATGAAATGGCAGAACAGATGCAATGGGCCAAATGGCCTAATTCTGCTTGTATATCTTATGGCGAGGGTACTTCATTACAGATGTCACCTTCTTAGGGCACCATCTTTTGAAGATGTTGTCAATGGTGGTGAGACTAGAGTCCATGATGGAGCTGGCTGAGCCTACAATCATCTGTAGTGTTTTTTGAGTGCATTGGAGCCTCCATTCCGGATGTTGATGTAACCAGTTGGAATTCACTCCACAGAAATTTGATGGGCCTTGACAAAATCTTCACTAAAGTTTGTCAATACAACACCCACTACCCTACTCTCATCAGTCATCCAGGAGGTAATATTGCAGCAATGTAGGACCCTGGTCAGACCCCACTTGGAGTACTGTGCTCAGTTCTGGTCGCCTCACTACAGGGAGGACGTGGAAACCTTAGAAAGGGTGCAGAGGAGATTTACAAGGATGTTGCCTGGATTGGGGAGCATGCCTTATGAGAATAGGTTGAGTGAACTTGGCCTTTTCTCCTTGGAGCAATGGAGGATGAGAGGTGATCTGATAGAGGTGTACAAGATTAAAGGCATCCGTTAGTCTTGCAAGACCATGGATCTGCACCTGGAAAGTCTTCACTCTCCAGGGCGCAGGCCTGGGCAAGGTTGTATGGAAGACTGGCAGTTGCCCATGCTGCAAGTCTCCCCACTTCATGATACCGATGTTGTCCAAGGGAAGGGCAAGGGCCGATACAGCTTGGCACCAGTGTCGTCGCAGAGCACTGTGTGGTTAAGTGCCTTGCTCAAGGAGACAACATGCTGCCTCGGCTGGGGCTCGAACCCACGACCTTCAGATCGCTAGTCCAATGCCTTAACCACTTGGCCACGTGCCCACTCTGTATAAGATAATGAGAAGCATTAATTGTGTGGATAGTCAGAAGCTTTTTCCCAGGGCTAAAATGGCTAGCACGAGCGGGCATAGTTTTAAGTTGCTTGGAAGTAGGTACAGAGGAGATGTCGAGTAAGTTTTTTTACACCAAGAATGGTGAGTGTGTGGACTGGGCTGCCGGCAGTGGTGGTGGAGGCGGAAACGATGGGGTCTTTTAAGAGACTCCTGGATGGATACATGGAGCTTAGAAAAATGGAGGACTATTGGTAAGCCTACGTAGTTCTAAGGTAAGGACATGTTCAGCACAGATTTGTGGGCCAAACGGCCTGTATTGTGCTGTAGGTTTTCTATCTTTCTGCAGTCTCTCCCATTTCGGCCACTGAAGCTTGTAATTCCTACAGATGTCTCCTGGTGACCTCCTCACTCGTCCCCTTCTTGCACGGTCACTCAGTTTTTGAGGATGGCCTGCTCTAGGCAGATTTACAGCTGTGCCATATTCTTTCCATTTCATGATAATTGATTTAACTGTACTCCAAGGGATATTCAGTGACTTGGAAATTTTCTTCTATCCATCTCCTGACTTGTGCTTTTCGATAAACTTTTGGCGGAGTTGTGTGGAGTGCTCCTTTATCTTCATGGTGTCGTTTTTGCCAGGATACTGACTCACCAGCAATTGGGCCTTCCAGATACAGGTGTATTTTCACTACAATCAATTGAGATACCTTGATTGCACACGATGATTTCCATTTAACTAATTATGTGACTTCTAAAACCAATTGGCTCCACCACTGATAATTTGGTGTGTCATATTAAAGGGAGTGAATACTTATGCAATCAATTATTTTGTGCTTTATATTTGTAATTAATTTAGATCATCTTGTTTTCACTTTGACATGAAAGATTCGTCTTCTTCTGTTGATCAGTGTGAAAAAAAGCCAAATGAAATGCACTGTGATTCAATGTTGTAAAATAACAAAACATGAAAGCTTCCAGGGTGGGGGTGAATACTTTTTCAGGCACTTTTTATAGGTACCTCCTGTACCTAATAAAGTGGCTACTGAGCATATGTCCTTGGTCTTTTGCTGCCGTAGCCCATCTACTTCAAGGTTCGACGTATTGTGTATTCAGGGATGCTTTTCTGCACACCACTGTTGTAACACCTGGTTAATTGAGTTACTGTCACCTTCTTGTCAGTCTTAACCAGTCTGGCCATTCTTCTCTGACCTTCCTCATTTTTCATTTTTCACCCACAGATCTGCTGCTCACTGGATGTTTTTTTTTCTTTTTCACACCACTCTCTGTAAACTCTGGAGGATGTTTTCTGTGAAAGTTTCAGGAAATCAGCGGTTTCTGAAACATTTAAACCATCCTCTCTGGCACTAATAACAATTTCAAGGTCAAAGTCACTTAGATCACATTCTTTCCCCATTCTGATGTTTGGTTTGAACAACATTCTCATGAAACAGTCTAATGCACAATGTTGGAGCTCACGGTTCCATCCATTTGTTCCTCGTCAACCCACTCTGGCATAGCCAACCCTCTCCACTCGCGCCTTCTCTCTTCATCTCTCCCCAACAAAAGACCGTGAAATTCCTGCTCTCAGACCCACAAGAAGGAACATGCCTTTCATTGGCTCGCCCACACTCCAAAGTCCCGTTATCTCTAGTGATGACCCAAACATTGCTGCTACAGAGAAGCCATTACCTTAGCAGCAAAACATTACAGAGAGCCCATTGCATTAGCAATGAAACTTTACAGTGCGTTACACTCCCCCCCCCCCCGCAACCAAATCTAGTCATGCCTTCATGACGTTAAGATAATTCGCCAACCGTTCCTGCAAAACACAAAGTCCAATCCCGGTGTAAAAGGCAGTGACATAGCTCCTCAAAACAGTGGCGGGGGTCACACTCTGTTCCCCCGGTGCTACGTAGGCCAGCCTATCCGATGCTCTCCTAATTTTCTGAGACCTCCACACCCCCTCACCTAACTCTTCAGGTTCAGACACTACTGGGGATACATCCGGTGTCCATGGCGAGGACTCCCCTGGCCTATCACTTGTGCCCACCTGCTACTTGGACCCTCTGACCCATGGCCAAGCCCCGCTGCAACCTAGGCTGTCCACAGATGCCCCCCCACCCCACTTCGCCTGTCTCAGTGGGAGAAGGGCTGGAAGTCTCCTCTTCAATCAATGGGGAGTTAGCAAAAGGCGTCATATGTACCACACATCCAGGTCCTCATGCTCTGAATCAGCATCCCTCTTAGGGGTGGCGGCCGGTTTAACTTCGCCTGCTGTTGGCCTTGCAGTGGCCCCGCATTTCCACAGAGTCCTCTTACTAGGTGTAGGCTCCAAGTCAGGCTCTGGGCCTACTGCACTTCTTGTCCCAGGGGCAGCAGGCGGGTCCGTTGGAGAATCTTGACAGACCCATTCCCATCCCCTGGTTTCACCCGGAAAACTGGTAGGTTTGCCATTTGACTTTCCAACACATAGGGCTTAGCCACCCAGTGGTCCGCCAACTTGTGTTTCCCAGGTAGCCCCAAATGCCTTATGAGGACCTGGTCTCCCGGTAGGAGTTGGGAGAACCTCACCTTTTGATCACACCTCCTCTTATTTCCCTGATTCTGCTTGGCAGGCACAGCCCCAGCTAATTCATAAACCCTTTTCAGCTCTCTCAGACACATACTTCAGATAAGTCTTCAGTAGTAAGTCGCCCTCGTCAGTCCCAAAACAAAGGACAATGGGCAACCTCTCCTTGCGCCCAAACATCAGATAGCATGGCAAGTACCCGGTAGCTTCATTTCAGGTACAGTTGTAACTGTGGACCAGATGTCCAATATGTTGACTCCACCTGCTCTTCTTGCAGATCTCCAAGCTCCTGAGCATGTCTAGCAAGGTCCAATTAAAGCTCTCAGGCTGGGGATCACCCTATGGGTGATAGGGTGTGGCCCTTGACTTCTCGACTCCAAGCATGCCCAGTAACTCACGGATGAGTCTGCTCTTGAAATCCCGTCCCTAATCACTATGTATCCGCCTGGGAAGGCCATAATAAGTGAAATACTTCTCCCATAACACTTTGGCCACCGTGGATGCCCTCTGGTCCTTGGTAGGGAAAGCCTGCGTATATCTGGTGTAGTGGTCTGTGATGACTAAGACATTTACCATGTTCCTGGCATCAGGTTTTATCGACAGGAAATCCATACACCAGGTGCTGCAAGTGGGACAAGGGAGCTACCTGTGTAGGCAGCGTCTTCTGCCGTATGTATTGAATGCATGATTTGCAGTATTCTTTGACCTCCAACTTCATTTGGGGCCAGTAAAACCGGTCTCTGAGCAATTGATAGGTCTTTTCAACCCCCAAATGTCCAGAACCGTCATGGAGTGACTTCAACGCAGTCCTCTGATACTTCTCCAACAGAACCAGCTGGGAACGCTGGGGTCGGTCCAGGGGTGACATGACCTGGAATAGGATCTGGTTCCGCAACTCTAACCAGATCATTCTCTCAGTAATGGAGGCACCGCCATGCGTTTCGTCTTCTCCGCCTGAGCCATGTCTCCCTTTTCGACCGCTGACCAAATGGTACCGATGCCCAGGTCATCTCACTGAGCAGCTGCCACTTCCCCTGAACTCGATTCCGGCAGCTGATTTGTCTTCAGAACAGTCAGGTTGCAGTAAACTTGGGGGATGGCGTCATCAGAAGCTCCCAATTGATCCGCCACTCGATGCTGCCCCTCCTTTCCCTCTGCCTTCACAGTGATGGCAAACTAACACATGGCTTTCACCCCTGGGGCATGAATGCTCTCCTGCTCTTCGTCCCTGTCCAGTCCTTCGTGCGCACGTCAGCATCAATGTCCCTGCTTCCCGTTCGGTACGAGGCTGAAATCATAGGCAGACAACGCTGCCAACCACTGATGGCCTGTGGCATCCAGTTTCACTGAGGTCAGGATATAAGTTAGGGGGTTATTGTCCGTCCTCACCTTAAACTTGGCCCTGTAAAAGGTAGTCACTCAGCTTATCCACCACTGCCCATTTCAACCCCAGAAATTCCAACTTGTGCATGGGATTGTTTTTCTTGACTCCGGCTGACAAATGCAACAGGTCTCAACCCAGTGTCCTGATCCTGATATATGACACCCCTCAAGCCGTCTTGGCTGGCATCCATGAGCAGTACAAATGGCAATCGGGGGTCTGTTAAAGCCAGCACTGGCGCCTGGGTCAGCGACTGAAAAGCCTCCTCACATTTTTGCATCCCACCCCGGTCCAAAGGGCTCTGATGGGCTAAGATACTCTCCACCCTCCTGTCCTTTTTTCCCCCTCCCTTCTCTCCCCAAGGGAGGGTAACTGCACAGAAGCTGATTCAATGGGTGACTCACTTTCATGTAGCCTGTCGCAAACCTCCGATAGTAACCACAGAACCTGAGGAACGAGCGCACAGCGCTCACAGTCTGGGGTCTTAGCCAAGTGGTCACTGCCTCTATCTTAGCCGGATCTATAGCTACTCCATCCGTGAGACTATGTGCCCAACGTAGCTAACAGACGTTTGGCAGAACTGGCATTTGTCTAGCGAAAGCTTTAACTCTTCAGCTTTCAGGCGACCTTCAGCAGCCTCGCTTCATGTTCTTCCAAGGTGGATCCAAACACGATGAGGTCATCCACGTACACCAATACTTCAAGCAAGTCTTCTCTATGACCTGCTGGAAGGTTGTAGGGGCTACCAATATGCCCTGGGGCATCCTTTCGAACTGGAAAAATCCCAAGGGATATATGAAAGCCATCTTCTCTTTGTCGGCCTCATTTATGGAGATCTGGGAATATCCATTTCTCAAGTCCACTTCGCAACACTCAGACAGGCCAGCGCATCTTCGACCCTCGGGACCGTATACTGGTCAGGGACGGTGCACCTGATCAGAGTCCTATAGTCCACACACATCGCACCTTCCCATTCTTCGTTTGGGCCACTACTACTGGGGATGCATAGGGGCTTCGGGACTCAGTGATGATTCCAACTTCCCTCAACTTACACAAATGCTGCCAAACGTCTTCAACCCCTGCAGGGGCCAGTCTCTGCGACCACTCTCTAAATGGGGTGTCCTTGGTCACCCGGATAGTATGACGAATACTCGTGAAACAACCCACATCAAACTCATCAGTGGAAAAGCCACCTTCCAGTTTCAACATCTTCTCTACCAGCCTCCTTTTCCAACCCGCAGGAATCTGGGAGTCCCCGAATTCGAATGATTCAGCGGTCAGCTTTACCCCTTTTTCCAATAGTATCTCCCCAGCTTGTCTCACAGGGACACTAGACATTACTGTCACCGGGAACAGATGCGCCAGGGGCATCCCCCGCATGAAGGTGACCTCCCTCTTCGTAGTGTTCCTGACAATCACTTGACATCCTGTTTGCCTGTACAACCGAGGGCTTCTGCAATTCCGGCCTCACCAGTACCCCAGCAGGAAATCCTGACTCCCCCTCATGATCTTCCGGAGCATCTGCTAAGAGGGCCTCACACTCAGGCACTCCAGGAAACTTGGGGGACCCCATCACTCACGCTACTTCCATTGGCTTCGACTGGGTGAACCACACAGTCCTTTGTCTAAATTCGGTATCTGGCCCAGTGCAGCCACACACTTCCTCAAAAACAGCTCGAAATGTCGGGTGCATGGACAATGTTCCCAGAAAGCTCTCACCAGCCTTCTCTTTGTAGGCCCCCATGAGCTTCCTCCCAAGAGGGATGTTGGTCCCCACCAGAATTGAAACGCCGCCCTTCCAATGGGGCCCAGACAAACCAGCAGTAATGTATCAAGGACCTCAGACAACTCCCACATCGGCCTCCGAGAACTCCAACTTTACTGACAAATAGCCATCGTATGAATAATCACTAGCACTAAGCCCTCAGATCTCCAGTGCCCTGAATAGTGTCAATGGTAAATGCTTCAGATACCGGTTGTAAAACGAATGGTACAACAACGTGACCCGTGACCTGGTGTTGAGTATGACTTTAGCATAAATACCCTCTATGTGTAGTGACACTCTAAGCCTTCAGGAATAGGGCCTTTCGCTTTTGGGGTTCCTTGGTATATTGCTAGGAACATGTTCCTCCAGAGACACCAGGCCATTCCTTCAATATGTCTTCGCTAAGATTTCCCAATGACTCTCTCTGCTTAGGTACCCGGGGGCTCACTCTCCTTCTCGTGTTACACCTGCTGTCAGCAGCCCTCCGCATTGTTCATCCCCTTAGGGAACTACTTGTTTCCCTCACTCCTCAGAAACGATAGCACCCTGTTTTTGAAATCTCTGTCCCCAGCTACCTCTACATCAATGCTGGTCTGCATTAAAACGAGAGCTGCACTCACCATTTTATCAAACCTCTGCCCCGCAATCACAACTTTAACAGTACTTAACAGGTGAATTAACAATTCCTCTGGACTACGAATATCTACCCCACTGCTTCAATTCTCACAGTAATCACACAGCATGCAACAAAATCAATCCCAGACGAGCCCCCACAATTGTAACCCTTGGTTTGGCTAGCGGCGTAATCTAGGGGAAGACAGTCCCCAGCCCAGCCAAACTTACAAAATCTTGTCTGAGTGGATGCTGCATGATTTGTTCCCCTGTTACAAATCAGTACCACGAAATAACAAACAGTACACAATATGTGATTAAACGATTGAACTTTATAATTCTTAATTTGACTATATGGTTGGTAAAGAAACAAAAAAAGAAAAGGGCCCATTCTCATAAAACAGTCTAATGCGTAACATTGGAGCTCATGGTTCTGTTCATTTGTTCCTCGTTGACCTCCTCCAAGCGTAGCCAACCCTCGGACCCTCACTCCAAGTCCACTCTGTCTGATAGCCTTCCAACTCTCTCTTCTCTCTTCATCTCTCCCCGACAAAAGACCGCAAAATCCCTGCTCCCAGACCCACAAGAAAAAACAACATGCCTCTCATTGGATAGCACTCATTCCAAAGCCCCGTTATCTCCTGTCATAACCCAAACATTGCTGCTACAGAGAAACCATTACTTTAGCAGTGAAACATTACAGAGAGGCCATTACATTAGCAGTGAAACTGAAAATAAAAATAATACTGAGAACATGAGTTATAAAGGGTCATTAAATGTGAGTCTGTAGGTCAGAGAATCAGCTCTAAGTAGTGGTGAATGACACAATTAGGAATTTTAATGCGACTTGTTCAAGTGCTGTTTGCAAGATTAAGAGAAAACAGTTTTGGGCTCTGAGGTTGTTTGGAAAAAAATAACCAACAGCAGCTATTACTTTGCATAAACCAGAAAGCAAAGTACAAACGTTTGTACATTTGTTTACCTTACCAAGATCTGTCAATACTGTTAAAAGTCAAAGTTTTTATTTGTTCATGTACTCCAGCCAGTTGTAAAGTGGGGGGTTTACAGTTTTCTAAACTTGTATGTACTCACTTCAGTTTTGGATGATTTATTCATTTAAGACCTATAGACATTGGAGCAGAATTAGGCCATTCAGCCCATCGTGTCTGCTCTGCTATTCCATCATAACTGATTTATTATCACTGGCAAACCCATTCTCCTGCCTTCTTCCCTTATTAATGTCCTTACTAATCAGGAACCCTTCTTTAGTTATCATGTTCTTCTTCAAGTTTATGGTCAATCAACCGTACACATGTATACAACAAAAGAATATTCCTCTGGGACCAAGGTGTAAACACAGTACACATATCACATACAATGCATAAAGTAATATTAACACAATAGTATTAATAGATAATAAAAATATTCTTGTGATGTACAAGTTGACAAAAAGGTCATATATAACATATAGTTAAATATACAACAGTATACGGCTACGGGCGCTGTCATAAAAATGTGTACTGGATGGTGGCAGGGTTTTCAGAAGTCTCACCACTTGGGGGAAGAAGCTGTTACCCAGCCTACCAGTCCTTTTTCTTAGACCTTCCCCCTCAATGCATTCTGCAGCCATCTGTAGCAATGACTTCCACAAATTCGCCACCTTCTTGCTAAAGTGTTTGCAAGTCAGTGAGGTTAATTATGTTTCAGTGCTGTGAATCTACACTGGTTGATGTTAGCCATTAACCTTAACAGAAGTTGTGTAGTCCAGTTCTCATCTCTTTTTGGGGGGGAGAGAGATCTCGAATTGCATTTGTTTTCAAAACCAAAAAGGAATTGCTTCTACCTTTAATTTATGTTGAAACCTTCAGTAAAACATTTATAAATTGAGAAATCATGTTTCTATTTTCTCGGACTGATTTGATCTAATAAATTGCATCAGCGCAATCTTAATCTCTTCAGTAAAAAAAAACTTCCTTTATTGCAAACAGCATGTTTTCACAATCATTAATCTGAAACGAAGGTTGCACATGGGGTTTCTCCAATGTTATGGTCTTAAAATTCTACCTTGCAGATATTTTCTTAAGCATTCATAATGCAACAATGTTATAACATAAGTTTGCATCTCAGAATTTTGTAAGGTTTGCACTTGGGAGAAGAAGAGGAAGCGTGGTTAAACTTATACTTTGAGGTTTGGCTATTTCTTTGCTGACATTCAAGATGGCCGTGTTACATTTGTAATGGTCCTATTGCATCAGTTCCATTTTCAGATGAGATTAACATTAATGTTTTTACGATTAGCTTTTATTTACTACATGGACAGTGAAACCTGCAGTGAAATGCGTTGTTTGTGTTAGGGTTATGGGCAGCCCGCAAGTATTGACACACCCCTGGCTCCAATATAGCATGTCCACAACTCCGTAACCCTGATCAGATTTCCTTGGAATATGGGAGGAAACCAACGCAGTCTCGGGGAGAATGTATCAACTCCTAACAGAGGGCGGTAGGAATGGAAGTCCCATCAGTGGCTGCCGGTGCTGTAACGCAATTATGCTAAACATGACGCTACCACGCTGTCTCTTGACGTTCAAGTTCAAAGCTGAACAGCAATGATTCACAGAGGGATATTGGGGTCCTAAGTCCAGCGCTCCCTGAAAGGGCTGCGCAAGTTGATCTTCAGAATTATAGATAATTGGGCAATTTTCCAGGGAAGGTGGGACCTGTTCCGGCGGGATAGTTTACATCTGAACTGGAGGGGGACAAATATTCTTGCAGGTAGGTTTGTTAGAGAGTCTCCAGTGAATTTAAACTAGATACAAGGGGGGAGGGGAATCAGAGTGTAGGAACAGATGTAGGGGAGAAGGAAGAAAAAGGAGATAGTAAAGTTGTTTGCACCGTCAGTGATAAACAGAGAGTAAGAGGTGGAAAATTTCTTAAATGCATTTATTTTAATGCGAGGAGCATTATAAGAAAGGTGGATGAGCTCAGAGTATGGATTGATAACTGGAAATATGATGTTGTAGCTATTAGTGAAACACGGTTGCAGGAGGGGTGTGATTGGCAACTAAATATTCCTGGATTGCGTTGCTTCAGGTGTGATAGAATCAGAGGGACAAGAGGGGGAGGAGTTGCATTGCTTGTCAGAGAAAATATTACAGCGGTGCTTAGGCAAGATAGATTAGAGGACTCGTCTAGGGAGGCTATTTGGGTGGAATTGAGGAATGGGAAAGGTGTAGTAACACTTATAGGGGTGTATTATAGACCACCTAATGGGGAGCGAGAATTGGAGGAGCAAATTTGTAAGGAGATAGCAGATATTTGTAGTAAGCACAAGGTTGTGATTGTGGGAGATTTCAATTTTCCACACATACACTGGGAAGCCCATACCGTAAAAGGACTGGATGGTTTGGAATTTGTAAAATGTGTGCAGGATAGTTTTTTGCAGCAATACATAGAGGTACCAACTAGAGAAGGGGCAGTGTTGGATCTCCTGTTAGGGAATGAGATAGGTCAGGTGACGGAGGTATGTGTTGGGGAGCACTTCGGATCCAGTGATCACAATGCCATTAGTTTCAATATAATTATGGAGAAGGATACGTCTGGACCCAGGGTTGAGATTCTTGAGTGGAGAAAGGCTAACTTTGAGGAGATGCGAAAGGATTTAGAAGGAGTGGATTGGGACGAATTGTTTTATGGGAAGGATGTAATAGAGGTCATTTAGAGGTGAAATGTTGAGGGTACAGAATCTTTATGTCCCTGTTAGGTTGAAAGGAAAGGTTAAAAGTTTGAGAGAGCCATGGTTTGCAAGGGATATTGGAAACTTGGCTCGGAAAAAGAGAGATATCTATAATAAGTATAGGTAGCATGGAGTAAATGAGGTGCTTGAGGAATATAAAAAGAATCTTGAGAAAGAAATTAGAAAAGCTAAAAGAAGATACGAGGTTGCTTTGGCAAGTAAGTTGAAAATAAATCCAATGGGTTTCTACAATTATATAAATAGCAAAAGGATAGTGAGGGATAAAATTGGTCCCTTAGAAAATCAGAGTGTACAGCTATGTGTGGAACCAAAAGAGATGGGGGAGATTTTGAACAATTTCTTTTCTTCTGTATTCACTAAGGAGAAGGATATTGAATTGTGTAATTTAAGGGAAACAGGTAGGAAGGTTATGGAAACTATGATGATTAATGAAGAGGAAGTACTGGCACTTTTAAGGAATATAAAAATGGCTAAGTCTCCGGGTCCTGACAGGATATTCCCTAGGACCTTGAGGGAGTGTAGAAATAGCAGGGGCTCTGACAGAAATATTTCAAATGTCATTAGAAATGGGGATGGTGCTGGAGGATTGGCGTATTGCTCATGTTGTTCCATTGTTTAAAAAGGGTTCCAAGAGTAAACCTAGCAATTATCGGCCTGTAAGTTTGACGTCAGTGGTGGGTAAATTAAAGAAAAGTGTTCCTTGAGATGGTATATATAATTATCTGGATAGACAGGGTCTGATTAGGAACAGTCAACATGGATTTGTGCGTGGAAGGTCATGTTTGACAAATCTTACTGAATTTTTTGAAGAGGTTACTAGGAAAGTTGACGAGGGTAAAGCAGTGGATGTTGTCTATATGGACTTTAGTAAGGCCTTTGACAAGGTTCCACACAGAAAGTTAGTTAGGAATGTTCAATCGTTAGGTATTAATATTGAAATAGTAAAATGGATTCAACAGTGGCTGGATGGGAGACGCCAGACAGTAGTGGTGGATAACTGTTTGTCAAGTTGGAGACCGGTGACTTGTGGTGTGCCTCAGGGATCTGTACTGGGTCCAATGTTGTTTGTCATATACATTAATGCTCTAGATGATGGGGTGATAAATTGGATTAGTAAGTATGCAGATGATACTAAGATAGGTGGTGTTGTGGATAATGAAGTAGGCTTTCAAATCTTGCAGAGAGATTTAGGCCAGTTAGAACAGTGTGCTGAAAGATGGCAAATGGAGTTTAATACTGATAAGTGTGAGGTGCTACATTTTGGTAGGACTAATCAAAATAGGACATACATGGTAAATGGTAGGGCATTGAAGAATGCAGTAGGACAGAGGGATTTAGGAATAATGGTGCATAGTTCCCTGAAGGTGGAATCTCATGTGGATAGGGTGGTGAAGAAAGCTTTTGGTACGCTGGCCTTTATAAATCAGAGCATTGAGTATAGGAGTTGGGATGTAATGTTAAAATTGTACAAGGCATTGGTATGGCCAAATATGGAGTATTGTGTACAATTCTGGTCACCGAATTATAGGAAAGATGTCAACAAAATAGAGAGAGTAGAGAGAAGATTTAATAGAATGTCACCTGGGTTTCAGCACCTAAGCTACAGAGAAAGGTTGAACAAGTTGGGTCTTTATTCTTTGGAGCGTAGAAGGTTGACTTGATAGAGGTATTTAAAATTATGAGGGGGATAGATAGAGTTGACGTGGATAGGCTTTTTCCATTGAGAGTAGGGGAGATGCAAACAAGAGGACATGAGTTGAGAGTTAGGGGGCAAAAGTTTTGGGGTAACACAAGGGGGAACTTCTTTACTCGGAGAGTGGTAGCTCTGTGGAAGGAGCTTCCAGGAGAAGTGGTTGAGGCAGGCTCGATGTTGCCATTTAAAGTAAAATTGGATAGCTATATGAACAGGAAAGGAATGGAGGGTTATGGGCTGAGTGCAGGTTGGTGGGACTAGGTGAGAGTAAGCATTCGGCACGGACTAGAAAGGCCGAGATGGCCTGTTTCCGTGCTATAATTGTTATATGGTTATATGGGTGTTTTAAAAAAAAGGCGTATTGCATGCTGGACTTTATTAGTCAAGACATGGAGTTCAAGTGTCAAGCA
This sequence comes from Mobula birostris, assembly GCF_030028105.1. Classification (NCBI taxonomy): domain Eukaryota; kingdom Metazoa; phylum Chordata; class Chondrichthyes; order Myliobatiformes; family Myliobatidae; genus Mobula; species Mobula birostris. The sequence continues at coordinate 17,985,903 of NC_092373.1, read as the reverse complement.
GTTATGTTCTAGCTCTAAAAAACTGGCCAGGCTGCATATGGAATATTGCATTCAGTTATGGGAAGGATATGGAGGATTTGGAGAGGATGCAGAAGGAACTTAACAGGGTGCTACCTGAATTAGAAGAGGGTGGATAAACTTGATTTAGTTTCTTTTCTGGAGTGGTGGAGGCTGGAAGGAAACCTGTTACAGTTTTATAAGATTATGAGGTGTATAGATAGAGTGGGCAGCAGGGTCATAATGTCTAATACGAGAAGATAGCGCTTAAGGTGCGAGGGGATAAATTTAAGAGACATATAATAAAGAGTAGGACGAAGAACAATAGAGCACGATACAGACAATTGATTGCAGTAAAAGTACACCTCTATCTGGAGGGTCTAACCGCTGGTGAGTCAGTATCCTGGGAAAAACTACACCATGAAGACATAAGAACACTCCAAGCAACTCTGCGAATAGGTTATTGAAAAACACAAGTCTGGAGATGGATACAAGAAAATTTCTAAGTCACTGAATATCCCTTGGAGTGCAGTTGTCAATCATCAAGAAATGGAAAAAATATGGCACAGCTGTAAATCTGCCTACAGCAGGCCGTCCTCAAAAACTGAGTGACCGTAGAAGAAGGGGACTAGTGAGCGTGGCCACCAAGAGACCTGAGACAGCTGTGGAGGAGTTACAAGCTTCAGTGGCTGAGATGGGACAGACTGTGCATACAACTGTTTCCCAGGTGCTTCACCAGCCGCAGCTTTATGGGAGTGAGGCAAAGGGAAAGCCACTGTTGAAAAAACTTCAAATGAAACTCAGCTAGAGTTTGTTAGAAGGCATGTGGGAGACTCTGAAGTCAGCTGGAAGAAGTTTTTGTGGTCTGATGAAACCATCAGACTAAATGCTATGTTTGGCATAAGGGAAACACCATGCATCATGAAAAGTACACCATATCTACCTTGAAGCATGGTGGTGGCTGTATCATGCTGTGGAGATGCCTCACTGCAGCAGGTCCTAGAAGGCTTGTGATGGTAGAGGATAAAATGAATTCAGCAAAATACAGGGAAATCCTGGAGGAAGATCTATTACAGTCTGCAAGTGAGCTGCAACTTAGGAGAAGACTCGTTTTCCAGCAAGACAATGGCCCCAAGCATAAAGCCAAAGCTAACAGGAATGGCTTAAAAACAACAAAGTTCATGTCCTGGTGTGACCAAGTCACCTGAATCCAATTGCAAATTTGTGGCTGGATTTGAGAAGGGCTGTTCACTCACAATCCCCATGCAATCTGACAGAGCTTGAGTGGTTTTGTAAAGAAAAGTGGGGAAAAGTTGCAGTGTCCAGATGTGCAAAGCTGATAGAGACCTATCCACACAGACTCAAGGCTATAATTGCTGCCAAAGGTACATCTACTAAATACTGACTTGTACAATCAATATTTTTTCATTTTACATTTGTAATTAATTTAGATTACTTTGTAGAGGTCTGTTTTTACTTTGACAGAAAAGAGTTGTTTTCTGTTGATCAGTGTCAAAAAAAAGCCAAATTAAATCCACTGTGATTCAATGTTCTATTTGATCTTTTACTGATCCTCTTGTAGTTACAAGTCTGTAGATTTACTGAGTATGCCCACAGCAAAATGAATTTCAGAGTTGTATGTAGTGACATATATGTACTCTGATTATAAAATTTTGTCTGAATTTTGATCTTGGCCTCCACAGCTGTCTGTGACAATGAATTCCATAGATACACCACCCTCTGGCTTAAGAAATCTCTCCCTTCTCTGTTATAAAAGGAGGTCTTTCTATTTTATCGCTGTGCTAATTGGTGCTGGACTCTCTCACTGTATGAAATATCCTGTCCATGTCCACTCTATCTAGGACTTGCAATATTCAGTAGGTTTCACCTCATTTTTTAAACTCCAGCGAGTACAGTCCCAGGGCCATCAAATGTTCGTCATACAGTATATTATCTCTTCAATCCCCGGGATCAACTTTGCAAGTCTCCTCTGGTTCCTTTCCAATACTACCCAGCACATCTTTTCTTATATGTAAGGCCCAAAATTGCTTGCGATATTCCAAATATGGTCTGACCAGTTCCTTATATAGCCTCAGTATTACATCCTCACTTTTATATATATCCAGCCGTCTAGACCAAGCATTGAATTAGACAGCTTTGTATAATCAGCATTTCTGTATTAGTATCTCGTTTTTCAGCATTGATATTTTATTTCCTTTCTGTCTTCTACTGATTATTTCATATCTATTTCATCTCATCTGCTGAGTTCCTCCAGTATTTTGTGTGTGCTACTTCTTAATATTTGTTTCTCATAGAAATTTACTTTATCGACGTTAATTTGAAGAAGGCAACTCTGTACAATTTCTAATGGCAGAAATTTAATATTGAAAATATGCAATGTTCCAACCTTACTGTTGGAAACCTGCATTCTTGTTTTCCACTTGTATGTAATTTCATGCAAATATATTGAGGGTGGCTGGATCTGCCCATTTTGAGTGCTGTCCCTCTGCACAGGGGCAGGCCACACAGTCTCCCCTCTCTGGCAGCAAAGTGATCCCACCAGTGATCAAAAGGCAGGCAGCCATCACACCCCTCTGCACTGAAACAGTCTGTAACATCCAAATGATGATTTCCTTCATGGTTTCCCTGCTCTGGAAACAGAATCAACTCAGTTTAACATATTGTGCCAGAAATGTATGCAATGCCCACTGCAGCTCAGCTTCAGAGTCATCGAGGTTCAAAGGTCTATTTATTATCAAGGTATAAAACCCTGAAATTCTTCTTCTTCAGATAGCCACGAACCCAAGAAAGAAAAGAACAGCAGCATGATCCTCAACCCACAAATCTCCCCCACACAAAAAAAAACAAAAGAACCAGGCACATTGACCCCCCCCCCCCAAAATCCCCCACCACTTCACAAAAAAATGAGAAAGATCGAGCAAAATAACATAGGATATAAAAACTCTTAAGACTGAAAAAATGTCCATAGTCCAGGTCCACATCCATATCCAAAATGCAGGAAACCTGGGTAACATTCTCTGGGCACAGGGGCAGGCCACACAGTCTTCCCTCTCCGGCAGCAAAGTGATCTCACCAGTGATCACCACTCACCTTCCGCATTCGCCTCGCTGTTTCAGTCTCCCTCGTCCCTTTAATTGGTAAACAACAGAAGTTTTAATTGGCAAAATGGAGTCAAATATTGTTTTGCGTTCTGTCCCTGTCCCGCAGTCTTCTCATCACGACGTTCACGCTTGCTACTGCTGCCTCCTGGAATCATTCTGGAGACTGCAGACAAAAAACAGATGTAAAAGACGTAAAAGAAGAGAAATAAATAATTTCACGGTCCATGCAGAAGATGTCAACTGTGGGAGCATTGTATGTACGTGCCATCTTGATTGGAAATGTACCAAAGTCTCTTGATTTCCCTGCTCTTGTCAAAGTTGCTGCTTTGGATTAGTTCATAAATTTCTGGACAGAAGTGGAAGCGAAGAATAAATGAACCAGTTGTTAACAGGCTAGTAATGCCACATTTGGAATATCATGATCAGTTTTGGTCATCCTGTTATAGGAAAGATGCTATGAGGCTGGAAGGAGTGCTGAGATTTACAGGGATGTCGTTGTGATTCAACGGACTGAGTTACTGCACATAAAGAGTTGAGCAGGTTGGAATATTTTTCACGGAATGCATGTGAATGACAGGTGATCTTATGGAGTTGAATAAATTCATAAATGCCATAAATAGGATTATCTGCAGACTCTTTTCCCAGAGCTGGGGAACCATGAACTAGAGGCCAAGAACGTGAGGACCAAATTTTTCACCGGGAGGGCAGTCTGTATTACTAATGAGCTACCAGAGGAATGGCTCAGGCAGGTACATTAAAGGCATTTAACAGGTGCATGGAAAGGTTCGGGTGGGTTTGGCCAAACATCGGCACAGGAGCCTCATCATTTGACCAATTGGATGAATTAACTAAACGCATTCAATGTTGGAACTAAACAATGATTTATCGCCAGAGGAATTTTGGAGGAAAAGAAGACTGGCTGTCTTGGGTGTGTGATTCGAAAAAGTGAAAGATAATTCATGCTATTGTGCCCTTTTTTTTTCAGCTTGAGAAGGTAATGTCAAAACAGCTGCTGAGTTCCGTGGTGCATTCAACTGAATAAGTTCTTTGGTAGTTGTGTCAGTGGAGAGTGTGGATAAATTTTCATTGAGAACTTGGAATGTTAATTTGCTGTAAGCAGGAGTCTGTTTGGATGTGTTATTTGAGGGTTTTTCCTCATTTTTCACTGCTTGAAAGCCAGGTTCCTTTTCATTTTCAACTTCAGTTGTTTGACGAAAGCCTTGCACAGGAGGAAGTAGATGACTGGATCGAGGCAAACATTGGATACACACAGGAGCAGTGTGAGCTCCTTTGCATAGTATAGTCTATTGCTCATGGAACAGTCATCTGCGGGCAATTGGCTTTTTTCGTACGGGACCCTGATAAATTGGTACGGCACAAAGCAGATGAAGAAGACACCCAGAATACTGAAAATGTTACGGTTTGCTTTCTTTACCAGGGTTCTAGAGTCCTTCTGAAATTTCTGTTTGGACCAATATAATTTCTTTAAAATGGCTAAGTAACACAGAGTGAGAAGGAGAAAAACAACCCAGAAAATAACTTGGCATTTGATAATTATAACTTCGTGCCAAGTACGCCCAAAATCACTTTTCAAGTTTTTGCAGTTTGCAGTAGTTACGGATGTGGGGTCCACGTTGGTCAAAATTACATTTGGCAGGGCAAAGCTCAACTCGAAAACCCAGCAGCCCACACTGATCACCTTGGCAACCGTTGCTTTCTGCAGGAAGAAATTTTTGTGAGGCTGAACAATCTTCAGGTACCGGTCGAGGCTGATCAGGCCGAGGAACATTATACTGATATACATGCTGCTGTAGAACACAATGGCAGAGTAACGACAAACAAATACTTCCAACTGTATTGTTTGGAGGGGTGCATCAGAGAGGATTTTAAACGGAAGTGTAACTACCATCAGCAGGTCAGCTGCCACAGTGTTCTTGAGGTAAATCACAAAGCTGGACTGACTTGCTATTTGGCAGAAGATCCAGGCAGCTAGTATGTTCAGCACGAATCCTCCGATGAAGACCATGGAGTATAAGAGAGGAATGGCCACTGTGGTGACAGTGGGGTCACGCAAATTGTGGCAGTTCAGGTTCCTTGAAGAGTCTGTGCTGTTGTCCATTTCTGAGCAATGAAAAATTAGAAGTGGTTAATGTTTTAGAGAACTTAAGAATGGAATAGAAGAAGTCAGAGTAATACAGCAAGGAGATAGGCACTTCTACCCACAGAGTGTACACTGACCATCATGGAACTGTTTACATCGCTCTTACATTAATTCCATTTCATGTGGCTTGATGTGCTTGACCTGTTGAGCATTTCCAGCATTTCCACTTGTTTTTTAGATTTGCAACTTAGAACTCAGAGCTTAGAACATGGAGCTTGGAATCTGGAACATGGAACCTACTCTGAACATGGTACTTAAAACATGGAGCAGCACACACACAAAATGCTGGAGGAACTCAGCAGGCCAGGCAGCATCTATGGAAAAAGTACAGTCAACGTTTCAGGCCAAAACTCTTTGGCAGGACTGGAGAGAAAATGCTGAGGAGTAGATTTGAATGGTGGGGGGACGAGAGTGAAACACCAGGTGATAGGTGAAGCTTGGAGGGGGAAGGATGAAGCAAAGAGCTGGGATGTTTATTAGTGAAAGAGACAGATGGCTATGGAAGAAAGAAAAAGGAGGGGAGGAGGGGTTGAGCACCAGGGGGAGGTGATGGGTGGGCAAGGGGATAACATGAGAGATTGACAAGAGAATGGGAAATAATGAAGTGGGGGGAGGCATTACTGAAAGTTTGAGAAATTGATGTTCATGCCATCAGGTTGGAGGCTACCCAGAGTATGAGGTGTTGTTCCTCCAACCTAAGTGTGGCCTTATCCCGACAGTGGAGGAGGCCATGGCTGGACATATCGGAATGGGAGTGGGAAGTGGAATTAAAATGGGTGACCACTGGGAGATCTTGCTTGTTCTGGCAGATGGAGCGTAGATGCACGGTGGAGCAGACTACCAATCTACGATGGGTCTCACCGATATACAAGAGGCCACACCAGGAGCACCAAGCACGATATATGACAAGATCACAAGACAAAGGAGCAGAAGGAGGTTATTCAGCCCATCGAGTCTGCTCCGCCACTCCACCATGAGCTAAACTATTCTCCTATCTAGTTCCAGTTTCCAGCTTTTCCCCATATCTCTTGATACCCTGACTAATTAGATACCTATCAATCGCCTCCTTAAACACCCTCAATGACCGGGCCTCCACAGCTGTATGTGGCAACAAATTCCACAAATCCACGACCCTATGGTTAAAAAAAAATCTCCTCATCTCTGTTTTAACTGGGTACCCTCTAATTCTAAGACTATGCCCTCTTGTCCTGGACTCACCCACCAAGGGAAACAGCCTTTCCACATCTACACTGTCCAACCCTTCCAACATTTGAAATGTTTCTATGAGATCCGCTCTCATTCTTCTATACTCTAATGAATACAGTGCAAAAGCCGACAAACGGTCCTCATATGTTAGCCCCTGCATTCTAGGAATCATCCTTGTAAATCTTCTCTGAACTCTCTCCAACATCAATACATCCCTTCTAAGATAGGGGGCCCAAAACTGCTACAATATTCCAAATGAGGTCTCACCAGTGCCCCATAGAGCCTCATCAACACCTCCTTACTCTTATACACTATTCCTCTTGAAGTGAATGCCAACATAGCATTCGCTTTCCGTACTGCCAATCCAACTTGGTGGTTAGCCTTTAGGGTATCCTGCATGAGGACCCCCAAGTCCCTTTGCACTTCCGAGTTTTGAATTTTCTCCCCATCTAAATAATAATCTGCCCGATTATTTTTTCTTCCAAAATTAATAACCGTACATTTCTCAACATTGTATCTCATCTGCCATTCCTTTGCCCACTCTCCTAAACTGACCAAGTCTCTCTGCAACCTTTCCATTTCTTCAACACTTCCTGTTCCTCCACCTTACCTTGGTGTCATCCGCAAAACCACAAAACCATTTAATCCATAGTCTAAGTCATTGATATACATTGTAAAAAGAAGCGGCCCCAACACCGACTTCTGCGGAACACCACTAGTAACCGGCAACCAATCAGAATAGGATCCCTTTATTCCCACCCTTTGCTTTCTGCATTTCAGTCAATGCTCCACCCATTTCAATATCTTTCCTGTAATTCCATGGGCTATCATCTTATTAAGCAGCCTCTTATGCGGCACCTTATTGAAGGCCTTTTGAAAATCCAAATACACAACGTCCACAGCCTCTCCCTTGTCAATCTTATTTGAGATTACCTCAAAAATTCCAAAAGGTTGGTGAGACAGGATCTTCTCGTCATGAAACTATGCTGGCTTGGGCCTATCTTGTCATGCACCTCGAGGTATTTCATAACCTTGTCCATGGGGATCGACTCCAATAACTTTCCAACTACCGATGTCAGACTAATAGGTCTGTAATTTTCTTTGCGCTGCCTCCCTCCTTCCTTAAACAGCAGAACTATATTTGCGACTTTCCAGTCCTCCGGAACCATGGCAGAGTCTATTGATTCCTGGAAGATTATTTCCAATGCCTCCACAATCTCCAAAGCCACCTCCTTCAGAACCCATGGGTGCACCTCATCCGGTCCGGGAGACTTATCTATTCTTAGTCCATTTAGCTTGCCAAGCACTTTCTCTCTAGTAATCTTGACTGTACCTAATTCTATTCCCTGAGACCTCTGGCTATCAGGTATGTTGCTAATATTTTCCACAGTGAAGACTAATGCAAAATACTCATTTAGTTCCTCTGCCATCTCTTTGTTGTCCATTGTAATTTCTCCAGCATCATTTTCAATTGGTCCCATATCTACCCGTGTCACTCTTTTACTCTTCATATATTTAAAAAAAACTCTTAGTATCCTTTTTTATGTTAATTGCCAACTTTCTTTCATAATTCATCTTTTCTTTCCTAATGACTTTCTTAGTTTCCTTCTGTAAGTTTTTAAAAGTCGTCCATATGACCTGAACAGACTCACAGATGAAGTGTCACCTCACCCGGAAGGATTGTTTGGGGCCCTGAATGGCAGTGAGTGCAGAGGTGTAGGGGCAGGTGTGTCACTTGTTGCTCAGATTTCCAGCATCTGCAGATTTTCTCGTTTGTGACTTAAAACACTGAATTTAGATTATTGAACGATACAGCACAGGGGCAAATGCTCCTGCCCATGGCATCAGTGCTGAATGTGATCCCAATTCAAACTAATTCTATCTATTTGCACATTCTTAGCATGGAGAAAAAAAGGGAGGCAAACTCATAGAAGTTTATTGATAAGGTGGACGGTCGTAGTCTTTATCCCCAGGAATCAGGGATCAGGAATTCAGAAATAGAGGGTACTGATGCAAGATAAGGGAAGAGAGATTTAAAAGAGTCCTGATGGGTTCCTTCCCTTGCACTGCCTGTGCAAGGGAGGATTTCATCTGAGTCCTCTCATATCCCAAACACAAATAGGACAGTGAGTGCATTAATTGCCATAAGTTACCATGGCTCTGTGGCTAGTTGGTAGAATCTGAATGGTGTTGGGGATGTATCGAGAATGTATTCTCTCTAAAGATGGTGAGAATGGGGAATGAGCTGCCAGTGGATGTGGTAGATGCTGGTTCAATTGTTACATTTAAGATAAGCTTGATTAGGGTTTTTAGTGAAATGGACCAGATGCAGATGATGGAATTAGGCTGAAGATAGAGCTCTTATGGACTAGGTAGATGAAATGGTCTGTTTTTGTGCTGTGACACTCTATGACTCTGTGAACAGAAATATGACTCAGTGATGATTGACATTAACTTGATGGGCTAAATGGCCTATTTCTTGCTGTCTGAACCAAGGAAGTCAAGAAAATTCTGCAGATGCTGGAATTCTGAAATAAAAAAACAGAAAATATTGGAAAAACTCAGCTAGTCAGGAAGGAGAGACTGACTATAATGGCTGAGGCCATGAGAACTGACGACGTCTTTCTTCTTCCTGAACTGTGAATGGAGCTCTTGAGCATATTTCATCTAGTTTCTATAACCCTGCTCTCACCCCTCCCCTGGACGGAATAAGGATGGCATTCTCCTGGCCTGCACCTTCCATCCATCAGCTGCCATGTTCTATATTCTTTCTGCCATGTTCAATGAGATCGCTTCCTGGTCTGTTTTGAGTGAGGCAACAGTCTCCCAATATTGATCAACAGAAACAAGTGCATAGACATCTCATCATTTTCCAAATGTTTCATTCGTCTACATAATTCCCTTACACTATCCACCTTTCTACCTCTCTCCACACCTCTGTTTGAAGGATGATTTCTAGCTCTTCAGCAGTCACGACACAACCCACTTCTCCCTTTTCCTCCTTCACATACCCTCTCCATCCGAACCGTGACTTCACCGTAACCCAGTTACAAGCCTGGATCATCACAGGTCCATTTATTGGACTGTACAGCAGCTGTCACACAGCATGTGCTCAGAAAAGAGTGAAAAACCTTTTCTTCCTGTACCATCCAGACAGATCTTGTAAAATGTAATTACCTTGAAGTCGTAAAATGGCAGATACAGTGTTACAGTTGCTGGGAAAGTACGGTTCAGGTAGGCAGCTCTGTATTGATTGGACCATAAACCTTATCTGGCATAACCAGCAATGCTTTAGTCAAGAAAACTGAAGTTCACCATGATGCATTTGGGAAAGAAATGGAACCTGCATCTCGTGATTCTTAAAGTATAAAATAATTAGTTAACCCACAGGTTCTACCCCCAAGTTCTGTTCACCTCCATGATTTTCTCTTTCTTGAGCCTGCCCCACACTATAGCCTGCACCCTGTTTTGAATTGCTTTAATAAACCAATAAGTACATTAAGCAGTATTTTAAGATCTGAGTTTACAATACATGCAAGTCCAAATCCTCATAACCAGGATCCTTGTACAGTCTAGTTTTCAGTCATAGTTTTTGCAAGCTGGAAGCTTTTGAACTGGTTCCTTACATGTCTAAATGTGCTATTTTTGGATGTTGTTATGCATATTGAAAGGGTTCTACCAAATATGTTAAATTCTGTTTTCTTTTGTCTGGCTTTAGCTTCTGTTTTTCTATTTAAAACCTACTAATATGTATTTCCAGTTTACTGATTATGAATGTAGATCTGATCGTGTCGTCTCCATAAAGGGCTTGATTTTGACCCATTATTTTGCGTGCACGTAAGCCAGCAAGTAATAGTTTCCTTGTTGTGTTTTTAACTTTTGTTCTGACAATAACTGATTTGTTTGTTTGTTTTTTTACATTAAAACAATTGAAAGCCCATCACTTACTTCAGTCCTTGTGTCAAGATATCCTTTCTGAAGTTTCCTTTTCCAGTGTTGTAAATTCTAGCCCTTGCAAGTTAGTCTTAACACTTGTAGCCTCCTGGAGAGTACGTCATCTCTTGTACTTTAGAGAAGTTACTCAGCAAATAAATATCAGAAAATGTGTGGCAATTTTGTCACCCTCAAACAATCATGAAGATTTTGGGGAAGTTGTTATTACATCAACATTGTGTGTAGTGAAACCTAATTCAGCATTCACTGTGATTGTGTGTCCAGGTACAAATCTGACTTCTCGTGTTGTCCACACAAAGTTTATTTGACCGTAATGCTGTAAGACATAGGAGCAGAATTAGGCCTTTCAGCCCATCCAGTCTGTTCTGCCACTTGATCATGGCTAATTTATTACCTCTGCCAACCCCATTCGCCTGCCTTCTCCCCATAACCTTTGATGCCCTTATTAATCAAGAACCAATCAGCTTCTGTTTTAATTATACCCAATGACTTGGCCTCCACAGTCGTCAGTGGCAATGAATTCCACAGACTCACCGCCGTCTGTCTAGAGAAATTCTTCCTGTCACGCACCCCATAACAGGTTAAAGAACCAGCAGAAATGGAAAACACTTTGGAGTCTGGTATTGACTAATACTATTTATTAGTAATTATGCAATACAGTAATATAAATTCAGATATATCAAACAGTTTAGCAAAGATTGTATGTATATAAGTGTGGAAATATAGAAACCAAGCTTTTTCAAGCCTAGGGATAAATAGATACAGTCTTACGATGATGGGTAAAGTTCAGTTCAGTTCGTGGTATGGAGTTGAGTAGTGATGGAGAGAGAGAGGTGTCTGGTTCTTCAGGTGAGCTGATGCCGTCGATCTTCCCGTTGTCCTCTGAAACTTCCAAGTTAGCCAAACTTGACCAACTTAAGAGCACCGTCTTCGAGTGATAGTCTACCAACCCAGGCGAGGGTTAGACACACTAGTAGACTCCACAGGGTCGCTCTTTCACGCACTAATAATAACAGATTGATACCTTGTGATCGATCCACAGTCCCACACTCGTGGGCACCTAAACAAGATAGTGGAAACTTCACCACACCCTTGTGCGTCTGCGTGTCCTTCCCTGTGAAACAAGCAATTACACTGGTTTAAATACTGTTGTGCTGAACACCAGCTGACCATCAAGCAGCTCCTCCCTTCTCTCTCTGTAGGAACTTAGAAGTTGCTAGTGTCCTTGCAGAAATTCCAAACAAACCGTGAGCACTTCGCCTCTCTCTCTCTCAATAACAAGGTGTCTGTGTTGGACATCTCTATATCTCTCTCTCTCTCTCTCTTTTTTAAAAGCACAGTTCATAGGGATAATTCAGGATCCCATTACATTCCTCATTCTGTTCTGAAGGGACTTCCTTGTATTCTGAGGCTCTGCCCTCTGGTCCTAGACTACCCAACTGCAGGAAACATTCTACTCATGTCCACTCTGTTCATTCATACTCCTGCGTTCTCCTGGGTTTCCTAATGCATCCTGAAGTGGGATTGGTTGATAGTTAACTAGCCGCTGTAAATTGTCCCTATATTCAGATGTGTGTGAAAATATAACTACTGCAGAGGGAATTCGAATTCAACTAATTTAAGGCTGTCTGAGGAAAGCTGCTTTATGAGGTGAGTGGCTGAGTCTGGCAGGAATTGTTGAGGCAAAGGAACGGATTATAGACTTCAGGAGAGAGAAACTAGAGGTCGATAAGCCAGTCCTCTTTGGTGAGTCAGACGTAGAGAGGGTTAGCAACTTAAAATTCCTGGGTGATACTACTTCAGAGGATCTGTCCTGGACCCAGCATAGAAATGCAATTGCAAGGAAAGTACAGCACCTCTACTTCCTCAGGAGTTTGCGAAGATTCGACGTGACATCTAAAACTTTGACAAACTTCTCTAGATGTGTAATGGAGAGTGTATTGACTGGCTGCATGGTGGCCTGGTAGGGAAAGATCAATGCCTTTGAACAGAAAATCCTACAAAAGGTAGTGGATTAGGCCCAGTTACATCACAAGTAAAGCCCTCCCAACCACTGAGTGCATCTACATGAAACACTGTCACAGGAAAGCAGTACAGTACCAATCAACAGAGATCCGCACCACCCAGGCCCTTTCTTGCTGCTGCCTTCAGATAGGATGTACAAGAGCCTCAGCACTTTCAGCAGCAGTTTCAAGAACAGTTACTGCCCTTCGACCATCAGGCTTTTGGACAAGGAGGATAACTGCAATCACTTGCCCATCCATTGAGATGTTCCCACAACTAATGATCTCACTTTAAGGACTCTTTATCCTGTTACTTCAAGTTCTCATTATTTATTGATAGATAGATAGCTACTTTATAGATCCCAAAGGAAATTAACATGTCACAGTAGCATTACAAGTACACAGATATACAAATATTACAGGAGAAGTAAGAAAGAATAAAAAATTCTTTTTGTTCTATTATATTATTTTTGTTCTAAATAACTAAATTGCTATTTATTTATATGCATTTGCACGGTTTCTCTTCTGGTTGGTCTTTCATTGATCCTTTTACAGTTACTATTCTATAGATTTGCTGAGCACACTTGCAGCAAATGCATCACAGGGTTGTATGTGGTGACGTATGTTTTCTGATAATAAAATTTATTTTGAACTTTGAGAATATGGGAACAATAAAGTGGTATTTGGTTATGGTTGAAGTAACTTGAGTACTTAATGGTTGGCATGAACTTGGTGGGCCAAGCGTCGATTGACAGTGCTCTGGCTGCTTCTCTTCTCTTCGGTATTCACCAATGAGAGGGAGATTGATGATGGTGAGGACAATATGAGTGAGGTTGATGTTCTGGAGCATGTTGATATTAAGGGAGAGGAGGTGTTGGAGTTGTTAAAATACATTAGGATGGATAAGTCCCCGGGGCCTGACGGAATATTCCCCAGGCTGCTCCACGAGGCGAGGGAAGAGATTGCTGAGCCTCTGGCTAGGATCCTTATGTCCTCGTTGTCCATGGGAATGGTACTGGAGGATTAGAGGGAGGCAAATGTTGTCCCCTTGTTCAAAAAGGTAGTAGGGATAGTCCGGGTAATTATAGACCAGTGAGCCTTACGTCTGCGGTGGGAAAGCTGTTGGAAAAGATTCTTAGAGATAGGATCTATAGGCATTTAGAGAATCATGGTCTGATCAGGGACAGTCAGCGTGGCTTTGTGAAGGGCAGATCATGTCTAGTAAGCCTAATAGAGTTCTTTGAAGAGGTGACCAGGCATATAGATGAGGGTAGTGCAGTGGATGTGATCTACATGGATTTTAGTGAGGCATTTGACAAGGTTCCACATGGTAGGCTTATTCATAAAGTCAGAAGGCATGGGATCCAGGGAAGTTTGGCCAGGTGGATTCAGAATTGGCTTGCCTGCAGAAGGCAGAGGGTGGTGGTGGAGGGAGTACATTCAGATTGGAGGGTTGTGACTAGTGGTGTCCCACAAGGATCGGTTCTGTGACCTTTATTTTTCATGATTTTTATTAACAACCTGGATGTGGGGGTAGAAGGGTGGGTTGGCAAGTTTGCAGATGACACGAAGGTTGGTGGTGTTGTGAATAGTGTAGAGGATTGTCAAAGATTGCAGAGAGACATTGATAGGAAGCAGAAGTGGGCTGAGAAGTGGCAGATGGAGTTCAACCCGGAGAAGTGTGAGGTGGTACACTTTGGAAGGACAAACTCCAAGGCAGAGTACAAAGTAAGTGGCAGGATACTTGGTAGTGTGGAGGAGCAGAGGGTTCTGGGGATACATGTCCACAGATCTCTGAAAGTTGCCTCACAGGTAGATAGGGTAGTTAAGAAAGCTTATGGGGTGTTAGCATTCATAAGTCAAGGGATAGAGTTTAAGAGTCGCGAGGTAATGGTGCAGCTCTATAAAACTCTGGTTAGGCCACGCTTGGAGTACTGTGTCCAGTTCTGGTCGTCTCACTATAGGAAGGATGTAGAAGCATTGGAAAGGGTACAGAGGAGATTTACCAGGATGCTGCCTGGTTTAGAGAGTATGCATTATGATCAGAGATTAAGGGAGCTAGGGCTTTACTCTTTGGAGAGAAGGAGAATGAGAGGAGACATGATAGAGGTGTATAAGATATTAAGAGGAATAGATAGAGTGGACAGCCAGTGCCTCTTCTGCAGGGCACCACTGCTCAATACAAGAGGACATGGCTTTTGAGGTAAGGGGTGGGAAGTTCAAGGGGGATATTAGAGGAAGGTTTTTTACTCAGGGAGTGGTTGGTGCATGGAATGCACTGCCTGAGTCAGTGGTGGAGGCAGATACACTAGTGAAATTTAAGAGACTACTATACAGGTATATGGAGGAATTTAATGTGGGGGGTTATATGGGAGGCAGGGTTTAAGGGTCAGTACAACATTGTGGGCTGAAGGGCCTGTACTGTGCTATACTATTCTATGTATGTAAACTGAGGTCTGCCTGACTTGACACTTTCTACCCTGAGATTCCTGAAAATGGGAACTGTCCAGCTGCTGCCCTAGATGGACTGCTTTGAATACTCTGATAGTGCTGAGGGAACAAACTAAGCTCAATAAAAATATTAAATTTAAGAAAAAGATAAAAATAAATGGCTTCATTTTCTTTTCATTTCTCTATAACTGGAGTTGTAAACTGGGTTCATATATTTCTTAATACTTGGTTATCGTATAGAACTACTTTTTTTGAGAAAAACACCTCTGTACAATTTCTAATGGTGTTCACTGAATATCAAAGACTTCATGCAGTCTTCCTACCTTAATGCAGTTGTATTGAAATTTACAGACTTCTTCTCCTTCTGCATGTGTATCTAGTATTGTTGGGTTTGTCCATCTTGCTCCTCTCCTTCTGTTTTGCACTGAAACATCAGAGTCATGATTTCCTTCATAGTTTTCATGCTCTTCAAGCTAAATGAGCTCATATTGTGCTGAAGTGTGTGCCATGCCCTCTGCAGCTCCGCCTCAGTTCACGTGTCAGAGTCTCTTAATTTCTTAACTTCCCCAGTCAGACAAAAGCGTTATCTTGGATCATTTAATAAATTACTGGACTGAAAAGAGAGGATTCAATAGATCCAGGTTTGAGTACATCTACAAGGAGCAGGACTTGCTCTCTTCTTATTACTGCCATAAGGAAGTCAGTAAAGGAGCCTCAGAACTCTCAGCACTAGATTGAGGAACGGTTATTACCTCTCAACCATCAGGGTCTTACACCAGAGGGGATAACTTCACTCAACTTCACTTGCCCCATCACTTGTTCCCACTACCTGTGGCCTCATTTTCAAGGACCCTTCAGCAAATTTTCTCAATATTCATTGTTTATTTATTTATTATTATTTGTTTTCCTTTTTTGTATTTGCAGTTTGTTGTCGTAACATACCCCGTAACTGGGTTGCCAAACCAGCAGAAATGGACCACTTAGTTGGAGTCTGGATTACTGGAACTAAGAAAGTTTTATTAAAGAAATAAGTAACACAGTACTCTAATCATAAGGATATAAATGCAACAGGTTAGCAATGATAAAACACACATGTACACAGAACTAGGATAATAGGATCAATCAAGCTCTATCGCAGTCTAGGGGTAAAATGATCAGTCTCAAGTGACACAGAGTTCAGTTCAGTTTAGTTCAGTTCGCAGTAATCGTTGTTGTGCCGTTGGGGGGGGGGAGAGAGAGCGAGCGAATGATGATATTCAAATCGGATTCAAACAGACCTTTGATATTCCTCGCAGTTAGCTTTCAGGCGAGCCCTTTGTAATGTCTTCTGAGGTCACCGACTGTGATCCCTCCGTTCCGGATACGATCATTCTTCTGCGGTGAACCCGGCACCCAGGCAAGGGCGGACACACACACCAGGTTCCCACCGTTCGTACCTTTCCACCATGTGCGTCTATGGTCGGTCCCGCATTCAGACCTCCAAAACTTCCGCCAACTTGTGGGGGGGGGGCACAACGCACTTCCAGGGTCTCGTTATCTCGTGGTGTTGTGGTGTGTCCCTTGCCTTAGTGAAACTGTTCCTTTTATCCCCCTGCTGGGGTATCGCCTGTCCATCAAACTTCAAACAGTTCAGGTTCAAAGCAACCGGTCTGACAATACTCGGAACTGTGTCTCTTTTCGTTAATCTCTCTCATCTCTCATTAACATTTGGAATGTTTCTCTCTCTGTCTCTCTTACCAGCATCAATCTTCTGATAACTTGGTCTTTTGGTCACACCCCTACTCTTCGAAGGATTTTTACTTGGGTAAAAATTATAGGCATGAATACACTATTACATACACACAAATATATATGTTCATCAGCTATTTGGCTAATACAGAGAACTTTAAGTTGTCAACACCTTGACAGACAGTCAGCAATCACATTTTCCATTCCTTTTATATGTGTTATTTTAATAATCCTCTAAGACCTGGCTCCAACTTAGCAAACTTCATAGTGGCCAAAAACACTAATGAGTTGTGATCAGTGTAACTTCTCTGTGGTTTTGGTCCCGGACACAGATAACAAGGGTCGTCCCACACCAACTTAGCATTCTTTGGCAAGGGCTTAGTAAGAGGGTGGGTAATATCCGCAAAGTTTTTTTTTTGCAAAACTTCCAATAGTACCCCACCATCTCCAAGAACCTTCTCAGGGCTCTCTTGTCTGTTGGGGTGGGGACTTCAGAGATAGCCCGCACCTTAGCTTGCATTGGAGCCAGCTGCCCCTGTCCTACCACAAATCTCATATAAGTGACCTTTGCGTGGCCAAATTCACTTTTTGCGAGGTTCACTGTCAGGCTGGCTTCTAACAGCCGTTTAAACAGTGCCACACTGTGCTCCTCCCACGTGTCACTCCAGACCTCTACATCGCCAATATACGCTTCTGCGTTCTTTAGCCCTTTTGTCACTGAATTAATCATCCTATAGGGGTGTTGCTCACTAGGCTGACCTGATGTGACAACAATACCATGTCCCGGCTCTTTGCATCGCCTCGGGACATTGGGACATACGTGTGCGTGCTGTTTAATTAGCTTTGGCGGCAGCTTGCTTTGTTCGGGGGTTAAGTGAGAGAACTCATCAGCAAAGTTGGTCAACACAATAGAGTTCTCCCATCTGGTCGGCACCACACTTATCTTTTCAAAATGGGTCCTCCCCTTATCAAGTGGCACCCTAGCCTCATTAACTTTCGCGATAACACTGACTAGGTTTGTTCGCCTATCGTGGCATATCAAAAGCCTCTAACTGTGTTAACTCACGTCTACAATAGTCAATAACATTCTTCCTCCTGTTTGGCCAGTAAAACTCTTTCATGATTCTACCGACTGTCTTCCTCACCCCAAAATGTCCACCGAGGGGTACCTTGTGGGCCAGGTTAAAAATCTCGCCCCTATAAATTTTCGGCACTACCACCTGGTGTACAACTCCCCATTCCTCATCTGCGGGCATGGTGCGGGGTCTCCATTTCCTCATTAGTACTCCCTCCTTCACATAATAGCCCACTGGCTCCCTTTTTAATTCTGCTTCAGAGAGAGCTGTCTCCGCCAAAACCATCAGCTCCTTGTCTCGCTCCTGTGCCTGTATAAAGTCCTTCCTTGCTAATGCTAAGTCTGCCTCAACTCCCTCACTTCCTCCTGTTTCACTACACTCCTTCTTTTCACTTTCTAACCCCCCCCCCGGTACAAGGCTGGTAGAAACGTCTCAGCTAAATCTATATCAGCCTCGGCAGCCTTTCTGGACACACGCCGAGTCACTGAGCAAATGGGATAAATCTGTGAGTCCATGGGGGGGGCCTCAATGCTGGCAGGCTGGCTTGTCAATCTTACTGCTGGGTACACCTCTCCGCCGGCGAGGTCATTACCAAGTAAGACCTCCACGTCTTTCATCGGTAGTTCGGGCCTCACCCCGATCGTGACCGGTCCAGAGACCAAGTCGCTTTTTAGGTGTATCTGGTGCAAAGGTACTGCTTCAGTCCTTTTCCAATGCCTTTTATGACCCTGACCTCCCCAGTCTGGGTCTCTGAACTAAAGTCTAACACACTCTTTAATATCAATGACTGACAAGCTCCAGTGTCTCTCCAGATCCGCACTCGAACTGGCTTTAACCCCTCCTTCACCGACACCAATCCGGCGAGATAAACCTCTCGCGCTCTTCCTGAACTTTATCAGACCTCTTCTCTCCTAGCGGTTTGTTTACCAGCTCAATACAGCCAGTCGGAACTGCCGTTTTTCCTTTCCCCGTCTCCTTCTTTGGGGCAAAGCACCTGGACGCAAAGTGTCCGGCTTTCCCACAATTATAGCATACGACCTCAGGAGACTTCCTACCAAACTGCTCCCGGTCTACCTTATCCTTCTCACTAGTCCCCGGCTTACTTTCTGGCTTTTCTGGCGGACTCTCCCCGCCGTCCTGACTACCCTTCTGGTAGCCTTTACTCAGGGCGAACTTCGTTTTATGTGTCAAAGCGTACTCATCTGCTAACTTAGCAGTTGTGGCTAAAGTGTCTGCCTCTTTCTCATCTAGGTAGGGTCTCATACCTTCAGGGACACAACCTTTAAACTGCTCAATCAGGATGAGCTGTAGCAGTCTGTCATAATCCCCACTGACCCCTTTCGAGACACACCAACGCTCACAATATGTCTGCAGCTCACGGGCAAACTCTAAATACGTGTGGCCCCACTGCTTCCTCGCATTCCGGAACCTCTGCCGGTATGCCTCCGGGACCAACTCATAAGTCCTGAGTATGGCCTCTTTCACCACCTCATACCTCTGGGCATCTTCTGCGGACAAAGCTGAGTAAGCTTCTTGGGCTTTTCCTTTAAGTACACTCTGAAGCAAAACAGCCCACTTATCTCTCGGCCAGTCCTGACTTGCAGCAACTTTTTCAAAATGGAGAAAGTACCATCAACATCGGTCTCGTCAAATGGGGGAACCGGCCTAACCTCCTGGGTCGCCCTGGACCCTCCACCTTGGTTCGGCATGGGCCCCTGCGCTGCCGTCATCTTTAACCTCTCCAGCTCAAATTCCCTTTCCCTCTGTTTCTCCAACTGCCTCTCTTCTCGCTCCAACTGCCTCTCTTCTCTTTGTCGTTCTAACTGTTTCTCTTTGTGCTCTAGCTGCCTTACCCGGAACTCGTGCTCGAGTCTCAATTTTTCAATCTGCACCTGTACTGCGTCTCCACAAGGCTTTCCAATAGATATCACCTCCAGCTCCCCTTGGGGAAAGACACCTTTAGACACATAATGCTCTATGATAGCTCTGTGCATCTCCTCTCTCCTCTTTGTCGACTTCCCTGTAAAAAGATTCAACCATTTGGCCACAGCTGCCAATTCTGCCTTCCTGGCATCCTCTAATGCCTCCAAGGTCAGCACCTGTAGAAATTCCTCAGCCTCCATTTCTGCTGTTTGCCTTTTCTTTCTTTTGGGAATTTTAACCCAATCAATTTACCCAGTCCCAAATTTAGCGTTCAAAATCGCTGACGAGAACCCCACTTATGTTACGTACCCCGTAACTAGGTTGCCAAACCAGCAGAAATGGACCACTTAGTTGGAGTCTGGATTACTGGAACTAAGAAAGTTTTATTAAAGAAATAAGTAACGCAGTACTCTAATCATAAGGATATAAATGCAACAGGTTAGCAATGATGAAACACACATGTACACAGAACTAGGATAATAGGATCAATCAAGCTCTATCGCAGTCTAGGGGTAAAATGATCAGTCTCAAGTGACGCAGAGTTCAGTTCAGTTTAGTTCAGTTCGCGGCAATCACTGTTGTGCCATTGGAGAGAGAGAGAGAGAGAGAAAGAGCGAATGCTGATATTCAAATCAGATTCAAACAGACCTTTGATACTCCTCGCAGTTAGCTTTCAGGCGAGCCCTTTGTAATGTCTTCTGAGGTCACCAACTGTGACCCCTCCGTTCCGGATACGATCGTTCTTCTGCGGTGAACCCAGCACCCAGGCAAGGGCAGACAGACACACCAGGTTCCTGATCGATCGTACCTTTCCACCCTGTGCGTCTATGGTCGGTCCCGCGACCAGACCTCCAAAACTTTCACCAACTTGTGGGGCGGGGGGCACAACGCACTTCCAGGGTCTCGTTATCTCGTGGTGTTGTGGTGTGTCCCTTGCCTTAGCGAACCTGTTCCTTTTATCCCCCTGCTGGGGTATCGCCTGTCCATCAAACTTCAAACAGTTCAGGTTCAAAGCAACCGGTCTGACAATACTCGGAACTGTGTCTCTTTTTGTTAATCTCTCTGGTCTCTCATTAACATTTGGAATGTTTCTCTCTCTGTCTCTTATCAGCATCAATCTTCTGATAACTTGGTCTTTTGGTCACATTGTCTTTTGCACAGTGGCTATTTGACCATCTTTGCTGTGTGTGTCTTTTTCATTGATTCTGCTGTTTCTTTGTATCTACTGTGAATGCCCACAAGACAATGAATCTCACGGTAGCATATGGAGACATATATGTACTTTAATAATAAATTTGCTTTGAACTTTTTCAACTTTGAAACTGACGTAAAAGACCAGTGATGCCATGTTTGAAGTATTGTGTTCATTTTTCTTTAGAGATAGAGCACAGTGCAGACTCTTCTGGATCATAAGCCCACACTACTCAATTACACCAATGTGTCCAATTAACTCGCTAACCTGTACATCTTTGGATGGACTCTGAGCACGATGAGGAAACCCACACAGTCACAGGGAGAACGTACAAACTCCTTACAGACAGCAACAGGAATGGAAACCAGGTCACAGGCAATGTCGTGTTGTTATACTAACCATTATGCTACTGTGCCACTCTGTTTTAATGGAAAAATAGTTTTGAGGCGAGAAAGTGTGTAGAAGGTAATTACGAGGATGTTGCTGAGACGTGAGGGTATTTAGTTGTCCAGAAAGGTCTTTTCAATACTGCAGGTGAAGGAGGAGTGATCCTATTGAGATGAGGGACATTATTAGGATCAATGCATACAATGCTTTTCTCAGGGTTATTGAAGCAAGGGCTGGACAGCATAGATTAAGTTGAGAGGGCCGACAGTTAATAAGAACATGAGGGCAATTTTTTCACCCAGAGCATGGTTGTTATATAGAATGAGTCAGGTACATCAATGACATTTAGTAGGTACTTAGACAGATATGTGGATTGGAAAGATTTTCATATGAGCCAAGCACTGGCAAATGGGACTAGGTGAGATGGAAATCTTGTTTGGCAAGGAGCAGTCAGCCAGAAAGTCCAGATTCCATATTGTATCACCACTTGGAAATTCAGGTCAGGCCAAGATCAGATCAGTGAATTATGAAAAAGTGCTAATGGACCGAATTCCTTGTTCCTTTTTCATTCTGACCTTTTGGTGGTATCTGACATTGGATTAATGATGTGTAAAATTATCAAATCACTTTGCTTTCTGTTGTAAAGACCTGTCGGTGAAGTTGCTGGGGGGCACTTTCCCCTCAATGGCAAACAGGAGTACATTTTGGTGCCAACAAATGGTATTGTTTATTTAACGATAGATGGTGATCTACTGACTTGTACCTTTCTCCATCATTATTTGAAATATGGGAGGAATTAATACAGGAAAGAAATGATGAGTTATTGCCAGAGGAATTTTGGAGGAAAAATTCTCCAAATGTGCATTTGAGGAAGTGACAGAAATTTCATGATATTGGTGTTCATCCTGAGAAGTGTAGCATTCAAACTTCTGATGAGTCCTGTGGTAGGTTCATCTCCATAGGTTCCTTTGTGTCGAAGGTGAGCTGGGCAGTATTGGAATTGGTCTGTTCAGCTAACACTTTACTGCAACCAGTGGTTTGAATGGAGGTGTTGCTTGACTGCGGCCTGTTCCTCCCTTCACTGATTTTGATTTTCCGACTTCTCCCCGCTCTCAACTTTCTGCACAGCTGTCTGGTGAAGGCCTTGCACAGGAGGAAGTAGATGACTGGATCGAGGCAAATGTTGAATGCACACAGGAGCAGTGTGAACTCCTTTGCATAGTACAGATTGTTACTTGTTACACAGTTTTCATTGGCCAATCGGTACTTGTCGTACGGGATCCTGATAAATTGGTACGGCACAAAGCAGATGAAGAAGACAGCCAGGATACTGAAAATGTTACGGTTTGCTCTCTTTACCACAGTGACAGAGTCCTTCTGAAATTTCTGTTTGGACCAATATAATTTCTTTAAAATGGCTAAATAACACAGAGTGAGAAGGAGAAAAACAGTCCAAAAAATAACTTGGCATTTGATAATTATAATCTTGTGCCAAATACGCCCGATGTCACTTTTCAACTTCATGCAGGCACCTGCCGTTTTGGGTGTGGGGGCCTTGTTGGTCAAAATGACACTTGGCAGAGCAAAGCTCATTATAAAAGCCCAGCAGCCCACACTGATCACCTTGGCAACCGTTACTTTCTGCATGAAGAGATTTTTTTGAGGCTGAACAATCTTAAGATACCGGTCGAGGCTAATCAGGCCAAGGAATATTATACTGACATACATGCTGCTGTAGAACACAACAGCTGTGTAACGACACACAATGGCTTTCAACTGCCAGGTCCCAAACGATGTATCAGAGAGGATTTTAAATGGAAGTGTAACTACCATCAGCAGGTCAGCTGCCACAGTGTTCTTGAGGTAAATCACAAAGCTGGACTTATTTGGAACATAGCAGAAGATCCAGGCAGCCAATATGTTCAGCAGGAGTCCTCCGATGAAGGCCATGGAGTATAAGAGAGGAATGGGCACTTTGATCACAGTGGGGTTACGTAAATCGCGGCAGCTCAGATTTGTCGACGAGCCTGTGGTGTTCATTTCTGAATCAGTGAAAGAAAAAGGGAATGAAAATGGAGGAAATGGATCAAATCCATCCAAAATTTATAATATCCTAGTGAATGGAGGAGTCATCGAGGTTTACAACAATGAAACTGGCTCTTTGCCCCACAACTCCATCATAAGCAGTGGCCCTCTTAGTATCCAGGACATCATCAATGAGCGATGACTCAGAAGGCCGGCATCCACCGTTAAGGGCCCCCATCACCCAGGTCATAGAAACATAGAAAATAGGTGCAGGAGTAGGCCATTCGGCCCTTTGAGCCTGCACCGCCATTTATTATGATCATGGCTGATCATCCAACTCAGAACCCCGCCCCAGCCTTCCCTCCATACCCCCTGACCCCCGTAGCCACAAGGGCCATATCTAACTCCCTCTTAAATATAGCCAATGAACTGGCCTCAACTGCTTCCTGTGGCAGAGAATTCCACAGATTCACCACTCTCTGTGTGAAGGAGTTTTTCCTAATTTCGGTCCTAAAAGGCTTCCCCTCTGTCCTCAAACTGTGGCCCCTCGTTTTGGACTTCCCCAACATCGGGAACAATCTTCCTGCATCTAACCTGTCCAATCCCTTTAGGATCTTATACGTTTCAATCAGATCCCCCCTCAATCTTCTAAATTCCAACGAGTACAAGCCCAGTTCATCCAGTCTTTCTTCATATGAAAGTCCTGCCATCCCAGGAATCAATCTGGTGAACCTTCTTTGTACTCCCTCTATGGCAAGGATGTCTTTCCTCAGATTAGGGGACCAAAACTGCACACAATACTCCAGGTGTGGTCTCATGCCTTGTTTTCATTGCTACCTTAAGGACAAAGGTACAGAAGCCTGAAAACACACACTCAACGATTCAGGAATGCCTTCTTCCCCTCTGCCATCCAATTTCTGAATGGATATTGATGCCATGAATACTAACTCACAACTTTCATTTTCCTATTTTTGCATTTCTTATTTCATTTAACTATTTTATTTATATATAGTGTAATTCACAGTTTTTTTTCTAAATTTCGACATTATCTATTGTATTGAACTGCTGCCGCAAAGTTAACAAATTTGAGGACACATGCCAGTGATATTAAATCTGATTCTGGTTCTGGTTCTGAGATTCTACACTGGCCTTTGATCAGCCATTTCCATTTGATCCACATTCATCCCATCTTATGTGGCTTGACCTGTTCGGTACTTCTAGGATTTCTTTTCTTAGTTTAGATTTGGACGTTAAAAAACAGAACAGCACAGCAGAGACAGACCCTTCCGTGCTGAAATCTGTGCCAATCACATTGCCAATTGAAAACACTCCCATCTGGCAGAGCATAGTCAGTAATCCTAAGTATATGCCTGTTCATATATCTTACTAAGTGCTTGTTAAACATTGTTGCCATATCTGCGTCCTGTGTGTTCCCTGGTAGTGCATTCCAGGCATCCAATACGCTGTATGTTAAGATAATTGTTTGTGAAACTCCTTCAAAGCTTCTATCTGTCACCTAAAGACCATAAGATACTGGAGCAGAGTGAGGCCATTTGGCCCATTGAGCCAGCTCTGCCATTTCATCATGACTGATCCATTTTCCCTCTCAGTCCCAATCTCCTTCCTTCTCCCCTGAATCCTTGATCTTTCAAGAAATGGTTTTGGAAGACTGGAAAATTGCAAATGGTACCCCAGTCTTCAAGAAGAAAGAGAGAGAGGCAGAAAAAAGTAAGTGATAGATCAGTTAGTCTGAACTCAGTGGTTGGGAAGATGTTGGAGTCAATTGTGAAAGATGTGGTTTTAGGGTACTTAGAAGCACATGATAAGATTATAAGGCTAGCAGGAAAGAGCTTAAGTATGAAATTAGGCTAACCAGAAGGGGCCATAAGGAGGTCTTGTTGGACAGGATGAAGGAAAACCCCAAGGCATTCTTCAAGTATGTGAAGAGCAAGAGGATAAATCGTGAGAGAATAGGACCAATCAAGTGTGAAATTGATGACACTGAAAAAGTGTGTATGGAACTGGAGGAGATGGCAGAAGTACTTAATGAGTACTTTGCTTCAGTATTCACTACGGAAATTGATCTTGGCGATTATAGGGATGACTTGCAGCGGACTGAAATGTTTGAGCATGTAGATATTAAGGAAGAGGATGTGCTGGAGCTTTTGGAAAGCATCAAGTTGGATATGTCACTGGGACCGGACGGGATGTACCCCAAGCTACTGTGGGAAGTGAGCGAGGACATTGCTGAGCCTCTGGCGATGATCTTTGCATCATCAGTGAGGACGAGAGAGGTTCCGGAAGATTGGAGGGTTGCAGATGTTTTTCCCTTACTCAAGAAAGTGAGTAAGGATAGCCCAGGTAATTATAGACCAGGGTGTCTTACTTTATCGGTTGGTAAGTTGATGGAGAAGATCCTGAGAGGCAGGATTTATGAAGATTTGGAGAGGCATAATATGATTAGGAATAGTCAAGCATGGCTTTGTCAAAAGCAGGTCATGTCTTACGAGCCTGATTGAATTTTCTGAGGATGTGACTAAACACATTGATGAAGGAAGAGCTGTCGATGCAGTGTATATGGATTTCAGCAAGGCATTTGATAAGTTACTCCATGTAAGGCTTATTGTGAAAGTAAGGAGGCATGGGATCCAAGGGGACATTGCTTTGTGGATCCAGGACTGCCTTGCCCACAAAAGACAAAGAGTGGTTGTAGACAGGTCATATTCTTCATGGAGGCCGGTGACCGGTGGTGTGCCTCGGATCTGTTCTGGACCCCTACTCTTCGTGATTTTTAGAAATGACCTGGATGAGAAAGTGGAGGGATGGGTTAGTTAATTTGCTGATGACACAAAGGTTAGGGTGGGGGTGTCAGAGATTGCAGCGGGACATTGATAGGATGCAAAACTGGGCTGAAAAGTGGCAAATGGAGTTCAACCCAGATAAATGTGAGGTGGTTCATTTTGGTAGGTCAATTATGATGGCAGAGAATAGCATTAATGTGAAGACTCTTGGCAGTGTGGAGGATCAGAGGGATCTTGGGGTTTGAGTCCATAGGACACTCAAGTCTGCTACGCAGGTTGACTCTGTGGTTAAGAAGGCATACGGTGCATTGGCCTTCGTCAGTCATGGGACTGATTTTAAGAGCCGAGAGGTAATGTTGCAGCTATATAGGACCCTGGTCAGACCCCACTTGAAGTACTGTGCTCTGTTCTGTTCACCTCACTGCAGTAAGGACGTGGAAAACATAGAAAGGGTGCAGAGGAGATTTACAAGTATGTTGCCTGGACTGGGGAGCATGCCTTATGAGAATAGGTTGAGTGAACTCGGCCTTTTCTCCTTGGAGCGACGGAGGATGAGAGGTGTACAAGAGGATGAGAGGCATTGATCATGTGGATAGTCAGAGGCTTTTTCCCAGGGCTGAAATGGTAAGCACGAGAGGGCGTAGTTTTAAGGTGCTTGGAAGTAGGTACAGAGGAGATGTCAGGGGTAAGTTTTTTACGCAGAGAGTGGTGAGTGCAGGGAATGGGCTGCCGGTGGCGGTGGTGGAGGCGGAAACAATAGGGTCTTTTAAGAGACTCCTGGATGGATACATGGAGCTGAGAAAAATAGAGGGCTATGGGTAAGCCTAGGTAGTTTTAAGGTAATGAAATGTTCAGCACAGCCTTGTGGGCCGAAGGGCCTGTATTGTGTTGTAGTTTTTTTTATGTTTCTTTGTTTTCCCCAAGGTATAGGTGCTGGTGTGGCTCCATTGGTAAGAGATAGAATTAAATCTTTAGAAGGAGGTGATATAGGGACAGAGAATGCTGAATCTTTGTGGGTGGAGTACAGAAACTGCAGGGGTGAAAAAAGCATTATGGGAATCAAATATAGGCCTCCAAATAATAGCCAAGAGGTTGCAAAGGGAGCTGGAAAAGGCATTTAATAAGGGTAATGTCAGAATTGTAATGGGATACTTCAATATGCAAGGGCATTGGGAAAACCAGGTTGGTGGCAGATTGCAAGGGAGGGAATTTGCTGAATGCCTATAAGATGGCTACTTAGAGCAGCTTGTGTTTGAGCCGATCAGGGGAAGGGGTATCTTAGATTGGGTGTTGTGTAATAACCCAGATCTGATTAGGGAGATTAATGCAAAGGAACCCTTAGGAGACAGTGATCATAAGATGATTGAATTCATTCTGCAGTTTGAGAGGGAAAAGCCTAAGTCACATGTATCTGTATCACAATGGAATAAAGGGGGAGTAGCTTGCCGAGGTGGATTGGAGGAGTCAACTGGTGGGGATGACAACAAAGCAGAGGTGGCTGAAGTCTCTGGGAATATTCACAAGGCACAGGATAGGTATGTCCCACAGAAGAAATAGTTCTCAAATGGCAGGGCTAAGCAACTGTGGCTGACAAAGGAAGCTGACTACATAAAAGCCAAGGAAAGGGCATATAATGTAGCAAAAGTGAGTGGGAAGTTGGAAGTGTGCCGGTGAATCTCTTCTGGGTCCCCTTCAAAACTTCCACATTCTTCCTGCAATGTGGAAAGCAGAACTGGATGCAGTTGTGCAGATATGGCCTCAACAAGGATTTATGTGGCTGCAACCTGACCAGTCAACTTTTCCACCCAGCGGCCCAACCGATAAAGGCATCCAGACCATAAGCTGCCTTTAGCAGCCTGTTTTCTGTGTTGCCCCCTTCTGGAAGTTTTGGATTTCCTCCCAAAGATCCTATATATTAGGGGTTCCCAACCTTTTTATGCCATGGGCCAATACCAGTAAACAAGGGATCTGGGAGCTCCAGGTTGCAGCCCCTGCTCTATATATCTGGTTTCCCAAGGGAGCTGCCACCTACGAAGTACTTTACTCTTACATTGGACCTCTCAAATTCCCACACCTCAGAGCTGGCCAGATTAAATGCCATGCCGTTTCTCTGCTCAGATTTCCAACTGGTCTCTACCCTTCCTCACTCACCACAACTCTGCCAATATATGTGACTTCTACAAATGAAGTGATCAGTCCATGTATGTTTTTGTCCAGCTATCTATTTCACAAGCAACGGAGATCACCATAGCAATCCCTGTGGAGCACCACTGGTCACAGACAAACGCCCCCCAACTCTGAATCCTATCTAACTTCGTACCTGCTCAGACTAGGTTTCACTCTTTCCCAGTTCCAACTACTTGACGCTGATTAACTTTCCACAGCTGCTGCCTGCCAAACCGAATGTTTCTAGCGTTTTCATTAGGAACAGTGCATGCTGGGATGTAAATAAGTGGAATGATTCACCTTTGTTGCCAATGATGGCTTTGTGTAAATGATGCAACAGCCTCTCAATATTGACCATAAGATATAGGAGCAGAATTAGGCCGTCTGGCCCATCAAGTCTGTTCCACCATTCAATCATGGCTGATCCTTTTTTCAGATTTCCTCCTCAACCCCAGTTCCTGGCCTTCTCCACGTAACCTTTGATGCCATGTCCAGTCAAGAGCCTATCAATCTCTGCCTTAAATACACCCAGCGACCTGCACTCCACAGCTGCGTGCGGCAACAAATTCCACAAATTCATCACCCTTTGGTTAAAGAAATTTTACCACATCTCTGTTTTGAAAGGATGCCCTTCTATCCTGCGGCTGTGCCCTCTTGTCCTAGACTCTCCCATCATGGGAATCATCCTTTCCACATCTATAAGCCTTTCAGCATTCGAAAGGTTTCAATGAGATCCCCCCCCCCCATCCTTCTGAATTGCAGCAAGTACAGACCACAGCCATCAAATGTTCCTCGTATGGGGGTCCAAAGCTGTTCACAATACTCAAGGTGATGCCTCACCAGTGCTTTATAAAGCCTCAGCATCACATCCTTGCTCTTGTATTCCAGACTGATTGAATTGAATGCTAATATGGCATTTGCCTTCCTCACCACCAACTCAACCTGCAAGTTAACCTTCAGCATGTTCTGCTCAAAAACTCCCAAGTTCCACTGCATCTCAGATTCCTGGATTTTATCCTTTTTTAGAAAATAGTCCACACATTTATATCTACTCCCAAAGTGCATGCCCATGCTTTTTCCAACTTTGTATTTCATTTGCCATTTTCTTGCCCATTCTCCTAATCGAAGTCCTTCTGCATCCTACCAGTTTCCTCAACATTACCTGCCCCTTCACCAATCTTCGTATCATCTGCAAACTTGGGAACGAAGCCATCTATTCCATCATCTAAATCATTTATATACAGCATAAAAAGAAGTGGTCCCAACACCGACCCCTGTAGAACACCACTAGTCACTGGCAGCCAACAAGAAAAGGATCCTTTTATTTCCACTTGCTGCCTCCTACTAATCAGCCAATGCTCTAACCATGCCAGTAACTTTCCTATAATACCATGGGCTCTTAACTTGGTAAGCAGCCTCATGTGTGGCACCTTGTCAAAGGCCTTCTGTAAGTCCAAATGAACAACATCCATTTCATACCCTTCATCTATCCTACTTGAAATTTCCTCAAAGAATTCCAACAGGTTTGCTAGACAAGATTTTCCCTTAAGGAAATTATGCTAACTTTGTCCTATCTTGTCCTGTGTCACCAAGTACTCCATAACCTCATCCTTAACAATTGACTCCAAAACCTTCCCAACCACTGAGGTCAGGCTAACTGACCTGTACTTTCCTTTCTGCCGCCTTCCTCCTTTTGTAAACAGTGTAGTGACATTTGCAATTTCCCAGTCCTCTAGCACCACGCGAAAGTCCAATGATTTTTAAAAGCTCATTACTAAAGCCTCCACAATCTCTAGCACTACCTCTTTCAGAACCCTAGGGTGCAGTTCATCTGGTCTGGGTAACTTAAGTTACCCTTAGGTCTTTTTAAACGCAAACAACAGGAATTCTGCAGATGCTGGAAATTCAAGCAACACACATCAAAGTTGCTGGTGAACGCAGCAGGCCAGGCAGCATCTCTAGGAAGAGGTGCAGTGGATGTTTCAGGCCGAGACCCTTCGTCAGGACTAACTGAAGGAAGAGTGAGTCCTCTATCTTCCCACAAATTATTGCTTTGTTGTATGCCCTTTCTTTTGCTTTTACAATAGCTTTGACTTCCCTTGTCAGCCACGGTTATACTATTATACCATTTGAGTATTTCTTCTTTTTTGGAATACATAAGTCCTGCACCTTCCTCATTTTTCCTAGAAATGCAGGCCGTTGCTTCTCTGCTGACATCCCTGCCAGCAGCTCCTTCCAATTTACTTTGGCCAACTCCTCTCTCATACCACTGTAATTTCCTTTACTCCCCTGAAATACTACTACATCAGACTTTACTTTTCCCTATCAAATTTCAAGTTGAATAAAATCATATTATGATCACTGGTTCCTAAGTGTTTCTTTTTTACCCTAAGCTCCGTAATCACCTCGGGTTCATTACATAACACCCAATCCAGTATAGCTGATCCCCTAGTAGGCTCAACAACAAATTGTTG
Organism: Mobula birostris; assembly: GCF_030028105.1. Classification (NCBI taxonomy): domain Eukaryota; kingdom Metazoa; phylum Chordata; class Chondrichthyes; order Myliobatiformes; family Myliobatidae; genus Mobula; species Mobula birostris. The sequence continues at coordinate 17,955,237 of NC_092373.1, read as the reverse complement.
TAAAAAGTTATCTCTTAGGCATTCAACATACGCACTCTCTTGAGATCCATAAGGTGGGGGAGTTATATGGGAGGCAGGTTTCAAGGGTCAGCATAATATTGTGGGCTGAAGGGCCTGTACTGTGCTGTACTATTCTATGTATGTAAACTGAGGTCTGCCTGAGTTGACACTTTCTACCCCGAAATTCCCAAAAATGGGAACTGTCCAGCTGCTGCCCAAGCTGAACTGCATTGAGTACTCTGATAGTGTTAAGGGAACAAACTAATCTTAATAAAAATATTAAATTTAAGAAAAAGATAATAATAAATGGCTTCATTTTCTTTTCATTTTTCTATAACTGGAGTTGCAAACTGGGTTCATATATTTCTTAATATTTGGTTATCATAAAGAACTACTCTTTTTGAGAAAAACCCCTCTGTACAATTTCTAATGGTGTTCACTGAATATCAAAGACTTCATGCAATCTTCCAACCTTAATGCAGTTGTATCAAAATTTGCAAACTTCTTCTCCTTCTGCACGTGTATCTAGTATTGTTGGGCTTGTCCATCTTGAGTCTTCTCCCTCTGTTTTGCACTGAAACATCAGAGTCATGATTTCCTTCATGCTCTTCAAGCTAAATGAGCTCATATTGTGCTGAAGCGTGTGCCATGCCCTCTGCAACTCCACCTCAGAATCACTGAAGTTCACGTATCAAAGTCTCTTAATTTCTTAACTTCCCCAGTCAGACAAAAGCGTTATCTTGGATCATTTAATAAATTACTGGACTGAAAAGAGAGGATTCAATAGATCCAGGTTTGAGTACATCTACAAGGAGCAGGACTTGCTCTCTTCTTATTACTGCCATAAGGAAGTCAGTAAAGGAGCCTCAGAACTCTCAGCACTAGATTGAGGAACGGTTATTACCCCTCAACCATCAGGGTCTTACACCAGAGGGGATAACTTCACTCAACTTCACTTGCCCCATCACTTGTTCCCACCACCTGTGGCCTCATTTTCAAGGATTCTTCAACTCATTTTCTCAATATTCATTGTTTATTTATTTATTATTATGTTTTTTTTCTTCTTTGTATTTGCAGTTTGTTGTCTTTTGCACATTGGCCATTTGACCATCTTTGCTGTGTGTGTCTTTTTCATTGATTCTGCTGTGTTTCTTTGTATCTACTGTGAATGCCCACAAGACAATGAATCTCACGGTAGCATATGGAGACATATATGTACTTTAATAATAAATTTGCTTTGAACTTTTTCAACTTTGAAACTGACGTAAAAGACCAGTGATGCCATGTTTGAAGTATTGTGTTCATTTTTCTTTAGAGATAGAGCACAGTACAGACTCTTCTGGATTATAAGCCCACACTACTCAATTACACCAATGTGTCCAATTAACTCGCTAACCTGTACATCTTTGGATGGACTCTGAGCATGATGAGGAAACCCACACAGTCACAGGGAGAACGTACAAACTCCTTACAGACAGCAACAGGAATGGAAACCAGGTCACAGGCAATGTCGTGTTGTTATACTAACCACTACGCTACCGTGCCACTCTGTTTTAATGGAAAGATGGCTTTGAGGCGAGAAAGTGTGTAGAAGGTAATTACGAGGATGTTGCTGAGACGCGAGGGTATTTAGTTATCCAGAAAGGTTTTTTCAATACTGCAGGTGAAGGAGGAGTGATCCTATTGAGATGAGGGACATTATTAGGATCAATGCATACAATGCTTTTCTCAGGGTTATTGAAGCAAGGGCTGGACAGCATAGATTAAGTTGAGAGGGCCGACAGTTAATAAGAACATGAGGGCAATTTTTTCACCCAGAGCATGGTTGTTATATAGAATGAGTCAGGTACATCAATGACATTTAGTAGGTACTTAGACAGATATGTGGATTGGAAAGATTTTCATATGAGCCAAGCACTGGCAAATGGGACTAGGTGAGATGGAAATCTTGTTTGGCAAGGAGCAGTCAGCCAGAAAGTCCAGATTCCATATTGTATCACCACTTGGAAGTTCAGGTCAGGCCAAGATCTGATCAGTGAATTATGAAAAAGTTTCTAATGGACCAAATTCCTTGTTCCTTTTCATTCTGACCTTTTGGTGGTATCTGACATTGGATTAATGATGTGTAAAATTATCAAATCACTTTGCTTTCTGTTGTAAAGACCTGTTGGTGAAGTTGCTGGGGGGCACTTTCCTCTCAATGGCAAACAGGAGTACATTTTGGTGCCAACAAATGGTATTGTTTATTTAACGATAGATGGTGATCTACTGACTTGTACCTTTCTCCATCATTATTTGAAATATGGGAGGAATTAATACAGGAAAGAAATGATGAGTTATTGCCAGAGGAATTTTGGAGGAAAAATTCTCCAAATGTGCATTTGAGGAAGTGACAGAAATTTCATGATATTGGTGTTCATCCTGAGAAGTGTAGCATTCAAACTTCTGATGAGTCCTGTGGTAGGTTCATCTCCATAGGTTCCTTTGTGTCGAAGGTGAGCTGGGCAGTATTGGAATTGATCTGTTCAGCTAACACTTTACTGCAACCAGTGGTTTGAATGGAGGTGTTGCTTGACTGCGGCCTGTTCCTCCCTTCACTGATTTTGATTTTCCGACTTCTCCCCGCTCTCAACTTTCTGCACAGCTGTCTGGTGAAGGCCTTGCACAGGAGGAAGTAGATGACTGGATCGAGGCAAATGTTGAATGCACACAGGAGCAGTGTGAACTCCTTTGCATAGTACAGATTGTTACTTGTTACACAGTTTTCATTGGCCAATCGGTACTTGTCGTACGGGATCCTGATAAATTGGTACGGCACAAAGCAGATGAAGAAGACAGCCAGGATACTGAAAATGTTACGGTTTGCTTTCTTAACCACAGTGACAGAGTCCCTCTGAAATTTCTGTTTGGACCAATATAATTTCTTTAAGATGGCTAAATAACACAGAGTGAGAAGGAGAAAAACAGCCCAAAAAATAACTTGGCATCTGATAATTACAACCTCGTGCCAAGTTTTCCCAAAATCACTTTTCAACTTCATGCAGGCACCTGCAGTTTCAGGTGTGGGGGCCTTATTGGTCAAAATTATATTTGGCAGAGCAAAGCTCATTATAAAAACCCAGCAGCTCACACTGATCACCTTGGCAACTGTTACTTTCTGCATGAAGAGATTTTTTTGAGGCCGAACAATCTTCAAGTACCGGTCGAGGCTGATCAGGCCAAGGAATATTATACCGACATACATGCTGCTGTAGAACACAACAGCTGTGTAACGACACACAATGGCTTTCAACTGCCAGGTCCCAAACGATGTATCAGAGAGGATTTTAAATGGAAGTGTAACTACCATCAGCAGGTCAGCTGCCACAGTGTTCTTGAGGTAAATCACAAAGCTGGACTTATTTGGAACATAGCAGAAGATCCAGGCAGCCAATATGTTCAGCAGGAATCCTCCGATGAAGGCCATGGAGTATAAGAGAGGAATGGGCACTTCGGTCACAGTGGGGTTACGTAAATCGCGGCAGCTCAGATTTGTTGACGAGCCTGTGATGTTCATTTCTGAATCAGTGAAAGAAAAAGGGAATGAAGATGGAGGAAATGGATCAATTCCATCCAAACTTTATAATATCCTAGTGAATGGAGGAGTCATCGAGGTTTACAACAACGAAACTGGCTCTTTGCCCCACAACTCCATCATAAGCAGTGGCCCTCGTAGTATCCAGGACATCATCAATGAGTGATGACTCAGAAGGCCGGCATCCATCGTTAAGGACCCCCATCACCCAGGTCATAGAAACATAGAAACATAGAAAATAGGTGCAGGAGTAGGCCATTCGGCCCTTCGAGCCTGCACCGCCATTTATTATGATCATGGCTGATCATCCAACTCAGAACCCCGCCCCAGCCTTCCCTCCATACCCCCTGACCCCCGTAGCCACAAGGGCCATATCTAACTCCCTCTTAAATATAGCCAATGAACTGGCCTCAACTGCTTCCTGTGGCAGAGAATTCCACAGATTCACCACTCTCTGTGTGAAGAAGTTTTTCCTAATCTCGGTCCTAAAAGGCTTCCCCTCTATCCTCAAACTGTGGCCCCTCGTTTTGGACTTCCCCAACATCGGGAACAATCTTCCTGCATCTAGCCTGTCCAATCCCTTTAGGATCTTATACGTTTCAATCAGATCCTCCCTCAATCTTCTAAATTCCAACGAGTACAAGCCCAGTTCATCCAGTCTTTCTTCATATGAAAGTCCTGCCATCCCAGGAATCAATCTGGTGAACCTTCTTTGTACTCCCTCTATGGCAAGGATGTCTTTCCTCAGATTAGGGGACCAAAACTGCACAGAATACTCCAGGTGTGGTCTCATGCCTTGTTTTCATTGCTACCTTAAGGACAAAGGTACAGAAGCCTGTAGACACACACTCAATGATTCAGGAATGGCTTCTTCCCCTCTGCCATCCAATTTCTGAATGGATATTGATGCCATGAATACTAACTCACAACTTTCATTTTCCTATTTTTGCATTTCTTATTTCATTTAACTATTTTATTTATATATAGTGTAATTCACAGTTTCTTTTCTAAATTTCAACATTATCTATTGTATTGAACTGTTGCCGCAAAGTTAACAAATTTGAGGACACATGCCAGTGATATTAAATCTGATTCTGGTTCTGGTTCTGAGATTCTACACTGGCCTTTGATCAGCCATTTCCATTTGATCCACATTCATCCCATCTTATGTGGCTTGACCTGTTCAGTACTTCCAGGATTTCTTTTCTTAGTTTAGATTTGGACGTTGAAAAACAGAACAGCACAGCAGAGACAGACCCTTCCGTGCTGAAATCTGTGCCAATCACATTGCCAATTGAAAACACTCCCATCTGGCAGAGCATAGTCAGTAATCCTAAGTATATGCCTGTTCATATATCTTACTAAGTGCTTGTTAAACAATGTTGCCATATCTGCATCCTGTGTGTTCCCTGTTAGTGCATTCCAGGCATTCAGTACTCTGTATGTTAAGATAATTGTTTGTGAAACTCCTTCAAAGCTTCTATCTGTCACCTAAAGACCATAAGATACTGGAGCAGAGTGAGGCCATTTGGCCCATTGAGCCAGCTCTGCCATTTCATCATGACTGATCCATTTTCCCTCTCAGTCCCAATCTCCTTCCTTCTCCCCTGAATCCTTGATCTTTCAAGAAATGGTTCTGGAAGACTGGAAAATTGCAAATGGTATGCCACTCTTCAAGAAGAGAGAGAGAGAGGCAGAAAAAAGTAAATGATAGATAAGTTAGTCTGACCTCAATGTTTCGGAAGACTTTGGAGTTGTTTGTTAAAGATGTGGTTTTAAGGGACTTAGAGGCACGTGATAAAATAGGTCGTAGTCAGCATGGTTGATAGAGACCTAGAAGATTATAAGGCTAGCAGGAAAGAGCTTAAGTATGAAATTAGAAGAACCAGAAGGGGCCATAAGAAGGTCTTAGTGGACAGGATTAAGGAAAACCCCAAGGCATTCTTTAAGCATGTGAAGAGCAAGGGGATAAGACGTGAGAGAATAGGACCAATCAATTGATGACACTGAAAAAGTGTGTATGGAACTGGAGGAGATGGCAGAAGTACTTAATGAGTACTCTGCTTCATTATTCACTACGGAAGTGGATCTTGGAGATTATAAGAATGACTTGCAGTGGACTGAAAAGCTTGGGTATGTAGATATTAAAGAAGAGGATGTGCTGTAGCTTTTGGAAAGCATTAAGTTGGATATGTCACCGGGACCGGACGGGATGTACCCCAAGCTACTGTGGGAAGTGAGAGCGGACATTGCTGAGCCTCTGGCGATGATCTTTGCATCATCAGTGAGGACGAGAGATGTTTCGGAAGATTGGAGGGTTGCAGACGTTGTTCCCTTTTTCAAGAAAGGGAGTAAGGATAGCCCAGGAAATTATAGACCAGTGTGTCTTACTTCAGTGGTTGGTAAGTTGATGGAGAAGATCCTGAGAGGCAGGATATATGAAGATTTGGAGAGGCATAATATGATTAGGAATAGTCAGCATGGCTTTGTTAAAAGCAGGTCATGCCTTACAAGCCTGATTGAATTTTCTGAAGATGTGACTAAACACATTGATAAAGGAAGAGCAGTGGATGCAGTGTATATGGATTTCAGCAAGGCATTTGATAAGATACCCCATGCAAGGCTTATTGAGAAAGTAAGGAGGCATGGGATCCAAGGGGACATTGCCCTGTGGACCCAGAACTGCTTTGCCCACAGAAGGCGAAGGGTGGTTGTAGATGGGTCATATTCTGCATGGAGGCCGGTGACCAGTGGTGTGCCTCAGGGATCTGTTCTGGGACCTCTACTCTTCATGATTTTTATAAATGACCTGGATGAGGAAGTGGATGGATGGGTTAGTAAATTTGCTGATGACACAAAGGTTGGAGGTGTTTAGGATAGTGTGGAGGGGTGTCAGAGATTGCAGCGGGACATTGATAGGATGCAGAAGTGGGCTGAGAAATGGCAGATGGAGTTCAACCCAGATAAATATGAGGTGGTTCATTTTGGTAGGTCAATTATGATGGCAGAAAATAGCATTAATGGGAAGACTCTTGGCAGTTTGGAGGATCAAAGGGATCTTGGGGTTCGAGTCCATAGGACACTCAAATCTGCTACGCAGGTTGACTCTGTGGTTAAGAAGGCATATGGTGTATTGGCCTCCATCAATCATGGGATTGAGTTTAAGAGCCAAGATGTAATGTTGCAGCTATATAGGACCCTGGTCAGACCCCACTTGGAGTACTGTGCTCTGTTCTGGTCACCTCACTGCAGGAAGGATGTGGAAACCACAGAAAGGGTGCAGAGGAGATTTACAAGAATGTTGCCTGGAATGGGGAGCATGCCTTATGAGAATAGGTTGAGTGAACTCGGCCTTTTCTCCTTGGAGCGACGGAGGATGAGAGGTGTACAAGAGGATGAGAGGCATTGATCATGTGGATAGTCAGAGGCCTTTTCCCAGGGCTGAAATGGTAAGCATGAGAGGACATAGTTTTAAGGTGCTTGGATGTAGGTACAGAGGAGATGTTGGGGTAAGTTCTTTATGCAGAGAGCTGTGAGTGTGTGGAATGGGCTGCCGGCAGCGGTGGTGGAGACGGAAATAATAGGGTCTTTTAAGACACCCCTGGATGGATACATGGAGTTTAAAAAAATAGAGGGCTATGGGTAAGCCTAGGTAGTTCTAAGGTGGGGACATGTTCAGCACAGCTTTGTGGGCCAAAGGGCCTTTATTGTGCTGTCGTTTTTTAATGTTTCTATGTTTTCCCCAAGGCATAGGTGTGGTGTGTCTCCGTTGGTAAGAGGTGGAATTAAATCTTTAGAAAGAGGTGGCATCGGGTCAGAGAATGTTGAATATTTGTGGGTGGAGTAAAGAAACTGTAAGGGTAAAAAAAAGTATTATGGGAATCATATATAGGCCTCCAAATAATAGCCAAGATGTTGAGTTGAGTTGCAAAGGGAGCTGGAAAAGGCACGTAATAAGGGTAATGTCAGAATTGTAATGGGATACTTCAATATGCAAGGGCATTGGGAAAATCAGGTTGGTGGCAGATTGCAAGGGAGGGAATTTGCTGAATGCTTACAAGATGGCTATTTAGAGCAGCTTGTGTTGAGCCTATCAGGGGAAGGGGTATCTTAGATTGGGTGTTGTGTAATAACCCAGATCTTATTAGGGAGCTTAATGCAAAGGAACCTTTAGGAAACAGTGATCATAAGATGATTGAGTTCATTCTGCAATTTGAGAGGGAGAAGCCTAAGTCACATGTATTTGTATTGCAATGGAATAAAGGGAGTTACAGAGACATGAGAGAGTAGCTTTCCGAGGTGGATTGGTGGAGTCAACTGGCGGGGATTGCAACAGAGCAGAGGTAGCTGAAGTCTCTGGGAATAGTCACAAGGCGCAGGATAGATATGTCCCACAGAGGAAGTAGTTCTCGAATGGCAGGGCTAAGCAACTGTGGCTGACAAAGGATGCTAAGGACTGAATAAAAGCCAATTAAAGGGCATATAATGTAGCAAAAGTGAGTGGGAAGTTGGATGATTGGGAAGCTTTTAAAATCCAACAAAACACAACTAAAAAGCTATAAGAAGGGAAAAGATGAACTATAAGAACAAAGTAGCCAATAATACAAGTTGGGATACTGAAAGTTTTTTCAATTATACAAAGAGCAAAATGAAGTTGAGAGTTGATATTGGACCACTGGAAAATGATGCTGGTGAGGTAGTAATAGGGGAGAAAGAAATGGCGAATGACCTTAATATGTACTTTGCGTCTGTCTTCAGAAGACACTCGCAGTGTGCCAGAGGTCGGTGAGTGCCAGGAGTGAGTGCCATTGCTATTACAAAGGAAAAAGTGCTGGGCAAACTCAAAAGCCTTTAAGATGAGTAACTTACCTGGATCAGATGGACTACATCCCAGAGTCCTGAAAGAGATTGCTGAGAGATAACAGATGCATTGGTCATGATCTTTCAAGTATCACTTGATTCTGGCATGGTCCCGGAGGACTGGAAAATTGCAAATGTCACTCCACTTTTTAAGAAGGGAGGAAGGCAATAGAAAGGAAACTATAAGCCAGTTAGCCTAACCTCAGTGGCTGGAAAAGTGTTGGAGACTATAATTAAGGATGAGGTTTTCAGGTACTTGGAGATTAGTGATAAAGGAAGTCAAAGTCAGCATGGTTTGTGTAAAGGGACATCTTGCCTGACAAATCTGTTAGAGTTCTCTGAGGAAGTAACAAGCAGGATAGACAAAAGAAAGGCAGTGGATGTGATTTACTTGGATTTTCAAAGACATTTGATGAGGTGCCACACATGAGGCTGCTTAAAATGATAAAATCCTGTGGCTTTGCAGGAAGTATACTGGCATGGATCGAGGATCTGCCTGTTTTCTGTGTTCCCCCCTTCTAGGAGTTTTGGATTTCCTCCCAAAGATCCTATATATTAGGGGTTCCCAACCTTTTTATGCCATGGACCACTACCAGTAAACAAGGGATCTGGGAGCTCCAGGTTGCAACCCCTGCTCTATATATCTGGTTTCCCAAGGGAGCTGCCACTTACAAAGTACTTTACTCTTACATTGGACCTCTCAAATTCCCACACCTCACAGCTGGCCAGATTAAATGCCATGCCGTTTCTCTGCTCAGATTTCCAACTGGTCTCTACCCTTCCTCACTCACCACAACTCTGCCAATATATGTGACTTCTACAAATGAAGTGATCAGTCCACGTATGTTTTTGTCCAGCTATCTATTTCGCAAGCAACAGAGATCACCATAGCAATCCCTGTGGAGCACCGCTGGTCACAGACAAACGCCCCCCAACTCTGAATCCTATCTACCTTCGTACCTGCTCAGACTAGGTTTCACTCTTTCCCAGTTCCAACTACTTGATGCTGATTAACTTTCCACAGCTGCTGCCTGCCAAACCGAATGTTTCTAGCGTTTTCATTAGGAACATTGCATGCTGGGATGTAAATAAGTGGAATGATTCACCTTTGTTGCCAATGATGGCTTTGCATAAATGATGCAACAGCCTCTCAATATTGACTATAAGACATAGGAGCAGAATTAGGCCGTCTGGCCCATCGAATCTGTTCCATCATTCAATCATGACTGATCCTTTTTTCAAATTTCCTCCTCAACCCCATTTCCCGGCCTTCTCCCTGTAACCTTTCATGCCATGTCCAGTTAAGAGCCTATCAATCTCTGCCTTAAATACACCCAGCGACCTGCACTCCACAGCTGCGTGCGGCAACAAATTCCACAAATTCATCACCCTTTGGTTAAAGAAATTTTACCACATCTCTGTTTTGAAAGGATGCCCTTCTATCCTGCGGCTGTGCCCTCTTGTCCTAGACTCTCCCATCATGGGAATCATCCTTTCCACATCTATAAGCCTTTCAGCATTCGAAAGGTTTCAATGAGATCCCCCCCCCCCATCCTTCTGAATTGCAGCAAGTACAGACCACAGCCATCAAATGTTCCGCATATGAGGGGCCCAAAGCTGTTCACAATACTCAAGGTGATGCCTCACCAGTGCCTTATAAAGCCTCAGCATCACATCCTTGCTCTTGTATTCCAGACTGATTGAATTGAATGCTAACAACCACCAACTCAACCTGGAAGTTAACCTTCAGGATGTTCTGCACAAGGACTCCCAAGTTCCTCTCTACCTCAGATTCCTGGATTTTATTCCCTTTCAGAAAATAGTCCACGCATTTATTTCTACTCCCAAAGTGCATGCCCATGCTTTTTCCAACATTGTATTTCATTTGCCATTTTCTTGCCCATTCTCCTAATCGAAGTCCTTCTGCATCCTGCCACTTTCCTCAGCATTACCTACTCCTCCACCAGTCTTCGTATCATCTGCAAACATGGCCACAAAGCCATCTATTCCATCATCTAAATCATTGTTATACAGCATAAAAAGAAGTGGTCCCAACACTGACCCCTACAGAACACCACTAGTCACTGGCAGCCAACCAGAAAAGGATCCTTGTATTTTCACTTGCTGCCTCCTACTAATCAGCCAATGCTCAAACCATGCCAGTAACTTCCCTATAATACCATGGGCTCTTAACTTGGTAAGCAGCCTCATGTGTGGCACCTTGTCAAAGGCCTTCTGTAAGTCCAAACGAACAACATCCACTGCATCCCCTTTATCTATCCTACTTGAAATGTCCTCAAAGAATTCCAACAGGTTCGCTAGGCAAGATTTTCCCGTAAAGAAACCATGCTAACTTTGTCCTATCTTGTCCTGTGTCACCAAGTACTCCATAACCTCATCCTTAGCAATTGACTTCCCAACCACTGAGTTGGGCTAACTGGCCTGTACTTTTCTTTCTGCTGCCTTCCTCCTTTCTTAAAGAGTGGAGTGACATTTGCAATTTCCCAGTCCTCTGGCACCATGCCAAAGTCCAATGATTTTTAAAAGCTCATTACTAATGCCTCCACAATCTCTCCCACTACCTCTTTCAGAACACTAGGGTGCAGTTCATCTGGTCTGGGTAACTTAAGTACCCGTAGGTCTTTCAGCTTTTTGAGCACCTTCTCTCTTGTAGTGGTAACTGCACTCACTTCTCTTCTGTCACAGCCTTCAACATCAGGCATACTGCTAATATCTTCCACGGTGAAGACTGATTTAGTTCATCAGCCATCTCCTTGTCCCCTGTTTTTTTTTCTCCTGCCTCATTTTCTAGCAATCCTATATCCACTCTCATTTCTCTTTTATTTTTAGCATACTGTTAAAAAACTTTTACTATCCAGTTTTATATTACTTGCTACCTTGCTTTCATATTTCATCTTTTCCCTTCTAATGATTTTTTTAGTTACTCTCTATAGTTTTTTAAAAACTTCCCAGTCCTCTATCTTCCCACTAATTATTGCTTTGTTATATGCCCTTTCTTTTGCTTTTACAATAGCTTTGACTTCCCTAGGCAGCCACGGTAGTACTATTTTACGATTTGAGTATTTCTTCTTTTTTGGAATACATATGTCCTGCATCTTCCTTATTTTTCTCAGAAATGCACTCCGTTGCTGCTCTGCTGACATCCCTGCCAGCAGCTCCTTCCAATTTACTTTGGTCAACTCCTCTCTCATACCGCTGTAATTTCCTTTACTCCACTGAAATACTACTACATCAGACTTTACTTTTCCCTGTCAAATTTCAAGTTGAACACAGTCATGTTCTGAAGTGTTTTTTTACCCTAAGCTCCGTAATCGCCTGGGGTTCATTACATAACACCCAATTCAGTATAGCTGATCCCCTAGTAGGCTCAACAACAAACTGTTGTAAAAACTCTCTCTTAGGCATTCAACATACGTATTCTCTTGAGATCCATTACGTTTCTTTTTCAATCTTTTTATTAGTTTCAGAATAATAAACATAGCATAATATTGATACAGCATTATTGGGAATACATTGTTGTTGTTAACATAGTTAAATATAAGCTCAGTTGACACATGAGTGTTACATCTTCCAGTCATACAGAATACAGATGAACGATATAAAACAAAAAAAATCTAAGAAAAAATCATGAAAAAGGGGAAAAAAATATACCCTCCAAAAACAACTAACCTAAATAGTGTTAATCAACTAAACTAAGAAAAAAAAGACATGGGCTGTTTTGTAACATCATAAAAAAAAAAGGAACCATTAGTGTCGATGACTCAGTTCCTCTCAACATACATTACAAAGAGATAGAATAACTTTGGAAAAGGTCAAATTACATCATATGTAAATGTTGAGTATATGGCCTCCAAGTCTTTTCGAATTTAATAGAGGGATCATAAGCAACACTTCTAATTTCTTTCAAGTTGAAACACAACATAGTTTGAGAGAACCAATAAAATGTGATGGGAGGATTAATCTCTTTCCAGTTCAGCAAAATGGATCTTCTAGCCATTAATGTAAGAAATGCTATCATCTGACAAGCTGAAGAGGTTAAGTGACTTGATTCTGTCATTGGTAACCCAAAAATTGCAGTAAAAGGGTGAGGTTGTAAATCAATACTGAAAACTGTTGAAATAGTATCAAAAATATCTTTCCAATATGACCAAAACATATGAGTTAAAGAAGCTATCTCGGACTGACATCTATGGCATATAGGATTTATATGAGAATAATAATGAGATAGTTTATCCTTAGACATATGAGCCCTATGCACTACTTTAAACTGTTTCAACGCATGTTTAGCACATATAGAGGATGAATTAAAACAATAATCTTAAGTTCCCTTTCCCAATCAGTCTTAACTTTATTAGATGTGTCTGGACATTATTTCATAATTGTATTATAAATAATTGCTATTACACCTTTCTGAAAAGGATTTAAATCTAAATTTTTTTCCAAAATACCCATTGAATATAAGTTTGGAAAGGTAGGAGAAACAGTATTTTAAAATTGTCTAACCTCTAGATATCTAAAAAAATGAGATCTAGGCAAATTATATTTATTAGATAATTGTTCAAAGGACATGAAACAATTATCCAAAAATAGATCACAAAATCATACTATACCGTTAATTTTCCAAGCCAGATATGCTTGATCTATAGTAGAGGGTTGAAAAAAGAAATTGGATACAATAGGACTTGCTAAAATAAATTGATTCAACCCAAAAAATTTTCAAAATTGAAACCATATACATAAAGTATGTTTAACTATTGGGTTATCGATTTGTTTACACAATTTAGAAAGAGTAAAGGGAAGCAAAGTCCCTAAAATAGAACCCAATGAAAACCCTTGTAAAGAATTACATTCAAGATTTACCCAATGTGGACTTAGTTACGTCCAAGTCCCATAACCAAAATTTTAAATATCGAATGTTAATTGCCCAATAGTAAAATCTAAAATTTGGCAAAGCTAAACCCCCCTCCTTTTTTGATTTCTGTAAATATCTTTTACCTAACCTAGGATTTTTGTTCTGCCATATATATGAGGAAATTTTGGAATCAACATTATAAAAAAAGGATTTTGGGATGAAAATTGGCACCACTTGAAATACATATAAAAAATTAGGCAAAATAATCATCTTGACAGCATTGATCTGACCGATCAATGACAGAGACATTGGTGACCATTTAGTAAACAAAAGTTTAATCTGATCAATTAAAGGTAAAAATTAGCCTTGAATAAATCTTTAGGCTTTTTTGTAATTTTAACCCCTAAATATGTAAAAGAGTCAGTAACCAATTTAAATGGTAAACATCCATAAATAGGAACCTGCATATTTAGGAGAAATAGTTCACTCTTATTAAGGTTCGATTTATAACCAGAAAAATTACTAAACTGAGCCAGCAAAGATAAAATAACGGGAATAGATTTCCCAGGATTAGAGATATGTAATAACAAATCATCTGCATATGATGATAACTTATGTATTTCATTTCCATGGGCAATACCAAAAATGTTAGGTGAGTCTCGGATAGCAATTGCTAAAGGTTGAAGGGCAATATCAAATAATAATGGACTAAGAGCGCATCCCTGCCTAGTACCCCGAGATAAATGAAAAAAGGGAGATCTTTGATTGTTAGTACAAACCGAAGCTACAGGGGTGTGATATATCAATTTAATCCAAGATATAAATATCAGACTAAAATTAAATTTCTCCAACACACTAATAAATATGGCTATTCAACTCTGTCAAAAGCTTTCTCAGCATCTAATGAAATAATACATTCTGGAATGAAGGGGTATAAACAATATTCATTAACCTCCTAATATTATAAGCTGAATAATGATTTTTAATAAATCCTGTTTGGTCCACAGAGATAATTTGAGGTAGTACCTTTTCTAACCTAGTTTCTAATATTTTAGAAAAAATTTTTGAATCTACATTCAAAAGAGATATCGGTCTGTATGATGCACAATCAGTAGGATCTTTATTCTTTTTAAGAATTAAAGAAATAGAAGCTCCATAAAACGATTGTGGTAATTTTCCTAATCTGATTTAAATATTCTAGACAATCAAGGAGAGAGAATAGAGGAAAAAAACTTTAAAAATTCCACTGTAAAACTATCTGGACCAGGTGCTCGGCCGGAATTCATTGAGGAAATAACAGCTGTTATTTCTTCATCCGTAATAGGAGTTTCTAATGTTAACCATTCTTCGGGTGATAATTTCGGAAAGTTCAATTTCCTTAAAAAGTCATGCATGATGTTGGGATCATGAGGAAAATCAGAATGGTATAAAGAGGTACAAAGTCCTTGAAAAGTTTTGCTTACCTCGTCATGATCAACTTGAGATCCATTACCAACCTGATTTTCCCAATCGACCTGCGTGTTAAAATCTCCCATGACTGCCATAACATTGCCCTTTTGACTCGCCTTTTCTATTTCCTGTTGTAACCTGTGGTCCACGTCCCAGTCACTTCTGGGAGGCTTTTGGTATGTAATTGCCATCAACATCCTTTTACCCTTGCAGTTTCTTAACTCAACCCACAAGGATTCAATGTCTTCTGATCCTATGTCACAACTTTCTACTAATTTGATGCCATTCTTTACCAGTAGAGCCACATCACCCCCCTCTGCCTACCTTCCTATCCCTCCGATATAACGTGTAACCCTGGACGTTCAGCTCCCAACTACAACCATCCTTCAGCCACTATTCAGTGATGGCCAGAACACCATACCTAGCAATCTGTGATAGTGCAACAAGATCATCCACCTTACTTGTATTACTACGCACATTTAGATACAACACCTTGAGTACTGTATTTGCTGTCCTTTCTGTTTCTGTATCCCTAATGATTTGATACTCAGCCTGTTGGCTGCAACCAGGTCCATCACCTGCTTGCCCTTCCTGACAATCTGACTGCACACTATCTTTGCTTGTTTACCAGCCGTCCTATCTTGAGTCCCTTCACTCCGGTTCCCACCCCCTGCCAAGTTAGTTTAAACCCTCCCCATCAGCTCTAGCAAACCTGCCCATGAAAATATTGGTCTCCCTCGGGTTCAGGTGCAACCTGTCACTTTTGAACAGGTCATACCTCCCCCAGAAAAGATCCTAATTATCCAAAAACCTTGACCGATGGAACCTAATCAAAATTCATCTCCACAATGTTCCACCAGTCCACATAGTTCCCAGAAATGGACCATCTTTTTCTCCCCTCTACTTGCAGGATGGTGTCTACTGGTTTCCTGACCCTCAGCAGTAGTGATGTTGTTCACTTCTCCCTTTTTCTCCCCATCCTAGCTCCGAACTCACTGCAACTCTGTTACAAACCTTTACACTGAAACAGTCTTTAAGATCCAAGTGATGATTTTTTCTCATAGCTTCTCTATTCTGGAAATTTCCTTTCTTTGTTTTCTTTGTTTTATTCTTCTCACATTTGATTCAACAACAGTTACAGAGAATGTGTAGGCAAGCAATTCTGCATGGACTAAACACTGAATCTGTTGTCCTCATGTCTACAACAGCTTGAGCCATAGAGTAGTACAGCATAGAAATAGGCCTTTTGGTCCATCTAGTCTGTGCTGAACCACTTAAATTGCCTACTCCATCAACCTGCACTGGAACAATAGCTGTATACCCCTACCCATCCATGTACCTATCCAAACTTTCCCTAAACATTGAACTCAAGCTCACATGCACCACTTGTGCTCGCAGCTCGTTCCACACTCTCACAACCCTCTGAGTAAAGAAGTTTCCCGTCATGTTTTCTTTAAACTTTTCACCTTTCACCTTTAACCCATGACCTCTGGTTGTAGTCCCACTCAACCTCAGTGGAAAAAGCCTACTTGCACTTACCCTATCTAAACCTGTCTTAATTTTGTATACCTCTATCAAATCCCTTCTCAATCTTCTATGTTCCAAGGAATAAAGTCCTAACCTATTCAATCTTTCCTTATAACTCACGTCCTCCAGACCCAGAAAAGTCCTTGTAAATTTTCCCTGTATTCTTTCAACCTTACTTACATCTTCCCTGTAGGTAGATGATCAAAACTGCACACAATACTCCAAATTCAGCCTCACCAACATCTTATACAACTTCGTGAATCGGGAAGCCCAATATCCTAAACAATGAATGCCTTTATGCATTTTAAATTTGTTCCACCAAATCTGCTGAATTCTGTATTTTTTGTTCCTGTTTTATATCTACCAAGTTATAAGGGCTTCTTCGGCTTCTGTTTTTCAAGCCTACTAATGCATGCTTCCAGATGACTAATTGCAAATTTGTATCTGTCAGTGGCATCTCCGTAAAGGGCCTGATGGTCGGACCCTATACTTTGTGTCACACATGAGACAGCAAGTCGTAAAGATTTTAACTTTCCCTCTTATAATATCCCATTTATTTAAATTTTTAACATAAAAACAGTTGAAAATCATCACTTACTTTAGTCCTTAGATCGAGATATCCTTTCCAAAGTTTTCTTTCCAACAGTGTAAATTCCAGCCTGTGCAATTCAGCCTGAAACTAATGGATACATGTAAACTATCAGGTGCCTGTTCTCCTTCAGAGAAGTTATTGAGCAGATACTATGTAGCAATTTAGTTAACCTGAAGCTGTTGTGAAGATTTTAAGGAAGTTAGTTATTTCCTGACTTTAGTGCATAACGCAATAAAATTCTGCCATCCAGTGTACACTGGGGTTGAGTGTGTGTGCTCACCAGTAATTCAAAAACAGAAAGTAAAGCCAGAAGATGCCAAAAATCAGAAACAAAACAGATGATGTTAGGAAGACGCAGCAGCATCTGTAGAGAGTTAAGCTGAGCTACTGTTTCAGGTCAACGTTGTGGTGATTTGGCATACACTACCCAAGAAGAAATGTGAGGCAGGCTTAAAAGGAGTCAAACAGTGGTGGGGTGGAGATATATCTCTACCAAAGGAGAAGTAAGGTGCTCTTTCCCTCTGGTAGCCTGCAGGTCACCCTTAGGCAAGAGGTAATACTTGCTCAGTTCCCCAACACCTCCGGTGAGAGTTACACGAAGCAATGTGGTGGATGGCCGTATGAGCAGCTTGTGCATCTCACAAGTCCTGGTTATGAGACCACTGACGCCACTGAAGAGTATTGATAATGGCTAGGGTCACATGTCTTGTAAAGACAGTGCTCAGAAGAAGGCAACGGCAAACCACTTCTGTAGAAAAAATTGCCAAGAGCAATCATGGTCATGGTGGCCTATGTCATATCTTACAGTACATAATGGTGATGAAACAGTGTCCCAGGTAATAGCGCTGATACCTTGTAGTTCCAGTGACCTAGATGTCTATACTAAGTCCACATGGAGTGCCGCTGAAGAGTAGCTGTTGGCATGACACTAATCCAGCTCGGGGCTTCCCGGAGTTCGAACTTCAATTCTGGTGCTGTCTGTAAGGACTTTGTTTTTTGTGGAAATTACCAGGATAGTTGATGAAGGCAAAGCAGTGGATGTTGTCTACGTGTACTACAGTTCTTTGAGGGAATGGGACCCGCTTTCGGGGTTCCATAACTGGCCGTTGTTTGGTACACAAAAGGCTCGGCCTAAGAGTCCGGCTTGGATTCAGAAGCCTAGGATCTCGGGGCCCTGGAGACAGGCAGATCGAGGGTCAGTGTCACGACTGGTGACCCCTGTGTCATCAGAGGAGTCGAAATATCTACGGCTGTGTGCCTGAAGACCCGGGATCTTTGCAATCTTCAAGCACAGAGCTCGAAAGAAGTGACGTAACGGACCTTTAACATCGTAAACCAGTGAGTTGTTTGTTATGTCTCTCTCTTTGCTGGGAAAATGGAGACACCTCTTTCTCCCTTATTAGAGAGGGAGAGAACCTGCAGTATGTCGAATACCAGGTGAAGTGCAGTGGGTAACTGCAAGTCTGTGTCTTTGCTATTGCTTTGCTCACGCTTGTGTGCTCGGTGGCAGGTGCCAATGCTTTTTTTTGCCAGTGGTTTGAGGGGGAATTGTTGCTTGCTGCCACTTACGCGCGGGAGGGAGAAGAGCAGTGGGGGACTTTGGGGTTCTAACATTTAACAGTCATTCATTCTTTGGGGCACTCCTCTGTTTTTGTGGATGGTTGTGAAGAAAAAACATTTCAGGATGTATATACATTTCTCTGACATTAAATTGTACCTTTGAACTTATGTTCTTCCAGTGATCCACTTGGGTTTCCTCCTACAGTCCAAGACGTACTGGTTAGTAGGTTATTGTAAATTGTCCTGTAGGGCCAGCTGGTGGCGCAATGACATCAGTGCTGGACTCTGGAATGAAGGTTCCAGGGTTTGAATCCAGTCGGGGCCGGTCTGAGTACGCTTTCCATCTGTGCCGGGTTGAGTGTTGAGATTGCAACTTGACCTCGTAAAATAAAGGTGTAAATACTGTGAAATGTCTGCGTGAGGAGTGGCGCGCCACACAGTCTCTCTCTCGCTCTGCACCTTGTGAAGGCATGAAAAAGACACTGTCCCGCCAACATTGTACACGCACGGACGCAGACACATACACACCGCCAAAAAAAAGTAAATTGTCATGTGATTAGTCTGGTATTAGATAGGTGGGTTACTGGTGGTGATGGACAGGCCTGTTTCGTGCTGTGTCTCTAAATAAATAAAAATAAATATTAATTCTCCCTGATTTCACCTGGGTGTCCTCCCAGGTCTGTACTCATAATTTCCCAACACCTGTACCCAGTACTTTCATTTATGAAGGCCAATGTGCCAAAATCTTCCTTTACCACCTATCTATCCACCTGTGACACCACATTCATAAAATTATGGATCTATATTCCCAGATCCCTCTGTTTTACCACACTCCTCAGTGCCCTACCATTCACTGTGTAAGTCCTACTTTGGCTTGTCTCCCCCAAAATGCAAAACCTCACACTTGTCTGCATTAAATTCCACTTGCCATTTGTCAGCCCATTTTTCCAGCTGCTCCAGATCCCAGTGCAAGGTTTGACAGTCTAACCTGCTGTCCACTACACCCCCAGTCTTGGTGTCACACGCAAATTTGCTGATCCAGTTAACTACATTATCAACATAGCGGACCAAGCACCAGTCCCTTCAGTACACCACAAGTCACAGGCCTAGAAATAGAGAAGCAACCATCTGTTATCACTCTTTAGCATCTCCCACAAAGTCAGTGTCTAATTCAATTTACTGTCTCATCCTGAATGCTAAGTGACTCAGCCTTCTTGATCAACCTCCCATGTGGGACCTTGACAAAGGCCTTACTAAAGTCCATGTAGACAACATCCACTGCCTTACCTTCATCAACTATCCTGGTAATTTCCACGAAAGATTGGTTAGAGCTGCGACATTACCTCACAACTCTTGAACTCAGTTCCACAGTAATGAAAGCCAACACCATCTGCTTCCTTAACCACACTGTCAAGTTGCACGACAACTTTATTTTTAAGGTGATTGGACGGAAGTATGGGGGAAGTACATTTTCTGCACAGAGTGGTAACTGCATAGAACACCCTGCCAGAGGTGGGAGTAGAGGCAAATAAATTAGGCAAATTTCAGAGAGTCTTAGATAGGTACATAGATGATAGAACTCTGGAAGGCTGTGTGGAAGAGAAGGTCCCATATCTTGGAGTTGGTTAAAGGTTTGGCACAACATCATGAGTTAAAGGCCAGTACAGTGTGGTTATGTTCTGTGTTCTCTAGAACTACTGTACTTTTTGTAGATAAAACACACTGCAGCTTTTGTGTGTAGGATATGTAGGGACTGAATGTTTATGGTTGTTTGAAGATGGTAGCAGGTGCTTCAACCTCTCTCTCACTTTCTGGGTCTTGTTCTTATTGAGGCTGAGGATCCTCTGGAATCCCCCGGCAGCCATTAACAGGCACACAGTTGCAAATCTGTGGAATTTTGCAGACAATTCAGTGTGGCCAGCACAGGATTGTTTGCAGCAGTACTTGTCCAATGCATTGCAGTTTAGTGCAGCAACTTAGATAATGATGTCTTGCAGGTTCATTTATGAGGGCTGTGCCCACTCTCTGGCTGCGCTCTTGACACATTCAGGCCCCATTCAGTTCAAACAACACTTCACCTGCGCATCTGTCAGGTTCATCTACTGGATCTGGTGCTTCCCAATACGGCCTTCTCTACATTGGTGAGACCTGACACCGGTTGGAGGGACCACTTCGTTGGGCACGTTCACTTCATCTGCTACAACAGGTGGGATTTCCTGGTGGTCACCCAATTCCTTTCAACTTCCCATTCCCATTCTGACATGAAACGTTGCCGTCAGAAAGCAGCATCCAACATCACTACCCAGTTCAGGCTCTTTTCTTGCTGCTGCCGTCAAATAGAAAGTACAGTACCTCAGGACTTGCACCACCAGGTTCAAGAACAGCCACTACCCCTCAGCCATCAGTCTCTTGAACAAAAGGGAATAACTAGACTCATTCTACTTCTGGTGTTCCCACAACCGATGGTCTTGGTCTGACTGACATCAATTGCGCGATTGTTTCTGCGACACCACTCAACCAGCTGATCTGTCTCACTCCTGCGTGCCACCTCATTGCCATCTGAAATTCTGCCAGCAATAGTTGTGCTGTTGGCAAATTTATAGATGGTGTTTGAGCTGCACAATCATGTGTGTATGGAGAGTAACGCAGTGGGCTAAGCAATCATCCGATTGATTGTCTGTGAGCAGCTGTCATTTACAATCCTTACTGACCTTCCGGATGGTATGTTGTGCCGACTCTGTCAGGTCTGTTTAATGTTTATAGGACTATGAATTCATTAAATTAACTTTAAAGTGCATCATTTAGACTCCACTGGTTTCCGGGTTTGAAAGGTCAGATATTGGGCATGAGACTATATTATTTTCAGCTGCCAGCAAAGTAGCCTCTGTAATGGCTCCGTGTTGGTTCTCTCCCTCCAGTCAAGTAGCTGAAGCCTTAAGAGCTTCGTCAGCTCAATCCGAGGTGGGGACCAGGTTCCCACCTCCATCCCCCCCCCCCCCCCCCAGCCAGATTACATTCTGGGCCCTTGCTGCCTTTAAGTTTCAACAGAGAGGAGCACTGATTACCAAGCTGAGGGTCGATGGGAGGTGATAATCAAATGAGGCTTTCCTTGTCCATGTTGGATGTATGATCATAAGACATCAGGACAGAATTAGGCCAGTCGACCCATTGAGTCTGTGCAACCATTTGATCATGGCTTATTTATTTTCCCTCTTTGTCCCATTGTCCTGCCTTCTTCCTGTAATCTTTGGCACCCTTCACACTAATCAACATCCTTTAAATATTTCCAATAACTTGCACAACATTCTCTTCAGTTTACAGAGAATGGTGTGAAAAACATAAAAAAGAACCCCATATGCGGCGGTTCTGTAAGCAGAAACACTTTGTTAATGAGAGAGGTCAGAGGAGAATGGCCAGACTGGTTCAAGCTGACAGGAAGACAACAGTAACTCAAATATCTATTTACAACACTGTGGAAGAGCTTTTCTGAATGCATAGCACGTTGAACCTTGAAGTGGTTGGGTTACAGCAACAGATGACCACACTGGGTTCCACTCCTGTACCTATTAAAGTGGCCACTCTGTTAACAAGATCAGTAAACAAAGTGAACTCTCAGCATTTGTTCAGACACATGCTCTGATCTCAAACATTTATACTATCCTGTCCTCTCCATAGGTGTTCTTTGATCTGCAATAGTTTCTGCTTATTATGGACTGTGGTTTTCAACGCCTATGCTTGCTTTTCATTTGACACATTATCAGTTGGACCTGTTAATGGAATGTTACATTATTGTTGTGCTATTTCCAGAAATGCACTTTAGCTAGAAATCAGTCACTCGTTCATTATGTGCTGTGTCGTATGACGGGGCGATCATGGTCTACCCATGACCACGATTGTTCTTGGCAAATTTTTCAACAGAAATAATGTTCTATTGCCTTCTTCTGGGCAGTGTCTTTACAAGACTGATGACCCCAGCCACTATCAATACTCATCCAAGCTTGTCTGCCTGCCGTCAGTGGTTGCATAACCAGGACTTGTGATAAGCAGCAGTTGCTCAGACGACCATCCACCACCTGCCCATGGCTCCACATGACCCAGACTGGGGGCTAAGCAGGTGTTACACCTTGCCCAAGGTGACCTACAGGCTAGTTGGAAGGAAGAAGCACCTTACACTTCCTGTCGTAGAGACATATCTCCACCCCACCACCCATGTACACCAATATCAGAGTTAAAATAAAACATCACTTTGCACTGGTATTGGAGAGAGATTTGACATTAAACTTTTAGAAAAGTACAAATGTATCCCTCTGGAAAGCGTTATGAGACTATTAGAAACTTAACACTATCTTAAATGTTTCTTCCCCGGCAATTAATCTGATCAACCATTCTAGTTAGCTACCCCACCCACCTCTGTCTAATACTCCTGTCTCTGTACTACACTATGGACATTAAACCATTTTTTATAACATTGACATTGTAAATATATGTTGGTATTTATATTTTCATATTTTGTTCTATAGCTGTCCTTTAACCTCTAAATATTTATATATATTTCTTTATTCTTTATATTTGATGATTTGTTGCAAGCCATGTCCCTGACCAACACACCACAGTAAGTTGCTAATACATGTAAATGTACAGTACTGTGCAGAAGTCTTAGCCACCCTAGCTGGTTACATGTGCTTTTTGCACAGTACCTTATATGGCGATTGAAGTTGATGCTTAAAACATCAACATCATTTAAGTAATTGCCTTGTTTCACTCCTTCTCCAACGGACATTTTTTTAGCCATCAGCTTCAGTGGCACAGTTGTGGTCAACCCAGGGCATGAGAGCATGCCTGGGTCTGGTCAGTTATAAGCTAGAAATTTGCCCTTAATGAAGAATTGATGCTCAGTGCAATTGGTGAGTGACCACAAGCAGCCATTTCGAAATGTGTAATAGGTCAAGTGTGGCTCAGTTGCTGCTGCGTCGGTACTGGCCTGTTCATTCAATTTCCACCTTACCGAGGCCTAGCTGGTGTTCCTTGCTTCAACCTTAAAAGTTTGGGGACACCATCTATACTCGTCATAATTTTGTATATATCTATAAGATCTTCTCTCCTTCTCTATATGCTCCAGGACATATAGTTCTAACCTATTCCTATATTGTAATGAATGGCATCAAAAACCTGTAAGTCTGATAAAAGGAATTTGGGAATACAGATCCATAATTCTTTCAATGTGGTATCATAGGTAGATGGGGTGGCAAAGGAAGTTTTCGGCACATTGGCCTTCATAGGTCGAAGTACTGAGTAAAGGAGTTGGGGTGATATGTTGAAATTGTATAGGACATCGTTGAGGCCTAGTTTGGAGTATTGTGTGCACTTTTGGTCACCTACCTACAGAAACGACTTTTTCCCTGGAGCATTGAAGAATGAGGTGAGATTTGATCGAGGTAAACAAAATTAGAAGGGATATAGATAGGGTAAATGCAAGCAGGCTTTTTCCTCTAATGTTGAGTGAGACTAGAACTGCAGGTCATGGGATAAGGATAAAAGGCTTCGTCGTCGTCGTGGCTATCCCTCGAGGTCGAGGATGTTGGTCTTCGTTCTGTTGATCTACTTATGGGCTCTCAAGTGGCTTATGAGTCCAATCTTAGCTTCTTCCGCATTCAGGACAGGTAGTTCCAGATGGCAGATTGGGCTTTGGTTGTTGCTGCCTCTCTTTCCATTTTCTTCTCTTTTCTTCTAATTCTGCACATCTGTTGGCTTCGAAAGTTGCTGTTCCTTCTCGGATGATGGCTTGCCAGAGCTTCCTGTCCTTGGCATTGGTTTCCCAATTGTTGATGTCGATGTTACATTTTTTCATATTGGCTTTTAAGACCTCTTTGAATCTCTTCTGTTGTCCGCCTCTTTTACGTTTGCCTTTTTTAAGCTGGGAGTAGAAGATTTGTTTTGGCAGACGTTCGTCTTTCATCCGAACAACATGACCGCTGCATCTTAGTTGGTTCTTGATGATGTAGGCTTTAATGCTTGTTGTTTTTGTTTCATTTAGCACACTGACGTTGGTTCTTCTATCTTCCTAGCTGATATTTAAGATGTTTCGAAGACAGCGTTGATGGAACTTTTCAAGTGCCTTCAGATGTCGTTGGTATGTTGTCCAGGTTTCTGTTGCATACAGGAGCATTGGGATCACCACTGTTTTGTACACTAACATTTTGGTGTCTGTTCAGATGTCACGATCATAAAAGACTCTTGTTCGGAGACATCCAAAAGCTGTTCCAGCACATTTAAGATGATGTTGGATCTCATCATTAAGGTCGACATTTGAGGAGAGGTGACTTTCAAGATAGGGAAAGTGGTCCACGTTTTCCAGGGTTGTTTCGCCAAGTTGAAATGATGGTTCTCTTGGAGAATCTGCAGACTTCCTCGTGTCTGCATAGGATAATTATGCTGAATTTGCAGTCATTTGCAAAATACAGTTCTCATGAGAGAGTAAAGCAAATAGATAAAGAAAAAGACGGGCTTTATTTACATTGAAACATACAGTGGAATGCGTCGCTTTGTGCCAGCGAACAGCATGGTCCAGGGATGTGCTGGGATCAGCCCGCAAGCGTCCCACATTTCTGGCGCCAACATCGCATGCCTGCAACTTACTAATCCTAACTGTACGTGTTTGGAATGTTGGAGGAAACCCAGTCAGTCACTGGGAGCATGTTCAAACTCCTTACAGATAGTGGCAGGAATTGAACCCCCGATCTTACAGCTGGCACTGGAAAGTGGAACTAAATTGTAAAAAAACAACTAGAAAAATGCTGCTTTACAGATTGCAGTAAGGAGTTGGACCACATATTTGAGATTAATGTAGAAGATGAATTTTCATATCATATTCTTATATTTTATATAAGACCATTGGGCCCATTGAGGCTGTACTAGCTCTCAAATGACTCACATCAACCTCAGTGATCCACGCTTTCCTTTCATTATGTGCCATGTTGTATGATGTGGGTCTTTCCATTGACCATGATTGTTCTTGGCAAATCTTTCTACAGAAGTGGTTTGCCATTGCTTCGGCTGGTCAGTGTCTTTATAAGAAGGATGGCACCAGCCATTATACATACTTTTCACAGATTGACTGCTTGGCGTCAACGGTTGCATAACCAGGTCTTATGATATACACCAGTGGCTCATACGACCATCCACCACCTGTTTCCATGGCTTCCTGTGACCTTGATCGGTGGAGGGGGGGAGTGGGTAAGCTGCCAGTAAGAGGTTCTGACAGCTCTGGACACCCTTCTTCTCCTTTTGTTTATTTCTGGTTTGTGCATCTTGATCTTGGGAAGGTGCATTTAGTTTGCTGGAGTATTCGCTTATTAATCCTTCTCTTGCTCTCTGTGCAATCTGATCTTTCCACTTGGTTTCCTCACCCACAAAATCATCTGACAAATCCTCTGTTTTTTTATCTCTATTTTCCCCTTTCTTTTTGGCCTTCCATTCATCCAGCTGGGCTTTGATCTTTGCATCTGTTTTTACAAGAAGGTTTTTATCTCCCACTTGAAGTTCATGCAATAACCTTTATGCACATAGAATGGATTCTGGTTCTTAATACTCACAAAACTCAAATGCTTGTAACTTCCCTGAAGTTTCTTGAACTCTTTTCCAGTTTAAAACAAAGCCACGTTTCACTAGTGACAGCCTGATTAACACACCACATGCTTTCTTAGATGTTGCCTATCAAAAGTGTTGTAGTCAAACTACTGCTTTTGTCAGTTTCCCTATTCCTATGAGCAGTATGGTCCTTCCTTGGTCCAATATCCACAGAAGTACAGAGTTTGGCACCAACATCTGTTTGCCCTCTGTTGGGCCATGGTTCAAGGTATTCAGTACAGAGACAGTTGTGGCACCAACCTGTACCTTTCTTAATGTGCTTTCAGCTGGCTTCGTTGCAGGGAATGTGACATGCAAATTGTGGCTGGATCACCAACCAAGTTGTAGTTATCTCAGCCAATCACGACCCCACAATGCTGGTCCTCCTATTTTATTACCATATACTAGCCCAATGTGACTTGTTGGTTGTTGAATGTCATTCCCACAGGAGTTACTTTTTCTCCAGTATAAGCTCTTAGTTGAATGTCTGCAGGATTTAGTTAAGTATCTGAAATGCTGTTCAAACTTATTCTGTGGAATGACTGGAGCAGCTGAACCAGTGTCCAATTTCATTTTAATTCATTTTCAATTCACTTCTGGTGTAATTTTTATTGCTTGTCTATTACTAGTTTTCACATTTTAAGTCTCAAGTCTACACGATCCTGTGTCACTCTCATCAGTAGCAGATTTTTCATGCAGCATGCCGATTAGTGCTCCTTTTGAAACTGCAACTTGACTTTTTAGCCTTTTCTCTTCCCTGTGCAGACTCTCTATTTTTATCTGTCCGAAATGCTCTTTGTATGTGCCCTACTTTGTTGCATTTTCTGCAAGTTTTGCCTTTAAAACTGCATTGGTCTGGTTTATGTGAACACAACGGTAACAGAATTTGTTCAGCCATGGTGGTTTCAGTTCAGATGGTGCAATTTTGTTCATGCTTAATTTCATTCCTGACTGCAACTCAATTGCACCTCTGTTTGTTATTCCATTGGTAGAACAATTTCAACTGTTGTTTTAAATGTCAGATGTGCTTCAGTTAGGAACCATTTTTGAATCTTATAAGATTCCACAAGCTAAACAATCTCTCAGAGCATCATTAAGCCCAACACTGAATTGACCATGCTCAGATAGTATCTTCAATTCAGCCACATATGCTAAAATGAACTCCCCTGTTTGACTCTGCTTATGAAACCTAAAGCATTCTGCAATCAACAACAGCTTTGATTTTAAGTATCCCTGTATTACTTTCACAATATCAGCAAAACTCATTTCTGCTGATGAGGTTGGAGCAGTCGAACTTTGAAGCAAGGTATATGCCTTTAAAACCAATGCACCCAGCAAAATTGGAACTCATTTCTCATTGGTTTTTCATTTGCTTCAAAATACTGTTCATTTAGCTCAGTATACATGAGCCAGTTACCCATTGTATAATCCGACTCATTCATGTTTCTGATGTAGCCAGCTAGTTCATTTTATTTTAATGATTATTATCACCTGTTTCTCATTTTTTATGCACCTGTGAGTTCTTCCATTTTCTGACTTTTTTTTTTAAACTTGATGGTGTCTTGCCTTCCAAAGAACATATGCTGTGCTTTTTCATTTCACTAGCCATTCCTCATTGCGCCTCAACAGGTCATTAGTCATATGAGGTTCATTTTAAAATACATTGCGGGGGCCCTGGCAGAAATATTTAAAATGTCGCTGTCTACGGGTGAGGTGCCGGAGGATTGGAGAGTGGCTCATGTTGTTCCGTTGTTTAAAAAAGGATCGAAAAGTAATCTGGGAAATTATAGGCCAGTAAGTTTAATGTCGGTAGTAGGTAAGTTATTGGAGGGAGTACTAAGAGACAGAATCTACAAGCATTTGGATAGACAGGGACTTACTAGGGAGAGTCAACATGGCTTTGTGCGTGGTAGGTCATGTTTGACCAATCTATTGGAGTTTTTCGAGGAGGTTACCAGGAAAGTGGATGAAGGGAAGGCAGTGGATATTGTCTACATGGATTTCAGTAAGGCCTTTGACAAGGTCCCGCATGGGAAGTTAGTTAGGAAAATTCAGTCGCTAGGTATACATGGAGAGGTGGTAAATTGGATTAGACATTGGCTCAATGGAAGAAGCCAAAGAGTGGTAGTAGAGAATTGCTTCTCTGAGTGGAGGCCTGTGACTAGTGGTGTGCCACAGGGATCAGTGCTGGATCCATTGTTATTTGTCATCTATATCAATGATCTGGATGATAATGTGGTAAATTGGATCAGCAAATTTGCTGATGATACAAAGATTGGAGGTGTAGTAGACAGTGAGGAAGGTTTTTAGAGCCTGCAGAGGGACTTGGACCAGCTGGAAAAATGGGCTGAAAAATGGCCGATGGAGTTTAATACAGACAAGTGTGAGGTATTGCACGTTGGAAGGACAAACCAACGTAGAACATACAGGGTTAATGGTAAGGCATTGAGGAGTGCAGTAGAACAGAGGGATCTGGGAATACAGATACAAAATTCCCTAAAAGTGGCATCACGGGTAGATAGGGTCGTAAAGAGAGCTTTTGGTACATTGGCCTTTATTAATCAAAGTATTGAGTATAAAAGCTGGAATGTTATGATGAGGTTGTATAAGGCATTAGTGAGGCCAAATCTGGAGTATTGTGTTCAGTTTTGGTCACCAAATTACAGGAAGGATATAAATAAGTTTGAAAGAGTGCAGAGAAGGTTTACAAGGATGTTGCCAGGACTTGAGAAACTCAGTTACAGAGAAAGGTTGAATAGGTTAGGACTTTATTCCCTGGAGCGTAGAAGAATGAGGGGAGATTTGATAGAGGTATATAAAATTATGATGGGTATAGATAGAGTGAATGCAAGCAGGCTTTTTCCACTCAGGCAAGGGGAGAAAAAAACCAGAGGACATGGGTTAAGGGTGAGGGGGGAAAAGTTTAAAGGGAACATTAGGGGCGGGGCTTCTTCGCACAGAGAGTGGTGGGAGTATGGAATATGGAATGAGCTGCCAGATGAGGTGATAAATGTGGGTTCTTTTTTAAAATTTAAGAATAAATTGGACAGATACATGGATGGGAGGTGTATGGAGGGATATGGTCCATGTGCAGGTCAGTGGGACTAGGCAGAAAATGGTTCGGCACAGCCAGGAAGGGCCAAAAGTCCTGTTTCTGTGCTGTAGTTTCTATGGTTCTGTGGTTCTACATCATTGCCATGTTATGTTTTGTTGATTTAAAACAGTAAACTAAATCAAAGGAAGACATAGGAGCTGTAAATGGGAGTTTAACTTCGTGTTTTAGCGAGGCACGCACGAATCGCATGGTAGCGTGATGATGTATGCAATTCCCATATTTATATATATAAATTGTAATGAATTTTATAAATGAACACGAATGCTTAATCAAATAATATATATACAAGATTATTCAAATATTAAATACACAACAATTATGTATTGCACTCTACTGCTACTGGAAAACAAAAAAAATCATGACATATTAAATTTGATTCTGATTCCTACTCAGTCCAAGCAATGCGCACAAAATGCTGGAGGAACTCAGCAGACCAAGCAGCATCTATGGAAAAGAGTATAGTCGACGTTTCGTGCTGAGACCCTTCATCACTATTTGGGCTGAAACGTCGACTATACTCTTTTCCATAGATGCTGCCTGGCCTGCTGAGTTCCTCCAGCATTCTGTGCGGGTTGTTTGGGTTTCCAGCATCTCCTCTTGTTAGTGATTAGTATACCTTGGAGCTTTTTTTCCACCTAAAGTTTGTTTACTGGATTAAATTAAAAGTTTCTCCACAGAAATTGAAAATTCATGATTAATTAAGTTATTTACTGTAAACATTTAATTGTTGTGGTTATGTGTATATGTCTCATATTCCTCCACAAACTTCCCTGCAATATATATCTTTTATTGATTAAGAGGTTCGGCATTTTTACTTGGGAATATTTAGTGTTGGACAGTTCTCCAGCTGTTTCTCCTTTGGTATGTACTGTTCCTCAAGGATATTATGCCAGCATATCAACGTTCATGATCAGACCTCTAACAGATTGATAAGGAAAGGCAAAGGGACACCATGACTCAGGAGTTGCACTGTGAAACCCGGGTGAGACTACACTTGGAATATTGTGTTCATTTCTTTTTTTTTAATCTTTTTATAAACATAATAACAGTGGTGATATAAAGAGATTGGAATTACATTATTGATAATAAACATATACAAGAGAAACTACAAATAGTAGAAGTGTAATAAACTTCCAAACGCTTGATGTAATTAACCATGAAGAGAAAAAAAAGAAAAAGAAAAAATATCACAAAGAAAACACCTCCCAAAAAAACAACAAAAAACCAAATAGAACAAAACAGGGCTGAACCAATATATTAGATCGAATACATTCATTAATGTCGTCAACTCTGCTCCTCTGTTCATATATTCTAAGTTAATAAAAAGGATTCGGAAAAGGTCAAACTACATCATATGAAAATGTTGAATAAATGGCTTCCAAGTCTTTTCAAATTTAACCGAAGGATCAAAAATGACACTTCTGATGTTTTCTAAATTTAAATATGATATAGTTTGAAATGTAGTAGGAGGACTGGTCTCTTTCCAATTCAATAAAATGGACCTTCTGGCCATTAATGTAACAAATGTGATCATACGACAGGCTGAAGAGGATAAAGAGCTATGTTCCATCATTGGCAAACCAAAAATTGCTGTAATAGGATGGGGGTTGTAAATCAAAACGCAAAACTGTTGAAATGATATCAAAGATATCTTTCCAAAATTTTTCCAAGAGAGGACAGGACCAGAACATATGAGTCACCTCAGAGTGACATCTGTAACAAATAGGATTTGTACGGGACTAAAAATGAGCTAGTTTTTCTTTAGGCATGTGGGCCCTATGCACTACCTTAAATTGTATCAGCATCTGTTTAGCACATATAGAGGAAGAGCTAACTAATTGAAAAATTTTCTCCCATTTCTCTATAGGTACGTGAAGTTGAAGTTCCCTTTCCCATTCATTTTTAATTTTATCAGATATACCCGGCTGTATTTTCATAATTGTATCATAAATAGTTGTTATTAATCCCTTCTGATAAGGATTATTGTGTTCATTTCTGTTCGGCTCATTTTAGCAAGGATGTCAAAGCTTTAGAGAGGGTGCAGAAGACATTTACTAGGATTAGAGAGCATGAATTTCTTTAGCCGGTGGTCTGTGGAATTCATTGTTACAGATGGCCATGGAGGACAAGTCATTGGTGTATTCAAATAGAGTTTGATAGGTTCTTGATTAGTAAGGGTGTCAAAGATTATGGGGAGAAGGCAGGAAAAATGGGGTTGAGTGGGAAAATAAATCAGCAATGATCAAATGATTGAGCCAAGTGGCCTAATTCTGCTCCTACAGTATCTAGTCAAATGGAGCACTTAATGCTCTTTTGTGATACATAAATATTGAGTTGTTAAAATGAACTCTCAGAATGATAGAACAGGCACAGGCCATCTCCCCATGTCTGTCTGACTGTGATGCCAGCTTTAACCTAAGTCTATCTGCCAGCTTATGATCCTCATCTCTCATCTTCATGCGCCTTTAGAAATACCTCTTAAGTGCCACAATAACATGGAATGAGGCCATTTGGCCCATCACACTTGCACTAGCTTTTACCTGCTTTTAATGCAAATACCTGATCAGCCAATCATGTGGAAGCAACTCAATGCATAAAAGCAAGCAATCATGGTCAAGAGGTTCAGTTGTTGTTCAGTCCAAGCATCAGAATGAGAAGAAATGTGACCTAAGTGACTTTGACCGTGGAATGATTGTCGGTGCCAGATGGGGTGGTTGAGTATCTCAGAAACTAATCTCCTGGAGTTTTCACACACAGTAGTCTTTAGAGTTTATAAAGAATGGTACAAAAAAACTCCAGTGAGCAGTAGTTCAATGGCCGAGAGAAGCTTGTTAATGAAAGAGGTCAGAGGAGAGTGGCTAGACTGGTTCAACCAGGAAGGCGGCAGTAACTCAAATGTTGTCACACCATATTACAACAGTAATGTGGAGAAGAGCGTTTCTGAACACACAACACATTAAACCTGGAGGTGAATGGGCCACAGCAGAAGACCACCGGTACCTAATAAAGTGGACCGAGTGTATTTCTTCCCTGACAAACAAGAGAAAATCTGCAGATGCTGGAAATCCAAGCAACACACCCAAAATGCTGGAGGAGCTCATCAGCCCAGGCAACATCTATGGAAAAAAGTACATAGACACCCCTTTTTCTATAGATACTGCTTTACTGCTGAGTTCTTCCTGCATTTTGTGTGTGTGGTACTTCTCCCATCATCAGATCCACATTCCAAATCTGACTAATGCTTCTTGTGTAATGATATACATTTCCCTTATGTATGACCTCCTCAAATTCAAATCCAACAGCAGAATTTTAATGTAGGGTCACAGTTACATGCTCATAGATTAGTGCAATAATATTCTATCCATATTACACAAGAAATGAAATTTTGTAAGGGAACAAATATTAGTTATGAGCATAAATATCCACTTTAAGCATCAGACACTGAATGCAATTATGAATAATCCCTGTTAGTAACAAACTATTGCTTGTTACAATGGCTTCTTAGCATACTAATTAAGATAATATACTCTGGTTAGAGAAATTTGTCTCTGATTACTGGTGCTACGAAAATGCAAGAAGATTAACCACTAGTTGTACAGCTGTTCACTGATTCCATTGAGATGGAATAACGTATTTGTCAGACTGTGCTTGGAGTACTGTGGGCAGTTTTGGGCCCCTTATGTAAGAAAGAATGTACTGGCATTGGAAAGAGTATAGAGGAGGTTCACAAGAATGATCCTAGGAATGAAAGGGTTAATGCAGGATGAACATTTGATGGCTCTGGGCCTGTACTCACTGGAGTTTGAAAGACTGGGGGAGGGGATCTCATTGAAATCTATCGGATATTGAAAGGTCTGGATGGAGTGGATGTGGAGAAAATATTTCTGACAGTAAGGGAAGTCTAGGACCAGAGGCCACAGCTTCAGAATACAAGGTTGTTCCTTTTGAACAGAGATGAGGAGGAATTTCTTTAGTCAGAGCTTGGTGAATTTCTGGAATTCATTGCCACAGATAGCTGTCAGGGCCAAGTCACTGGTTATATTTAAAGTGGAGATTGATAGGTTCTTGATTAGTAAAGGTGTTAAAGGTTAGGGGGAGAAGGTAGCAGAATTGGGCTGTGAGGAATAATAAATTAGACATTCTCGGTTATTAAATGGAACCATTATGGAATAGACTAGCAGACTTAATAGTCCAAATGGCCTAATTCTACTCCTATGTCTTATGGTCTTAAATCAAAATCCGACATTAAGTACAAAATAAGTGAAGAAAAGTCCTTTTGAGCTCCATTTAGAGAAAGTGTTCTTATGCCATTCGATCTTCATTTGAGCTCCATTTTAGAAGATATTCTTACAGCATTCAATCTTCATTTACTGTGCTTTGGGTGATTCTTGATGTCATCTTTATGCCTGTGCTGTCTTTCTGCTTTTTGCTTATCTTGCTTCTGAAGGCCTTGCACAAGTAAATGTAAATTAAAGGATCCAGGCAGATGTTGGAGGCACATAGCCAGAGCCCCGTCTCTTTAATGTAGTACAGGGTGTTCTGTGTCCCGCAGTCCCTCACTTTGCCCATCTGGCTGAACGTGTACGGCAGTCGGACAAAATGGAATAGTGCAAAGCAAGTGAAGAAGACCTGCACGATGAGGAACACCTTGACTTTTGTCTTTCTCTGGGTTTGGCCATCTTTGCTTCTGGACTTTATATAGGACTTGTAGACCTTCTTGGATATTATGGTGTAGAGCACAACCATAGTTATGCACACCACCCAGAAGATGAACTGACAGATGTAATTTACAATGGCGTGCCATTTTATTCCAGCTGGGCTTTTCAGAGCCACACATTTCTTTACCAACTTTGCTGTTGGCTCCTTATTTGACAAGATCATATTGGGAACAGATAAAAGAAACATGGTGGTCCAAATTACTACTGACAGAATCTTGCTGAATCTAGTCTTCTGAAAGCAAGATCTCCCAAAGGGCCTGGTGATCTTGAGGAAGCGATCCAAGCTTACCAGACCCAGAAGAATGATGCTAACATACATGGTGAAGTAGAAGATCACTGACGAAAAGCGACATACAAACCACCTCACCCGCCAGGGAGCCAGTTGGGTATCACTGAGGATCTTAAAAGGGAGTGTTAGAGTCATGAGAAAGTCGGCAGCAACAATGTTTTTCAGGAAAACGTTGAAGGTGGAGCTGCTCGGTATCTGTGAGAATATTCGGATGGCTAGACTGTTTAGGCCAATACTGGCAATGAAGAGGATAGCGTAGAGTACAGGGAACACAATCTGGGTGACCTGTGTATTTCGTATGCACTTGCCTGCAGAGGAACTATTCGGGTTGGAGATGTAATGGGAGGTATTTGTGTTGAAGGGGTCAATAGTGGCATACATTTTTGTGCTGCAAAACAAATAGAAGAAATTATTTGTCTGTTGTTCTTGACAGTGTCATCAATGCATTTTTTAAACAGCGTGGACTGACTTTGAACATTGTTGTCCAGGGACTTCCTGGAGCTAAAAAATTTGAATCAAAATCAGGATTAATTGTAATGTCACTGGTCTGTGTCATGAAATTTGTTGTTATGCATCAGCAGAACATTGCAATACATAATCATTTTAAAAAACATAAATTACAGTAAAAATGTATGTATAATTAAAACATCATCAGCATTATGTACTGTGTCGTATAACATAGATGATCATGGCAACCATGATTATTGACAATTTTTTCTACAAAAGTGGTTTGCCATTTGCTTGTTCTGAGCAGTGGCTTTACAAGATTGTCTGCCTAGTGTTAGTGATCACATAACCAGGACTTGTGATATGTACCAGCTGCTCATACGACCGTCCACCAGCTGCTCCTGTGGCTCCACATGACCCTGATCGGGGGGCTTGCCCAAGGGTGGCCTGTCGGCTAGCAGAAGGAAGGAGTGCCTTACACCTCCTTTGGTAGAGACGTTTCTCCACCCTGCCATCCAATATATTTGGAGAGCAAAAGAAGAAGAAATAGTGAGATGGTGTATATGGCATCAAGGTCCATTCAGAAATCTGATAGTGGAGGGCAAGAAGCTGGTACTAAATTGTTGAGTGTGCCTCTTTAAGCTCCCATGCCACCTCCTTAAAGGTAGTAATGGGAAGTCCTGGGTGATAGGGGTCCTTAATGGGGCCTTTTTGAGGGATTGCCTTTTGAAGGTGTCATTGATGCTGGGGAGACTAATGTCTATGTTGGAGGTGACTGAGTTTGCAACTTCCTCTAACGTTTCCAATCCTGTACAGTCGGCCGTCTATACCAGACATTGATGCACCGGTTAGAATGTTTTCCAAGGTACGTCAGTAGAAATTTGCAAGAGTATTTAGTGACATACCTAGTCTCCTCAAACTCCTAATGAAATATAGCCGCTGTCGTGCATTCTTTGTAACTACATTAATATGTAGTCACCCAGGAACTTGAAACTGCTCACCCTTTCCACTGCTGATCCCTCAATGAGGACTGGTGTAGGTTCCCTTGACTCCCCCTTCCTGATGTCCATAATCAATTCCTTGGTTTTACTGATGTTGAGTGCAAGGTTGTTGTTGTGACACCCAACCAGCTGACCTAGCTCACTCCTGTACACCACCTCATCGCCATAAGAAATTCTGCCAACAATAGTTCTGTCATTGTCAAATTTATGGATGGTGTTTCAGCTGTACCTAGCCACACATTTGTGGTTTTAGGGAGAATACAGCAGTGAGCTAAGCACATTTGAGGTGCACCAATGTTGATTGTTAGCGAGGAGGAGATGTTATTTCTGATCTGCACAGGCTGTGGTCTCCCAAAGAGGAAGCCAAGAATTCAGTTGCATAGCAAGATACAGGTTTTGAAGCTACTTGTCCTGATTTCCCAGGAATAATGCTTGCCACCCAAAGAAAATCAAAATGTAAAATAACAATGAAGGCCTTGCTGTTTTCTTTCATTTGTCTATATGATGCAGTGGATATCCTTGACAGTCCACTAGTTTCCACACAGATTGGTGCTGTTGTGGAAGCTGTAGAAGTTTACTAAAATTACAAAAGGGATATAGATTAGACATTGGTAAATATTAGATCGGTTGCAGATATGGGCAAAGAAATGGCAGATGGGGGTTATGGTGGCACGGTAGAATAGTGGTTAGCATAATGCTTTATAGTGCCAGCAATCAGGGTTTAATTCCCGCCTCTGTCTCTGAGTTTGTACGTTCTCCTCATGACTGTGTGGATTTCCCCCAGTTCCACCAGTCCACCAGTTTCCTCTTACATTCCAAAGACGTACAAGTTGATGAGGGAAAAGTTGGCTAATGTGGATTGGGAGCACAGGCTATTTGCTAGGACAGTTGAGGAACAGTGGAATACTTTCAAAGAGATTTTTCACAGTGCTCAACAAAAGTATATTCCAGTCAGAAGTAAGGACAGTAAGTGTGGGGAGAGCCAGCCTTGGATAACTAAGGAAATAAAAGATAGTATCAACTTAAAAGCTCATGTGTACAAAGTCGCAAAGAGTAGTGGGAGGATTGGGAAAACTTTAAAAAGCAACAAAGAACAACTAAACAGGAAATAAGGAAAGTGAAGATAGAGTATGAAAGTAAATTAGAACAAAATATAAAAACAGATAGAAAAAGTTTTTATAAATATATAAAGCGGAAGAGGGTGGCTAAAGTCAACGTAGGTCCCTTGGTAGATGATAAGGGGAAATTGACATTGGGTGATAAGGAAATGGCTGAGGCATTGAACGACTGTTTTGTGTCAGTCTTCATGATGGAGGACATGTCTAATATGCCAAAGAAAGATGTTATGGACGAAATGGGAGGTGAGGGCCTCAGTAAAATCACTATCACTAAAGAGATAGTGATGAGAAAACTAGAGGGCCTGAGAGTAGATAAGTCCCCTGGTCCTGCTGGGATGCATCCCAGGGTGCTGAGGGAATTGGCAGAGGTTATAGTGGACGCATTGGTAATCATTTACCAAAACTCTCCAGACTCTGGGCAGGTCCCGGCAGATTGGAAGACAGCAAATGTCATGCCACTGTTTTTTAAAAAGGATGTAGGCAAAAGACAGGCAACTATAGGCCAGTTAGCTTAACATCTGTAGTCAGAAAAATGCTTGAAGCTGTCATTAAGGAAGAAATAGCGAAACATTTAGAAAAGAGTGGTTCCATTAGACAGATGCAGCATGGATTCAGAAAGGGCAGGTCCTGTTTGACAAACTTACTGGAGTTCTCTGAAGGCATAATGAGTGCAGTGGATAGAGGGGAACAGGTAGATGTCATAGACTTGGATTTCCAGAAGGCGTTCGATAATGTGCCGCACAAGAGACTTATAGGTAAGATATGGATGCATGGAGTTGGAGGGAGTGTATTGGCATGGATAGCGGATTGGTTAACCAATAGAAGGCAGAGAGTTGTTATAAATGGGTGTTTCTCCGGTTGGCAGTCAGTGGTGAGTGGGCTGCCCCGCAGGGGTCGGTGCTGGGCCCGCAGCTGTTTACCATTTACATTGATGATTTGGAAGAGGGGACTGTGTGTAGTGTAGCAAACTTTGCTGATGATACTAACCTGAGTGGTAAAGCAAATTGTACAGAGGATGTGGAGAGTCTGCGAGGGATATAGATTGGTTAAATGAGTGGGCCAAGGTCTGGCAGATGGAATACAACGATGGTTAATGCGAGATCATCCGCTTTGGAAGGAATAATAGGAGAGCAGATTATTATTTAAATGGTGAAGGATTGCAGCATGCTGTTGTGCAGAGGGACTTGGGAGTGCTTGTGCATGAATCGCAAAAAGTTGGCTTGCAGGTACAACAGGTTATTAAGAAGGCAAATGGACTGTTGGCCTTCATTGCTAGAGGGATTGAATTCAAGAGCAGGGAGGTCATGCTGCAACTATACAGGGTACTGGTGAGGCCGCACCTGGAGTACTGTGTGGAGTTCTGGTCTCCATACATGAGGAAGGATATACTGGCTTTGGAGTCAGTGCAGAGGTTCACTAGGTTGATTCCAGAGATATAGGGGTTAACTTATGACTGTTTCCACGGATGCTGCCTGACCTGCTGAGTTCCTCCGGCGTGTAAGTTATGAGGAGAGATTGAGTCGTCTGGGACTATATTCTCTGGAATTCAGAAGAATGAAAGGGGATCTTATAGAAACATAAAAAATTTTGAAAGGGATATATAAAATAGAAATAGGAAAGTTGTTTCCATTGGCAGGTGAGACTAGAACTAGGGGACATTGCCTCAAGATTCAGGGGAGAAGATTTAGGATAGAGATGAGGAGAAACTGTTTTTCCCGGAGAGTGGTGAATCTGTGGAATTCTCTGCCCAGGGAAGCAGTTGAGGCTTCTTCACTAAATATATTTAAAATATAGATTTTTACATAGTAGGGGAATTAAGGGTTATGGGGAAAAGGCAGGTAGATGGAGCTGAGTTTACGGACAGATCAGGCATGATCTTATTGAATGACGGGGCAGGCTCGATGGGCCAGATGACCTACTCCTGCTCCTATTTCTTATGTTCTTAAGTTAGGATTACTATGTCATGGGTATGCTATGTTGGTGCTGGAAAAATGACATCACTTGCGGACTGCCCCCAGCACATCCTCAGACTTTTTAGCAATTTATTTTTAAACCTGGCCAAATGTGTGAGAAACTGTACTTTGGAAAATCAAATGTAAAGGCACAATACACAATTAACTGTGCTGATGCTGAAAATGATCTGGGTGCAAGCCCGCAGTTTCCTGAAAGAAACCACACAAACTGATAGGGTGGTAAAGACAGGATGTGGCGTGCTTGCTGTTATTAGTTGAGCATCAGGAAGTTACGTCACAGCTTTATAAAACTTTGGTTAGACTGCATCTGGAGTATTCCATTATGGGAAGGATGTGATGGATTTAGAGATGGTCGAAGAAATATTTACCAGGATGCTGCCTGCATTGGAGTGCATGCACTATTAGAAGAGGCTGGTGAACTTGGGTTGTTTTCTCTGGAGTGATGGGGGCTGAAGGGAGATCAAAGAGGTTATAAGATTATGAGGAGAAGGGATTGAGTAAACAGCCAGTATCTTTCACTCAGAGTCACCATGTCGAATATGAGAGAGAATCCATTAAGGGTGAGAGGGGGTAGGTTCAAAGGAGATGTGCGGGGAATGTTTTTCTACGATGAGTAGTCAATGTCTGGTATGTGTTACAAGGGGTGGTGGTAGAGGCAAATGGGACAGAAATGCTTAAGGGGCTCTTAGTGTGCAGAGAATATAGAGATTTGGACATGGTTTGGGGTGTAGGCAGAAGGAATGAGTTTAGTTGGGTGTTTAACTGGTCTGGCACAGCATCATGGGCAAATGACTTGTTCCTGTGCTGTACTGTCCTGTGTTCTATGTTCTGTCTTCCCTCATGGAGTGCAGACACACCCAGGTTTTGAAACCACACCCGTAAATAAAGAACACTTACTTCTGCAAAATTATGGGCAAAGAAATGGCAGATTTGCCAATTTCTGTTACAAATTATAAAAGTAAGTCTCTCCTAGGGAGAATGAGGTGGAAAGACCGTAAGACAGAGAAGCAGAATTAGGCCATTCAGCCCTTCTGGGTTGCTCAATCCTACACAACTATGGTGCTTCCTTGATTATAAGGTATTGTCTGGATGGTATAATTGTTTAGTAAAACCTGTGAGATGGTGCAGATGTTTCTGTTTTCGCATTTCTTCATACATACAGCTATACACTGTTCTATTATCTGTTATCCAACAACTTAAGACCATAAAATATAGGTGCAGAATTAGGCCATTCGGCCATCGAATCTGCCCCACCGGCCATCGAATCTGCTCCACCATTCCATCATGGCTGATTTACTTTCCCCCTCATTCTCCTGCCTTCTCCAGTAAACTTTGACAGCCTTACTAATCAAAATCTTGTCAACCTCCGCTCTAAATACACCCAATGACTTGGCCTCCACAGCTGTCTGTGGCAATGCATTCCACAGATGCACCACACTCATTTGGTTGCTCCACTCATTTAAAGACTCTTTTATCCTGTTGTTTCATACTTGTTATTTATTGCTATTTATTAACTATCTGCATTTGCACAGTTTGATTACAATTTACAGTTCTGTATGTTTATAGTTTACAGATGCTGTTTACATTTACCGTCCTACAAATTTGCTAAGTATGCCCGCAGAAAAGCAATCTCAGGGTTGTACGTGGTGGCATGTATGTACTCTCATAATATATTTTACTTTGAACTTTGAACGTTGAACACTCTGGCGAAAGAAATTCCTCTTCACCTCTGTTCTAAAGGGATATTCTTCTTTTCTGGGGTTGTGCCCTCTGGTCCTAGACACGCCAACTATAGGGGACATCTTCTCCATGTCCACACTATCTAGGCCTTTCCATAGAAACATAGAAAACCTACAGCACAATACAGGCCCTTCGGTCCATGATGCTGTGCCGAACATGTACTTATTTTAGAAATTATCTAAGGTTACCCATAGCCCTCTATTTTTCTGAGCTCCATGTACCTGTCCAGGAGTCTCTTAAAAGACCCTATCGTA
The DNA here is from genome assembly GCF_030028105.1 of Mobula birostris. Taxonomy (NCBI): domain Eukaryota; kingdom Metazoa; phylum Chordata; class Chondrichthyes; order Myliobatiformes; family Myliobatidae; genus Mobula; species Mobula birostris. The sequence goes on along the minus strand of NC_092373.1, from coordinate 17,914,521 downwards.
TCTGCCTCCACCATGGATGTAGCCGGCAGCCCATTTCACACGGTCACCACCCTGATATCTCTTCTGTACCTACTTCCAAGCACCTTAAAACTGTGCCCTCTCATGATAACCACTAGAGCTCTGGGAAAAAGCCTCTGACTATCCACACGATCAATGCCTCTCATCATCTTATACATCTCTATCAGGTCACCTCTCATCCTCCGTCACTCCAAGGAGGAAAGGCTAAGTTCACTCAACCATGTTCAAAAGCAATATTCAAAAAATTTCTATGAGATTCTCCCATATTCTTCTAAACTCCAGCAAGTACAGGTATCAAACACTCCTTATACAAACATTAGCTTCTGCCAGATTTCTATAGAATCTCTGTGTTCAAATGTGCCAATGCTTGTGTTGGCAGAGAGCTTTGATCCCGCGTTTAGCTTTAGAGAAACGTTTCTTTAGTCAGAGCAATATTAAGTGGGTTGTGACAATACATCATCCCAAGCATTTACTTACATACAGAATCAAATATGATTTGTTCTGTAGATGGTTTGCTGGAAATACTTTACTTCTTTGGCTACAATAGTGTGTTTCTCTATTTGTTTAAAAGGGCTAAATTGTTCCATGGCAACACACACAAAATGCTGGAGGAACTCAGCAGGTGAGGCTGCACCTATGGAAATGAATGAACCGTCGATGTTTAGGGCTGAGACCCTTCTTCGGAACTGCTCACCAAATGGGTTGGGTTGGGATATCACTGTCTTTCTGTTGTAATTGATTTGAGCTAGCACCCAGTCAAATGTATTTGACGAATTGAAATTGGAATTGTCGCATGCACCGGGGTACCGTGAAAAGCTTGCTTGCATGCGGTTCATAAAGATCAGATCATTACGCAGTGCTGAGGTAGAATAAGATAAGACAAGACAGTATAGAATAAGGTGCAGCAGCTACAGAGCAAGTGCAGTGCAGACAGACAATAGGGTGCGTGATCATAACAAGGCGGTTTGTGAAGTCATGGGTCTAAGACTACTAGGAAACTATTTAGTAGCTTATATCAGTGGTAAGCCAGCTGCTACATGCTTTCAGGTTGAGATCAAGCTAGATATTACTGTAACTTTCAATTCTGTTTGTTAATGCAGCTCCAACTTTTGAGTAAGGAGTTTGCTGTTTCCTATTTCACTCACTGAAGAAAGAGGATGTGACATGTTGCATTTTGTGAGAACAAGCCAGGGTAGGAATTTCCCGGCAAGTGGTAGCTCATTGAGAAGTGCAGAAGAACAGAGGGATCTGGGAATATAGACTAATAATCCCTTGAAAGCGGTGTCACAGGTAGTAATGAAAGCTTTTGGCACATTGACCTTCATAAATCAAAACATCAAGTTGGGAGTTGGGATTTCATGATGAAATTCTATAAGATGATGGTGAAGCCCAATTAGTAGTATTGTGTGCAGTTTTGGTTACCTACCTACAGGACAGAAGAAAACAAGGTTGAAGGATTGCAGAGAAATTCACAAGAATATTGCTGGGACTTCAGGACCTGAATTAGAGGGAAGAGTTGAATAGGTTAAGACTTTGTTTCCCAGAGCGTAGAAGAATGAGGTGAGATTTGATGGAGGTATACAAAATTATGAGGGGTATAGACAGGGTAAATGCAAGCAGGCTTTTTCCACTGAGGTTCGGTGAGATTAGAACTAGAGGTCATGGGTTAAGGTTGAAAGCGGAAATGTTTAAAGGGAACATGAGGGGGAACTTCTTCAGTCAGAGGGTGGTACAAGTGTGGAACGAGCTGCCAGTGGAAGTGGTGGATGTGGGTTCAATTTCAAAATTTAAGAGAAATTTGGGTAGGTACCTGGATAGGAGAGGTATCATAGAAACAGAGAAAACTTACAGCACAATACAGGCCCTTCGGCCCACAGAGTTGTGCCGAACATGCTCCTACCTTAGAAATTACTAGGCTTACCTGTAGCCCTCTATTTTACTAAGCTCCATGTACCTATCTAAAAGTCTCTTAAAAGACCCGATCGTGCCCACCTCCACCACCGTTGCCGGCAGCCCATTCCACGCACTCACCACTCTCTGAGTAAAAATACTTACTCCTGACATCTCCTCTGTACCTACTCCCCAGCACCTTAAACCTGTTTCCTCTTGTGGCAACAATTTCAGCCCTGGGAAAAAGCCTCTGACTATCCACATGATCAATGCCTCTCATCATCTTATACACCTCTATCAGGTCACCTCTCATCCTCCGTCACTCCAAGTAGAAAAATCCGAGTTCACTCAACCTATTCTCATAAGGCATGCTCCCCAATCCAGGCAACATCATTGTAAATCTCCTCTGCACCTTTTCTTTGGCTTCCACATCCTTCCTGTAGCAAGGCGACCAGAACTGAACACAGTACTCCAAGTGTGGTCTGACCAGGGTCCTATATAGCTGCAACGTTACCTCTCAGCTCTTAAATTCAATTCCACGATTCATGAAGGCCAATACACTGTACGCCTTCTTAACCACAGAGTCAACCTGCGCAGCTGCTTTGAGTGTCCTATGGACTTGGACCCCAAGATCCCTCTGATCCTCCATACTGCCAAGAGCCTTACCGTTAATACTATGTTCTGCCATCATATTTGACCGACCAAAATGAACCACTTCACACTTACCTTGGTTGAACTCCATCTGCCACTTCTCAGCCCAGTTTTGCATCCTATCAATGTCCTGCTGTACCTTCTGACAGCCCTTCACACTATCCACAACACCTCCAACCTTTGTGTCATCAGCAGACTTACTAACCCATCCCTCCACTTACTCATCCAGGTCATTTATAAAAATCACGAAGAGTAAGGGTCCCAGAACAGATCCCTGAGGCACACCACTGGTCACCGACCTCCATGCAGAATATGACCCGCCTACAACCACTCTTTGCCTTCTGTGGGCAAGCCAGTTCTGGATCCACAAGGCAATGTCCCCTTGGATCCCATGCCTCCTTACTTTCTCAATAAGCCTTGCATGGGGTACCTTATCAAATGCCTTGCTGAAATCCATATACACTACATCTACTGTTCTTCCTTCATCAATGTGTTTAGTCACATCCTCAAAAAATTCAATCAGGCTCGTAAGGCATGACCTGCCCTTGATAAAGCCATGCTGACCACTCCTAATCATATTATACCTCTCCAAATCTTCATAAATCCTGCCTGTCAGGATCTTCTCCAACAACTTACCAACCACTGAGGTAAGACTCACTGGTCTATAATTTCCTGGGCTATCTCTACTCCCTTTCTTGAATAAAGGAACAACTTCTGCAACCCTCCAATCCTCCGGAACCTCTCCCATCCCCATTGATGATGTAAAGATTATCGCCAGAGGCTCAGCAACTCCTTCCTCACCTCTCACAGTAGCCTGGGGTACATCTCATCGTGTCCCGGGGACTTATCGAACTTGATGCTTTCCAAAAGCTCCAGCATATCCTCTTTCTTAATATCTACATGCTCAAGCTTTTCAGTCCGCTGCAAGTCATCACTACAATCACCAAGACCCTTTTCCAAAGTGAATACTGAAGTAAAGTATTGATTAAGTACCTCTGCTATTTCCTCTGGATCCATACATACTTTCCCACCGTCACACTTGATAGGTCCTATTCTTTCACGTCTTATCCTCTTACTCTTCACATACTTGTAGAATGCTTTGGGGTTTTCCTTAATCCTGCCCGCCAAAGCCTTCTCATGACCCCTTCTGGCTCTGCTAATTTCTTTCTTAAGCTCCTTCCTACTAGCCTTATAATCTTCTGGATCTCTAACATTACCTAGCTCTCTGAACCTTTTGTAAGCTTTTCTTTTCTTCTTGACTGGATTTATTACAGCCTTTGTACACCACAGTTCCTGTACTCTACCATAACTTCCCTGTCTCATTGGAATGTACCTATGCAGAACTCCACACAAATATCTCCTGAACATTTGCCACATTTCTTCCGTACTTTTCCCTGAGAACATCTGTTTCCAATTTAAGCCTCCAATTTCCTGCCGGATAGCCTCATAATTCCCCTTCCTCCAATTAAATGCTTTTCTAACTTGTCTGTTCCTATCTCTCTCCCATGCTATCGAGGTCTGTGGTTCAGTTACAGGTCAATGGGACTAGGCAGAACAATAGTTTGTCATGGACTAGATGGGCTGAAAGGTCTGTTTCTGTGCTGCAGTGTTCCGTGACTCTATAACTGGACTAATTCACTTGAAAAGAATGAAGCGTGTTTACACCAGTAACCCCATAAGGTTTCACAATGCTTCTGGGTAATTAATTAGCTCCTGTTTGGTGCAGTGCTTGGACAATTCTATGGTGGGTAAATGAAGATATTTCTTGTATTTACTTCCAATCACTTTCAGCATTTAATTCATAGGACTTTACAGTACTAATAGTCCCTGAAGCCTACCTAATCCTTGCCAATATGTTTCTCTGCCTAGTCCCAAGTACCCGTAGCAGGACAACAGCCCTCCATAGCCCAGCCATCCGTGTACTTTTTCCAAACTTCTCTTAAGTATTAAAATCGAGCCCTCATCCACCACTTCCACTGGCAGCTCATTCTATCGACTCACCACCCTCCGAGTGAAGTTCCTCCTCATGTTCCCCTTAAGCATCTCACCTTTTACCTTTAAACTGTGACCTCTCGTTCTAGGCTCACACAAGCAGAGGAGGAAAAGCCTCCATGTATTTACCTGATCTGTACCTCTCACAATTTTGTATACCTCTATAAAATGTCTCTTCAATATACACATGAATATTAAACTAATCTCTACCCTCTCTAATCTCAAATAAAAATACGTAGATTGTCATATTTACATGGAGGCATAACAGTGAAATACGCCATTTGCGTCAAGGAAGAACACTGTCCAAGGATTGCTGGGGGTAGCCCACAAGTGTCATCATGCTTCCAGCGCCAACATAGCATGCCCACAATTTACTAATCCAAACCTGTACGGTTTTTGGATAATGGAGGAAACCAGAGCAGCTGGAGGAAATCCACGTGGTCAAGGCGAGAACATATGGTCAGAGAGAGTGACCTCAGGTTGCTGGAGCTGCATTAGCATTACGCTACCATCCCCCGCCATAAAAAGAATTTTCTTGTGCCTACACTGTGTTTAATGGGCGTGTAATTTCCCTTTTTGAATTTATTAATAGAGCTAAAGGGGAAAATTTTACTTCCATAAAACACAGTGTGGGCAAAAAGATTTCACAGATGTTTATAAGAACTATCTCAGTCTCTGTACAATAACCCCGCTGTATCTGTTCCTGCATTTCTTTTAACATTGCACTGATTGGCTGCTTATCGCACATTCTACCCTTCCCACGGAGATTCCACATTTGGATCTTCTGCGCTAAATTGTCACCTGTCTAGTCCGCCCAGATTTCCAGTCTGTCAGTGCTCTCCAAGAGTCTACTGCTCCCCTCCTTGCTGTCTGCTGGTAATTAATCTTGCACCATCAGTGGACTTGGAAATTATATCCTGTTTACCTCGAGGGTGATTAATGTGAATCAGAAAAAAAATCATAGAGCTTTAGCCTTCGGCATTTTATGTGGTTAACTGTTCAGAACTTGCCTATCGCACATTATAAAGAATTTTCCAATACCAATAAGCCATATTTGCATTTGAGTTCCTTCGCCGTCAATTAAATGCAGAATTTGAGTAAGTCAAATTAATTTTTCCATTCCCTTAACAGTTATAATTGTGTTGCTCTTTGAGAATAAGATGTTTCCCTTCCTTCTCTTCTGACCCCTCGTTATCAACTGTATAAATGTTAATAAATTGTACTTACAATTCGTGTGAAGGGTTGAGAGCGTTCCTTATTTCTTGAGTACCTAAGAGCTCTGGCGATATAAACTTCCTCCCCACAACCCCTAGCACCAATGTTATCTCCTGATTGGTTTTTAGTTTCTTGTTTCATACTGTGGTTTTCCATTTTCCTGTTGGCTGTCACAATAGCGTCACAGTGGACTATAGTGCTTAGCTTTTGTATTTTGTATACTAACTGCATAATTGTTGCAGGATTTGCAGGTCTTCCCACATCTATTTCTGAAATGTCGAGGTGATTTTCCAAGCAACTAAGGTGTGTCATTGAATTCTGATCAATTTGTCTCATCTCTAACTTGTGCAGTCATCCAATGTGCTTTCTTAAACATTATGGGGAAGTAAGGTGGCACGGAAGCAGAATGGTTAACGTAGCACTTTACTGTACCAGCGGACCTGGGTTTAATTCCCTCCACTGTCGTTCTCCCTGTGAACTGCATGGATTTCCTCCAGGTGCTCCAGTTTCCTCCCACAGTCCAAAGATGTACTGGTTAATAGGTTCATTGGAACGTACCTATGCAGAACTCCACACAAATATCTCCTGAACATTTGCCACATTTCTTCCGTACTTTTCCCTGAGAACATAGAACAATGTTGTGCCGACCCTCAAACCCTGCCTCCCATATAACCCTCCCACCTTAAATTCCTCCATATACCTGTCTAGTAGTCTCTTAAACATCACGAGTGTATCTGCCTCCACCACTGACTCAGGCAATGCATTCCACGCACCAACCACTCCCTGAGTAAAAAACTTTCCTCTAATATCCCCCTTGAACTTCCCACCCCTTGCCTTAAAGCCATGTCCTCTTGTATTGAGCAGTGGTGCCCTGGGGAAGAGGCGCTGGCTATCCATTCTATCTATTCCTTTTATTATCTTGTATACCTCTATCATATCTCCTCTCATCCTCCTTCTCTCCAAAGAGTAAAGCCCTAGCTCCCTTAATCTCTGATCATAATGCATACTCCCTAAACCAGGCAGCATCCTGGTAAATCTTCTCTGTACCCTTTCCAATGCTTCCACATCCTTCCTATAGTGAGGCGACCAGAACTGGACATTATAATTTGGTCATCATAATTTTTCCCGTGAATAGGCTAGGGTTAAATTGGGGGCTGCTGGGCGGCTAGGCTTGAAGGCACAGAGGCGCTTATTCTCAATAAATAAATAAATAACTTGTGACATAAATCACCCTCAAGATACCCTGACCATTTCTGCTTCAGTAGTAGACTCTGAATGTCTCATGTCCATTGCCGTGATTGTGAAATTAACATTGTTAATGAACATTGTTCTGCAAAGTAAAGGGGAAATTTGCTCACGTGAAAGCAGCTGACTTGAGGAAGGTTACTTTAAAAACTGATGTTCATACTTTTGAACTGCTTGCAATTTTTTTGTTAAAACGTGTGCATTTCTTCAAAGATGTAATGGGAACTTCAGAGTAGGATTTGCTGCCTTTGTGAAAATCCTCAAAACAAGTTGGCTGGTGTGTATTGTGTAACTTGATGGAAAAATACTATTTAATAGTTATTCAGTCAGATTTCAGTGAGAAGAAAACAACACTCTGAAGTCTGTGAAATTATCTTCTTGAGGAGTGTTGTGCTGTATAAGCGAGAAAGATACCATTTTTCAAAATTCAAAGTACATTTATTATAGAGGTACGTATAAATTAACTATAGACCAGTTAGTCTCACGTCAGTATTTGGGAATTTACTGCAGAGAATTCTTAGGGGTAGAATTTGAGCATTTGGAAAAAAACATGGCCTAATTAGGAAGAACCAACATGGTTTTGTACATTGTAAGTCATGTATTAATAACTTTATTGAGTTTTTTTGATGAATTGACAAGGATGATCGATGAAGGAAGAGCTGTGGATGTTGTCTACATGGATTTTAGTGAGGCATTTGACAAGGTCCCTTATGGGAGGCTCATCCAGCAGAATAAGATGCATGGGATCAATGGTGAATCAGCCATTTGGATTCCGAACTGGCTTATCCATCGAAGAAAGAAGGTGGTGGTTGAAGGTGTTTATTCTAACTGGAGGTCTGTGATTAGTGTTGTTCTATGGGGATCTGTGCTGACACTTCTGCTGTTCATGGTGTATATAAATCACCCGGATGAAATTGTAGGTGGGTAGGTTAGTAAGTTTGCTGATGATATGAATATTGTTGGCGTGTGGATAGTATAGGTGACTTGGAGATATGGGCTGAGAAATGGCAGATGGAAATTAATTCAGACAAATGTCAAGTGCTGCAGCTTGGTAGGTGAAACATAAAGAGAAAATACACCTTTAAGGGCAAGACTTCTAAGAGTGCTGATGAGCAGAAGGATCTTGGAGTCCATGTTCATGACTCCTTGAAAGTGTCTACACAGATTGATAGGGTGATACTTTGAATCTTTGAAATGGCAAAGACTCTGCAAGTACATTGATGGAAGGTGCTGGTAAGAAAGTTAAGGGAACCTCCTGTGAAACTTTGACAGTGGGCTGCGCTGTGTGGCATTTTAACAGAAAAAGTGGTTTAATGGCATGTTTCTTTTATTGGTCAAGACGTTGATTTCAAAAGTCAGGAAGTTATGTTGCAGCTTTATAAAACTCTAGTTAGGCCACATCTTTTCCAATCACTCCATTTTAGGAAGGCTTTGGAGAGGGTTTCCTCCCTAAAATCTTTAATTTTATGATGTTTGTTTGTATCTCGGTTACCATTAGTGAAGCCTCTTAGTTCCACATTCATTTGATTAATTTCTTTAATTTCCAAGCTGGCCTCTAAATTGCGATTCGATTAACATGAGCTGGAATGTTTCCTCACCAGCTTTAAGTGTCAGCTCCTTTCTTTTCCATTGATGCTACCTGACCTGGTGAGTTGTTGCAGCATTCTGTGTGTGTTGCTCAAGACTTCCAGCATCTTGTGGGTGTTACTCAAGACTTCGTGTGTCTTGTGTGTGTACTGCTCAAGACTTCCAGCATCTTGTGGGCGTTACTCAAGACTTAGTGTGTCTTGTGTGTGTACTGCTCAAGACTTCCAGCATCTTGTGGGCGTTACTCAAGGTTTCCAGCATCTGCAGAAATCACAATTTTGGAAAGTGAGCAGGAATGCTGGTTGTAGAGCCAGGGGAGATCATGCAGACACAGAGAGGTCAAACTGCAGAGGGAAAATAAGAATAAGGATGTAATGGGACATGGCTTAATTAGAGAGCCAGTAACTGCTAAAGGAGGCCAGAGATCTCTGATGCGAAATTTCGTGCCAGGATCCTTAAGCATCCTTCATGCTTTCCCTCATTCCTGATACACATTACTTGTGACACTGCCCATAGAGGTATACTGTTGTATATCTATATCATATATTACTTGTATATCTACATAATACTTCTTTATCTGTTAATATTATTGTGTTAATGTTATTTTATGTGTTGTTTATATTATAAGTGCTATGTTTTGCTCCTTTTTCCCAGAGGAAAGTTGTTTCGCATAGCTCTATACATGTGTATGGATGAAAGACAATAAACTTGAACTTGAACTCAGAGGTAGTTAATAGTTAATCTCCTAGCTAATATGATGAACTGAATACTGAGGCTTTGGGCTACTCTGGGCTCCCCCAGGGATTTAGATCTAAGGACTCCAACTGGTTCAAAATGCTGTTGTTGCTTGCTTCTATTGTTTGCATGATTTGTTGTCTTTTTCTTTCTCTGTGCATTGGGTGGTTGGTCTTTTTTAAAATTGGATTCTTTCAAATTTCTTGCTTTGTGGTTGCCTGAAAGCAGACAAAGCTCAAGGTTGTATAATTTATACATTCCTTGATATTAAATGTACTTTGAATCTTTGAAATGGCAAAGACTCTGCTAGTATGTTGAAGGTGCTGGTAGGAAAGTAAGAGGAACCTGCTGTGAAACGTTGACAGTGGGCTGCACCATGTGGCATTTTAACAGAAGAAGTGGTCTAAATGTAAGATCCATCCTTTTGACATAATTTGTTGCTTGGTCTACGAGTGCACACAGACACAGTCATAATTTTTGTACTGCAACTCAAAATCATAAGGCTTGGGTGATCCTGCTTTTGGAATGGAGGAGGCAAAGGTTGAACAGTTTCCCATTATTTCTATACATTATCTTCACTCGAACAGAAACAGTTAAGAGCGTACGTCCTAAGAACTGCTTCATTAGGTGCCTCCTGCCCCATCTGGGAGGCTGGCATAGAAGTCAATGTAATGGGTTACAGCGGTAGCGGCCTAGGTCCAATTCCCTTGATGTCTGCAAGGGGTCTAAACATTAGAACAGTACAGCACAAGAACAGGCCCTTTGGCCCACAATGTTGTGCTGCACCAAATAAATTCGTAATCAAATAGCCAACTGAACTAATCCCTTCTACCTACACAATGTCCATATCCTTCCATTTCCCTGACATTAATCATCCCTAAACGTCTCTTCAAAGTCCCTAATGTATCTGCTTTTACCATGACTCCGGGGAGAGAATGTAACCACTCTTTGTGTAAAAAAAAAACTTGCCTCTCACATCTCCTTTAAAATTACCTCCTAAAATGCATGCCCTCTGGTATTAGACATTCCAAATCTGGTAAAAAGATGCTGTCCACCTACTCTGTTGGTGCCTTTCAAAATCTTATAAATCTCTATCAGGTCTCTCCTCAACCTCCACTGCTCCAGAGAAGACAACTCAAATTTGTCCAACCTCTCATTCTAGCACATGCCCTCTAATCCATGTAAAAATATCCTAGTAAACCTCTTTTATACCTTCTCTAAAGCCTTGACATTCTTCCTACAATGGGGGTCCAGACCTGTGTGCAGCACTCCAGGTGCAGCCTAACAAGAATTCTGTAAACAAGAAGGGCCCACAATACTCCAGATTTGGCCTCACCAACGTCTTATATGACCTAACATAACATCCCAACTCCTACACTGTACTAGAATCACAAACACAATCCAGAGCAACCCACTCAAAATGCAGGAGGAACTCAGCAGGTCAGGTATGGCAAAGAGTAAACAGTCGATGTTTTGGCCTGAAACGTTGATTGTCCACTCTTTTCTGTAGATGCTGCCTGACCTGTTGAGCTACTCCAGCGTTTCGTATGTGCCTTATACTGTACTTATCTCCGCTGCCTTCTGAAATGATCCCGTAAGTGACATTTATTTATTGCAAGATACAGGCTCATCCAGCTCAAAGAGACTACACTGCCTAATTATACCCAAGTGATCGTTCAACCTACTAACCCCTATGTCTACCTTTGGAATGTAGGGGGAAATCAGAGCACCCAGATGAAGGCTGCACAGTCACAGAGAGAATATATAAATTCCTGAAGGGCAGCCACGGACTGGAACCCAGGTCACTGGCACTGTTATGGTACTATGCTTCCATGCAGCACCTAAAGAAATATGCCCTATCTAGAAGATGTAATTGATTCATGGATTCAGGCCCTTTCAGGTCACTAAATCCTTGCTGGTTACTAAGCAACCATTTACACTAATCCTGTGCTGATCCCATACCATTCTCCCCGCACCTCTCTCAACTCCCCACGGAGGAGTGCGGGGAGAATGCTACACCCGAGGATAATTTGCTGTGGCCACTTAACTGACGAAGCCACATGTTGGGGAAAGCCCGAGAGATCTTACTGCGAATTTGCAAACTCCACACTGACAGCATGGATGGATGTCGATTGTGTAAATCGATCCAGCTACATCTCCCAAACTGAACACCTCTATCACCAAGAAGGACGTGGGTAGTGTGTGATGAAATACCAGGTCCCACAGCTTGCTATGCAAGAAGGTATTTTTTGGAACCATCTCCTCCCTCTTCATTCTCAGCGGATTGTGATTCTCCTACTCCAATGTGCAGACAGACCTCAGTGAGGATGGTGGGTCAGCATTTCCTTCCATTGACATTTGGGGTGGATATAAATAATGACCTTATCAGTGATATCCACACCATGTCAAAGAAAGAGAAGAGAAGCTGATGGGGAAGTGATCTCTGCATTAGATTCATTGGGGCAATTGTAGTATCCTGTTGCTGTTAGGTACCTCCTGTACCTAATAAAGTGGCCTCCGAGTGTATGTTTATGGTCTTCTGCTGTTGTAGTCCATTCACTTCAAGCTTTGAAGTGTTGTGCAGTCAAGGATGCTCTTCTTTACACCTCTGTTGTAAAGCATGGTTACTGTCTCCCCTCTGTCAGCTTGAACAAGTCAGGCCAGTCTCCTCTGACTTCTCTCCTCAACAAGATACCTTCACCCACAGAATTGCTGCTCACCAGATGATTTTTGTTGCTGCATCGTTCTCTATAAACACTAGAGAATGCTCTGCATGAAAATCCCAGGAATTCTACATACTCAAACCACCCATCTGGCACCAACAACCATTCCACAGTCGGAGTTATTTAGGCGAGAGTAGACATTGGACTACTGGAAAATAATGCTAGAGAGTGGGACAGGAAACAGTGGATGAACTAATTAAGTATTTTGCATCACTGTGGAAGATACTAGCAGAATGCCAGAGGTTCGAGGGTGTTGGGGGCAGAAGTGAGTGTGGTTGCTATTATGAGGAAGAAGGTGTTTGAGGAGCTGAAAGTTCTGAAGGTGGATAAGTCAACTGGACTAGATGGACTACACCCTAGGGTTCTGAAACAGATGCCTGGAGAGATTGTAGAGATTAATGATCTTTCAAGAATCACCAGATTCTGGAATGGGTGTTTGAATCTGTAAATGTCACTCCACTCTTCAAGAAGAGTGGGAGGCAGGAAAAAGGAAATTCTATAGACCAGTTAGCCTGACCTCAGTGGTTGGGAAGATGTTGGAGTCAAATGTTAAGGATGTGGTGTCAGGGTATTTGGAGGCACATGATAAATAGGGCCAAGTCAGCATGGTTTCCTTAAAGGAAAATCTTGCCTGACAAACTTGTAATTCTTTGAGGAACTAACAAGCTGGATAGATGAAGGAGAGTCAGTGGATGTTGTGTACTTGTAATTTCAGAAGGAATATGACAAGGTGCCACATATGAAGCTGCTTATCAAGATAAGAGCTTATGGTATTACAGGAAAGATACTACTATGGATAGAAGATTGACTGGCTGGCAGGAGGAAGAGAGATGGAATAAAGGGAACCTTTTCTCATTGGCTGCTGGTGACTAGTGGTATTCTGCAGGTTTGTGTTCAGACCACTAATTTTCACATTATATGTCAATGATTTGGATGAGGGAATTGATGGCTTTGTGGCCAGGCTTGCAGACAAAATAAAAAGTTAGCTGGAGGGGCAGGTGGTGTGGAGGAAGCAGTGAGACTGCAGAAGAACTAAATGAGTATTTTGCATTAGTCTTCACTGTGGAAGACACTGGTAGTGTTCTAGGTGTTGAAGGGTGCAAGGGAAGAGAAGTGAGTGCAGTTACTATTACTATTACAAGGGTGAAGGTGCTCAAAAAGCTGGAAGATCTTAAGGTACATAAGTCACCTGGACCAGATGAACTGCACCCTAGGGTTCTGAAAGAGGTAGTGGTAGAGATTGTGAAGGCATTAGTAATGATCCTTCAAGAATAATTTGCCTCTGGTATGGTTCCAGAGGACTGGAAAATTGGAAATGTCACTCCGCTCTTTATGAAAGGAGGGAGGCAGCAGAAAAGAAATTATAGACCAGTTAGCCTGATCTCAGTGGTTCCGAAGATGTTGGAGTCAATTATTAAGGATGAGGTTATGGAGTACTTGGTGACACAGGACAAGATAAGACAAAGTCAACAAGGAAAAATATTGCCTGGTGAACCTGCTGGAATTCTTTGAGGAGATTACAAGTAGAATAGATAAAGGGGATGCAGTGGATGTTGTATATTTGGATTTTTAGAAGGCTCTTGACAAGGGCCACACATGAGGCTGCTTACCAAGTTAAGACCCTATGGTATTACAGGAGCGTTACTGGCATGGTTAGAGCATTGGCTGATTGGTAGGAGGCAGTGAGTTCGGGAAAAAAGGATCCTTTTTCTGGTTGACTGCCAGTGGCTAGTGGTGTTCCGCAGGGGTCAGTGTTAGGACCACTTCTTTTTATGCTATATGTTAATGAAGTAAATAATGGAATTGATGGCTTTGTTGCCAAGTTTGCAGATGATATGAAGATTGGTAAAGGGGTAGGTAGTGTTGAGGAAACAGGACTTAGACCGATTAGGAGAATGGGCAAGAGACTGGCAAATGAAATAAAATGTTCGAAAATGCATGGTCGTGCACTTTAGAAGAAGCAATAACTGTGCACACTACTTTCTAAATGGGCAGGAAATCCTAAAATCTGGCATGCAAAGGGACTTGGGAGTACTTGTGCAGAAATCCCTAAAGGTTAACTTGCAGATTGAGTCGGTGGTGAGGAAGGCAAATGCAATGTTAGCATCCATTTCAAGAGGTCTCTAATATAGGAGCAGGGATGTGATGCTGAGGCTTTATAAGGCACTGGTGAAGCCTCACCTTGAGTCTTGTGAACAGTTTTGGGCTCCTTATCTATAAAAAAAAAGAGATGTTCTGGCATTGGAGATGGTTCAGAGGAGGTTCAAAAAAATGATTCTGGAAATGAAAAGGTTATCATACACAGAACATTTGATGGCTCTGGGCTTGTACTCACTGGAATTTAGAAGGATGAGCGGGATCTCATTGAAACCTTTCGAATGTTGAAAGCCTAGACAGAGTAGATGTGAAAAGGATGTTTCCCATGGTGATAGAGTCTAGGACAAGAGGGCACAGCCTCAGAATAGAGGGGAGTCTATTTAAAAGCAAGATGATGAGAATTTTTTTAGCCAGAGGATGGTGAATTTGTGGAATTTGTTACCACAGGCAGTTGTGGTGGCCAGGTCGTTGGGTGTATTTAAGGTGGAGATTGATAGGTTCTTGATTGGCACGGAATCAAAGGATATGGGGAGAATGCCGGGGACTGGTGCTGGGGAGGGGGAGAAAAGGATCAGTAATTGAATGGTGGAGCAGACTTGATGGATCAAATGGCCTATTTCTACTCCTATGTCTTATGATCTTATGGACTTGGAATAGGAGAATGGGCAAAGAAATGGCAGATGGAATACAGTGTCAAGAATCATATGGCCACACATTTTGGTAGAAGGATCGACAACAAAAGCTATTTTCTAAATGGACAGAAAATTAAAAAATCCAAGGTGCTGAGGGTCTTTGGAGTCCTCGTGCAGGACTTGCAGGTTGGGTGGAGGAAGGCAAACGCAATATTAGCATTAATTTCAAAAGGACTAGAATATAAAAGCAAGGAAATTGTGATGAGGCTTTATAGGGCACTGGTGGGGTGTCACTTGGAGAATTGTGAACAGTTTTGGGCCCGTTATCTAAGAAAAGATGTGCTGATATTGGAGAGGGTTCAGAGGAGGAACCTGAAAATGATTCTGGAAATGAAAGGGTTTGGAGAAGGTTCAGAGGAGGTTTACAAGACTGATTCCTGAGATGAAAGGGTTATTTTATGAGGAACGTTGGATGGCTCTGGGCCTGTACTTGCTGGAACTTAGGAGAACGAGACGGGGATCTAATTGAAAACTATTAAATGTTGAAAGGCCTAGATCAAGGATTCCCAACTTGGGGTCCACAGACACTTTGCTTAATGGTATTGTGTATTGCATAAAAAAGGATGGGAACCCTGATCTATGTAGACTGGATATGGAGAAGATGATTCCTATAGTGGGGAGTCTTGGACCGGAAGGAATAGCCTCAGAAGAGAGGGACATCCATTTAGAATGGAAATGAGGAGAAGTTTCTTTGGCAAGAGGGTGGTGAATCTGTGGAATTCGTTGCCACAGGCGGCTGTGGAGGCCAGGTAATTGAGTGTTTTTAAAGCGGAGGTTGATACTCATTTACTTACTGTCCATTATCCTGCTGGTGTTTAGTGCAGTAATGAAGGCCCTCTATCTCTGTGTGTCCTTGGGCATCTTCTGTATTGTGCTGTAGGTGTAGTTCATGGTCCTCATTTCTGCCTCTGTGCTATGGTGTCAAGTTGACTTTGGTCTTCGGGAGTCCAGTAAAGTGCTGCCTTGATGATGGAGTTGGCCTCTCTGCCTCTCAAGTGCCCAGTCCTCTGCAATGATTCCTCATGATGACTGTGGCCACGTCCTCTTGATGACACTGAAGGAGTAGGGCATGGTTGGAGTTCTCTCTTGGTCAGGAAATATGGCGGATCTTCTGGAGACTTACGGTGTGAAACGACGACAACTTGGCAAGGTTGTTCTCTGTTATGCACCAGCATTCTGACCCGTACAAGCGTGCGGACAGATACAGTTCTAGTACAGCTTCACCTTGGTGTGGATGCTGTACTTGGTTGATCCCCATATGTTGGTCATTGATCTAAAGACATTTCTAGTTTTGCTGAGTCTGCGCTAGATGTCGTCCTTGGTCCAGTCATCCTGCCGAATGATGCTGCCCAGGTAAGTGAATCTGCTAGCGCTGCATAAGTTGGCACCATATGCCTTGATGGGAGGAGGAGATTCTACATTGAGGGTCACGGTCTCAGTCTTTTTCTGGCTGACACTAAGTCCAACCTGTCCACCAAGCGTACAGAGGTGCTGAGATTTAATCTTCCATGTGCTGGTGTGCATGTGATAGTAATGCAAGGTTCATAGGTTCTTGGTTACTCTAGGCAGGAAAGGTTACAGAGAGAATGGAGTTGAGAGGGAAAATTAATCAGTCATGATGAAAAGGCAGAGCAGACATGGGCTGAATGGCCTAAATTTCTCCTATATTTTATGTTATTTCTTGCCCATCCTGATATTTGATCTTGAGCAACTGCCGAACCTCTTGATCATTTCTGGAAGCTTTGATGCATTGAATTGCTGCCACATGATTAGCTGATTAGGTATTTACATTATCGAGCAGGTATGCAGGTGTAACTTATAGAGTGCACACTTAGTGCATACAATGTGGCAGTTTCTGGTTTTAATAAATTAGCCACTTTCAATTTCTCTTCTGCGGTGCAACTGAACCAACTGGCTGATGGTATCTTAAATAATATTTCATTATGGAAGTTGCGGTTCATTGCCATGGCGTGACTGGAACTTTTTTTAAGTGCATGTGCCAGAAATCCCCAGGCAAGATCACTGTGAAAACTCATTTACAGCTGTTTTGTTTGATAGATTTATCTGCTGATATTTCATGAATTTGATCAGAATTTCTGGTTTCACGTGTGCCATTGATGCTGGAAAGAAATGTGCATAAGATGCATGTCATTTGGCACCAGGATCACACACCATGCACTCCGTGGCCACTTTAAGACCACCTGGTCTTTAATGTAAAATATCTTAATCAGCCAATCATGTAGCGGCAATTCAATACATCAAAGCATGCAGGTGTGATCAAGACGTTCAGATGTTGAATGGGGAAGAAATGTAATCAAGTGACTTTAACTGTTGAATGATTTTTGGTTCCAGTCAGGGTAGTTTGAGTATCTCAGAAACTGCTGATCTCCTGGGGTTTTCATGTACAACAGTCTCTAGAGTTTACAGAGAATGGTGCAAAAAACAGAAACCATTCCAGAGAGTGGCATGGGTGAAAACGCCTTGTTAATGTGAGAGATCAGAGGAGAATGGCCAGACTGGTTCAAGCTGACAGGAAGGCGGCGGTGTCTCAACTAACCATGTGTTGCAACAGTGGTGTCCAGAAGAACAGGAGGTTAAAGTATATATAGAGGTAAATGCACACACACTCACACTCATACATAGTATTTCTGCATGAAAGATTCCATTCACCATAAGTGCCCCTTCTGTTCCAGTAATGTTTTAAGGTTTTACAGCCTGGTGTTTTCACATTAGAGGATACCTTTTCACAAACAATAGAAGCAGGAATAGACCACACACAACCAAGCTTGATTCACTGTTCAGTAGTTGTCCACTTCGTGTGGGCACGTGGCCAAGTGGTTAAGGCATTGGACTAGCAACCTGAAGGTCGTGAGTTTGAGCCCCAGTCGAGGGAACGTGTTGTGTCCTTGAGCAAGGCACTTAATCATACGTTGCTCTGCGACGACACTGGTGCCAAGCTGTATGGGTCCTAATTCCCTTCTCTTAGACAACATTGGTGTCGTGGAGAGGGGAGACTTGCAGCATGGCAACTGCTGGTCTTCCATACAACCTTGCCCAGGCCTGCGCCCTGGAGAGTGAAGACTTTCCAGGCACAGATCCATGGTCTCGCAAGATTAACGGATGCCTTTAAATTAGTTGTCCACTTTAGGTTTATTTTAAGTTACACTTGCTACAAAACCAGTTAGGGATGAGCAACGAACTTTGGCTTTTCTGGTGATCTCAAAAGCCTGAAAAATGAATTTAAAAAGTTACATTTGCCACCCATACCACATAGCTTCTGATTTCCTTAGTGTTCAGAATTCAATTGATATCAACTTTGAATGTACTTATTGCCCGAGTATCCTCAGCTGCCTGAGGATATTTGGCACCACCTACATAAGACAGTTCATCCTCATCTCTCATAGTTCACTCATGAGGTTCTTATCACCCATCATTCCAGGCCATAACTGGAGGAAAAGTCTCTCTGCATCTACACTGTCAGTCGCTATCAGAGCCTTGTTCATGACTGTGAAATGCCTCTTGCTTGACGAAATTCTCCAAACAAAGCCCAGCCATCATCAGGTTTCATTGATTCATTAACACTGACTTTATATCTCATCTTTTTATTTATCCTTTCTTGGCTGAGCAAGTAGTTTCTTTCTATCTGTCGAAGCCTCATAATTTGGAATATTTTTATTAAACTTCATTTTAACTTTTTTTTTAAACCTTTGACTGGACTACAGGTAGTTTGCAAGGCTGCAACATCAGAATACTGCCTAGGGACATGGGGTTTGTGAATAGATTTCTAACCCAGAAACACAGAGTCTTTAGACTTACAGCAAGTACGATGGTGAGTTAAAATCCCACTTCATCCATTCCTGAAGTGAATTCACTTCATCCACTGCTTCTCTTCCTAATATATCTTTGTGAGATGCTTTCTTTGAATTGTGTTGTGAGTGGAGTCCCATCATCACAGTGTGATGGCTCAGGGAGTTATTTAATTCTGAATGGCTGGGTTATTACAGTGTATTTCATTGCCTCAAGATTCAGGGGAGAAGCTTTAGGACAGAGATGAGGAGAAACTGTTTTTCCCAGAGAGTGGTGAATCTGTGGAATTCTGTGCCCAGGGAAGCTGTTGAGGCTTCCTCACTAAATATATTTAAGAAGCAGTTAGATAGGTTTTTACGTAGTAAGGGAATTAAGGTTTGTGGGGAAAAGGCAGGTAAATGGAACTGAGTTTACGGACAGATCAGTTATGATCTTATTGAATGGCGGGGCAGGCTCGATGGGCCGGATAGCCTACTCCTGCTCCTATTTCTTATTTTCTTATTAGGAACCACAGTCGGGTTAATTTCTACCCAAAGGATTGGAAATTTATTTAGAGATGCAGCTCAGCGAGTCGCATTGGCCAGCAACACACCTATTGAATCCAAGCCTAATCACAAGACAATTTACAATGACTAATAAACCATCTAAGTGATAGAATTTTTGGACTGTGGGAGGAAACAGGAGCACCTGGAAGAAACCCGCATGGTCATGGGGAGAACATACAGACGGTGCCGGCATTGAATTCTGAACTCTGCAATGCTCCAAGCTGTAATAGCATTGTGCTAACCACTACGTTACCATGTGACACCCATAAGATAGTTTCGTTTATTTAAGGGTGGTTGGTCATCATCGAGTTGCCTGACAGTATTTTCCAAAAATGAAAACACTTTACACTTTACAAATGAATACACTCAACAAACTCTTTAAAATTTGATTTAATATTTGTTAATTTTATTTAATAACGTTGGTTAATTAAAAATTACAGTAGGCATCGACATTCACATGCCTCAATGAGTTTATAATCTTTTCTGTCGACTTAAATTTGGCAGATATTAATATAACAGTGGGTCTTTTTCTTCTGTCTTTGGAACTCTGTTATTTTCTGACATCTGCAGTTTAGGAAGTGGGTTTAGATTTCTCTGACGTGGATTTCCTGTCAGGTATTAATGCAAGAAGAACTTTTTTGTGGGGATTAGCCAAAAGATAGGAAGCAGAGCACTGTTTTTCCCGGCAGATGGAGTAATACTTTCCATGGGCCAGTATTAGTACCATAAGACATAGAGGTAAAATTATCATTCGGCCCATCAAGTCTGCTCCACCATTACATCATGGCTGATTTATTATCGCTCTCAACCCTACTCTCCTGCCTTCTCCTCATAAACTTTGACACTCTGACTAGCCAAGAACCTATCAACCTTCACTTTAAAAATAGCCAATGACTTGACCTCTATAGCCGTCTGTGGCAAAGAATTCCAGAGATTTACCTCTGGCTAAAAAAATTCTTCCTCATGTCTGTTCTAAAGGGATGTCCTTCTATTCTGAGGCTGTGAACTCTAATCATCAATTCGCCCACTATAGGAAACATCATCTCCACAATCATTCGATCTCGGCCTTTCAATATTCGATAGGTTTCAGTGAAATATACCCCCAACCCTAATGCATGGTGACATGGGAAGACATCTGACCTATGAAGGATATAGGATGCATTTTTCAAAATATGTACAATAAGCTGAAGTTTTATGGATGGCCAAAATCTTTTTCCCAGAATAGAACAATCGAAGACGAGAAGGCATAGCTTTAAGGTGAGAGGAGGAAAGTTTAAAGGAGATATGCAGGGCAAGTGTAATTACAAAGAGTGGTAGGTGCCAGGGTGATAGATAAGATGGTAGTGTTTAAAAGGCTTTTAGGAAGACAGATAAATATCTAGGGAATAGTTGGATATAGATCATGGATCCTTTGGGCAAAGACCAAATTTGGCCTTATGAGCTTCCATCAAATACTATATCATTCCATGCTTTGTCCCTTTTGTTCGCTCAGAATGAGCTAAAAAATTCTTGCACACTTGGCTTTCCATTGCTCTCCTGTGTTGAGTTTCATAATACCATAAGATATAAAAGCAGAATTAGTCCATTCAGCCCATTGAGTCTGCTCGCAGTGCCACCAAATCTAATTTGTCTCCAATCCCATTGTTCAGTCCTTTCTGTGTAATCCTTAAAATCCTGACCAATTTCAAACCCATATTCTGACTGTTATTGGTGTTGTCCTCATCTTGTAAAGTTACTTCATCATCTGGTAACCCTAACCCCTATATTTAGTTTCTTAAATGGCCTTCCTAACTCAACAACATCACCTTCATGTGTGGAGCATTGGTCTGCCTTGGTTCTCTGATCTTTGTTGTGAAGCCCTTTGCACTTTTCCCTTGCCAGCTTCTGTGGCACTTTTCAGGTCTCCTCTCTGTATTTCCACTCCTAGCCAGCACCCAAGATCCATGTACTGATTCCATTTGAATTGTGCCGGAACATGAATATGTGGACGAGTTAAAAGAGAGTGAAAATACTCCAATCCGGAATGATAAGCAGAACACTGAATGGGCCAACTAGCATCTCTGGAGGCAAAATGTATATGGTGTAGGTTGATATTTCAAGTCAGGACTCTACAGTACTGTGCAAATCTTAGGCACATATATTTATCTAGGCTGCCTTGGACTTTTGCACTGTACTGTATTTGTCTATGTGGAGCAGAGAGCGAGTTTGTAAATCTGGGAGCAAAGTATGTTGGGAATTGCAAAGGTGGAGTGCTGCGGGATGGATGGTAGAAAAGGAATGCCAGGGCAGAGTTTAGTGTGGGTGTAGACACACCCATCTCTGAGGCACCAGGTAAGGTCATTTGATTCCAAACAGTTTGCTTATTAATCATTAATCATTACCCTTCCCCTTTTCCCATCCACGATTCTGCTCTCCATGCCCCCTTCCCACTCTCAGTCCACAATAGAGACACATATCAGAATCAGGTTTACCATCACACGCATATATATAATGAAATCTGTTTTTATTTGTGGTAGCAGTACAGTGCAAAACATAAAATTACTACAGTTCTGTACAAAAGTCCTAGGCACCCTGGCTATATATATGTGCCTAAGACTTTTGCACAGTACTGTACATCTCGATTGCACGCATTTTATCCGAAGTCAAATAAAGAAGGCATTCAAAACTTCTTGTACAAGGGTTTACATCTAAATCTCATTGGGATTTTTTTTTACTGCATTGAAGATAGAAGTAGATATTTTTGAAGATATAAGTAGATACATTTTGCTGTATCACAGCTTAATACACTCTACCTGAGACAGTTCTACAGAATACCATCTACACTCAGATCATTCAATAAATCCATTTAAACTTCCAACTTTGGGTCTAATTTTGCCATATTTGTTTGCTTGCATTTTGCATTTATAATGCAACTCATGTTATTGATGTTACTTTTTATTTGCACAATTTGTCTTCTCTTGCACTTCGGTTGTCTGTCTAAGTATATTTTTTCATAAATTCTATTGTCATTCTTTATTTTCCTGTAAATGCCTACAAGAAAATTAATCCCAAGGTAACATATACATCCTTTGGTAATAAATTTTACTTTGACTTTGGGTCATGATGAGTGTTCATGCAAGTCTTGCTTTCTTCAAAGTTCATCGTTCAAAACTTGACTTTGAAACCTTGCTTCCTTGTAATCAAAACAGGTGGAAATTACAAAAACAATTGACATTGACTTTGAATCTTGAGGCAGAATTGAACCGGCAATTTCCCTACACCTGTGCCTTTTTTTTGAGTTGACCCTGCACACATGTTGGCCATCCCTTACCAAGAATGTTTGGAATTTGTCAGTGTCACATTGGCCTACTTTAGACTGAAGTGTCCATGCTTGAGTTTACATTGGTCTGTGTTTTAGCCAGTCTCTTTGTGCAGAGGCTCAGTTTTGTGAATAGCATGTTCTTGAACGATCTACAAAGAAAAAAGTAAATTAATGGATCAAAGCAAGCATTTAATGCTATCATGCTCAGTGTGCCTTCCTTTATGTAGTACAGAGCAACCTGGACTGAACACCTGAAAGCATCTCGGGTCTGGCTAAGGGTGTATGGGATTCTGGCAAAATGAAAAGGCACAAAGCAGATAAAGAACACAGCCAACACAAGAAAAACATTCAGGTTGATTTTCTTTTTTTTGTTGGAGTTGCCTCTCGTTTTCAGATAGGATTTATAAAGCTCCCTGCTTATCAGGACATAGCACAGAACGATTATTACCAGGCTGCTCCAGAAAATGATCTGGCAGATGAAGTTCACCAACTCGTGCCACTTCAGTCCCAGCTGGGTCTTGAGCGAGGAGCATTTGCGCTCATTTACGAGCATGGTGCTGCCCTTGTACAGCAACATATTGGGCAACACCAGGAAAAACATGGCCACCCATATGGTTGCTGAGAGAACTTTTGTGGTTCTGGGTTTGCAGATTCCTGAACGGCCAAATGGCCTTGCTGTCTTCTGGTAGCGGTCAGTACTTATCAGCATTAGAAAAATGATGCTGATGTACATGGTAAGGTAGAAAATGACTGAACTAACTTGACAGACAAAGACTTGGAGCTTGGGTGTTCTGAACTGCGACTCAACAATAATTTTAAACAGGAATGTTACGATCATTAGAACATCAGCCACAACTGTGTTTTTAAGGTACACAATGAAGTTTGACTTGCTTGGTATTTCAAAGAACACCCAAATAGCCAGACTGTTCATCAACAGGCCAACAATGAAGAGAATGGTGTAAAGCACGGAGAAGATCACTTGGCTGTTCCTGCGGTCTGGTGCGCACTTGTCTTCCGCTGTGTTATTTGAATAGTTGAAAAAACTTCCTCCCGTGTCGTTCTGAGCCATCTCTAAATAGCAAATTAAAATTTAAGTTTATTGTCAAAAACACATGTATACAGTATCTCAATACAATGCAAATTGTCTGAAGTAGTGTTATGGTTTTTCAGGTTCGTTCAAGAACCTGATGGAAGTAGGGTAGAAGCTATTTTCGAACTTTGGGATGTGTGCTTTCAGGCTCCTGTACCTCTTGCCTGGTGGCAGCTTTGAGAAGAGGTCTGATATCCCAGATATGGATATATCTATCTCCATATCTCAATATATGAGATATCTCTATATCTCATATATCTATCTCAATCACAAAAGCATTGAAACTCATTGTGTTGTATTCAGCTTGCACTCTCAGAATAACGACAGCTAAATGCTAACAGTTATTGGCACTACGTACCATGCCGAAGGTATTTCAATTAGAGAATTGTGGGTTCAAGTCCCAGTCTGGGACATTGAGCGCTAGTTTCTGGATTGACATATCAATGCAGTACCAAAGAACTGCTGCATATTAGAAGCGTTGACTAGTGATTTAGATATTGAATCTGTCACTTCAAAAGATTCTATAGTTTTGAGGATAATTCCCATTGTCCTCTTCAGTATTTATTCAAACAACATCCAAACAGCCTGTCTGCTAATAATTATGCCGCCAACTGAGGGAGCTAGCTGTGCATTTATTGAATGGTACACTTCTTGCAGAACCACAGTATCTACATTGTAAGAGTACTTAAATAGCTAGAATTGTAGCTAAGTAAGGGGGAATAGAATATACACATACAACGGCCACTTTATTAGGTACATGAGTGTGGTCTTCTGGCACTGTAGCCCACCCACTTCAAGGTTCAACGTATTGTGCCTTCAGAAATGCTCACTATCATCACTATCACCCATCTGAAAGCTTGACCCAGTCGAGCCATTCTCCTCTGACCTCTCACATGAACAAGGAGTAGTCACCCACAGAGCAGCTACTCACTGGATTTTTTTTTTCTTTTTCACACCATTCTCTGTAAACTCTAGAGAGTGCTGTGCATGAAAATCCCAGCAGATCTGAGATGTTCAAACCACCTCGTCTGGCACCAACAACCATTCCAAAGTCAAGGTCACTTCGATCACGTTTATTCCCCATTCTGATATTTGGTTTGAACAACAACTGAACCTTTTGACCAGACCTGCATGCTTTTATGCATTGAGTTACTGCCACATGATTAGCTGATTAGATATTTGCATTAATGAGCAGGAGTACAAGTATACCTAATAAATGAAATTCTTCATATTTAGGCGCCTCAGATCTCCTGATTGATTCATTCAGAACTGACATGTACTAGGGGTACTTTACATTGGCCAGTTTACCAGTTTGGAATGTAGGAAGAAATAGTAGCATTCAGAGGAAACCCATATTCAGAGAAGGAAGTCTGAGAATCGGAGCGAGAGTGCGGCGGAAGCCATTTTGAATTTTTCTTCTCATCGGAGTTAAGAGAGGCGGGACTGCGCAGGCGTGTGACGTCGGGCAGTGAAGCACAGAAGATTTCAAAGGAACACAGCCTTCTACAGCAGGCAGCTTCATTTTGCGGGCAACGGAGTGAGTCGGGAGCAGAGTGAAGGCTTAAGGGCTTTGGCTGAATGGGCTTAGGCGGAAACGGATGAGGCGAAGTAGGTTTGGTTTTCAATTTTTCCTGTTATTTGAGGAAAGGGGGAGGTATGAGTGTGAGGGCAGCTTGTTGTTCTTGGTTTCGGATGTGGGAGGCCCTGGAGTCTCCCAGCCTCCCAGACGTCCACATCTGTGCCAGGTGTGCCGAGCTGCAGCTCCTAAGGGACCGTGTTAGGGAACTGGAGCTGCAGCTCAATTACCTTCTTCTGGTCAGGGAGAGTGAGGAGTTGATAGAGGAGTTACAGGCAGGTGGTCACACCGGGGCCACGGGAGGCAGACAAGTGGGTCACAGTTAGGAAGGGGAAGGAAAAGGGTCAGGTAATAGAGAGTACCCCAGTGGCTTTGCCCCTTGACAATAAGTACTCCTGTTTGAGTACTGTTGGAGGGGGACAGCTGACCTGGGGGAAGCAACAGTGGCCATGCCTCTGGCACAGAGTCCGGCCCTGTAGCTCAGAAGGGTAGGGAAAGGAAGAGGAGGGCAGTATTAATAGGGGACTCGATAGTTAGGGGGTCAGATAGGCAATTCTGTGGACGCAGTCGGGAGACCGGGATGGTAGTTTGCCTCCTTGGTGCCAGGATCCGGGATGTTTCTGATCGCGTCCAAGATATCCTGAAGTGGGAGGGTAAGGAGCCAGAGGTCGTGGTACTTATAGGTACCAATGACATAGGTAGGAAAAGGGAAGAGGTCCTAAAAGGAGAATATAGGGAGTTGCAAAGAAGGACCGCAAAGGTAGTAATCTCAGGATTACTGCCTGTGCCACGCAACAATGAGACTAGGAATGGAATGAGGTGGAGGATAAATGCGTGGCTGAGGGATTGGACCAGGAAGCAGGGATTCAATTTTTTTGGATCATTGGGACCTCTTTTGGCGCAGGTGTGACCTATACAAAAAGGACAGGTTGCACAACAATCCTAGGGGGACCAATATCCTGGCAGGGAGATTTGCAAAGGCTACTGAGGATACTTTAAACTAGAATGGTTGGGGGCTGGGAATCAAATTGAAGAGACTATGAGAGAGGAGGTTAGTTCACGAATAGAGAAAGCTAGTAGACAGTCTGTGAGGGAGGATAGGCAGGGGACAGAGAACGGGAGCACTAAGACCAAAGATGTAGGGGAGGAGGAAGTTGTTGGCACCATTAGGGATAAACAAAGAGTAAGAGGTGGAGAATTTCTTAAATGCATCTATTTTAATGCTAGGAGCATTGTAAGAAAGGTGGATGAGCTTAGGGCATGGATTAATACCTGGAAATATGATGTTGTAGCTATTAGTGAAACATGGTTGCAGGAGGGGTGTGATTGGCAACTAAATATTCCTGGATTTCGTTGCTTCAGGTGTGATAGAATCGGAGGGGCAAGAGGGGGAGGTGTTGCATTGCTTGTCAGAGAAAATATTACAGCGGTGCTTTGGCAGGATAGATTAGAAGGCTCGTCTAGGGAGGCTATTTGGGTGGAATTGAGGAATGGGAAAGGTGTAGTAATGCTTAAAGGGAAGTATTACAGGCCACCTAATGGGGAGCGAGAATTGGAGGAACAAATTTGTAAGGAGATAGCAGATATTTGTAGTAATCACAAGGTTGTGATTGTGGGAGATTTTAATTTTCCACACATAGACTGGGAAGCCCATTCTGTAAAAGGGCTGAATGGTTTGGAGCTTGTAAAATGTGTGCAAGATGGTTTTTTGCAGCAATACATAGAGATACCAACTAGAGAAGGAGCAGTGTTGGATCTCCTGTTAGGGAATGAGATAGGGCAGGTGGAGGTATGTGTTGGGAAGCACTTCGAGTCCAGTGATCAAAATACCATTAGTTTCAATATAATTATAGAGAAGGATAGGACTGGACCCAGGGTTGAGATTTTTGATTGGAGAAAGGCTAAATTTGAGGAGAGGCGAAAGGAT
The DNA here is from genome assembly GCF_030028105.1 of Mobula birostris. Classification (NCBI taxonomy): domain Eukaryota; kingdom Metazoa; phylum Chordata; class Chondrichthyes; order Myliobatiformes; family Myliobatidae; genus Mobula; species Mobula birostris. The sequence goes on along the minus strand of NC_092373.1, from coordinate 17,887,430 downwards.
TTAGAAGGAGTGGATTGGGACAGTTTTGTTTTATGGGAAGGATGTAATAGAGAAATGGAGGTCATTTAAAGGTGAAATTTTGAGGGTACGGGATCTATATGTTCCTGTTAGATTGAAAGGAAAGGTTAAATGTTTGAGAGAGCCATGGTTTTCACGGGGTATTGGAAACTTGGTTCGGAAAAAGTTAGGGATCTACAATAAATATAGGCAGCTTGGAGTAAATGAGGTGCTCGAGGAATATAAAGAATGTAAAAAGAATCTTACGAAAGAAATTAGAAAAGCTAAAAGAAGATATGAGGCTGCTTTGGCAAGTAAGGTGAAAATAAATCCCAAGGGTTTCTACAGTTATATTAATAGCAAAAGGATAGTGAAGGATAAAATTGGTCCCTTAGAGAATCAGAGTGGACGGCTATGTGCGGAGCCAAAAGAGATGGGGGAGATCTTGAACAATTTCTTTTCTTCGGTATTCACTAAGGAGAAGGATGTTGAATTGTGTAAGGTAAGGGAAACAATAAGGGTAGTTATGAAAAGTATGATGATTAAAGAAGAGGAAGTACTGGTGCTTTTAAGGAATATAAAAGTGGATAAGTCTCCGGGTCCTGACAGGATATTCCCTAGGACCTTGAGGGAAGTTGGTGTGGAAATAGCAGGGGCTCTGACAGGAATATTTCAAATGTCATTAGAAATGGGGATGGTGCCAGAGGATTGGCGTATTGCTCATGTTGATCCATTGTTTAAAAAGGTTCTAAGAGTAAACCTAGCAATTATCGGCCTGTGAGTTTGACATCAGTGGTGGGTAAATTGATGGAAAGTATTCTTAGAGATGGTATATATAATTATCTGGATAGACAGGGTCTGATTAGGAACAGTCAACATGGATGTGTGCATAGAAGATCATGTTTGACAAATCTTATTGAATTTTTTGAAGAGGTTACTGGGAAAGTTGACAAGGGTAAAGCAGTGGATGTTGTCTATATGAACTTCAGTGAGGCCTTTGACAACGTTCCACATGGAAGGTTAGTTAGGAAGGTTCAATAGTTAGCCATTAATATTGAAGTAGTAAAATGGATTCAGCAGTGGCTGGATGGGAGACACCAGAGTGTAGTGGTGGATAACTGTGTGTCAGACTGGAGGCCAGTGTCTAGTGGTGTGCCTCAGGATTCTTAGTGGGTCCAGTGTTGTTTGTCATATACATTAATGATCTGGATGATGGGGTGGTAAATTGGATTAGTAAGTATGCAGATGATACTAAGATAGGTGGCGTTGTGGATAATGAAGTAGGCTTTCAAAGCTTGCAGAGAGATTTAGGCCAATTAGAAGAGTGGGCGGAAAGATGGCAGATGGAGTTTAATGCTGATAAATGTGAGGTACTACATTTTGGCAGGACTAATCAAAATAGGACATACATGGTAAATGGTAGGGCATTGAAGAATGCAGTATAACAGAGAGATCTAGGAATAATGGTGCATAGTTCCCTGAAGGTAGAATCTCATGTGGATAGGGTGGTGAAGAAAGCTTTTGGTATGCTGGCCTTTATTAATCAGAGCATTGAGTATAGGAGTTGGGATGCAATGTTGAAATTGTACAAGGTATTGGTAAGGCCAAATTTGGAGTATTGTGTACAGTTCCGGTCACCAAATTAGATTGAGATTATGAGAACACTCAGTCCTCTTTTGTTGTCATTTAGAAATGCATACATGCATTAAGAAATGATACAATGTTTCTCCAGAGTGATATCACAGAAAACAGGACAAACCAAAGACTAACACTGACAGAACCACATAATTATAACATATTGTTACAGCAGTGCAAAGTAATACTATAATTTGATAAAGAACAAACCATGGGCATGGTAAAAAAAAGTCTCAAAGTCTCCGAGTCGATCGACTCCCGAGTCCCCAATAGCAGGTGGCAAAGGGGAGAAACTCCCTGCCATAAACCTCCAGGCACCGTCAACTTACCGATGCCTTGGAAGCAGCCGACCACAGCCGAGACTGAGTCCGTCCATCCAAAAACTTCGAGCCTCCAACCAGCCCTGCCGATACAGCCTCCCTAGCGCCATCCTCTGCAGAGCGCCTTCGACCTCTCCCCGCCCACTGAAACAAGCAAAGCCAAGGATTCGGGGCCTTCTGCTCCAGAGATTCCGGTGACCACTCAGTAGCAGCAGCAGCAAAGCGGGCATTCAGAAGTTTCTCCAGTTGTTCCTCCATACTCTCACGTCCGTCTCCATCAAATCAGAATTGTGCACGGTCCCCTACTTGACAGATTACAGATACCATTCACTCGAGAGGCCGCGCGCGCTGCCATCGCGCCACCATCTTCTCCTCCCACAGTTATAGGAAAGATGTCAAAAAACTTGAGAGAGTACAGAGGAGATTTACTAGAATATTACCTGGGTTTCATCTCCTAAGTTACAGAGAAAGATTGAACAAGTTGGGTCTTTATTCTTTGGAACGTAGAAGGTTGAGGGGGGACTTGATAGAGGTATTTAAAATTATGAGGGGGATAGATAGAGTTGACGTGGATAGGCTTTTTCCATTGAGAATGGGGGAGATTCAAACAAAAGGACATGAGTTGAGAGTTAAAGGGCAAAAGTTTAGGGGTAACATGAGGGGGAACTTCTTTACTCAGAAAGTGGTAGCTGTGTGGAACGAGCTTCCGGCAGAAGTGGTTGAGGCAGGTTCGATGTTGTCATTTAAAGTTAAATTGGATAGATATATGGACAGGAAAGGAATGGAGGGTTATGGGCTGAGTGCAGGTCGGTGGGACTAGGTGAGAGTAAGAGTTCAGCACAGACTAGAAGGGCTGAGATGGCCTGTTTTCCATGCTGTAATTGTTATATGGTTATATGGGTACTGGAAAATTCCACACAGACAGCACTCGTGTTTAGGATTGGAGCTGGTTTTCGGGAGCAGTGAAACTGCAGTTCTACTAGGCAGACAGGAATGGTTAATTTAGCATTATAGGTGTGGGGGCTTTAGAGAATGTGCATAGAAGATTTACCAGAATGCTGTCTGGATTAGAGCATGTGTTTTATGAGGAATGGTTGACCGGAGCTTGGGCGAAGGAGATTAAGAGATGATTTGATAGATGTGTACAAGATGAGAAGAGGCATAGACAGGGTGGACAGCTAGAGACTCTTTCCTGGGGTGGAAATGGCTAATACCAGGGGGCTTAATTTTAAGGGGATTGGTGGAAAGTATGGGGGGGATGTCAGAGGTAGGCTTTTTGCACAGAGAGTTGTGGGTGCATGAAATCTGCCAGGAGTGGTGGTAAAGGCAGATCCATCAAGGATATTTAAGAGACTCTTAGATTGTACTCCACTTTTCTTTCATCTATGTGCCTATGTAAGAGTGAAGGTCTTAGATCATAGGGTAGGTGAAAGAGTTAGCACAACATCAAGGAGCGAGTGGCCAGTATTGTTCAATTTTCTAAATTCTGTTATAGTCGTCACAGACATTATGGGCTCAAGATACTTTATTGATCCCAAAGGAAATTAAGTGTCACGGTAGCAATACATTTACAAACACATTCAGGACATTTACAAAGACAGGTGTGAAAAAAAGGCCTGAAGGTTCATTGGGGACCCGAGTCACCCCAATCCTAATCTATTCCAGCTGCTACCATCCAGGAAATGGTACCGCAGCATAAAAGCCAAGATCACCAGGCTCCGGAACAGCTTTCCCCACCAGGCCATCAGACTGATTAACTCATGCTGATTTAAGTCTATTTCTATGTTATATTGACTGTTCTATTTATTATAAATGACTATGATTGCACATTGCACATTTAAATGGAGATGTAATGTAAAGATTTTTACTGTAAGGATGTAAGAAATAAAGTCAATTCATTCATACAAGTGCACAGATATAAATATTAGAAGAGAAGGAGAAAGAATAAAAAATAAATTACCTCACACAGACTAACTGGAGGGGGTCATCACTTCCCTGGCTACAGGTAGACTCATTATAGTGCCGAATGGCCAAGGGTAAGAATGACTTCATATAGTGCTCTTTACAGCAGAGCAGTTGTCTTAGTCTATTAGTAAAAGTGCTTCTCTGAACAGCCTAGGTGGTGTGCACGGAGAGCGAAACGTTGTCCAGAGTCGCCAGGATTTTCCATAGGGTCACTTGTTCTACCACAGCCCCCAGTGTGTCCACTTTGACTCCTAGAACAGAGCCAGCCTTTCTAATCAGTTTATTGAACCTATTGGCATCACCCGTGTAGGTGCACTACTGCATTGAAGGGCCTGCTCCTGTGATAAACTGCTCTACGTCCGTATTTTGCCATAATTTGGCTTAGTTTTGTTGATTGTATGAAGTCACTATCTCATATGGCAACAGCTAATTGTGTTGATGTTCACAATAGAATTATGCTGTCTTCATGAAAGCTGGCCTTGATATGCATGAGTGAGGGTGAGCTGCACAGTCAGAGCATCCAGCTATTGGGTGATACATAAATTTGGGGTGACACGGCAATGTAGCGGTTAACATAACACTCCCACAGCACCTACTGTAAGGTCAGGATTCAATTCTCGCCGCTGTCTGTATGGAGTTTGTACGTTCTCCCCACGACTGCGTGGGTTTCCTCTGGGTATCAAGTTTCCCCCCACGGTACCGGTTGATAGACTGATTGGTCATTGTAATTTGTTCTGTGATTAGGCAAGGGTTAAATCAGGGAATGTTAGGTGGCCCAGCTCAAAGACGTGGAAAAGCCTGTTCCACACTGTATCTCAATAAATCAATGAATACAAGGTTGTAGCCATGCTAGACTGGTGCTGGAAGCTTAACGATATTTACAGGCTGACCAGTGAAATCCTTACTGATTTGATTTGATGCAGATGTCTCGTTTCACAAATAAAGGTAAGTTATAAATTGTAGGCAACATCTGCTCTTTGAAACAATGTACTGACCACTTCAAAGAAGCGCCTGGGAATATTCTAAAACTGTTTTACTGAAGCCATTAAGTCATGTGCTTTACAGCAGCAGGGGAAGTGAATGCTATGGAGAGTGCTAATGTCTAGTGTTATTGAATACATCATGTTCTCATTGCCATAATGATGGTACACTATGAATATGCAGAAGCATAAAAGGTTAATCAGATGCAGATCCTGAATAATATTTGTAACTGTGAATGTTATGTTTGAAGAGTAATTTAAAAAAAACACCTCTGAAGGCTAGTATTGATATAGCAACTTCTAGGTTCTTAATTCAGAATGTTGTAGTTCAAAGTTCAATGGAAAGTTTATTATCAGAGTACATGTATGTCATGAAATACAACCCTGAGGTGCATTTTCCTGTGGGCATTCTCAGAAAGTCTGTAGAATAGTAACTAACAGGATCAATGAAAGATAAGTAGCATGCAGAAGACAACAAACTGTAAATAAATACAAATATAAATAAATAGCAATAAATAATGAAAACATGAAATAACTTTAAGAGTCCTTAAAGTGAGATCATTGGTTGTGGGAACATCTCATTGGATGGGCAAGTGAGTGCAGTTATTCCCTTTTGTACAAGAGCCTGTTGGTTGTGGGTTAGTAATTGTTCTTGAACCAGGTGGTGTGAGTCCTGAGGCTCTTGTACGTTCTACCTGATGGCAGCAACGAGAAGAGAGCATGGCCTGGGTGATGAGGATCTCTGATGATGGATCCTGCTTTCCTGTGATAGCGTTTCATGGAGATATGCTCAATGGTTAAGAAGGCTTTACCTGTGGTGTACTGGGCCGAATCCTCTACCTTTTGTAGGATTTTCTGTTCAAAGAGAAGCCTACAGCTCATGAAGTACCATGGATGTCCAGTTAACGTATGCAGTAGGAAGTACAACCAGTTGAACACAGGAGGTCCCAGATAGAGCAACAAGATCAATGACATATTTCAGTAATTTTGATTGCACTGTGGGTACAATTAGACATGACACCTGCAGTGAGGGAGTCAGCAGCTTTAAATCCCTCAGTATTAACATATTGGATGACCTGTCCTGAGCCCAGCACATAGAAAGAGTCACAGAGCACTACAGCACAGAAACAGGCCCTTCAGCCCAACTAGTCCATACTAAACTGCTATTCTGCCTAGTCCCATTGACTCACACCTGGACCATAGCCCTCTGTACACCTTCCATCCATGCACCTGTCTGAACTTCTGTTAAATGCTGCAACTGAGCCTGCATCCACACTTCTGCTGGCAGTTCATTCCACACTCACACCTTTCTCTGAGTGAAGAAGTTCCCTGTCAGGTTCCCCTTAAACATTTTACTTTTCACTCTTAACCTTCAATCTCTAGTTCTCAGCCAACCTCAGTGGAAAAAGACTTTCCATCGTAGATGTTTAAGGGATTTAACATGTTACCGGACACTCTTACAAATGTTTCTAGATGTCCTGTGAGAGTATCCTGACTGGTTGCATCTAATAAATAATAAATATCAACAGCAGGGGTTGAAGACTCCTGGAAAGTGAATCCATGGGTTGTGGGAACAGTTCAGTGATGGGGTAAGTAAGGTTGTCTCTTCTGGCTCAAGAGACAGTAATAACTGTTTCTTAACCTGGTGGCGTGAGTCCTGAGGCTTCTGTACCTTCTTCCTGATGGTAGCAGTGAGAAAAGAGCGTGTCCTGGGTGGTGGAGATCCTTGATGATGGATGCCGCTTTCCTGTGACAACGCTCCCAAGTATATGTGCTGAATGGTGGGGAGGGCTTTACCCTAACGGACTGAGCTGTAACCACTACTTTTTGTAGGATTTTCCATTCAAGGGCATTGGTATTTCCATACCAGGCTGTCACAACCGCAAGTTGTTAATCATGGTTTCTGAGGGTTCATGGTCATTTTTTTCAGTTTCATTGCTTTTTACTTCTTGATTAGGGAATTAGTTATTGTTTTGCTTTGGGCTGTGGCTATTTTAGCAATGGTTTCTGATTTTGTTTTCTACGAACACTTGCCATGACCTTGCAAGTGTTAAATTTAATAGCTTTGTTTTTTTTTTTGGAATATGTTCTAATGCCTTTGTATAATTTGCATTTAGCTGGGGGCGTTTGCCTGGCATTGGGCCTTCATTAACTTGTAGTCTTGTTTGAAAATTGGGGTTTATTGTTTTATCTGGTTTTTGGGGGTTACTTTGCAAGGCATGAATTCTTTCATGTCCTGAGATGTTTTTAAAGGGACAATGCTGTCCCCTCAGTGCTCAATCATTATTGATCGTGGTTTAGAATGCTTCTGACCAATGCTTTCTGTTCTCTGTACCCTATTTCTCAAGCTCTGGTTTAGTTTAGTTGTTTAATTCAACTGTTAGTGTAACTCTGTTATTCCAAGTCTCCTTGATTTCCTGCGTCTGGATCCATACATAACCCTGACACCAGTCTGTGATGCAGCCAGTCATTATACTCTCCACCACACATCTATAGAAGTTTGTCAAAGTGTTAGATGTCATGCTGAATCTACACAAACTCCTAAGCAAGTGGCACAGAGGCACTGCTGTGTTTTCTCCATAAATGTACGTATGTGCTGGGCCCAGGACAGATTCTCTGAAATAACAGTGAGGAATTTAAAGTTGCTGGGTCTCTCCACCTCTGATCCTTCAATGAGGACTGGCTTACGGAGATCTGGTTTCCTCCTCCTGGTCAATAATCAACTTTTTGGTCTTGCTGACATTGAGTAAGAGGTTGTTGTTGTGGCACCACGCGGCCAGATTTTCAATCTCTCTCCCATATTCTGAACTGTCACCATATTTGGTTCAGCCGAGGACAGTGGTGTAATTAGCATAGTTGAGTATGGCATTGGAACTGTGCTTAGCCAACTTTAATGTTGTGCAAACAGAGATGCTCCTTTGCACAGCTCTGTTGTAACACATGGTTGTTTGAGTTACTGTTGCCTCCCCTCAGCTTGAACCACTCTTTTCATTCTCTTCTGACCTTTCATTAACAAGGCATTTTCAATCGCAGAACTGTCACTCACTGGATGTTTTCTGTTTTTTGCACCATTCTCTGTAGACTCTAGAGACTGCTATGTTGGAACATCCCAGGAGATCAGCAGTTTCTGAGATAGTAAGACCACCCCATCTGGCACCAGCACTCATTCACAGTCAAACTCACTTAGATCACATTTCTTCCCCATTCTGATGTTTAGAGAGAGCAACAACTGAACTTCTTGACTATGTCTGCATGCTTTTATGCACTGAGTTGTTGCCACATGTTTGTCTGATTGGATCTTTATATCAATGAGCAGCTGAATAGATGTGCCTAATAAAGTGGCCACTAAGTGTATTTAATTATAATGATTAAGAATTTAAAAAAATATACCACAGATACTGGAAATCTAAAATAAAAACAGGATATGTTGCAAACACTCTGCTGTCCCGACCACATCTGTGAGAACAGAAGCAGAGCGAATATTTCAGATTCTCCACTAAATATAAGTTACGAGAATGCGTCACTATAGTAACTACTATTGTTTCACCACTCCTTTGCGTTTCTGTCTGAAAAATTCTGGAAATTAAAATATCGATTTGTACATTGAAAATCTATCCATTAATCCAGTTAACTCTAAGATTTAATTTCATTACCTTTGTGGTTCCTGATGTTGTTTCCACTGGACGGGGTTGTTACTGGCTGCAGATTGCCTAACGCTATGTCTGAATGAACAAGTGTCTGTGGTACTTGGAGCCCTCAGGAAACTGTCCCTCTGAGGAGATGCATATTATATCAATAGAACAGAAACTCTGTCATATGCAAGTTGCGATTTTGTTGTTAGTTCCGCTTTTTGGCCTGACTATGTAATATGGATGAATGTGTTTATACTTAGAATAAAAGATTGGGCTATTGGTTAATGTGCTGGCAATTGTTAGAGATTTGTCAGATGAGTCACTGATTTTTGCCTTTTACATAATTTACTGATCATTTCCTTAACTACTAATCTGTTGAAACTATTGAACGTAGAACATAGAATAGTACAGCACAGTACAGGCCCTTCAGCCCACAATGTTGTGCCGATGCTTAAACCCTGCCTCCCATATAACCCCCCACCTTAAAATCCTCCATATACCTGTCTAGTAGTGTCTTAGATTTCACTAGTGTATCTGCCTCCACCATTGACTCAGGCAGTGCATTCCACGCACCAACCACTCTCTGTGTAAAAAACCTTCCTCTAATATCCCCCTTGAACTTCCCACCCCTTACCTTAAAGCCATGTCCTCTTGTATTGAGCAGTGGTACCCTGGGGAAGAGGCACTAGCTATCCACTCTATCTATTCCTCTTATTATCTTGTACACCTCTATCATGTCTCCTTTCATCCTCCTTCTCTCCAAAGAGTAAAGCCCTAGCTCCCTTGATCTCTGATCAAAATCCATACTCTCTGAACCAGGCAGCATCCTGGTAAATCTCCTCTGTACCCTTTCCAATGCTTCCACATCCTTCCTATAGTGAGGTGACCAGAACTGCACACAGTACTCCAAGTGTGGCCTATCTAGAGTTTTATAGAACTGCATCATTACCCTGCGACTCTTAAACTCTATTCCTCGACTTATGAAAGCTAACACCCCATAAGCTTTCTTAACTACCCTATCTGCCTGTGAGGCAACTTTTAGGGATCTGTGGACATGTACCCCCAGATCCCTCTGCTCCTCCACACTATTGAGTATCCTGCCATTTACTTTGTAATCTGCCTTGGAGTTTGTCCTTCCAAAGTGTACCACCTCACACTTCTCCAGGTTGAACTCCATCTGCCACTTCTCAGCCCACTTCTGCATCCTATCAATGCCTCTCTGCAATTTTCGACAAACCTCTACACTATCCACAACACCACCAACCTTTGTGTCATCTGCAAACTTGCCAACCCACCCTTCTACCCCCACATCCAGGTTGTTAATAAAAATCATGAAAAATAAAGGTCACAGAACCGATCCTTGTGGGACACCATTAGTCACAACCCTCCAATCTGAATGTACTCCCTCCACCAACACCCTCTGCCTTCTGCAGGCAAGCCAATTCTGAATCCACCTGGCCAAACTTCCCTGGATCTCAAGCCTTCTGACTTTCTGAATAAGCCTACCATGTGGAACCTTGTCAAATGCCTTACTAAAATCCATGTAGATCACATCCACTACACTACCCACATCCATATGCAGGTACCCCCTCAAAGAACTCTATCAGGCTTGTTAGACATGATCTGCCCTTCACAAAGCCATGCTGACTGTCCCTGATCAGACCATGATTCTCTAAGTGTCCATAGATCCTATCTCTAAGAACCTTTTCCAACAGCTTTCCCACCACAGACGTAAGGCTCACTGGTCTATAATTACCCGGACTATCCCTACTACCTTTTTTGAACAAGGGGACAACATTTGCCTCCCTCCAGTCCTCCAGTGCCATTCCCATGGACAATAGGATAAAGATTCCCATGGTAAAGATCCTAGCCAGAGGCTCACCAATCTCTTCCCTCGCCTCGTGGAGCAGCCTGGGGAATATTCCGTCAGGCTCCGGGGACTTATCCGTCCTGATGCATTTTAACACCTCCAACACCTCCTCTCCTTTAATATCAACATACTCCAGAACATCAACCTCATTCATATTGTCCTCATCGTCATCAAGTTCCTTCTCATTGGTGAATACCGAAGAGAAGTATTCATTGAGGACCTCGCTCACTTCCACAGCCTCCAGACTCATCTTCCCACTTTCATCTCTAATTGGTCCTACCTTCACTCCTGTCATCCTTTTGTTCTTCACATAGTTTAAGAATGCCTTGGGGTTTTCCTTTACCCTACTCACCAAGGCCTTCTCATGCCCCCTTCTTGCTCTCCTCAGCACCTTCTTAAGCTCCTTTATTGCTACCCTATGTTCCTCAATAGACCCATCTGATCTTTGCTTCCTAAACCTCATGTATGCTGCCTTCTTCCACCTGACTAGATTCTCCAGCTGACTTGTCACCCATGGTTCCTTCACCCTACCATTCTTTATCTTCCTCACCAGGACAAATTTATCCCTAACATCCTGCAAGAGATTCCTAAACATCGACCACATGTCCATAGTACATTTCCCTGCAAAAACATCATTCCAATTCACACTCGCAAGTTCTAGCCTTGTAGCCTCATAATTTGCCTTTCCCCAATTAAAGATTTTCCTGTCCTTTCTGATTCTGTCCTTTTCCATGATACTGCTAAAGGCCAGGGAGAGGTGGTCATGTCCCCCAGATGCTCACTCACTGATCTGTGACCTGACCCGGCTCGTTACCTAATACTAGATCTAGTATGGCATTCCCCCAGTCGGCCTGTCAACATACTGTGACAGGAATCTGTCCTGGACACACTTACCAAACTCTGTCCCATCTAAACCGTTGGAATTAATCAGGTTCCAATCAATATTAGGGAAGTTAAAGTCACCCATGATAACAACCCGGTTATTTTTGCACCTTTCCAAAATCTGCCTCCCAATCTGCTCTTCAGTATCTCTGCTGCTACCAGGGGGCCTATAGAATACTCCCAATTGAGTAACTGCTCCTTCCTGTTCCTGACTTCCACCCATACTGACTCAAAAGAGGATCCTGCTACATTACCCACCTTTTCTGTAGCTGTAATAGTATCCCTGACCAGTAATGCCACCCCTCCTCCCCTCCCCCTCCATCCCTTTTAAAGCACTGAAATCCAGGAATATTGAGAACCCATTCCTGCCCTGGTGCCAGCTAAGTCTCTGTAATGGCCACTACATCATAATTCCATGTATGTATCCAAGCTCTCAGTTCATCACCTTTGTTCCTGATGCTTCTTGCATTAAGGTACACACATTTCAGCCCTTCTACCTTACTATCTTTACACCGTTTATTCTGCTTCTCTTTCCTCAAAGCCACTCAGTATGTTAGATCTGGCTTTACTCCATGCACTTCTTCCATTGCTCTATCGCTCTGGGTCCCATCCCCCTTGCAAATTAGTTTAAACCCTCCCGAGCCATGCTGGCAAACCTACCTGCAAGGATATTACTCCCCCTTGAGTTCAGGTGCAACCCATCCAATCTGTACAGGTCCCACCTTCGCCAGAAGAGATCCCAATGATCCAAAAATCCAAAACCCTGCTCCCTGCACCAACTCCTTAGCCACGCATTCAACTGCCATCTCCTCCAATTCTTACCATCACTATCATGCAGCACTGGCAGCAATCCTGAGAACGCCACCCTTGAGATCCTGTTCTTCAGCCTTCTGCCTAGTTCCCGAAACTCACACTTCAGGACCTCATCCCTCTTCCTGCCTATGTCGTTGGTACCAACATGTATCACGACTTCTGGTTGCTTTCCCTCTCGTACCAGGATGTCGACATCCCGGACCCTGGCACCCGGGAGGCAACAAACCATGCAGGTGTCCTTCTCACATCCACAAAATCTCCTGTCTGCTTCCCTAACCATACAGTCCCCGATGACAACAGCTCTCCTCTTCTCCGTCCCATCCTTCTGCACCACCGGGTCAGACTCAGTGCTGGAAGCCCTGCCACCGTGGCTCACACCTGGTCGGTCGTCCCTGCCAACAGTATCCATGACGGTAAACTTATTAATCAGGGGAATGGCTACAGGGGTGCTCTGCACTACCTGTCTACTCACCTTCGCTTTCCCCCCTCTGCCTGTCACCCAACGACCTGCTTCCAGCAGCCTACGTATGACTACCTCCCTGTAGCTCTCATCTATGACTGCCTCATTCTCCCTTATGAGTCGAAGGGTATCCAGCTACTGCTCCACACTCCTTACACGGTCCTCCATATCGCCCAGCCGGATGCACTTCTGGCAGATGTGACTCTGTGAGAGATTGAAATTAAGGTCCTCATTTCCCATGCAGGCACACATGACTCTACACCCTTAGCAAGCCATTCCATAAAATGGCTTATAAACATCCAAGCTAATGAAGGAATAACTTCTCCTCTCTGCCATCAGATATCTGATTGGCCCATAAATAGCCCGCTGTTCTTCTTTTGCACTATTTATTGATCGATTGATTGTTGGTAAGTTATAGTCACCTGTATGCCTGTACTGTACTGCTGCCACAAACAGCAATATCATGGCTAATGTCAGCGACAGTAAACTTGACTCTGAGTCTGATGCTGAAAGACTTCGTATTGTAGATTTCAGGTTAACTGAGATTAGAAAGAAAGGAAGTTAAGAATTCTGTAATCCAGAAAGCTGTGGACATAAAGCAGTTGAACACATTCAGCTCTTATTATCCAAAGAGATTGCAGTGCTGGAATCTGGAGACACAATCTGCTGGAGGAGCTTAACTTCCTCATTCCCTCTAACAGATTATACATTCATCGGCCACCTGTACACCTGCTCATTAATGCAAATATCCAATCTATCAACCATGTGACAGCAACTCAATGCGTAAAAACGTGCAGATATGGCCAAGAAGTTGAGTTGTTGTCCAGACCAAACATCAGAATGGAGAAGAAATGTGATCTAAGTGACTTTGACCGCGGAATGATTATTGGTGCCAGATGGGTGTTTTGAGTCTCTCAGAAACTGCTGATCTCCTGGGATTTTCATGCTCAACAGCCTCTAGAGTTTACAGAGAGTGGTGCGATAAACAAACATCATTCAGTGAGCAGCAGTTCTGTGGGGGAACTTGCCTTGTTCATGAGAGAGGTCAGAGGAGAATGGGAAGACTGGTTCAAGCTGACAGGAAGGTGACAGTAACTCAGATAACTACATATAACAGCAGTGGTGGGCAGGAGGGCATTTCTGAATGCACAACATGTTGGACCTTGAATTGAAAAGGACGTTTCATATAGTGGGGTATTCTCGGACCAGATAGATAGATACTTTATTGATCACAAAGGAAATTACAGTGTCACAGTAGCATTCCAAATGTACAGATATGAATATCAGAAGAGAGGTAAGAAAGAATAAAGCTAAGTTACCTTAAAAATAAGATTTACAAGGTTTACTAATCAAAGATTACAAGATTACTTCCTCTGCTATTAGTTGCCTCATTATAGAGCCTGATGGCTGAGAGTAAGAATGACCTCATATAGTGCTCTTTGGAGCAGCACAGTTCTCTTAGTCTGTCACTGGAAGTGCTCCTCTGTTTAGCCAAGGTGACATGCAGAAGGTGAGAAACATTGTCCAGAATTGCCAGGATTTTCCACAGGGTCCTTTGTTCTACTACAATCTCCACTGTGAACAGTCTTACTCCTAGAACAGAACAAGTCTTTCTAATCAGTGTATTGAGCCTGTTGGCATCACCTGTGTTGATGCCATTGCCCCAGCACACCACCGCATAGAAGATTGTACTGGCGGTAACAGACTGGTAGAACATGTGAAGGAGAGGCCTTCATAGTCCAAAGGACCTCATTCTCCTCAGGAAGTAGAAGTCTTGTACACAGCTTCTGTGTTGGTGCTCCACTCAAGTCTGTCATCCAGGTTCCCCCAGGCACTTGTATCTCCTCACCACATCCACATCCTCACCATCAATAGTAACAGGGAGCAATGCAGGCTTAGTCTTCCTAAAGTCCATCACCATTTCCTTTGTCTTACTGATGTTGAGCTGCAGATAATTCACCTTGCACCATTTGAGAAAGTCCTCCACCAGGGCCCTGTATTCATCCTCCTGTCCTCACTCTACACACCCAACTATTACTGAGTCATCAGAGGATTTCTGCAGATGACATGACTCAGTGTTGTATCTAAAGTCCAAGGTATACGGTGTAAACAGGAAGGGAGCCAATACAGTCCCCTGTGGGTCCCCAGTGCTGCTTATAGCCATGTCTGATACACAGCTCTGAAGCCGCACAAACTTTGATCTGCGAGTCAGGTAGTCCATTATCCAGGATACAATGGAAGTGCCAACCTGCATTGAACAGAGCTTTTCACCCAGTAATGAGGGCTGTATGTCATTGAAGGCACTGGAAAAATCAAAAAATATGATCCTCACAGTGATGTCCTGTTAAACCAAATGGGAGGAAGTTCTGTTCAACAACCACATGACAGCATCAACAGGTACAGGACTCCAATATGCTACTGGAAGGCAAACTGCAGGGGATAAAGTGCTGATCTGACCAGGGGTCAGAGGTGAGTGCGAACCAGCCTCTCTAGGGTCTTCATGATGCGTAACGTCCGGGCTGCTGGACAGTCGTCATTCAAGTCTTTCAATTGGCCCTTCTTGGGTACTGGGAACATACATGGTGTTTCCCACGCAGTCAGGACCCATTCCAGGCTGAGGCTCAGGTTGAAAATGTGCTGGAGAACTCCACACAGCTGCTCAGCATTCTCCTTCAGGACCTTGGAGTTCACACCATCCAGTCCCAATGCCTTGCCGTATCTGAGTTTCCCCAGAGCCCTCCTCGCCGGCTCAGTAGCGAAGGTGAGTCCACGACGACTGGGAGTTGGTGGAAGGTGGAAGCTGGGGGAGGTGAAGATTGGGACAACAGCAATTGGTATGTGGAGGTGTGGATGGCAGGTGCAGGGGAAAGGAAGGGATATGGACCTTGTTAGCCTGTGTTGTTCGTCCATGTGTTGAACTGGAGGGGGAGGGAGGGAAGAGGGGATGCATTGTTGCTGAGGCAGCATTAGGTGCCTTAGCGCCTGGGCTGGTCTGCTGAAAGGGGTGTGAACTGGCTGGGGGGCTGATTGTCAAACCTAGTTAAGAATTGGCTTAACTGATTAGCCCATTCACAGCTGCATTCCAGGCTCTACAGCTAGACTGATTGAAGCCAGTGGTGTTTTTCATGCGTCTCCACAGCTCCCGCATGCTACTCTGCCCAAGCTTGTTCTCCAGCTCTCTCCTGTATTCCTCTTCAGCCACCTTGATCTTCACCTTTAGCTCCCTCTGCACGTTTCAATTCCTCCCAGTCTCCTGTTCTATAGGCTCTCTTTTTGTGGTTGAGAAGAGCCTTTAGATCACTGGTGTCCCATGGTTTATTGTTAGTAAAGCCATGAACAGTCCTTGATGGTATTACAGTATCTACACATAAGTTGATGTTGCCAGTGATGCAGTCAGTAAGTCCGTTAATGTCCTTTGCATATGGTTCACAAAGTACATTCCAGTCTGTAACCTCAAAGCAGCCCTTCAAGGCCTCAATGGCCTCTGGAGACCACTTCTTTCCTGCCTTCGTGGTATCTAGCTGTTGCTGTACCTTGGGCTTATACAAGGGCAGGAGGTGAACCAGGTTGTGATCTGATCTTCCAAGGTGGGGGTGGGGGGGCAAAGAGTGCACAGCCTCAGAATAGAAGGACATTTCTCCAGAATGAGGACGATTTCTTTTAGCCAAAGGGTGGTGAATCTGTCGAATTCTTTGCCCCGGATGGCAGTGGAAGCCAAATCATTGGATATATTTAATCTGGAGTTTGATAGGTTCTAGATTTTCAAGGGTGTCAAAGGTTGTGGGGAGAGAGCAGGAAAATGGGGTTTAGAGGGATAATCAATCAGCCATGATGGAATGGCGGAGCAGACTCAATGGGCTGAATAGACTAATTTTTCTCTGATGCCTTATAGCCTTCTGGTCTTGCAGTTAAGAAAGATCTATCTGGTTATCTGAACTCCTTCGGGGAAAAAAAGCTGTTTTCTTTATCCACACTGGCTTACGACTCAGTTCAAGGCCAATGAAAGTTGAGAGTAAAAATGTTCAAGAGATGACCAAATCGCTTGAGAATTTAAAATAAAGAATAAACTCAAAAATTATTTAGATTATAAAACCATAAGATTTAAGTGAATATCCTTTTGTGATCCAGTGTGGTTAACAATATAAATAAAATCTGAATTAAAAACATGAAATGTTATCTCTGTTTCTGTCTCCAGAGATGCCAGCTCACCTGCTGAGTATTTCCAGCATTATTTCAAATTTTCAACATGCTGCAGATGTTTTTGCTTGCCTTTGGACCAAAATATATATTTTTTTCACTTTCTACTTGAACCCTTGTTGCTTAACTGGGTTCATAGAGTATGCTGTGTATTCATGAACACCTGAGAGGCAACAGCTTTTAAGAGAGAGCTGGATGCTCAAGTCTGTTGTGGCACAATCTTTGAATTTGTGATTCATATGAATGATTTGGGCATCTTTGTTGTCATCTCTAATTCTGTTTCAGTGGAGTGAGCTAGAGATGCAGAGGGCAGATGAAAATCTGACATGGATGTGTGCCTGGATTGGACCAGAACAACAGATTCCTTTACTCTGAAGGACATACGTTAACCAGATGAGGACTTTGTGACAATTTGGCAGTTTTAGCG
This sequence comes from Mobula birostris, assembly GCF_030028105.1. Taxonomy (NCBI): domain Eukaryota; kingdom Metazoa; phylum Chordata; class Chondrichthyes; order Myliobatiformes; family Myliobatidae; genus Mobula; species Mobula birostris. The sequence continues at coordinate 17,870,252 of NC_092373.1, read as the reverse complement.
TAATTGTTTTTATATTTCCGACATATGTAATTAATTCAATTTAAATAACCCAACTTGGATTGAAGCTCTTGTCTCCAGATCATCAGTGAAAGCCTCTGTATTACTATTACAGCAACTTCGTCACAACAAACTTCACGTCACATGCCCGTGATAATAAACCTGATTCTGAGCTCCCCTTTCTCTGCCGCTGTATCACTTTCCTTCCTGCAGTCCATTTTCCCTTATGCCTACCTCAATGTATTTGTGTTGGAATTATCTATCAGCATGACACACAAATAAATGATTTTCACTTTATCTTGGTACATTGGAGAATAATAAAGCAATTCCAATTTGAGTTCCGCTCTAGTCATGCAAAGTGAGCTCATTATGAAGATTCAAAGTTCAAAGTGCATTTGTTATCACAGTATGTATAAATTATGCAACCTTGTGATTTGTCTGCGTACAGGCAGCCACAAAACAAGAAGCTCAAAAGAACCCAATTGGAAAAAAGACCAACACCCAATGCACAGAGAGAGAGAAAAAAAAGGACAAAACACGCAAACAATAAAAGCAAGCAACAGCATTCAGAGTGAAAGTCTGTCCTTAGAAACAAAGGCCTGTAGCAGGCTCACAGCCTCCACTTCAGTTCATCACACAAATTGTTGCAAAGCTCGCAGACATGAAGCCCAGAGCAGGACACAGACTCAGTCTCAGCATCGAGGAGAAGGAGTAAATGCCGCAAGGCAGTGAGCAGAGCTGGCCTGACCCTTGCCTCGGGTCCCGATACCCTGCCTTTTCAGTTCACTTGGCCAGGCATTTAAATTGTTCAGATACTAAGCATCTCCCACACCAGGTGCTGGGCCACGCCACATCGACATATTCTGGGCCTGGACCCTGTCGGCATGTTCTGGCCCATACCCGACCTTTCCAACTCAGCCTGGCACTTAGGTTGATCCAACCTCTCTTTCAGTTTAGGCGACAGGCTACAAAACTCGTCCACTTTGACTTTTCTCCAGTCCACTTGCTCCAACTCCGACTTCATTTGGAACATGCCTTGCGCTCGCTCTGACTTTGCATCGCACACAGGCACTTCAACTCTCGAGTCAGCCTGGCCTTCACTCTCTTCTTCATTGTTCACAGTGATAGTTTGCCACAATTTTCCACAGGAAGACTGTTGTTAATAAAGCAATTAGTTGTTTTTCTTGTTTTGTGATCCACCAGTAAGCCATCACCCATCTTCAGCAGCATCATCTTATATCAGATGTTTGTTTTTGTCAGATTTATTACCAGAAGCAATTGTAATGCCTGGTTTTATTAATGTGAGGTGACTTTAACCTCACATGCAAAGCATTGTACAAATGACCAAGCACTATGCTGACATTAGTTCACTTACCTCGTTCACAGTAGATACAAAGAACTACAATAGAATCAAAGAAGAACTATACTGACAAATAACCAACATACTTATCACGGCAAACTGCGCACATACAAAAAAAAAACATAAATGAATAAATAATATTGAAAACATGAGTTCTCAAGATATTTGGCTTCCGATCAAGATGGTGCTTGTGTACAATGCTCCTTTGGTCGCCAACTTCTGGATAAATCATGACACCATCTTTTTCACTTCTTTTATGTCTTTTACGTTTGTTTCTCATCTTGAATGTGATTCTGGATCTGTTGAAGACTGTGTTTTGCTTTTTGAAGATCGTTTGGCTGCTTCAGCACAGTGCAATCTCCGAGATTCCGGGAGGCAGAGGCAGCGTGAGCGAACCTTGTGGCGAGAAGGCTGCAGGATGGCACGCGAGCGGACCTTTGACCCCATTTTCTCAACTATACCTTCCATCGTTCGCCAATTTAAATCGTGAGGACGATTGGAACCTTGAGGCGAGCGCAGAAGTTGCTGCTGAGAGTATCGCCCAGGTTTTTTTTCTGCGTTTTGGATGTGGACCTAAGCTAGAAATCTTTTTTTCAGTCTTATCGTTTTTATATTCTATGTTTTCTCACCCGATCTTCTCAGTTTTTTGTGCAGGGAGGGGATTTGGGGATCCATATGCCTTATCAGTTTCTGTTGGTTCTTTTTTGTGCGGGTGTAGGGATTTGTGGGTTGATATGCCTGATCTGTTTTGTCATATTTTTTCCACGGGAGGAGGCAGTTGGGAGTCGATATGCCTGTTCCGATTTTATTAATTTTTTTTGCAGGGAGGAGAAGTTTGGTGGTTGATGATTGTGCTGCTTTTCTTTCTTGGTTTCATGGTTACTCAGAGAATTGAAGAATTTCTGAGTTGTATACTTTGATAGTAAAATGAAACTTAGGACGTTTCAGTTGTAGACTCCTTGAAAGTGAGTCCATAGGTTGTGGGATCAGTTCAAATGTTGAAGCGAGTGAAATTATGTATGCTGGTTCAGGAGCCTGATGGTCAAAGGGTAATAACTGTTCCTGAACCTGGTGGTGTGGGACCTAAGGCTCCTGTCATTTGTAGGTGGTTCACCAGCATCTACACATTGGAAATTTGGGATGGGCAATAAACACTGGCTTGCTGGCAGGGCCTACGGCCTAAAGAGGAAATACATAAAAAGTCAGAGTGTGATTTAAAATAAAATCTAGCACCAGTTTACTTTGGTTTAATTTGCGCTCAAGAACGATAACAATAATTAGGTAAACCTGTACACTTTAATGCTTGCTAATGCAAAGATCTAATCAGCCAATCATGTGGCAGCAACTCAATGCATAAAAGCATGCAGACATGGTCAAGAGGTTCAGTTGTTGTTCAGACCAAACATCAGAATAGGGAAAAAAATAAGATCTAAATAACTGTCCATGGAATGATTGTTGGTGCCAGATGGGGTGGTTTGAGTATCTCAGAAACTGCTGATCGCTGGGAATTTTCATGCATAATCGTCCTTAGAGCCTCCAGAGAATAGTGCGATAAACAAAAAAGACATCCATGAGTGGCAAGTCTGTGGACAAAAATGCCTTGTTAATGCAAGAGGTCATGGGGAGTGGCCAGACTGATATAAGCTGACAGGAAGATGACAGTAACTCAAATAATCATAAGTTACAACAGCGGTGTGCAGAAGAGCGCCTCTGAAACCCCAACACATCGAACCTTGCAATGAATAGGCTACAACAGTAGAAGACCACGGACATGCACACAATGTCCAATTTATTAGGTACAGAAGGAAGCTAATAAAGTGGCCATTGAATGTATACAGTGGCATGCAAAAGTTTGGGCAAAAAGTTCCATTCAAAAGGTTCAAAGGAACATCTAAACAAGCCTGATACATTTTGGAAACAAGTCCTGTGGACTGATGAAGTTAAAATAGAACTTTTTGGCGGCAATGAGCAAAGGTATGTTTGGAGGAAAAAGGGTGCAGTATTTCATGAAAAGAACCCCTCTCCAACTGTTAAGCACGGGGGTGGATCGATCACACTTCGGGATTGCGTTGCAGCCAGTGGCACGGGGAACATTTACTGGTAGAGGGAAGAATGAATTCAATTAAATACCAGCAAATTCTGGAAGGAAACATCACACTGCCTGTAAAAAAACCGAAGGTGAAAAGAGGTTGGCATCTACAACAGGATAATGATCCTAAACACAGCTCAAAATCCACAATGGACTACCTCAAGAGGCACAAGCTGAAGGTTTTGCCACGATCCTCACAGTCCCCTGACCTAAACAGCATTGAGAATCTGTGGATAGACCTCAAAAGAGCAGTGCGTGCAAGGTGGCCCAAGAATCTCACAGAAGTAGAAGCCTTTTCCAAGGAAGAATGGGTGAAAATCTCCCAAACAGGAATTGAAAGACTCTTAGCTGACTACAAAAAATGTTTACAAGCTGTGATACTTGCAAAAGGGGGTGTTACTAAGTACTGACCATGCAGGGTGCCCAAACTTTTGCTTCGGGCCCTTTTCCTTCTTTGTTATTTTGAAACTGTAAAAGATGGAAATAAAAAAGTAATCTTGCTTAAAATATTAAAGAAATGTGTCATCTTTAACTTTATGCCCTTTGGAAATCAGTTCATCTTTTACTGGCTTAGCTATTCACAGTAACAGAAATTTTGACCGGGGTGCCCAAACTTTTGCATGCCGCTGTATGCACAGCTGCAGCAGTCACCAAACTCACAGGGAACTGATTCATCATTCAGAACCCAGCAATTCACCAGCAACTTGTACTAGTTCACGATTCTTCTTCCTTCTCACAAGATACCAGCTGCCTGACAAATTTAGAATGCTGACCACTATAAAATCTTAACTGTATATTCAGGTCCAATGTAATGTCTAGCTATCGGTCAGTGGCCTACTTCTGATTGAGAGTTATAGTCAACCAAGTTGCAGTTTTAAAGTTGAATGAAGTTAAACGAAGTTTTTCAAAAATGCTCTCAGTGCTAATTAGCAGTATTACTGGGTTCCCAGCCCCAGTGTTATATGATCAGTCTGATGTTCACTCCATTAGACATTTGGTTTATTCACTCCCTGTTCTCAAAGGAAGACTGTTCTCATTGTTGGAGGTGTCTTTCTTTAGATACACTTTTAAACCAGCTACCTATCTTTCTCAGCCTGACACAGAACACGCACGCAAAATGCTGGAAGAACTCAGCAAGCCCGGCAGCATTTATAGAAAGGAATAAAGAGTCAATTTTTTCAGGCCAAGACCCTTCATCAGTATGTGCAGAAACTCTTGTGTTTCTGACCCAGAAGATCCCTTTCTGAAGAAGAAATTTGGAATTATTGCATGTATTCTGGGCAATATTTATCCTTTAGTCATCGAAACACAACTTACCAGGCCTACATCACAATGCTGTTTCCCAGAGCTTACCATCCACAAGTGGATTGCTGCAGTCTCTTCATTGCAAAGGCTGCTCTTCTAAGAAGCTCCCTTGGCTGTAAAAAGCTTCATTAGATCTCAAGAGGGAGTTAAAAATTGCTGCAGGAAATACTTCTTTTGTCCCTCTGTTCTTGAACTTGTGACCATTGATAATCATCTTTCTCAGGTGCACCATCTAAATAAAACCTTTATTAAAGCTCTCATTTGATTTGTGCTTAAAGTTCAGTTTTACTAAAGTTTCTATCTACTCACTGCTTAATCACTGAAATCCCACTCCTGGATGGGAATCTGCTGATTGCTGGCTTTGTTACTTCCTTTATGCTTTTATTTTATTCATTCAGACTTGTACTTATGAACCAACCACATTGATATGGTTCTGAATTGGCCAAAGATGTACACAGCTAGGTTGGTACTGCAGGCTGTTAAGTGAACTCTGCAGGTTATACTGTAACTTTATTGTCTCATGGTTACATTTTTTTTGCATCTACTTATTCTATTCAATCCTATTGTATTTCTTTACTTTCTTGTAGATAAAGCACTTTACAATTTATGGCAACCTGTCAAACTTCAGGTCTTGCCACTCAGGAATTGTGTTAACTTCATTTTGTATGGGTTGGATCATAACAACATTCAGGGGCCACTATATTTCATACTTCCTGTACCTAATAAAGTAGCCACTGAGTGTATATTTATGGCCTTTTGCTACTGTAGCCCGTCCACTTCAAGGTTCAAGAGTTCAAGAGGTGCATACAAACTTGATTTCAATGTTCAAAAGAAGTTTGTTTAGGTACATGGATGGCAAGGGTATGGAAGGCTATGGACCATGTGCAAGTTGATGCGATTAGGCAGCTTAAATTGTTTGACTGGGACTAGATGGGCCAAAGGTCCTGTTTCTGTGTGGTTCTTTTCAACGGCTCTATATTGTGCATTCAGAGATGCTCTTCTGCACACCACTGTTGTAACATGGGGTTATTTGAGTTGCTGTCACCTTCCTGTCAGCTGGAACCAACATAACCATTCTCCCCTGACCTCTCTCATTAACAAGGTGATTTTGCCCACCGAACTGCCAGTCACTAGATTTTTTTTGTCTTATGCACTATTCTCCATAAGCTCTAGAAAAAGTTGTCTAAGAAATTCCCAGGATATCAGCAGTTTCAAGGTACTCAGACCACCCCATCTGGCACCAGCAATCATTCCATGGTCTAAGCCACTTTGATCACATATCTTCCTCATTTTGATGTTTGGACTGAACAATGATTGAAACTATTGACCATGTCTGCATGCTTTTATGAATTGAATTGCTGCCACACGATTGGCTGATTAGATATTTCCAGATGTACATAAAGTGGCCACTGAGTATTATTTTGATAATAAATTGATTTGACATGAGTTTTATTTCTATTTTGATTCCCGGTATAGGATTTACCTCTGCATCGTTATCAACAGAAAGAGCTCCGATAATTTGTTGCATATGTTCCATTTTTAGCAAAATGCTGTGGCTATAATTTGATGATTTTTTTCTGAACATGAAGGAGATGAGACGTTTTCACAAGTGACGAACAAACTGCTGGAGGAACTCAACAAGTAGTGCAGCATCTGTAGGGTCAAAGAAATGGCTGACACTTCGTGTCTGGACCCTGCATTGGGATTCCAAAAATAAATGAAGGAAAAACGGAGTTTGCGGGAGGGAAGAGTTAGGCTGATGTTAAAGTGGGTTAAAGGTCGGCACAGTATTGTGAGCTGAGATACCTATATTGTGCTGTGCTGTTCAATGTTCATTTTCATGTCAAGAAGATGCATGTCAAGGTAGTATATAGTACCATTTTTGTAGTTGGTTCATAATTTTAAACTTTGGTTCATTAATTTAAAATTTGATTTTGGTCAACTTGGTATTAATATTGGTTTATAATTGTCATACATGCCAAGATACATTGAAAACCTGTCTTGCATACTGTTTATACAGATCAAATCAGTACACAGTGGACTAAGGTAGGAAAAGATATAATAGCAATGCAGAAAAATAAAAATAAAGTTCAAGATCATAAAGAGGTAGATTGTGAGGCTAACGGTCCATCTTATCATCCAAGAGGTCCAATCATGTGTCTCATTACTTCCTGCTGGGTCTCCTCCTCCCTTTTTTCCTACACCCATTCACTTCTTCTATCTGATTCTTACTTCTCCAGCCCTTGACCTTTCCCGCCCACACGGCTTCACCTATCACCTTCCAGCTAGCCTCTTTCCCCTCCCCTCAACTTTATTTTCCTGCATCTTTCCCCTTCCTGCTCAGTCCTGAAGGATGGCCTCAGCCCGAAACATTGACTGTTTTTCACTTCTATAGATGCTGCCTGACCTGCTGAGTTCCTCCAGCAGTTTGTGTTGCTTCTGATAACATTTTGGTAGAAGCTGACCTTTAGTCTGGTTTTACGTGCTTTCAGGGTTTTGTATCTTCTGTCCATTGCAAGGGGAGAGAAGAAAGAATGTCCAGGACAGTTCAGACATTAGTTCATCATGAAAGAGGAATGGCTATTACCAAATATATCTTGTTTGTACTCAATGTAGATTTCCGTTAGTAAGGAAGTTGAGCAAGAACGCACCTTCTCTCTTGCATAACAGTTAAAAAAGTGTGTCAGTCCTCTCAGTTGCTGAGTCTTTATTTATGCCCACAAGAAAATAAATCTTAGAGTAATATGTGGTTACATATACACTGAGTGACTACTTTATTAGTTATATCCTGCACCTGATAAAATGGCCACTGAGTGAATGTTTGTGGCACCTCTGCTGCTGTAGCCCATTCACTTCAAGGTATACACGAGGAAATCTGCAGATGCTGGAAATTCAAGCAACACACACAAAAAATGCAGTGAACGCAGCAGGCCAGGCAGCATCTATAGGAAGAGGTACAGTCGACGTTTCTCCTCGGCCCGAAACGTCGACTGTACCGCTTCCTATAGATGCTGCCTGGCCTGCTGCGTTCACCAGCATTTTTTGTGTGTGTCACTTCAAGTTACAATGTGTTGTTCATTCAGAGATGTTCTTTTGCACACCACTGTTGTAATGTGTGGTTATTTGAGATACAACTGCCTTCCTGACAACTTGAATCAGTCTAGCCATTCTCCTCTGACCTCTCTCATTAACAAGGTACTTTCACGCACAGAACTGCCGCTCACTGGATGTTTTCTTTTGTTTTTCACACCGTTCTCTGTAAACTCTAGAGGCTGATGCGTGTGAAAATCCGAGGAGATCAGTAGGTTCAAACCACCTAATATGACACCAGCAATCATTCCACGGTCACAAAAATGCTTAGAGCACATTTCTTCCACATTCTGATGTTTGGTCTGAACAACTGAACCTCCTGACCATGTCTGCATGCTTTTATGTATTGAGTTGCTTCTCCACGGTTGGCTGATTAGATATTTGCATTAACGAGCAGGTGTACCTAATAAAGTGACCACTGAGTGTTTGTACATTGATTATATATTAGATTATGAGGACACGCAGTCCTGTTTTATTGTCATTTAGTAATGCATGCATTAAGAAATGATACAATGTTTTTCCAGAATGATATCACAGAAACACATGACAAACCGACTTAAAAACTGACAAAAACCACGTAATTATAACACATAGTTACAACAGTGCAAAGCAATACCGTAATTTGATAAGAACAGACCATGGGCACAGTAAAAGTCTCAAAGTCTCTCGAAAGTCCCATCATCTCACGCAGGCAGTAAACCTCCAGCACCGCAAACTTGTCAATGCAGCATCCCGGAAGCATCCGACCACAGTCCGACTCCGAGTCCGTCCGAAAACTCCGAGCCTCCGACCAGCTCTCTGACACCGAGCACCATCTCTGCCAAGCGCTTCGACCCCAGTCCCGGCAACAGACAGTAGGCAAAGCCAAGGATTTGGGGCCTTCCCCTCCGGAGATTCTCGATCGCACAGTAGCAGCGGCAGCAAAGTAGGCATTTCAGAAGTTTCTCCAAATGTTCCTCTGTGCTTCTTCACGTCTGTCTCCATCAAATCAGGATTGTGCATGGCATCCTACTTCACAGATACAATATCATTCGGAACGGCGTGTGTGCTGCATCGCACCGCCAACTTCTCCTTCTTCCAACTATTTCCTTAACTATTTCCACATTTAGTTACCCCATGGTGGCAGCTTTGCAGCCATTTGCCAAGGTCCTGAGCTCTGGAATTCCTTCCCTAAATCCTTTGTGGGGTTTTATTATCTGTTCTGTCATCTCCCTGTGCTGCTTGGGGTCAGATTATGTTTGAAAAGTGCCCCCCCTTACTTTGAAGTTATGGAAAGGCACATTGTTCTTGGTAATAGATGGGTATCTATTAAGTTCAAATTTACTTTGAACTTAATAGATACCCAAACTCAAATATGGAGGGAGCCACACCCTGTTTATGATTAGTTATGTTACAACTATTACAATCAATAAGCAAAATAATTAAAGCGCAAACACGATAATTAAAGCTCTTGCATTCATTTAATTAGGCAAAAACATTGTAATAGATCTTTACAAAAATATTGAAGCGCACATTGTTTGAATATGAGTCAAAAGATGATCTATCAAGAAGGTCCACACTACTTATTTTAATTAGGGATTCAAAATGTAATTAGCCATGTGACAACTTCCATATACTGTATGCCGAACAGTGTTGGGATGATCAAATTGAGGTCTTTATTGCGAAGGTGGGGCTTGGTGGATGGATGAAACGAAGGGAAGGTGTTTCTACTGTAAGTGGGTGAAAAAAATGAAAGTGTAATTACTGATTAATAAGTTCAGTGATGGCATACTGCTCACCAAACAACAAGGGTCCCTGAATAAATAATGCTGTTATTTCAATGAAATTACCCTCATTTTTAGATCGCTCAACTTCACTTTTCTGTCTTGCACATCACTCATTTCTTCAGCAATCACATTAAGGCTCTGAGATATCTTTACAAACTTTCTGGGCTGTTAACTATTTCCAGATTTAATCACTCCATGGTGGCAGCTTTGCAACCATTTGCCAAGGTCCTGAGCTCTGGAATTCCTTCCCTAAATCCCTTGTGGGGCTTTATTATCTGTTCTGTCATCTCCCTGTGCTGCTTGGGGTCAGATTATGTTTGAAAAGTGCCCCCCCTTACTTTGAAGTTACGGAAAGGCACATTGTTGTTAGTAAATCATAGACCATGATCATCTATGTCATGTGAGACAGCACATGATGATGAATCATGGGATAATTTACAATGACCCATTTAACCTACTAACTGGTAGGTCTTTGGGATGTGGGAGGAAATCCATGTGCTCATGGGAAGGATGTACAAACTTTTTATAGACAGGACAGAATTGAACTCGGAACTCTGATACCCTGAGTTGCAAAACAGAAGTTTTGAATGCAAATCTTCACTGTAACTTGTTACATGTGGTAATGATAAGCCATTTTTTTTATTTTATTGAGATACAGCGTGGAGTAGGCCTTTCCAGCCCCCCAAGCTGTGTCGCCTTGTGGCCCCCGAGTTAACCGTAGCATAATCCCAGGAAAATTTACAATGACCAATTAAACTACCAACCAGTACGGCTCTGGACTGTGGGAAGAAACTGGAGCACCTGAAAGAACCTCACAAGGGTCATGGTTAGAATGTACAATCTCCTGACAGGCAGGGGCAGGAATTGAACCCAGGTCACTGGTATGTAAAGCATTGTGTTAACCACTACGTTACCATGCTGCCTCACAACTTAGTGTGCATGTGAAATCTACGGCAGCTGAGGAGAATAAAAAATGGAATTCATGTAGAGTTGGTGTAAGTGAGAACAAGATAGTTGGTACAGACCTGACCTGTTTCCATGTTTCATCTCACTATGAATAATTTTATTCAAGGGTCATATCAGAAGGAAGTATTTCTCTTCCCCTCCTATCCCACATCCCTTGCCAAGTTTTGAGCACGTCTAATTTCAAAAGAAGATGTGAAATTTTGCTGGGTGTCAAAATTCCCTCCTGTGGTGATCGGTCTTTCGGGAGTGAAAGTGGAAGCATTAAGAGTTGATCTATGGGTGGCTTTGTAAGGTGTTTGGAACTGGGTGAAGCCCCTGCCTCAGGCCATAAATGTCAGCTGGTGCTTAGACAGAGCGTCACCTGAGGACGATTACTTCAAGTTGCTCTCATGGTGTTTTGCTAAGCTGGGTGGTGGGGTGGAGATACGTTTCCACCAAAGGGTTGTAAGATGCTTCTTTCCTCTGCTAGCCTGCAGGTCACCCTTGGGAAAGGTGTAGCACCTGCTTAGCCCCCTGATCAGGGTCACATGATGCCATGGGAACAGCTGGTGCATATCACAATTCCTGGTTATGTAACCACTGACACCAGGCTAAGATTGTGCATGGCAATTTTTTTCCACAGAAATGGTTTGCCATTGCCTTCTTCTGGGCATTGTCTTTACAGTGGTTTCAGCATAGATTAGATGGGCCAAAGGTGCCTGTTTCTGTGCTGTACTTCTCTATGACTCTAACGCGGGTGACCCAAGCCATTATCAATACTCTTCAGAGTTGCCTGCTTGGCGTCAGTGGTCACATGACCAGGACTTGTGATTTGCACTGGCTGCTCATGTGACCATCCAGCACCTGCTCTCATGCCTTCACGTGATCCTGATCAGGGGGGCGGGGGCTAAGCTGATTCTACAGCATGCCCAAGGGTGGTCTGCAGGCTAGCAGAGGGAAAGAGTGCCTTATACACCTCCTTTAGCCGAATTGTATCTCCACCCCGGCACCCACTAAAGCTGATCTTATAAACTTTAGGTCCAGCTATTCAGACACTGGCTGCTTTGATCTCTGAGGAAATGTGGATGTAATTGAGCAATTGTCAGTGAACACCATATTTCTGGCTTTGTGCTGGAGGGTTGTTCACTGATAGAACAGCAGAAGATATTTGAACCCTAGGACACTGCATTGAAAACTCATGCAGGGTGCCTTGGGACTGGGATAATTCTTCACCACCATTAGTATCTTCCTCATTCAACCGATCAACTCTGAACCATCAAAGTCCTGATGAATGGTCTCTGTCTGAAATGTTGTCTTTTCATTCATTTCCATAGATGATCCTCTAGCATTTTGTATGTGTTATGCTTTATTTCCAACATCTGCAGAATTGTATGTATGTCAAACACTCTTGTGTTTAAAGTAATGGACACCACCCATTACTTAACTGATTGGTTGGATGGGAAGTAGTTGATTGGATCTCCCCTGTTTTTCAGTGAACAAGCTATTGATAGATAGATAGTTAGGTAGATATACTTTATAGATCCCGAGGGAAATTGGGTTTCGTTACAGCTGCACCAACCAAGAATAGAGCATAAATATAGCAATACAAAAACCACAATCAATCAAACAACAAAATGCCAACTATGCCAATGCTGCCTATTGCTGCCAATGTTCTACTTTGCTTGATAGACACCAATACTGGAGTACATGTTTTCAATACGACAGCCAATTTGATTCAAATTCTTATCGCTGCCAAATCAAATCCGCCTGGTTAATTCTATTTTTTTTTGGCGTGTGCATCTGCGTGCGTGCGTCCGTGCGTGTGCGATGTTGGCCGGACAATGTCTTTTTCATGCCTTTACAAGGCGCGGAGCGAGAGAGAGAGAGGGACTGTGTGGCGCGCCACTTGCTCATGGAGGTCTTAATGTTTTTTCTTAAGAATCAGTATCAGATTTATTATCACTCCTCACGCAGACACTTTGCAGAATTTTTCCCTTTATTTTACGCGGTCGAGTTGCGATCTCGACACTCAACCCGGCATGGATGGAAAGCGTAATCGGGAGCGGACCCGGCTGGGTTCGAACCCATGACGCTCCGCTCCAGAGACCGTCGCCGATGTCATTGCGCCACCAGCTGGCCCCGCCTGGTTAATTCTAAACACAAGTTTCTGCAAATGCTGGAAATTCAGAGTAAAACACAAAAACCCAGCAGATCAGGCAGCATCTATGGAAAGGAATAAACAGTCAATATTTCAGGCTGAGACCCTTAGTTAGGATTGGAAAGGAAGGGGGAAGCAGCTCAGTCAATTCCCTTTCCTATTCTGAAGTGTTGGTGCATGGCATCTTCCACTGCCATGATCAGCCACTCTCAGGTTAGAGCAGAAACACCTCATATTCCATCGGGCTAGCCTCCATCCAACCCGTTGGCATGAACATCGATTTCTCTAACTTACAGTAATTTTCCCCCTTCCCTCCCTCTTCCATTCCCCACTCGCGCTCCCTTCTTACCTCTGCCCTTCTCCTCACCTGCCTATCACCTCCCCTTTCTCCCTTGGTCCACTCTCCTCTCCTATCAGATTTAATCCCTTTCAAGTGGGGGTGGGGTTCTAGACTCTGTTAAAATTGCTCGTGGAGGTCTTTAATGTTTTTTCTTAAGAATCAGTATCAGATTTATTATCACAGGTGTTTGTTGTGAAAATCGTTGTTTTACTGCAGTAGTACAGTGCAATATGTAATAAAAAAAAGTACTATAAGTTACCAAAAGAATTTTTTTTAAATTGTGCAAAGTAATGAGGTGGTGTTCATGGGTTTATGAACTGTTCAGAAATCGGATGGCCTCTTATGGAATCTCAGCAGTTTTTGATAAGAAGTTGAAATTAAATAAAGATGTTTAAAGCAGTCCGGATGAAGGAACTTGTCCCAAAACATCGACTTTTTATTCCTCTCCAGAGATGTTGCCAGACCTGTTGAGTTCCTCCAGCATTTTGTGGGTGTTACTTTTGATTTCCAGCATCTGCAGAATCTCTTGTGCTATTTTTCAAAGCCTTGCCTTACTTGTCACATGTACATCAAAACATTGAAACACAATTGAACTAGAGAGTAACGTCTCCTGGATTTAGTTAATGTGTCCCTATCTTCAATTGCAGGATGAAACCTCAAGCCACGAGTGTAACCAGCGAATGATTCTTCTTTATGGTGTTGGGAAGCAGAGAGATGAAGCCCGGCACCAGCTGAAGAGGATTACCAAAGATATCCTGAAAATCCTGAACAAGAAAAGTACAGCAGAAACCGGTGAGTCAGAGACGGCAGCAACTTTCACTCTTGCTATTTTTATTTATTAGAAAAAAATTACCATTTGCAAGTACATGGAAACCACGGAAAAAAATTGCTGATGCTGGAAATTTGAAATATAAAAGCTGATAACACTTTGCAGGTCAGGCAGCCTCACTGGAAGGTCTAGTATTTTCAGTTCATCAGAACTGGGGAATGAGACTAGAACTAGGAGACATTGCCTCAAGATTCAGGGGAGAAGATTTAGGACAGAGATGAGGAGAAACTGTTTTTCCCAGAGAGTGGTGAATCTCTGGAATTCTCTGCCCAGGGAAGAAGTTGAGGCTTGTTCACTAAATATATTTAAGAAACAGTTAGATAGGTTTTTACATAGTAAGGGAATTAAGGGTTATGGGGAAAAGGCAGGTAGATGGAGCTGAGTTTACGGACAGATCAGCCATGAACTTATTGAATGGCAGGGCAGGCTTAATGGGCCGGATGGCCTACTCCTGCTCCGATTTCTTATGTTCTTATGTTCTTATTTCCAACCTTGTGGGGGATGGATAAAACAAAGGGAATATCTTTGATAGGGTAAGACCAAGATTGTGGAGTGATCCTGCTGTCCACAGGGCCTTCTGGCTGATAGGTTTAGTGAGGGGAAATTGAAAGGAGAGAAAGCAAATAGGAGTGTACAAAACAGTCAATCAGAGCTGCAACTAATCGGAAGGAGTTGAATTCAACACGTGCTCAGACTGAAGGAACAGAGCAGTGCCTCAGCTTACAGTGATCATCTTTGTAACCAAGCAAGAAGTAACAGATAAGAGTGGATGGAGAACGGAAGTGACAGGTATTCAGTGGGAACAATTTTATCTGCTGCGTTAGAAAGACCAAATTGATCTCGGTGCCCATTCTGTCGAGGGTTTCCACAGAACCAGCCTATTTATATTGAGCTTCCCGTTCCAATTAGACCTAACTCAAGCATGAGGAATACAATTTTGTCTTTCTTCTGAAGCCTTTGGGACTCGATGCTTATTTTTATATAGATACACAGCAAGGTAATAGCCCTTCCAACCTGATGACCCAAACCGCCAATTACACTCACTAGCTTTCTAACCTGCACGTCTTTGTAACATGGGAAGAAACCGGAGCATTCAGAGGAAACCCACGCAGTCACGTGGAGAACGTACAAACTCCTGGCAGACTGTGGTTGCTGGTGCTGTAATAGGGTTATGCTAACCACTAGGCTGCTGTGAATTCAACATTTTCAAGAAACTCACTTTCCCTGGTTGGTGGTGGGAGGTATTGAGGAAATATTGGAGTATGTGATCCACCAGTAATAACTCAATTCACTCTCCACAGACACTGCCTGATTTGCTGGACTTTTTCAGCATTTTGGGACTGATGCAGGATCTCTACCTGAAACAGTTACAAATCCTCTCCTCCCACAGATACTGCTTGGACCACTGATTACCTCCAGTGGATTGTCTTTTGCTCCAGATTCCAGCGTCTGCAGTCCATTGGGTCTCCGCTGCTTTCCTTTTGGTTTTGAGCTAAGCAGCAGATCGCAGCTGCATTATTCAAAGCTTTAAGAAGTACCTTTATTTGTTCTTTCCCTCTCTAACGCCCCCCATTATTTCTATAAAGCAGCTTGTACAATTAGTGACCATAGCCTCAATCGGATAGGATAAGATGGTGGCACAGAACCAGCGACCCGGGTTCAATATCCACCACTACCTATAAGGAGTTTGTACGTTTTCCCCGTGACCATGTAGGTTTCCTCTGAGTCCTCCGGTTTTCCCCCCACGGTCCAAAGAAGTACTGGTTGGTAGGTTAATTGGTCATTGTAAATTCTCCTGTGAATAAGCTAGGATTAAATCAGGGGATTGGTGGGCAGTGCAGCTCAAAGGGCCAGAAAAGCCTATTCTGTGCCGTATCTCAATCAATCAATCAATAAGATGATCCATAATACGATACTTAAAAGTTGCCTCCTATAGTGGCGGAGCCCAGGACCAGAGGACACAGACTCAGAATAGAGGGGCATCCCTTTAGAATGCAGATGAGGAGGAATTTCTTTAGCCAGAGAGTGGTGAATCTGTGGAATTCTTTGCCGCGGATGGCTGTGGAGGCCAAGTTATTGAGTATATTTAAAAAGGAGGTTGACAGGGTCTTGGATTAGTCAAGATCTTGAAAATTACATAAGAAGGCAGGAGAATGGGGTTGACATGATAATAAATCAGCCTTGATCGAATGGCAGAGCAGACTCGATGGGCTGAATGGCCTGATTCTACACATTGTATGTTTTATGGTCTTATCATCACCACTTGTCCCAATAATCCCCACGTACCCTCTGTACAACTTAAAGTAAGCTTGTTTTCTCATACTCCATGTTCATTTGAAGGGACCTGATGCTGAAACTTTACCTCTGTTTCTCTCTCCACAGATACAGCCTGAGCTGCTGATCGCTTCCAGCGTTTTCCTTGTATATTTTTTAATTAACCTTTCATCATCTTCTGTTTGTGCAGCTGGTGATGAAGGACAGAAATCAAAGAGGATCAAACAAGAAACCCCACTAACCCTAGAGACTATTTTTGCTAAACTTCAACAGCTCTCCTATTTTGACCAGCATCAGGTGACGTCTCAGGTGTGGAGATGTTTCTTTCTCTCCCATTGTTAGGTAGCATTAGTGCTGTGGTTTTAATTAGGCGATGGTCCACCATCGAGAAACTGGCTCAGAGCAGAGGATGATGGAGATGGGAGGTCATCAATGGCTGTTGCTCCGTTGGGAGCTGAGGGCCCAAGAAGAGGAAGTGTGTTGGTTTTACAGTGCAGTCGACAACTTACTAGTCCTAACCTGCATGCCTTTGGAATATGGGAGGAAACTGGAGCACCTGGAGGAAACCCAGGTAGATATGGGGAGAACATATAAACTCCTTGCAGCAGCAGCAGGAATTGAGCCCCGATTGCTGATCTCTGGCATTGTAAAATGTTGCGCTAACCACTATGCTACCAGGCTTTCTGCCCAGCTTGTCCATGCCAACCAAGATGCCCATCTAACCGCATTCTATTTGCCCTTGTTTGATCCATAACCCTCCAGACTTTTCCTCTTAATGTAGATGGCCACACGTCTTTTAAATGTTGTCAATAGAACGTAGAAAAGTACAGCCCTGTACAGGCCTTTTGGCCCACGTTGCTGTGCTGATCTTTTAACCTGCTACAAGAGCAATCTGATACTTTCCTCCCACATAGCCCCCCCCCCCCATGATCGTTCATCCATGTACCTATCCAATAGTCCATTAAATGTTCTTAATGTATCTGCCAGCATCACAACCCCGGCATTGTATTCGATGCACTCACCACTCTGTATGAAAACCTACCTCTGACATCCATCCTATACTTTCCTATAATCACCTTAAAATTATGTCCTCTCATTTAGTCACTGCCACCCTTGGAAAATGGTGCTGGCTGTCCATTCGATCTGTACCTCCTGGTATCTTATACACCTCCGTCAAGTCACCTCTCATCCTCCTTCACTCCAAAGAGAAAACCCTTAGATGTTGTTATTAGACTTGCCTCAGCCACTTGCTCTGAGAGCCCATCCTATCCATGCAGCACCCTCTTCATGAAGAAGTTGCCCCTCAGATCCCCCTTAAAGTTTTCCCTTCTCCCAAAACTTGCCGTCTAGTTTTCTATTCCTGTGTGCATTCACTCTAGCTACACCCCTCAGAATTTTATACACTTTTATAATGTTGCCCCTCTGACTCCAGTGCTCCAAAGAACACCAGGAAGCTTTGACGTTAACAAAAGGAAGTTTAACATTTGTTTAAAAGGAGAGCTTCATGGGTATTTGGGCTCATTCCAGCAGTGGGAGCAGAGTACAGCGAATTAAGGAAAAATACAAAAAGGACAAGTGGGGTGGCTATTGTTGGGAGTAGACCAGTGGTGAGAGGGGGAGTGTCAGGCGTTGGCTCCAAGGGGGCTCCAGCTTCAAAGAGGCATTGGCTCTGGGTAAGTTTCTGTTGAGGTCTCCCTTTTTTTTCTCTCACTATAGCTAGTGTAGTAAATGGCCACTGCGTGTTCTTTATGCTGGATGCTGGAGTCCTGGGAGATCCAGAGTCTCCCAGGGAACTATATCTGCGTGAAGTGCATCCAGCTGCAGCTTCTTGAAGACCTTCGGCTTGTACGGGAGAGTTAATTGATCAGATTTACCGGGAAGTAGTCACCCCGAAGTCGCAGGAGGCGAGTAGCTGGGCGACTGTCAGGAGAAATGGAAATGTGAATAGGCAGTTAGCGCAGAGCACTCCTGTTGCCATTCCACTCAATAATAAGGATAACCTCATGGTAATAATAAGGATAACCTCATGGAGAGCAAGTTACTAGAACTGAGCATGGGTCTCTGGTGCGCAAGGGGAAGAGGGAAAAGAGGGGAGCGGAAGTGATAGGGGAGTCAGTAGTCAGAGGAACAGACAGGAGATTCTGTGGACGTGGACAGGACACCCAGATGGTATGTTGTCTCCCAGGTGCCAGGGTCAGGGACATCCTGGATCGCGTCCACAGCATTTTAGAGAGGGAGGGAGAGCAGCCAGTTGGCTTGGTACATATTGGTACCGAAGACATAGGAAGGAAAAGCAATGAGGACCTGAAGAGAGAATTTGGAGAGCTAGGCAGAGAGCTGAGGAGCGGGACCTCCAGGGTGCTAAGTTCTGGATTGCTCCCTGAGTCACGCACCAGTGAGGGTAGAAACAGGATGATTTGGCAGATAAGTGCATGACTGAGAAGCTGGTGCAGGGGGCAGGGCTTCAGGTTCCTGGATCATTGGGATCTCTTCTGGGGGAGGTATGACCTGTACAAAAGTGATGGGTTGCACCTGAACCCAAGAGATACCAAAATTCTTGTGGGCAGGTTTGTTGGAGCTGTTGAGGAGGTCTTAATCTAATTTAGTGGGTGGGGGGGGGGTTGTTGGAAACCGGAGTGAAGGGGCTTAGGGTAGAACAGATGGTAAGAAAGCAAAGATAGAGTGCAGTCTGACTGTCAGGAAGGGCAGGCAGATGATCAGACAAAATTGCAGCCAGCAAGGTGAGTATCTGTGCATTAGGGATGCAGAATCAAAAAGGGTAGCAATGTGTTATTTCTCAATGCACAGAGTATAAGAAGTAAGCTGGATGATCTTGCTGCACATTTACAGATTATCGGGTATGATGTTGTGGCCATCACTGAATCATGGCTGAAGGGTGGTTGTAGTTGGGAGCTGAATGTCCAAGGCTACATGTTCTATCAGAAGGATAGGAGTGTGGCTCTGCTGGTAAAAAATTGGCTTCAAATCATTAGAAAGATGTGACGTAGGATCAGAAGATGCTGAATCCTTGTGGGTTGAGTTAAGAAACTTCAAGGCAAAATGGACCCTGATGGCAGTTGTATACAGGCCTCCCAACAGCTGCTGGGATGTGGACCACAGATTAAAAAAGGAAATCGAAAAGGAGTGTCAAAAGGCAATGTTATGATAGTCTTGGGAGATTTCAACATGCAGGACGATTGGGAAAATCAGGTTGGTAATAGACCTCGAGAGAGTGGTTTTGTTGAAAGCCTACAAGATGGGTTTTTAGACAATTTGTTGTTGAGCATTCTAGGCAAACAGCTATACTGGTATGAGTGATATATATTGAACTGGAGACAGTTAGGGAGCTTAAGATAAAGGAACCCTGAGGAGGCAGCACAATATGATTGAGTTCAACTTGAAATTTGATAAGGAGAAAGTAAAGTCTGACATAGCAGTATTTCAGTGGAGTAAAGGAAATTAGAGTGGTATGAGAGAGGAGATGGCCAAAGTTCATTGAAAGGACATGCTGGCAGGGATGACAGCAGAGCAGCAATGACGTGAGTTTCTGGGAAAATTGAGGAAGGTGCAGGATAGATGTATTCCAGAAATGAAGAAATACTCAAATGGCAAATCGTATGACTGTGGCTGACAAGGAAAATCAAAACTATTGTAAAAACAAAAGAGAGGGCATACAAAAAGCAAAAACTAGCAGGAAGATAGAGGATTGGGAAGCATTTAAAAACCTACAGAGAGCAACTAAAAGAATGATTAGGAGGGAAAAGATGAAATATGAAAGCAAGCTAACAAACAATATCAAAGTGGATAGTAAAAGCTTTTACAAGTATATAAAAATAAAAGAGAGATGAGAGTGGATATAGTACCCCCGGAAAATGAAGCCAAAGAAATAATACCTTTGGGACAAGGCGATGGCGGGTGAACTAAATGAGTACTTTGCGTTAGCTGTCATTGTAAAAGACACAAGCAGTGTGCCAGATGTTGAAGGGTGTGATGGGGGAGAAGAGAGTGCAGTTACTATTACAAGGGAGAAGATGCTCAAGAAGCTGAAAGACATAAGGGTACATAAGTCACCCAGACCAGATCAACCCTAAGGTTCTGAAAGAGGTAGAGATAGAGATTGTGGAGGCATTAGTAATGATCTTTCAAAAATTGTTGGACTCTGGTATGGTTCTGGAGGACTGGAAAATTGCAAATGTCACTCCACTCTTTAAAAAAAGAGGGAGGCAGCAGAAAGGAACGGAGAGACTTGTTAGCCCAACCTCAGTGTTTGGGAAAATGTTGGAGTCAATTGCTAAGGATGAGGCTATGGAGTACTTGGTGACAAAGGACAAGAAACGACAAAGTCAGCATGGTTTTCTTAAGGGAAAATCTTGCCTGACGAACCTGTTGGAATTCTTTGAGGAGATTACAAGTAGGATAGATAAAGGATGTAGTGGATGTTGTATATTTGGACTTTTAAAAGGCCTTTGACAAGATGCCACACATGAGGCTGCTTACCAAGTTAAGAGCCCATAGTAAACAGGAAAGTTACTGACATGGTTAGAGTATTGGCTGATTGGTAGGAGGCAGCTAGTGGGAATAAAAGAATCCTTTCTGGTTGGTTGCCAGGGACTAGTGGTGTTCTGCAGGGATCACTGTTGAGACCGCTTCTTTTTATGCTGTATATAAATGATTTAGATGATGAAATAGATGGCTTTGTTGCCGAGTTTGCAGATGATACAAAGATTGGTGGAGGGACATGTAGTGCTGTGGAAACAGGTAGGCTGCAGAAGGACTTAGACAGATTAGGGCAATGGGCAAGAAAGTGGCAAATGAAATACAGTGTTGGAAAATGCAGGGTCATGCTCTTTGGTAGTAGAAATAAATGTGCAGACTATTTTCTAAATGGGCATAAAATGCAAAAATCTGTGATGCAGAAGGACTTGGGAGTTCTTGTGCAGAACACCCTAAAGGTTAACTTGCAGGAAAGCAAATGCAATGTTAGCTTTCATTTCAAAAGGTGTAGAATACAAGAGCAGTGATGTGATGGTGGGGCTTTTTAAGACACTGGTGAGGTCTCACCTTGAGTATTGTGAACAGTTTTGGGCTCCTTATCTAAGAAAAGATATGCTGGCATTGGAGAGGTTTCAGAGGAGATTCACAAGGATGATTCTGGGAATGAAAGAGTTATCATATGAGGAATTTTTAATGGCTCTGAGTCTGTACTCACTGGAATTTAGAAGGATGAGGAGGGGATCTCATTGAAACTTTGGAATATTGAAAGGCCTAGTCAGAGTAGATGTGGAAAGGGTGTTCCCCATGGTGGGTGAGTCTAGGACAAGAGGGTACAGCCTCAGGATAGTGGGACGTTCATTTAAAACAGAGATGTGGAGGAATTTCTTTAGCCAGATGGTGCTGAATGTGTGGAATTTGTTACCAGAGGCAGCTGTGGAGCCCAGGTCATTGGGTGTATTTAACGCAGAGCTTGATAAGTTCTTGATTGGACGTGGCATCAATGCTTATGTGGAGAAGGCTGGGGAGTGGGGTTGAGAAAGGGAAAAAAGGATCAACCCTGACAGTATGGTGGAGCAGACTTGATGGGTCAAATGGCCTAATTCTACTCCCATGTCTTATGGTCGTATGGTCTTATGATGGGAAGCTTTTAGTGATTCTCTTTATGCTGGTAGACCTTGGACCCTACCCCTACCACTCATTCACCACTCCTCCTCTGCATGTCCCTCTGCCCCAGTCTTCACTCTGCACCAGAACCACACCATCAAGGCCATTTTCTCTTCTCACTGCTCCTATTGAGAACGAATACTGCTCCTATAGGTACGAAGTCTTAGGTCCCATTCCATCAGGCTCAAGAACAGTGATTACCCTTCAACCATCAGGCTTCTGAACTGGCGTGGAGAACTTCTGTCACCTGAACTCTGAACTGTTTCCACAATCTATGGACACATTTTTCAGGACTCTACAACTCACGTTCTCAGTAGTATTTATTTATTCGTTCATTCATCTATTTTTCTACTGTTTCGTTGATTAATTGTTTTATTTTTGTATTTGCATTTTGTCATATTTTGCATATTGGTTGTTAGTCAGTCTTTGTGTATAGCTTTTCATTGATTCTATTGCATTTCTTTGTTCTACACTAAATGCCTGCAAGAAATTGAAGCTCAGAGTAGTATATAATGACATGCACAAGTTTTGATAATAAATATACTTTGAACTTCTGCTGCCTTCAGCCTTCCTGGTGTTAGAGTTGGTGAGATTAAGAGGTGTGGGCAAGTAACTGCTTTCCACTGGGTGACTGGAACACTACAGGGGCCACAAAGGCAAGACTGTGTTACAGCTTGGAGCATCAGAATTCAATGTTCAATCCTGCCATCCTCTATAAGGAGTCTGTATCCTGTGGAATGCGTGGATTTTCTCCAGGTGCTCTGGTTTCCTCCCGCAGTCTAAAGACACGGATTAGTAGGTTAATTGGTTGTTGTAAATTGTCCTGTGGTTGAGCTAGGGTTAATTTGGGGTTGCAGAGCAGCATGGCTCAAAAGGCTGAAGGGGCCTATTCTGAGCTGAATCTCAATAAATAAATAAAGGATGTAATTGTTATCGGTTTTCACCTCATAGAACAGCTCAATGCTGAAATCCAGTCACATCTTCTGTCAAAATCCTTAACTAAGAAAGGATGTGCTAACACTGGAGAGGATTTAAAGGAGGTTCATGAAAATGATACCAGGATTGAAAGGCTTGTCATATGAGGCAGGTTTGACGACTCTGGGCCTGTACTCACTGAAATTCAGAAGAATAAGTGGGGATCTCATTGAAACCTATCTGATGTTTAAGGGGCTCGATAGAGTAGATATAGATAGGATGTTTCCTATTGTTGGGGAGTCCTGATCCAGGGCATACTGCCTCAGAATTGAGGGACGTCCATTTAGAACAGAGATGAGGAGGAATTTCTTCAGTCGGAGAGTATTGACTGTTTAGAATTTGTTGCGACAAGTGGCTGTGGAGCCAAGTCAATGGGTATATTTAAGGCAGAGATTGATAGATTCTTGATTCGTCGGGGTATGAAGGGTCACGGGGAGATGGCAGGAGATTGGTAATGGATCAGCCATGAAGAAATGGCAGAGCGGACTTGATGGGTCAAATGGCCGAATTTTGCTCCTATATCTTAAGGTCTTATAATCTAAAAATAAAACCATGTTTTTTTGTAAACCCCTGTTGGTATTGGTATTGTTTTATCATGGTCACATGTACTAAGATGCAGTGAAAAGCTTACTTTGCTTGCCATCCAGCCAAACGTGTCCAATGTAAGCACTTACAAGTAGTAAATAGGTAGACAAAGTACAGAGTTAAGAGCTATGGGGAAGTGCAGTGGGGCATGACGAGGTAGATCGGGAAATCAAGAGTTGAAGATTGTGATGACCGTGGCATAGAAGCTCTGTGTAAGCCTGGTGGTAGGAATTCTCAAGCTTGTTCTCAGTGGAACAAGCTTGGTGGGTAGAGAGAATGCCTGTGATGGGGAGACTCTGGGACCAGAGGGCAGAGCACAGCCTCAGAATAGAAGAAAGTCCCATTAGAACAGAAATGACAAGGAATTTCTTTAACCAGGGAGTGGTGAATCTGTGGAATTCATTACCAGAGATGGCTGTGGAGGCCAAGTGATTGGTTATATTTAAAACAGATGTTCATTTGATTAGTATGGGTGTCAAATGTTACTAGGAGAATGTAGCTGACTGATATAAGAAATCAGCCATGATGCGATGGTGGAGCAGAATCGATGGGCCCAATGGCCTAATTCTGCTGAAATGTCGTACGGTGGGGTCTTTGATTATCTGCTTGCTTTTCCAAGGCAGCAAGAGATACGTACAGAGGGGAGGCTATGTTTTCTGATGTGCTGAGCTCTGTGCAGTTTCTTGATGCAATTCATATCCTCTAAATTATTAAGAGGGATCTTGTGCACTCAATTTCACTTCCTTTATTAAAACTGGTGACCACAGCTGCTGTTGGTGATGATCACACATCATGCAGCAGCTCAGAGCTATATCTTGAAGGATTATACTGCAATTCCTGCATGACAGTCTCCTCCCTCTTTGCTGTATAAAAAAAAATCCACCTCAGTTGAATAATGATAAAGTATCAGATAGTTTTTGTTCAAGTAATCACATTTCCTGTGGAGATGTTATTTATTTATTTAGCTGCAGCACGGGATAGGCCCTCCCACACCTTGATCCAAGTCGCCCAGCAATCTCCTGCTTTAATCCGAGTTTAAGGGACAATTTATAATAGCCAATTAACCTACCAACTGGCACTGTAGGAGGAGACTGCAGCATCCGGAGGAAACCCACGCTGTCACTGGGAGAATGCACAACCCCCTTACGGGCAGCAGTGGGAATTGAACTCTTGTCATCTGCACTGTAAAGCGTTGTGCTACTACTGAAGGAATTACTGCAAACCAGGCCTCACGTTAAATAATTTGAATTAGGTTCACATTAGTTATCCTATACACTGGGCTGCAGTGAAATACCTTGCTTGCGTGAAGCTCACAGACTAAGCAGTGTACGTTACAACAATAAATGTAACATTAAATATAGTGATGAGTGATAAACAGCTGAATGGTGCAAAGATCTACCATCAGATTCCTGAATGGACAATGAGGCAACACATGAACATTATTAGTCATAATTACCTCATTATATTATTTTGTTCTCTTACACAGTCAGTCTTAGGCAATGCCAGCACCATTGGGATGATGATAAGGCATCCGTTAGTCTTGCAAGACCATGGATCTGCGCCTGGAAGGTCTTCACTCTCCAGGGCGCAGGCCTGGGCAAGGTTGTTTGGAAGACCAGCAGTTGTCCATGGTGCAAGTCTCCCCTCTCCACGACACCAATGTTGTCCAAGGGAAGGGCATTAATCACAGAGCAATGTGTGATTAAGTGCCTTGCTCAAGGACACAGCACGTTGCCTCGGCTGGGGCTCGAACTCACGACCTTCAGGTCGCTAGTCCAATGCCTTAACCACTTGGCCACATGCCCACACTGCAGCTATCATATACATAACACTTTTTATAGTGTACCCAAAGGTCATTTGGTATTCCTGAAGATTTGAGACTGAGCCACACAGGTGACATTAGACCAGATAGAAACATAGAAACAGAGAAAACCTACAGCAAAATACAGGCCCTTCGGCCCACAAAGCTGTGCTGAACATGTCCCTCCCTTAGAACTACCTAGGCTTTATCCATAGCCCTCTATTTTTCTAAGCTCCATGTAGCCAACCAGGAGTCTCTTAAAACAGGGGCCCCCAACCTTTTTTGCACTGCAGACCGGTTTAATCACGACCAGAATATAGGTGATAAGTGGCAAATACACTCAATTTCGTTTCTAAAAGGGTGTATCTAACGAATTTAATATTAAACACACAGCGCATATTTTCCTTGCATGGATATAGCGATGTCAATTATCAGGGGAGCTTGAAGTAAGTGTTAACGAACTTCCAATAGAAGTGGTAGAGGCAGGTTCGATATTATCATTTAAAGAAAAATTGGATAGGTATATGGGCAGGAAAGGAATGGAGGGTTATGGGCTGAGTGCAGGTCAGTGGGACTAGGTGAGAGTAGCGTTCGGCACGGACTAGAAGGGCAGAGATGGCCTGTTTCCGTGCTGTAATTGTTATATGGTTATATGTCACATAAGTCAATAGCATCATAACATTTTAAGTAACGTTTGGATATTAAACACACAGCACATATTTTCCCTGTATGAACATATAAAATCATTGCAACACACCAATATTGCTGAATCAGTGGGAGCCCTGGGCTGAATACTTGTCCCCTGCAACAAGACGGTGCTATCGAGGGGTGATGGGAGACAGTGATACTCGAAGGGGGTTCCTTATGTCCAGTCTATTCCGCAATTTAGTTTTCGTTGCATTCATTGCAGAAAACTCCGCTTCGCAGAGATATGATGTTGGAAATGGAAGCAAGGTCTTCAGTGCTTTCGTAGCTGTCTCAGCATATTTAGCCTTGACTTTGATCCAGAATGATGGCAGAGCTGTTATGTCCAACATACTTTTCAGCCCATCATCATTTGCAAGTTCGAGGAGTTGATCTCCCTCCTGTGCTGACATGGATGACGTGTGGGTAGTGACCTCGCATGCGTAATGGCTCAGCAGTGGGCGTGACAGGGAATGAGGAAAGGTGCAGCTGACTCATATCGCCAAATCATTTCGTTTCCTCGCGGCCTGTTAGCACATGCCTTGCAGCCCGGAACCGGTCTGCGGCCCGGTGGTTGGGGACTGCTGCTTTAGATAGACACACAGAGGAAAGAAAAAAATCAATTCAAGTTTAGCTGTCGTTCAACCGTACGTGAATACGCATGAATACAACCAAATGAGACAGTGTTACTCCAGGGCCAAGATGCAGAACACGTTGCCAACAGTCATGCTCAGCACAAAGCACACATAGCACATACAAAGATAGCAAGAACATAAAGTAAGGTACAGCCACGCAATAAAATAGTCCAGACCCAAACCATCAATGCCGCAGAAATCTGCAGTCAACCACAGTAGAGCTTGTTTGTGGGAGGGAAGGGTTATTGTTATGTTTTCTGACTTCAAACTGTTAAACTAATTCAAAGGAAAACAAGACAGCCTGGAATGCGAGTCTAACTTTGTACGTTGTTTTAAGCGAGTTGCACATATATTACACGTTAGTGTGATGCAATTCATGTATTTATACATATAACCTGTAATAAATTATTTAGAGAGCAAGAACGCTTACTCAATATATTTACAATATTACTCAAGTACAACTAAAATATTAAATACAAGTTATATTGATCCTGGAGTAGGTTAAAAGATTGTCACAACATGATGGACTGAAGGGCCTGTACTGAAAGTGCTGAACCCTTTTATGTCTGTATGTTCTGTGCTTTACAGTAAAAGTTCTCTGCTTGAAGATTCAGAGAATGACTTTAATAATGTGCATTTTGTTGAGATTGGGTTACTGAAATGTGGCACCTAGCTTCAGGTTACCCGTCTGGGTGATAAATATAAAGCACTTCAGTTCACTGCCCCTGTTGCTGTCTGTGTTCACTTCAGTTTGTGTTAAACTTTCATGAAGAATGTGAATGACCTGCTCTTGCAAAGGTTCCAGCACACCCAGTTGTAGATACTGGAGGTCTTAAATAATGGGACGATTCTGAAGGACTTAGATTAACCAGTGCTGAAAACATTGTTTTGTGCTGAAATTCAAGTTGAAGTTTATTGTCATTCAAGCATACACATGTACACAGCTAAACGAAACCTCATTCCTCCTGGGCCAAGGTGTAAAACACAGCATATATAGTTACGATATAGCAAATACAGTCACAAAATTATAATTAGCACAGGTCTCTGAGTGGCATGGCCTGAATATTGTCAGGTTGACATAAAGTGCGAGGTGCATGTTTGTGTAAGACAGTATAATGTTCTGGACACGATTGTAATAAAACAAGCAGTCATCTAAATGTGGGAAACAGCAGCAATAACATGAAAAGTGACTAGGGCAGGATGAGAGTGAGTTGGGGAGTTGGGGAGTTGGGGTCGTGGTGGTAGGGCATTCAGACTGTGTGTATGGGTGCTGGGGGGGCAGCAGGGTGTTAAGAAGTCTAACAGCCTGGGGGAAGAAGCCGTTACCCAGCCTGACAGTTCTGTTTCTATTTCTGTGGTATCGTGTGCCCGATAGTAGGAGGTCAAAGAGATTGTGGGAAGGATGGGAAGGGTCCTTGGCAATGCTAGAGGCACTGCATATGCACTGTTTCTGATATATACCCTGAATTTCTAACTCCTGTTTCTAATTCCTAACTCTTGCTAGGATACCACACTGTATTCATTTCTAATATTCTTACAGATTTCCAGTAATGTCCTGGAACAAATCACAAGCTTTGCCTCAGGAACTTCTTACCATCTGCCTTTGGCTCATCACATCCAGCTTATTTTCGATATGATGGAGTGTGCCCTTAACATCAACGGTCTAATAGACTTTGCTATCCAGGTAAGCTTGCAATCTGGATTGTTCAGGCGATAAACCAGGGATTTATGATGAAGTGGTTTCACTCTGGGAGAATCTTGGGGCACCACGGTAGAGTAGCGATTGGCGCACCGCTTTACAGCAAACACTGATTGGGGTTTGATTTTCGCCGCTGTCCGTAAGGAATTTGTATCCTCTCCCTGTGACTGCTTGGGCTTCCTCCAGGTGCTCGGGTTTCCTCCCACAGTCCGAAGATCTGCAGGTTATGGTGAGTGAGCTGTAGGCATGCTGTGCTGGTGCTGGAAGAGTTGTGACATTTGTAGGCTGTCAGCATGATTTGATTTGATGCAAACAGCACATTTCATTGTATGTGACAAATAAACCTAGGTTAATCTCTGTCATTTCACCAGAGCACTTCATGTGAAGTACTTCTGTTCAATCTCTCCACTGTTGTATTGCAGGGAGTAGAACATGTAATCTGCACACTTATGGAACATCTCTGACCTATAATGATAATACCATAAGCACATAAGATATAAGAGCTGACTTGGGCCATTTGGCCCATCGAGACTGCTCCATTTATTATCCCTGTCAACGGCATTCTTCTACCTTCTCCCCGTAACCTCTGATGCCCTGACTAATCAAGAACCTATCAACCTCCACTTTAAGTATACTCAATAACTTGTCCTCCACAGCCCTCTGTGGTGATGAAATCCCCAGATTCACCACCCTCTGGCTAAGGAGATTCCTCTTCATCTCTGTTCTGAGTGGACTCCCCTCTATTCTGAGGCTGTTCTCTCTGGTCCTGGACTCCACCACTGTAGGAAACATCCTCTCCACATTCACTCTATCTAGGCCTTTCAATATTTAGGTTTGTTTTCTCTGTTTTACATGACATGGATTATTGATTTGCATCAATAAAGCAATGCAAGGACATAAACTTAGTGGCCACTTTATGAGGTCCCTCCTGCCGTTGAGTGTATGTTCGTGGTGATTTGCTGCTGTAGTCCATCCACTTCAAGGATCGATGTGTTGCGCTTTCAGAGATGCGCTTCTGCACACCACTGTTGTAACACAGTGTTATTTGAGTTACTGGCACCTTCCTCTCAGCTTGAACCCATCAGGCCATTTTCCTCTGACCTCTCTCATTAATAAGGTGTTTTCACCTGCAGAACTACCAGCTACTGGATGTTATTTTGTTTTTCGCAGCATTCTCTGTAAACACTAGAAACTGTTGTGTGTGAAAATCCCAGAAGATTAGCAGTTTCTGAGATACTCAAGCTACCCTGTCTGGCACCAACAATTATGGTCAAAGTCACTTAGATCACATTTATTCCCCATTCTGATGTCTAATCTGAACAACAATTGAACCTCTTCACCATGTCTGCCTGTGTTTATGCTTCAAGTTGCTGCCACATGATTGGCTGATTAAATATTTGCATTAACAAGTATTACAGGTGTACCTAATAAAGTGGCCACTGAGTGTAAAATGCTCTTAGTTAAATAAAGTGCAAAAAAAAGAAATAACAAGTTAGTGTTTCTGGGTTAATGGACCATCCAGAAATCTGATGGTGGAGGAGAAGAAGCTGATTCTGAATTGTTATTCTGCATCAAGTCCCCTTTGGGAAAACTGCTGTCAAACCTTTTTCATGGGGAGGGTGAACATCCAGAAGTTATTGTACACATGGGCACAAAGTACATAGGTAGCAAAGTACATAGGTCCTATGGAGTGATTATAGGGAGTCGGCGAAGAACTTAGAAGCAGCAGGACTTCAGTGTATTAATCTCTGGATTGAGTGTGGAATGAGCTGCCAGCAGGAGTGGTGGATGCCTGTTCGAATTCAACATCCAAGACAAGTTTGGATAGGTACATAAATGGGAAGGGAATGGAAGGCTATTGACCAGGTGCAGGTCGATGGAACTAGGCATAATAATAATTTGGCACAGACTAGATTGGCCGAAGGGCCTGTTTCTGTGCTGTAGTGCTCCGTGGCTCTTCTATAACTCTACTTCTGATGCCAAGTGCATGTGAGGGTAAGAATTGGAGGACATGGCAAAGGGATGTGTGGCCGATAAATTGGTGTAGGGGCCAGGAATTCAGATTTCTAGACCATTGAGATTGCTTCTGGGGCAGAGGTGATTTGTACAAGAGAGACAGATTACACCTGTTGAAGTGGGGGGCGGGGGCAGTGCTATTATCCTGGCAGATAGATTTGGTGGTGTTACTGGTGTGGGTTTAAACTAAATTGGCAGCGGGGTAGGATCCCAGTCAGCAGAGTTGTAAATAAGAGGCTAGAAAGTGATAGCAAATTGAATAGATTTGACAGACAGGAGAAAGGTCAGGAACAGAGAAAGCCAATAGGGTTAAATTATATTCATTTCAATGCAAGATGTCTGTCAGGTAAGGTGGGTGCACTCTGGGCTTGGATAGCGACCTGGGACTGGGATATTATAGCCATTATGGAAACAGAGCTAAGGGTAGAACAAGTCTGGCAGCTTATTGTCCTGGGGTACAGGTTCTTAAAATGGTGGGGGTACACTGGCTTGATGCTGGAAAGCAAGAGAGCAATGGTAGAATGTTATTTCCCTACTGGAAGCCTGTGACTAGTGGTGTGTCTCAGCAGCTGGTACTGGGCCCACTGTAGTTTGACATTGATGTTAATGATTTGAATAAGACTGTACGGGGCACAGTTGGTAAGTTTGCAGATGACATGAAATAAGTGGTATAGTGGACAATGAAGAAGATTATCGAAATTACAGTGTCTTGATCAGCTGGAATGGCAAATGGATTTTAACTTAGATGAGTGGGAGGTGTTGCATTTTGGAAAGTCAGATCCAGGTAGAACTTCCATAGTGAATGGTAAGGCTCTAGTGAGTGTTGTAGAAACTAAGAGTGCAAGTATGTATTTCCCATAAAGTGGAGCCCCAGCTATACAGAGTGGTGAGGAAGGCGTTTAGCATGCTGGCCTTCATAAGTCATACATTGAGTCTAAATGTGGAGAGGTTATCGTGTAGTTGAACAGGGCCCTGCTGAGGTCACATGTGGAGTATTGTGTTCAGTTTTGGTTGTTCTGCCATAGGAAATATATTATTAAACTGGAAAGAGTGAAGAAAATATTTACAAGGATGTTGACAGGATTTGAGGTGCTGAGTTATAGGGAAAAGTCGGACAGATTAAGTTTTTATCCTTTGGAGTGTTGGAGACTGATATGTAATCTTACAGACATACATAAAATCATGAGGGACATTGGTTTGGTGGAGTGAACACACTTGGTCTTTTTTCCAAAGTTGGGGTATCAAGGACTAAAGGTTTAAGATGGGAAGGGAAACGATTATGAAGATCTTTTTACACAGGTGTTTCTATCTATGTGGAAGAGGATGTAGTCGAGGCAGGATTAATAGCAATTTTTAAAGAACATTTGGACAGGTACACAGATTGGAAAGGTTTAGAAGTTTATGGGTCAAGTTTGGCCAAATGGGACTAGCTTGAATGAGGCATCTTGGTCAGTCTAGACCAGTTGGGCTGAGTGGCCTGTTTCTATGCTGTGTGACTCTATATGGCTTAGGTCTAGCAGCTAATTAACTTATCAATCCGCACGTTTTTGGAATGTGAGAGGAAATGAGAACAGCTGGAGTGAGCCTTCGTGGTCACAGGGAGAACATGCTGACTCCACACAGACAAAACCAGAGGTCAGTATTAAACCCATGTCTCTGGAGCTGTGTGGATGCAGTTCTGCTAGCTGTGTCGCCAACTTGTATGACAAAAAAAAAGACTTTTGCTCTCACCTCTGGAAAGTGTCAGAACTGCGTTCTCTGGTTGTTGGCCGTCCACTCATTGGAAGTACTTCAAAGGCACAGGAGACTGCAGACACTGGAATTGGGAGCAACAGGCTAAACACTAGAGGGGCTTGGAGTTCTTCCAGTGTCTTGTGTGTTGCATTGGAAATGACTTGTTATCTGCGCTATCAAAATCCTTCAGGACAGCATCTATGGAGAGAAATGGACGGTCAATATTTCTTATCGAGTCTCTTCATCTGGACATTTGAAACATTGACTGTCCATCTCCCTCCATAGATGCTGCCCAACCCACTGAGTTCCTCCAGTGTTCAGTGTGTTGCTCCAGGTTCCAGCATCTGCAGTCTCTCGTGTCCCTATCAAAATCCTTCGCAGTTTTTAGAATCTCTGATAACGCTTCTTTGAAGTTTCTCTGTTTTTTTCAGAAAATGGCTCCCCCCATCTCTCTACATAACTGAAGTCCCTCATCCCCACTCCCATTCCAACAATCCTTCCTCCCCTACAAAACTTTCACACCCTGAAATGCACTGTCCACAGCTGGGCTCCGTACTGCTGCTGAAGTCTGAATCGTGAATTCTGGAAGTTTGAAATGTGTCGGTTGCATATCACATGCTCTAATCCTGTGTGTTTAATGCCTCAGTTGCTGAATGAATTAAGTGTGGTGGAAGCAGAGCTGTTGCTGAAGTCGTCAAGTCTGGCTGGGAGCTACACCACAGGGCTGTGTCTGTGCATTGTGGCAGTGCTTCGACGTTACCATTCCTGCCTCGTGCTCAATCCCGACCAGACAGCACAAGTGTTTGAAGGGTGAGCTTTGGAGTTTTGTTGTATAAGGGGTACAGATGGGGTAAATGCAAGCAGGCTTTTTCCACCGTGGTTG
The DNA here is from genome assembly GCF_030028105.1 of Mobula birostris. Classification (NCBI taxonomy): domain Eukaryota; kingdom Metazoa; phylum Chordata; class Chondrichthyes; order Myliobatiformes; family Myliobatidae; genus Mobula; species Mobula birostris. The sequence continues at coordinate 17,837,429 of NC_092373.1, read as the reverse complement.
GATGAGACTAGAACTAGAGGTCATGGTTTGAGGGTGAAAGGTGAAAATGTTCAAGGGGAACACGAGGGGGAACTTCTTCACTCTGAAGGTGTCGAGAGTGTGAAGTGAGCTGCCAGCGGATGTGGTGGATGCAGGTTCGATTTCAATATTTAAGAGGAATTTGGATAGGTACGTGGATGGGAGGGGTATGGCGGACTATGGTCTGGGTGCAGGTCGATGGGACTAGACAGATTAATAGCTCAGCACGGATAAGATGAACCAAACTGCATTGTAGTGAGTTATGAATCTCTGATCTCTGAAATTTCCGCAGATTCTTTGGTGTGCAAAGGTCAGTCATGGTTGCAGTCAAAAGTTGGTTATAGAACATTACAGCATAGGAACAGGCCCTTCGGCCCACAATATCTGTGCCACGATGCCAGATCGAACTAATCCTTATATCTGTACATGATCCACGTGCCTCCATTCCCCCAACATCCATGAGCCTATCTAAAAGCTTTTTGAATACCACCATTACATCTCCCTCCATCAACACCCCATTCTAGGCAGCCGCCACTCCCTGTGTGAAACAAAATCTTGTCCCGTACATCTCCTTTAAACACGTCTCCCACCTCACTTTATCCTTTTTTAGAGATACAGCATGGAACAGGACCTTCTGGTCCAACGAGCCACACTGCCCAGCAAACCACATATTTAACCCTAGTCTAATCACAGGATGATTTACAATGACTAATTACCCTACTAACTGCCCTACGTCTTTGGACTGTGGGGGGAAACCAGAGCCCCTGGAGGAAACTCCGTAATGAGATTTGTGGACGATACCACAGTGGTTAGCCTGATCTCGGATGAGGACGAAACAGCCTCCAGGCTTGAAGTGGATCATTTGACGGAATGGTGTAAGGACAACGACCTGGTCCTTAGCACTTCTAAAACAAAAGAGATGATCATTGACTTCAGGAGATCAAAGGTCAGAGTACACACCCCCCTCCATATACATGGAGAGGTAGTGAAAAGTGTGGAAAATCTAAAGTTCCTTGGAATTATGTTGTCAAAACAGCTGATGTGGACCACTAACACCTTGTTGCTTGTAAAAAAGGGACAACAAAGACTCTTCTTCCTCAGAAAACTGAAACAGGCCAAACTCCCACAAAAGCTGTTGCTTAACTTCTAATTAGATTATGAGAACAGTCAGTCCTCTTTTAATGTCATTTAGAAATGCATACATGCATTAAGAAATGATACAATGTTTCTCCGGAGTGATATCACAGAAAAACAGGACAAACCAAAGACTAACACTGACAGAACCGAATAATTATATAGTTACAGCAGTGCAAAACAATACCATAATTTGATGAAGAACAAACCATGAGCACAGTAAAAAAAAGTCTCAAAGTCCCCGAGTCGATCGACTCCCGAGTCCCCGATAGCAGGTGGCAAAAGGGAGAAACTCCCTGCCATAAACCTCCTGGCACCGTCAACTTGTCGATGCCTTGGAAGCAACCGACCACAGCCAACACTGAGTCCATCCATCCGAAAACTTCGAGCCTCCGACCAGCCCCTCCGATACAGCCTCCCGAGCGCCATCCTCTGCCAAGCACCTTCGGCCTCGCCCCGGCCACTGAAACAAGCAAAGCCGAGGATTCGGTGCCTTCTGCTCCGGAGATTCCGGTTACCACACAGTAGCAGCGGCAGCGAAGTGGGCATTTCAGAAGTTTTCCAGATGTTCCTCCGTACTCTCATGTCTGTCTCTATCAAATCAGAATTGTGCATGGTCCCCTACTTGACAGATACAGATATCATTCACCGGAGAGGCCGCGCGCACTGCCATTGTGGCGCCATCTTCTCCTCTTAGAAGCACAATCGAAACCATCCTGACCAACAGCGCCGCAGTGTGGTATGCCAGCTGCATAGCCGCTGAGCGACAAGACCTGCATCGCGTGGTGAAGGCGGCCCAGCGAATTGTCAGGATGGAGCTCCCAGGACTGGACACCATCTATTCCAGCAGACTCAGGAGGAAAGCAATCAGCATAACCAGAGACACCACACACCCCGGCCACTCCCTGTTTGACCCGCTGCCGTTCAGCAAAGGGTTCAGGACACTAAAAGCCAGAACAAATAGACTGAGGAACAGCTTCTATCCCAGAGCTGTGGCCTCCATCACACCACTCCCACAGAACAATGATTGAAACTGTGAGCACACACATGCACACACAAGGACTCAAATACTTGCACTAACGGCACTTTGTGCATTACTGTGATATTCTGGTGCTGCTGCTACTTATTTTCTGCTACTTATCTATTTAATACTGTTTTTCTATTACTGTCTTGTTTTTATCTACTGCTTTATTTAATCGCCTGAGAGGAAGCCAAACAGAGTTTCATTGTACCTCTGTATAATGACAATAAAGATCATTCAATTCAATTCACTTCAGTGGGGAGAACGTATAAACTCCTTACAGGCAGCAGTGGGAATTGAACCCCAAACTCTGACGCCCCAGGTGTAATAGCATCATACTAACCGCACACTACCATAGAACTCAATACCCTCTAGAATTAAACAGTTCTAACTTTTGGAAAAGATTGGTGTCTCACATAAATTTTCTAAGCTCCTCTCAGATCTCCTCTCGGTGTCTTAGGTTCCCGAGAAAAAAATTAGTGTTGTTAATGATGTAAAAAGCTAGAAATGTTGCAGCAGTCGGGTAATGAAGTGAGAAAAAAAGAGTTCAATATTGTCAAGCTTATTTTTAAATTTGTTTTAGAGATACGTGTAGCAGTCCCTACCAACCCAGGATTCCACACCACCACCCATGTGAACAATTAACCTAATAACCCAAACCTCTTTGGAATGTGGGCAGAAACCGGAGCATCCGGAGGAATCCCACACAGTCCCAGGGAGAATGTACAAGCTCCTTACTGACAGTAGCAGGAATTGAACCGGGGTTGCTGGTCTTGCAGTAGTGTTACACTAACTGCTATGCTACCGCGCCGACTGATTTGGATCAGTCTCCATCACACAGACTGAACTCAGCAACTTTTAACAAAAAGATATTGCTCTTCAGTCACAGCTGTCCATTCTTGTCACCGTCTGTCCACCACATCCCCCCCTTGTCCCCTCCCACCCCCACCATTGTCCATGCTTCCCTCTGCACCCCAGATTCCTGATGAAAGTTGGTTTCCTCTTTCACTCTCCCAAAGGAATCAGTGTCTTAGTCATGGGTTACCATTCACTGAATGTGTTCACCTCTGCTCACTGACTCAATAACCACCCGTTTGTCTACTTCTAAGTCTTTCATTTGATGTGATACTCTTCTCATTCGATTTCACTTTATAGAGCTTAATACTTCATATCTCATAACATAGGTCAAGCTTATCTTCAACGTGCTGTAGATACAGAAGAATGATACTATTTAAGCAGCATTTGGATTTTGGATTGGAGTCAGTCTCCATGACTATCAATTACTTCCATAAGACCTTAGACCATAAGGCATAGGAGCAGAATTAGGAAGCACTAGGAGCAGAATACTTCCTTAGGATGATGAGAAAAATTGGCATGTCCATATTGACCCTCACCAATATTTATCGAAGCACCACAGAAAGCATCTTATCTGGATGCCTCATAGTTTGCTATGGGAACTACTGTGCCCTGGACCACAAGAAACTGAAGAGAGTTGAGGGCCCAGCTCACTTTGCGGTCTACATTTCTCACTGCATTCATTAAGCAGGCAACATGATCAAAGACCTCCAACCACCCTGGACATTCCCTGTTCACCCCTCTTTCCATTGGCAGTACATATAGGCATCCGTTAGTCTCATGAGACCATAGATTTGCGCCTTGGAAGGTTTCCAGGGCACAGGCCTGGGCAAGGTTGTATGGAAGACCAGCAGTTGCCCAAGCTGCAAGTCTCCCTTCTCCACGCCACCGATGTTGTCCAAGAACCCTTATAGCCTGGCACCAGTGTCGTCGCAGAGCAGTGTGTGGCTCAAGGACACACATTCTGCCTCAGTCAAGGCTCGAACTATAAAGGCATCCATTAGTCTTGTGAGACCATGGATCCGCGCCTGGAAAGTCTTCACTCTCCAGGGCGCAGGCCTGGACAAGGTTGTATGGAAGACCGACAGTTGCCCATGCTGCAAGTCTCCCCTCTCCACGACACCGATGTTGTCCAAGGGAAGGGCAAGGACCGATACAGCTTGGCACCAGTGTCGTCGCAGAGCACTGTGTGATTAAGTGCCTTGCTCAAGGACACAACACGCTGCTTTGGCTGGGGCTCGAACTAGCAACCTTCAGGTCACTAGTGGAATGCCTTAACCACTTGGCCACGCGCCAACACTTGGCGGTACATACAAAAGCCTCAAAGCACACTCCACCAGGCTTAAGAACAACTTCTATCCCGCGTGTTATCAGACATTTGAAGGAGCCTCTTGAACAATAAGATGGACTTTTGTCCTCACAAGCCACCTTATCATGGCCTTAGACCATAACAAATCAGAAGACATGGGAGCAGAATTAGACCATTTAGCCTACAGAGCCTGCTTCACCTTACAATCATGCTGATTTATTATCCCCCTCAACCTCCTCGTAACCTTTAACACCCTTACTAATCAAAAACCTGTCAACCTCTACATTAAGTATACCCAATAACTTGTCCTCCATAGCCACCCACAGACCCACCACTCTCAGGCTAAAGAAATTTCTCCTCAATCCCTGTCCTAAAGGGACAACCTTGTACCTCATTGTCTACCTGCACTGCACTCTCTCTGTAAATAACACGATGTTCTACATTCTGGTATTGTTTTTCCCTGTATTACTTCAATGTATCAATGTGGTGAACTGGATGACATGCAGAACAAAGTTTTTCACTGTACCTTTAGATTTAAACAGTGATCAGGATAGCACAGCTGTAAGCAAATCCGTACTACAAATGGTATGAGTGTGAGACAGAAAGGTTCACGGTTTCAGAGCTTGATCCAAACGGAGCTTGCCAATGTTTAACCTTTTTTTTCTAAATCCTCGGACGCAGCCTGAATGACTAAGTATTTCTAACACTTCCTGCCAGCACTGACTACTAAAAGATCTGAAATGGTAGGTGAGGAATCAAGAATAGGTTGAATTGATTTTTTTCAATCCACAGACTGATTCTTCTGATTTCCTTTTTACGTCTTCTTTCTTGCAGACTCTGTGGGGTAGTAAAGCACGTTGTCAATCCTTCAGAATGTTCCTCTCCTGAAAGGTGCATCCTGGCCTACCTGTACGACCTTTACGTATCCTGCAGCCACCTAAGAAGCAAGTTTGGTGATCTTTTCAGGTGAATAACAACGCTTCCTTAACACCTGGCAATGGCACCCTTTTTTTCCCGGGCTGCAGAAGCGTTACTTTGGTTAATTTTTAACGAACTCTCAGCATAGGATCACAAGTTCAAAGAACTTAATAAAATAGTCACAAACACAAGATATTCTTCAGATAACACACATCATCTCCAGCATCTGCAGAATTCATCGTGTTTACATTCTGCAGATGCTGGAGATACAAAGTAATGCATACAAAATGCTGGAAGGACTCAACAGGTCAGCGAGCATCCAAGGAAATGAATAAACAATGGATGCTTCAGGCCAGGACTCTCCATCAGGAAGGGAAGGAAGGGAGAAGAAGATGGAATAAGAAGGTGGGGGAGAGGAAGGAGTACAAGCCAAAAGGTGATAGATGAAGTCAGGTGGGTAGGGGAGGAGGAGTGAAGTAAGAAGCTGGGAGGTGATAGGCGGAAAAAGCCAAAGGGCTAAAGAAGAAGTAATCTGATAAGGAGAGTAGAGCGGACCACGAGGGAAAGGGAAGGAGGATTGGCACCAGCAGACGGTGATTCACAGGTGAGGAAAAGAGGTGAGGTAAGAGGGGAGCCAGAGTGGGGAGTGGAATAAGAGGGAATGGAGGTGTGGAAAATTAGAGAAATAATCACAACCATTGTCTGGTCATTAGTATACTTCCTTATTCTGATGCTATTGCAAACAGAATCTTGTTGTAAATGATTCCAGTTGTAAGTTATTGAAATATAATTGTTATTAATAACCTGTGTGATATCTGAGCTATGCTTGGTGATTATGGACAGAGGCGTGAGAGATTTCAGTCATTACCTGAAAGGTTTACTTTGAGGTTCAGCATGATAACCGGCCGCTCTGCCCAATGAGCCCAGGCCGCTCCATTACGCCCATGTGACCAATTAACCCCCCTGACCCAACACACACAAAATGCTGGAGGAACTCAGCAGGTTAGGCAGCATCTATGGAAACGAGTAAACAGTTGACATTTCAGGCTGAGACCCTTCATCAGGGCTGGAATGGAAGGGGAAGCGTTCTGGGATGTCTTTTTGAACCATATTATTGCAATTCTTTCTTTATATTATCTACTATGTGCAAAAAGACTAATATCTGTTTGTGGTTAAACAATTAAACATAATCCCTTGTAATTCTAAAAGGATCCTTGGTTGTTGATGCATTCTTTTCAAACAATTCCAGTTGATTGAGTTGTGCTTACCGAAGTGGATCTCTAAATAAAATAAAGCCTAAGATCTCTCAGCCTGTCAGTATGGGTTCCGATTTGAAGTTCAACCCCGTCCCAGTGAGGAAAATGATAATACCACGGGCCATAACCTCAAGGTGATTTAAGGAAAATATTCACCGTCCTTTGACAAAATAGATTCCTCCTCATCTCAGTTCTTAAGGAAGTATCATGAGCAGATTTTGGGCCCTTTATCTAAGAAAGGATGAGCTGGCATTGGAGAGGGTCCAGTGGAGATTCACAGGAATGAATGAAATGGCTCTGGGCCCGTACTTGCTGCAATATAGAAGAATGAGGAGTCTCACTGAAACCTATCGAATATTGAAATGTCCAGATAGAGTGGACATGGAGAGGATGTTTCCTATGGTGGGGCAAAGCCTCAGAGTAGCTTTAGGAAAAAGATGAAGAGGAATCTCTTTAGCCAAAGGGTGGTGAATCTGTGACACAGACCGCTGCGATGGCCAAGTCATCGTGTATATTTATTGATAGGTTCTTGATTAGTAAGTAAAGTAAAGGCATCCGTTAGTCTTGCGAGACCATGGATCTGCACCTGGAAAGTCTTCACTCTCCAGGGCACAGGCCTGGGCAAGGTTGTATGGAAGACCAGCAGTTGCCCATGCTGCAAGTCTCCCCTCTCCACGACACCAATGTTGTCCAAGGGAAGGGCATTAGGACCCATACAGCTTGGCACCAGTGTCGTCGCAGAGCAATGTGTGATTAAGTGCCTTGCTCAAGGACACAACACGTTCCCTCGGCTGGGGCTTGAACTCACGACCTTCAGGTCGCTAGTCCAATGCCTTAACCACTTGGCCACATGCCCACACGATTAGTAAAGGTGTCAAAGGTTTTGGGGAGAAAGCAGGAATGGGGTTGAGGGGGATAATCAGCCATGGTGGAATGGCGGAGCAGACTGGAAGGGTCGAACGGCCTGATTCGGTTCCTGTGTCCTGTGGTCTTATGGCCCTGAATTGGTGTTCAGGCATGAAAGAACTTTGTGGCAAAAGATAAACCTTTTCTGTTCATACCATGAGTAGACAAAATCTGATTTCTCATTTCTGATTCTGAAGCTCTTTTGCGAACTGTCCAGGTCAAGATTGGCTTCACTTTCTGTTTGATAGCTTAGTGACAGCACATAGATATTTTTGTTTGTGTTATGCAAAGTTTAAGCGCCTCCCAAAGATAGAAATCAGAGAGAGATGTTCTCACTCCACACTTACCATCCAGGCTTTCTGTCTTATCCGGTTACCTTCTATTCCTGTAACTTGTTTGGGTTAAAACATCGACACCTTTTTCGACTTGTCTAACTTTTAAATTAATGCCCTTGAGGTTTCGGTAGTGATCCAACCGCATGAACTGCTGAGTTCCACAGTGATGAACAAATGGCAGTGTTTCCTCATCGAGATGCTATGAGACTTGGATCACCTTTTGCCCACCACATCTCCCAGCCCCTCTTTAAACTGATATCATCTAACATGGACTGCGACCACATCAGGGTCACTGAAACAACCAGAGGGATCATTTGACAACCATCAGTTTGAAATAAAAACACTTGGGAAATGATCCTTGAGTATTTAAAAATGGGAGGAAAATAAACCAGATCGGGTTCCTTCCCTGCAGGGATTTTAATTGCTGCATTTGCTGAAATGAAAATATTAACCTTGGCACAAATTATTTATTTGTATTTATTTAGAGATCCAGCACAGTAACATGCCCTTCCGGCCCAATAATCCTGCGTCACCCAATTATATCCATGTGACCAATTAACCTACTAACCCTTATGTCTTTGGAGTATGGGAGGAAATTGGAGCATACAAAGGAAACCAGCAAGGTCAGTGGGGAGAACATACAAACTCCTTATAGACAGTAACGGTAATTGAACCCGGGTCACTGGCACTGTAATAGTGTTATGCTAACCCCTACTCTGCTGTGCTATTCCTTGTCATAAACATTATATTGACTTTCGCAGTGATATTGTTAAAGTGCCTGGTAATTCAGCAGATTTTGCCAGCCAGGTTTAATAAGGCATGGCAGAAACTAAAGGGACCCCGATTTTTTTCACACAGAGGATGGTGAGTGTATGGAATGAGCTGCCAGAGGAGCCGGTCAAAGCAGGCACAATTGCAATGCTTAAAGAGCATCTGTACGGGTACAGGGATAGGAAAGTTTCAAAAAGCAGGCAAATGGTGGACAACTTGCTCTTCTTAGACAAGTTGGGCCGAAGGGCTTGTTTCCATGTGGTGCAACTATGAACCTAATTGAAATTATTTGTCTTAAAGAGATTGACTTTATTTGTCACATATACAGTACAGTACAAAAGCCTTAGGCAGAGTAGATTTTTTATATGGTTTCACAGAGCCCTGATCTCATCATCATTGTGGCTGTCTGGAATTACCTGGAGAGACAGAAGCAAGCAAGACAGCCAAAGTCTGCAGAAGAACCATGGCAAGTTTTCCAAGATGTTTGGAATAACCTACCTGCTTATTTTCTCATAAAACTGCACAACAGTGTACTTAAGAGTACTGATGGAGTTCTAAGTGCAAAGGGTGGTCCACCAAATATTGATCTGATTTAGTTTACTGCTCTTTATCATCATTTTTTGATGTTTAAAAACTCTTCATTATTTTTGAAAGCATCTTCACTTTACAGAATTTTTACGTGTGCCTAAGACTTTTGCACAGTACTGTACATTGAAGCATATGGTGAAATGTGTCAATGACCAAGACAATCTGAGGACGTGCTGCGGCTCCCGCGTAGCTTGCACACAACCTACTAACCCGTATGTCTTTGGAATGTGTGGGGAAACCAGAACACCCGGAGGAAACCCATGTGCTCACGGGGAGAACGTACAAACTCCTTACAGGCAGCAGTGGGAAATTGAACCCAGGTTGCTGGTACAGCAAACCGTGACACTAACCACAATGCCACCTTGCAATGATTAAGCTTCTGAGCACTTATTAAGAGCAAAAGCATCCGGGCAATAAAAATGATACAAAAAAATTGCTGAGCTTTAAAGTAGTGTAAATGGTTGATTCTAGTTCCACCATTGTAATGCTGCTTTTCAACCTCAATGGTAAACAGTATTTACTTGAAATAGCTCGGTTGTCTGTTGGAAGGACTTTGATGGCCTTCAGGCAGTTGCAGAGTCGTAAACTTTTAGCCCCAGTTGTGAGGAAGCTCATTGGCAGAGCAGTTAGTGTAGCTGCCTGACAACTCAAACTCCAGATAGCCATGTCTAGCTTAGACCCTGTATGCTTTCTGTCTGGAGCTTGCAAGTTCTCCCTGTGACTGCATGAGTTTCCAACAGTGCTCCAGGTTCCTCCCAAACTTCTGACTTTGTGGGTCAGCAGTTTAATTAGCCACTCTAATTTGCCCTTTCTGTAGGTATATGATGGAATTTCGGGGGAGCTGATGGGAGTAAGGGCAGAATTTTAAAAATGGGTTTAATGTAAATAGACGCAGTGCACCCTTAGTTATATTTTTTGTTTTATTATTTAGAGGTACAGCGCAGTAAAAGGTACTTCCACCCCAGCGAGCCCTCCCAATTATACAAGTGAACAATTAACTTACGAATCTGTATTCATAGAAACATAGAAAACCTACAGCACAATACAGGTCCTTCTGCCCACAAAGCTGTGCCAAACATGTCCTTACCTGAGAAATTACCTGAGGTTACCCATAGCCCTCTATTTTTCTGAGCTCCATGTACCTATCCAGGAGTCTCTTAAAAGACCCTATCGTATCCACCTCCACCACCGTCGCCGGCAGCCCCTTCCATGCACTCACCACTCTCTGCGTAAAAAACTTACCCCTGACATCTCTGTACTCACCTTTGGAAGGTGGAGGAAACTGAAGCACCCGGAGGAAACCCACACACTCAGGGGGAGAACATACAAACTCCTTACAGACAGCAGCAGAATCGATCCTTGGTCACTGGCTCTGTAATAGTGTTACCCTAACCACGACACCACTTTGCTACCCACGTAACTATGTTGTAATGGAATAGGTCACCAGACTAACGTATCGATTATGGAAAGGCTGCATTCCTAGAAAACACAGCTTCCTCTTCACTACTGAATCCCATGAAACGTCGACTGTACTCTTTTCCGTAGATGCTGCATGACCTGCTGAGTTCCTCCAGCATTTTGTGTGCGTTGCTTGGTTTTCCAGCATCTGCAGATTTTCTTTTGTTTGTTTTAACGGACAATTATTTGTTACAGGAAGATTTCCTTTCGACAGTAATATCCCAATTTGTACTTGGTCTATAGGCAAAGAAATTATTATTGTAGGCAAAAGAGAAGGGCTTGTTGTTTTAATTAAGAAGCAGATGTTACATTGATTGGTAATTGTACAGGTTTCTATAGTAGAGATTGCTGAGTCAGTTTCTAAAATCAGTCCCTTAAGTGGCCTCCTGCTGTGAACTAGCAGCCTACAATCATTGTACCTGGTAAACTTTTTCAGTTCTCCCTGTTCATTTTGTGCTCATTCATTCCCACACAAAATTGTTCAGAGGGTATCTCTATTCTTTGTCTAAGATTTGGCAGTAGTTCCATCAGGGAAAATTTCCATTAACACAACTGCCATGACGTGGGCTACAACATACTGTTTACATGCTATATGACTCGATGAAGTTTTTGGTTTTTCACAATTTGAATGTAATGAGATGTGTTTTCTTATCCTCAGTAGCGCCTGTTCAAAGGTTAAGCAAACGATTTACAGCAATGTGCAGCCCTCCAACTCCAACCTGCTCTGGGACCCCGACTTCATGCTGGATTTCATTGAAAATCCGTCTGCCCATAATGTCAATTACTCGATGCTGGGGAAGATTCTGAGTGACAACGCGGCCAACCGCTACAGCTTTGTCTGCAATGCCCTGATGAACGTATGCATGGGACACCAGGACACAGATAGGTAGAATCGCCTAGTGCAGTTGAATCTTGTGAAGAGGGAAGTGAATGATATCACTGGGGAACATGTTCATCCTCTCTCTCTAATTACTTCTCTCTGTTAAAGGCCATTCAGATGCTCCACATGGAAAAAATTTGGTGTTCCACAACTGTAAAAGTCCTTATTGTTATTACAGAAATTGGTGGGTGGGGTAGCAGGATTAAGTTCTGGGGAGTCCTTGCAAAATGTATGCTGGACCATATTGCTTCTGTCTTGTTCCTGAAGCCTCTTGTGGTTGACTTGATGTCGGCCACTTTTGTGGAGAACATTTGATATTCTAGTAACAACAGAATGTGCAGGCCAGCCATATCTTAGGAGAGAAAAAACAGAATTAATGATTCAGGTCTGAGATACTTTGTCATAAGAACGTAAGAAATAGGAGCAGGAGTAGACCATCTGGCCCATTGAGCCTGCTCCGCCATTCAATAAGATCATGGCTGCTCTGGCCATGGACTCATCTCCACCTACCTGCCTTTTCCCCATAACCCTTAATTCCTGGACTATACAAAAATCTATCCAACCTTGTCTTATATATATTTGCTGAGGTAGCCTCCACTGCTTCATTGGACAGAGTATTCCACAGATTCACCACTCCCTGGGAAAAGCGGTTGCTCCGCATCTCCGTCCTAAATCTACTCCCCCAAATCTTGAGGCTGTGTCCCCTAGTTCTAGTCTCACCTACCAGTGGAAACAACTTTCCTGCCTCCATCTTGTTTATCCCTTTCATAATGTTATGTTTCTATAGGATCATTAGGAGATATTGTCATTAGGAAGAAAGAGAAAATATCCATAACTTATTTGGTCTCCAAAATCAGAGATGATTTCTTTATTCTAACCAATTTCTGAAAATTTCACTGTCACTGAAAACTGACTCTTTTCAGAGAGACCCTTGTCCTGCCAAGTGCTTGAGTCTTTTTCTGTTAGAGACATAGACTCATAGAACACTACAGCACAGAAACAGGCCCTTCAGCCCATTTGGCTCATGCAGAACCATTATTCTTCCTAGTCCCATTGTCCTATACCCAACCCATAGCCCTCCATATCCTTGCCATCTACATATGTACCCATCAAAATTCCTTCTAATTGTTGAAATCAAACTAGCACCTACCATTTCTGCTGGCTGCTCATTCCACACACTCACCACCCTCTGAGGGAAGTAGTCCCCCCTCATGTTCTCCTTAAAAAATTCACCTTTCACCCTTAACCCTTGATCTCCAGTTCCAGTTCCGTCCAACTTCAATGGGGAAAAAACCTGCCTGTCTATACCCCTTATGTTTTGTTTCAGATTTCCACCATTTGCAGCTTTTGTTTGATTTTCATTTGACCTTGTAACTTTGGAATCACATGTTCTCTGAGAATTTGCCTAATACTGTAATGTTCACATCACACAGTACACTCAGTGACCACTTTATTAGGTACAGGTGTTACCTAATACCCAATACCACCATGTTCATAATCTTCTGCTGCTGTAGCTTATTCACCTCAATGCTTAATGTGTTGTGCATTCAGAGATGCTCTTCTGCACACCACTGTTGTAACATGTAGTAATTTAAATTACTGTCCCCAACCTGTGGAATTGAACCAGTTTGGCCATTCTCTTCTGACCTCTGTCATTAACAAGCTGTTTTTTCCCACAATACTGACACTCACTATATATATATTTTTTGTTTTCCACACTATTCCCTGTAAACTCTAGAGACCGCTGTACATGAAAATCCCTGGAGATACGCAAACCATCTACCTGACACCAACAATGATTCCGCAGTAAAAGTCACTTAGATCACATTTCTTCCTCATTCTGGTGTTTGGTCTGAACAACAACTGAACCTCTTGACTTTGTCTGTATGCTTTCATGCATTGAGTTGCTGCCACATGACTGATTAGATATTTGCATTAACGAGCTGGTGATTGGGATTACTGATAGGTGGTAAGAGGTGAAAAGTGTTTATCTGTTGGATGTTTTAGTGCTTTTGTTCATGGTCACCCGTGAAAATGAATAAAAATGTAGATGCTGGAATCTGAAATAAAAGGGAGAATGCTGGGAAAACTCAGCAAGTCAGATACATCTGTGGAATGAGAAACCAAGTTAGCGCTTTAGTTCAGAGACTATAAGACCATAAAACCATAAAACATAGGAGCAGAATTAGGCCATTTGGCCCATTGAGTCTGCTCCACCATTTTCCCTCTCAGCCCCAATCTCCTACCTTCTCCTGTATTCCTTCATGTCCTGACTAATCAAGAACATAGCAACCTCTGCCTTAAACATACCGAATGACTTGGCCTCCACAGCTGTCTGTGGCAACAAATCCAACAGGTTCACCACTCACTGGCTAAAGAAATTTCTCCTCATCTCCATTCTAAAAGGCTGTCCCCTCTATTCTGAGCCTGCATCCTCTGGTTTTAGACTTCCCCACTGTAGGAAACATCCTCTCCACATTCACCCTATCAAGGTCTTCCAATATTCATTAGGTTTCAATGAACTCACCCTCATTCCTCTGATTTCCAGTGAGTACAGGCCCTGAGCCATCAAGTACTCCTCATATGACAAGCCTTTTAATCCCAGAATCATTTCTGTAAAATAATTATTTAAGTCCAGGAATGAAAGACAAAAGAAAATTTAATGTTGAATTACAAAGAAGGTGATATAATTCAGAAATGTAATTTTGAATTCAAAGAGGGTGAAGGGAAGGATGTGTAGGATGAAGCTCCAGATGAGGAGCTAAAGAGCCAGCTGTCCATTTCCTCCACAGATTCTACCTGACCTGCTGAATTCCTCCAGTTTCTTTGTGTGTTGCTATAGGATAAGGCTGACAGGGTGAGATTAGTTTGAATGGGCAGTGAATAGAGCCTGTCAGACTGACAACACTACATAACAGTGTAAGAGAAACATAGTCACCCATTAACCTATTAACTAGTGAATATAAACCTAATTAACTCAATCTGACTTGTTACATCAATCCCATTGTCTCAGGATTTAATCTGGTGAACCTGTAGTGAACTCTCTCCATAGCTTGAAAACCCTTCCTCCTGTAAGGAGACTATTTGCACCTGAAAAGTCTTTGTATATATTTGTATATGGACCGATAGGCTATTACCATTTTGCTTCATTATTAATCGTCTACCTTCTTGTGTGACTCTATTAAGTATTTTTGAGGTAGGCACTGATAACAATGCAAGATAAAAAGGGTTAGCTCCATATTTTAAGGGGAGAATTAAATCTCAGGTTGTCTGAGTGAAGATATCTCCTCTCAATGACTCTAATGACCTGGTTTGCTGTTTTGCAGAATTAATGACATCGCAAATCTTTGTGCAGAGCTGACGGCTTGCTGCACTGTCCTCAGCTCTGAATGGCTTGGTGTTCTAAAGGCTCTTTGCTGCTCATCGAACCATGTCTGGGGATTCAATGACCTTCTCTGCAGTGTGGATGTAAGCTCACAGTGTGCTCGTTTCTCTGCTCACCACTGGCGTTCTCCTGAGGGGAAGATGACCATGTCCAGTAGTTATGACTAGATTAAGAACATAGAATATAGAACAGTACCAGCCCTTTGGGCCACACCTGTGTGCTAACCCTTTAATTAACTCTAGGTTAATCTAACCCTTCCTTCCTACATAGCACTCTACTTTTCTATCATACACGTGTCTATCTAACAGTTTCTTAAATGCCCCTAACATATCTGCTTAATGAGTCTGTTAGGGCTATCTACTGCATTCAGTGCTCCTGGTGCGGTCTCCTCTACATCGATGAGACCGAGTTGAGCATTGTCACGCAACAAGCAGGATTTCCCATTGACGAAACATTTTAATTCCACTTCCCATTCCTATTCCAATGTGTTGGTCCTGAAGGAAGAGTTAGTAAGAGATTTGAAAGTGGGAGGGGGAGGGGGAGATCCAAAACTCTTCTTCAGTTAGTCCTGACGAAGGGTCTTGGCCTGAAACGTCGACTGTACCTCTTCCTAGAGATGCTGCCTGGCCTGCTGCATTCACCAGCAACTTTGATGTGTGTTGCTTGAATTTCCAGCATCTGCAGAATTCCTGTTATGTTGGTCCATGGCCTCCCCTACTGCCATGATGGGGCCATTCTCAGGTTGGAGGAGCAACACCTCATATTCGTTCTATGCCATGAACATTAATCTTGCTAACTTCTAGTAATTTCTTTCCTCTCTCCCCTTCTCATTTTCCATTCCACATTTTGGTTACATTCTCACCCCTTTTCTTCTCCTCCCCTTTCCATCACCTCCTTTTGGTTGTCCTCCTCCTTCCCATTTTTCCATGGTCCAATCAATTCTCCTATCGGATTCCTCCTTCTTCAGCCCTTTACCTTTTCCTCCTATCACCTTACAGCTTCTCACTTCACCTCCCCTTTGCCCACTGACCTACCATCCCCCTCACCTGGTTTCACCTATCACCTTCTCATTTGTACTCCTTCCCATCCTCCACCTTCTTATTCTGGCTTCCTCGCCCTTGCTTTCCAGTCCTAAGGAAGGGTCTTGGCTTGAAATGTCAGCTTTTTCTTCCTCTCCATAGAAGCTGACTGACCTGTTGAGTTCTTCCATCATTTTTTGTGCTACTCTGTATCTCCAGCATCTGAAGAGTCCCTTGTGTTTATAATGTATCTGCCTCTGCCATCACTTCCAGTGAGGTGTTCATGCACTCACCCATCAACTTGCGCGGCAACTTTGAGTGATCTATGTACATGGACCCCAAGATCCCTTTGTTCCTTCACACTGTTAGGAATCTTGCTATTAACCTTGTATTCTGCCTTCAAATTCAACCTTTCACAATGAACTATTTCATGATTTTCTGGGTTGAACTCCATCTGCCATTTCTCAGCCTAGTTCCACATCCTGTCAATGTCCTGTTGTTACCTACAACAAACCTCCCCACTATCCACAACTCCACCAGCCTTCCTGTCATCAGCAAAATTATTAACTCACCCTTCCATTTCCTCATCCAATTCACTTGTAAAAGTCACAAAGAGCAGGGGTCCCAGTACAGATCCCTGCAGAACACTGTTGTTCACTGACTTCTGGGCAGAAGACACTCCATCTCTTACCACTGTCTGCTTCAATGGGCAAGCCAATTCTGAACCACACAATTAGAGAATAGAATTGTTTCACTGCTAATTGTCCACATGCTATGTTGGTGCCGGAATGTGTGGTGACATTTGTGGACTGCCACCAGCACAATCCTTAACACAAATGACACACTTAGAGTATTGTGAGCTGTTTGCAGCCCCTTGTCTAAGAAAGGATGTGCTGGCATTGGAGAGGGTCCAGAAGAGATTGACAAGAATTATCCCAGGAATGAAAGGAATGAAAGCATTTGATGGCTCTGGGCCTGTTCTCTCTAGAGTCTAGAAGAATTAAGGGGTAGATCTCATTGAAATCTATCAATACCGAAAAGCCTAGATAGAGTGGATTTGGACATGATATTTCCTATAGTGGGTGAGTCCAGGATCAGAAGGCACAGCCCTAGAATGGAGGGACATTCCTTCAGAACAGATATGAGGAAGAATTTCGTGTTTGAGTGAGAACCCCTTAATCTTGTGACTCTGACTCTGGGGCCCTATGTAGAGCTGTACTGCATGGAAAAAAAGTGTTGTTTGGCCTCAATGTCTATGCCAAGCATGCTGTCAAACTGAACTAATCCCTCCTGCCTACACATGATCGATCTCCCTCCATTCCTTGCATCCCGAATGTCGCTATTGTAACTGCTTCCACTCAACCCCTGGCAGAGTATTCCAGGCACCCAGTGCTCTCTGTGTACAGACTTGCTCTTACATTTCCTTTTAAACTTTTTCCTTCTTAACTTAAATCTATACCCTCTAATATTTGACTTTCTACCCTGGGAAAATATTCTAGCTATCTATCCTATCTATGCCTCTCATTATTGTTCAAACCCCATTTCCAGAAAAGTTGGGATATTTTCCAAAATGCAATAAAAACAAAAATCTGTGATATGTTAATTCACGTGAACCTTTATTTAACTGACAAAAGTACCAAGTAAAGATTTTCAATAGTTTTACTGACCAACTTAATTGTATTTTGTAAATATACACAAATTTAGAATTTGATGGCTGTAACACACTCAACAAAAGTTGGGATAGACCCCTTTGTGCCAAAATTCGTGAGAGAATTGTTAGTCAGTTCAAAAGGAACATTTCTCAACGTAAGATTGCAGAGAATTTAGGTCTTTCAACATCTACAGTACATAATATTGTGAAAAGATTCAGAGAATTCAGAGACATCTCAGTGCGTAAAGGGCAAGGTGGGAAACCACTGTTGAATGCGCGTGATCTTCGAGCCCTCAGGCGGCACTGCCTAAGAAACCGTCATGCTACTGTGACAATTATAGCCACCTGGGCTCGGGAGTACTTCGGAAAACCATTGTCACTCAACAGTCCGTTGCTGCATCCAGAAATGCAACTTGAAACTGTATTATGCAAGGAGGAAGCCATACATCAACTCTATGCAGAAACGCTGGCGAGTTCCCTAGGCCCGAGCTCATCTCAGATGGACCGAAGGACTGTGGAACCATGTGCTGTGGTCAGATGAGTCCCCATTTCAGCTAGTTTTCAGAAAAAACGGGCGTTGAGTTCTCCATGCCAAAGATGAAAACGACCATCCAGATTGTCAAAAGGTGCAAAAACTAGCATCAGTGCCCACGGCATGGGTGAGTTGCATGTATGTGAAGGTACCATTGACTCTGAGGCATATATTAGGATTTTAGAGAGACATATGTTGCCATCAAGGCAACGTCTCTTCCCGGGACGTCCATGCTTATTTCAGCAGGACAATGCCAGACCACATTCTGCACGGGCTACAACAGCGTGGCTTTGTAGACACAGAGTGCGTGTGCTTGACTGGCCTGCTGCCAGTCCAGATCTATCTCCTATTGAAAATGTATGGTGCATCATGAAGAGGAGAATCAGACAATGGAGACCACGGACTGTTGAGCAGCTGAAGTCTTATATCAAGCAAGAATGGACAAAATTTCCAATTGCAAACCTACTACAATTAGTATCCTCAGTTCCAAAACGATTAAAAAGTGTTATTAAAAGGAAAGGTGATGTAACACAATGGTAAACATGCCTCTGTCCCAACTTTTGTTGAGTGTGTTGCAGCCATCAAATTCTAAATTTGTGTATGTTTACAAAATACAATTAAGTTGGTCAGTAAAACTATTGAAAATCTTTTCTTTGTACTTTTGTCAGTTAAATAAAGGTTCACGTGAATTAACATATCACAGATTTTTGTTTTTATTGCATTTTGGAATATCCCAACTTTTCTGGAAATGGGGTTTGTATATACCTCTACTTCCTAAATGCATCAAATGAACCTGCCACAACCACTTCCCCTGATATATATATATATATATATATATATATATATACACACACACATATATCAGGGGAAGTGGTTGTGGCAGGAGCATCATTTTCTCACACACACACATATATATGTATCACCCGCTGTGAGAAAATAATGCTCCTAATGTTATTAAACCTTTCATCTCTGAAAGGCGTTGAAAGATTTCATTCACAGTCTGAAGTAGAAATTCCGTGAGGATTGTGGGGAGGGTTGATGGCCAGTAGTTTCTCTGCTTGCCTGTAGGTGCTACCACAGCCACTGTACCTCACTAGAACTAGTGAGGACTAGAATATAGAAGCAGGGATGTAATGCTGAGGCTTTATAAGGAATTGGTCAGACCACACCTGGAGTATGGTGGGCAGTTCTGAGCCCCTTGTCTAAGAAAGAATATGCTGGCATTGGAGATCGTCCAGAGGATGTTCACGAGAATGATCCCTTAAATGAAAGGGTTAATGCATGAGGAACTTTTGGTGGCTCTGGGCCTGTACTCGCTAGAGTCAGGAGAATGAGGGAGTATCTCACTGATGCTTATCGAATATTGAAAGGCCTACATAGAGTTGGCGTAGAAAAGATATTTCCTTTAGTGGGGCACCAGAAGAAACAGCGTCAGAAGAGAGGTACATCCATTTAGAACAGAGATGAGGAGGAATGTCTTAAGCAAGAGGGCAGTGACTCTATGGAATTCATTGCCACAGATGGCTGTGGAGGCGAAATCACTAGGTGTATTTAATGTGGAGCTCGATAGATTCTTGTTTTGTAAGGATGTCAAAGGTTACGGGGAGAAGGCAGGAGAATGGGATTGAGAGGGATAATAAATTAGCCGTGACGGAATGGCGGAGAAGACTTGATGGGCCAAATGGCCTAATTCTTCTCCTATATCTTATGGTCTTCATAAGAATTCCATTAAGTGTAACGTAATTCGGTGTGTGGAGGAAAGGACCATAATGATTTTGGGAATTGTAAGTGTGTTTAATGTGGCGAAGCCAGATGTCTTTTCAAGAAGTGGGGAGACGGTTCCCATGCCTGATGGCCTCGTATGGATGAGGTGGAGTTCTGTGAATTAGGATGCTTCACTGGGAAGGCAGATGGAAGGGGCATAAACGCCAGCATAGTGGTTAGCGCAGCATTTTACAATGTCAGCTGTAAGATCGGGGTTCGATTCCTGCCACTGTCTGTAAGGTGTTTGTACATTCTCCCCGTGAGTGCTTGGGTTTCTTCTTACATCCCAAAGATGTACGGTCAGGGTTAGTAAGCACAGTGACACTTACGGGCTGCCTCCAGAACAATCCTCGCTGATCCGATTTGAAGCAATCAATGCATTTCACCATTTATTCCGAAGTATGTATGACAAATAGTCTCCCTTTAATCTCATTTCTTGTCCATTCTTTTCCCTTGTCACATCCAGTGGAAGCATTACTGTAGTTTAATATTTTGCTAGTTGATAAGTGGTGTAGGTAGACAAAATTAATGAGAGTTATTGATAACTGAGAAAGCATTCCACAATGGCAAAGCTGTTTTAGACCAGAGGGCATAGTTTAAAGTTGAGGAGTAAGAAGCTCAGAGAAGATCTGAGGAAGAGTTCTTTTTTCACCCAAAGAATCACGAAAATCTGGATTGCACTGCCTGAACTGGTAATGCAGACAAAAGCACCCAAAATTAAGATGCATCTGGCTAATCACTTGCATTTAGTGGGATGTGGACGGACTGCTAGCAACTGAGATTTGTTTCAATAGGTACTTGGTGGTTGGCATCCACATGGTAGGCCAAAAGGGTCTGTATCTGCACTGAAGGACAGCATGATAACTTTTGCAAATCTCTGACTTGCTGCTTATTGTAATTTTTCCCAAGGTCAGCGACCTGTCATTCCATGATTCCTTGGCGACGTTCATTGCTATTCTAATCGCTCGCCAGTGCTTCCCGCTGGAGGATATGGTTCAGCATGTGGCACTTCCTTCTCTTCTGGCAGCTGGTGAGTGTGTCCCATTTCAGGCTCCCTCCCATAATCCCACATACTCAGCAAGGACAGTGAAGGAGAGCTTGGAAAGTGGGAAAAGTCTTCAATGCGGCGAAGTATAAGATTTGCACAATAAAACTCCTATTCCACTCCAATACTTGAGTAAAAATTCCTGTGAATGGTGCTGATGAATCCCAGCCCAACTATTTTCTATTTTCATTGACTATTTTCCTCTCCGTGGTTACTGCCCAACTTGTTGAATTCCTCCAGAACTTTTTTGTATTACTCTGGATTTCCAGCATGTGCAGAATCTCTTGTGATAATAAGAATTCGCATGATTCCTAATCATTCCTGGACCATAAGACCAGAAGACACAGGGGAAGAATTAGGCCATTCAATCCATCAAGTCTGTTCCACCATTCCATCATAGCTGATTTATTATCCCTCTCCACCCCTTTCTCCTCCTTTCTCTCTGGAACCTTTGATGCCCTGACTAATCAAGAATCTATCATCCTCCGCTTTAATTATACCCAAAGTCTTGGCCTCTGCAACCATCTGTAGCAATGAATTCCACAGGTTCGCCTCCCTCTAAAGAAATTCCTGCTCATCTCTATTCTAAAGGGACATCCTTCCATTTTGGGACTGTGCCCTCTCGTCCTAGACTCCTCCACTGGAGGAAATATCCTCCCCACATCTACTCTTGACTAGTCAGTCGGCCCGAAATGTCAACTGTACCTCTTCCTATAGATGCTGCCTGGCCTGCTGCGTTCATCAGCATTTTTTTTGTGTGTTGCTTCGGTTCAATATTGAATAGGTTTCAATGAGATCCCCCTCTCATTCTTCTGAACTCCATCAAGTGTAGGCCCCGAGCCATCAAATGCTTCTCATACTTTAACCCATTCATTCCTGAGATAATTCTCGAAAACCTGCTCTGGACCACCTTTAATGCCAAAAATACCCTTTCTAAGATAAGGGGCCCAAAGCTGTTCAGAATATTCCATTGCCCTCCACATAGACTGGCTGACCCACTGAGTTCCTACTGCAGTGTATTTTCTGTGCCAGATTCCAGTATCTGGTGTCCCTATATTAATTCCTCTTTTGCTCATTGTGTTTGGCGTCCCTGCATCCCATTCTCTTTCTTCCTCTACATTCTAATCCTGCTAAGACATCTGCAGGCAGGGTCAATCTCCTGACCTATATTGGTGAGATAGAACATCCCAAGCCGCTTCCCTTTCATGGTCTGGTCTATTTTCCTTAATTCACACAGTGGTGGCATTAAAAATAAGCCCAACGTACACGCAGTGTCCACTTTATTAGGTACCTCATATACCTAATAAAGAGGCCACTGAATGTGTGTTTCTGGGCTTCTGCTGCTTCAAGATTTCATGCGTTGTGTGTTCAGAGATGCCCTTCTGCACACCACTGGTGTAATGCAATGTTATCTGAGTTACTGTCTCCTTCTTGTCAGCTTGAACCAGTCTGTCCATTCTTCTCTGACCTCTCTCATTAACAAGATGTTTTCACCCACAGAACTGCTGCTCACTGGATTTCTTTTTCTTTTTCACACTATTTTCTAGAAACTGTTGTGTGTGAAAATCCCAAGAAAGCAGCATTTTCTGGGCTATTCAAACCACCCTGTCTGGCACCAGCTATCATTCCATGGTCAAAGTCACTGAGATCACATTTCTTCCCCATTGAGATGTTTGTTCGAACCACAACTGAACCTCCTGACCATGTCAACATGCTTTGATGTATTGAGTTGCTGCCACATGATTGGCTGATTAGATGTTTGCATTAATGGGCAGGTGTACCTAATAAAGTGGGCACTGAGTGTATATTGCTTATTTCTAATTGACCTTAAACCAGGTGACCATCTCAAAAATTGAATGACAGTCAACCACGTTAGCGAATATTTGATCTGGGGGTGGGGGGGGATAGGGATGGTTTGGCTTCTTCCCTAAACAGTGTTGATGAAATTAATACATTTTCATTTAGATAATGCCTTCGATTGACTGAGGTTAATAGTCACAGAACACTACAGCACAGAAATAGGTCCTTCGGTCCATCTAGTCCATGCCAGCCTGGTCCCATCTACCTGCACCTGGACCATAACCCTCAAGCCCTCTCTCATCCATACTATGATAAACTCCTTGGTGTTACAGAGGGATCTTGCAGCTTAAGTCTATGACACCCTGAAAGTGGCTGCATAATTTGACAGGTGGTTAAGAAATTGTAGAACATATAGAACATAGAACAGTGCAGCACAGTACAGGTCCTTAGGCCCACAATGTTGTGCTGACCCTTAAACCCTGCCTCCCATATAACCCCCCACCTTAAATTCCTCCATATACCTATTCAGTAGTCTCTTAAACTTCACTAGTGTATCTGCCTCCACCACTGACTCAGGCAGTGCATTCCACGCACCAACCACTCTCTGAGTAAAAAACCTTCCTCTAATATCCCCCTTGAACTTCCCACCCCTTACCTTAAAGCCATATCCTCTTGTATTGAGCAGTGGTGCCCTGGGGAAGAGGCGCTGGCTGTCCACTCTATCTATTCCTCTTATTATCTTGTACACCTCTATCATGTCTCCTCTCATCCTCCTTCTCTCCAAAGAGTAAAGCCCTAGCTCCCTTAATCTCTGATCATAATGCATACTCTCTAAACCAGGCAGCATCCTGGTAAATCTCCTCTGTACCCTTTCCAATGCTTCCACATCCTTCCTATAGTGAGGCGACCAGAACTGGACACAGCACTCCAAGTGTAGCCTAACCAGAGTTTTATAGAGCTGCATCATTACCCCGCGACTCTTAAACTCTATCCCTCGACTTATGAAAGCTAACACTCTATAAGCTTTCCTAACTACCCTATCAATTGTACAGCATGCCTGCTTTTATTAGTCAAGGCATTGAGTATAAGGTTTGGGAATTTATGTTGTATTCAGTGATTTGCAACAGTTAAAACATTATACACTCAGTGGCCACTTTATTAGGTACACCCTGTACACCTGCTCGTTAATGTAAATATCTAATCAGCCAACCATGTGGCAGCATCTCTGCATAAGAGCATGTAGACGTGGTTAAGAGGCTCCATTGTTGTTCTGACCAAACATCAGAATGGAGAAGAAATGTGAACTAGGTGACTTCCCTCGCGGAATGAGTATTGGTGCCTGACGGGTGGTTTCAATATCTCAGGACTGCTGATCTCCTGGAATTGTCGTGCACAGCAGTCTAGAGTTTACAGAGAAAGATACAAAGAGCAAATAAAACATCCAGTGAGTGGCAGTTCTGTGAGAGAAAAGACCTTGTTAATGAGAGAGGTCAGAAGAAATGGTCAGACTGGTTCAAGCTGACAGGAAAGCAACAGTAACTCAACCACACATTACAACAGTGGTGTGCAGAAGAGCATCTCTGAATGCACAACACGTCAAACCTTGAAGTGGATGGGCTACAGCAGCAGAAGACCACGAGCATACACTCAGTGGCCACTTTATTAGATACTGGTACAGTAGGTACCTAATAAAATGTCCACCTGCTGTATAACTCTGATACGGCCACACCTGGGGGATTACATTCATTTCTGATTGCCCCGTTACAGGCAGGATGCTGAAATTATGGAGGCTTTGGAGAAGCTGCAGAAGAGGTTCACCTGGATGCTGCCTGGTTTAGAAGGCATGTGACATAAGGGCGTATTGGACAAACTTGGGGTGTTTTCTCCGCAGCTGTAGATGATGAAGGGAAGACCTGATAGAAGCTTATAAAATTATGACAGGCGTAGACAGAGTAGAAAGATGGAATCTTTCTCCCAGGGCCAAAATGTCCAATACCAGAGTTACCTTAAGTTGAAAATTTCAGGTTCAAGTTCAATTTATTGTCATTCAACCATACACATGTGTTGCCAAATGAAACAATGTTCCTTTGGACCAAAGTGCACAACACAGTGCATATAACTCACACACAACACTTAAAGTAACACTACTTCATGCAGCAAGGCAATGAAGGCAGTCCATTTACTGTACTAGGTATCTGCACTGATTTTGTTCAGTTACAGTCAATTAAAAGAACACAGCAGCATACGCTGGATGAATTCCTCTGTTGATAACTATTAGGAACTAATACACAGCTTTACAGTACTGTAGTAGTATTGGTAGTGTTCTAACTTGTTATGTATTTCATTTAAATAACATTTTGTGACTCACTTAAATGGTAGTTTGCCTTTTTTATAGCTTTTTAACAACTGTATTTCCATGAAACCTTGGCTAATTGGGGCAGCTTCTTAATTGGGCAAAAATGTACTTGTCCCAATGTGTCCCAATTAACCAGATTCCAGTGTACTTGGAAATACTTCTGTGAATATCTTAAAACAAACTGAAAAATACTTTCTGTGCATCGAGACAACATTCCTAGTTACCGTATGAAATGCTCAAAAAAAAGCGACTAATGTTCTGAGTGTTGAAAATCATTGAATGCAGCCTCAAAGGAACTATATCGAATACATCCAAGTTTCTTTCATACAGGATTCCAGAGAGTTGATACATATTGTGTCATCAGTTTAAACTTGGTATAGATCTAATCCCCAAAGCAAATTTTATACATTTCCTAGTCACAATAGCGTGTAACTTCGAAGGGAATCTGCAGTTATCTCCCAGGAATGGCAGCAGAAAAAAGAAGGTTCCCATTATTGCGCAGAACTGAAAGTTTATTTAAAGAATCAGCACAATACAGGCCATTTCAGCCCAACGAGCCTCTGCTGCCAATTATACCCAGTTAATCATTTAACTGTATGCCTTTAGGATGTGGGAGGAAACAGGAAAAACTAAAGGTCACGGGGAAAATATACAAATGCCTTACAACCAGGGGCGGGAATTGAACCTGGCTTGCTGGCACTCTAAGGCGTTACACTGACCCCTATGCTACCTTGTCGCCCATTAAGAGTTTTACTCCTAATACTCACCATTACAAAAAATAATCCAGATTGTTCCCTGTTCATAAAGTGAACATAACCCATGCTAGGTAGTGGAAGCACTAATGAGGAGATGGTTGAATACTGTAGTCAGGGAGATGGTAAGAACCATGCCAATGGAAATGCACATACAGTACTTCCCTGTGTATTAATGCATGATCACTGGTGGTGTTGTGAAGAGATTGAAAGAGTTTCTGAGAAACTACTGCATGTAGCAAACGCTTTGCAATGTTGCGCTCCGGGTGAGGAAAACTGAGCCCAATGAGAAAAAGTAAAATCTAGGAGGTGGGAGTCTTCCCTTCTCTTCACCTTCCCATCATCTCCCTCTGGTGTCCTTCTTCCCTTCCTTGCTCTCATGGTCCACTGTCCTCTCCTATAAGATTCTTTCTTCTTCAGCCCTTTACCTCTACCACCTATTCCTCCCAGTTTTTTACTTCATCCCCTCTTCCTGCCCCACCTGCCTTCCTCCCTCACTTGGTCTCACCTATCACCTGCCAGCTTGTAGTCCTCCTCTCCCCACACTTTCTTATCCTCGCTTCTTCCCCCTTCCTTTTCAGTCCTCATGATGAAGGGTTTCCACTTCAAATGTCGACTGTTCATTCACCTGCTTAGATGCTGTCTGACTTGCTGAGCTCCCAAACTTCCTAATGCGTTACTCTAGTTGTATCCTTGGGATCAGACAGAACAGCTGGAGTTTGTGTACAGTGACAGACTTGGCTCTGAAAACACCTTGAGGCTTGCCAGGCAGAACATTTCTCCAAGATCATTGATTATTATTTGAATAAAAGGAAAATACACACCAAGGAGTTATTGAGGGAGGAAAGTTGAGAGAATTACAAAGCACAAGAAAATCTACGGATGCTGGAGATCCAAAGCAACAAGTTGAGAGAGTTGCCTTAATCCAGACCATTGATCCAGAGACATAATGGGGAGTCTCACCATGGTAACTGGTGATCGTAAACAAAGAGATTCTGCAGATGCTGGAAATCCAGATTAACACGGAGTCCTGATGAAGGGTCCTGGTCTGAAGTGTCAACTGTTTATGGCCTCCTGACCTGATTTCCTCCAGCATTTTGTGTGTATTACTGTGGCAACTGAGGAATTTATATTCCAATAAACAAATCTGAAAATTAAAATTAGCCTGGATTGGCAACGATCAAGTGAGCAGGTTTATTATATATACATATAAAAGGTAATTTCTGTTTTATCAGGTAAAGAAATATACCAGCTATCCCTGACCTGGTTTAAATGGGGCTTCAATCTCAGCAATGTGTTTGACTACCCTGTCAGTTCAGGGACGATGGATAAAAAACACAGACATTGCCAGTGATATTCATAATAAATGAAAACATGAAAGAGCCAACTGAAGTGTTGGAAGGGACATGTCGAGCCCATTTAATTCCATAATCAAAGGCTGACATTGCTAACAAACCAGAGAGATTGGCCCCACGACCTATGACCACTCTGTAGCAGAGTTAACCTCTGGACAATTCTTTCACTTAATTGGTCAAAGTGCAGAGAAGATGAAGATATTTTAATAGAATTGAGTCTTTTTAAAATGCTACCCAGCAGAAACATTGATGGGGCAGATTTTCTTTGACACGACAAAGAGACGTTCGAAGCCTACGAAACTTGCGGGAATATTTGTTCCCACTTTGGAGCGTCGTAGGAAATTGGCTGTTGTTTCTTTTTAAAGGTTAAAAGCAGATTGAGTCTCCATTTGGAATATTTATAACTGACAAGTCTGTTTCCTGCAGCATGCGGCGATCCGGATGCTGAAGCAGGCGCCAGGATGACGTGCAGACTTCTGCTGCACTTGTTCCGTACACCGCAAGTGAGCCCTTTCCCCCAGGCTAATGGTAAGCTTCTGGCTGGCATCCCTGTTCCCCTTTACAAGTTTTGTTATGATGAAAATGCTGTCTGCATGGACTGCTTCAACGTTCGAAGTAAATTCATTATTAAAGCACACGTATGTCACCATATACTACTCTGAAATTCATTTATTTAGCAAGCATTGGCTGCAAGTAGAAAGAAACATAATATAATCAATGAAAAACTCCACCAAAACAAAGGCAGACAAACAACCAACGTGCAAAAAAAAACAAGCTGTGAAAACTCAAACACAAAAACTCATAGTAATAAACAAGCAATAAATAATATTGAGAACATGCATTGTATACTGTTGTATATTTAGCTATATGTTCAATATGCACTTTATGACAACTTGACTGCCACATCTCACATGAGAGGCACATCACCGTCACATCGCCCCTCTATTTATTTGTTTGAGTTCTTTGAGGAGGTGACCAGGCATATAGATGGGGGTAATGTAGTAGATGTGATCTACATGGATTTTAGTAAGGCATTTGACAAGGTTCCACACGGTAGGCTTATTCAGAAAGTCAGTAGGATGGGATCCAGGGAAGTTTGGCCAGGTGGATTCAGAATTGGCTTGCCTGCAGAAAGCAGAGGGTTGTGATGGAGAGAGTACATTCAGTTTGGAGGATTGTGACTAGTGGTGCCCCACAAGGATCAGTCCTGGGACCTCTACTTTTCGTGATTTTTATTAATGACCTGGATGTGGGGGTAGAAGGGTGGGTTGGCAAGTTTGCATTCGACACAAAGGTTGGCAGTGTTATGGATACTGTAGAGGATTGTGGAAGATTGCAGAGAGACATTGATAGGATGCAGAAGTGGGCTGAGATGTGGCAGATGGAGTTCAACCCGGAGAAGTGTGAGGTGGTACACTTTGGAAGAACAAACTCCAAGGCAGAGTACAAGGTAAATGGCAAGATATTTGGAAGTGTGGAGGAGCAGAGGGATCTGGGGGTACATGTCCACAGATCTCTGAAAGTTACCTCACAGGTAGATAGGGTAGTTAAGAAAGCTTATGTGGTGTTAGCTTTCAAAAGTCGAGGGATAGAGTTTAAGAGTCGCGAGGTAATGATGCAGCTCTATAAAACTCTGGTTAGGCCACACTTGGAGTACTGTGTCCAGTTCTGGTCGCCTCGCTATAGGAAGGATGTGGAAGCATTGGAAAGGGTACAGTGGATTTTTACCAGGAAGCTGCCTGGTTTAGAAAGTATGGATTATGATCAGAGATTAAGGGAGCTAGGGCTTTACTCTTTGGAGGAGGAGGATGAGAGGAGGCGTGATAGAGGTATACAAGATATTAAGAGGAATAGATAGAGCGGACAGCCGGCGCCTCTTCCCCAGGGCAACACTGCTCAATACAAGGGGACATGGCTTTAAGGTAAGGGGTGGGAAGTTCAAGGGGGATATTAGTTTTTCACTCAGAGAGTGGTTGGTGCGTGGAATGCACTGCCTGAGTCAGTGGTGGAGGCAGATACGCTAGTGAAATTTAAGAGACTGCTAGGCAGGCATATGGAGGAATTTAAGGTGGGGGTTTATATTGGAGGCAGGGTTTAAGGGTCGGCACAACATTGTGGGCTGAAGGGCCTCTACTGTGCTGTACTATTCTATGTTCTATGTTTTGTATATCTGCAGATTTTTAAAAATTATTTGTTAGTATTATTGTGCTAATATTATTTTATGTGCTGCGTGTAATGTATGTGTAGGTTTACGCAATTAAGATGACGTGAGGCATCTTATGTGTAAGAAAAACCGTAATAACTCATTTATTGTACTTCAAAACCTGAACGCATATCGCAGTAACCGAACTTCACGTAATTGTGTCATCACATCAGAGCAGCCGCTTAAAGTGAACCCCAATTCAATGTTGGCAGTGGTGAATTATGTACATTTCCACCAATTACATTACCGTACATGCTGCAGTTTTCACCTTGGTCCTAGAGGAACGTTCTTTTATTTTGCTGTGTGCACGTGCACAGCTGAATGACGATAAACTTGAACTTGAAAGTGAGTGCATAGGTTGTGAAATCAGTTCAGCGCTGAGGTGAGTGGAGTTGTCCACACTGGTTCAGGAACCTGATGGTGTTGAAGGGTAACAGTTGTTCTAAACCTGGTGGTGTCCAGCCTAAGCTTCCTGTACTTCCTTCCCGACTCTAATTCCTACACCACTTGGGTGTGACCACATTACTGCTGCATGGTCTCCAGAATTAAATGACATGTGTGACCTTCCACCTGGTAGTTACAGTTCTGCATTTCATTGAATAGTTTTCAATTGATCTGAAAAGTTAGGTAGAACACAAGAAAAAAAGTAACCTGAATTTGCACTTCCCATTTTGGACAACTAGGAGAGGGAATAAACAAACAAAGATATTTCTGTTAAATGTGGGTATTATTTACTGTACTCTCTGCCCTTGTCCCTAAGTCAGAGGTTAGCTGATTACTCCTTCATTATCTATTATTAATTAATGGAACATTTGATGTCTCCCAGCCTGTTGTAGATGATGTTCAGAAGAATGAAGATAATAGGACCATAAGATAAAGGAGTAGAATTAAGCAATTGGCCCTTCGAGTCTTCTCCGCCATTCGATCATGGTTGACTTGTTATCCCTCTCAATCCCATTCTCGTGCTTTCTCCCATAACCTTTGACGCCCCGACTAATCACGAACTTATCAACTTCTGCTTTAAATGATTTGGCCTCCACAACTGCTTGTGGCAATGAATTCCATGGATTCGCTACTCTCTGTTCTAAATGGACACCGCTCTATTGTGAGGTTGTGACCTCTGGTCTTAGACTCCCAGCACTATAGGAAGCATCCTCTCCACATCCACTCTATCTTGGCCTTTCAATACTCAATAGGTTTTAGTGAGATCTCCCTCATTCTTCTAAACTCCGGCAAGTACAGGCTCAGAAGCATCATACACTCCTCATACGTTAACCTTTTCACTCCCAGAATCATTCTCGTGATTCTCCTCTAGACTCTCTCCAGTGCCAGCACATCTTTTAAGGAACCAATCTGCTCACAATACTACAAATGTGGTCCAGCCAATGCATCAGCATTGCTTTTATATCCTCTCAAAATGAATGCTAACATAGCATTTGCCTTCAGATTCAACCTGCAAATCTATATTTAGGGAATCCTGCACAAAAACTCCCTAGTCCCAAGTGGAAAATATTCTGTGCTTATGAAGGAGGGAAATCTGATTGAAACCTACAAGATACTGAAAGGCTAAGCTAAATTGGAGATAGTAGAAGAATCTAGGATCTGAAGTTACAGCCTCAGAATAAAAATATGGCTTAGGAGTCTGCAGAAGGACTTAGATTGGGAGAATAGGCTAAGAAATGGCAGATGGAATGTGGTGTAGGGAAGAGTATGGTCATGTACTTTGTAGAAGGAATAAAGGCATAAACTATTTCTAAGCAGGCAGAAAAGTCAAAAATCAGTGGTGCAGGATTCCCTAAAGATTAACTTGCAGGTTGAATCAGTAGTAAGAAATGCAAATGCTATGTTAGCATTAATCTCAAGATGGCTAGAATATAAGAGCATGGATGCAATACTGAGGCTGAGGTTAATGGTCAGATTGTACTTTCAAGTATTGTAAACAGTTTTGGGTACCTTTTCTAAGAAAGTATGTGCTGGCATTGGAGAGGGACCAGAAGAGATTCATGAGAATGGTTCCAGGAATGAAAGGGTTGAAGTATGTGGAGTGTTTGATGGCTCTGGGCCTGTACTCACTGGAGTTTAGAAGAATGAGTGGTATCTCATTGAAACCTATCAAATATTGAAAGGCCTAGATAGAGTTGATGTGGAGAGGGTGTTTACCATAGTGGGAGAGTCTATGACCAAAGAGCACAGCGTCAGAATAGAGGGAAATCCATTTAGTACAGAGATGAGGAGGAATTTCTTTAGCCAGAGGGGGAATCTGTGGAATTCATTGCCATAAATGGCTGTGGAGGCCAAGTCATTGAGGACATTTAAAGCAGAGGTTGATGGGTTATTGATCACTAAGGATGGTAAAGATTAAGGGGAGAAGGCAGGAGAATGAATCAGCCATAATGGATTGGTAGATCAGACTCGATTTACTGAATGCCCTAATTCTTCTGATCTTATGGTCTTAAACTGAGATGAAGAGACACTTCCTCAGGTAGAGACAAGATGAATTTGAAGCTTATTGGCACAGAGAGCTGTGCAGGCCAAGCCACTGGGCAAATTTAAGGCAGACATCAATAGGCTCTTGATTGGAAAGTGGGTTATGGGGAGAAGGTGAGAGAATGGTGTTGAATGGAGGCTCTGGATCATTCAGCAGGTTCTGAGATCAGATGCCCATGATTGGCGAGTCCTGGGATCGAAGCCCTGAAGCCAGCAAGCTGGGAGGTTGAAGTCCCCAGGTTGGCAAAGCAGAAGGCTGGAGGCTGTGTGTCTGTGTGTCCAGTGCCATAAAAGTCAGATGTCCTGGGTTGGCCTTTCTTAGGGTTGCTGGCCTGTCCATGTGTGTGCATTAGGGGTGGAGGAGAATGGGAAGGAGTTTGTTTTGCTGGTGCTGCTCGTTATGTGGTGGCTGTGTGTTGTCCTGCTGAACATGGTGGGCCTATGGGCAGGCTTTATTGGCGCTAGAATGTGTGCCGGCACTTGTGAGCTGCCCCTAGCACGTCATCAGAGTGTGGTGGTTGTTAACGCAAATGGCACATTTTGCTGTATGTTTTGATGTACATGTGATAAATAAACAAATAAATCTCAATTTAAATCTAAAAAAATGTCTCTGATGAACCTGCGGAGCAGACTCAATGGCTGAATATCCTCATACTGTTCCCGTACCTTCTGGTCCGATTGTCTAACGTGATGTGAGCATTACTATCAAGGCTAGCACTTCATGTTCATCCCTAATTGCTGGCTCGAAGTTGCTGGGTCACTGCCAACATGAGCCACTACAGGTGCTGCCAAAGAGCATTAGGAAAGGGAGTTCCAGGATTTCAACCCAGTCTTGAAGAAGTATATACCTCCAGCTTAAAATGAAGGGACAGCTGCAGGCTGTTATCACCTTTGTTGGCAACTGTGTAAGGATTGCATAAAGATTGTTTGAGCTCATTTAAGTTTTCCTCTCTCCAATGGTGCAGGGAGAATCATTCAGGTTTATTGTTCCTGATGTATGTCGCGAAATTTGTTGTTTTATGGCAGAAGTACAGTGCAAGACATAAAAAATTACCATAAGTTGCAGCAAGACATAATTAATGCAAAAGAGGAATGGTGAGGTAGTGTTCATGGGTTAAGACCATAAGATATAGGAGCAGAAGTAGGCCATTCGGCCCATCGAGTCTGCTCCACCATTCAATCATGGGCTGATCTAATTCTTCCAGTCATCCTCACTCCCTTGCCTTCTCCCCATACCCTTTGATGCCCTGGCTAATCAAGAACCTATCTATTTCTGCCTTAAATACACCCAATGACTTAGCCTCCACAGCGGCTTGTGGCAGCAAATTCCACAGATTTACCACCCTCTGACTAAAGTAATTTCTCTGCTTCTGTGTTCTAAATGGACGTCCTTAAATTCTGAAGTCATGCCTCTTATCCTAGACTCCCCTACCATGGGAACTAAGTTTGCCATATCTAATCTGTTCAGGCCTTTTAACATTCGGAATGCTTCTATGAGATTCCCCCTCATTCTCCTGAACTCCAGGGAACACAGTCCAAGAGCTGCCAGACGTTCCTCATACAGTAACCCTTTCATTCCTGGAATCATTTTCGTGAATCTTCTCTGAAACCTCTCCAATGTCAGTATATCTTTTCTAAAATAAGGAGCCCAAAACTGCATGCAATACTCCAAGTGTGGTCTCATGAATGCCTTATAGATCCTCAACATAACATCCTTGCTCTCATATTCTATACCTCTAGAAATGAATGCCAACATTGCGTTCATCTTCTTCACTACCGACTCAACCTGGAGGTTAACCTTTAGGGTATCCTGCACATCTCTGCATTTTCTCTCCCCATCTAAATAATAGTGTGCCCGTTTACTTCCTCCACCAATGTGCATGACCATACACTTTTCAATATTGTATTTCATTTGCCACTTCTTTGCCCATTCCCCTAAACTATCAAAGTCTCTGTGCAGGCTCTCTGTTTCCTCAACACTACTCACTCCTCCACCTATCTTTGTACCATCGGCAAATTTAGCCACAAATCCATTAATCCCATACTCCAATCATTGACATACGCCGTTCAGGAATCTGACGGTGGAGGGGGAGAAGCTGTTCCTAAAATGTTGAGTGTGCATCCTCAGACTCCCATATCTCTTCTCTGATGGTAGTAATCAGAAAAGGGCTTGTCCCAGATGATTGAGGGTCGTTAATGATGGATGCAACCTACTTGAAGATGTCCTAGAGGGTGGGCAGACTCCATGATGGAGTATTCTGAGTCTACAGCCCTCTGTAGCCTTTTTGATCCTGTGCATTAAAACACTGGATCAGTACAGGTATGATCAGTAATCAATCTCAAGGATGAAGGATTGACCTGAAAGCGGGTTTTATGAAAACTGTCATAGTACAGCATTTGGCTGGAATTGGCATTTTGCTGTTTTAACAGTACTTTCCAAAATTAATATATATTGCCTTGGTCATCAGAACCCGATGTTTGAATGACGATTTAAGTGCCGAGCCAAATTGCAAAGGCTGGATACAGGCTGAATCGAGGTAGTGGGGTTCAGAGCCCAGAGCTTATTGAACCAACAGTACCCAATGTTTGGACAACAATTTAAGCGCCAGGCCGGATTGAAAAGGTCGGCGCGTCGGGGCGGGAGGTGAAGTAAAGTCTGGTTCAGCTTGCTTCTCCGTGAGGTTTACTCAGTTCCGTGCTGAACAAAGGGCCTGTGGACAGACTCTCTTTATGGACTTCGGTTCAGAACACTATTTGCTTGCGTTTATTGTTTGGATGATTTGTTTATTTTTCTGCACATTGGGTGTTTGACGGTCATTTTTTAATGAGTTCTTCTGGGTTTCTTTGTGGCTGCCTGTTAGGAGATGATTCTCAAGGCTGTATCATGTATACATACTTTAATAATAAATGCACTTTGAACTTAAAATATTATTGCACAACACACTTATCCTAAAATTGGCTGCATTTAGAGTGAAACGTGATAACAATTAATTTGCTGACAATGTGATCCAATGCCTGACTCTTGCCTGTTGATGCAATCTCTACCCAATTTCACATACGGGATAACATCATTCCCCAAGTGCCACATGTTTCAGAAAACAGTTTTTCAGGCCTTCTGTGAAGGATAAATCTGGCCAAAGATCTTCGAAGCTGGTTTCCAGCCGTTGATCATGATGAACCCATCTAAGAAGAATGTAATGTGCGAGCAAGACATCTGGGAGTTGTTGGGGAAGGTACCAAACACCACAGAACTTTTTAGTCCTCAAATGATCCAGCTTTAAGCTGCCACTTATAAAAGTACAAAAGGTAAAACACATTTTCCTCTCTGTACAGATTGTAAGTCCAAAGACATTTGCAGAGGCAGCCTCCAGTTATCATAAGAGCATAAGGCATTGGAGGAAAATGCTGATTTATTTTCCCTCACACCCCTATTTTCTTGCCTTCTCCCCATGACCTCTAGAATACGGGACAGTCACACATTACAGCTGAAATGTGCCTTTATGGAATTCAATTATCTCTACCCAAACATTTGAAATACTCTTAAATCACCATGAAAAATATTTTTTTCAAATTGTTTTTCTTAACAATGACCCAGCTTAATGTTACAGAACTTCAGAATACGGCTCATCTTCTAGTAGTAAAACCCACCCCCTGTAACAAGAGGGTCCCCTGCAGAGACATAGAGTCATGGAGTCAAAGAACACTACAGCACAGGAACAGGCCCTTCAGCCTGTCTAGTCTGTGCTGAACTATTAATCTGCCTAGTCCCATTGACTCGCACCCAGACCATAGCCCTCCATAATCCTCATCCATCTACCTATACACATTTTTCTTGTGTTGAAATCGAACCCATATCCACCACTTGCACTGGTTCCGCACTCTCAGCACCTTCTGAGTGAAGATGTTCCCCCTCATGTTCTCCTTAAACATTTAACTGTTTACCCTTAACCCATGGCCTCTAGTTGTAGTCTCACTCAGCCTCAGTGGGAAAAGCCTGCTTGTATTTACCCTATCTTTACCCCTCATAGGTTTGTATACCTTTTTTAAACCACAAATTTTCTGATCCAGTTTACCACGATATCATCCAGATCATTGATATAGATGACAAACAACAATGGACCCAGCAACAATTTCTGTGAGGCACCACCAGTCACAGGCCTCCAGTCAGAGAGGCAACCATCTCCAACCACTCATTGGCTTCTCCTGCTAAGCCAATGTCTAATCCAATTTACTACCTCATCTCAATTGCCAAACAACTGAATCTTCTTGACCAACCTCCCATGCAGGACCTTATCAAAGGCCTTGCTAAAGTCCATATCAACAACATCCACTGCCTTGGCTTTGGTAACTCCCTAGAAAACCTCTGTAAGATTGGTTGGACACAACTTACCACACACAAAGCCATGTTGACTATCCCTAATCAGTCCCCATCTATCTAAGTACTACATACCCAGTCCCCTAGGATGCCTTCCAATAACTTCCTCACTAGTGATATCAGACTCACTGGTCAATAATTTCCTGGCTTATTCTTAGAGCTTTTATTAAACATTAGCCATCCTCCATCCTCTGACACTTTAACCATGACTGAGGATGTTTTAGGTATCTGCACTAGCATCCTATAGGGTCCAAGGGAACACTTTGTAAGGCCCTGGGGATTTATCCACCCTGATTTGCCTCAAGGCAGCAAACACCTCCTCCTCTGTAATCTGTGGAGGGTCTATCACCTCGCTGCTGTATTTGCTCACATCTACAGATTCTATGTCCGTCTCCCCCAAAAAATCCATTGAAATCTCCCCAATCTCTTTTTGCTGATGATACAAAGACTGGAGGTGTAGTAGACAGTGAGGAAGGTTTTCAGAGCCTGCAGAGGGACTTGGACCAGCTGGAAAAATGGGCTGAAAAATGGCAGATGGAGCTTAATACTGACAAGTGTGAGGTATTGCACGTTGGAAGGACAAACCAACGTAGAACATACAGGGTTAATGGTAAGGCACTGAGGAGTGCAGTGGAACAGAGGGATCTGGGAATACAGATACAAAACTCCCTAAAAGTATCATCACAGGTAGATAGGGTCGTAAAGAGAGCTTTTGGTACATTGGCCTTTATTAATCGAAGTATTGAGTATAAGAGCTGGAATGTTATGATGAGGTTGTATAAGGCATTGGTGAGGCCGAATCTGGAGTATTGTGTTCAGTTTTGGTCACCAAATTACAGGAAGGATATTAATAAGGTTGAAAGAGTGCAGAGAAGGTTTACAAGGATGTTGCCGGGACTTGAGAAACTCAGTTACAGAGAAAGGTTGAATAGGTTAGGACTTTATTCCCTGGAGTGTAGAAGAATGAGGGGAGATTTGATAGAGGTATATAAAATTATGATGGGTATAAATAGAGTGAATGCAAGCAGGCTTTTTCCACTGAGGCAAGGGGAGAAAAAAACCAGAGGACATGGGTTAAGGGTGAGGGGGGAAAAGTTTAAAGGGAACATTAGGAGGGGCTTCTTCACACAGAGAGTGGCGGGAGTATGGAATGAGCTGCCAGACGAGGTGGTAAATGCGGGTTCTTTTTTAACATTTAAGAATAAATGGGACAGATACATGGATGGGAGGTGTATGGAGGGATATGGTCCGTGTACAGGTCAGTGGGACTAGGCAGAAAATGGTTCGGCACAGCCAAGAAGGGCCAAAGGGCCTGTTTCTGTGCTGTAGTTTCTATGGTTCTTTGGCTCTATGGCTCCATGCATATATTACCACTCTGATCTTCCAGAGGATCAGTTTTGTCCCTTGCTATCCTTATGCTCTTAATATTTCTGTAGCAGCCCTTTGGATTCTCCTTCACCTTGTCTGCTAGTGCAACTTCATGTCTTCTCTTAACATTCCTGATTTCCTTCTTAAATATTCTCTTACATTTCTTATTCTCTTCAAATGCCTCATTTGTTCCTTCCTGTCGATAGCTGCTGTGCACCTTTTTCTTAAGCAGGGCCTCAATACCTCTTGAAAAGCAAGGTTCTATAAACCTGTTATCTTTACCTCTTATTCTAACAGGAACATGCAAACTCTGTATTCTAAACATTTTACTTTTGAAGGCCTCCAATTTATCAAGTATAACTTTGCCAGAAAATAACCTGTCCCACTCCACATTTGCTGGATCCTTTCTGATACCATCAAATTTGGTCTTTTTTCCAATTTAGAATCTCAACTTGAGGACTAGACCCATCCTTTCGATAATCACCTTGAAACTATTGGCATTATGATCAGTGGATGCAAAGTGTCCCCCAACAGAAACTTCTGTCATCTGCCCTGTCTCATTCCCTAATAAGAAATCTAGTATCACTCTAGCTGGGGCTTCTGTGTACTGATTAAGGAAACTTTCTGAACACATTTGACAAACTCCATCCCATCCAGCCCTTTTACAGTATGGGAGTCCCAGTCAATATGTGAAAAGTTTAAAAAATCACCTAATATCACAGCCTTATGTTTCTTGCAACAGCCTGCAACCTCTCTTCAAATTTGCTCCTCTAAATCCGGCAAAATTTACAGCAAATATGTTGGTGTAATTTTAATATTGCTGCAGTTCTGGCAATAAATGTCTTTGTTCTGCAGGTAAATCCACCCCTGGAATCCGCTCATCCTGCGACCGGCACCTTTTAGCTGCAGCACACAACAGTATAGAAGTGGGAGCTGTGTTTGCAGTTCTAAAAGCTATTCTGATGTTGGGTAAGATACTTTCACTGGAAGACATTTCACAGCTTGTAGAAGATAGATAGAGTCATAAAAAGATGTTTCATCAAAATGGCCTTCATAAATCTAAGTATTGAGTATGGAAGTTGAGATGTTATGTTAGAGTTGTCTAAGACCTTGGTGAGGCCTAATTTGGAGAATTGTGTGCACTTCTGGTCACCTGCCTACAGGAAAGTATCAATGAGATTCAAAGAGAGTGGAGAAATCTTACAAGGAGGTTGCAGGGACTTGAGGAACTGAGTTATTGGGAAACGTTAAATAGATTAGGACTTTATTCCCTAGAGCATAGGACAATGAGTGGAGATTTGATAGAGGTATACAAAATTATGAGAGGTATAGATGTGGTAGATGCAAGTAGGCATTTTCCACAGAGTTTGTGTGAGACCAGAGTAGAGGTCATGGGTTAAGGGTGAAATACTTAAGGGGAACGTGAGGGGTAACTTCTTTGCTTCGAGGAGAATGAGCAGAAGTGAAGGATGCAGGTTCGATTTCAACAGTGAAGAGAAATTTGGATCAGTACATTGATGGGTGGGGTATGCTCCCAGTGTATGTTGATGGGACTAGGCTGAATAATTGTTCAGCATGGACTAGATGGACCAAAGGGCGCATTTCTGTGCGGCAGTACCTTATGACTATGAAATTTGAAAAGGTACAAAGAAAGTTCCGGTCAATTACAGCTAATTTTCTTGCCAGTGATGTAGTTGGTAGAGCTGCTGCTGAGCAGCTGCAGTGACTTGGGTTCGATCCTGGCCTCCGGTGTCAACTGTATAGGCTTGTTGCTGTGGGTTTATTCTAACTGCTCCTATGTCCTAGACGTATCTGAGTTGGTGGGGTATTTGGCTGCTCTAAGTTATTCCTAGAGCGTAGCTGAATAAAATCACATTTAATTTCGAGGTACGGCACAGTAACGGACGCTTCTGGCCCAACGGCGCTGCACCTCCTATTTGTACCCATGTGCCCTATTAACTGACTAACCGGGATGTCTTTGGAGTGTGGGACGAAACTGGAGCACCCTGAGGAAACCCATGCAGTCACGGGGAGAACGTACCAACTCTCTGTAGACAATGGTGGGAATTGAACCCGGGTCGCTGGTAGTTGTAATTGCGTTATGCTAACCCAGTAGCGTAACAGGTGGTGTGAAGCTACTACAGCTCAGGGTGGTATAGTTTGCAGTTCAATTCCGGCATCCTCTGCAAAAAGTTTGTCTGTTCGTTCCATGAGCATGGGTTTCTTCCAGGTGCTGCAGTTTCCTCCCACAGTCCAAAGACATAACGATTTGTAGGTTAATTGGTCATTGTAAATTGTGCTAATAGACTGGAGTTGAATAGGTGGGTTGCTGGGTGATGTGGCTCATTGTGCTGGAAGGGCCTGTTCTGTGCTGTAGCTCTAAATAAAATAACTTAAAATAAAATGGGATTGTGTGTAGAATTGATGCTGGATGATCAGTGTGGACTCAACGTTCTGATTCTGTGGTTTATCTGTCCATGACTCTTACTTGGCGAAAAGCATGGAATTGAGGCAGGCCATTTCGGTTCTAATCCTCCTTTTGCCTGTCCGTTGGATGGGTTAGCTTTTAATACATTGCTTAAGACCATTGCTGAAGGAATCGAGAAAAATGTTTATTCTTGTTCGAAGTTACTGGCCATACGTAGTTGGAATGATGCATGATTGAATCTCGCAATCATTGTATTAGGTCCAGCGTTTCCCTCACATGGCAACATTTTGCCAATAGTCGTTAACTATAAACACAAGAGATTTTGCCGATGCTGGAAATACAGAATAACACATACAAAATGCTGGATGAACCAGCAGGTTGGAGGCTACCCAGAGGCAATATCCGTTGGAGGATGAAGTGTTGTAGAAGTCCATGGCAGGAAGGGGAGAGTGAGGCACCCTCAGGTGATGGACCAATCTCATTTTGGAGGAACAACACCTCACTTATTTAGTTAGTTAGTTAGTTAGTTAGTCAGTCTGTCTGGGTATCCTCCAACCAAATGGCACGAGCAATGATTTCCCTAACTTCTGGTATTTTTACCCCCTTCCCTTCCCTCTTCTTTCATTCCCAACTTTGGATCCCCTCTTACCTCTTATCTTTTCCTCACATGCCAATCACTTCCCTCTGGTGCCCCTTCTCCTTCCCTTTCTCCCATGGTCCACTCTTCTGTCCTATCAGATTCCTTCTTCTTCAGCACTTTACCTTTTCCACCTATCAGTTCCCAGCTTCTCACTTAACCTTCCCTTTCCCCAACCACTTATCTTCCCCCTCACCTAGCTTCCAGCTTATATTCCTTTCCCCTCCTCCCACCCTCTTATTCTGGCTTCTTCCCTCAGTCCTGATGAAGGGTCTCAGCCTGAACTGTCAGCTGGTTATTTCTTTTCATAGACACTGCCTGGTCTGCTGACTTCCTCCAGCATTTTGTATGTATTACATTGACTCCTCTTGCGGGCTTGTTTGAATGAGGTTTCAGTGACCTTGCTGGCTCAGAGGAGTTTACGGGTTAACATGCCTGAAGTTACAGTGTGTGATCTACACTACCAAAAATTGTTTTGTTTTTTTGTCCAGGCGATGCAGAATTGGGCAATAATAGTGTCAGCGCTTCCAACACTGATGACTTTGGTGTGAGTGGCTTTCTGGCCCCCATCAGCATCCACGATGACATCACTGACGACGAGGTTCTGAGCTCGGACAAAAACTCCAAGTCAATCCGGCGCACTGTTTCTATAGAAACAGCCAACCTGAGCGAGTACGCCAGGTTTGTGCTCAGGACCATCTGTCAGCAGGTAAGAATAAATGCAGATATAAACGAGAGAGGTTGTGATGCAAGTAACATCAGATTCCACCTGTGTGGAAAGAGAAAATGGTGTAATGTTTCTGGTCGATGGCCCTT
The DNA here is from genome assembly GCF_030028105.1 of Mobula birostris. Lineage (NCBI taxonomy): Eukaryota > Metazoa > Chordata > Chondrichthyes > Myliobatiformes > Myliobatidae > Mobula > Mobula birostris. The sequence goes on along the minus strand of NC_092373.1, from coordinate 17,796,007 downwards.
CACTGGAACTGAGAAAAGTGAAAGATGCAAAGGAAGCAGGACAGAAGGAATGAATAGAGAGGAAAAAACTGAGTAATGGCTTGGAAAATGGGGTGACGTGGTAGTGTAGTGATTAGCATAACACTACTATGCCACCAGCGACCCAAGTTCAATTCCCGCTGCTGTCTGTAAGGAGTTTGTACCTTCTCCCCATGACTGCATCATTTTCCTCCACATGCTACAGTTTCCTCCCACATTCCAAAGATGTTCTGTTGTTAGGTGAATTGGTCACATGGGTGGCACAGGCTGTTGGGCTGAAAGAGCCTGCTATTATGCTGCATCTCTTGATCAATCAAAACGATAAAATGACAAAAGTGCTCAAGGAAAAAGGGTGGCTATGTATTGACAAAAGAGGTTTGTCTACAGAAAGTACTCTTGGGAGAACCTGCATTGGAGACGCTTTCGAGGAGGATCTCGATAATGTTCCTGGGAATGAATGGGTTAACGCAAGACTGTAAGACGTAGGAGCACAATTAGGCCATTCAGCCCATTGAGTCTGCTCCGCCATTCCATCATGGCTGATCCCAGATTCCACTCAACCCCGTACACCTGCCTTCTCGCATATCTTTTGATGCTTGACTGATCAGGAAACTGTCAATGGACTTCGCCTCCACTGCTGTCTGTAGCAGAGCATTCAATGGACTTACTACACCCTGGCTAAAAAAAATTCCTCCTTACCTCTGTTCTAAAAGGTTTCCCCTCAATTTTGAGGATGTGCGCTCTATGTCTGGATACCCCCACCATAGGAAACTTCTGTTCTCGACTCAGTGATGCTCACAGTGTCATAGCGACCAATCTCTAATTGCACCACAAGTTCATTCACTTTCTTCCAAATGTTATGCATATTTAAATACAGCACCTCCAGTCCTGCATTCTTTGCCCTTTTGAATTTTGCCGCTATGGTACAATTTAACTCTTTGCTCTGCTTGCATTTGTACCCAGTCATTGGCTTGTCTTTCCTTACATTCATGTTACATCCATCATCTACTTGTAAGTCTGCTGGCTCATCCTCAGCTCCATCATACTGGTTCCCATCCCTGTGCCATATTAGTTTAAACCACTCCCAACAGCCCTAGTAAACCTGCCCGCAAGAACATTGATCCCCCTGAGATTCAACTGCAACCTATCCCTTTTGTACAGGTCCCACCTGCTCCAGAAGAGTTCCAATTGTCCAGAAATCTGAATCCCTGCCCCCTACTCCAATTCTTCTGCCATGCATTTATCTGCCACCTCATTCTATTCCTGTCCTCACTATCGTGTGGCACAAGCAGCAGTCCCCAGATTACTACCCTTCAGGTCCTGCTTCTCAGCTTCCTTCCTAACTCCCTGCATCCTTTCTTCAGGACCTCCTCCCTTTTTCTACCTATGCCATTGGTACCAATATGTGCCACGATTTCTGACGGCTCACCCTCCCTTTTCAGGAGTGAGGTGCATTTTATGGCTCTGGGCCTGTACTCGCTGGAGTTTAAAAGAATGAGGAAGGATTTCATTGAAACCTAGAGAATATTGAAATACCTAGGTAGAGTGGATATAGAGAAGTCGTTTCCAATAGTGGGGGAGTCTAGGGTCGGGGGCATAGCCAGAGAAATCAAGGACATGTATTTAGAACAGAGATGAGGAAGAATTTCTCTGGCCAGAATGTGGTGAATTTGCGGATTTCATTGCCACTGATGGTTCTGGAAGCCGAGTAATTAGGTACATTTAAAATGGAGGTTCATAGGCTCTTGATTAGTAAGGGTATGGGGAGTAGGCAAGAGGATGGAGCTGAGAGGGAGAATAAATCCACTATGATGGAATGGTGGAGCAGACTCAATGGGCTGAATAGAAGAGGGGGTCGGGGTAGAAAGTGTATATTTTGCTGATGTTTTGTCTGCTTTGTCATATTTTGGCAGAACAATATGACATGCTGTGTTTTATTGCCGTGGAGGCATTGTGACACGTCCTGAGAACACCATCAGATTGTATTGGTTGTTAATGTAAACGATGCATTTTGCTGTATGTTTCAATGTACGTGATAAATAAATTAGGTGTGTAAGATGATAAGGGGCATTGGTCATGTGGATAGCCAGAGGCTTTTTCCCAGAACTGAAATGGCTAGCACGAGGGGGCATAGTTTTAAGGTACTTGAAAGTAGGTACTGAGGGGATGTCCGAGGTAAGTTTTTCACACAGTGAGTGGTGCGTGCATGGAATGGGCTGCCAGTGGCGGTGGTGGATGCAGATACAATAGGGTCTTTTAAGAGCCTCTTAGACAGGTACATGGAGCTTAGAAAAATAGAGGGCTATACGGTAGGGAAATTCTAGGCAATCTCGAGAATAAGTTACAGGGTCGGCACAACATTGTGGGCCGAAGGGCCTGTAATGTGCCTTCTATGTTCTAAGTCTAATCTTGACTCTTGAATCTAGACAGTTACAGAGAAAGTGCTGTTCAGGTAGACAGAAAAAGTGTAAGAGCCATGACAATGTAGATTGAGAGATCAAATGTACATCTCTAACACTAAGAGTTTGTTGGAAGAGTGGGGAAACACAAATGAATTAAAGATGCTGGAAATCTTAAAATATTTTAAGAGTCAGTTTTAATATCACTGACATATGTTGTGAAATTTAATGTTTAGTGACAGCAGTACAGTGCAATACATAAAAAATAATATGAATTCCTATCAGAAATATATATATAGAAATTGAATTAATTAAGCAGTACAAAATGTGTGCAGAAATAGCCTTCCTGAAACGTTTCAGACCAAAACTTCGACTGTACTTTTATCTGTAGATGCTGCCTGGCCTGCTGAGTTCCTCCAGCGTTTTGTGTGTGTTGCTCAGATTTCCAGCATCTGCAGATTCTCTCTTATTTTTTGTAAAATTGTGAGGTTGTGTTCATGGGTTGGTTGGTTCACTATCTATTCAGAAATCTGATGGCTGAGGGATAGAGGCTGTTCTTAAAATGTTGAGTGTGTGTCTTCAGGCTCCAGACCTCCTCCTTGACAGTATCAATGAGAAGAGAGAATAAGCAGGAAATGCTGGAAAAACAGCAGGGTGAGGCTGCATCTGTGAGCATTTGGGGTTTATGAGGAGAGAGGGGCTAAAATGGCCATTGTAGAAAGTGATACAGGTGCATGAGTAGTGGGTATTAGTGAAGATGAAAGGTCCACCACTCTCCATTGCACATCAATAACTCTGCCATGGAGAGAGTGAAGAGTGGTGTGCACATAATGGACGATCTAACTTGGATCCACAATATCTCGTTAAGCAAGAAGGCCAGAGTAATGTGCACACTTTCCGTGGAGACTGAGACGTCCAAGGCTCCCTGCCCCCATTCTACCAGCTCTCTAGAGCAGCACCATAGAGAATATCCTGTATGGCTGCATCATTGTGTGGTATGGAAGCTGCAAGGCATTGGACCTGCAGAGGATAGTAAAAACCACCAAGAGGATCACTGGGATCTCCCCCCCCCCACCCCCAATTTGTGACATTTACCTGCAGCGTTGTATACGAAGAGCCCGAAGCACTGTTCAGGGTCCCTACCACCCATCCCACAATCAGTTTGACTACTATCGTCAGGAAGGAGGTACAGGAGCATCAGGTCTAGGACTGCCAGACTGGGTAACAGCTTCTTCCCTTTGGCTGTGAGACTAACGAACACCCTGCTACCACTGAGGGCTCGTCACTAGGACAGCAAGCTGTTCACTGTTCACTGTACTGCCGACTGTTTACCTGTGTTGCATGCGACATGCACTTTGAATTGTAATTTATCAGTTTACTTGTGGTAATACTTTGTTTTACAGTACTGTGCCAAAGTTTTAGGCACATATATATAGCTAGTGTGCCCACGACTTTTGCACAGTACTGTATTTGTCAACGTGGAGCGAAAAGCAAGTCTGTAAATGTGGTGGGTCAAAGGTTGTTGGGAATGGTGCGGGTGGAGCACCGCAGCAGGGGCGTGGAACAGGCGGCAGAGAAGGAGCGCCAGGAACGGGGAGCGGTGGCACGAGTGTAGACACACCCTGCTGTGAGACGCCGGGCAAGATAATTTGATTCTACACAATTGGTTTATTGATAATTGCAGAATCTCTCTCTGGTGTTTCCTGCTCCGTCCTCTCTCTCTTCCCCCTTTCCCATTCATGACTCCCCATTCCCTGCCCCTTTCCCACTCTCAGTTCACAATAGGGACCCATATCAGAATCAAGTTTATCATTACTCACATATGTCATGAAATTAGTTTTTTTTTTGGGCAGCAGCACAGTACAATAACATAAATTACTACAGTACTGTGCAATGTCTGATATATGTTTTGTGGGTGCACCATAGTCAAAAGGAACATTGTTTCATTTGGTTGTATATATGTGCAGTCACATAACATTGAACTTGAAAGTAAACGGGAGAATCCCAGAAAGGCTGTTGCCCTTAAATGCCCAGCGAGGCAATGAAATTGTGTCTGCTTTAGGGAAGCTTCACTACAAATGTGTATGTGCTACATGTCGAATGTGAAGGCTGGTGGAACGAAAAGAAGGAATGAGGGTTGATGGCAAAGGTATGGAAAATGGAAGAAACATAGTTGTGGATGGAGGGGCTTCATTGGGCAAGAAAAATACAGGACATCGCAAATTACAGTTGACGTTTCGGGCCAGGACCTTTCAGCAGAACCCATGTATATAGAGCTAGTGTGTGTCCAAGACACTTCTCAATGTCCAAGTTCATTTTTCAATGTGGAGCGAGAATTAAGTTTGTAAATTTAATAGGAGCAACGATCCTGCCGAAAGGTCTCGGCCTGAAACGTCGACTGGACTCTTTTCCATAGGTGCTGCCTGGCCTGCTGAGTTCCTCCAGCGTTTTGTGTGTGTTGCTCGGATTTCTAGCATCGGCAGATTTTCTCTTGGTTGTGGACATCACAAAGTACTGGTATGGAAGCTATAGTTCTCCATGTAGAAGGAGAAACTAAGAGAATGGGGTTCTTACGGGAGACAGGATAGAAAGATTTTCTCAAGGCATACACATTGCTGTTTGCTTCAGTGGTGCAGAGGTCAAGAGGATTGAATGCTTCACGTTCCTGGGACTGAACATCACCAGTCGGCTGTCTTGGTCTAACCACATTGACACCAAGGTCAAGAAAGCTCACCAACACCTCTACTTCCTCAGGGGGCTAAAGAAATTTAGCACATCCCCTTTAACCCTCAGCAATTCTTACAGATGTACCCCTCCTGGCAAGCCTCAGGGTTGCTCAACTCGCTGTCGTCTAGGGAAACAGCCCTTGGCCCCACCAAACTGGGTAATTAAATTTGTGTGGATGTGTGATGTACCCCACCCCGCCAAATAACAGACAATACCCCATATACGATTATATGAATTGCAGTTTATAGATATTACTGGAACTATATAATTAATAGAGATAAAATATACAAGGAAAATAAAAGACTCCACACTTATCAAAGTTCAATCTCTTCATGCACAAACAGTTGGAGCTCTAGTAACGATCCTCTCTTCACCACTCGATCCCCTCTGACCACCTCGACCTGCCGCCAGGGACCAAACACGGTGGTCGACCAGATGCTCCATACGAGTCTGTCTCCATCTCATCTCCTCGCCGAAAACCCTGGACCTCGGACTCCTGCTCGGGGTCTGACCCCGTTAGCCAGCTCACAGCACCTTGTCCATTCTCTCCCTGTCCATCGCGCCTTCTCCCCAAAAACCCGCGCATCACAATAACTTACAGACACACTAGAAAGAATAACATCTATCCTAATTGTTTCGTTTGCTCTATTATCAGTAACATAACCCAAACAAGCTGCTAGCGAAAGAACTTTCTCAGCATTTAACATAACAAAAAAACCATTTCATTTATAACATAACAAAGAAGCCATTTTAATAAGCCTACGCAATAACATAAAAGAAGAAACCCCTTACACAGATGCACCATGAAAAACAACTGCTCTGCCTGTGACCACAAGAAATTGTAGAAAGTTGTAGGCACAGCACAGCTCAGCAGATCACAGAAACCAGCCTCCCCTGCATGAACTCTGTTTATACTTTCCACTGCCTCAGTAAAGCACCAAACATAATCAAAAACACGAGAAATTCTGCAGATGCTGGAAATTCAAAACAACACACACAAAATACTGGAGGATCTCAGCAGGTCAGGCAGCATCTATGGAAATGAATAGACAGTTGACGTTTTAGACCGAGACCCTTCTGCAAGATCCCATCCACCTTGAACATTCTTTCTTCTCTCTCCTCCCCTTGGGAAGAACATACAGAAGCCTGAAGGCACGTAACACAGGGCTCAGGAGTACCTTCTATCCTATTGTTATAAGACTATTCAACGGTCCCTGATACAATAAATGGACTCTCGATCCCGCATCAAGAGTCCTACTGCCTATCTGCACTGCACTTTCTCTGTAACTGTAACACCTTATTCTGCATTCTGTTATTACCTTGTATTAGCTGAATGTACTGTTGTAATGAAATGTTTTCTATGCGTGGCCAAGGTTTTCCCTTTACCTTGGTACACGTGGCAATGATAGTTTCCCAATGTATAATTTACGTAGCAGTGGGAGTCAGTAGGTTTCTTGTGAATACTTGTTGGTAATTTGAAGCCTGAAATGAAATTAGAGACATTATGTAATAGAAGAACTGGAGAGGTACCATATGAGGTACCCCCTTTCACCCACTCTCTTCCCTCTACTCTTCCTCTCCCCCTTATTCCTCTCCTCCTGCTGCTCCTCTCTTAACCTTTTCTCCCAACTCCTTCATCCCCCCTCTGCCCCCTCTCCGCTTCCCTTTCCCCTTCTCCCCTCCCCTTCTTTCCTTCCCTCCTTTTTCATCGCTTTCCACTCTTTCCCATCCCTCCTCTCAAACTCTCCCCCATATTTGCCCCCTCTACCCCACTCTCTCCCTCTCCATTGCCCACTCTCCTCCCTCTGCTCGCTCTCATCTATCTTTCTTCTCCCCTCCTCTCCCTCATCCGCACTCTCCCCCTCTCTCCATCTTCTCCTTCCCCACCTCCCCCAACTTATCCACTCTTTCCCCATTCCCCCTCTCTCCCATCATGCTCCTCCATTCCCCATGCTCCCCTACTCTTCTCCGCCTCTCCCCTTTGAGATTGCGAGCACAATGGAAAAGCTGGCAGTAATAGTGATTGAAATTTTCTGGTCCACTCTTCAGTCCAGAGAGATACTGGTGGGAATATTAGGAAATTCTGTGGGTGTAGATCCCAAATTGTGAATTGTTCAAGATGACATTAACCAAAGTGCTCAGATGCAGGTTATGGATCTGGACCTCTTGGTGACGGTAAATGATGGTTTGGTTCCTGTGGCATCATCGGCATTGTTCAGCTCTTGTATTAAGATGACAGGTTGAGCAGGCCAGGGCTTTTCTCTTTGGAGGAAAGGAGGATGAGAGGAGACTTGATAGAGGTGAAAAGATGGTAAGAGGCATAGAGTGGACAGAAATGTCCGATATGAGAAGGCATAATATTAAGATGATTGGAGAAAAGTATAGGGGGAATGGTAGAGGAAGGTTTTGTTTTCTTTAAATAGAGAATGGTGTGTGTGGGGGATGTGCTGTCAGAGTGACGGTAGGGACAGATACATTAAGGGCATTTAAGAGACGGGCACATGGATGAAGGAAAGATGGAGGGCTATGTGGGAGGGAAGGGTTATATTAATCTTGAAGTAAGTTAAAGGGTTGGCATAATATCCTTAGTGCGCATGCGCCGGTCGTGCATGCAGCCTGTTACAGCCGTTCCGACGAGTATTGTCACTTTTTTCTTCTTACCTTTTTAACTTACGTTATTTGTTGTATTTTTTTTTCACGGTAACACGTTGAAGCTGCACCCTCTCTAACATGCTGGTAGAGAGAGTTTTATTTGGGTTTTTAGTGCTGGAAATAGTTACATCTGGACACGTCTCATTAGTGGGGCAGCAGTATGGTCGTATTGTTTATTCCAGGCACCAGCTGCTTGCACTAATGCCGGCCGGTTTAGCGAGCAGAGCGGCGGACACCCCGTCTGAAATCTGGAGGAAAACATACAGAGGATGCAGAGGGGGATCACAAAGGCGAGGAAAGAGGACCGGGTCGAGACAACAGAGACTTATGGAGAAGAGGAGTTCGGTGGGTAATAAAATGGATGAGTTCACTGCGCTAGCCAGGCGTCAGAGAACATTTCGGGAGTGCAATGTTATGTGTTTTACTGGAACAGGGCTGCACAAGGACATACCCGATCAAATCTTTTCCATGGATGGCTTCCAGACCGTTCGTGCTGACCGGATGTGCACTGAGAGCGGTAAGCGTAAAGGAGTTGGGTGCTTACTGTTCTGGTTAAAAACGAATGGTGCAATTGGGGTCATATTACGATCGAGGAACGTGTTTGTAGACTGGATATTGAACTTTTTGCTCTTGGACCCCAGCCATATTCCACCGAGATACAACACTCGGGCGTCACGGGAGGTTATTCCTGCCTGTGGCCATTGAACTTTGCAGCTCCTCCCGTGGAGGGTCAGACACCCTGAGCCAATAGACTGGTCCTGGACTTATTTCCATCTGGCATAGTTTGCATTTTGTTGTTTGATTGTTTGTGGCTTTTGTATTGCTATATTTATGCTCTATTCTTGGTTGGTGCAGCTGTAACGAAACCCAATTTCCCTCGGGATCAATAAAGTATATCTATCTGTCTATCATGGAGCAAACAGCCTGTACTGCACTGTAATATTCTATGTTCTGTGTTGTATTAGTGTAGAAACAGCTGTTGACCATTCATTGCCTTGAGACATTGGACTGTGACCAACCATCACCTCAGCCAGAATGAGAGGAGCTTCTCCAGGAACAGCTGGCAGAGATTGCCCTATAAAATACCTTACCAGATGTGAGCCAGTTATTGGTATTCATCCAGTGCATGCGCCACCAACATGTCGTCAAGTCAGCTCTGTCAGAGGTGTTGTGTGAGGCCAATGTGTTTGTATTTGAAGCTTAAATATTTTTATAGAGTGGGTAATGTAATCTTTCTCTGGACCTTGCACCAACCCTGCTTAAACAAAGCAGAAAGCTTATATCCTTTACACTAAACCTGAGCTAGCATTTTCCACACCCTTCCCATATATCTTCCCAAATAGAAGATATGCAAGATTTCCCCTGCACACTAATCCACAGTTTAGATTTTCACTTTAACTTGTTTTAGTAGACTATTCTTGCCAGCCCAGTTTTAACCAGGCTGGAGACTGAATTAGTTTATATTCCCATTCCTGTCTTCCCACAGACTCCACATCTGAGTATCTTTCCCACCAAGATCCTGATTCAGTGGTGTTAAATCCTTGCAAACATAAACAGTTCCTAAATTAAAGAGAGTTTTTTGAACTTCTTTTCCTCATAAGGACTCCATTTGGGTTAAAATTCTTGTAGATAACCACTCATATAAATTCCAAGGTTCAGCTTTATGGATTTTTTCCTTTTTGTCTGAAGATATTTTACTGTTCAGAAATGATTCCCAAGGTGCATAAAGAAGTCAAAGCAGACATGTGTGATGTAGCCATTTGTGCTGCCCTATCAATCAGTCAGTAGAATGGTCAATGATCGATATCCCTGGCCCAATGAGATGGGAAGTTCCAAAGGTCTTAAATCTCCATCCGTAAAAGACATTTACAGTGGAATCAAGCCCCCAATACTTTGAACATAAAATGTACTTATCTGAGTTTTCTGCAGTTCTGATGAAAGATTCAAGATTATTTAATGTCATTTACTGTACATAAGTGTAAAGGAGGAAGAAGTAATTGTTACTCCGGATCTGAAATAAGACAAAAAAGATAAAGAACATAATAATAAAAACTACAATAAATATAAATACATTTGATAGCTTATATGCATAGCTTGATTGTACGTCCGCAAAGTGCGCACTAAGCATAGGAGTGCCTGTACATAAGGTAACCCTGACAGATAATAATAATAAGGTAGTGGTCTTGGGGGGAGGGATGTGGAGGGGTGGGTTAGTGAATGGAGGTGTTGATTTGCCTTATCGTTTGGGGAAAGTAACTGTTTTTGAGTCTGGTGGTCCTGGTGTAGATGGTATGTAGCGCCCTTCATGATGGAAGTAGAAGGAACAGCCCACAAGCAGGGGGGGTGAGATCCTTCATGATATTGCTGGCCTGTTTTTGGCACCTTTCAGTATATATGTCCTTGATGCATTGGGCAGTTTTGACTACCCATAGTCGAGCCTTCCTCTCCACCGCAGTGCAGTTTCTGTACCACGCAGTGATGCAGCATATTAGGATGCTCTCTGCTGCACATCTGCAGGAGGACATGCTATTAATGTGCATCGTCCAGCTCTCTTCAGCGTCCTCAGAAAGGAGAGGCATTGGCAAGCTTTCTGACTGTGGAAAATGTCTTGAGAATGATTACCTGGCAATATCAGTAATACTATAAATATCCTTTGAAGTATCGCCTGATCTGTTGAGTGTTTCCAACATGGCTTGTGTAAGGTGAAATTTTAAATTCCAATTTGACGTCTCCACAGATGATGAATTAAAAAATTTAATGTCATTAGATTTAGATTCAACTTTATTGTCATTGTGCCGAGTACAGATACAAAGCCAATGAAATGCATTTAGCATCTGACCAGAAATGCAAAGATACCTGCGAATAAGAAAAGTGCTACAGCACACAAATATAAAAGTACTGAGACAGTACAATATGGGTACAATACTGCTTAGCGCTGTGATGAGAGGTTCAGCAGTGTCACAGCCTCAGGGAAGAAGCTCTTCCTGTGCCTGCTGGTGCGGAAGCAGAGGCTCCTGTAGTGCCTACCGGATGGGAGGAGAGTAAAAAGTCCATGGTTAGGGTGAGGTGCATCCCTGAGAATGCTTATTATAAATAATAATAATTTTTGAACAATATTAAAAATTGTTACTGTAGGACGGAGCTGTCTAATGTGGGGCATCAGTCAGTGATCTCATTGGATAGTATTAATGGAAATTTATTCCCTTGTAGGTTGTAAGAGTTTTTGTTGATATTTGCATGTTGGAGATGGTATCTAGATAAACGAAAGTCTGTAAAGTAATGATGGTAGAGTGTTGAGAGAAAGGATATTGTAATTGTTAGAATGTAGGAAAGGATGAATAGGAAGACTTTTAGCACAGTAGCATAGCAGTTAGTGTAATGCTATTACAGCACCAGCAATCTATAACTAGGGTTCAATTCCCGTTGCTGCCTCTCAGCAGTTTGCTCATTCTCCCTGTGACCACTTAGGTTTCCTCTGGGTGCTCCAGTTTCCTCCCACATTCCAAAGTTGTACGGTTAGTGTTGGTGAGCTGTGGGTACGCTGTGTTGGCACCGGAAACACGGCGACACTTGCACAGATTTCTCCTGAGTGATTTAATGCAAACCATTTCACTGTATGTTTCAATCTACTTGTAACAAATAAAGCTAATCTTTCATCTTTAGCTTATGGAAAGAAAACAGAAGCAATGTATCAAATCTGGAATGTTCTGTTGTTGAATGGAAAGGGGTAATTGTTTTATTATTTTCATGTCTACTAATGTACAGTGTAAACAGTTTTGCATGCCTTCCAGACAGATCGTTCCAAACATTAAGTACATTGAGGTAGTAGAAAAGGAAAACAGTAGCAGAGTGCAGGATATCAAAATCAGAATCAGGTTTAGTATCACCAGCGTATGTTATGAAATTTTTTAACTTTGCAGCAGCAGTACAATGCAATACATGTCAATAGATAGAAAATCTGTGAATTACAGTAAATATAAATTTATATCTCAAATAGTTAAGTTAAATAAGTGGTGTAAAAAATAGGAAATAAAAAAATAATGAGGTAGTGTTCATGGGTTCAATGTTCATTCAGGAATTGGATGACAGAGGGGAAGAAGCTGTTCCTGAATCATTGAGTGTGTGCCTTCAGACATCTGTACATGGTAACAATGAGAAGAGGGCATGTCCTGGGTGGTGGGGGTCTGTGATGATGGGTGCCCCCTTTCTGAGGCACTGCTCCTTGAAGATGTCCTGGATACTACGGAGGCTATTACCCGTGATGGAGCTGACTAATCTTACAACTCTCTGCAGCTTACTCCGATCCTGGACAGTAGCCTTTCCATACCAGGCAGTGATGCAGCCCAGTTAGAATGCTGTCAATGGTACATCTGCAGAAATTTGCGAGTGTTTTTGGTAACTTAACAAATCTCCTCAAACTCCAAATGAAATATAGCCACTACCCGGCTTCATTATAGCTGCATTGATATGTTGGGTTGAGATATAAAGGCCGAGGAAAGTTTACAGCCTACATGAATAGTCGCTTTGCTTGTCAGGATTTTTGGAACTGGGCTCTCAGGCAGAGGTGGTCTTTGGGTTATAGTGCTGGCTGAAGAAGGTGGTGTACACTTTATGGTGGGAGAAACTGGTCACGGAATGAAACTGCATTGACATGACGGTTGCCTATGGAATGGAACCGATGAGAGAGGTCAGTTGTGGCATGGGACCTTCTGGCAAGTGTAATAGATCCAGGTTGTCAATACAGTAGATCCATTCGGAAGGGATTGTCCACTCCTTAGCTCAGCAATTAAATTGGCCTTAACAGATGTGAAACTGATCTTGTGACTGGAAGTAATGAAACCGGATGACATTGTAGACTGTAAATAAAATTGTAAATAAAATAACAACTTTTCATAAATGCTGAGTATTGCTGGCCTTACTATTTTGATAGCAAGGTGTAATACGTACAACTCAACTCAACTCCACTCAACTCAAGATTGCTTATTGTCATTTCCGGTACAAACATGTAAAGGAGAATGAAATAATTGTTACTCTGGATCCGATGCAGCACACATCAAGAACACAGTAATAAAAAAAAAATGCAATAAATATGAACACATAAGATAGCTTATTTACATTGACTGTACGTCCATAAAGTGACTCTAGGCACAGGAGTGTCTGTAAACAATGTGACTCTGACTGGTAATGATAAAGTAGTGCTGCTGGGGGATGTGGTGGGGTGGGTGGATGTATTAGTTAGCCTGTCAGCTTGGAAGGGTAACCGAGTCTGGCTTGGATGTGATGTAGACTTCTCCCTGATGGGAGTGGGACAAACTGTCCATGAGCAAAGTGGGTGGGCGTTGGTAGAATTTAAGTTGTTCTAGTACGTGCTTTTATTCCTGATTTGGTCGTTCCTGTAGCTACTAGATTCTGAAGCATGAAAGATGAAGGGAGCTTTTTACCAGGATGCTGTCTGGATTGGAGAATGTGTCTTATTAGGAAAGGTTGAACAAGCTAGGGATTATCTCTTTGGAATGATAGAGAATGAAATGCAACTTGATAGAGTGTTTAACTTATGAGAGCATTGATACAGTGGACAGGTGGCACCATTCAGGCAGTCTGGCAATGGCCAATGTCAGAGGACACCCATTTAAGGTGAGTGGAGGAGATCTTAGGGGAGATGCCAGAGGTGGGTTTTTTACACAGAGAGTGCTGGATCCTTAGAGCGAACAGGTTGAGGCTGTTACAAAAGGGAGATTGAAGTGAGTCATTAGATAGGCATATTCATGTAAGAAAACTGAAGGGCTGTGGGCTGTGTAGGAGAGAAATGTGAGATTGATCATGGAGTAGGTGTACTGATCATAGAGGACTCCAGGAATGAAAGGGTTAATATACGAAGAGCATTTGATTGCAATGGGCCTGTACTTGCTGGAGTTTACAAGAATGGGGGTAGGGTAGGAATCTCACTGAAACCTATTGAATATTGAAAGACCTAGATAGAGTGGATGTGAGGAGGATGGTATCTAGGACCAGAGGGCACAGCCTCAGAACAGTAGGATGTCCTTTCAGCCAGAGGGTGATGAATCTGCAGAATTCATTGCCACAGACAGTCGTGAAGGCCAAGTCATTGGGTATATTTAAAGTGGAGGTAGATAGGTTCTAGATTAATATGGGCATCAAAGGTTATGGAGAGCAGACGTTGAGTTGAGAGGGATAATATATTAGCCATGATGGAATGGCAGATCAGACTCAGTGGGCTGGGTGGTCTGTTTCTACTCCTATGTCGTATGGTCTCATGGTCTAGATTGGCACATCGTGGCTGAAGGGCCTGTATTCTACTGTTCCAGAGCCTGTACAATTTTAAAGGTTTCTATCCCCTCCCAAGCTGATTCCTCTGAAGCTCAGTGATAGCCCTCCTAGATCTCCTTCATTGCCTGTCAAGTGCTTTCAAAGTCCATCCCCAAACCAGCTTGTATTGCCTTCTCGCATCTATCGAATGCCACCTTTTGCTGTAAGATAGTCAGGGGCATCAGTGGGTGCAGGAGACTACAAACATGGGTCAAATCCAACAAAACAGGAATTTCATTGACAGCATAGAGTTGCTTTTCCAGGGGCAAATTACCAAACTCATCTTAAGGCAACAGGAGCAATCCACCTCCCAATGTTTTGGCCAGAATACTTAATCTCTGTCAACATAGGTCTGCACAGTGTCTCATCTTGTTGAACTTCTGTCTCACCATCCGATATCCCGGGCACAGTCCTGCCTTCTGTATGGAGTTGACACATTGTCCCGCCTACCCTGGGGCTTCTTTTGAGTTTTCTCTGCAATGTAAAAAATGTGCAGGTTGATAGGTTAGTTGCCCATTGTAAATTTTCCCTTCTGTGTAGCTGGTTTGGGGATTGACGGAGGGGAGGAGAAGATGGTGGCGCAACTCAGCGCATGCGGCCGCTCCAAAATGATATCGTATTTGTGAAGTAGGTACCGTGCACAATCCTCATTTGATGGAGACAGCCGTGAGGAGGACAGAGGAACATCTGGAGAAACTTCTGAAATGCCTGCTTCACTGCCGCTGCTACTGTGCGATCAAGAATCTCCAGAGGGGAAGGCCCTAAATCCTCGGCTTTGCCTATTGCCTGTTGCCGGGGCCGGGTTCGAAGCGCTCGGCGGAGATGTTGCTCGGTGCTCAGTGTCAGAGGACTGGTCGGAGGCTTGAAGTTTTCCGACGGACTGTAGTCGGGTGCTTCCAGGGTGCTGCGTCAGCAAGTTTGCGGCGCTGGAGGCTCATGGCAGGGAGAGTTTTCTTCCTTCTACCGTCTGCGTGAGATGATGGGACTTTCGAGAGACCTTGAGACCTTTTTTTACGTGCCCATGGTCTGTTCTTTATCAAATTACGGTATTGCTTTGCACTGTTGTTACTATATGTTATAATTATGTGGTTTTTGTCAGTTTTCCAGTCTTTGTCTGTCCTGTGTTTCTGTGATATCATTCTGGAAGAACATTGTATCATTTCTTAATGCATGCATTACTAAATGACAATAAAGGAGGACTGCGTGTCCTCATAATCTAATCATAATCTAACCTAATCTAATCTAATACTTTGAAAGCACTTGATGGTCAATGAAGGAGATCTAGGAAGACTGTCACTGAGCTTCAGAGGAATCAGCTCAGGCGGGGTATGGCAACTTCTCTAAAATTGTATAGGCTCTGGAACAGCAGAGTACAGGCCCTTCAGCCACAATGCGCCAATCTAGACCATGGGACCATACGACATAGGAGTAGAATCAGACCACTCAACCCACGGAGTTTGCTCCGCCATTCTGTCATGGCTGACATATTATCCCTCTCAACCCAACATCTTCTCCCCATTACCTGTGCTGCCCTTACTAATCTAGAACCTATCAACATAAGAGCACAAGGCAAAGGACCAGAATCAGACCGTTTAGCCCACTGAGTCTCTCCACCATTGCATCATGGCTGGTTTCAGGTTTAATACCACGGCAAATGTTGTGAAGATTGTTAACTTTGTGGCGGCAGTACAATGCAATACATGATAACGTATCTCCCACAACCCCATTCTCCTGCCTTTCTCCCCGTAGCCTTTGACATCCTTACTAATCAAGAAACCATCAACTTCCGCTTTAAATGTGCCCAATGACTTGACTTCCACTCTGGCTACAGAAATAAGTTGGGGGGAGCTGATGGGAATGTGCAGAGAATAGGTTACCAGGGATCAATCAGCGGGCGAATAGCATTACCTGTGAGCTGGCAGTGATCTGATGAGAAGAATGGCCTTCTGGGTTGCAATGAACATCTGAGCATGAGTTGTGGATGCAGCTCAGCACATCACAGGAGCCAACCTTCCCTCTATGGACCTTATCTGTACTTGTCACTGCTTCAGTAAAGATCCCGTCCAGCCCAGATATTCTCTCTTCTCCCCTCTTCCATCAGTCTGAATACAAAAGCCTGAAAGTACATACCAACAATCTCAGAGACTCAGCTTTATTAAAACTATTAAATAGTTCATTCACACAATAGGATAGGCTCTCAACCATGTCACGATCTTGTACCTTATTGTTTATCTGCAGTGAACTGTCACTGTAACTGTTAGACTTTATTCTGCTTTCTGTTATTGTTTTACCTTGTATGACAGTTCTGTGCACACATATGTATGACTAAGGAGGCACGTATATGTAGCTGGACAGTCTAAGACTTCTGCACAGTGCTGTAGTAATTTTACGTATTGCACTTACAGCCACTGCAAAAAAAAACAAATTTCATGACATATATGAGTGATGGTAAATCTAATATGGGTCTCTATTGTGGACTGAGAGTGGGAAGGGGGCAGGGAGAGGGTAGGGTGCAGGAAACACCAGAGAGACATTCTGTAATGATAAATAAACCAATGGTTTGGAATCAAATGACTTTGCCTGGTGTCTCAGGGCTGGGTATGTCTGCACCCATGCCACCCCCACCCCTGGCACTCCTTCTCTGCCACATGTCACGTACCTCTCCCATGGCGCTCCACCCTCGCCTCCCATGGCACTCCACCCTTGCCATTCCCAATTTCGTTTGCTTCCACCAGAATTACAAACTCACTGTCCACTCCACGTTGATAAATACAGTATTTTGCAAAAGTCTGAGGCATCCTAGCTATATATATATTGCACAGTACTGTATCCCAATGCACTGTGTAATGATCTGATCTCTATGAACAGTATGCAAGACAAACATTTCACAATAACTCAATATATGAGACAATACTAAACCAGTTCCAATTCCAGTTCCATGATCCCTTTTACCAGAGTAACTAATGTTCTGAGGGTACTTATCTCTAGAAGTAATATGACAATACAGCATCCTAGGTGTGACCTTTTTTTTTAACAAACATATCTTGCTTTCTTATATAATGGGCCAAATCATATTTCCCTTGTTTATTACGCATTGGCCTTGGGTTTCAAAGTGCTCATGTTTTCACTTTCCATTTGGTAGGAATGGGTGGGAGAGCACTGCTTAAAGGAGCCAGAGAGACTGTGCACAGACAAGGATCTAATACTAGACCCAGTTCTCTCCAACAAGCAAGCACGGCAACTGCTGCGGCTGATCTGTTATCCGCATGGCCTTAAGGAGTGTGTGGAAGGGGACAATCCTCAGCGGCAGCACATCAAGCACATTCTCCAGGTATTTGGAACAATGTTAAAGCGTGTTTTCTCCATTGGGCCTATCATATTTATTAATGGAATTATTGAGCTAAATGTTTTAAGGCACCGCCTCTTTGGCATTTGCAGTTTTGACATTTCAGCTGTATTAAGGTGATCATCATCAGAATGAAAAGTTAGTTCTGGCAGATCCATTAAGGACCCCTATCACCCAGGACATGCCCTCATCTCATTGCTACCATTAAGGAGGATGTACATGTAACAAATAAATCTAATCTTCTTTACCCAACCAAAAATGACCCATTTATCTCAGTTCCCCTACTTTCAGTTAGTTAGCCACTTCCCTGTCCATGCCAATATATTGTTCAAGACCCTGTAGATTTGTATCCTGTCCTATAAGCTTTTAGCTAGTGCCTTATCAAGCATCTTTCAGAAACCTAAGTATGATATAGTCATTGATATTTTATTTATCCACCTCATTTGCTATATCTTTTACCAAGATTGCTAATCTAGATTTTTGGATCAGAGGCCTGTAACAACTATTAATCTGAAATCATGTTTAACATCAAATTTTGTTATTGAGAAAGGTGGTATATTGTTATTAATCACAGGTTAATTTTGTAGATTTCTATGCTTCCTTTTCCATTATTTGAGGGTGTATAATTGAGACAGTTTACTAAAATAAAGAATTGAGAAGGTGATCCAAGGAATTGTTTTTGTTCTTTGATTATGTAGAACTTGGACCAGTGGATCCTGAGACAATCTTGGTTGGAGCTTCAGCTGATGATTAAGCAATGCATGAAAGAGCCTGTAAGTTGAAAGCTCCTATTATTAATAGTTTAATATTAAAATATTATATATGTTTCTATTTGGGCCACAATGAGTCTTGAATCAATATATCACAAGGTTGTTGCTTGACCGAGGTTCTTGACCAGAGTGCAGTAGACAACAAACAATAGTAATAATATATAAATAAGCAATAAATATCAAAAATATATGATGAAAAGTCCATGAAAGTGAGTCCATTTCAATGATCAGGCAAGTGAAGTTGAATAAAGTTATCCCATTTGGTTCAAGAGCCTGATTATTTAGGGGTAATAACTGTTCCTGAACCTGGTGGTATGAGTTGTGAGGCTCCTCTGTCTTCTTCATGATGGCAGTAGCAAGAGGAGAGCATGTCCTGGGTGGTTGTGGACCCTGATGATGGATGCTGCTTTCCTGCGACAGCATTTCATGTAGATATGTTCAATAGAGGGGAGGGCTTTACCCGTGACGGACTGGGCCATATCCACTACTTTTTGCAGGTTTTTCCATTCAAGGGCATTGGTATTTCCATACGAGGTTGTGATGCAGCCTGTCAATAAACTCTCCACCATACATCTGTAGAAGCTTTTCAAAGTTTCAGATGTCATACTGAATCTCCGCAAGCTCCTAAGGAAGTAGAGACACTTCTGTGCTTTCTTCGTAATCACGCCAAACTTCCGCATATTACGTAGAAGAAGCATTTATTTTTAATATTAGGATGAGCAGAAGATGACATGATATCCTGAAGTGGGAAGGTGAACAGCCAGAGGTTGTGGTATATATTGGTACCAATGACATAGGTAGGAAAAGGGAGCAGATTCTGAAAACAGACTACAGGGAGTTAGGAAGGAAGTTGAGAAGCAGGACCTCAAAGGTAGTAATCTCGGGATTACTGCATGTGCCACTCGACAGTGAGAATAGGAATAGAGTGAGGTGGAAGATAAATAACGTGGCTGAGGAATTGGAGCGGGGGCAGGGTTTCAGATTTCTGGATCATTGGGACCTCTTTTGGGGCGGGCGTTGCTTGTACAAAAAGGACGGGTTGCCTTTGAATCCCAGGGAGACCAATATCCTGGCAGTGAGGTTTGCTAAGGCCATTGGGGAGAGCTTAAACTAGAATTTTTGTGGGGTGGGAACTGAAGTGAAGAGACAGAGGAAGGGGCTGTTGGCTGACAAATAGACAAAGCTTGGAGACAGTGTGAGGTGATAGAAAAGGGATGTGCTCAGTCCAATAGTTTGAGACGTGTCTATTTTAATGCAAGAAGCATCATTAACAAAGCAGATGAGTTTAGAGTGTGGATCAGTACTTGCAGCTATGATGTTGTGGCCATTACAGAGACTTGGATGGCTCAGGGGCAGGAATGGTTACTTAGAGTATCAGGCTATAGTTGTTTCAGACAGGACAGGGAGGGAGGCAAAAGAGGTGGGGGTGTGGCACTGCTGATCAGAGATAGTGTCACGGCTGCAGAAAAGGAGGAAGTCATAGAGGGGTTGTCTACTGAGTCTCTGTGGGTGGAAGTTAGGAACAGGAAGGGGCCAATAACTCTACTGGGTGTTTTTTATAGACCACCTAATAGTAACAGGGACATAGAGGAACAGAGAGGGAGACAGATTCTGGAAAGGTGTAATAATAACAGGGTTGTCGTGGTAGGAGATTTTAATTCCCAAATATTGATTGGCATCTCCCTAGGGCAAGGGGTTTGGATGGGGTGGAGTTTGTTTGGTGTGTTCAGGAAGGTTTCCTGACACAATATGTAGATAAGCCTACAAGAGTACAGGCTGTACTTGATCTGATATTGGGAAATGAACCTGGTCAGGTGTCAGATCTCTCAGTGGGAGAGCATTTTGGAGATAGTGATCATAGCATTGGAGAGGGATAGGAACAGACAAGTTAAGAAAGCGTTTAATTGGAGTAAGGGGAAATATGAGGCTATCAGGCAGGAACTTGAAAGCATAAATTGGGAACAGATGTTCTCAGGGAAATGTACAGCAGAAATGTGGCAAATGTTCAGGGGATATATGTGTGGCATTCTGCAAGGGTACATTCCAATGAGACGGGGAAAGGATGGTAGAGTACAGGAACCGTGGTGTACAAAGGCTGTTGAAAATCTAGTCAAGGAGAAAAGAAAAGCTTGCACAACTTCAAAAACCTAGGAAATGATTGAGATCTGGAAGATTATAAAGCTAGCAGGAAGGAGCTTAAGAATGAAATTAGGACAGCCAGAAGGGGCCAAGTGAAGGCCTTGGCTAGCAGGATTAAGGAAAACCCCAAGGCATTCTACAAGTATGTAAAGAGCAAGAGGATAAGACGTGAGAGAAAAGGACCAATCACATGTGACAGTGGGAAAGTGTGTATGGAACAGGAAGAGATAACTGAGGTACTTAATGAATACTTTGCTTCAGTATTCACTAGAGAAAAGGATCTTGGCGATTGTCGGGATGACTTACAGCAGATTGAAAAGCTTAAGCATGTAGATATTAAGAAAGAGGATGTGCTGGACCTTTCGGAAAGCATCAAGTTGGATAAGTCACCGGGACCGAACAAGATGTACCCCAGGCTAATATGGGAGGCGAGGGAGGAGATTGCTGAGCCTCTGGCAATGATCTTTGCATCATCATTGGGGACAGGAGAGGTTCCAGAGGATTGGAGGGCTGCAGATGTTTTTCCCTTATTCAAGAAAGGGAGTAGGGATAGCCCAGGAAATTATAGACCAGTGAGTCTTACTTCAGTGGTTGGTAAGTTGATAGAAAAGTTCCTTTGAAGCAGGATTTATGAACATTTGGAGAGGCTTAATATGATTAGGAATAGTCAGCATGGCTTTGTCAAGGGCAGGTCGTGCCTTACGAGCCTGATTGAATTTTTTGAGGATGTGACTAAACACATTGATGAAGGTAGAGCAGTGGATGCAGTGTATATGGATTTCAGCAAGGCATTTGATAAGGTACCACATGCAAGGCTCATTGAGAAAGTAAGGAGGCCTGTGATCCAAGGGGATATTGCTTTGTGGATCCAGAAATGGCTTGCCCACAGAAGGCAAAGAGTGCTGTAGATGGGTCATATTCTGCACGGAGGTCGGTGACCAGTGGTGTGCCTCAGGGATCTGTTCTGGGACCCCTTCTCTTTGTGATTTTTATAAATGACCTGGATGAGAAAGTGGAGGCATGGGTTAGTAAATTTTCTGATGACACAAAGGTTGGGGTGTTGTGGATAGTGTAGAGGACTGTCAGAAGTTACAGTGGGACATTGATAGGATGCAAAACTGGGCTGAGAAGTGTCAGATGGAGTTCAACCCAGATAAATGTGAGGTGGTTCATTTTGGTAGGTGGTAGAACATAGTATTAATGGTAAGACTCTTGGTAGTGTGGAGAATCAGAGGGACTTTTGGATCCGAGTCCATAGGACGCTTAAAGCAGCTGCGCAGGTTGACTCTGTAGTTAAGAAGACATACGGTGTATTGGCCTTCATTAATCATGGAATTGAGTTCAAGAGCGAGAGGTAATGTTACAGCTATATAGAACATTACCTCTCCCACTTGGAGTACTGTGCTCAGTTCTGGTCACCTCACTACAGGAAGGACGTGGAAACTATAGAAAGGGTGCAGAGGAGATTTACAAGGGTGTTTCCTGGATTGGGGAGCATGCCTTAGGAGAATAGGTTGAGTGAACGCGGCCTTTTCTCCTTGGAGCGGCGGAGGATGAGAGGAGACCTGATAGAGGTGTACAGGATAATGAGAGGCATTGATCGTGTGGATAGTCAGAGGCTTTTTCCCAGGGCTGAAATGGCTAACACGAGAGGGCACAGTTTTAACGTGCTTGGAAGTAGGTACAGAGGAGATATCATGGGTAAGTTTTTTACGCAGGGAGTGATGATTGCGTGGAATGGGCTGCCAGCGACGGTGGTGGAGGCGGAAATGATAGGGTCTTTTAAGAGTCTCCTGGATAGGTACATCGAGCTTAGAAAATTAGAGGACTATGAGTAACCCTAGGTAATTTCTAAGGTAAGGACATGTTCGGCACAGCATTGTGGGTCAAAGGGCCTGTATCGTGCTGTAGGTTTTCTATGTTTCTATGACAACTATTCTGTAAAGTGGGATGCATCTTCAAAAATATACTATATTGGCTGATCATATAAATTCACACCAATTTGAAGTTTTGTTCCAAAGCATTCTTGTGATGAAATAATAGATAAATAAAAGAGATAAATGATCATTGGAAGTGAAATGGAATAAATACCAAAACCAGCCAAGCCATTGCAAATTGATCATTGGATTTTTACCAAAGGCATTTGGATTTGCAGTACTAATTGAACAAACGACTTAAATGTGTTAGTGCAGAAGTGAATCATCATTATTAAAAAGTGCATAGAGTTAACCAGCATGCTAACAGGCCCTTCAGCCCATTTCATCCATGCTGAACAGGATGCCCCATCCCTGCTAATCTACTTACCAGCATTTGGCTTCTATCCCTCTGAACCTTTCCAATCTATGTACCTGTCTGTCTTGTAACAGTTGCCTCATAACAGTACGCGCCTCAACCACTTTGTTTGGCAGCCTATTCCACATACATACCATATTTGTGTCAAAAAAAATAGTTGCCCCTCAAGTTCGTATTCAGTCTTTCTCCTCTCACCTTAAACCTACGCCATTTAGTTCTTGATTCCGTAACACTGGGATAAAGACCAAGTTCATTCATCCGTTCTATGCCCATCACAATTTTATACACTTCTATAACATCACCTACACTTCAAGAAATAAAGTCCTAGCCTGTCTAACCTCTCCCTGCACCTCAGTCCCTCAAGTCCTGGTAACATCCTTCTAAATCTTTACTGCACTGTTTCCATTTTTAAAATATCTTTGCTGCAGCCGGCTGACAAAAACTGAACACAATGCAGTGGATTCCAGTTAACTGGGCCATCAGTTTATCAGGTCTGTCACATATTTAGGAACAACTCTTTCAGAACAAAAACTAATCCAGAAGATAGCTGGGACTCGCTTTGCTTATTTGGGACACTATCCCACTTAATTGGGGCAGGAGACTGTTACCAAACTGTTTCTAGTTAGTGTCAGATACATGCACTTGTGTGGCCATTAGACACTACACTGTGCTTGGAATGAACAGTTTTAAAGAGCATCAGTTGCATGTATTTCTGTTCCAAAACCCAGTGATTTTTGTCACTGATAGTTGGCGAGAAATAGACAGTAAAACAATTGAGAACTGCTTTGTTCACTGCGATTTCAAGCACTCAGGCTTGGAGACTTCAGGAGCGGCCAAGAATGAAATGAAACAATTTCACTACTCCAACAAGTTAGGAACTTTGAGGAATTAAAAGATGTTGACAATTATCTTGAAAGTTAAAATGAAAAAAATGAGGAACTGGAGGTTGCAGTCAGTGAAAACATTGTATGAAGGCAGTCCACTATCTGCACTAGGCGTCTGCATTGATTTTGTTTATTTACAGTAAATCTAAGAATGCAACAGTGTACCCTGGATTAATTCCACCATTGATAACTATGAAGAACTGACACACAGTTTTATAGTAATTTAATAGTTTTGGTAGTGTTCTAATTTGTTCTGTATTTCATTTAAATACATAATTTGTTACTCAGTTAAATAATAGTTTGTCTTTTTAAAACTTCTTAACTATTTCAATGAAACCAGCCAGTTGAGGCAATTGCTTAACTGGGCCAAAATGTACCAGTCCCGATGTGTTCCAATTAACTGGAATCCACTTTACTTCAAGTAGTACACGTTCAGCGTGGCAGATAGTGATTAGCGCAACTGATTTACAGTGCCAGTGATCATCGATCGGTGTTCCATTTCTGCCACTGTCTCTCAGGAGTTTGAATGCTCTTCCTGTGACCACGTGGGTTTCTTCTGGGTGTTCCAGTTTCCTCCTACATTCCAAAGATGTACAGATTAGGGTTAGTAAGTTGTGACATGGTTTGTTGGCACCAGAAGTAAGGCGACACTTATGGTCTCCTCCCTCACGATCGTCACTGAATTGATTTGACACAAATGACACATTTCACTTTATGTTTCAATGTACATGTGAAACAATAAAGCAAATATCCATCTTTAAATCTTTGAACGTGGGCTTCACCCAGTCTCCTGCACAACTGCACCATGACCTCTCTACTGTTGTATTCAATGCCCTGACTGATGAAAAGCCTCCTTCACTGCTCTACCTACTTGTGACTCCACTTTCAGGGAACCACCTACCTGACATTGTATCTTGTCTGTAATCTACAGGTTTGAATGCAATTCAGACTTTTCAATCATTCCTATTTTTGCCAGGGGCCAGCTTCAGTTGCTGAAATGAACTCACTGTTGGAAAATATTGCCAAGGCCACTATTGAGGTCTTCCAGCAGTCGGCCGAGCTGAACAATGGTGCTCCTTCTACTGGGGCTGAGCTGTTCAATGAGAGTGGAAACAGTAGCCCAAGGCAGAATGGCAAGAAGACATTTCTAAGGTAAAGCAAGGTTTACTCTACATTTCTAGGTATGGAATGGGGATGTTAAGTGGTTAGCAGAGAGTTCAAAACATCAGTTGTTTTACTTTCTTTCATTTTAGTGGGCTGACTTCGTACATCATAATAATGGGTTTAAGTTTTGATTCCAGTATATATTGGAAAATGAATTACCTGAAAAAGAAGGCTCTTGTTAACCATTAACACAAATGATTCTGCAGATGCTGGAAATCAAGAGCAACACCCACAAAATGCTGGAGGAACTCAGCAGGTCAGGCAGCATCTATACAAAGGAATAAGATGAAGTCCTGATAGTGCAGATGAAGGGTCTTGGCCCAAAATATTGAATATTTATTCTGGTCCTGACCTGCTGAGTGCCTCCAGCATTTTGTGGGTGTTACCAAGGTTTGTAAGATGGAATTTTTGCTCATATCAGTTGCAAATGTATCACCTGCTTTTGGATAAGATACCATCCCCTGCTCCTTTAGGCCCTCGGAATGAATCACCTCTCATTCTTTTAATCTGCACAGAGTTGTAGGTCAATAATCAATCACTCATAGGACAAGCACTTTTCCCAGGAAACAACCTATTGAATCATGGGGCAGAGAGTAAAGGCCCGGTGTTTTTATATTGACCTGAGGACTAACATCTTCTCTCTCTACAGGTGCAAATAAGTGTGTTGTGTAATTGCAGAATGTTTGAGCTTATATTTCAGTTTCAAACCATTTGCAGCCCTTTTAATCAGCAGCCCACACTTTTCTCTTTAAGCTTTCAGGACTTCTAAAATTATTTATAAAAGGGAGTCCCTGGCATTTGAATTGCTCTTTCCCAATTGCCTCTTGTGACGGCGTGAGCCAGTGCTTGAACCACTGTGTGCGGTGAAGGTACTCGCAGTGTGTGACAGTCCTAATGTGGCTTAGTGTTCTGTTGGCCCACTTCACAGTGGTTGGGAGCCAACCAGCTTGCAGTGAGCTTGGAGTCACACATAAGCCAGAGTACGTAAGGACAACAGATTCCTTGCCTCCAAAGAGCATTAGTGAACCAAATATCTATTTATGGCAGTGCTGTGTTGTCGCAGTTCCCCGTGCTATAAATTCTACTTGCTAAACATCTACGGTAGCGTAACGGCTAGCGCAAAGCTATTACAGCTTGGGGTGTCAGAGTTTGGAGTTCAATTTCCTGCACTGCCTGTAAGGACTTTGTACTTTCTACTTGTCACTACATGGGTTTCCTCCCACAGTCCAAAGACGTACCAGTTACTAGGTTTATTAATCATTGCAAATTGTCCTGCAATTCGACGAGCTTTAAATAGTTGGGTTGTTGGGTGGTGCAATTAATTGGGCCAGAAGGGCCTATTCCACACAAATAAAAGTAAATAAGTAAATCATGAATGTCTACACTACCACATGAGAATTCTTTGGCCATTCTGGGCATCAGCATTTGACACTGCAATGTACAGTATAGATAAATTTTAAAACCTGAATGATTTTTGAATAGTTTTGACAATTGAAAAAGTGGGTTAATCTGAAAGTGCTCCGATGGCTATTTGATGAGTTTCTTTGTGTGTGTGTGTGCGCGCATGTGTGTGTGCCTGTGTTCATCTGTGTGTGTGCATGTGTGTGTGTGCGTGTGTGTGCGTGTGTGTGTCTGTGTGTGTGGCTTGCATTCAGCTGCTCAGAAAGAAAAGGAGTTTGGCTTGTCGCTCCGCTGATTGCGAAACTGCCCACATCCGTTCAGGGTCGAGTCCTAAAGGCAGCCGGTGAAGAGCTCGAGATGGGTCAACACTTGGGGTCATCGTCTAAAAAGGAAAGAGACAGACAGAAGCAAAAAAGGTAAGAAAAGTCAAGTCAAACTATTCATAAAGGAAATAATGTGCACACATGAGATATTTGCATTGTAAAGCAAAATGCTTATAATAAAACAGTTCATTAAAAGTAACAAAGTAGGAAAAATCAAAATTTGGTTCTTTAATCTGGATTAGCAAATCTCAAATATGGCAGTCTTGGTAAATTGGTTTATTATTATCACATTTACTGTGAAAAACTTTGTTTTACGTGCCATCTATGCAGGTTATTTCATTATATCTGTAGCACAAGGGGAAAGCAACAAGAGCATGCAGAATATAGTGTTACAGTTGCACAGAAAATGCAGTGCAGGCAGATAATAAGGTGCAAGGCCATAATGAGGTAGATTATGAGGTCATTAGATTATGAGGCTGGTGATACTTGCTGTCAGGCTGTTGTATCTTCTGCCCAATGGGAGACGAGAGAAGGGAGAATGTCTGGGATGGGTAGGGACTTTGCTTGTGTTGGCTTCTTTCTTGAGACAGTAAGATGTGCAGACAGAATGCATGTGGGAGGGGAAGGTTGCTGGTTTCCGTGATGTGCAGAGCTGTGTCCGCAACTCTTTCCAGTTTCTCGCGGTCACAGGCAGAACAGTTAACATCTCAAGTTATGTGGTTTAAAGCAGGGTGTTAGGATTGGAACCCATGGAGTTTAATGTGAATATGGTTCTACATCTAGCAAATACAACAGAAGGCAAGGGAAATTTTTTAAGAAAGACTTGGCAAATGCCAAATGCTGAAATAAAAATCCAGGATTCTAGAAACATTTGACAGTCTGGTGGATCCTATGGAAAGGTTAGATTAGATTAGATTATGAGGACACTCAGTCCTCATTTATTGTCATTTAGAAACACATGCATTAAAAAATGATACAACGTTCCCCCAGAATGATATCACAAGAAAACACTGGACAATCCAAGACTAAAACTGACAAGACCATATAATTATAACATATAGTTACAACAGTGCAAAGCAATAACATAATTTGATAAAGAGCAGATCATGGGCACGGAAAAAAAGTCTCAAGGTCCCGATAGACTCATCATCTCACGCAGGCAGCAGAAGGGAGGAACTCTCCCTGCCATGAACCTCCAAGCGCCGCCAACTCGCCGATGCAGCACCATTGGAAGCACCCGACCGCAGCGGACTCTGAGTCCGTCCAAAAACTTGGAGCCTCTGACCAGCCCCACCGATACAGCCTCTCCGAGCACCATCCTCTGCAGAGCGCTTCGACCCTGCTCCGGCCGCCAAGCAACAAGCAAAACCGAGGACTCGGAGCCTTCCCCCCGGAGATTCTGGACCACACAGTAGCAGCAGCAGCAAAGCAGGCATTTCAGAAGTTTCACCAGATGTTTCTCCGTGCTCTCACGACCGTCTCCATCAAATCAGGATTGTGCACGGCATCCTACTTGACAAATGACAGACGTCACCACTGGAGTGGCCGCTGTGAGCTGCGTCGCGCCGCCATCTTCTCCTCCCGCCTCTCAACTCCAGGCAGAGTTGATTAAAGTTCTTCAACCTGAAACATAGATTCTCTATTTCCAAGGTGCTACTTACTTGCTGAATATTTTCAGCATTTCTGTTTTAATAATAATATTCTGTTTTAATAATTTCTATTTTAATAATGCTGAAAATATTCAGCAAGTAAGCAGCACCTTGGAAAGAGAGAATCTATGTTTCAGGTTGAAGGACCTTCATCAACTCTGCCTCTTTCCACAGGATCCACCAGACTGTCAAGTGTTTCTAGAATCTTGGATTTTTATTTCAGCATCTGGCATTTGCAAAACCCTGTCCTCCACATTACCAGATGCATTGTTGTCAATCCAATTTTCCTGTCTCATAAAACCATAGGACCTTCAGATAGAGGGCCTAGAATTAGGCCATTTGGACAATTGAGTTTACTCCACCATTCCATGATGGCTGATTTATTATTCCTCTCAAGCCATTCCCTTTATACCCTTACTAATCAAGAACCTACCAATCACTGCTTTAAATATTCTCAGTATCTTGGCCTCCACAGCCATCTGTGTCAATGAATTCCACAGATTCACCACCCTCTGGCTAAAGAACTTGCTCTTCATCTCTGTTCGAAATAGATGGGCCTCTATTCTGAGGCTGTGCCCTCTTGTCCTAGGTTCGCCCCACTATAGGAAACATCCTTGTTCACATCCACTTTATCGAAGCCTTTCAATTTTCATTTAGTTTCATTGAAACCTGCCCCCCCCCCCCCCCCAATGATATCAGGTCCAAAGCCACCAGGTATTCCTGATATGTTAACTCTTTCATTCCCAGGGTCATTCTCCTGAACCTCCTGTGGACCCTCTCCCCAGCACATCCTTTCTTCAACAAGGGGCCCAAAACTGCTCATAATACTCCGTGTGTAGTCTAACTAAAGCCTTATAAAGTTTCAGCATTACATTCTTATTTTTATATTCTAGTCTTCTCACAATGAATGTTCACATTGCATTTGCCTTCCTACCTAAAGTGACTCCTGATGCTGTTTTGTTGGAAAATGATATGGATTTGGGAAAACATAATGCCCAACTCAAAAATTCAACCCAGTTGCCTTTAACTTACCATTATTTTTTTCTCTTTACTTATGTTATAATGTCCAACAAAGTTGGTTCTGTCTCTTGACAACACAGGGCAATATGAAACAACTATGTTGGAATTTGAGCTTGGGTCTGGGTAGTTGGGTGAGAACAAGTTTGTCACATGAGGACTGATTTCATTAGAATATGAAGCAGTTCGACATAGGAACAGGCCTTTCGGACCACAACATCTGTGCTGACCATGATTACAAATTAAACTTAACCCATCTGCCTGCAAATGATCGATATTCCTCCATTCCATGTATAAATTCGAAAGCGTTTCAAACACCACCGTTGTATCTGCTACCACTACCCCAGGTACCTACCACTCTCTGTGTAATAAAAAGTTTGCCCTGCAGGTTTATTTTAAGTTTTTACCACTCACCTTAAATGCATGTCGTCTAATGTTTGAAATTTCTACACTGAGAAAAAAACTCTGATGGTCTCTGCCTCTCTTATAAGCTTTTTTTCTCCTCTTCTTTCCTTAAGGACATGGGTAAAGGATTTTATTGACCATCCAGTGGTTTAATGCAGGGGTTCCCAACCTAGGGTCCACGAACCCCCGGTTAATGGTACGGGTCTGTCGTTTATAAAAGGTTCTGAACCCCTGGTTTAATCCTACCATTGCAGACACTGGGTAGATTTATGTAATCAATTGAACTTAAATACTGTGACTCAAATTTATGCCCTTGAGTCGCTAGCTGGACGTCTGGATCGCCACTGAAATTTAAGCCCTCATTTAAGCCCTCATTAACCAGTGGCCAGTTTGAGAATGGCTTTAACACCATAGAGGTGATGGAAAGAAGTAGCAAATCAAAATGAAAGGCAGATCTTGAAAACTGTTTTGCAAAGGGGACGACTGTGACTCAAGATTTGACATGCTGATTCAGGTACCAGAATAAAGAAATTGGATGTGGTGAAGGGAATTATGCCAACCAGTTCAAGCAGTTCATGTTGAAATCTGCAGTTCCGAGCTATTTCTGGAAATCAACTTGAGCAGTCTAGTCAAGTTCTTTAAAACCTAGATTTTTTTTTCCAGAACACCTTTGGCAAGGTGCCACACATGAGGTCACTTAACAAGTTAAGAGCACATGGTATTACAGGGAAGCTACTAACCTGGATAGAGCATTAGCTGATTGGCAGGAAGCAGAGTGGGAATAAAGAGAGCCTTTTCTGGTTGGCTACCAGTGATGAGTAGTGTTCCACAGGGGTGATTGCTGGGATTGCTTCTTTTCATATTATATGTCAATGATTAGGATGACGGAATTGATGGCTTTCTGCCCAAGTTTGCGGACGATACAACAATGGGTGGTAGGGACAGGTAGTGCTGAGAAACCAGCAAGGCTGCAGAAGGACTTAGGCAGATGAGGAGAATGGGCAAAAAAAGTGGCAAATGGAATACAGTGTCGGGAAGTGTATGGTCATTCACTTTGGTAGAAGGATTAAAGGATAGGCTGTTTTCTAAACAGGGAGAAAATTCAAAAATCCGAGGTGCAAAGTGATTGGGAGTCCTCATGCAGGATTCCTTGAAGGTTAATTTGCCGGTTGAGTTGGTGGTGAGGAAGGCAAATTCAATTTTAGGCCCCCTGGTAGCTGCAGAGATACAGAGGAGCAGATTGGGAGGCAGATTTTGGAAAGGTGCAAAAATAACAGGGTTGTTATCATGGGTGACTTTAACTTCCCTAATATTGATTGGCACCTGATTAGTTCCAAGGGTTTAGATGGGGCAGAATTTGTTAAGTGTGTCCAGGATGGGTTCCTGTCACAGTATGTGGACAGGCCGACCAGGGGGAATGCCATACTAGATCTAGTACTAGATAATGAACCGGGTCAGGTCACAGATCTCTCAGTGGGTGAGCATCTGGGGGACAGTGACCACCGCTCCCTGTCCTTTATAATTATCATGGAAAAGGACAGAATCAAAGAAGACAGGAAAATTTTTAATTGGGGAAAAGCAAATTATGAGGCTATAAGGCTAGAACTTGCGGGTGTGAATTGGGATGATGTTTTTGCAGGGAAATGTACTATGGACATGTGGTCGATGTTTAGAGATCTCTTGCAGGATGTAAGGGATAAATTTGTCCTGGTGAGGAAGATAAAGAATGGTAGGGTGAAGGAACCATGGGTGACAAGTGAGGTGGAAAATCTAGTCAGGAGGAAGAAGGCAGCATACATGGGGTTTAGGAAGCAAGGATCAGATGGGTCTATTGAGGAATTATAGGGAAGCAAGAAAGGAGCTTAAGAAGGTGCTGAGAAGAGCAAGAAGGGGGCATGAGAAGGCCTTGGCGAGTAGGGTAAAGGAAAACCCCAAGGCATTCTTCAATTATGTGAAGAAAAAAAGGATGACAGGAGTGAAGGTAGGACCGATTAGAGATAAAGGTGGGAAGATGTGCCTGGAGGCTGTGGAAGTGAGCGAGGTCCTCAATGAATACTTCTCTTTGGTATTCACCAATGAGAAGGAATTTGATGATGGTGAGGACAATACGAGTGAGGCTGATGTTCTGGAGCATGTTGATATTAAGGGAGAGGAGGTGTTGGAGTTGTTAAAATACATTAGGACAGATAAGTACCGGGGGACTGACGGAATATTCCCCAGGCTGCTCCACGAGGTGAGAGAAGAGATTGCTGAGCCCCTGGCTTAGGATCTTAATGTCCTTGTTGTCCACGGGAATGGTACCGGAGGATTGGAGGGAGGCGAATGTTGTTCCCTTGTTCAAAAAAGGTAGTAGGGATAGTCCAAGTAATTATAGACCAGTGAGCCTTACGTCTGTGGTGGGAAAGCTGTTGGAAAAGATTCTTAGAGATAGGATCTATAGGCATTTAGAGAATCATGGTCTGATCAGGGACAGTCAGCATGGCTTTGTGAAGAGCAGATCATGTCTAACAAGCCTGATAGAGTTCTTTGAGAAGGTGACTAGGTATATAGATGAGAGTAGTGCAGTGGATGTGATCTATAGGGATTTTAGTAAGGCATTTGACAAGGTTCCACACGGTAGGCTTATTCATAAAGTCAGAAGGCATGGGATCCAGGGAAGTTTGGCCAGGTGGATTCAGAATTAGCTTGCCTGCAGAAGACAGAGGGTGGTGGTGGAGGGAGTACATTCAGATTGGAGGATTGTGACTAGTGGTGTCCCACAAGGATCTGATCTGCGTCCTCTACTTTTTGTGGTTTTTATTAACAACCTGGATGTGGGGGTAGAAGGATGGGTTGGCAAGTGTGCAGATGACACAAAGGTTGGTGGTGTTGCAGACAGTGTAGGGGATTGTTGAAGATTGCAGAGAGACATTGATAGGATGCAGAAGTGGGCTGAGAAGTGGCAGATGGAGTTCAACCCGGAGAAGTGTGAGGTGGTACACTTTGGAAGGACAAACTCCAAGGCAGAGTACAACGTTAATGGCAGGATACTTGGTAGTGTGGAGGAGCAGAGGGATCTCGGGGTACATGTCCACAGATCCCTGAAAATTGCCTCACAGGTGGATAGGGTAGTTAAGAAAGCTTATGGGGTGTTAGCTTTCATAAGTCGAAGGATAGAGTTTAAGATTCACGATGTAATGATGCAGCTCCATAAAACTCTGGTTAGGCCACACTTGGAGTATTGTGTCCAGTTCTGGTCACCTCACTATAGGAAGGATGTGGAAGCATTGGAAAGGGTACAGAGGAGATTTACCAGGATGCTGCCTGGTTTAGAAAGTATGCATTATGATCAGAGATTAAGGGAACTAGGGCTTTACTCTTTGGAGAGAAGGAGGATGAGAGGAGACATGATAGAGGTGTACAAGATAATAAGAGGAATAGATAGAGTGGATAGCCAGCGCCTCTTCCCCAGGGCACCACTGCTCAATACAAGAGGACATGGCTTTAAGGTAAGGGGTGGGAAGTTCAAGGGGGATATTAGAGGAAGGTTTTTTACTCAGAGAGTGGTTGGTGCGTGGAATGCACTGCCTGAGTCAGTGGTGGAGGCAGATACACTAGTGAAGTTTAAGAGACTACTAGACAGGTATATGGAGGAATCTAAGGCGGTGGCTTATATGGGAGGCAGGGTTTGAGGGTCGGCACAACATTGTGGGCCGAAGGGCCTGTACTGCGCTGTACTATTCTATGTTCTATGTTCATTAGCATTCATTTCAAGAGGACTAGGATATAAAAAACAATGACATAATGTTTATAAGGCACTGTTGAGGCCTCACTTGAAGTATTGTGAGCTGCTTTGAGCCCCTTATTTAAGAAAGAATGTGCTGACCTTGGAGAGGATTCAGAGGAGTTTCACAAGAATGATTCCAAGAATGAAAGACTGATCCTATGTGGAGCGATTGATGGCTCTGGGATTTCACTCACTGAAATTTAGAAGGGTGGGGGGAAGATTTCATGGAAACCTTTCAAATGTTGAAAGACCTAGATAGGGTGAACGTGGAGAGAATGTTTCCTGTGGTGGGGGAGTCTAGGACCTGAAGGCATAGTCTCACAATCTCAGAATTGAGTGACGCCCATCTAAAAAGGAGATGAGGATCTTTCTGAGCAGAGTTTGATGAATCTGTGGAATTCGTTGCCACAGGTAGCAGTGGAGGCAGGTCATTGGGTGTACTTAAGGCAGAGGTTGATAGGTTCTTGATTAGTCAAGGCATGAAGGGTTACGGGAAGAAGTCAGGAGATTGTGGTTGAAAGGGAAATGTTTCAGGCACAATGAAAAAGCAGAACTGACTCAGTAGGCCAGATAGCCTAATTCTACTCCCATGTCATACAGTCTTAGATGCACATCCTGTCCAGGAGGTGCTGGAATGATCAATGTCTCTTCACATCCGAGCAGCATTCCATAATAACTACTTGATATTTTGAGCTAAATTGAGAATCCCCTCCTCAGACAAATCAGTGGTAAAAAAAAAAAGTTGTCATTTGTTAGCAGCTTCTTTTGCACAAGAGGATAATGTGTGCGACACAGGTAGACAGGGTAGTGAAGAAGATGTTCAGCATACTGCCCTTCGTTGGTCAGGACATCGAGTTGTGTCTTCATGTTGCATTTGTACTAGACCCTCGTGGGACTACACCTGGAGTACTGTGTGTGGTTCTAGTCACCTAGCTATAGGAAGGATGCTGCTAAACTGGAAAGGGTTCACAGGGATGCTACCAGGACTGGAGGGACTGCATTGTAAGGAGAAGCTGGGACTTTTTTCCCTGAAGTGCGGGGGGACAAGGGTTGACTTTTTAGGAATTTATGAATGAATGGTGAGTGTAGATCAGATGGTCATGGTCTTTACCCCAGGGTAGAGTACTCTAAAACTCAATGTAAGGTGAGAGGGGAAGATTTAAAAGAGTCCATAGGGGCAGCTAACACCAAATATTTTGGGTATTTGTAACAAGCTGGCAGAGGAAGCTACAGAGGTGGGTAAAATTACAATGTTTAAAAAATATTTAGGCAGTAAATGATTAGGAAGCACTTAGAGCAACCTGGAATCCATGGACCCCTTGTTTAATGGTATTGGTCCATGGCATAAAAATGGTTTGGAACCCCTGGTTTAGAGGAATATGGGTCAAATACAGGCATTTGCAGACTAGCTTGAGCAGACAACTTGGTTGGCATGGACGAGTTGGGCTGAAGGGCCTGTTCCATGCTGTGTAATTCCATGACTCTATCAGCAGTCTGTTATATTCAGCTCCTGGTAACCATTCACCTATCTTAAGTGAAGATGAATGTGTGGGAGATGAGTACAATTGGTGACAAGTGTTCCCGTTCCAATTTTCTTGAACATAATGTGGATATCTCCTCCAATTCCTCCCATAATTATTGAGCTGATGAATGGGAATGTGATGTGCTTGTGACCAGTTAACCTCTGTGTGTGTGTGTTTTTTTTTCTTTACCAACAGCATGTCACTGTTGAGCCAACAGCCATTTCTGTCCTTGGTCCTCACTTGCCTAAAGGGACAGGATGAGCAACGAGAAGGCTTGCTGACCTCCCTGCAGAATCAGATCAACCAGGTAATGGTTCCGAAGGATGGAAACTGATGCATGTTCTATGCAGTTCTATACAGTTAAAGATGTTCTCGTTTACGAATGAAAGTATATTTTCGTATTATCAAGCTGGACTTTATTGCATTTGCAGTGTATTGCTTGTTAACTGGTGAGTTGGAAATGTGGCAGCAAGTATGAATCATGGGGAGTGTTTTGTTAAAGTTTTTTTTAGTGTCATGGAATTGGTAGCACTTTTGGGTTGTCCTACCTCTGTTTTTGTTGTCCCTTGAAAGAGTTGCCTAGTTCATCCCTCACTATATCCCCTCTTGTCGTCTCCCTCACATCAACTATGGCATATGAAAATAATATATGAAATCAGAGCAGAAATAGCATTTGAGAATTCAGTAAATCAAGCCTCATTCTCTACTCCAGTTCCATTTTCCAAGTATCTCTTCTCGACAGTGAAGAAGAAATGCAGGGATGCTCCATTCTCTTTCATTTCTATGCCTTTACTTCTTACCTTCATAAACCTACCCTTTCAAGGCTACTGACCTGATTTTAACGTTTCTTTTCTATTCACTGGCTTATTTTTCCATGGACAGAGTTCCCCATTCCTGTTGTCAAACCTGAGTCCCGTCTCTCACTCACTCACTGGTCTGAATCCCTCTCCACACTAGATTTATTCCATCCCAGACCTGTTATTCAAATCTTAATCTGCCTGCCCTCTCTGTGAGTTTGCATGGAACAGGCAAAGCTAACACCAATTTAACTGTTTATGTTCTGAGCAGTTTTAAAACAAGGAACACTACTCGCTCTTTGGTCCACAATGTTGTGCCAATCTTTTAACTTACTCCAAAATCAATCTTACCATTCCTTCCCACCTAGTCCTCTATTTTTCTTTTATCCTTGCACCTGTCTAAGGTTTCCTTAAATGTCTCTAGTGTATCTGCCTCTACCTCTACTCCTCTCAGCGTGCTGCCCTCACTCAACACTCTCTGTTTAAAAAAAACTACCTCTGACATCGCCTCCATACTTTCATCTAATCTCCTTAAGATTATGCCCACTCATATTAGACAATTATGCACTAGGAAAAAGCCACTCTGTCTATGCCTCTTGTTACCTTACTGTATACACCTGTATCAAGTTGTCCCTCATGCTCTCTCTTCAAGACTCGTACAGCCAGATTTGGGAACAGCTTCTTTCCAACTGTGATAAGATTGCTGAACGGATCCTTTCCCGGATCTGGGCCGTACCCTCCAGATATCCGGACCTGCCCCTCGGTTTTTTTTGCACTACCTTACTTTCCCTTTTCTATTTTCTATTTATGATTTATAATTTAAATTTTTACTATTTACTATCGATTTGTACTCCAGGGAGCGGGAAGCGCAGAATCAAATATCGCTGTGATGATTGTACGCTCTAGTATCAATTGTTTGGCAACAATAAAGTAAAGTAAATCTCCTCTGCACCCTATTTAAAGGTTCCGCACTCTCCTGAGAATAAGTTTTGGTCAGTTAGCTGCTTATTTATGAACAACTGAAGTGAATTGGAATGGATATTGTTGCCAGCAGCTCAGGCCTTCACTTCCATGTAATATTTCTAGATTCTGAGTAACTGGAGGGAAGAGCGTTACCAGGACGATATGAAAGCCCGACAAATGATGCACGAAGCGCTCCAGCTGCGTCTGAACCTGGTGAGTTAGCTCCCTTCGAGGATCTTCCCCTTTCAAACATAAAGGCAGCACTGTCATGTGGTGAAGAAGCACAGAGCAATGGTTAAATCTAAGCATGTGCTGCTCAGCAAAATCAGGACACGATAATCAAATTCCCAGCGCACTTCTTCTTTCTTGAGAGCAGTACATAGTTCCTAGTGATCTGCCGTGAGATATCAGCAAACATATTTATCACTGTGGGGAGTGTTCAATAGTTCAATCAGTTTTCAGAATGCAAAGCAAGCTTGAACAAATAAAAAACCCCACTCCTCACCCCCTCAGCTCCTTCATTAAACAAGTGGATGAGGCTGTCATTCTGTTCTCCAAACATCCTGGCAAAGAATTTAGCAACGCTTTTCATGAAAATGGTCCTCATGTAGAGGATGATTATTATTATATGTGAACAAGTGCTTTTTTTTTCCTTCATGAATTCTGAATTGCTGATGTTAACAGTCTGAAAGCAGAGTGCAACAATCTGAACCATCTTTCCAATAACTAAAACTTTCAAAATCTGACGATGACCTGCTGTAATGGGTTTACGCTCAATCCAGTAGACTCATTATCATCATCATCGTCATTACTTTCTGTGTCATATGACAAAGCGATCATGGTCTCATGTTCTTGACAAATTATTCTACAGAAGTGGTTTACCATTTCCTTTTTCTGGACAGTGTCTTTACATGCGGGTGACCCCAACCATTATCAGTACTCTTCAGAGATTGTCTGCCTGGCCTCAATAGTCACTTGTGATACGCACCGGCTGATCATACGATCATCTACCGCCTGCTTCCATGGCTTCACGTGACCCTGATCGGGGAAGGGCGTGGGAGCTAATGGAGGGAAGGAGCAGCTTACACCTCCTTTGGTCTTATCACCAGTCCCCACCACCCAATACAGTAGGAGGATTAATTCCTGCTCCATTTCACCAGGGTGCTTTTTTCTGAGAATGAATTTCATAGTAAATTAAAAGTTCAGAGTCACTTTATTATCAAAGTACCTATAAAACCTTTAGATTTATTTTCTTGCAGGCCTTGACGGTAGAACAGGAAAATACAATAGAATCATTGAAGAACTACACACAAAGACTAACAATCCACAAATGTGCAAAAGAAGACAAACTGTGGAAATAAAAATAAACAAATTAGTAAATAAATAATACTGAGAAAATGCATTGAAAATGAGTCCATAGCTTGTGGAATCAGTTCAGGGTTGAGATGAGTGAAGTTAACCACGCTGGTTCAAGACCCTGACGTTTGAAGGGTAAGAACTGTTCCTGCACTTGGTGATGTGGGACCTAAGGCCCTTGCTCCTCCTTCCTGATGAGAGCAGCGAGAGGAGAGCAAAGAGATAAATGCGCCGTTTAAACAAAGTGGCGCAAAAATTATAAACACAAGAGACTCTGCAGATGCTGGAAATCCAGAGTAACACACAACGTATGCTGGAGGGACTCTGCAGGTCAGGCAGCATCTATGGAGGGGAATAAAGAGTTGACGTTCCAGGCCAAGACCCTTCATCAGGACTGGTGAGGGGTATCGTCCAGAGACATTGACTCTTAATTCCTTTCCATTGATTCTGCCCAACCTGCTGATTTCCTCCAGCATTTTGTGGTCGAAAAAACATTGTTTTTTATTTTAATGGGATGTGTGCAATAAATGCCACCAGCATTTAATGACCATTTTGCAAATGTCCTGGAGTAAATGCTGAGATTGCTTTGGATTTGCTTCAGTTCTGACAGTGAAGGCAAACTAGAATGTTAAAAGGGAATTCCAGGATGTTGATGCAGCAACACTCTATTCAGAAGTCATGATGGTGTGAAAGTTGAAGGAAAAGTCTGCTCATATATCCCTGGTGTCATGTCCTTCTAGACCAGCGGATCCTAACCTGGGGTCCACAGACCGCTTGGTTAATTGTAGTGGTCCATGGCATAAAAAAGGCTGGGAACCCCTGCCCTGGACAGTAGATGTGCTTTGAGGGGTACTGTTGGAGAAGTCCTGTTACGTTGCTGTCATGTAATGCCATCACAGGGAACCAGTGAGAGGGTAAGGGAATATTTAGAGAGGGGTAGATGGCTGGCAGAACCAAAAATTCAGCAAGGATGCAACTGAATTCACTTGGTGTAAAAATGTTCCATTTCAGAGGGACTTAATGGCAATGGAAGACATGCTCCTTGACAGTTCATCAGTTTTATTATACTCACCTGTTTCAGTGAGCTATTGCCTAGGGTTTAACTTCTGTAGTCACCAATTAACTGTTCTGAAAGTTTAGACTCGTTACTCAAACACACTTTATTTACTTGTGCACAAAACAACACGGACCCTGTCACCAAAACATTCTGAAGTTTGAATGAAGAAATTTCATTTTTATACAGTAAGTGACTAGTTGTATACAAATATTTATCCAATCGAAATTTTGTGCACTTCTGAATTCCATCATTTGCATATTTAAGTACCAATCATAGCACATATTTCAGGTGTTATTAACCCATTAATTCAATGTGTTAAAGGCCATTAATACTTGAGAATTAGTAAAATAATTGTCCAAATAGCAAGTGTTGTCTGAGAATCCTTCATTTTCATCTTTATCTTGTCTTGGTATGGCTGGTGACATTGGTTTGCAGGCTTGAAAAGAAAGGCTGTACAAGAGTTAAGCTTTCAAGGGCCACGTTCTGACTGGGTGACTGCACAATATATGCACACTGTCTTTGTCAGCTTGTCATTTTGACTGTTGCCTTAGTGAACTTCAACACAGAGAAAAGCTGTACAGAGAGTCTGTGCTCTGTTCTCTTAGCACACCATTTTGACCTATGCTTTGCTGCAACCCTTAACTTGCTCTGCACATTTGGGAAATGAACTGATATTCCGTGAAATCATTTGCGTATGACGTGGTTGAGGGATAACACTTGGCATTCGAATCTGTCCTTCCAGGTCGGTGGAATGTTTGACACAGTCCAGCGCAGTACCCAGTGGACCACAGACTGGGCCCTTTTGCTACTTCAGATAATTACCTCAGGAACCGTTGATGTCCAAACGAATGTGTATGTATTTTTTTTTGAAAAATGAGGTTGTTTAATGGCTGTATAACTATTGTGATTTTACATTTAATTTACAATGCAGAGAATGAATGCATTAGTGATCAAATGGAACATTTTTGAGACCAGGAGTTTCCTGCAGAGTAACAAGTACATTTGAGTACACCTGATCTCAGCCTCCTCTACTCTAAATGATAAATCATTGTGTCTAGAATTCTTCTGATTCCTAATGATCCAGTTACATCAGTGGAAAACTGTGGGCTTTTAGGCAGAGATTTCTACAATTCCTTCGTCAAGGTTACAACAAAGCTCTCTAGGGGACACGCCACCACACACTGTCACTTCACATCCCAACCACTCCTTTAGTTCAGGACATGATCTCCCCATAATGTTTACAGTAATATTCAGGCCCAGAGGTGTGATAGGAAGCTGTACAGTAGCTGCTTGTATTCCAAATAGTAGAAATGGTCGTAAAAGGTCCGCTGAGATTCGTTAGAAATCGGGCTCTTGTGGTTTCCTACATGAGATGTATGCCATACATGATCTGAAATCTAGCTTGTCTAGTCACAGTCACTATTGTAGGAGCTTGCAGTATGTCAATTGCTTGTCATATTCCTTGACCGGAAAACTGACTGAAATACAGAAGTACTCCATGGGCTTTGCCATATTTTGGTACGTCTTCAGAGAGATATGACATGTACCAAGGTACAATGAAGAACTTGTCTTGCATTCTGTTGATACAGATCAATTCATTACAACACTGCATTGACGTAGCACAAGGTAAACCAATAAAAGTACAGAATTCCTTTCTAACATGGTCCAGTGTCCTCTCCTATTAGAATGTTTTTTTCTACAATTCTTTACATATTTTACCTATCACCTCCCAGCTTCTTACCTCATTCCCCCTCCCATGCCCACCCACTTTCTCCCTCACCTGGTTTCACCTATCACCTGCCAGCTTCAACTCCTTTCCCTCCTGCCACCTTCTCATTGTGGTTTCTGTCCCTTTCATCTCAGCCTAAAATATCAACTGTTTGTTCCCCTCCATAGTTTCTGCCTGACCTGCTGAGTTTCTCCTGCACTTTGTGTGTGTGTATATGTGTGCACACACCTCAAGATTTGTGCACATCTGTAGAATCTCATTTGTTTACAATGTAGAGGAGGAGGTGTAACAGCTACATAGAACGTGCAGTGCAGGTAAACAATAAGGTGCAAGATCGTAATGCCATAGATTGTGAGGTCAAGAGCCCATTTTATGCTCGGGAGCCATTCAATAGACATAACAAGGGTAGAAGGTGTCCTTGAGCCTAGTGGTAAACTAGAGAAAGTCAGTGTGGATAGACATACGATGCAAGGTCACAGTGGGATAGAGTGTGAGGTTGTGTCCATTTTGTCATACAAAGGATGTAACAGTGGGAGAAAGCTATCAGGATCTGCCAAACAGTTTTACATGCAGGGGAGACTGTGAAATTCTGATGACGTTATAATATGGCAAATTGTACAATGCAGATTCTCACAAGCCAAATATTCTGTTCTTAAGAAGCTGATTAGGGATGCTTTATTTATTTGTTGAGATACAATACAGAGGAAGCCCTTCCAGCCCCTTCAAGCCACACTACCCAGCAATCCCCTAATTTAACAATAGCCTAATCATGGGACAATTTACAATGACCAATTAACCTACCAACCAGAGCACCGGAGGAGACCCACATGCTCACAAGGAGAATGTACCAACTCCTTACAGACAGCAGTGGGGTTACCAGCAGTAACTATTTTTTATCAAAATAAAATCCATCATAAAAATATTAACAAAAGTAAACTCTGCAATATCTTTTCATTCTTACATTCATAGTCAATGCTTTAAGTAGAGTTCTATAAAATTCCTGAAAACCAATGGGATTGTTGTCACTCTTTCTTTCATTTTTACGTTGTTAAAATTGCCCAAGTCTTTTTAGTTTAGTTGATTAATTCTGTTCAGATTAGTTTATTTTTGGGGGGGGGGGTTGTTTTTTAAATTTTTTTTCTTTTTTCATGATTTTTCTCTAGTTATTTTCTTTTTGTCCTGTATTATTCATTGATATCCTACATGATTGGGAGTTTTGTTAATTAATACTATTTGGTTTACTCATCTTACTCATCTTAAGTATAACAATGTATTCCCAACAATTTTGTATTATGGCTATGTTATGTTTATATTTTATGAAACTAATAAAAAGATTGAAAAAGAAAGGATTGTTGTCACTCATGTGACCCTCCTGGACTGGTGCACCACTACCATAATTGAGGGGCTCTTCACCCAACATAACCGCTCCCTTTCCAGTAGCGGAAGAATCCTCTACTGATTTTCTTCCAAACCAACCCCAACCCAGCGCTTTTTTGCAAAGAGGAGCTGTCACTGCTCCCTTGTGGCTTTTGATCTTCTTTTGCCTCCATTAAGTGGGGTAGAATTTCTAGTTATGTGTGTTTCATTCAGAACTATCTAAACTGCTGACTATTTGTCTAAATGCAATTGACCTTTCTCTTTGCCTCTCTCAGCGAGCTCTTCACCACTGTGCTGGACATGTTGAGTGTGTTGATAAACGGGACGCTGGCATCAGACCTATCAAGTGCCTCCCAAGGGGGATCAGAGGAGAATAAGCGAGCCTACATGAACCTAGTGAAGAAATTAAAGGTAGGTCTGTGGTGCACCAAGCATGCTGTGTTATGAGAGAGGTGGTTGACTTCATTAAGGATTTACACTCATGGCCACCTTATGAAGTACATTTGTTTGTTAATGTAAATATCTAATCAGCCAATCATGTGACAGCAACTCAATGCATATAAGGATGCAGAGGTGGTCAAGGGATCCAGTGTGGTTCAGACCAAAAATCAGAATGGGGAAGAAATGTGATCTAAGTGACTTTGACTGTGGAATGATTGTTGGTGCCAGACGGGGTGGTTTGTGTATCTCATAAACTGCTGATCTCCTGGATTTTCATGCACAGTAGTCTCTATTGCTGATGTTACCAACTTGGGGTCCACGAACCCCTCAGTTAATTGTAGTGGTCCATGGCATAAAATGAAGTTGGGAACCCCTGCTCTAGAGTTTACAGAGAATGGTGTGAAAGACAAGAAAAAAGCATTAAGTGAGCAGCATTTTTGTGGTTGTAAGTGCCTTGTTAATCTGAGAAGTCAGAGGAGAATGGTTAAGGTGACAGTAACTCAAAACGGTGTGCAGCGCAACTCTGAACGCACAACACATCGAATTTTGAAGTGGATGGGCTTCAGCAGCAGGAGACTACAAACGTACACTCAGTGGCCACTTTATTAGTTACAGGAAGTACCTAATAAAGCAGCCACTGAGTGTAAGTGTCACTGGTGATGCTGTTTATTGCATATCCCCCCAATAACCATTGAATTGATTGGCTGGCAAGGCCGTTCAGAGGGTAATTAGTAACCAATCAGATTGCATAGATCAGGTGTCGCATGTATGTCAGACCGAGTAAGGATTGCAGATTTCCTTACTAAAGCACATTGTTGAACTGGATGGGGTTTTTTGCAACAGTCCTTTAGTGGCCTTGATGGCTGATGTGTATAAACATCTGTATGCATGCTTTTGTGTGTGTGTGTGTGTGTGTTTGTGTGTGTTTGCATTTTATATACATTTCTTCAGTAGTCACAATCTTTTTCCCAGGGTAGCGGAATCTAAAATTAAAGAGCATAAGTTTAAGGTGAGAGGGGAAGGATTTAAAAGGGACCAAAGGATTAACTTTCTCACGCAGAAGGTGTTGGGTATATGGAATGAGCTGCCAAGAGAAGTGTGAGTATGATCACAATACTTAAAAGACATTTGGACAGGTTCATGAATAGGAAGATTTAGAGGGGTACGAGTGGCATCCACTACTGAGGACCCTCACTATCCAGGCCATGTCCTCTTCTCATTCTTATCATCAGGGAGGAGGTACAGAAGCCTGAAGACCACACTTAGTGTTTAGTACAGCTTCTTCCCCGATGCCATCAGAGGGCTGAATGGTCCATAAAACCAAGGATACTACCTCACCATTCCTCTTTCACACTTACTCAGAATCAGGATCATGTCTCATATTGCCGGCACAAGTCGTGAAATTTGTTGATGTTGCAGCAGCAGCAATGCAATACATAATAATAGAAAAATATGAATTACAGTAAATATATGTGTGTGTGTATAAAATAGTTAACTTATATAAGTAGTGCAAAGATAGAAATAAAAAAGCAGCGAGGTAGTGTTCTGGGTTCTGTGTCCATTCAGAAATTGGATGGCAGAGGGGAACAAGCTGTTCCAGAATCACTGAGT
Organism: Mobula birostris; assembly: GCF_030028105.1. NCBI lineage: Eukaryota > Metazoa > Chordata > Chondrichthyes > Myliobatiformes > Myliobatidae > Mobula > Mobula birostris. Next base: position 17,751,874 of record NC_092373.1, on the reverse strand, counting down.
GTGTGCCTTCAGGCTTCTGTATTTCCCTCCTGATGGTAGCAATAAGAACAAGGCGTGTCCTGGGTGATGAAGGTCCTTAATAATGGACACCACATTTTTGAGGCTTGCTTGCTTGCTTTATTTATTTATTTATTTATTTATTTATCTTAATTGTACCCTGCTGTAATTTGTTATGTCTGCACTATACTGCTGTCACAAGATGACAAATTTCACAATTTATGTCAGTGATACTAAACCTGATTTCGATTCTTCTGATAAACGTGTAGAAATGCAGCTAGCTCAAATGGACAACTTGGCTGGCGTGGACGAGTCTGGCTGAAAAGCCTGTTCCTATCTCTTGTAACTCTATGACATTACAATGAAAATACACAGATTGTAAGAAAAGAAATGGTGCTGATCAGACACCCAAAAGAACATTTTGTCATAGAACACAGAACATAGAAATAGAAAAGTACAGCTCAGTACAGGCCCTTCGTCCCACATTGTTGTGCCGACCCTCAAACCCTGCCTCCCATATAACCACCCCCCACCTTAAATTCCTCCATATACCTGTCTAGTGGTCTCTTAAATTTCACTAGTGTATCTGCCTCCACCACGGACTCAGGCAGTGCATTCCACGCACCAACCACTCTCAAAGTAAAAAAAACCTTCCTCTAATATCCCCCTTGAACTTCCCACCCCTTACCTTAAAGCCATGTCCTCTTGTATTGAGCAGTGGTGCCCTGGGGAAGAGGCACTGGCTATCCACTCTATCTATTACTCTTAATATCTTGTATACCTCTATCATGTATCCTCTCATCCTCCTTCTCTCCAAAGAGTAAAGCCCTAGCTTCCTTAATCTCTGATCATAATCCATACTCTCTAAACCAGGCAGCATCCTGGTAAATCTCCTCTGTACCCTTTCCAATGCTTCCACATCCTTCCTATAGTGAGGCAACCAGAACTGGACACAGTACTCCAAGTGTGGCCTAACCAGAGTTTTATAGAGCTGCATCATTACCTCGCGACTCTTAAAGTCTATCCCTCAACTAACACCCCATAAGCTTTCTTAACTACCCTATCTACCTGTGAGGCAACTTTCAGGGATCTGTAGACATGTACCCCCAGATTCCTCTGCTCCTCCACACTATCCAGTATCCTGCCATTTACTTTGTACTCCGCCTTGGAGTTTGTCCTTCCAAAGTGTACCACCTCACACTTCTCTGGGTTGAACTCTACCTGCCACTTTTCAGCCCACTTCTTCAACCTATCTATATCTCTCTGCAATCTTCGACAATCCTCTACACTATCTACAACACCACCAACCTTTGTGTCATCTGCAAACTTGCCAACCCACCCTTCTACCCCCACATCCAGGTCGTTAATAAAAATCACGAAAAGTAGAGGTCCCAGAATCGATCCTTGTGGGACACCACTAGTCAAATCTCTCCAATCTGAATGTACTCTCTCCACCACGACCCTCTGCCTTCTGCAGGTAAGCCAATTCTGAATCCACCTGGCCAAACTTTCCTGGATCCCATGCCTTCTGACTTTCTGAATAAGCCTACCGTTTGGAATCTTGTCAAATGCCTTACTAAAATCCATATAGATCACATCCATTGCGCTACCCTCATCTATATGCCTGGTCACCTCCTTAAAGAACTCTATCAAGCTTGTTAGTCACGATCTGCCCTTCACAAAGCCATGCTAACAGTCCCTAATCAGACCTTGATTCTCTAAATACCCATAGATCCTATCTCTAAGAATCTTTTCCAACAGCTTTCCCACCACAGACGTAAGGCTCACTAGTCTATAATTACCCAGACTATCCCTACTACCTTCTTTGAACAAGGGGACAACATTCGCCTCCCTCCAATCCTCCGGTACCATTCCCATGGTGGAAGAAGGTCTGGCTGAGATACTCTTGGTACTTTAAAAGGCACTTTGATAGGTACATGGATAAAGACGGTTCAGTGGTTCCATTTAATATCAGAGAATGTGTACAGTATACAACCTGAAATTCTAACTCTTCACTGACATCCACGAAACAGAAGAAAAATACCATAAGATGAATGACAGGAAAGCTTTAGAACCCCCAAAGCACCCCCGATTTGAACAGAATTGACTTTATTACTTACATCCTTCATATACATGAGGAGAAAAAAACATTACGTTATGTCTCCATCTAAATGTGCAATGTGCAATTTATAGTAATTTATAATAAATAGTATGTACAACAGGACAGTCAATATAACCTAGAAATACAGATGTGCCAGTGTGAATTAAGCAGTCTGAAAGCAGCAAAGCATCAGCCCTCCCCACACTTACTCCAGCAGAAATCATCAAACCCACCACCACCCACCAACCAATAGCAAGCTCCCAGGGACCACGACCTATAGACCATCAAAAACCACTGTTTATCCCTGCAGTTCGACATCCCATGAGCTCTCTCTCTCGCTCTGTCCCTCCCTCTCTCTTTCTCTCTCTCTCTCTCTCTCTCTCTCTCTCTTTCTCTCACCAACAAGGGGGAGAGAGAGGGAGGACCACAACTTGCTGTTTTGAGCTTACAGCGCTGCTTTATTTTGAGGGTTTGAGGCATAGGGGCCAAACGAGCAAATGTGAGCACCTTGGATGAGCATGTTGGTTGGCACAGGAGAGATGGGCTGAAGGACCAGCTTCCATACTGTACGACTCAATGAACATCACAATGAAGAAGATGCTGTTGACGTCTCAGCAAAATATAATCTAGTCCAGATTCTGATGGAACATAAAGTAATGAAGAGGAGGTACTGGAAAATTTAGCTAGGCTTATGAGTATAGAATCAGAATCTGGTTTACGATCACTGACATATGCCATAAAATGTGTTGTTTTTGCGGTAGCAGTACAGTACAAAACATAAAAGTTACTATAAGTTAGAATAAGAAATATACAAAGAAAAAAAACATGCAAAACGAGAGGAAAATAGTGAGGCGGTGTTCATGGACCATTCAGAATTCTGATGGCAGTGGAGAAGAAGCTATTCCTAAATCATGGAGTGTGTATCTTCAGGTTCCTGCACCTCCTCCCTGATGGTAGTTATGAGAAGAGGGTATGATCGAGGTCATCTTGAAAAGGCAATGTCTCAAGAAAGGAAATCCATTAGTAAGGACCTGTCCTGGATGGTGAGGGTCCTTACTAATGGATCTCCTTTCTTGAGACATTGCCTTTTCAAGATGACCTCGATGGTGGGGAGGCTTCTGCTTGGGCCTCTAATTGTATAAAGTGGCAATAATAAATTTTCCCCCATGTGTTCTCATCTATATCTCCTCATGTAATCCCCTGAGAGCATGTTATAACCTCAATTCCCAGCACAAAGTAGGGATTCCCGTGGACCCCTTGGTTAATGGTAGAGTCTATGACATAAAAAAGGTGGGAATCCCCAACTTATACCCATAGAATCAAGTTCTGAGATGGTCTGAATGGAGGAGAACAACTGTAAGGGAAGAAGACCAAGATATTTAAAGTTTCTGTATAGAAATTGATTTTGATTCTGAGTACAGGGCTACGGTAGGAAACTTTGTCACATGGGGTGAGCAGAATTATCTGCAACTTAATGTGAAAAAGACTAAGGAGCTGGTGGTAGACCTGAGGAGAGCTAAGGTACCAATGACCCCTGTTTCCATCCACGGGGTCAGTGTGGACATGGTGGAGCATTACAAATACCTGGGGATACGAGTTGACAATAAACTGGACTGGTCAAAGAACACTGAGGCTGTCTAAAAGAAGGGTCAGAGCCGTCTCTATTTCCTGAGGAGACTGAGGTCCTTTAACATCTGCCGGACGATGCTGAGGATGTTCTACGAGTCTGTGGTGGCCAGTGCTATCATGTTTGCTGTTGTGTGCTGGGGCAGCAGGCTGAGAGTAGCAGACACCAACAGAATCAACAAACTCATTTGTAAGGCCAGTGATGTTGTGGGAATGGAACTAGACTCTCTGACAGTGGTGTCTGCAAAGAGGATGCTGTCCAAGTTGCATGCTATCTTGGACAATGTCTCCCATTCACTACATAATGTACTGGGCGGGCACAGGAGTACATTCAGCCAGAGACTCATTCCACCGAAATGCAACACAGAGCGTCATAGGAAGTCATTCCTGCCTCTGGCCATCAAACTTTACAACTCCTCCCTTGGAGGGTCAGACACCCTGAGCCAATAGGTTGGTCCTGGACATTTCCTGGCGTAATTTACATATTACTATTTAAGTATTTATGGGTTTATTATTATTTAATTATTTATGGTGCAACTGTAACGAAAACCAATTTCCCCCGGGATCAATAAAGTATGACTATGATAAACATTTGGTAACCAACTATGTTAAGAGATAATGAAAGTACTTTATATGGATCTTTGGTCAGGAATACACTCAGTGTCCATTTTATTAGGTACTCTTGTATACCTGTTCAATAATGCAAATATCTAATCAGCCAATCATGTGGCAACAACTCAATGGATAAAAGCACGCAGACATGGTCAAGAGGTTCAGTTGTTGTTCCGACCAAACATCAGAAAGTGGAAAATGTGATCTAAGTGACTTTAACCGTGGAATGATTATTGGTGCCAGACAGGGTGGTTTGAGTATCTCAGGAACTGCTGATCTCCTGGGATTTTCATGCACAACAGTCTCGAGAGTTTACAGAGAACTGTGCAAAAAGGAGAAAAAAATCCAGTGAGTGGCAGTTCTGTGAGCAAAAAGACTTTGTTAATGAGAGAGGTTAGAGGAGAATGGCCAGACTGATTCAAGTTGACAGGAAGGTGACAGTAACTCAAATAACTATCTTACAACAATGGTGTGCAGCAGAGCATCTCTGAATGCCCAACTTGTTGAACCTTACAGTGGATGGTCTACAGCAGCAGACCACAAGGCTACTGAGTATATTTATTTATTATTATTTTTATTTTCTATTTTCTTTATTTTTGGTGAAATTCAGTGTGAAACAGGCCCTTCTGGCCCCTTGAGCCCAGCAACCCCCAATTTAATCCTAGCTTAATCATGGGACAATTTACAATGACCAATTAACCTACCAACGAGCATGTTTTTGGACTGTTAGAGGGTACTGGAACAAGAATCTGGCAGAAGCTTATGTGGTACAAACTCCTTACAGACAGTGGTGGAAATTGAATCCGGGGAAATGGTACTGTAAAGCGTTGTGGTAACCACTTCACTAACATGCTGCTCCACATTATCACATTACTGAGATACAGTGTATTGTCACATGTACTGAGATACAGTGACATGGTTTTCTTTTGCATGCCATCCCAGCAGATCATTCATACAGAGTTATATTAAGCTAGTCAAACAAAAAAACCGAATTCAGAATATAGTATTGCATCACACAAAATGATGGAGGAACTCAGCAGGTCAGGCAGCATCTATAGAGAGGAATAAAATGCCAATGTTTTGTGCTAAGATGCTTCATCAGGATTTCCAGCAACTACGGAACCTCTTGTGTTTATATAGTGTTGCAGTTACAGAGAACGTGCAATGCAAGTAGACCCCTAAGGTGCAAGGGCTACAACATGGTTGATTGGAAGATTGGGTTCATCTTTTAGTGTATGTGAGGTCTGTTTAAGAGTCCTGCAACAGTAGCATAGAAGCTGCCTTTGAGTTTGGTGGTTTGTATATTTTCTGTCTGATGGGAGAGGCCAGAGGAGAAGAGAGACTGACCAGGGTGACACCGTTCTTGATTATGTTGGTTTCTTTACCATGAAAATGGAAGTGTTGATGGGCTCAATGGAGAGGAAGCTGGTTTGCATGATGGACCAGGCTGTGTTCACTCTTCTCTGCAATTTCTTGAAGGGCTTTGAGTAGATTTGATATGCCAAACTGCAATGTGCCTGTATCATATAGTTCCAATGGTGCAACTATAAGATTGGTATGGTCATCAGGGTCGTGGCAAATTCCCTTAGCCTTTAGAGGAGGTAGACACATTAGGGTGCTTTCTTAGCCAGTGTCCATGTCACTCACCTCAACAATGAATTGATTTTGCAACCAATGGACTCACTTTCAAGGACTCTACCACTCATGTTCACAGTATTAGTTATATATTTATTTTTTATTTTTATTTTTTGTATTTGCAGTTTGTTTACTTTCATACATTGATTATTTGTCGGTCTTTGTATGCAGATTTTCATTGATTCTATTGTATTTCCTTGTTCAATTGTGAACATCTGCAAGAAAATGAATCTCAGATAGTAGTTGGTTACATATATGTACTTTAATAATAAATTAATTTGAACTTTGAATATGTCTAGAATAGAATAAAATAGAACTTTATTGTCATTGCTCAAGACGAGATTGCGGTTCTACTCCAGTCCATGCAAAAACAGGTATTAACAATGTACGCAGTACAGTTTAATTAAAAAAAAATTCCCACACTTACATGTAATAACTGACTTCAATAGTCCATATCACTCAAAGACCATTGGTAAGCCGAGGTGTAGCGTTATTCAGCTGCACAACAGCCCTCGGGAAGAAGCTGTTTTTCAGTTTTACTGTCTTGGCTACGATGTTTCTGTATCTCCTACCAGATGGAAAAAAAATTGAACAGATAGTGTTTGTTATGCTATAGGTCTTTAATGGTGTTACAAGCATCTCATAGGCATTGAGAGTGGTGGATTGTCTCCAAGCCTGGAGTTGAGTCCGAGTAATATACTAAACCATTCTAGTCACCTGCTGGACTGCTTTGTGATCTGTCTAGAGTACACACTGTCATTCCGTATGTCAGTATGCTCCCTATTGCACATCGGTAACAGTTGGCCAGCAATTTTTGAGGCAGATTAGCTCTCCTTAAGCACCTTAGGAAGTATAGTCACTGTTGTGCCTTCCCAACTGTCGATGTTGTGTTGATGGACCAAAGGGTGATGTTCATCGCCAAAAGCTTGAAACTGGAGACTCTTTCCACTACCTCACCATTTATGAATAGTGGGTCTTGTTTGTGACCTCTTGCCTTCCTGAAGTCAATTATCATTTCTTTTGCCCTCAAATTGGACAAATTAATGGTGATTTTTACATCTGCAGCCTGGAACCTCTCAAACATCTCCACCTCAGCACCAGTGATACAGAGAGTACCCATCCCACTGACCAGCTTTGTCCTCTTGACATTGAGCAAAAGGTTGTTATCCTCACTGAGTGGGGCTCTGTAACGTCTCTTCATCATTCCCACACCAGATACAGTTGGTGTTTTTGTCATGAGGTAAGATATGGTCCAGAATGTGGGCAGGTGAAACTGCAGTGAGAGGTGGGGATGTTTATCATTTAATGATTTTTAAATTCACAAATACTGCATGGTAGCAGGCCCTTGAGGCGCAAGGAGCCTGCGCTGCCCAGTTACAGCCTTGTGACTAATTAACCAATCAACCGGGACACCTTTGGAATGTGGGAAGAAGCCAGAGAACTTGGAGGAGTGCCCACAGTTCCAGTTCATTGGCAAGATTGATGTCGGAGGAGCTAAATGGCCTCAGTTATTGTGCAGTCTAGGTCCTCATGCAGGGACATTGCCTGCAACAGCTGCCCAGGGGAGGAGTCACTGCAGGAGTGAGGGGAGAGAGAACAGAGATGCGGCAGGCATGCTGGAAACCATGCTGATTTGAGGGCTGGACCCTGTGGGCCAGCTCTCTTGGTGCTGCTACTCTCCAGTGACGCTCCTAGGAAGACAAGCTGGATTGCCTTTGTCTGTGGCTGAACCAGGCAAGATGAAGAGCTGCTATGTACTTGTTCTTGCAGAAATGTGGCTCCACAACAGCACCCCATGCACATTCAGTCCTCAGGCCATGACACTCAGGAATTTGTTCTCATGTTATTTTTGCGCTATTGTAACTACTGTATATGTGCTGTGTGTGACGATATGTATTGTGTTTTGCACCTTGGCCCCAGAGGAATACTATTTTGTTTAGCTGTATGCATTTGTATGGTTGAACTTGTACCAGAACTGCACAGAGCCATGGGGAGAATGTACAAACTCCTTAAGACAATGTCAGGAATTGAACCCAGACTGCTAGTGCTGTATTTATAGTGTTGTGCTAACTGCTTTGTGACTGTGCTGCCCCTCTTTAGAAGGGAAGTATTAAATTATAATGAGTCTGCAATTTCATGTGTGACTTCCATACAGATGTGTACTATTGTAAACTGATGCTTAACTAGGCCCTTTTCAGGATTCTGAAATGGCTTTTCTCGTAAGGGAGAGGTGGTCAGAGATTCAAAGTACCAACCACAATTTAAAGGGCATCTTTTGATGACTAATGTCAGTGGTAATGGCAAATAGTTACAGGAAATCCATTTGACCAATACAATTTGTCTGGTTATAGATATTTGTACAGAATGTATATCTGGTGGACAATTAATATTTGAAGCGATTACTTTTTGTCTTCAAGTAACTGACTTGTGGCCTTTAGTTTTGATTCATATCTGAATGATGAGTAATAGATCCACAAGTATTCCTTCAGACCTTGTGGGAGGCAAGTGCAGAAATTGCAGGGGCCATAGTAGAGATATTTCAAACCTTCTTAGCCATGGGTGAGGTGCCAAAGGATTGGAGGTTAGCTAACGTTTAAGAAAGGCTCTCAGAATAAGCCAGGAAATTATAGGCTGGTGAGCCTGACAGCAGTAGTCCGAAAGTTATTGGAAGCTATTCCGAAGAACCAGATATACAAGATAAATATTTGGATAGACAGGGAATGATTAAGGAGAGTCAACATGGCTAACTGCATGGTAAATTGTGTCTAACCAGACATTATTGTTTTCAAGGTGATTACCAAGAAAGTTGTTGAAGGCAAGGCCTTGATGTTGTCTACATAGACTTTAGCAAGGCCTTTGACAAGGTCCCGCATGGAAGGTTGGTCAAGAAGGATCAGTCACTCAGCAGTCAGGATGAGGTAGTAAATTGGATTAGACATTGGCTTCACGGGAGAAGCCAGAGAGTGGCAGTAGATGGTTGCCTCTCTGATTAGGGTTCTGTGACTGGTGGTGTGCTGCAGGAACTGGTGCTGGCTCCTTTGTTGTTTGTCATCTATATCAACGATCTAGATGATAATGTTGTAAACTGGGTCATCAAATTTGTGGTGATTTGGGGTGTAACGAACAGTGAGGAAAATTATCAAAGCTTGCATTGGAATTTGGATCAGCTAGAAAATGGCCTGAAAAATGGCAGATGGAATTTAATGCATAGGTGTGAGATGTTGCACTTTGGGAGTACCAACCAGAGTAGGTCTTATATGGTGGGTACTGAAAAGTGTGGTAGAACAGAGGGCTATGGGAATATAGATCCATTAATCTTTGAAAGCAGTATCATAGTTAGATATCTAGGTAGAATACAACGTACTCTGCGTATTGAGTACGGGAGATAGAATGTTATGTTGAAATTGTATAAGACATTGCTGAGGCCTAATTTGGAGTATTGTATGTGGTTTTGGTCACCTACCTACAGGAAAGATGTAAATAAGATTGAAAGCGTGTAGAGAAAATTTACAAAGATGTTTCTGGGAGCTGAGCTGTAGGGAGAGGTTGAATAGGTTAGGAGTTTATTCCCTAGAATGTCAAAGACTGAGAGGAGATTTGATAGAAGTATACAAAATTATGAGGGGTAAGATAAATGCAAACAGGTTTTTTCCGGAGAGGTTGGGTGAGACTACAGCTATGGTCATGGGTTAGGATGAAACTTTTAAGGGGAACATGAAGGAGAAACTTCTTTAGTCAAAGGTTGGTGAGAGTGTGGAACGAGCTGCCAGCTCAAATAATGGATGCGGGGTCGATTTTAACACTTAAGAAAAATTTGGGTAGATACATGGATGGGAGAGATATGGAGGGTATGGTCCAGGTGCAGGTTGATGGGACTAGCCAGGTTAATGGTTTGGCATGGAATAGATGGTCCAACTGGCCTGTTTCTGTGTTGTAATGTTCTATGACTCTAAGTGGTTAATGCATCATTGTGATATGCTTGCTTCTCATTTCACTGGAGGCATTCAAAATGGAAACTATCACTGTCTCTTTTAAAAGTCTCAGAGGAATTGATGTTCTGCAATAAAAAGTGTGTTTATCTGCTTCACCTATATGTGCTTAATCTCAGGAGATTTCTGATAATTAGGTATTCCTTCCATCTGTAGATAAGGTTAATCACTACCCTGTACATCCTCAGGAGGATTGAAGTGGCTCCTCATTCATGTCCCAGGCAAAAGAATTAAAATCTTATTCTTTTCATATTCTACTTTACAGCCTTTCTGATTATTTTTTTCCCATTTTAGCTTTGTACTTATTGGATGGATCTATAACATAAGTGTTTCGTAGTTCTCTGGTCTTTAATTTCATCAGAGCCCCAGCTGAGCTGCCTTTGGCTAGTGTTTCTAATGTTTGGAGAGAGGTGACCTGGTGGTAATTCAGGTATATCAGCTCTCCAACCACTGCTTCCATGCCCCGAACAGAATATCCAGCCACCTATCAAAGTTATGGCCTACCGAAGCCATCTTCTTATTCCAAGGGTCTCATGTTGATCCCGCCAATCCTTTCATCATTCATTGTACTCACTGCCTGTTGTGCACCTTCACAATGGTGGCATCCATCTCTAAGGACCCTCACCATCCGTGACAAGTATCTTGAGGTAGGAGGTACAGCAGCACACAGACTTGTACTCAATGATTCAGAAAATGCTTCTTTCCCTCCGCCATCAGATTTCTGAATTGTCCATGAACACGATCTTATTAGTTATTTTTTGCACTATTTATTTACTGTGTAATTTATTGTAATTTTGTCATTGCAATGTACTGCTGTCATAAAATAACAAATTTCATATTACGTAAGTCAGTGATGATAAACCTGATTCTGATTCTGATGAGTGCTCCAGCAACCCTGGTTGAATCCTGACTGGGCTTTCCATGAGAAGTTTGTATGTTCTCCCTGTGACTACATGCGTTCCCTCTGGGACCTCTTGTTTCCTGAATCCAAAGACAAGCTGGGTGTTAGATCAATTGCCTCGAGTATTGGTGGGTGGCAAAAGAGTCAACATCCAAAGTTCAGGTTTAATTTAAGATTCATTACCCTAAGGTTCATTTTCTTGCAGGCATTCATGGGAGACATGAAGAAACAAAATAGAATCAATAAAAAAACAGTACACACAAATAAAAATAAACAAACAACCAATGTGCAAAAGAAAGACATTATGCAAAAACAAAAAGAAAAACAAAATAATAATTAATAAATAATCTTGAGAACCAGCATTGGAGAATCCTTGAAAGTGAGTTTGTAGTTTGTGGAATCGGTTCAGTGTGGAGGTGAGTGAAGTTATCCACTCTGGTTCAGGAGCTTGATGGTTGAAGGGTAATACTGAGCTTAAACTGATGGCGTGGGACCCAAGGCTTCTTTCTGACAGCAGCAGTTAAGGGTTTATCAACGCATGTGTGAGAGAATGATGAACGGGGAGATAATCTCGAGAAAGACATTGCCCTCTTTGACTCACTGGGCCAGATGGCTTCCTGTAGTATAATGAGGTATGACATAATAACATGTTTTTAATATCAAACACATCAACCCAAAAATGGATCCCAGATTATTTATGAGCACAGAATAGTACAACACAGAGACAGGGCTTTGTTATTCCAAATTAATTAAATTAGCAATCAAATGTCTAACTAACCTAACCTCTATGCCTACACAATGTCCATATCCTTCCATTTCCTGCACATTCATGTGCCTCTCTAAGAATACCTCCATTGTATTGGTGTCCACAGCCACCCCCAGGAGCACATTCCAGGCACCCACTGTTCTCTGTAAAAGGTTTTCCCCATACTTCTCAGGACCTGGTTTATTATCAATAACAGATGGTGTGTTATTTTGCGGCATCGGTACAGTGCAAGACATAAAACGTTACTATAAATTATAGTAAGAAATATAAAAAGTAAATAAATAGCACAGACGGTGAGGTGGTGTTCATGGATTCATGGACCATTGAGTAAAGTGATAGCAGAAGGGAAAAAGTTGCTCCTAAAACATTGAGTGTGCTTCTTCAGGCTCTTGTACCTCCCCCTTCATCTTCAAGGTAAGTTTGTTATCATTCAACTCCATGCATGTATACTGCCAAAGAAAGCAATGCTCCTCTAAACCAAGATACACAGCACAGTATATATAACTCACACAAATAACACATAAAGTAATATTTCCACAAATAAAGTTAAAAAGTAAATAGTATACTGGTACTGCCGCATCATATGTGACGAGACCTGGGGGTTGGTAGGGAGCTCAGTAGTCTTGCATCCTAGGGGAAGAAGCTGTTTCCCATCCAAACAGTCCTTGTCCTAATACTGCAGCAACTCATACCTGATGTTAAGGGGTCAAAGAGATTGTTGGATGGATGGGAAGATTCGTTGACAGTGCTAAAGGCCCTGTGTACACGGAGCTCCTGATAGACCTCTTGGATGGGTGGAAGAGAGGTCCTGATGACCATCTCAACAGTCCTCATAATTCTTTGTGGGGACCTGCCGTCAGATGCCTTGCAATTCGATAGCAGATGCACTCTGTATGGTGTCAGGACACTCTCAATGCTGCTGCTGTATGGAGGAGGGAGTTGAGATTCATTCACCTCAATATCCTCAGAAAGTGGAGACGCTGCTGTGCTTTTTTGACCAAAGAGGTGGTGTCGAGGGACCAGGGGAGATCGTTCGTTATGTGCACTCCAGAAACTTGGTGCTCTTAACTCTCTCCACGGAGGAGCCGTTTACATACAGTGATGAATGGTCAGCCTACACCGTTATAAAGTCTGCAATCATCTCTTTGCTCTTGTCCATGTAGACACTCAAGTTGTTGTGCTTGCACCATTTTACCAGCCACTGTACATCCTCTCTGTACACTCTTATCATTGTTGTTGTAGATGAGGCAGAGCACGGTTGTGTCATTAGTGAACTTATAATTACTACAGGTACCTTGATGGTAATAATGAGGAGAGGGAATATCCTGGATGGTGAGGATCCTTAATGATGGAAGTCACCTTCTTAAGACATCACCTTTTGAAGATGTTTTCACTGGGGAAGCTTGTGCCTATGATGAAGTTGGTTGAGTCTTCAGCTTTTCTCGATCCTGCACATTGGAGTCTTCATCTGCGGTCAGAATGCTTTCTACAGTGCATCTGTAGATTTCCTTTAAATCTAATCCCCTCATTTTAAATGCATTTTAGCTCTGGAGAAAAGATACTAGCTGTCCACTCTATCTAATCCTGGAACTAGGGGACATAGCCTCAAGATTTGGGGGAATGGATTTAAGACAGAAATGAGGAGGAACTGCTTTTCCCAGAGAGTGGTGAATCTGTGGAAATCTCTGCTCAATGAAGCAATGGAGGCTACCTCAGTAAATATATTTAAGACAAGGCTGGATAGATTTTGGGGAAGAGGCAGGTAGCTGGAGATGAGTCCATGGTCAGATCAGCCACGATCATTTTGAATGGCAGAGCAGATTCGACGGGCCAGATGGCCTACTCCTGCTCCTATTCCTTGTGTTCTTATGCATCCACTCACAATTTAATAAACTTCTCGCAGGTCTCCCCTTAGCTTCCACTGCTTTCGGAAAAAAAAACAACCTAGGTTTGTCCAACCTCTTATCGCACATCCAGGCAGCATCCTGGTGAACCTCTTCGCATCCTCTGGAACCAGGATTATCTACAGTATAGGTAGTTATGTCAATATAATCAGGATCTCAGAGCCAGCACTGTGGTACATTAAGGAGCTGTGATTCCCACCCTACTGCAAGCTTCTGTGATCTGGACAATCATCAGCAGACATTGGAGAGGTACCACCAGTGTGGTCTCCTCTAACTATTGGGTTTCTGGAGTATGGATTTGGGCTAAGTATCTTGCTAGGCAATATCTCAAAGCAGCAATAAAATAATGTAAATCCTTCTCAGGGGAAGTATATTACACACAGAGCCTAGTTGTCTGAGCTACTGGTCATATGTTCTCTGCCCTTGCACGTGAAGTTCAATTGATTTTACTCTCAGACTTGGCATATCGTTTGCTTTGACTGCTGCGGCTACAGAGGTGCCATAAGAGCTGCCTCACCAAACATTCACCCTCCAGGGAGAATGAAGGAATTACATATGTCCAAGTTGTGGAGATCTGGTACTGATCAGAGGAAACATTACTGTATGACACCCCTTGGGTCTCACTACCAAGATAGTAAAAGCAAGGCAGTAAATAAAACTTCCAGGTGGCAGACGGTTTATGAGCAGAACTGACAATTTTGATATGTTTGGCTGACCCAAATTTATAATGCATCTATATCATTATATTTGTGTAATATTACCAAAATTGTTTACATTTCTGTTTTAATAGCCCTTAATTCCCATAGAAACTTTTAAACTTTCTTTGTTGGATGGTTGCAATAACACTTTTGACATTTTAAACCACTGTTACTTGGTCTCAAGAGCTGACAATTAACTTTTCTTCTCCTCCTGATCGGCATCCAATCTGCCTCTCCCATGCAGTGAGGGCTACCTTCGTAGCCTTTGTCTTACCACAAGGCAAGTTGCACACTAATCTGACGCTGGAGATTTCAGTGAAAGCCAAGGCCAGTACTTAATGACATTCCCTAGTTGTTCTTAAAGTCGGGGTGAGCTGCTGCCTTGAACTCTGCAATGCTTCTGATGAAAACGCTCCCAGAGTTTTGTCAGAGTTTCAGGATTTAGATCGACCAATGCCAAAAGTACCCAAGCTGGGACATTGTAACAGAGAGAGAAGTCTAAACAAGTGGGGGCTTTTCTCTTGAAAAAAGAAGTTGTTGAGTGATTTTTTTTAAGTTTTTGAAAGACTTAGATGGACATGTTAAAATCCAAATAGAAAAAAAAGAGGAGAATAAAACATCTGTAGATGCTGGAAGACTGAAGTAATGAGGCCTAGTCCAAGCTTGAGAGACAGCATTTCATTTTCTTTGGTGCACATTATTGGCATTGGTATTGACTTATAGTTTAGTGTTGTCACGGGAGTGACTGACTGGCAGGAGGCAAAGACTGGGAATAGAGGGAGCCTTTTCTGGTTGGCTGCCGGTGATTAGTGTTGTCCTGCAGGGATTGGAGAAGAGACCTCTTCTTTTCATGTTATACAGGACATCTGTGATTTGGATGATAGAATTAACAGTTTTGTGGCCAAGTTTGTGGACAATACAAAAATGGGTGGAGAGGCAGGTAGATATCAGGATATTTTATTAGCCACACCTGCTCTAATCAGTCAATCACATGGCAGAATCTCATTGAATTCAAGGAATCTAAGGGACTTACTGTAAATATAACCAAAGGGACTTTGACTGTGAAACAATTGTTGATGCCAGATAGGGTGGTTTGAGTATCCTAGAAACTACAGATCTCTTGGGACTTTTCACATACAACAGTCTCGAGTTTACAGAGAATGGTGCAAAAAAACAAAAAAAAACAACTTCCAATGAGCAGCAGCTCTGTGGGCAAAAATACCTTATTTATGAGAGAAGTCAGAGGAGAATGGCCAGACTGGTTCAAGCTGACAGGAAGGCGACAGTAACTCAAATAGCCACATGTTACAACAGTGGTGTGCAGAAGAGCACCTCTGAATGCACAACATGTTGAGCCTTGAAGTGGGTGGGTTTCAGCGGCAGAGGACCATGAGCGTACACATGGAGGCCACTTTATTTGGTCCAGAAGGTACTTCAGGAGATCTTTTTCAGGTACCCACTCAGCCTCTGATATTCTAGGAAGAACAACCCAAGTTTGTCTAAACTTTCCTTGCAGCTCATACCAAACCAGGCACCATCCTGGTAAACCTTTTATTTTGTAGCCTCCCCATCCTTCCAAAAAAAGGGCTGACCAAAATTGCACACTATACTCCAAGACTAAACGTTTGTGTAACTGCAGTATGACTTCTTCGCTTTTATCCCTAGGTAGTGATGTTGTAGATAGTGTAGAAGATTGCATATGGAATGTTGATCTTCATTTGTCGGGGCCAAGAGAGTTCAAGCATCAAGAGATAATGTCACAGATCTATAAAACTCTGGTTAGTCCACACTTGAAATATTGTGTTCAGTTATGGCTACCTCGTTAACGGAAGGATGTGGAAACTTTAGAGAGGGTGCAGAAGAAATTTACCAAGATGCTGCCATGACTAGATTGAGCTTAGAAACATAGAAAACCTACAGCACAATACAGGCCCTTCGGCCCACAAAGCTGTGCCGAACATGTCCTTACCTGAGAAATTACCTAAGGTTACCCATAGCCCTCCATATACCTGTCCAGGGGTCTCTTAAAAGACCCTATCATATCTGCCTCCACCACCATCGCCGGCAGCCCATTTCACACACTCACCACTCTCTGCGTAAAAAACTTACCCCAATATCAACTCAGTACCTACCTCCAAGCACCTTAAAACTGTGCCCTCTCGTGCTAGCCATTTCAGCCCTGGGAAAAAGCCTCTGACTATCCACACGAACAATGCCCCCCATCATCTTACATACCTCTCATCCTACGTTGCTACAAGGAAAAAAGGCCAAGTTCACTCAACCTATTCTCATAAGGCATGTTCCCCAATCCAGACAACATCCTTGTAAATCTCCTCTGCACCCTTTCTATGGTTTCCACATCCTTCCTATAGAGGGGCAACCAGAACTGAGCACAGTACTCCAAGTGGGGTCTGACCAGGGTCCAATATAGCGGCAACATTACGTCTTGGCTCCAAAACTCAATCCCACGATCGATGAAGGCCAATGTACCATATGCTTTCTTAACCACAAAGTCAACCTGCGCAGCAGTTTTGAGTGTGCTATGGACTCGAACTCCAGGATCCCTCTGATCCTGCACACTGCCAAGAGTCTTACCATTAATATTATATTCTGCTATCACATTTGACCTACCAAAATGAACCTCACACTTATCTGGGTTGAACTCCATCTGCCACTTCTCAGCCCAGTTTTGCATCCTATCAGTGTCCCACTGTAACCTCTGACAGCCCTCCACTCTATCCACAACACCCCCAACATTTGTGTCATCAGCAAATTAACCAACCCATCCCTCTTCTTCTTCATCGAGGTCATTTATAAAAATCACGAAGAGAAGGGTCCCAGAACAGATCCCTGAGGCACACCACTGGTGACTGACCTCCATGCAGAATATGATCCATCTACAACCACTCTTTGCCTTCTGTGGGCAAGCCAGTTCCCCTTGGAATTCCCCTTGCGATTTCCCCTTGGATCCCATGCCTCCTTACTTTCTCAATAAGCCTTGCACAGGGTACCTTATCAAATACCTTGCTGAAATCCATATGCACTACATCTACTGCTCTACCTTCATCAATGTGTTTAGTCACATCCTCAAAAAATACAATCAGGCTCATAAAGCATGACCTGTCTGTCACAAAGCCATGCTGACTACTCCTAATCATACCATGTTTCTCCAACTGTTCATAAATCCTGCCTCTCAGGATCTTCTCCATCAACTTACCAACCACTGAAGTAAGACTCACTGGCCTATAATTTCCTGGGCTATCTCTACTCCCTTTCTTGAATAATGGAACAACATCCGCAACCCTCCAATCCTCCGGAACCTCTCCCGATCCCATTGATGATGCAAAGATCATCGCCAGAGGCTCAGCAATCTCCTCCCTCACTTCCCACAGTAGTCTGCGGTACATCTCGTCTGGTCCCGGTGACTTATCCAACTTGATTCTTTCCAAAAGCTCCTGCACATCATCTTTCTTAATGTTTGTATGCTCAAGTTTTTCAGTCCACTGTAAGTCATCCCTACAATTGCCAAGATCCTTTTCCATAGTGAATACTGAAGCAAAGTACTCATTAAGTACCTCTGCTATCTCCTCTGGTTCCATACACACTTTTCCACTGTCACACTTGATTTGTCCTATTCTCTCACGCCTTATCCTCTTGCTCTTAACATGCTTGCAGAATGTCTTGGGGTTTTCCTTAATCCTGTCCACCAAGGCCTTCTCATGGCCCCTTCTGGCTCTCCTAATTTCTTTCTTGCGCTCCTTCCTGCTAGCCTTATAATCTTCTAGCTCCCTACCATTACCTAGCCTTTTGAACCTTTCACAAGCTCTTCATTTTTTCTTGACTAGTTTTACAACAGCCTTTGTACACCATGGTTCCTGTACCCTACCATCCTTTCCCCGTCTCATTAGAACCTATGCGGAACTCCATGCAAATAACCTCTGAACATTTGCCATATTTCTTACATACATTTCCCTGAAAACATCTGTTTCCAGTTTATGCTTCCAAGTTCTTGCCTGATAGCCTCATATTTCCCCTTACTCCAATTAAGCGCTTTCCTAACTTGTCTGTTCCTATCCCTCTCCAATGCTATGGTAAAGGAGATGGAGTTGTGATCACTATCTCCAAAACGGTCTCCCACTGAGAGATTTGACAACTGACCAGGTTTATTTCCGAATACCAGATCAAGTACAGCCTCTCCTCTTGTAGACTAGGTTAAGTAAAGAACCTGCATTGTTCTGTATTCTATCCTACACACTCTTAACATTGAAAGCAAGTAAAATTTTAAGTGGTTAAGTAATGGAACTGTGGCATTTTGTGAACAGTTTTTCATTTTCTTTTATAAAGTGTTATTTCCCATTTGGGAGAGTGTGAAGTGGATTTGTTGCTGAGCTATTGCCAGTGTCTTTTTGTAGAGTGTGGAATAGGGGAGCAAGGGCAAGACAGGAAAGCACATGGTTGCTGAACAACTCCTATTCTCCTCCATTTGGTGTCATTTTCTCTTTAAGGATGGGGACACAAATGTCAAAGGTCAAGCATGTATTACCTACCCCTTGAGAAATAGGTAGTGAGAAAATCCTTGTGATCTGCTACCATGTTTAAGATGAAAGTATTCCCACACTGACGTTGAATAAGGAAATTTAGTTCAGTAATAATAAAACAATAGCAATTTAAACTTATTGGCCTCTGTATTATATACCTCCTGTACTTAATAAAGTGCCCGTTGAGTGTATGTTTATGCTGTAGCCAAACCACTTCAAGGTTCAACATGCTGTGCATTCAGAGATGCTCTTCTGCACACGGCTGTTGTAAGGTGTGGTTGTTGAGTTACTGTCGCCTTCCTGTCAGCTTCAACAGTCTGGTCATTCTCCTCTGACCTCTCTCATTAATAAGGTGTATTCATCCACAGAAATGTTTCTCACCACATTTTTTTGTATTTTGCACCATTCTCTGTAAACTCTAGAGACTGGTGTGCAATGACAATTCCAAGAGATCAGCAGTTTCTGATATACTCAAACCACCCCATTTGGCGCCAGCAATCTTTCCACTGTCAAAGCCACTTAGATCACATTTGTTCCCCATTCTTATGTTTGGTCTGAACACCAACTGAGCCTGTTGGCCATGTCTGTATGATTTTATGCACTGAGTTGCTGCCAGTGCACAAGTGCAAATTTGTATAAAGGTGGGAGAACGAGGGAAGATTTGATAGAGGAATGTAATATTATACAGTATGTAGATAGGTAAATTCAAGCGGGCGTTTTTCCACTGCGGCTGGGCGAGACTAGACCACAAGGTCATGGGTTAAGGGTGAAAGGTGAAATGGTTAAGGGGAAGCTGCGGGGAGTGTGGGGGACTTTACTCAGAGAGAGATGCAAGTGTGGAACAAATTGCCAGCAGAAGTGGTGGATACAGGTTTGATTTCAACAATTAAGAGAAATTTGGATAGATAAATGCATGAGAGGGGTATGGAGGGCTATGATTCAGGACAATGAGGCGACTATATCAGCATGGAGTAGATGGGCCTAAGGCCCTGCTTCTGTGCTGTAGTGTCTCTGCCTAAGACTCTAACATAGAGATGAAGCACAACTGCATTGGTACTGAAAGAAATGAACATCTGTGGTGGGAGATGGGGTGCTACATTCTCCTGAATGGTGCTGAGTTCATGCTTCTCATTGGAGCCGCACTCATCAAAACAAAGGGAAAGTATTGCATAACACCGGTGATTAATGTCTTTTGCATGATGAATGAATTTTGATCTGTGAGTGTACTTCTGTTTAATCTGTCACATCCTATGACTTCCCAGTCTCAGCTGTAGGTTTCCCATTTAAGCTTTGATAGAAAAAGAAAAAAAAGTCAGATTTACAAAAACATATGGTTAGGTTAGATATCATTAATTACCTTCAGCCAAAGAATGAAGGAAGTAATTGAAAGTGTGTCAATATTTCATCAGTATTTTCTGTTCATTCCTAGCGACATGATAACTGAAACATCATTCTTTTATCACATCTAGAGAATTGGTTCTGTTTTGACTAATGACACAGTCAGGTATTAGTCATATCTGCTCATGGTTGGTTGAACAGGGTAGGAAGAAAGGTAGAGGAGTAGAGCTACTAGGACTTGATGTTTCAATCCCTATGATAAGTTGACACTCTCGATGTTGGCCGTGGGCTTGGAGTGGTGACAAGGAGGGAGGGTAGGTACGTCATCGGGGTCAACAGGTGGGCACCCTCCTTCTTTGACATTTCGTTGATAAGCCCACGATGTCTCCAGAGGGCTCAACGGTGCTACCTGGCGTCCCAGATACACCCCCCTCAGTTCCCTACCCTCCTGTCTTCATTTTGCAGCTCAGTTGTTGTCTTTCCTTTTAATTCAAATCCAATTGCTGCTTTCTTCTGCTGTGTTTGACAAGGACTTGATTGGAGGGGGTGGAGGTGGAGGGAGTGACCCCTCACCCCCATCTTCTTCAATAGACTGGTCATAGATGTAGCAACGAATTCCCTGCATCCCACTTCTACAGGGAAAATCTTGGTCTTCCAGCCATTCTGGGCAGCTTCGGTTGCCAGTTCAGAGCACTTTGTCTTTTTCCTCTCATAAGCTTCTTTGACACCATCTTCCCATGGTACTGTCAATTCCACAACATATGCCAGCTTGGCTGTTGTGGACCACAGGACCATGTCTGGCTGGAGTGTTGTAGCCACAATGTCTGGGGGAAACGCAAGCTTTTTTTCCAAGTCCACGTCCATTTTCCAACCCTGAGCAACCCGCAGAATGCTTACATCTTTTGATGTTATATGGTGCTGTGGAGGTTGGCCTGAAAATTATGGACAGGATAAAAATATCTGGAGATGTCATGCCTTGGTCTGACCACCTGGGGTGCTAGAGTGCACCAGGCTGCGAGCTCTAAGCAACTCCTTCCCTGATCATTAGTTGGTTATTTTCACCTGTGCCTTGTTCTTGTTATCAGTGCACCTGTGCTGCCTTTGTTTTGCTTGTCTGTTTTAGTTTCTTCAATTTGGTTTGTCTTTGCTCAGTCTTCAGTTTCTCTACCTTGTGTGTAGTGATTCTCAAGTCATAGACAATGTTTTATACTAACCAATCCATAAGTAAAGATTCTTTGTTCAGTTCTATCCTCTTTTTTGGTTTTCTCTACACTTGAGTCCACGTTGTCTAAGTCTCTCCAGGCCGTCTGTCCACTGGTTAAGGATATGGAACTTCACCATGACAGTACTGGTTCAAACCCAGACTTTCAACAACTCTTGTTGCAGGAGAAGTTAACCTGACACTACAGGTATTACAGAACTTGGTGAATCAACTAGTTCACAAGGATCCCAGCGTAGGTTTCCGAAAGGAATGAAGTGTTCAGGGCCCTGTCATCGGCGAGTCTGGAGTTTGAAATTTAGTGTTCGTTGTTCAGTGTGTTCTTGGGGTTGATGTTAAATAAAAGTAGGGATGTTATTTTGAGGCTTTATAAAGTGCTGAGTATGGTGAGCAGTTTTGGGCCCCTTATCTAAAAAAGGATGTGCTGACATTGAAGAGGGAAAATGATTCAGGATTGAAAGGCTTGTCATACAAGGAGCATTTGGGCCTCGACTCACTGGAATTCAAAAGAATGAAGGGTGACCTCATTGAAACCTATCGAATGTTCAAAGGCCTTGATAGCATGGTTGTTGAGAGGATGTTTCCCATGGTGGAGGAATCTAAGACCAGAGGACACAGCCTCAGCATAGAGGGTCATCCTTCTAGAGTGGGGATGAGAAGGAATTTCTTTAGCCAGAGGTTGGTGAATCTGTGGAATTCATTGCCACAGGCAGCTGTGGAGGCCAAGTCATTGGGTATATTTAAGGCAGAAGATTAATGAATAGTCAGGGCATGAAGGGATACAGGGAGGAGGCAGGAGATTGGGGCTGAGAGGGAAAATGGATCAGCCATGATGAAATGATGGAGCATACTGGATGTGCCAAATGGCCTAATTCCGCTCCTATATCTTATGTTCTTATGTTAAGGATTGAGGTAGAATTGTAAGTCCAGAATTTGAGCCCATTGGCCAGAGCCCCGAGTCAGTGAGCTAGCAAGCAGGTGGGGGAAGTCAAAGACCAATGTCTGTGCGTCCAAAGCTGCTGGACGCGAAAGAAAACGACTTGTCCTGGGGTTGGGGGACTGTTTATGTGTGTGGGTGGGAGGGAAGAATACGGCTTGTTTTGCTGTTGTTGTTTTGTTGCTCGTTGTGTGCAGTTCTGTCGGCCATTGTGATTGTGCTATGTTGTCATCAGAATGTGTTTGAGCGTGTTGATTGTTAATGCCAATGATGCATTTCACGGTATGTTTCAAGTTACAGATGATAAATAAATCTGAATCTTGATATAAGTGGCCAAGGTGCAATCTTTCAGGTCTCACTGCAGAAGCCCCAGAGAGCTGGTGGGTTGCTGACTGTTGAAGCAAAGGGGCTGATAAATGAGGACAATCCAGCATGTTAACATGGATTGGAAAATTCTAAGAACCTGTTGTTAGGAACAAATTAAACTGTCACTTAGTAAAGCCTGGGTCTTTCCAGGAAAACCATTGTAGATTTGTGAAAGGTAAATCATATCTAAAGCAGATGATTTCTAAATCTCCAGTGGACCTGGTTCGAATGACTAGGATGTAGTACCCACCCTCTGTGTGTTGTGTTAGATGGTAAGCTGCTGTGTTATGAAGGCCCCCCCACTT
Organism: Mobula birostris; assembly: GCF_030028105.1. Taxonomy (NCBI): domain Eukaryota; kingdom Metazoa; phylum Chordata; class Chondrichthyes; order Myliobatiformes; family Myliobatidae; genus Mobula; species Mobula birostris. Next base: position 17,728,942 of record NC_092373.1, on the reverse strand, counting down.
TCCCTCCACAGGAGGAAGTTCCAAGTCTCTGGCCCAGTGACAGTGAAGGAAAAACCTTGTTTAACTGTTAGGAAACTTGGAGGAAAGGGACGCTTTTCTGTGCCTGTTTTACTGGTGGGTGGTTGTAGATTAGGGAGGTCTGATGTTTTGAAGATGATCAGATTCTCAGGGAAGATCAGTTATTTATTTATTTAGAGATGCAGCAAGGGGAAAGGCCGCTGCAGTCCAACAAGCCTGTGTTGCCCATTGCACCCATGTATCCAATTGACTTACTAACCCGGCATGTTTTTGAAATGTAGGAGCAAACTGGACCACCCAGAGGAAACTCACACAGTCATTGTGAATATGCACAATCTCCTTATAAGTGGTGGAATTGAACCACAGTTGCTGGGATTGTAATAGCGTTACACTAACTGCAACATTACTGTGCCATCCCTGAAGTTTTGAAACTTCTGTTGCAATGGAAGGGTCAATTGAGTACAGCTAGCAAAAGTTTGGAGCACATGCAGTCTAGTTGTACTTTCTTGTTGCCCAATTTTCACTCCCCTTACCCTTTCCTTTCCAGTCCTGATGAAGGGTCTTGGCCCGAGCTATTTATTCCTTTCCGTAATGCTGCCCGACCTGCTGAGTTCTTCCAGTATTTTGTGTGTTACTCTGGATTTCCAGCATGTATAGAACTTAAACAACAGGAATTCTGCAGATGCTGGAAATTCAAGCAACACACACAAAAGTTGCTGGTGAACGCAGCAGGCCAAGCAGCATCTCCAGGAAGAGGCGCAGTCCAAGCAGCATCTCCAGGAAGAGGCGCCTCCTGTGGAGGGAAAGGGGGGGGCCTTCATAACACAGCAGCTTATCATCTAACACAACACACAGAGGGTGGGTACTACATCCTAGTCATTCGAACCAGGTCCACTGTAGATTTAGAAATCTTCCTGGAGATGTATAGAACTTCTTGTGTTTCACACCATGTCCCAGTTACAGTGTTTGACATGTCCTCTTCTACTTTCCCTTCCCTGCCAGAAAGAGCTAGGCGACAAACATTCAGAAAGCATCGACAAGGTGCGCCAGCTGCTGCCGTTGCCAAAGCAAACCTGTGACGTGATTACCTGTGAGCCAATGGGATCTTTGATCGACACAAAGGGCAACAAAATTGCAGGATTTGACTCCATTGATAAAAAACAGGCAGGTATTGTGTGACAAGATCAAGTTAGTAACCCTCAGCTCATATTTTGTCTTTATTTCTAATAACATTTAAGAAAAGGTATTAGATTATTAGTATATCTTATTTTGAACAGTCTTCCCTTTTTGCATAGTCATTAAGTTTGTCTATTGTCATTCCACCATACACATGTATACTGCCAAATGAAACAATGTTCCTGTGCATCAAAGTGCACAACAGAGTACATATAACTAACACATAACATATAAAGTGATATTAGCACAAATAAATTAACACATAATCAGGTGCATTAACGACATATTTAAAAGTAAACATCATAAGGCTACTGGCCTCGAGACCTGAGAAATAGCAGAGAGTTCAGCGCTCACAGGCATAGGGAACAAGCTGGTTCCATCCCAAATGGATCTGGTCTGGGTCCAGTGTGGATCTCTGTTGCAGAAAAGCAGCATCTAGCATCGAGGACCCCCACCACTCAGGCCATGCTCTCTTCTCACTGATGCCATCGGGAAGAAGGTACAGGGGCCTCAGGACAGGTTCAGGAATAGTTATTACCCCTCAACTATTAGGCACTTAAACTAGAGGAGATAATTTTACTCAACTTCACTCACCCCTTCCGCTTTGACCCAAAAGTCTTATCTATCTCAGACCAAACATCAGAGTAGGGAAGAACTGTGATCTAAGTGACTTTGTGGAATGAACGTTGGTGCCAGATGGGGTAGTCTGAGTATCTCAGTAACTGCTGATCTAGGATTTTCATGCACAACAGTTTGTAGAGTTTACAGAGGATGGTGTAAGAAATGAAAATCATCTAGTAAGCAGAAGTTCTATGGGTGAAAATGCCTTTTTCATGAATGGGGTCAGAGGAAAATGGCCAGACTGCTTCATGCTGACAGGAAGGCAACAGTAAGTCAAATAACCACATGTTACAACAGTGGCGTGCACTGTCTAAAGATGTACCAGATGGTGGGTTAATTGGTCAATGTAAATTGTCCCGTGATTAGGCTAGGATTAAATCAGGGATTGCTGGGTGGTGTGGCTCGAAGGGCTGGAAGGAACTATTCCACGCTGCATCTCAATAAATAGATACGTACATTTTCCAGGTCACTTTTTGTTAGTGTAAAGACTATAAAACTTAAGACATATGCAGGAGCAGAATTAGTGGCATCTGCATTCTGAATTGCTCCCAGAAACAGCAGCATTGCTGCTTTGGTGTCAGTACTGCAGGAGGATCCTTCCAATCAACTTTGGGCAGCTTGTCTCTCATGCCTTTGCAATTCCCTTTACTTCACTGTAACACTGATACATGTGATCTTTAGTTCCTTCCTTTCAAACGGCTTGGTGAATTCTATCGTATTTTAATCACTACCTCCTGAGGGTTCTTTTACCTTAAGCTCATTAATCAGATCTGTTTAATCACACAATACCCAGTCCAGGATTGCCTTTTATCTAGTGGGTTAAACCACAAGCTGCTCTAAAAAGCTGTCTCATTGGCATTCTACAATTTCCTTCTCTTGGGATCCAGCACCAGCCTGATTTTCCCAATCTACCTGCATATTGATTTTTCCCATGACTACCATTGCCAATTTTACATGCCTTTTCTATCTCCACATCCTGGTTATTGTTCAGAGGTCCATACTCATCTCCCATCGGGATCTTGTATCCTGGTAGTTTCTTAACTCTACATACAGGGATTCTACACCTCGTCACCTCTTTCTAAGGATTTAACTTTTTTTTTTTTGCCATTAGAGCCATCCCACTCTTCCGCTTACGTTTCTGTCCATTCAACAAAGTGCAAGTCCTTGGATCTTAAGCTCCCAACCGTTAATGTTCAGTGATGCCCACTATGTCATACCTGCCAATTTCTGACTGTGCGAAAAGATCATCTTCCTTATTCTGTATGCGGTGTGCATTCATGTATAACACCTTCAGTCTTGTGATCATCATCCTTTTCAATTTTGATTCCATGTTACTGAAAGTCAAATTCTTATCCCTCTATAAAAACTTTAGTTTATATGTGTCAGCTGCATGTCTAATCTCCTAAATGGTCCTTTCTGGACTATACAACTTAATAGATGTGAGACACAAGATACTTGAAGTGTGTGTAAATTTGTTCTTAACAAAGGGTTCTTAACAAATTACACTCTGTAGCTTTCAACAAAGATGTAGAATAAGCACATGACACAATCCTTAAAAGGATAGAGTAACAATCATTGTTCACAACTGTTATTACAGGTACTACATAGAGTGAGAGGAAATCTGGTATACTTCATTTCTTTACAAATGCGGGAAGGAAGGTGTGGATAATGAAGTGTCAGGATTGAACTTCATGTCAGTGGTTGCAAGCATAAATCTAAATCAAAGAGATTTGTTCTCTTATTTCAAATAGTAATTTCCAATTAGAAAATTCTTTTTACTTCCCTTTCAGGAAGTCCCAAAGAACTTTATAACCAGTGAATACAAAAAGATATTGGAAATATAAAACAAAAAGGGAAAATGCAGGAAATACTCAGCAGGTCAGGGCACATCTATGAGAAGAGAAGCAGAGATAACACTTGAGGGCTCTTTCTCTTCCCATAGATGTGGCCTGACCAACTGAGTATTTTCAGCATGCCCATTTTTGCACGAGTAATTTTGAGTGCAGTTAACAGAGTGGTGCCAGAGCTTTGCCATTAGTTTGCTCCTAAACAACTCTGACAAACAGTCATGCAATTGTGACCAGTTTTAATAAAATTAGTAAGGTGCTAGTGGCCAGGACAGTCATAATAGTGCCTCTTCACTTCTTTGGGATGAGAATCTAGCTTTGAAATGGGTCTCTCAGCCCACTCACTCTATACTGCCTCTAATCCTATTCTAATCCCGGATACTGTATGCAGCCACATTCCAATCAGATCATCCCAGATGCTGCCACACATCTATGGACCAGCGACAATTTACAATGGATAATTAATCCACCATGCATGCCTTTGAAGGTGGCACGGTAGCATAGTGGTCAGCACAACACTTTACAGGACCAGGAACCCCGGTTCAATTCCAGCCACTGCCTGTACGTTCTCTCTGTGCTGTGGTTTCCACCCACACTCCAAAGACATGCTGGTTGGTAGGTTAATTAGTCATTGCAAATTGCCCTATGATTGGACTGGGATTAAATCGGGGGTTTACTGGGTGGCACGACTCGAAGGGCCAGAAAGGCCTATTCCACACTGTAGCCCAATAAAATAAAATCGAATAATATGAGACAAAAACAGAGCAAATGCACAATGCCACAGGAAAAACCATGCAAACTCCACACAAGCGGCACTAGGACTGAGGCTGAATCCCTGGAGCTGTGAAATCCGTTGTGAGTCTCGATTTCGTATCTTATCTGAAAGTCGGTATCCACAATATGGTCTATTCTGCACTAGAATAGTATCGTGGAGCACTGCAGCACAGAAACAAGTCATAGCCCATCTAGTCCATGCCGCCGTGGTCTTCTGCCGTGTCTCATCCACCTGCATCCAAACCATAGTCCTCAATACCCCTGTCATCCGTGTACCCATCCGAGCACTGAACTTGTATGAACCACTTCCTCTGACAGCTCGTTCCAAAGTCACACCAGCTTCTGAGTGGCACAGATTAGAATCAGAGTCACACAGCAAGGTAGTGAGTCCTTTGGTCCACACTGACCATGATTCCCATATAAGCCAGCACCACTTCCCTGTGCTTGACCCATATCCCTCTAAACCAGGGGTTCCCAACCTTTTTTATGCCATGGACCAATACGATTAAGCAAGTGTTCTGCAGACACCAGGTTGGGAACCTCTGCTCTAAACGCTTCTTATCCATGTACCTGTCTAAATGCATGTTAAATGGTGATAATATACTTGCCGCAACTATGCCCTCTGACAGTTTTCTATGTGAAATAATTTCCCTTAAGTACTTCACCTGTCACCCTATGACCTCTAGTTGTCTCACCCAACCTGAGGGAGGAAAAGCCTGCATGTATTCACCCTAGCTATGCCCCTCATAATTTTGTCTCCCCTCATTCTCCTCCGCTCTGGAGAATAAAGCCCTAACCGACTCAATCTTTCATTATAATTCAAGCCCTTCAATCATAGCAAAAATGTTTGTCATTTTTTTTTCTGCACTCTGTCAGGCTAATTGATATCCTTCCTGTAGGTAGGTGACCAGAACTGCACACAATACTCCTAATTCAGGCTCACCAACTTCTTAAACAACTTCAACATGACATCTGAACTCCTGTACTTAACTCTGTGATCTATAAAGGACAAAAGCTCTCTTTATGACCCTGTCTACCTACGGTGGCATTTTGACACAGGTTTTTACATTCAGATATCCCGGGTGGAATTTTAACCTGGAACATTCTGACTCAGACGTTAAGGTAGTGTGGAGTTGATTCAGAATCAGAATAAGAGTTATTATCACTGACATGTGTTGTGGAATCTGTTGCTTTGTGGAAGCAGTGCAGTGCAATACATTAAAAATACTATAAGTTACAATAAGGAATACAAGAAGTAAATAAATAAATAGTGCAAAAGAGGAGAAAAATAGCGAGGTAGTGTTCATGGGTTCATGGACCATTCAGAAATTTGATGGTGGGAGGAAACAAGCTGTTGCTAAAACAATGAGTGTGGGTCTTCAGGTTCCTGTACCTCCTCCTCGGTGGTAATAAGGAGAGGTCATGTCTTGAATGATAAGCATCCTTCGTAATGGATGCCTCCTCCTTAAGGCATCACCTTTTGAAGATGCCCTGGAGACCCATCACCATGATACAGCTGGCTGAGTTAACAACCCTCTGCAATTGTCTTCTGATCCTCTGCGTAGGTGCCTCCATACCAGGAGGTGATGCAACCAGTCCGAATGTTCTTCGCGGTGCATCTGTAGAAATTTGAGGAGTCTTGGTATGTCACCAAAGTCTCCAGCAGACTCCTAATGAAATAATGTCACAGTGTCACTTCGGTCACTAACAAATTCTGCTGTTATACGACTTAATGCTGTAGTCTGATTTGTGACGCATGCTGTCCTCTATAGGGTCTACAAGTGTCAACAAAGCAGAAGGTTAACCCTTGGGACTTATTTGAGGGACACAAGAATCCAGCTCCGCTTTCCTGGGCTTGGTTTGGCACCGTGCGCGTCGATCGCAAGGTTATCAAGTACGAAGATCAGCATCACCTCCTCCTGTATCACACTCACCCCAAGCCAAAGCCACGGAGTTACTACCTGGAGCCTTTACCACTCCCACCAGAGGACGAGGATGAGCCCCCGACTCCAGTATCGCTGGATTTAGAGAAGAAGCCAATGGATGTCGCTGACCAGAACAAAAGCACTCAGGACGATGAGAAGAAGAGCAGGAACAGGAAAAAGAAGCCAAAATCATCAGCGTCGCGAATAGATGTAAGGACCAACTGGTGACATGTTGCCACTCCCATCCCTTCACAATCTGTTTGTCCTGTTGTTAAAGTTAAATTGCAACTCAATGTCTCAATACTTTTTATGTTGTGTCAATTAGTTGATAGATTTTTACAAGGCAAGGCTTAGGGAATCAGGTGGATCAAATTGGGAGACTTCAAGCCTAATCTAGAGGGCGCAAATGGCCCGTTTGTTTTTGATGTCCATTTCTATCTCCTTCCTGCCATATTTTATGGCCAAGAGTAAGGTGAAGAACAGGCAAGTCCTGATTTAACCCCTGAATGCACTGTGTACTTGCTGTCCCCACCCCCTTCTATTTTTCAGTGCAGATGAAGGGTCTTGACCCAACATATCAACCATTAGTTTTGTTCTTGAGATATTTCCCAATGAACTGAGCTCCTCCAGAGGTTTTTTTTTTATCCCTAATTCCTGTATTTTCCCTCTCATTTCATAGAACATAGAATAGTACAGCACAGTACAGGCCCTTCGGCCCACAATGTTGTGCCAACCCTCAAACCCTGCCTCCCATATAAGCCCCCACCTTAGATTCCTCCATATACCTGTCTAGTAGTCTCTTAAACTTCACTAGTGTATCTGCCTCCACCACTGACTCAGGCAGTGCATTCCACGCACCAACCACTCTCTGAGTAAAAAACCTTCCTCTAATATCCCCCTTGAACTTCCCACCCCTTACCTTAAAACCATGTCCTCTTGTATTGAGCAGTGGTGCCCTGGGGAAGAGGCGCTGGCTATCCACTCTATCTATTCCTCTTATTATCTTGTACACCTCTATCATGTCTCCTCTCATCCTCCTTCTCTCCAAAGAGTAAAGCCCTAGCTCCCTTAATCTCTGTTCATAATGCATACTCTCTAAACCAGGCAGCATCCTGATAAATCTCCTCTGTACCCTTTCCAATGCTTCCACATCCTTCCTATAGTGAGGTGACCAGAACTGGACACAATACTCCAAGTGTGGCCTAACCAGAGTTTTATAGAGCTGCATCATTACATCGTGACTCTTAAACTCTATCCCTCGACTTATGAAAGCTAACACCCCATAAGCTTTCTTAACTACCCTAGCCACCTGTGAGGCAACTTTCAGGGGTCTGTGGACATGTACCCTGAGATCCCTCTGCTCCTCCACACTACCAAGTATCCTGCTATTTACTTTGTACTCTGCCTTGGAGTTTGTCCTTCCAAAGTGTATCACCTCACACTTCTCTGGGTTGAACTCCATCTGCCACTTCTCAGCCCACTTCTGCATCCTATCAATGTTTCTCTGCAATCTTTGACAATCCTCTACACTATCTACAACACCACCAACCTTTGTGTCGTCTGCAAACTTGCCAACCCACCCTTCTACCCCCACATCCAGGTCGTTAATAAAAATCACGAAAAGTGGAGGTCCCAGAATGAAATCCTTGTGGGACACCACTTGTCACAATCCTCCAAGCTGAATGTACTCCCTCCACCACCACCCTCTGCCTTCTACAGGCAAACCAATTCTGAATCCACCTGGCCAAACTTCCCTGGATCCCATGCCTTCTAACTTTCTGAATAAGCCTACCGTGTGGAACCTTGTCATGGACCATTCAGAAACATTCACGTGCTAAGTCATGCCAATATCAATAGTTATTCTCATTAACCTTCATCCTATCCTTTGCAGGACTATCAACAAAACAATGTATACCGAGTGCCTCCAAATTACATACCAATGTCTTCACAGTTGATACACCATCCCCAGGCAGCACCTTCTTGGGGTTATAACCTTATGGGTCAGCTGCAACAGTCTGGTTTCTACTTCCAGAACCAGCCACTCCCACCAGGTATGTACAGAGATAAGCGGTTGTTGTGTGTCTGGAATCTATGTAAGTACTGCATGATTATTCCTGGTGATAGGTACAGTAACAGTACTGCAGAAATAATGCCTTATTTATGTGTGCAATAGGCATTAGAATCATGGAGTTCTACAGCATAGAAGCCCTCTCTTCGGACCAACTTGTTAATGCCGACAAAGTTGTCTGTTCAAGCTAATCCCTTTTGACCCATACCTCATGTATCTGGCTAAATAACTCTTAATTGTTGGAGTTGTTCCCACCTCTACTGCTTCCTCTGGGGGCTTCTTCTAAATACCCACCACCCTCTGTATGGAAAAAGTTGCCCCTTATGTCCCTTCTAATTTTTTTTTCCCTCTGACCTTTAACCCATGCCTTTTAGTTTTGGACCATACTATCCTGGGGGGGGGGGGAAACAGTACCTTTGACCATAAAACCCAGACAAATATTAAATCTGGTTTATCTTGTCCATGTTATATCTTTCTCTAGACTCCAACAATATGATTGACTCTTAATCGGCCCGACTCACCCCTGAGACGCCTCAACATTCCCACTCCATCATTTAGTGATGGACATTAAACAGTGACTTTGGAAATGAATTATGTATTAAAAATAAACTGGCAATGTGATTCCTTCCAGGCTGATAGCCCCTCACCTTTGAATGTTTTGGGTAAGAGAATTAGATTATGAGAGTTATTGAACACTACAGCACAGAAACCAGGGAACTATTTGAAAGCTGGGAAAGGGGAACATTCTCTCAAAAGCACTCTGCAATATGTCAGCCAAGTTGAAGGGTCTCAACAACAAATGTCGACTGTCCATTTCAATCCATGATGCTGCTTGACCTGCTGAGTTTCTCCAGCTCTTGGTGTGTTGCTCCAGATTCCAACATCTGTAGTTTCTTGTGTTTCAATATGTCAGCATTCAGTTCCGAGAACATTAGTGTTTGTACATTATGTTGAGTACATGAAGATTGTGATTGTTTAATCTGTTATTATTATTGGTAGGGAAAAGAAAAGCTCTTTAATGTAATTGTTGCAAATGAAATGCACTAAGATTCCAAAAGTCCACTATCTGACTATTCAGAAATTCCAGTGGCTCAGTATCTGCCACAGGTGATATCTTCAGATACCCTTGACATTGACCTGGGTCCCAGTCCCCACTGTACCTTGAAACTCACCAAGGTCTTTCTTGCTCTCTCTTTAATCTCACTGAGATCCCATTTCATCTGGTCTACTTAAAGGCACTGCGGCCAAATTTCTTGTGCTCCCCCTGAATTCTCTGGGGCGGTCTTTCCTATGCTCTTTTTAAATCGACCATGTTCACTGGGTAATTTGTTGTAGTACTATACATTCAGTAGCCAGTTTATTAGGTACAACTGTACACCTCGTTAATGCAAATATTTTATCAGCCAATCATATGGCAGCAACTCAAGGCATAAAAGCATGCAGACAGGGTCAAAAGGTTCAGTTGCTGTTCAGACCAAACATCAGAATGGAGAAGAAATGTGATCTAAGTGATTTTGACCATGGAATGATTGTTGGTGCCAGACAGGGTGGATTGAGTATCTCAGAAACTGCTGATCTCCTGGGATTTTCCCACACAACAGTTTCAAGAGTTTACATAGAGGCATAGAAAACCTACAGCACAATACAGACCCTTTGGCCCACAAAGCTGTGCTGAACATGTATTTACCTTAGAAATTACCTAGGGTTATCCAAGCCCTCTACTTTTCTAAGCTCCATGTAACTATCCAGGAGTCTCTTAAAAGACCCTATTGTATCGGCCTCCACCACCGTTGCTGGCAGCTGATTCCGCGCACACACCACACTCTGCGTAAAAAACTTACCCCTGACATCTCCTCTGTACCTACTTCCAAGCACCTTAAAACTGTGTCCTCTCATGCTAGCCACTTCAGCCCTGGGAAAAAGCCTCTGACTATCCACACGATCAATGCTTCTCATCATCTTATACACCTCTATCAGGTCACCTCTCATCCTCTGTTGCTCCAGGGAGAAAAGGCCGAGTTCACTCAACCTATTGTCATAAGGCATGCTCCCCAATCCAGGCAATATCCTTGTAAATCTCCTCTGCACCTTTTCTATGGTTTCCACATTCTTCCTGTTGTGAGGCGATCAGAACTGAGCACAATACTCCAAGTGGGGTCTGACCAGGGTCCTATATAGCTGTAACATAACCTCTCAGCTCCTAAACTCAATCCCACGATTGATGAAGGCCAATGCACCGTATGCCTTCTTAACCACAGAGTCAACCTGTGCAGCAGCTTTGAGATGTCCTGTGGACTCGGACCCCAAAATCCCTCTGATCCTCCACACTGCCAAGAGCCTTACCATTAATACTATATTCTGCCGTCATATTTAACCTACCAAAATGAACCACCTCACACTTACCTGGGTTGAACTCCATCTGCCACTTCTCAGCCCAGTTTTGCATTCTATCAATGTCCCACTGTAACCTCTGACCTCCACTATCCACAACACCCCCAACCTTTGTGTCATCAGCAAAAATTTATTAACCCATCCTTCCACTTCCCCATCCAGGTCATTTATATAAATCATGAAGAGTAAGGGGGTCCCAGAACAGATTCCTGAGGCACATCACTGGTCACCAACCTCCATGCAGAATATGACCCCACTACAGCCAGTTTACAAAGAATGGTGTGAAGACAAAAAAAAACATTCAGTGAGCAGAAGTTCTAAAGGCAAAAACACCCTGTTAATGAGAGAGGTTAGAGGAGACTGGTTAAAGCTGACAGTAACTCAAATAACCATATGTTACCAACAGATGTGCAGAAGAGCATTTCTGAATGCACAAAACGTTGAACCTTGAATTGGATGGGCTACAGCAGCAGAAGACCATAAATGTACCCTCAATGGCCTCTTTGTTTGGTACAGGAGATTACTGATAAAGTGGCTACTCTTTGTATAACATTTTAAAATTAAAAGTGTGGCAGTATGTTAACAGAAATATCATCCAATAACCCAGAAAATCTACCAGTCCATAAGCCCATAAGATATAGGAGTAGTAGGCCATTCAGCCCATCGAGTCTGCTCTGCCATTCAATAATGGGCTGATCCAATTCTTCCAATCATCGTCAGCAGCACTTCTGCAGGAAAATTTGCCAAGAACACTCATGGTCCTGTAATCGCCTACATCATACGACATGGCACATGATAACGATGATGGTGACTGCATTTAAGGCACTGTAAACCCTAATACCAGAAACACAAAAGTTCCAGTTATATAGTAGAGAAAGCACACAAGAGAATACTGGAGCAACAAGCGATCTGTAGGAGGAACTCAGCAAGTCAGGCAGCCGACTCCTCCTGATGAAGGGCCTCAGCCCGAAACATCAACACTTTATTGCCCTCCATAGATGCTGTTTGACCTACTGAGCTCCGACTGCAGGTTGTTGCTCCATTGATATATCACCTGTAACCGAATAAGATATGCTACAGGGATGAAGGGTGACAGTTAGCTAGATAATCTTAAGATCATATCTGGACAGATTTCGACATGGGCAGTGTGATAGTGTAACGGTTAGTAGAACCGTTATAACTTATAGTTGACAGTGACCTGGTCTCTGTCCTGCTTCTCTCAGCAATGAACTTGTAAATTCTCCCTGTGACTGCGTGGATTTCCTTTGGGTGCCCCAGTTTCCCTCTGCATTCCAGAGGCACACGGGTTTAGCTCAGTGAGTTGTGGGTGTGCTATGTTGCCGCCAGAAGCGTGGTGACACTTGTAGTCTCCTCTCAGCTCATCTCACATTGTGTTAGTTGTCAGTGTATTCCGGGTGCTCCTGTTTCTTCCAAAGGCGTATGGGTTAGTAGGTTAATTGGTCACATGGGTGTAATAGGGCGACCCGCTTTCATTGGACGGTAAAGGCCTGTTATCATTCTTCATCATTTCTATGTAAACGGAATAAAATGATCAAAATGTTGAGCACAGATTTTAAAGAGGATTTTAAAATATGGAAACGAGGCAAGGAAGCTTTGGTGAGTAAATTCCAGCTGAACATTTAAATGACACTGGTAGAACAATTGAAATCAGGAAAGTTGGCCTGAAAAACATCAGAAAATTAATTTCTAAATACCAATTTAACCTTCAATGGCCATGCAGGTTTAGAATCAGGAACTTACCTTGATATGGTTTAGTGCCCAAATCAAATGAGATTGTATGGGAACAGGAATAGACCATTCAGTCCTAAAGACTTTGCTGGTCCTCATATGACAGCTCCCAGGAGCTGCCCTTAATACTAGTCACCTCTGGAATCTTTCATTATCACAGTGAGTAAAGCATTGGAATTGGTTTATTAGATCTTAAGACATAGGAGCAGAAGTAGGCATATGACCCATTGAGTCTGCCCTACCATTCCATCAAGGCTGATTTAATTTCCCTCTCAACCCCATTCTCCGGCCATCTCCGGTAACCTTTGATGCCCTTACTAAACAAGAACCCATTAGCCTCTACTTTAAATATATCCAATGACTTGGCTTCCAAAGAGCCAACACAGGAAATGAATTCCACAGATTCACCATATCCTAGCTAAAGGAAATCCTCCTCATCTCTGTTCTAAAGTGATGTCTCTCTATTCTGATATTGTGCCCTCCGGTCCAAGCTTCTCCCATTATGGGAAACATTTTTTTCCTTTGCCACTTTATCTAGGCCTTTCAATATTTGATTAGTTTCAATGAGACTGATCACAATATTCCAAGTGTTGTGTGACCAGTACCTTATAAAGCCTCAGCAGTTCTTCCTTACTTTCATATATTAAATATATTCTCTCAAAATGAATACTAACACTGCATTTGCCTTCCATACTGTCATCTCAACCTGCAAGTTAACCTTTAGGGAATCCTAAGCAAGGTCTGCCAAATCATTTAGCACCTCTGATTTCTGAAAATTGGACTACATCTTTATTCCTTCAAATGAAGTGCATGACCATGCACTCTGTACACTGTACTCCATTTGCCACTGCTATCCCCATTCTCCTAATCTCTCCATACTCAGTGCGTACCAAATTTTGCAGGCTAGAGCCTATAGGCAAATTGTAAATAGACTGTAAGACGCACAAGCAGCATTGGGCCTCTCGTCCCATCACGTCTGCTCTGCTATTCGATTATGGCTGATTTATTATCCCGCTGAACCCCAATCTCCTGCCATCTCCCCATAACCTTTGACACTCTTAGTAATTAGGAGCCTATCAACCTCTGCTTTAAATACACACAATGACTTGCCCTCCACAGCTGTCTGAGGGAATGAATTCCACGGACTTACTGCCCTCTGGCTAAAGAAATTCCTCTCCATCTCTGTTCTAAAGGGACATCTACCCCTTCTGAGGCTGTGTGCTCTGGTTGGAGACCGCCACCCTGCACGATAGAAACTATCCTCTCTGAGGTCGAATGATTGTTCGCTTCTTTGTTTGCAGGAGGACCCAGGTTGGACCCTCCAGGCCAGTTCAACCCCACGAGCACCAAGCAGGCCCTCACCAACATGCTTCAGCGTCGCTCAGGGTCCATGATGCAGCCTCCCTCAGTGCCCAGCATCTCTCCTCAGCAGCAGCTTTTGCAGATGAAGCTGCTGCAGCAACAGCAACAGCATCAACAACGACTACTCCGGCAACAGGCACAGTCCAGGAGCTTCCAGCAGGTGCGTCTCCACCGGGATGGTTCAACCGGGCGTGTCAATCCCATTAACGTTTCTGCATTGTGTACACGGAAAACAAGTTCTTATTCCCAGTACAGGAGCTCAGAATGGCAGCCACGAGGGGGACCTTGCCCAGTATCAGGGAACACTTCACACAGATCAGGAGAATGGACAGAGAAGTGGCAGATGGAATACAATGTATTGAAATGTGTCCTCATGCACTTTGGTAGAAGAAACAAAAGCAAGGCTATTTTCTAAATGGGGATAACATTCAGAAGTCAGAGGTGCAAAAGGAATTGGGAGTCTCAAAGTTTAACTTGCAGGTTGAGTCTGTGGTAGGAAGGCAACTGCAATGTTAGCATTCATATGGAGAGGACTAGGATATTAAAACAAAGGTGTAATACTGTGGCCTTATAAGGCATTGGTCAGACTGCACCTGGAGTATTGTGAGCAGTTTTCAGCCCCTTATCAAAGAAAGGATATGCTGACACTGGAGAGGGTTCGGAGAAGGTTCATGAGTATCATTCCAAGAATGAAAGGGTTAACATAAGGATAATTTGATGGCTCTGGGCCTGAGTCGCTGGAGTTTAGAAGAATGAGGGGAGATCTCATTCAAACTTATCAAACATTGAATGGACTAGATAGAGTGGATGTGGAGAAGATGTTTCCCACAGTGGAGGAGTCTAGGACCAGAGTGCACAGCCTCAAAATAGAGAGACATTTATTTAAAATAGAAATGGGAAGGAATTTCTTTAATCAGAGGGTGGTGAGTCTATTGAATTCTTTACCACGGACTGCTGTGGAGGTCAGGTCACTGGATATATTTAAAGCAGACGTTTATAGGTTCTTGATTAGTCAATGCATGAAAAATTATGGGAAGAAGGCAGGAGAATGGGGTTAAGAGGGATAATAAACCAGATATGATGGAATGCAGAGCAGACTCGATGGGCTGAATGGCCTAATCCTGCTTCTGTATCTTATGTTCATTTGGTCACACTAGTGTGGGGTGGATCCATTGCTGATTCCATCAGGGCACTTGCTGTCTTTTTACTGCCTAATGAATTTAATGGTGACAGAAGTACCACAGACAGATAAGAGTTTAACCTCAGAGCAGCCTTGATGTAACCAGATGACAGTGCAGTTTAGTATCAGGAAATCATGCAGCCTACATCCACATCAGCTGCTCTATACCTAGTGTCTCTTTGTGCACATACAATCAGTCTCTATTAAACTAATCTTAATTACTGTATATATGGCCACACTCACTCACTCCTACATTATGATTAATAGGATTGCTTTTATATTTATTTATTATTGTGTTCTTTATGCTATTGTGATTTTTAATCCTCCATTGCATCTGAAGTAAGAATCATTTCATTCTCCTATGCACTTGTGCACTGAAGAATGACAGTAACCAATCTTGAATCTCGAATTTTGTCGAACTGGTCAAGACCAGGCTTCCCACCTAACCTTGTTCTGTTTACCTGTGTTTAGCCCATATCCCTCTAAACCCTATCTATCCATGTATCTGTCTAAATGTCTTTTAAGTGTTTTTAATGTACCTACCTCAACCAGTCCCTCTGGCAGTTTGTTCCATTTATGTACCACTCTCTGCAGTTGCCTTTCAGATTCAGAGGTGCACAGTAGTGTCATGGTTAGCACAACGCCTTACAGTCCCAGCAACCCGGGTTCGATTCCTCCCACTGCCTGTAAGCAGTTTCTACATTCTCCCCGTTGGGTTACCTCTGGGTGCTCCAGTTTTCTCCCAGAGACCAATTACGTACCTTTAAATTGCCCATGATTAGACTAGGAATAAGTTAGCTCAAAGGGTTGGAAGGGCCTACCTATTCTGCGCTGTATCTCAATAAATAAAATAAATACATAAATAAGTAAAACTCAACTTAAGTTTACTTGTCATTCAACCATACATTAATACTCATGAACACACCCAAATGAAACAGCGTTACTGTAGGGCCAAGGTGCAATACGCAGTACCAACAATCACGCACAGGTTCTTTGTACTTCTGATTTTTGAATGTTCTCCCAGTTAGAAATCAGTCTACACCTTTATTCCTTCTCCGAAGATGACCATACACTTCCCTACACTATATTCTATCTTCCACTTCTTTGCCCATTCTTCCAATCTGTCCAAGTCTTTCTGCAGACTCCCTGCTTGCTCAGCATTACCTGTCCCTCCACCTTGATTCGTATCATCTGCACACTTCACCACAAATCCATTAATTCCATCATCCTAATCATTGGCAAATAATGTTAAAAGAAGCGGCCCCTGCCAAACCCTGTGGAACACCACTAGTCACCGGCAGAAAACCATAATAGGTTCCTTTTATTTCAACTCTTGGCCTCCTGCCAATCAGCCGATTTTCTATCTATGCTAACAACAGGAATTCTGCAGATGCTGGAAATTCAAGCAACACACATAAAAGTTGCTGGTGAACGCAGCAGGCCAGGCAGCATCTCTAGGAAGAGGTGCAATTGACGTTTCAGGCCGAGACCCTTCGTCAGGACTAACTGAAGGAAGAGTGAGTAAGGGATTTGAAAGTTGGAGGGGGAGATCCAAAATGATAGGAGAAGACAGGAGGGGGAGGGATGGAGCCAAGAGCTGGACAGGTGATAGGCAAAAGGAAAATGAGAGGATCATGGGATAGGAGGTCCGGGAAGAAAGACAAGGGGCGGGGGGGGGGACCCAGAGGATGGGCAAGGGGTATATTCAGAGGGACAGAGGGAGAAAAAGGAGAGTGAGAGAAAGAATGTGTGTATAAAAATAAGTAACAGATGGGGTACGAGGGGGAGGTGGGGCATTAGCGGAAGCTAGAGAAGTCGATGTTCATGCCATCAGGTTGGAGGCTACCCAGACGGAATATAAGGTGTTGTTCCTCCAACCTGAGTGTGGCTTCATCTTTACAGTAGAGGAGGCCGTGGATAGACATGTCAGAATGGGAATGGGATGTGGAATTAAAATGTGTGGCCACTGGGAGATCCTGCTTTCTCTGGCGGACAGAGCATAGGTGTTCAGCAAAGCAGTCTCCCAGTCTGCGTTGGGTCTCGCCAATATATAAAAGGCCACATCGGGAGCACCAGACACAGTATATCACCCCAGCCGACTCACAGGTGAAGTGTTGCCTCACCTGGAAGGACTGTTTGGGGCCCTGAATGGTGGTAAGGGAGGAAGAATAAGGGCATGTGTAGCACTTGTTCCACTTACATGGATAAGTGCCAGGAGGGAGATCAGTGGGGAGTGAGGCTTTTCATTCTAGAATGAGGGAGATGTCTTCCTTTTTTAAAGAAGGGGGCTTCCCTTCCTCCACTATCAACTCTGCTCTTAAATGCATCTCCCCCATTTCACGTACATCTGCTCTCACTCCATCCTCCCACCACCCCACTAGGAATAGGGTTCCCCTGGTCCTCAGCTACCACCCCACCAGCCTCCGGGTCCAACATATTATTCTCCGTAACTTCCGCCACCTCCAACGGGATCCCACCACTAAGCACATCTTTCCCTCTCCCCCTCTCTCTGCATTCCGCAGGGATCGCTCCCTACGCGACTCCCTTGTCCATTCGTCCCCCCCCATCCCTCCCCACTGATCTCCCTCCTGGCACTTATCCGTGTAAGCGGAACAAGTGCTACACGTGCCCTTACACTTCCTCCCTTACCACCATTCAGGGCCCCAAACAGTCCTTCCAGGTGAGGCAACACTTCACCTGTGAGTTGGCTGTGGTGATATACTGCATCCGGTGCTCCCGATGTGGCCTTTTATATATTGGTTAGACCCGACGCAGACTGGGAGACTGCTTTGCTGAACACCTACGCTCTGTCCGCCAGAGAAAGCAGGATCTCCCAGTGGCCACACATTTTAATTCCACATCCCATTCCCATTCTGACATGTCTATCCACGGCCTCCTCTACTGTAAAGATGAAGCCACACTCAGGTTGGAGGAACAACACCTTATATTCCGTCTGGGTAGCCTCCAACCTGATGGCATGAACATCGACTTCTCTAACTTCCGCTAATGCCCCACCTCCCCCTCATACCCCATCTGTTACTTATTTTTATACACACATTCTTTCTCTCACTCTCCTTTTTCTCCCTCTGTCCCTCTGAATATACCTCTTGCCCATCCTCTGGGTCCCCCCCCCCCCGTCTTTCTTCCCGGACCTCCTGTCCTATGATCCTCTCGTACCCCTTTTGCCTATCACCTGTCCAGCTCTTGGCTCCATCCCTCCCCCTCCTGTCTTCTCCTATCATTTTGGATCTCCCCCTCCCCCTCCAACTTTCAAATCTCTTACTCACTCTTCCTTCAGTTAGTCCTGACGAAGGGTCTCAGCCTGAAACGTCGACTGCACCTCTTCCTAGAGATGCTGCCTGGCCTGCTGCGTTCACCAGCAACTTTTATGTGTGTTGCTTCTATTTATGCTAGTGTCTTTCCTGTAATACCATGGGCTTTTATCTTGTTAAGCAGATTCATGTACAGCACCTTGTCAAAGGCCTTCTGAAAATTTGAGTACACAACAACCACTAATTCTCCTTTGTCTGGCCTGATTTTATTTCTTCAAGTAATTCCAACAGAAGAGTCAGGCAAGATTTCCCCTTAAGGAAACCATGCTGACTTTGGCCTATTTTATCATGTGCCTCCAAGTACCTTGAAATCTCTTCCTTAATAATGGACTCCAATATCTTCCAACTACTGAAGGCAGGCTAACTGGCCTATAATTTCCTTTCTTCTGCCTCCTTCACTTCTTAAAGTGACATTTGCAATTTTCCAGTCCTCCAGAACCAATCCAAAATCTATGATTCTTGAAAGCTCATAACTAATGACTCCTCAATCTCTTCAGCTACTTCTCTTTGAACCCTGAGGTGTAGTTCATCTGATCCAGGTGACTTTCAACTTTCCTTAGTGATAGCAACTGCACTTACTTCTGCCCCCTGACATTGTTGTATTTCTAGCATAATGCTAGTGTTTTCCACAGTGAAGAATGATGAAAAATATTTATTAAATTTGTCTGTCCTTTCCTTGTCCCCTATTGTCTCCTAAGGGTTACTTAACCTTAAGCTCCCTTATCAAATCTGCTTCATTAGGCAACAGTCAATCCAGAATTGTCCTTTCTCCTAGTCAGCTCAACCGCCACCTCTTCTAAAAAGCCATCTTGTAGGCATTCTACAAATTCTCTCTGTTGGGATTCAGCGCCAACCTGATTTTCTCAATCTACCTGCACACCCATGACTATCATAAATTGTCCTTTTTACGTACCTTTTCCATTTCCCTTTGTAATTTATATCCAGCAGCCTGACTACTGTTCAGGGGCCTGTATATAACAACCATTTGGGTCTTTTTACCCTTGCAGTTTCTTAACCCTAGCCACAAGGATTCTATATCCTCTGATCTTATGTCACCTCTTTCTAAAGATTTAACTTCATTTTTTACTAACAGAGCCACCCCACTCCCTCTACCTACCTGCCTGTCCTTTCGATACAATGTGTATCCTTGGATGTTAAGCTATGATCTATGATCCCAACTATGGTCTTCTTTCAGCCGCAACTCACGGATGCCCATAACATTAGACCTGCCAATCTCTAACTGCACTACAAGATCATCTACCTACATGTATTAAAATATAATAATTCAGTCCCGTATTCATCACCCTTTTCAATTTTGTCCTTATATTACACTTCACCTCATCCCCACAGACTGAACTGTCTTTCCTCACAGTCTCACTTCACACTGCATCAACTTGTGTACCAATTGTCCCATCCTCAGCCCTATCAATCCAGTTCCCATTCCCCTGCTAACAGCTTAAGCCCTGCCCAGCAGTTTGAGCAAACCTTCCCACCAGGATATTGTTACCCCTCAGGTTCAAGTGTAACCCATCCTTTTTGTACAAGTCATACCTTCCCCAGAAGAGGAGGAAGTTTGTTAAGGCTACTGGGGAGAGTTTAAACTAGAATTGTTGGGGGGTGGGAACCGAACTGAAGAGACTGGGGAAGGGGCGGTTGGCTCACAAATAGAGAAAGCTTGGAGACAGTGTGTAAGGGAGGATAGGCAGGTGATAGAGAAGGAACGCACTTTGAGATGTGTCTGTTTTAACACAAGAAGTATTGTGAACAAAGCGGATGAGCTTAAAGCGTGGATCACTACTTGGAGCTATGATGTGGTGGCCATTACAGAGACTTGGATGGCTCAGGATAGGAATGTTACTTCAAGTGCCAGGTTTTAGATGTTTCAGAAAGGACAGGGAGGGAGGCAAAAGAGCTGGGGGTGTGGCACTGTTGATCAGAGATAGTGTCACAGCTGCAGAAAAGGTGGACGTCATGGAGAGATTGTCTATGGAGTCTTTGTGGGTGGAAGTTAGGAACAGCAAGGGGTCAATAACTCTACTGGGTGTTTTTTATAGGCCACCCAATAGTAACAGGGATAGCGAGGAGGTAACAGAGTTGTGATGGGAGATTTTAATTTCCCAAATATCAATCGGCATCTCCCTAGAGCAAGGGGTTTAGATGGGGTGGTGTTTGTTAGGTGTGTTCAGCAAGGTTTCTTGACACAATATGTAGATAAGCCTACAAGAGGATAGACTGTACTTGATTTGGTATTGGGAAACGAACCTGGTCAGGTGTCAGATCTCTCAGTAGGAGAGCATTTTGGAGATACTGATCATAATTCTATCTCCTTTACAATAGCATTGGAGAGAGATAGGAACGGACAAGTTAGAAAAGTGCTTAATTGGAGTAAGGGGAATTATAAGGCTATCAGGCAGGAAATTGGAAGCTTAAATTGGGAACAGATGTTCTCAGGGAAAGGTACGGAAGAAATGTGGCAAATGTTCAGGGGATATTTGTGTGGAATTCTGCATAGGTACATTACAATGAAACAGGGAAGTTGTGGTAGGGTACAGGAACCGTGGTGTACAAAGGCTATAATAAATCTAGTCAAGAAGAAAAGAAAAGCTTACAAAAGGTTCAGGGAGCTAGGTAATGTTAGAGATCCAGATGATTATAAGGCTAAGAGGAAGGAGCTTAAGAATGAGATTAGGAGAGCCAGAAGAGACCATGAGAAGGCCTTGGCGGACAGGATTAAGGAAAACCCCAAGGCATTCTACAAGTATGTGCAGAGCAAGAGGATAAGACCTGAAAGAATAGGACCTATCAAGTGTAACAATGGGAAAGTGTGTATGGAACCGGAGGAAATAGCAGAGATACTTAATGAATACTATTACATAGTATTCGCTATGGAAAGGGATCTTCGTAATTGTAATAATGACTTACAGCGGACTGAAAAGCTTGAACATGTAGATATTAAGAAAGAGGATGTGCTGGAGCTTTTGGAAATCATCAAGTTGGATAAGTCACTAGGACCGGATGAGATGTACTCCAGGCTATTGTGGGAGGCGAGGGAGGAGATTGCTGAGCCTCTGGCGATGATCTTTGCATCATCAATGCGGACAGGAGAGGTTCCAGAGGATTGGAGGGTTGCGGATGTTGTTCTTTTATTCGAGAAAGGGAGTAGAGATAGCCCTGGAAATTATAGACCAGTGAGTCTTACTTCAGTGGTTGGTAAGTTGATGGAGAAGATCCTGAGAGGCAGGATTTATGAACATTTGGGAGGATTAGTTAGCATGGCTGTGTGAAAGGCAGGTCGTGCCTTACGAGCATGATTGAATTTTTTGAGGATGTGACTAAACACATTGATGAAGGAAGAGCAGTAGATGTAGTGTATATGGATTTCAGCAAGGCATTTGATAATGTACCCCATGCAAGGCTTATTGAGAAAGTAAAGAGGCATGGGATCCAAGGGGACATTGCTTTGTGGATCCAGAACTGGCTTGCCCACAGATGGCAAAGAGTGGTTGTAGACGGGTCATATTCTGCATGGAGGTCAGTCACCAGTGGAGTGCCTCAGGGATCTGTTCTGGGACCCTTACTCTTCGTGATTTTTATAAATGACCTGGTTGAGGAAGTGGAGGGATGGGTTAGTAGGTTTGCTTATGAAACAAAGGTTGGGGGTGTTGTGGATAGTGTGGAGGGCTGTCAGAGTTTACGGCGGGACATTGATAGGATGCAAAACTCGGCTGAGAAGTGGCAGATGGAGTTCAACCCAGATAAGTGCGAAGTGGTTCATTTTGGTAGGTCAAATATGATGGCAGAATATAGTATTATGGTAAGTCTCTTGGCAGTGTGGAGGATCAGAGGAATCTTGGCGTCTGAGTCCATAGGATGCTCAAAGCAGCTCTGCAGGTTGATTCTGTGGTTAGGAAGGCACACAGTGTATTGGTTTTCATTAATCATGGAATTGAATTTAGGAGCCGAGAGGTAATGTTGCAGCTATATAGGACCCTGGTCAGACTCCACTTGGAGTACTGTGCTCAGTTCTGGTCACCTTACTGCAGGAAGGATGTGGAAACCATAGAAAGGGTGCAGAGGAGATTTACAAGGATGTTGCCTGTATTGGGGAGCATGCCTTATGAAAACAGGTTGAGTGAACTCGGCCTTTTCTCCTTGGAGCGACAGAGGATGAGAGGTGACCTGACATATGTGTATAAGATGATGGGAGGCATTGATTGTGTGGATAGTCAGAGGCTTTTTCCCAGGGCTGAAATGCTTGCCACAAGAGGACACAGGTTTAAGTTGCTGGGGAGTAGGTACAGAGGAGATGTCAGGGGTAAGGTTTTACGCAGAGAGTGGTGAGTGCGTGGAATGGGCTGCCGGCAACGGTGGTGGAGGCGGATACGATAGGGTCTTTTAAGAAACTCTTGGACAGGTACATGGAGCATAGAAAAATAGAGGGCTATGGGTATGCCTAGTAATTTCTAAGGTAGGGACATTTTCAGCACAACTTTGTGGGTCAAAGGACCTGTATTGTGCTGTAGGTTTTCTATGTTTCTATGTTTAAGAGATCCCAATGATCCAGAAATCTGAAACCCTGTCCCCTGCACCAGTTCCTCAGCTATTCATTCACCTGTACTATCATCCTATCCCAGCCCTGACTCGCACATGGTACCTGGGGGTAATCCAGGGATTACTGCTTTGGAGGTCCTCCTCTTCAACATCTTCCCTAGCTCCCTATATTCAGTGTGCAGGACCTCTTACCGCTGTCATCGGTGCCAGTGTGCACCCACAACCTCTGGCTGCCCACTCTCCCTCGAGAATGTTCGGCAGCTGCTCTGCGACATCCTGGACCCTAGCACCAGGGAGGCAATACACCATCTTGGCTTCTTCTTTGTGACCACCGAATCTGCTGTCTGTCCCCCTCACTATCAAGCCTCCTGTCATTACCACTCTGTTTCACTTTACCCTTTCCTACTGAACCTCTAGGCTGGCCACAGGGCCACTAGCCTGTTTGCTGCTGCTGTGCCCTGATAGGTTATTTCCCCCCAGTAGTATGCAAAGGTGTTTTATTTGTTGCTGAGGGGAATGGGGTGTCTAGGGAGGGAGCACCTCTGGTGGGGGGGGCCTGCCGTGCCCTTTTTAGGACAGCTCGTCCACCTTTGGTCCCCACCTGGCGCTCAGCTCTCACCTGTGGCTCCAAGTAGCTGTAACACGCGCAGTGGCCGCACCGCGGTAAACCGTCTTGGCCGACGGGCCAAACCAGGTGAGGGTAGCCGATGGGTCCTCGACCTTCGGTGAGGTAGGGGATCTGCCTATCCCAGCGTGTGGAATCTGGCCCTGGCAGATTGAGCGGAAGAGACCGATTAATGGTCCAACGGTCAAGAAGGCAGGCCAGCAGGCGTTGGTGGAGCGCTAAGAGCACGACAAGGCACGTAGACGTCCTGGTCATCCGCTGCCGGAGCTGGTGATCTCTCCCGGCAGCAGGCAAAGGCAAACCACTGCTGTAACCTGCCACCAACACGATTTCCCAACATGTCAGAGCGGCGTGGAGGGAAACCGTCCGCCAACTGGAAATTCCAGATGCGACCTACAATGAGGATGAGAGGAATGGCCACAGAGCACTACTACTACTATTACGTCGACTCAGGCCTAGGGGGTCGGTGTCAGGCATGATGACGGACTCTCCACTTCTTTCTCTCCCTCATCAGTGTGTTCAGTTCATCTACATTAGCCGTGCTGCTGTCTTCTAGGAGCGTGTTGACCATAGTCTTGGGAAGGCGCCCAGGGTTCATCCTCCCATGCTTGGGCTCCCATATGATGACTAGGCTGGCAGGTAGCTCGGGGTGGTGCAGGCAGTGCCCCGCTAGTCGCAGTCTTCTCGCCTCTATTTTAGTGGTGAGCACAGGTAGTTACAGAGCAACCCTGCACTAACTGCTTACTTCCCTTACTTCTCCTGATGGTCACCCATCTACCATCTGAAGCCTGCGCTCTGGGTGTGAACACCTTCATTAAAGCCTCATCTATGAGGTACATTTAATGTCAGAGAAATGTATACAATATACTTCCTGAAATTCCTTTTCTTCGCAAACATCCATGAAAACAGAGGAGTGCCCCAAAGGATGAATGACAGTTGAATGTTAGAACCCCAATGTCCCCCCATCTCCCCCTCTCACGCACAAGAAGCAACAAGGCAACGACCCCCCTCCCATCCAGTATTGGACATACCACAGGCTGGCACACGTGCTTCCTCTCCCCCTCCCCCTCTCCCCCTCCCTAATATGGGAAAAAGAGATGTCCCCGTTTCACAGCGAGAGGGGAGACATAACAAAACAACTCACTGACTTATGGTGTTAAAAGTCTGTTGTGTCACTTTTTGCGAGCTCTTTGGCTGTGGGCACACAGCCAATAGCAAGCCCAATGCTTCTAATCTTCCGTGTACTCCCACAACGCATCAATTAGCGGTACTAGCCCTGAATTAGCCCGTCTCCCGAGCCATGAAAATCTGGCATCCTGAGGCGCACTAGGCAAATGGATGAAGGAAAAATGAAGGACTATGTGGGATGGAGGATT
This sequence comes from Mobula birostris, assembly GCF_030028105.1. Taxonomy (NCBI): domain Eukaryota; kingdom Metazoa; phylum Chordata; class Chondrichthyes; order Myliobatiformes; family Myliobatidae; genus Mobula; species Mobula birostris. The sequence continues at coordinate 17,703,947 of NC_092373.1, read as the reverse complement.
TGATCTTAGAGTAGGTTAAGGTCCACACAACATCATAGTCTGAAGGACCTGCACTGCTCTATGTTCTTTGAGATGTGCAGGACAGGGCTTTTTTTTTACACCGAGTGGTGGTTGCCTGGTATGCGCTTCCTAGGATGGTGATGGAGGCAGATATTACAGAGGCATTTAAGAAGCTCTTAGACTCATGAATATGCAGAAGATGGAGGAATACATACCATGTAATCATAGGTATTCAGTCTCAGTATCATAGTTAGTTTGACACAACATGGTGGGCCAAAGGTCCTGTTCCTTTGTTGTACTGTCCTATTTTCCTGGAGTTAGGAATAATCTCTGGAGATCGTTACCAGAACAAGTATTATGGAACAAGAGTATGCAGTGTAGATGATTAGCTGACATATTTTAATCACCCACTCTGCTGTTTTTAATTAATAGTACACAGCATACTGGCATTCATGACGAATATTTGGTCAGTGACTTCGATGCGTTTCATTTCTGGCACACCCTCGCATTTATGCACTCACTTCTCAAGACCCTAAAGAAATTACAGCATGAAATGTTTAATCACTGGATACTTTCAGGATGAAATAATTGTAAAGCCTTTGGATTTTGACATTCAGCCATACATGTGTCAAGGGACCGGACAACTCCTCACTGAGAATCATCTGGGATTTATCATCCTGGTTTGGTTCTTGTAAAAAAGTGACACCCAGATTCACTGTCCTGTCACTCGCAAGTTACCCAGTTCTGATTGAATATTGAGTTTATTCTGCTAGAGTGTAATGCACATGTACTTCAGCAAACGAGGGGCCAAATTCTAGTTTGTTTTTAGTCTTTGGACCAAAAAAAAGTGAAACTTCTTCCTGCAGGGGCTTGTAAATCTTCTGACTTTTTGACTAGTGAAGACTGAGTGCTCAATCATAGAATCGGAGATATGAAGTACAGAAACAGGCCATCGGGCCCATCTTGTACATCCTGGCATTTTTCCCATAAATCTAGTTCGTTTGCATTAACACCAAATCCTTCCATGCCTTCCCTATGCAAGTGCCTGTCTAAATGTCTCTTAAACATAATGGTTGTCAATGACTCCCTCAGCTCATCTGACAACATATTTGAGGTACATCAACCATGCAGTGTGTAAAATAAGAGCATTCCACTCAAGTCCCCTTGAAACCTCCTCCCTCTCTCCTTAGTTGAGCATAAAACTTTGCAGTGCTAGCAAACCAGGGCCATTCCTGCTGCTGTCTGTAAGGGTATATTCTACCTGTGACTGCATGGGTTTCCTCCCCCATTCCAAAGGCGTACTGGTTGGTAAGTTAATTAGTCATGTGTGTAATTGGCAGTATGGGCTAGGTGACCTGTTACCATGCCCTATTATGAAATAAATAAGAATATAAATAAACCTTAGTGGCATTTTGACACTATTGCCTTGGGGAGAAAAGATTAGAACCACCTATGCCATTATAATTTTATATCTCTATATAGTCACCCATCGGCCTCTTTTTTTTCCAGGGAAAACAACTCCAGCCAGCCCAAACCCCTCCCCCATCACTGAAGTCCTCCAATCCAGGAAATATCCCAATGAACCTCCTTTGATGCCTCTGCAGAAATAGCCCATTCTTCCTATACCAGAACTTCATGCGGAACTTCGAGTGCAACTGATGTTGAGTTTTGTAAAACTGTGACATAAATCTGAACTTGTGTATTCTTTGAACTTTCAGCATATATCACAATCAGCAAAGGTCCCAGCACCAATGCCTGTGGTAGACTATGAGTCACATTTTTCAATTAGACGTTTATCCAAATCTGAGGTCAGCGGTGTTTTGGTCACCTTTAGGGACCCGAGGCAATATTATGAATGCTTTCCACTCCCCCTCGCTGGCCCAGCTCTTGATTTTTCCTCACTCCCCACAGAGAGGAGACACAGCAAACTTTGGATCCTGGAATCTGAAGCAACTTAATAGGTTGAGCAGCATCTGTGGTGGGGTGGGGGTAACTGGGAGGGGAAGAAGGAATGGATAGTTGATATTTTGGGTTAAAGCCCTTCATCTCGACTGAAAGAATGCAGGGGAAATGACCAAGAAGTTGTGGAAACTCCTTTTTAACTGCTACACCTACCTCCACAGCACACCCTTCCTGCATCTGGAGACGTGGGATTCCTTGATTTATGTGATATCCTTACATTTTAAACATGTAAGGCGTTAATCTTTGGCCCTCGTACACTGTATAATTTCCAGTACAAGACCCTTGGAAGAACATCAATTCAGTATGCTCCGCTGGGTTATGGTTCTAGCATTTTAATGAGAAATTGGGGTTGGTTTGATTTTGGCACATGCACTGATAAACAGTGAGAAGTTTGTCTTGCATACTGTTCATAAAGATCAAATCATTACACAGTGCATTGAGATAGAATGGAGTAAAACAATAACGATGCAGAAAGCAGAGAAAGTGAAATGAAGGTAAAATAAAAATGAGGTGGAAGTTCTTAATGAGGGAGGTTATGTGGTTAATACTCTATTTTATTGTGCTCCGGAACTAGTATAGCTCGGTAGGAACTGTCCTTCAGCCTGGTGGTATGTGCTTCCAGGCATTTTGTATCTTCTACCCAATGGAAAAGAGGAGAAGAGAGAAATCTCTAGGGTGGGTGATGTCTGCGATAATGTTGACTGTTTTATGGAGGGAGCAAGTGTAGTCAGATTCCATGGAGGGAAGTCTGATTCCATGATGTGCTAAGCTGTGTCCACAGGTCTCTGCAGTTTCTTATGCCAGACCAAGCCATTATACATCAAGATAGGATATTCTCAATGAGGAAAAAGAGGCATCGGTGAGCTTTCTTTGCCATGGCTTCTACAGGAGAGATCAATGGTAATGTTCACACCAAGGAACTTGTAGCTCTCCGTCCTCTCAACCTTAACACTATCGATGAAGTCAATGACCAGTTCTTTCTGTATCTCTGGGTTTTTACTGGGTGGGGTTGTTAGCCTCATGCCCAACCCTCCTCCTTTTGCAGCCAGGCTTGGGACTGTCCGTGGCAGAGTTCGCCATATGACTGCCTGATCAGATATTTGCATTAATGCGCAGATGTACCTAATGAAATGGCCTCTTGGTGTATTTCATGATTAGGATGTGAATGCAATCAGGTCCCGTTCTTAAATAAATTATGATAAAAATTCAAAGTTCAAAGTAAACTTATGATCAAAGTATATATATGGTACCATATACTACCCTCACATTCATTTTCTTGCAGGCATTTACAAGGATAAAAAAGGAAGTACAATAGAATAACAAAAACTATACATAAACAAAGACCGACAAGCAGCCAATCTGCCTTTAATTACCCTTTCACAAACACACTTGATAAAATTGACTTCATTTGTAATTTTAAATGCAATAGGGAGATGGTAAACTTGATCTGGCATATGATAGCATTTGAACATTTACAGCAGGTTATAATGCAGTTACAACAAAGGGCATCTGCTACTCATTGGAAAAGCAAAATAGTCCAAGAAGAAAACCAGCACGTTACTCAACTATCCATGCATGTCATGCCATAATGCTCACAATTATAATAAAACCAAGAGACGACTTTCCCAAAATACCTTATTAACATGAGCTGTTTACTCAAGCGACAGCTGCAGATAGTTCAATGATGATCAATGCAGTTGTCCTTGTCTCATCAAAGAGTCAGTTTCCCCAGAGTCGTCACCAGTTTGTGGTTTTGCTTATAACTTGATGCTCAATGGAACAGACTTGCGTTAGAAGGTCACCAGGCATCCATACAGAATGAGTGGGAAACAGTCTCTCATCGTGATGGGTTTTCACATTTTGTGGATAGAGAGGATGCTTTCTCCTACTGAAGTATTTTGAACTAGGACTTGCTGTTTGGAAAAAAAAAAGAGCAAAGAACAACCCATTTAAGACAAATAATGCCAAAACTCTTCTCCCAGTGATGTAACACTTTGGAACTGCTTCATCAAAGGGTGGTGGAGGCAGAGCCAGGGAATATTTTTAAGAGCAAGATGGATAGGTTCTTGATAAACTGTGGGGTAGACAGTTCTGAAGGTTAGACAGAAGTGGAGAGTTGAGGTTACAATTGGAATAGCCGTAATCTAATTGGGTTAAGCAGGCATGAGGGGAAAAAATGACCTACTCCTGCTCCTAACTTGTGCATTTGTACGTATAATCAATACAGGTGTACCTCAAAGATGTGTGCTTAGCCCACTGCTCTACCCTCTCTACACTCATGACTGTGTGGCTAGACATAGATCAAACACCGTTTATAAATTCACCAGTTACAGCACTGTTAATGACAGAATTTTAGATGGCAAAGAGGAGGTGCACTGGCGTAAAGTAGATCGGCTTGTTGAGTGGTGTTGCACTCAACATCAACAAGACCAAGGAGTCTACTGGGGAATTCAAGAAAGGGACAGTCAGGAGAACACACACCAGTCTTCACTGAGGTGTTAATGATGCAAAGGGTGAGTAGCTTCAAGTTTCTGGGCACCAACATCCCAAGAGTATCTATCCTGGGCCCCACACATTGATGCGATCACAAAGAAGGCATGCCAGAAACTATACTTCATTAGAAGTTTGAGAAGATTTGGTATATCATCAAATACTCTACAACTATATGGTGGAGAGCCATCTGACTGGTTGCATCACTGCCTAGTATGGAAGCTCCATGCAGAAGGTTGTAGACTTAGCCAGCTCCATCATGAGCATAACCATTCATATCATTGGGGTTGTCTTCAAAAGGTGGTGCCATAAAAAGTGAACATCCATTCTATGTAAACTCCAGAGATAGTTGTTCATGAAAATCCCAGAAGATCAGTTTCACAGATACTTGAACCATCCCATCTGATACCAACAATCATTCCACTTAGATCACATTTCTTCCCCCATTCTAATACTTGGTCTGAACAACAACTGAACCTCTTGACCATGCCTGCATGCTTTTATGTATTGAGTTGCTTCCACATGATTGGCTGATTAGATGTTTGCATAAATGAGCATGTGTACAGGTGTACCTAATAAAGTGGCTACTAAGTGTATCTAGCTCTATTTTTACTCATTATTAGAACAATTTGGATCTTTTGATGCACCTGTCTGGTATAATTTGTCTCATTGTTGGATTCCACCCCTCTATCCCCCTCAAATATATAGCAAGTGACACGTGTATTTTTAGTCTATTTCTTTGGAGAATTGTGCCTTACAGACGAGTCAAAATCAGCATCAGGTTTATTATCACATGCAATTTGACATGAAATTTGTTGTTTATCAGGAGCAGTAATATGCAGAGACATGAAATTACTTTAAAGTAGTACTTTTGGGGCGCCTAGGGGCGATTCAAGTAGCAGCAGTATTCGCAATGGATGCAATTAAATATTCTCGTCTCAGCGTGATACTGCCAAAAAGCACAACTGCTTTCAAGTTCAATACAGTCAACAAAGATGTCTTAATGCGTTTAAATGAACTGTCACTGCTTAAAACTGATGAAAACAACGCTGTTGTTGGTAGAAGAATCTACATAGAATTCCATGGAGAAAGGGTTTTAAACTCCCAACGCCGACTGTCTTACTGACAAACATGCAGTCTCTGGTGAATAAAATCAATGACCTCAGAGCTAGGGTGCTGAAGCAGAGAGACATCAGTTCTGCGTGTGTCCTTTGGTTTCACGGAATCCTGGTTAACCCCTTCTGTACCGGATGCAGCGATTCAGACTGATGGGTTTACTATACACCGTACAGATAGATCTATAGAGTCTCTCAAAAGCAGAGGTGGAGGAGCATGCCTCATAATCAACTCTTCTTGGTGCACAAATATATTAGTGCTCTCCCAATTCTGCTCACCAGACTGGGAATATCTAGTAGTAAAGTGTCATCCTTTTTACCTACCATGAGAGTTCTCTGGGGTCATGCTGGTAGCAGTTTACATTTAACCTCAGGTGAATGTCAAGCAGGCTTTAGATAATTGGAGCAATGGGATGAACATGCATGAAACAGCGCACCCTAACGCCTTTACCATCATTTTGGGTGATTTTAACCAGGCCAGTCTGAGAAATATCACTAAGCAAGTACCATCAACAGATGTTGTAGTACTAGAGGAATACTGGACCATTGCTACACCACCATCAAGAATGCCTACCATGTTATTCCATGCCCTCACTTCGGGAAGTCTGACCACCTGGCTGTACTTCTACTCCCTGAGTATAGGCAGAGACTGAAGACTGCAGCACCAGTAGTGAGGACCAAGAAGGTATGGACAAGGGAAGCACAGGAGCACCTACAGGACTGCTTTGAATCGGTGGACTGGACTGTATTCAGGGATTCACCTTCGAACCTGGATCAGTATGCTGCAGTTGTTACCGACTTTATTAAAACCTGTGTGGATGAGTGTGTGCTTACGAAGATTTACTGTACATTCCCAAACCAGAAGCCGTGGATGAACCAGGAGGTACGTGGTGTGCTGAAGGCTAGATCTGTGGCATTCAAGTCTCGCGACCCAGGCCTGTACTGGAAAACCAGATATGATTTGCAGAGGGGTATTTCAAGAGCAAGCAGATAATTTTGAAGGTTGGAAATGACATCAGATGCACGACAACTCTGACAGGGTTTGCAAGACATTACCTCCTACAAAGAGAAACCCAATAGCATGAATGGCAGTGATGCTTCACTACCAGGTGAACTCAGTGCCTTCTATGCCCACTTTGAAAGGGAGAATACAACTGCAGCCATGAAGATCCCTGCTGCACCTGATGACCCTGTGATCTCTGTCTCAGAGGCCGATTGTTAAGCTGTCTTTAAAGGGAATGAACCCTCGCAAGGCAGAAAGTCCCAATGGAGTACCTGATAAGGCTCTGAAAACCGGTGCCAACCAACTAGTGGAAGTATTCAAGGGCAATTTCAACCTCTCACTGCTACAGGCAGAAGTTCCCACTTGCTTCAAAAAGGCAACAATTATACCAGTGCCTGAGAAGAATAACGTGAGCTGTCTTAATGACTATCACCCGGTAGCATTCACATCTACAGTGATGAAATGCTTTGAGAGACTGGTCATGGCTAGAGTGAACTCCTACCTCAGCAAGGACCTGAACCCATTACAATTTGCCTATCGTCACAGCAGGTGCAATCTCAGTGGTTCTTCACACGGCTTCAGACCACCTGGACATCATAAACACCTATGTCAGGATTCTGTTCAACGAGTATAGCTCAGCATTTAGTACCATCATTCCCACAATCCTGATTGAGAAGTTGCAGAACCTGAGCATCTGTACCTCCCTCTGCAGTTGGATCCTTGACTTCCTAACCAGAAGACCACAATCTGTGCGGATTGGTGATAATATCTCCTCCTCGCTAATGATCAACACTGGTGCACCTCGGGTGTGTGCTTAGTCCACTGCTTTACTCTCTATATACCCATGATGTGTGGATAGGCATAGCTCAAATACCATCTATAAATTTGCTGACGATACAACCATTGTTGGTAGGATCTCAGGTGGTGACAAGAGGCCATACAGGAGTGAGATATACCAACTAGTGGAGTGGTGCCACACCAACAACCAGGTACTCAACATCAGTAAGATGAAAGAGCTGATTGTGGACTTCTGGAAGGGTAAGATGAAGGAGCACATACCAATCCTCAGAGAGGGATCAGAAGTGGAGAGAGTGAGCAGCTTCAAGTTCCTGGATGTCAAGATCTCTGAGGATCTAACCTGGTCTCAACATATCGATGCAGTTATAAAGAAGGCAAGACAGTGGTTATACTTTATTAGGAGTTTGAAGAAATTTGATATGTCAACTAATACACTCAAAAACTTAAATAGCTGTACCATGGAGAGCATTCTGACAGGCTGTATCATTGTCTGGTATGCGGGGGCTACTGCACAGGACCGAAAGAAGTTGCAGAGGACTGTAAATTTAGTCGGCTCCATCTTCGGTACTAGCCTACAAAGTACCAGTACATCTTCAAGGTGTCTCAGAAAGGCAGCGTCCATTATTAAGGACCTCCAGCACCCAGGGCATGCCCTTTTCTCACTGTTGCCATCAGGTAGGAGGTACAGAAGCCTGAAGGCACACACACAGCGATTCAGGAACAGCTTCTTCCCCACTGCCATCCAATTCCTAAACAGACATTGAACCCGTGAACACTACCTCACTTTTCTAATATTTAGTATCTCTGATTTTTGCATAATGTTTAATCTATTCAATATACATATACTGTGATTGATTTAGTTATTTATTTATTATAATTATTTTATTTTTTTTCTTCTATATTATGTATTCCATTAAACTGCTCTGCTAAGTTAACAAATTTCACGGTACGTGCCGGTGATAATAAACCTGATTCTGATTCTGATAAAATACGAAGAGTAAATTATGAAAGGAATTATGAGGTAGTGTTAATAGGTCCCTGAAACCTGATGGTGGAGAGGATGAATCTGTTCCTCAATTATTGAGTGTGAGTCTTCAGGCCCCTGTATCTCTTTCCTGATGGTAATAACAAGAGGAATGCAGGTTCTAGTTGGAGAGGGTTCTTAGCGATGGGTGCTGCCTCGTGAAGATGGCCTCACTAGTGGTGAGGCCTGTGCCCACGATGGAGCTTGCTGAGTCTACAACCCTCTTCAGCCACTTTTGATCCTGCACAATGAAGCCTTTAGACCAGGCAGCAATGCAACCTTGTCAGGAGGCCATTCACAGTGAAGGAACTGGCTGAGTCGAGAGCCCTCTGCACTGGAGTCTCCCTACCAGTCTGATGTCATATAAACACATCCCCATCTGGTAAACTTTGAATATTCCTAAAAAAAAAGGAGTGGGGAGAGAGGTTAAAGTTGATCCAAGTTTTATCTATTTATTCATTTATTGGGGTACCATAGCCCTTTGAGCTGCATCATCCAGCAATCAGCAATCCCTGATTTAACCCAAGCCTATTCACCGGACAATTAACCTACCAACCAGCACGACTTTTTGGACTGTGGGAGGAAACTGGAGCACCAGGAGGAAACCCATGTAGTCACATGGAGAATGTACAAACCCCTTACAGGCAGTGGCAGGAATTGAACCTGGGTCCCCTGCACTGTAAAGCGTTGTGCTAACCACTACATTACTGTGCCACCTCAGAGGGACAAAAGCAAAATGCCTGCAAATACAGAATAGAATACAAATTTTTCAACATTGTTCAAAACAATGAGACTGCAGTGCTACTCCAGTCCATGCAAAACAGGTATTTGCAATGTATATACTATGGATTAATTTTTAAAAATCAATAAAATATGACTTATCAAAGGAAAGCTCGGTGGGAGCACCACTCATTATCCTGCACATCATAAGAAAATTCACCCTCACCATCCTAGCCCAATTAAATGTTACTGCATTTTGCATGCTTGCAAAGATCTTTCCATAATACAGAAACAATGTGTCACGATGTAAAAACAGCAACAGATGGGTTATTCAGACAAAGGTTTTTTTTTGCAACTCTACTATAATCATGTTGTAGCATTTTTGATTGGAACCATCTATTTAGGGGCTTGAAGAAAAACTTGTGGCAAAATCAAAGCTGGACATCAGTTGTCATGTGTTAGTAATAACTGTCACACACCCAGCTAGGTCAGTTTACATTTGTTGTAGATTTGTGTTGGCAAAATTCCTGTCATCTCAGTTACATCAGACTCAACGTGGCAGAGCCCACTCAGAACAGCCTTCCCATACGGTATATGTTTTCACAGACAATGCCAGTGACTCTGGCCAAATGTCGGCTGGAGACCAAAGATTTACCCAAGTTCGTTAAAGCAAGTGAGCATCATCAAACAAAAAATCCAGAAAAATGAAGCTGGGAAACATGTCCAAAGTTCTGCAGGTTATTTTGACAGCCATACAATAAAGGATCATCTCCAAAACGCATACTCAACAAGACAGCAGGGTGTAGATACATGAGTCATACAGTGGCTCCTTAATTTCAATTATGCCTCTCTCTATAATGTAATTATGCTAATATGCCAGTGTCCTCCCCAAGTCTAACACATCATAACACTCCAGAGGAAGTCTTCCATCTATTTAACACAAATATTCAACATGCATTATAAGCTCAGTGACCACTTTATTAGGTACACCTGCCCGTTAATGCAAATAGACCAGTGAGTCTTATTTCAGTGGTATGTAAGTTATTGGAGAAGATCAGTAGAGACAGGGTTTACAAGCATTTGGAGACGCATAGTTTGATTAGGAATAGTCAGCGTGACTTTCCGAGGGGTAGGTCAAATCTCACGAGCCTGACTGATTTCTTTCTGGATGTGACAAACCACATCGATGAAGGTAGAACAGCAGATGTGGTGTATATGGATTTTAATAAGGCGTTCAATTAGGTTCCCCATGGTAGGCTCATTCAGGAAGTCAGTAGGCACAGGATCCAGGAAAACATGGCTGTGTGGATTCAGAATTGGCTAGCACATAGAAGGCATATGGAGTGTTTTCCGCCTAGAGGTTGGTGAACAGCGGTGTTCTGCGGAGACTGGTTAATGGCCTTGAACTCATCCCCCTGTCCTCCCTTTATACATCCAATTATTGCTGAGTCATCAGAAAATTTCTGCAGGTGACATGACTCAGTGTTGTATTTAAAGTATGAGGTATACGGTGCAAACAGGAAGGGAGCCAATACAGTCCCCTGTGGGTCCCCAGTGCTGCTTATAGCCATGTCTGATACACAGCTCTGAAGTTGCACAAACTGTGGTCTGCCAGTCAGGGAGTCCATTATCCAGGATACAATGGAAGTAACAGTCTGCACTGAACAGAGCTTTTCCCCCAGCAATGAGGACTGTATGATATTGAAGGCATTTCAGAAATCAAAAACCATGATCCTCACAGTGCTGCCCTGCTTATCCAAATGGGAATAGGCTCTGTTCAGCAGGTAGATGACAGTACTGCTGATGCCAGTATGCTCCTGGTAGGCAAACTGTGGGGGACTGAAGCCCGATCTGACCAGGGTTTGGAGGTGGGCCAGGACCGGCCTCTCTAGAGTGTTCATGATGTATGAGGGCAGACCCACTAGACGGTAGTCATTCAAGACTTTTGGTTGGCCCTTCTTGGGTACTGGGAACCACATGTGATGTTTTCCACACAATCCGGACCCTTTCCAGGCTGAGACTGTGATTGAAAATGCGCTGGAGAACTCCACACAATTGCTCAGCACACTTCTTCAGAAGCTTGGGGTTCACACTATCCAGTTCCTCAGTCTCCTCAGGAAATAGAGACGGCTCTGACCCTTCTTGTAGACAGCCTCAGTGTTCTTTGACCAGTCCAGTTTATTGTCAATTTGTATCCCCAGGTATTTGTAATCTTCCACCCTGTCCACACTGAACCCCTGGATGGAAACAGGGGTCACTGGTACCTTAGCTCTCCTCAGGTCTACCACCAGCTCCTTGGTCTTTTTCACATTAAGCTGCAGATAATTCTGCTCACACCATGTGACAAAGTTTCCTACCATAGCCCTGTACTCAGCCTCATCTCCCCTGCTGATGTATCCAACTATGGCAGAGTCATCCGAAAACTTCTGAAGATGACAAGACTCTGTGCAGTAGTTGAAGTCTGAGGTGTAAATGGTGAAGAAAAAGGGAGACAAGACAGTCCCCTGTGGAGCCCCAGTGCTGCTGATCACTCTGTCGGACACACAGTGTTGCAAGCACACGTACTGTGGTCTGCCAGTCAGGTAATCAAGAATCCATGATACCAGGGAAGCATCCACCTGCATCGCTGTCAGCTTCTCCCCCAGCAGAGCAGGGCAGGTGACGGATGGTGTTGAACGCACTGGAGAAGTCAAAAAACATGACCCTCACAGTGCTGGCTGGCTTGTCCAGGTGGGTGTAGACATGGTTCAGCAGATAGATGATGGCATCCTCAATTCCTAGTCGGGGCTGGTAGGCGAACTGGAGGGGATCTAAGTGTGGCCTAACCATAGGCTGGAGCAGCTCCAGAACAAGTCTCTCTGGGGTCTTCATGATGTGGGCGGTCAATACCACCGGTCTGTAGTCATTGAAGCCGCTGGGGTGCGGCGTCTTTGGCACAGGGACGAGGCAGGACGTCTTCCACAGCACAGGAACCCTCTGGAGCCTCAGGCTCAGGTTGGAGACATGGCGAAGTACTCCACATAGCTGAGGGGCACAGGCTTTGAGCACCCTGGTACTGACACCATCCGGTCCTGCAGCCTTGCTTGGGTTGAGACGTTTCAGCTGTCTTCTCACCTGTTCAGCTGTGAAGCCCACCGTGATGATTTCGTGTGGGGAAGGGGTATAGTCATGAGAGCAGGGTGGGGAACTGTGAGGAGGGGTAGGAGGGGAGAGTGGAATATATGTTGTTTGGGGGCCGACAACAGATGGCTCATGTGGGGGATGGGCAGGGGCCACAATGTCAAATCTGTTAAAGAACAGGTTAAGTTCATTGGCCCTGTCCACACTGCCTTCAGCTCCTCTGTTGCTAGTTTGCCGGAACCCAGTGATGGTCCTCATCCCCCTCCAGACCTCTCTCATGTTCTGCTGGAGTTTCCACTCAACCTTCCTCCTGTACCTGTCTTTAGCCTCCCTGATCCTGGCTTTCAGGTCCCTCTGTATTGCCCTCAGCTCCTCCCTATTTCCATCTCTAAACATCCTCTTTTTAGCGTTCAGGATGTCCTTAATGTCCTTTGTCACCCATGGCTTGTTATTTGAATAACAAAGGACAGTTCTTGTCGGAACATTGCAGTCCACACAGAAGTTGATGTAATCAGTGGTGCACTCTGTGAGCCCATCAATATCCTCTCCATGTGGCTCACAGAGTGCCTGCCAGTCTGTTACCTCAAAACAACCCTGGAACGCTCATAAGCCTCCTCCGACCATTTTCTCACTGTCCTCGAGGTTGCAGGTTTACTCTTCACCAGAGGCACATAGCAGGGTTTTAGATGCACCAGGTTGTGATCTGACCTTCCCAGTGGGGTGAGGGGAGAGGAGCTGTATGCATCCTTATCGTTAGCGTACATCAAATCCAGAGTCCTCTCTCTTCTGGTTGTACAGCTCACATACTGCGTGAAGTTGGGCAGTGTTCTAGCCATGGTAACATGGTTGAAGACACCCGAGATGGTAATGAGGGCACTCAGGTGCTGGGTTTGTAATCTGGCTATGACGATGTAAATGATGTTACATGCCAATGTCGGGTTGGCAGAGGGAGGGATGTACACAACAACCACAATTGTATGCAAGATTTCCCTTGGCAAATAATATGACCGGAGTCCAACAACAAAAAGTTCAATATCTGCGCTACAAACACGTTCCTTGATCGTAATATGCCCAGGATTGCATCATCTGTTGTTTACCAGAACCGCAAGCTCCTCTCCTTTACGCTTACCGCTCTCAGTGCAATTCCGGTCAGCTTGAACGGTCTGGAAGCCCTCTATGGAAACGCTTTGATCGGGTATGTCCTCATGCAGCTACGTCTCAGTGAAGCACATGACACTGCTCTCCCGAAATGTTCTCTGACTCCTGACGAGCGCCGTCAGTTCGTCCATTTTATTCCCCAGCGATCTCACATTTCCCATGATGAGAGAGCGGAGACACGGCTTATAACTTCTCTTCTCCATAAGCCTCTGTTGTCTCGACCTGGTTCTCTTCCCTCGCCTTTTTGATCCCCCTCTGCATCCTCTGTGTGTTTTCCTCCAGATTTCAGCCGGGATGTCCGCTGCTCTGTTCGCTAAACCGACGGGCATGAGCGCAATCAATTGGTCCCTGGAATAAACAATGTGGCCATCCTGCTGCCACGCTAACGAGACGTGTCCGAATGTAACTATTTCCAGCGCTAAAAAAGCAAGTAAAACTCTCTCCACCAGCATGTTAGAGAGGGTGCAGCTTCAACGTGTTACCGTGAACAGTCTCTTCCCCTCAACTGCGAGACTCCTGAGCTTCTTACCACCGTCCCGGTCTCATCATGTATGAAGCGCCAGTAGCGTTATACTGTTTACCTTTTGATTTGTATCATAAATCCATTTCATTATTTGTTAATTTGTTTGTGGTAGTATTGCTTTATGTGTTATGCGTGAATTATATGTACTGTGTTGTGCACCTTGCTCCGGAGGAATGTTGTTTTGTTTGGTGGTATCCATGTGTACGGTTGAATGACCATAAAGTGAACTTGAACTTGAAGATGCAGGACTATGCAGAAGGGAAGGATTAGATTGATCTTAGAATAGGTTATAAGGATGGCACAGCACTGTGGGCCAAAGTTCCTTTTGCAGTTGTTCCATGTTCTAATTTTCTCACTTCAATATTACATGGTTAACCACACGTCCCACTTTGTTGTTTTTGGCAATGCGGCCACGAGCAGCCAGTAAATGGGGCTGTCTGTCTCCTACAATGGTCAAATCCCTACAGTGCGGTTGAGTCATACAGGAAGGAAAAAAGGCCCCGTGGCCAAAGTTGTGCATGCTGGCAGCTTGTCTATTGACCAAATCCCATTTCTGCACATTCGGCCCATTAACACTTTCCTATCCATCTACTTGACTACATTTTTGGAAGGCATTTTTAATGTTGGTTGGAATCCCGGGACGCTTCCTAGCTCCCATTTTTCAGAATGGCCTCTCTGAATCAATAGTAAGCATGCCCTTAGGTTGTGACTGGTGTATGATCTGTCTTCCTTTGCCCTTTATGCATATCTTTTGTAGTTGATGTGAGAAATACCTGGGATACCTACAGGGGAAGTGCAGAGGTATGCGATATCTTATTCAAGTAATTGGATAATAGAAGTAATGGTGAACACAGGCTGGATTCTGCGGAAGTCTGTCTCTTGGCTGCTTTATGCACTGGAGTTGACTTCACTATAAATTTTGATTTTATAAGAAGTTGCTGAATGAAACAATGAGTCCATGAGAATGCATGGACAAATCAGCAGGTAAATTTGTTAATGGATCCATAAACTAGATTGGTATTCCTTCCAAGAATAGGCTGTGGTCTAATTAGATTGCTGAGGGAGATCAAAAAATGTGTTCGTGCAAATACATTAGATGTTTAATGTAGTGAAGGACTGCAAAACAAACAATGCTACGCACAGTGGTGTGGCGGTTAGCACAATCGATTTACATCACCAGCGATCACGGATTGCGCTTCAGTTCCTGTCTGGAAGGAGTTTGTACCTTCTCCCTGTGACCATGTGTGTTTCCACTGGATGGTCCAGTTTCCTCCTGCATTCCAAAGATGTCTGGGTAGGGTTAGTGGGTTGTGGGCATGCTATGTTGGTGCCAGAAGCATGGCTACACTTGTGAGCTGCCCCCAGCCCAATCCGCTCTCATCTGATGCAACACAAATGGCTCATTTCACTGTATGCTTCAATGTACATGTGACAAATAAAGTTAATATTTACATCTTTAAAATGAAAATGTGCTAGGCTGTTCTGGAGTGTAATCAGGGAAGACCTCTTCATTTGTAGGGTGGTAGGAATATTGAACTGTTTACCCAAAAAAATCTGTCCTGGCTAAATTTTATCCTGTGGACTCCACAAAAACATAGCTGTTAGCATGATATTATTACAGCTTGGGGCATGGGAGATCGGGAGTTCAATTCCGGCACTGTCTGTAAGATTGTACGTACTTCCCATGAGTGCGTGAGCTTCCTCCGGGTGCTCCGGTGTCCCCCCACAATCCAAAGTCATACTTTTTGGTAGGTTAATTGGTCATTGTAAATTGGCCCGAGATGAGGCTAGGGTTAAATAGATGGGTTTCGGGGCGATACGGCTCATTGAGCCAGAAGGGCCTGTTCCGTGTAGTATCTCTAAGTAAATAAATGAATGAATGGTAACACACACACACAAAATGCTGGAGGAACTCAGCAAACCAAGCAGCATCTGTGGAAAAGAGTAGACAGTCAACGTTTCCATAGCTGCTGCCTGACCTGATGAGTTCTGTTCAGCACTTAGTGTGTGTTGCTTGGATTTCCAGCATCTGCAGATTTTCTCTTGTTTGTGAATGGGTGATAAATTGATTTTTATCTACCAGCAATATCACTGGAGGGACCCAGTGTGGATGAGCGTCAGCAGTTACTCAATAAAACAGGCTCGGATATTTCAATGCCCACTAATATTTATTTGAGAACACGACTGCATTCTGTGACTATCATGATCACAGCTTCAAGGTGCTCCACTAAACTGTACAAGATCAAACTGAGCTGGCATTGGGTCTCAAATAATATTGAAGGTAAATGTACCGGTGTGCTATTGAGTTATACACATCAGAGGTTGAAGGCTGATTTACTGTGGAGGCTCCATCAAGTCACCTTAGGCATAACTAATTGATTGAGAATGATGGGGAAGGTTCCTACTGCCAGAAATAAACTGTTGTATGAACTGGCAGGTGAGTTATAGAGTCACAGAATCAGACCCTTCAGCCCATCTAGTCTGTGCCAAGCTATTAGTCTAGTCCCTCTGGCCTGAACCTAGGCCTTAGCCCTCCTTTCCCCTCCCATCCATGTACTTACCCAAACTTCTCTTAAATATTGAAATCAAACCCACATCTGCCACTTCTGCTGGCAGCTCATTCCACTCGACCATCTTCTGAAATGAAGAAGCTCCTCCTCGTGTTCTTAAACATTTTACCCTCCACCCTTTAACCCATGACCTCTAGTTCTAGAATCCCAACCTCAGTGGAAAATGCCTGCTTGAATTTAACCGATCTATACCTTTCATAATTTTGTGTATCTCTATCAAATCACTTCTCACTTTGCTGCACTTTTGTGAGTAAAGTCCTAACCTATTCAATGTTTCCCTCGAACTCAGATTCTCAGCATCCTTGTAAATATCCTCTCTAAATTTGTGGCATAATTGATATAATTCTGGTCAGCCTTTTGTCTAGAATCAGACATACAACTAAACAACTATTATCTAAGGCATAATATACTGAAGATAATAAATTAGCTATATTTGTCACTTGTACCATGCACCAAAAGGTCAAAACATACATTGAAATGCACCATTTGGGTCAAAGACCTCCACGGTCTGATGTTGCACTGGGGGCAGCCTGCAAGTGGTGCTACGCTTCCAGCGCCAACATATGATGCCCACAACTCATTAACTCTAACCCGTAGGTCTTTCGAATGTTGCAGGAAACCAGAGCACCCGCAGGAATCCCACGTGATCACGGGGAAAGCATGCAAATGCCCTACAAACAGTGGCAGGATTGGAACTTTGATTACAATTGCAGGCAGTATAATAGAGGCCCTCTGGAGGTCGGGGTCAACCATGGATGTTGCATCCTAGATATCACATGCAAGCCAGGACAGTATGATATGGAGATCAAGCTGCTGCCCGTGTAGCAGGCTCCCCCTCTCCACTCAGCTGATGAATCCAAAGGAACAGCAGAGACCAATACAGTTTGGCAACAGGAGCGTCGCAAGAGATGCCAGTCAGTGTTGAACTCAATGTAGGACCGCCTTAGGGATTCCAGCTCCGGATTTTTCCTCAGGTTTTACTCCCAGAGCCTTCCCCATGAGTGGGTATAGCCACAAGGCAGTGGAGGTTTGAGATCAGAGTTTTCCTTCTTCTGTCAATCACAGCTGATGAGCCCCATTTGCCTAAAGCAACTGGTTTTAAGGTGCCAGTAACTATCTTTGCCTCTTCTCCTGTCAGTAGAAACTGTTCCACTGGGCATACTAGCTAAGCTACACATGAAGGCCAGGAGCTGGACTTTGTTGTCAGAAGCTATTTGAGTCATGTTTAATAGATATTGGAAGCTTATCCCCACTTCCTTCCCCAGCTATGACAACCTGGCATTGTAATCATGTTACACTAACTGATTGGCTCCTGTATTACCAATTCCGAATGAGTATCCATCAGAACCTCAATTCAGAGAATGAACAATAAGGGGAACAACTTTATTAATTACATTTCATTGTTGAATTTCTTCTGAGAGTTTAGAGTTTTTACAAAAGAGTAAGAATTAAACACTCTAAGTGAGAATTTCTTAAAGAATTGCCAGCACAGTGAAATTAACATGCCATTTTTTTGAAGTTTATGGGTTAAACATGTTTGTGTCTCCTTCTGTAGGTTGGTCAGTATTTGTAAGTGTGAATGAAGACCAGGATTTTGATGTTAATTAGTAGTATAAACAAATAATCTCTCTCTGTTAAACTCTCCCACTAATTCTCTCTGCTGTTTTCTTGCCCTTTTTCTTTTCTCTCCAGGACTCCTGTAATCCTGCTGTCTCCCTCCAGGATGGCTATAACAATTTCAGCATTATGGTAACCTCGCAACTTATTCCCTTTTCTGCTTTGTGCTTCGTTATTTTTAACTTGCCTCTTGCTTTTCTAACTTCAAACCAAAAGCTGCATCCAAAGATCTCATTTTCTTAAATGCTGTCAAAATTTTGAACTTAATCCTTTCTTTATGGAGTTTTCAGCCAAGTTTCAAGGAGGATGAAATCAGATCTACCCTCAGTGGCTACTTTATGAGGTACAGGATTGGAACCCAGTTTGGCTGTCTGCTGCTGTAGCCCATCCATTTCAATGTGTGTTCAGAAATGCTGTTCTGCACACCACTTGTAATGAGTGGTTATTTGAGTTACTGTCACCAGTCTGGCCATTATCCTCTAAACACTCTCATAAACACAGTATTTTTGCCCACAGAATTTCTACTGACTAAGTCTTTTGTTTCTCACACCATTCTCTGTAAACTCTTGAGATGATTGTGTGTGAAAATCCCAGGAGATCAGCAGTTTTTGAGATACTCAAATCACCCTATCTGGCACCAATAATCATTCCATGGTCAAAGTCACTTGGATCACATTTCTTCCGCATTCTGATGTTTGATTTGAAAAACAACTAAACCGCTGGACAATGATTGCATTGATTTGCTGATGGGATATTTGAATTAACAAGCAGGTATACCTAATAAAGAGGCCACTGAGTGTATTTTAAGAAAAGGAACTTAGCTCCAGCTTAGCCTGAAGACTTGATATGACTTGGTTATGTGCTGTGAAACTCACATTATCATTGTAGTAAGTCATACCATTGTAGCTTAATCCCTTTCTGATACAGTGAGAATTAAAGTCTGCTTATATAAATATTAGATTTTAAATCTATATCAATAAAGGTGATTTAGTAAATGGAAAATATTGCAATAGAAAGAATTGTTCATGTGGTCAATTACACTGGACAACGAATTTTTTTGAAAGTGTCGCTTCCTCAGAATTTTTTTTTTGCTTGAAGATGAACACAAATATAATTTCAGACTACTTGTATCACATAGGAATTTGGAGAAACAACAAATTAACTTTTATTGAATATAATGTGTTTAATTGCATAATGGTGCTGATAGTTCAACTAAGTTAAAAATATTTTGTTAATGATTTTCATTTGTACTCAGTGTCTGAGGCTTCTCGCTTAAGTGTTCAACAATAATTCGCCAGCATTGATGGATTCCAGTTGCCCTGGTATCTTTTCTCCATGACCGCAATGTTCTGGTGAAACCTTTCCCCATGCTCATCACTAACAGCACCAAGATTTGCAGAGAAGAAGTCCAAATGGGAATGCAGAAAATGAATCTTTAGTGATGTGTTGCATTTCATGGTTTTATATGCTTGAAGCATGCTTTCAACCAGCTGCATGTAGTTTGGTGCTCTGCAGATGCTGAGAAAAAATTTCAACAACTTCATTGAATGCCTTCCATGTGATTTTCTCCGGTCCCACTAGAAATTCTTCAAATTGCCTGTCATTGATGACCTGTTTGATTTGTGGACCAGCAAAAATACTTCCCTTAATCTTGGCATCAGTTATTCTGGGAAGCATCTGTCTCAAATATCAAAATCCTTCATAGAAATTTTTGTGCCTGGTGATAGCAAATTCCGTCCTTACAGTCCTGAACCCAATAATTATTACTAAAACCTGTCCTGCCATGCAGCAGCCGCGCCACCTAAGCATGCCCAAGCTTGCCTGGACAAGATAGGAAACTTTCCAGCTTACATTATAGGCAACATTTTAATTGACTTGAATTATGAATTGAAACAACAAACATAAGTTTATTTTAAAAATGGTGCGTGATAGAGAAATTTCATGGTGACTTTCATGATCAGTAGCCCAAAATTCATAAGATACACCTAAAGGTATTCAGGAAGCAAAATCTTTGTTGTCCAGTGTTATCAAACTGTAAAAGCTGGTAAAAGGAGTTTATATTCAACATTTCAAAGAAGTCTGGTGATACTGGAAATCTAAAATAACAAAATGGCCGAGTCCAGATGAAGGGTCTCAACCTGAAAAGTCGGCTGTCCATTTCCCTGCAGTAGATGTTGTTTGATCTGCCGAGCTCCACCACCCATCTGTATATGATGTCTACAGTTTCTTTTATCTACATGCTAGAAATATTCACCATGTCAGGATGTTTCTGTGAAAAGAGAAAGTTGCAGTACTGTCCCATACAACAAAGAACAGTACAGCACAGGGACAGGCCTCATCAATTAAATTAGTAAACACCAAACTGATCTCTGCTGCCTACACAGAGTCCATATCCTTCCCTTTCCCTCACATCCATGTGCTTATCTAAACGCCTTTTAGAAAATGCTTATACCACCACCCCAGGCACCCACCACTCTCTGTGTAAAACACTTGCCCCTCACATCCCTTTGAAATTATCCCCTCCCACCTTAAATGCATGCCCTCTGGTATTATACGTTTCAACCATGGAAAAAGATACTGTCAGTCAATGGTGTCTATGCCTCTCATAATTTGATCAGACCTCTATCAAATCTCCCCTCAGCCTCTGCCACTCCAGAGAAACAACCCAAATTTGTCCAGCCTCTTGTTATGGCATGTCTTCTTATCCAAGCAACATGCTGGTAAACCTGTTCTACACCCTCTCCAAAGCCTTGACATCCTTCCTATAGTGAGGGGACCAGGTTGCAGATCTTTCATCCGATGAAGGGTCCCCAACATGAAACATTGACTGAATCTCTTCCTTCAGATGCTGCCCAACACGCTGAGTGTTTCCAGCACTTTCGGAGTTTGTAATCAATTTCAATGCAGAATCAGAATTGAGTTTGTTATCACTGGCGTATGTCATAAAATTTGTTGTTTTGTCGCTGCAGTACAGAACAATACCACAAGAATTGCTGTAAGTTTCAATAAGAAAGATATGAAGATAATTAATGCAAAAAGTATGCAAAATAGTGTTCATGATTCATGGACCATTCAGAAATCTGATCGTGCAGGGGAAGAAGCTGTTCCTAAACTGTTGAATGTGGGTCTTTCAGCTCCTGCACCTCCCCCTGATGGTCGTAATTAGAAAAAGCCATGTCATGAGTGGTGAAGGCCCTTCAAGAGTTAAGGATGAGAATGAGATATCCTTTATAAAGAAAACAATCCTCAAAATGACAGGCTTCATGTAGGAGAAGATTTCATGGCTCTTGGCCTGTACATGCGGGAGTATAGTAGAATGAGAGGGGATCTTGTTGAACCCTATTGCATATTGAAAGGCCTAGATAAAGTGGGCATGAAGAGGATGTTTCCTTTAGTGAGAGAGTCTTGGACCAGAGGGCACAGGCTCAGAATAGGATGTCCTTTTAGAACAGAGCTGAGGAGGAATTTCTTTTGCGTAAGGGTGGTAAAACTGTGGAATTCATTGCCCTAGTTGGCTGTAGAGGCCAAGTCATTGGGTATATTTAAAACAGTGTTTGATAGTTTCGTAATTAGTAAGGGTGTCAAAGGTTACGGGGAGAAGGCCAGGAACTGGGGCTGAAGAAGCAAGAGAAAAAATCATCAGCCATGATTGAATGGCGGAGCAGAGTCGATGGGCCAGATGGCCTAATTCTGCTCCTTCTGTATGTATAATCATCCTATGTCTTATGTCTTATAAGACACCAGAGCAGAATTAAGCCATTCAGCCCATCAAACCTGCTCTGCCATTCCATCATGGCTGATTTATTATCCCTCTCCTAACGGGGAGAGGGCAGGAGAATGAAGTCAGCCCTAAGGCTCAGGTCTCTGGACACACAGCCCATGGCAGCTAACCTGCTGCTCCCGATGTTCCGTGTTCTCCCGTGACACCTCAGGGGCACCAGCCTTGAATCAGCCCATCTCCAGAACCACAAAAATCTGGCACCCTGAAGGCACGCTAGTCTTCCAGGCCGTACTTCAGATATCAAGAAACGGCCAGTCGTGAGGCCCTGAGAGCAGGTCCCATTCCCTCAAAGAACCGAAGTCAGAGAAATAACTCCAGGTCAGGGTCTCCAAAAGGACCTTGAAAAGGGGAAAAAAGTA
Organism: Mobula birostris; assembly: GCF_030028105.1. Classification (NCBI taxonomy): domain Eukaryota; kingdom Metazoa; phylum Chordata; class Chondrichthyes; order Myliobatiformes; family Myliobatidae; genus Mobula; species Mobula birostris. Next base: position 17,681,707 of record NC_092373.1, on the reverse strand, counting down.
GTATCAAAAATAGAAATAGAGCTGTTTCTGAAGATGCAAGCAAAGGAGTTGCCATTTAGTATCATCGTCACTTCGTTCTGCCATTTGTCATGAAATGTGTTGTTTTATGGCAGCAGTACAGAGCAATACATTAAAATTACTTTAAGTTACAATAGGAGATAAAGAAACATGTTATGCAAAAGAGGAATAGAGAAGCTGTGTTTAAGGTTCATGGACTGCTCAGAAATCTAATGGCAAAGGGAAAAGAGTGGTTCCTAAATCACTAAGTATGGGTTTCCTGTATCTCCTCCGCAATGGTAGTAATGTCCTGGGTAGTGAGGGCCCTTGATGTGGACGCTGCCCTCTTGAGGCACTGCCTTTTGAAGATGTCCTCAATGGTTGGGAGGCTTGTCCCCAGGATGAAAGGTAGGCAGATGAGCAATTACGCTTAAGGCTACAGATGTCCCCAATCAATGAGCTTCCTTCCCAGCATTTTCTGTTTAAGTTTTATGTATTTGCCACAGAGTTACACAGCACAGAAACAGGCCATCTGGCACAACTGATCTATACTGACCAATTTATCTACATGAGTTCATCCAATTTGACTCTGTTTGTCCCATATCCCTCTAATTCTGCTCGTATGTTTTATGGTAAAGATATAGAAAAAAACATACTGCAGATGTTAGAAATCTCAAATAAAACAGAGTGCTGGAAATACTCTGGAAAGAGTTCAGGCAACTTCTATGGAGAAAGTAAAGTTTACTTTGCAGGTTGTGATATTTCATCAGGTTTGACCAACTCAGAAATAAACTGGAAAGGCAGGTTATCTGAAATGACTGCTTTCAGTATTGAATTACGTGCACTGCAATATGCTTACAGGGATGGTTATCTGAGCTTGCATTCACTAGAAAGAAGGATTCATTGTAACATATTCTACTTGAGTAACACACACAAAATGTTGAAGGAGCTCATCAGGTCCAGCAGCATCTGTAGAGAGGAATAAACAGTTGATGTTTTGGGCCAAGACCCTTCATCAGGACTGGAAAGGAAGTAGGAAGAAGCCAGAATACGAAAAGTGGATGGAGGAGAAGGAATACAAGCTGGCAGGCTGATGAATAGGTCAAAGGAATATTTTTTTTGCTTATGTATTTGGACATTTTTTCCCATCTATTGAACCTTGTGATGTTGCAGAATCTGTGTCTATTAATGCCCAGCCTCGCTTCAGATGAAGTACTGATGAAGGATCACACACAAAATGCTGCGTTCCACCAGCATTTTGTGTGTGTTGCTTGAATTTCCAGCATCTGCAGATTTTCTCGTGTTTGAGTACTGATGAAGGATCTTGGACAGAAACGTCAACTGGTTACTCCTCTCTATGGATGCTGCCTAACCTGCTGTGTTGCTCTGGATTTCCAGCATCTATAGAATCTCTTGCTGCAGTGAAAATGCTGGCATGAGTTAGTTTTCCAGCAAACAGCTGTGTGTCTTCCTTTCTCTGTTGTCTGGCTCCGTGAGCTGTGCAGATTAATGGCCAGCAGATGGCACAATGGCGTGATTTGTGCAAGAAACCTGAAAACATTCTGATTTGATTCCTTTCAGGGCCAAACAGTTGATCAAGGCGGATCTTACGCCCAACAGGTTCGATCTGTTCAGCTCTCGCAGTACCCTGGTATGCAGCAGGCACAGGTAGGCAATTGATTTTAGTAGTTGCCTGTAGAATGGTAAAACTAGCGAATTGTTCATGGATCATCCCAACCATCTCCTCATTACTCCTGAATCTTCTTTTGCTAAACTATTTAAGGTATTAAAAGCCCAGTATACAAACCCTTCAAGATCCCTTCTATTAAAACTAAGTGGAAAAAGATTCCGTGCCCTTCTGTTTTGGAGAGCTTTGAAACTTGCTGCCAAAGGGCTAGTGGATTTCTCTTGCAGTTACCCTATTTCAGTACTGAAATGGCTGGAGTTATTGTGGGAGCGAGGACACCCTGAGGACTGCAGTAGTTCAGGAAGACTCTTCTCGACCATTTCTGAAGAGCGGGCTGAAGATCAATATGAAATTCTGGCCCTGCCAGAGAAATGCCAGTCCTCAAAGTGCATACTGAGCAAAGAAAGCTGATATCTGAAGCCGGATGGGATTGGCATCATCCTTGGGAGCTTCAGGGAAGTCAATCAGACAGCAAAAGCCCCATGCTTTCAAAATGTAATTGGGTAAGTATTGGAAATGAATACATTGGCAGGGATGTTGGGAATGGAACAGGATTAGGCTTAATTGGATTAGGAATGGAATGGGGTTACCTAGATGATTTTCATTCGGAGGGCTGTCATGGGTTTAATGAGCTGATTGGTTACCTTTGTTGTCAGATTAATTCTGTATTCTCTAGCATATCTCATTCATTTATTCATATTTCTGGCTTTAGTTCTCACTGGCAAAGCTAGGATTTATTGCCAATCTCTTGTGATAAATGTTAGCACATATTAAATATGATAATTTTGGGTATATATTACTTGCTGGGATAATTTAAGGCCTTTCATTTATAAGTTAGGTCATAGTTGGCCAAATGGTTTATTATCCTAAACATTCACTCCCTGCCATCAATGCTGTATTGCCGTGGTATGTGCCACCTGTACAATGCACAATCGTTCAAGCAACACACATCAAGGTTGCTGGTGAACGCAGCAGGCCAGGCAGCATCTGTAGGAAGAGGTGCAGTCGATGTTTCAGGCCGAGACCCTTCGTCAGGACTAACTGAAGGAAGAGTGAGTAAGGGATTTGAAAGTTGGAGGGGGAGGGGGAGATCCAAAATGATAGGAGAAGACAGGAGGGGGAGGGATGGAGCCAAGAGCTGGACAGGTGATTGGCAAAAGGGGATATGAGAGGATCATGGGACAGGAGGTCCGGGAAGAAAGACAAGGGTGGGGGGACCCAGAGGATGGGCAAGAGGTATATTCAGAGGGACAGAGGGAGAAAAAGGAGAGTGAGAGAAAGAATGTGTGCATAAAAATAAGTAACAGATGGGGTACGAGGGGGAGGTAGGGCCTAGCGGAAGTTAGAGAAGTCGATGTTCATGCCATCAGGTTGGAGGCTACCCAGACGGAATATAAGGTGTTGTTCCTCCAACCTGAGTGTGGCTTCATCATTACAGTAGAGGACGCCGTGGATAGACATGTCAGAATGGGAATGGGATGTGGAATTAAAATGTGTGGCCACTGGGAGATCCTGCTTTCTCTGGCGGACAGAGTGTAGGTGTTCAGCAAAGCGGTCTCCCAGTCTGCGTCGGGTCTCGCCAATATATAAAAGACCACATCGGGAGCACCGGACGCAGTATATCATCCCCGTCGACTCACAGGTGAAGTGTTGCCTCACCTGAAAGGACTGTTTGGGGCCCTGAATGGTGGTAAGGGAGGAAGTGTAAGGGCATGTGTAGCACTCACTTAGGCTGCACTGAGAGCATCTTCCAACACCATGATCTCTGCTGTCCAGAAAAACAAGGGCATAATATGCACAGGAGACTTACCACCTCAAGGATCCCCTCCAAATTGCATACCCTCTTGACTTGCACATTCACTCAGTGGCCACTTTGTTTTTAAGTACTCTAGTACAACTGCTCGGTAATGCAAAGATATAATCAGCCAATCATGTAACAGCAACTCAATGCATACAAGTATGCAGACATGTTCAAGAAATTCAGTTGTTGTTCAGACCCAGCAGCAGAATGGGGAAGAAACGTGATCTAAGTGACTTTGACCGTGGAATAATTGTTAGAGCCAGAGGGGTGGGTTGAGTATCTCAGAAATTGCTGATCTCCTGGGATTTTCACACACAACATTCTCTAGAGTAGGGGTTCCAAACCTTACCCTATAAGACCCCTACCTTATAAGCGGTCGGTAGATCCCAGGTTGGGAACCCCAGCGTCAAGGGTTTACAGAGAATGCTGCAAAATAAAAATTATCTAGTAAGTTGCAGTTCTGTGGGTAAAAACATCTTTTCAATGAGAGAGGTCAGAGGAGAGTGGCTGGACTGGTTCAAGCTAACAGGAATTGAAATGACTTGACCTTATTTCTTACATCCTTCACATACATGAGGAGTAAATATCTTTACATCACATCTCTGTCTAAATGTGCAATGTGCAATCATAATAATTTATAATAAATAGAACAGTCAATGTTACATAGAAATATACTCAAATCAGCTGGAGTTTATCACTCTGATGGCCTGGTGGAAGAATTTATTCTGGAGCCTGTTGGTCCTAGCTTTTATGCTGTGGTACCATCTCCCGGATGGTAGCAGCTGGAATAGATTGTGGTTGGGGTTACTCGGGTCCCCAATGATCCTTTAGACCTTTTTTTCACACCTGTCTTTGTAAATATCCTGAATCACGGACAACTACAGATGCGCTGGACTGTCCGCACCTGTCCTGTAGATAAGGGAAGTACAGTTCCCATTCCAGTCAGTGATGCAGCCAGTCAGGATGCTGTCAGTTGTGCCCCTGTTGAAAGTTCTTAGGATTTGGGGGCCCATACCAAACTTCCTCAACTGTCTGTGGTGAAAGAGGTGCTGTTGTGCTATTTTCACCACGCAGCTGGTGTGTACAGACCACGTGAGGTCCTCGGTGATGTGGATGCCGAGGAACTCCAGATACATTGATGTCAATAAGGGTTAGCCCATCTCCATTCCTTCTGTAATCCACAACCAGCTCCTTTGTTACGTTGAGAGAGAGGTTGTATTCTTGACACCACTGTCAGAGAGATGACTTCTTCCCTGTAGACCATCTCATTATTTTTTGAGATAGTAACTCAAATAACCGTGCGTTTCAATAGAGGTGTGTAGAAGAGCAGGCCACCAAGTCTTCTCAAGTACATACTAGCCTTACCCATTATAACCTGATCCCAGAAGTAAACAATAAATAGCAAAGCAGCATACGCAAAATGCTGGAGTCCTGCTGAAGGGCCTCACCCCGAAACGTCGACTGTACTCTTTGCCATAGATGCTGCCTGGCCTGCTGAGTTCCTCCAGCATTTTGTGTGTGTTGCTTGGATTTCCAGCACCTGCAGATTTTCTCTTGCTTGTGAATTCATAACAAAGCATCCTTTCAATGGTTGTAAGTTGTTGGTCCACATTCACCAAGTCTGAAGCCTTTCAAAAGATGAAGAGGTTAGTTTCATGTCACCTCCTCCACAACAGTTGAGCACCTTTGCTCCGTCCACCATTGAGGCAGGATTTCCCAGTGGCCATGCATTTTAATTCTACTTCTCATTCCCATTCCAACATGTCAGTCCATGGCCTCTTCTACTGTCACAATGAGACCACACCCAGGCTGGAGGAGCAACACCTCAGATTCTTTCTTGGTGGCTTCCAACCTGATGGCAGGAAAATTGATTTCTCTGACTCTTGGTCTATTTCTCTCTACTCCCTCTTCTCTCCTATTCCATTCACAATTCTGGCTCGACTCCTGCCTTTTCCCCTCCTCCTCATCTGCCCATCACCACCCTCTGGTGCCCCTCCATCCTTCCCATCCTCCCATGGTTCACTCTCCTCTCTTATCAGATTCCTTCCTGTTCAGCCCTTTACCCTTAACACTTCCACCTTCCACTTAATCCCCCTCCCCCACCCACCTTCCCCCCTCCGCCATTTTCTTAGTATAGCTTCTGCCCCCTTCCTTTCCAGTCCCGATGTCAGGTCTCGGTCCGAATCATTGACTGTTCTTTATCGATCGAGGCTGCCTGACCTGCTGAGTTCCTCCAGCACTTTGTGTGTTGCTGTGGATTTCCAGTATCTGCAGAATCTCTTGTGGTCGTGCTTATGTGTCACACATAAATCGAAAGATCTAAACACACAGTGTAATGCCTTGTTTGCGTCAATGGCCAGCACAATCCGAATTTGTACTGGGAGCAGCCCAGAAGTGTGCCGTGCTTTCAGCCAACATAGCATGCTCCCAACCTACTAAGCCTAAGTCTTTGGAACGTGGGAAGAAACCGGAGCACCTGAGGAAACCCATGCAATCACACAAACTCCTTAACAGAGAACAGTGGGATTTGAACCCCGATCAAACATAACTGGTAGAAAATTGAGACAAACACCCATTCTTTTTAAAAGCACGTGTCTCTTTTAAATCTCTTCTATGTATGCATCTTTATTTATGTATGTAACCAGGTTACCAGGCCACCAACTTTATTAATGGGGGTGTTATTACCTCTGTTAATATGTATTAATGGGGGACAAAGAAATAGCAGGCGAACTTAATAAGTATTTTGTGTCATTCTTCACTGTGGAAGACACTAGCAGAATCCCAGGAATTCAAGAATATCAGGGGGCTGAAATGAGTATAGCTGCTTATTACTAAGGAGAAGGTGCTTGAGTAGCTGAGAAGTCTGAAGACAGTTTATTCATCTGTTCATCTGGACCAGATGGACTAAACCCCAGGGTTCTGAAAGAGGTAGCTGAAAAGATAGTGGACACATTAATAATGATCTTTCAAGAATCACTTGAAGGGAGGGAGGCAGAAGAAAATAAATTATAGGCCAGTTATCCTGACTTCAGTGGTTGAGAAGATGTTGGAGTCCATTATTAAGAATGAGGTTTTGGGGTATTTGGAGTCACATGATAAAATAGGCCAGAGTCAGCATGGTTTCCTGAAGGGGACTTCTTGCCTGACAAATCTGCCCAAATACTTTGAGGAAATAACAGGCAAGTTAGACAAGGAGAGTCAGTGATTGTCATTTGCTAGGATTTTTAGAAGGTCTTTAACAAGGTGCAGATCATGATGCTGCTTAACAAAATAAGAGCCCATCATGGTATGACAGGAAAGATACTAGCATGAACAGAAGATTGGCTGACTGGCACGAGGCAAAGAGTGGAAATAAAGGGGCCCTTTTCTGGTTTGCTACCGAATTAATGGCTTTGTAGCCAAGTTTGCTGACTATTAGAAGATAGGATGACGGGCAGGTAGTGTAAGGAAGCAGGGATCTGCAAAAGAACTTGGTAGATTAGGAGATGGAATATAGTGTAGGGAAGTGTGTAGTCATGCACTTTGGTAAATGAATCAAGGCGTAGACTATTTTGTAAATGGGGAGAATATTCAAACATCAGAGATGCAAAGGGGCTTGGGAAGTCCTCGTACAGTATTCCCTAAAAGTTAACATGCAGATTGATTTGGTGGTAAGGAAGGCAAATGCAATGTAAGCATTCATTTTTGAGAAGACTAGAATAAAAGGTAAGGATGCAGTGCTGAGGCTTTATAAGACATTGGACAGACCGCCCTCAGGGAACTCTGAGCAGGTTTGGATGCCTTATTTAAGAAAGAGGTGCTGGCAATGGTTGGCGTCCAGAGAAGGTTCATGAAAATGATTCTGTGAATGAAAGTTTAACATATGAGGAGCGTATGGTGGCTCTGGGCCTATACTCGCTGAAGTTTAGAGGGAAAAGTGGGCATCGCATTGAAACCTATTGAATTTTGAAAGGCCTAGAGAGAGTAGGTGTGGAGAGAATGTTTCCTATAGTGGGAACAGAGGTAAGGAGGAATATTGTTAGCCAGAGAGTAGTTAATCTGTGGACTGTTCTGTCATAGACTGTGGTGGAGGACAAGTCCGCGGCTATATTTAAGACGGAAGTTGATTGTTTCCTGATCGGGAAATAGCTATCTATTTATTTATTTATTATTTATTATTATTATTATTTGTTTATTTGTAGTTGTATAGTTTGTCTTTTGTAAATTGGTTGTTCATCAGTCTTCATTTGCATGTAGTTTTTCATTGACTCTATTGTATTTCTGAACTGTGAATTCCTACAAGAAAATGAATGTCAGGGTAGAATATGGTGACATGTACTTAGTTTGATAATAAATTTACTTATACTTTTTTGAGATTCTGGATATTTACTGGCATACTTTGTCTCACTTCTACTACCCCTTTTTGTTTAATTTTCCTTTTCTTATTCCATTGTATGCTCCGTAAGATTCAACAAAATCGTTACAGATTTATGAAAAAGAAATCCTGTCTGATTCATTTAATGGAGTTTGTTAATGATGATCCTGTAGAAGAGATAGTCAGTGGATGTGGTGTATTTAGATGGCAGTGTATACATGTTTTGACACTGAGGTACTGGGACTCATGATCAGAGATGTAACCTGGAGTTGTCGGGTGTTTTGGTTCTTTTAACATATGACACCCTCGCCCAGGCGACCCAGACAGGGCCGATCAGGCCCTGGCTTGTGTCCCAGCAGCACTGGTCTACAAGTCACAGCTTTTGATCCATAAGCATCTGGAGGTTTGCACAGCAGCTTCTGTGATGGTTTTGTTGGCTCTTTTTCTCTGCAGCCCACTTTATACCAGGGAGAGAGTGGCTTCTGCAGAGCAAGCAACCAGCAAAACCTTACCCCACCTGTAAAGGTTCACAACCTGCCTTCCACCCCGTCTCTGGCACTGCTCTACCAGCTCCTGGTAAAACTTACTTTGAACTGTATTTATTCTTTCCCAGTATCGTACATTGTTGGTGGTGCTTGCATTGTCTGCTGATGCATATAGGTTGGATTTGCTAAAGGTGACAGATCTCCTTCCTTGAATCACATAGGTTTTGTTACAGCTCAGAATTTTTTTTTGATACTGACTTTCCTTTCCAGATTCATATACTAATAAACTTCACACCTACCAGATTGAGATATGAACATATGTCGTGACAGAGAAGAACCTGTTCCAGCAACACTGCAGAACAGTAACCGTTATTCAGGTGTCTCACCAACCACATTAAGCAAGCGTTCTCAAGTTTTATTTCACAGTCCGCAAAACAGAAGCGGCAGCAGATCAACCTTGAATTAATTAAAAAAAACTTATTTCTGTGACCGTACACAAATCATGATTCCTGTCCTGCTGGGGATAACACTGTATTGTTTTACAGTAACTTTCAGCAAGAAATTTAATGGAAGTGGAAACTCTTGGGAACGCTAAAGTGTCCCAATGAAGACCATGTGAGAACCTGATAGAGCCTGCTATTCTTTCTAACCAGAGCATTAAGAATAAGATATGGCTTTAATAATGGCAAGTGATGGGGATGCATGTACAGTGTTACACAGAATTCCTGCTGTGTTTTCCTTTCTTACCCCTAGATGCCTTCTTTTTGAAACCTCATCAAATTTGTACTTAAATTTACTGTGATCATTGAGACTGGCTCTTTCCAAACCTGAAGAGAGGTGGGGAAAACAACTGAAATTTGTTGTCAAACTACGTATATGTCACGATATACTATCCTGAGATTCATTTCCTTGTGCAACTAGGTCCTTGATTTCCTCAATTGCAGACCCCATTCTGTATGGATTGTTTTCACAGTAGAACAAAAATTACAATAGAATCAATGAAAAGCTCTGTTGGCTATTTAAAGTTCAAAGTTTATTATCAAAATACATACACGTTACCTTTTACAACCCTGAGATTAATTTTCTTATGGGTATACCTAATGTGTGTTGTATCCAACAATGACAAGACATGGGAGCAGAATAAGGCCATTCAGCCCATCGAATCTGCATCACCATTCCATCATGGCTGATTCCTGATCCCATTCAAACCCATGCACCTGCCTTCTCACCACATCCTTTGGTGCCTTGACTGATCAGGAAACGATCAACTTCCTTTTTAAATATAGCCACGGACTTGTCCTCCACCACACTCTATGACAGAACATTCCACAGATTAACTGCTCTCTGGCTAACAACATTCCTCCTTACCTCTGTTCGTATCCGAATCTACTTCATAATCAATCTTGACCCTCCCTCCTTCTTAGCTCTTAACCTGCTATTGTTCCTTTCATCTATCTGTTTGTCTAAGAGAATTTTAAATGTCTGTAATGTATCAGCCTCCACCACTGCCCCCAGCAGTCTATTCCAGGCACCCACCTCTCTCTGTGTGAAGATCGTACCTCTGACATTCCGCTGAAACTTTCCACCACTCACCTGAAAGGATGTCAAAAAAGTACATCTGGTTTGGGTGTTTATCTGGCCTAGTGTGGAGTAACTCAAGACCCCAGTTAATGTCAGTTGTCCCTTTATTGTTCTCTGAAATGACTTATAGACCAGAGCGTTGTGAAGATATCAGAATCATCGGAAGTTAGTACTGGGAACGAAGAGCAGGAATGAGAATTGAAAATGAGACAAGTGATTTTGTCTAGATTAAGAGGGGAGTCAGATAGGGTTCTGTTCTCTCAGCCTGTCTAATCAACTTTTATAGCGAGAAGAGTCTAGGAGAAATTAGCAGTATTCCAGGCTTGATAATTGGTGGATACTTTTTCAACAATCTACAATACACAGCTGACACCATGTTGATAGCTACTTCTAAAGAGAAGCTCCAAAGAAACCTAAAGATAAAGTAGTTGAAGAAAGTGCCAAGAGGGATTGACCATCAACTGTAAGAAGACCAAATGTATAGTTGTCATAAAGAAGGAAGAAAAGTAGAAATGAGGACTGAAACAAAACAATTAAACAGACATGGAAGCACAATAACATCTGATGGTTGGGATGATGTTGAAAATAAAAGGAGGATTGGGATTGCTAAATGGCACGTTCAGGCATTTGAGCAAGATACTAAAGAATAATATAATTTCTGTGGGTATGAAACTCAGTGTTTCAGTGCTACGTTCATCCCACACTAACATATGGAAGCGAATGTTGGACAATATCAAAGCAAAATGAATCTGCAGGAATGTGGTTTTTAAGAAGAATGGCAAAAATATTGTGGAAGGATGGAGTAACAAATGAGGAACTGCTGTGAAAAGCCGGCAAAAGAAGAGAGCTGATATCATCAATCAGGAAGCGGCAGCTGGAATTTCTGGGATATGTACTAAGGAAGCAGAAGCTCGAACATCTTTCAGTGACGGGAAAGATTGATGGAAGAAAAAGTCGTGGTCAGCAGTGCATGGCATTCATGAGTTACGTCAAGGGATGAACAGGCAAGAGTTTGAAGAGCTGATTAGAGCTTCTCAGATTAAAGACAGATGGAAGACCATGATCATACGACATGGCATATAATGATGATGATGTTGTGAAGAAGACCATGATAAACAATGAGCCACCATCTTGTTGAACTGATGAGCAAGGAAAGGGCCTGATTTGCCCCTTTTGTCTTATACTCATCTCCATTTTCTTCCAGGCAGTCAGGGATGGGCAATGAATAAACACGAGATTCTGCAAATGCTGGATATCCAGAGTAACACATAACTGAATGCCGTCTTAACTGAAACTTCAGCTTAGGAAAATGTTGAATAGGTTGGCACTTTATATCCTGAAGCATAGGAAATGAGGGGAGATTTGATAGAGGTACACAAAATTATGAGGGATATAGGTAGGGTAAATGCAGGTAGACTTTTTCCACTGAGGTTGGGTGGGACCAGGGTAACACAAACAAATGCTGGAGGAACTCAGCAGGTCAGGCAGCATCTGTGGAGGGGAATAAACAGCCAGTATTTCAGGCGAGACACTTCATCGTGTTTGAAAAGGGAGGGGGAGGAAGCCCAAGTAAGAAGGTTGAGGGGAGGGAAGGGAAGAAATACAAGCTAGCAGGTGATAGGTGAAGTCAGGTGAGGGGGGGTGTGGGTGAGGGGAGATAAAGTGAGAAACTGGGAGGTGATAAGTGGAAAAGGTAAAGGGCTGAAGAAGAAGGAAAAGGGAGGAGAACCATGGAAGAAAGGGGAAGACGATGGGCACCAGGGTGGAGATGAGATGTCATAAGTTAGAGTAGAAAGGCGAGATATTTAAGGGGAACCTGAGGGGGAACTTCTTCACTCAAAGGGTGGTGTGAATAAGGAACGAGCTGCCAGTGGATGAGGTGGATGCGGAGGTGATTTTGACATTTAGGAGACATTTGGGTAAGTACATGGATTGGAAGGGTTCGCAGGTGTATGGTTCAGGTGCTGATCAATGGGACTAGGCAGAGTAGTGGTTTTGCGCAGGCTAGACGAGCCTGTTTCTATGCTGTTGTGCTCTATCACTCTGTGACTGAGATTCTTCAACCTTCTGAATTAACGTAAATGCATATTTTGGTGAGGCATCAAATTAAAAGATTCTGAGGTGGAATGTAAAAGATCTGAAATATTTGGTAGGGTAAAAAAAAAGTATGAAAACAAAGCTCTCTGCCTGGATGTGACACTGACCTTCCTTATCTCAAAATAAAGTTTTCTGCGTTCTGCGTGGCGCAAGTGACTTTGTTACTCCCTTCCAAAGTGTTGCAGAAACAAAATATAAACTGTTTCTCTTCCCACAGATGCTTGGAAGGATTTCAAGAGATAGATTTAGTTTACACAGGGAGAGGTGGGTGTATGGGACGCCCTGTCAGGGGTGGAGGTAGAGGCAGATGCGTTAAGAGACATTTAAGAAACTCTTAGATAGGCACATAGATGAAAGTAAACTGGAGGGCAATGTAGGAGGGGATAGGTCTATTGATCTTGGGGTAGATTAAAATTCAAAGTAAATTTATTATCAAAGTACATATATTTCACCGTATACTACTCTTTCAGATTCATTTTTGTGGGCATTCACAGTAAATACAAAATACAGTAGAATCAATGAAATATTACATATAAAGGCAGAGAAACAACCAATGGGCAAAAGACATCAAATTGTCAATACAAAAATAAAAACAAAGTAATGATAACAGATAAATAAGTAATAAATAATATTTAGAACATGTGTTATAGAGTCCTTGAAAGTGAGTCCAGTCCACAGGTCATGGAATCAGTTTAGTGTTGGGGGTGAGTGAAGTTATCCACTCTATTTCAGGAGCCGGATGGTTGAGGGCTAATACTGCTCCTGAAAAGGTCAGCACACAATCTCACGCAGAAGGGCCTGTACTGCACTGTACTGTTCTATGTTCTACAGCTGATCTGCTGAGTTTTTTTAGTTTCAGTTTCTGATCTTGATTCTCATTTTGATCATCTCCTTCTGTATAGGCCCTGCCCCATGGATACACGGCCTACAGCACTCCAATGTCTCTGCAGCAGCAGGTTGGCACCAGCGTGCTGTCACCGGGCTACAGCGCCAGACCGTACCCGACTGCTCACTCAAACCCGGCCCTTATGGATCGCATCCGGCAAATACAGCAACAGCCCAGTGGCTACATTCACCAGCAGGCCTCCCCGTACCCCTCCAATCCTCAGGGCACTCAGCGGTAAGTACTGTTTAGCTTGTTGCTTCGCATTACAGGTTTAGGTAAATCTTACCACCCCTCAATACAGGTAGGAAAACATTCTACTATATGTATTTCTGGAATGAACTAAACGCGGTTTTCCATCATATCCGACGATGACAGGAAACCTGTGTGGGAAAGTCATTGCACTGGGACAGTTCCACTCTCTCGACCTCAAAAGTCCAAGTCCAGTGGTACAAACAAACTTCACAAACTGGGGTCTTCTTTGGTTGCAGTGGATGACTATGACGTCTTCTGCGCCTGGTCATGCCCTTCGCTCTCCACGGAGCATTGCAGTACCGCCTTCCTGGCCTTTGGATCTTACTGTAGGTCTCATCTGCTTAGTCCGCTGACTTTGCATGCTAGGACAGGCATGCCCCTGTCTCACCAGGGTATGAGGTCACTGGCTACCCTCATATGGTTCAGCCTGCCTGTCAAAGTGGCGTACCAGGAGTCTGGCAGCTGACACATGCATACAGCTACTTGGAGCTAGGTGAGAGCTGGGTGTCCAGTGGGGACCGAAGGTGAGTGGGCTGTACCCGAATGGACACAAGAAGCCCCTTCACCAGATCTGGACACCTCATACACCCAAAGTAAGTGAACCAGTACCTTCTGAATTATTGCATGATTTTACAATCAGCAATTTGCCCTCTGGCAATTTTTTTTTATGAAGCAGATTTCACATCTGTCTTCCGGTCCTCGGCTAGTACGCTTCTTTAACAAACTACACAGAAGAAGCAGGGTTACGATGGATCCATTCTGAGCTACAGACCTGTTTCCTATTCTGTGACTTCTATGTTTCCCAATGGTTTTTGCCATCCCAGTTCCATTCCATGATAGTTTATATCTGATAAAATGATACGTGTGAGTAATTGGAATTGGTTTATTATTGTCACATGTACGGAGACACAGTGAAAGACTTGTTTGCATGCCATTCATTCAGACAATTTCAAATTGTTTGGTGTGATTTCATAGGTTTTTTGGTGCAAGGGGATTTGGGGTTTGATGTCCTTGCTGGTTGCAGAATTTGGTTTTATATTGGGAAGGGTTGATGTTCTTGTTGCCATTTGCATGGATTTTTTTTCCACATGGAGACTTCATGATTGTGTTGCCATTTGTGAGATTTGTGGGGTTTTTTGTGCAGGGAGGGGGTGATATTTTTCTTTGAATCACTTCCATGGTTTTCTTTGTTTCCTGGCTAGCTGGAGAAGATGAATCTTGGATGTATATTGCATACATACTTTGATAATAAATGAACCTTTGAACAATAGTATGTTCAGGAAGTACAAGGCAGAACAATAGCAGATTGCAAAATAAAGTGATATGGTTACAAAGAAGGTGCAGTGCGTGCAGAGAGCAAGGTGTAAGGCCACAAGGAGGAAGATTGCGAGACCAACAATCCATCTTATTGTACCAGGAGACTGTTGAATAATCCTATGGGAGTAGGATAGATGCTCTCCCTGTGTCTGGTGGTATGTGCTTTCAGGCTTCTGTGTCTTCTGCCCGAAGGGAGGAGGGAGAACAGAGTGGCTTCTTCATTTATGTTGTCTCCTTTACCGAGGCAGTGAGAAATGTAGACAGAGTTCATAGGGAGGAAGTTGGTTCCTGTGATATGCTAAGCAGTGTCCACATCTCCCTATAGTTTCTTACGTTCACAGGCAGAGTGGTTGCCATGCCGAGCCGTGATGCATCCAGATTGGATGTTTTTCATGGTGCATCTATAAGAGTTGGTGAGGCTGAAAGTGAACATGCTATATTTCCAGCATCTGCAAGTCTCTTGGATTTCACCAGACCCTCTCTCCACATCACCTTTTACGTTAGAGATGAACTTTTGAGAGCGTTGAAAGCTTCACGTTCCTAGGAGTGAACATCATCAATAGCCTGTCCTGTCCAACCATGTTGACATCATGGCCAAGAAAGCTCACCAGTACCTCAACTTATTCAGGAGGCTAAAGGGAATTCAGTAAAAATCCACCCAGTCCAAGCATTGGCAAATCAAATTTGGTACAGTGTTTGTTTTGTGACATATCTGATTATAATTCCCATGGAAATTGATGAAGAAAGGTATCAGGCAGGGATGAAACTGGCCTTCCTGTGTTCCTTGGGGCTGCAGCATCTGCTGAGTTTCTCTTGTTTGTGATTGGATTCTTGCCCATCCTTTCTTCAAGGAGTGAGTTTACAGTGATGTCCTTAGTATAGGTTATGCTGATGTGGTAACCAGCTTCAATAATCATGGGTGTGACTAATAGTATGTCTGGTCAGTTCAGCAGTGTTACGAGGTACTTCTGCGACCCAGTGTATTGGTTGCATTATTAAGTCATATCTGCCATGTTCTCCGGCACAGGCTTACCCATCAACCACTGCAGCAGAGCGCTTTGATGGCAGCTGGCCTTGAACATGTGACATCAGGCCCCCATGCAAACCTGGGCACAGTGCAACTCTCTCAAGAACAGATGCGACAAAGGCAGCAGCAGCTACGACAGCAGCGGCTCCTGCAGGTGAGATTTGGTATTGTACCCTGTGTAATTGTGTGCTGTTGAGCAATGTTATCCCTTTAGTTTTTAACTGGAAAACAAATCTGAGTCACAGAGTTATAGAACAGCACATCTTAGAGATAAGCCATTTGGCCCATCCAGTCAATGCTGAACTGTTATTCTGCCTAGTCCCATCAACCTGGACCATAACCCTCCATACCCCTCTTTTCATTCACTGAAAACTCCCAACGTATCTTCAAAGCTGTAACATTTGTCTGACTACGTAACTGCAATAACAAAGTTGCACTAAACCCAGGGGGGCCATAAGGCATGGGAGCAGAATTAGGCCAATCAATCCATCAAGCCTGCCCTGTCATTCGATCACAGCTGATTTGTTTTACCCTCTCAACTCCATTCTCCTACTTTTCCATTTGACACGCCGACTAATCAAGAACCTATTCACCTCTATTTCAGGTATACCCGATGGTTTGGCCTCCACCGCCATCAGTGGCAATGAAATCCACAGGTTTACTACTCATCTGCCCCTTTCCTTCATTAGTCATGAGACTTTTCATTGAATATTAAACAACAGCATTAAAAAAGTGAAATACATGCAATATATTCCCTTTTCACACTCCCCCACCTGTAGAATATATTTTAATATTAAGAAAAAGAAACTATATATTCATCAAAAGTCAAAGTGAATATTCATCATTGTCTGCTTGCTCTGTGCATCAACTAAAATTTAATATAAAATTTCCCGCTTGCAGTTCACACAGAGAAACCTTTTATTTCATTGTGGATTGACTAGATGCTCCTCACTGTGAATCGAAACAGGCTTTCAGCATTTCTGTACTGTGCTCCCACACCGAGCGCCACGGTAGCCTCACAGTTAGCGTGGCGCTATTGCATCTGTGGCATCAGAGTTCAGTTCCAGTGTCCACTGTAAGAAGTCTGTTCATCCTTCCCATGAACCCATGTTTTTCCTCTGGTTTCCTCCCACAGTCCAGAAATTTACTGGTTGCTCATTGTAAATCGTCCTGTGATTAGGCTAGGGTTAGATAGGTGGGTTGCTGGGTGATGAGGCTCATTTGGGCCAGAAGGGCCTGTTCCACACTGTATCTCTAAATAAATAAAATAAAATAAAAATTAAGTACTCTCCAATGGGCATTTCACTCTTTTTTGGTTAAACCTTGAACCTATCACTCATACCATAATGGCTCCTCCATATGATTTTGTTTGGAAAATTGAATACATTCTACAGCATTCTCAAAAATAACAATCAAATAATTATAAAATCTTGTTAGTATTGTTTATAAATATTATGGGGAATATTAATATTATCTGCTTTCCTTCTTCACGCTCATTCATTCATTATGAGCCATCTTTAAAGACATGGGCAATCATGTCCTTTCCGTGAGCATGATTGTTCTTGGAATTTTTTCTACAGGAGTGGTTTGCCATTGCCTTCTTCTGGGCAGTGTCTTTACAGGATGGGTGACCCCAGCCATGATCAATGCTCTCCAGAGGTTGTCTGTCTGGTGTTGGTGGTTGCATAACCAGGACATGTGATATGCACCAGCTCTGCATACTACCATCCTCCCATAGCATCACATGATCCTGATTGTTTGGGGGGGGGGGGGTCGCTAAGCAGGTGCTACAACTTGCGCTAGGGTGACCTGCAGGCTAACAGAGGGGAGGAGCACCTTACACCTCCTTTGGTAGGGACGTATTTCCACCCCACCACTCAGTGTGATTGATAAGATCACGGATTCAGAAAAGTGAAAGGTTGCTTGAGCATAATTGCTGATGTGGTACTCATGTTGGTGCAGTTGACAGTTATTCAGTCATGCTGATTTTCCATAAGCTTACCATGCCAGGGAGCTTTTGCTAACCAGGAAGATCTGGCACACAATTTTCCACAATGTGATACTCGGTTTCTATGCGTGGTTTGCAGTCCTAGAATTACTGCTGTTGGATCCCATATTTCAGATTTTATTTCAACCAGCTATGTACTTTTTCCATTTCTTTTAAGCTATTGCTAGTTATCCCCATTGCATAACTACTGCAGAATTTGGAAGGGTTTAAAGAATCCATCCAAAACTACAACCTAATACATTAGTTGGGCTAAGTTACGATTGAAGTGACTGTTAGTAGTTAGCTTGTGTCCAAATCAAGAGCAAAGAAATCCGTGAGATTGGAATAACAAACTTCTTGCACTTCCACCAATTCCGAAGAGGATTAAACCTCCACGTTTCCCTACTTACTCTGGGATAATATTTGGAAAAGGAAAAGTTCCAATGTAAATTTCTCTTATTTTTCCACTTCCTGCAAAAACAACTCCTTGGAATTCCTCTTGCTGAAATTCAACTTTTCCTGGCACAACAAGTGTGCAGACTTCTTCTGTGAGAGGAAGATATTCATTCATTGAGTTATGTTGGGTGTTCATCATTTTCATTTGCCAGCAGAACTCCTCAGTTTACAATTCTTAGCATCCCTATGTTATCCAACTGTTGCAGTCCATCAAGGGTTGCATATACCCCCACTCAGTAAAAATGATACATCAAGCCATAAAAATATCAGCTGACCAGAAAACCTTGTCAAATGATGAAGCTGGAAGAGATGACATTAAGGAAAAATCTGGGGAGAGAGGATTTGCAGAGTGCAGCCCTCTAAAGCAAAAGTGACAGATGCCAATGAAGGCCATAGGGAATAGCCAAAGGACGTGATGACCATTTGGTATTACAGAGCAAGGGTAAATGTACTTTCCAGTTCATACAAGAGCACTATTTTCTTTATAGATATTGGTTTATTATTATCACATGCAATAAGACACTGTAAGATTTCACTTACCTCAACACTGAAGTGATCACTGAACACAACCTATGGACTCACTTTCAGGGACTCTACAACTCATGTTCTCAGTATTACTTATTCAATATTATAAGACCGGAAGAAGTAGGATTAGAATTAGGTTATCTAGCCCATTCAGTCTGCTGCACCAATCCACAGATTCAACAGTCCCTGGCTAAAGAAATTCTTCCTCATATCTGTTCTTCAAGATGAACAGAGGAAAGTTGATACAACCATGGCTAACAAGAGAAGTCTATGCCAACATAAAAGCCGAAGAGAGAGCATATAATAGAGCAACGATTAATGGGAAGTTGGAGGATTGGAAGCCTTTAAAAACCAACGGAGGGCAACTAAAAAAGTAATTAAGAAGGTAAAGATGGAATACAAAAGTAAGCTAGTCAATAATATTAAAGAGGATACCAAAAGTTTCTTCAGATACATAAAGTGTAAAAGAGAGGAAAGAGTAGATATCGAACCACTGGAAAATTATACTGGAGAATAGTGGTGTTGGACAGGGCTTTGTGTTGGGACCAAATCTTTTTACATTATATGTTAATGATATGAATGATGGGATTGATGGTTTGTTGCAAAGTGTGTAGACAAGACAAAGATAGGTGGAGGAGCGGAAAGTTTTGAGGAAGTGGAGAGGCTACAGAAGGACTTAGACAGATTAGGAGAGTGTGCAAAGAAATGGCAGATGGAATACAGTGTCGAGAAATGTGTGATCATGCTCCTTGGCAGAAGAAATGGAAGGGTTGATTATTTTCTAAATGAAGAGAAAATACAAAAAGCTGAGCTGCAAACGGAACTTGGACTACTTGTGCGGGATTTCGTAAAGGTTCATTTGCAGGTTGAGTCTGCGGTGAGGAAAATAAATACGATGTTACCATTCATTTCAAGAGGACTAGAATATAAAAGCAAAAATGTAATTTGAGACTTTATAAAGCACTGGTGAGGCTTCACCAGGGGTATTTTGAGTAGTTTTGGGTCCCTTACCTTAAAAGAGATGTGCTGACATTGTAGAGGGTTCAAAGGAGGTTACCTGAGAAAAAGGCCTTGATAGAGTAGATGTGGAGAGGATGTTTCCTGTGGTGGGAGAGTCTAAGACAAGAGAACACAGCCTCAGAATAGAGAGTCGTTTTTTTTAGAACGGGGGTGAGGAGGAATTTATTTAGCCAGAGAGTGGAGAATCTGTGGAATTCTTTGTTGTAGAGGCCAAGTCTGTATGCATAGTTGATTGGTCAGGGTATGAAGGAATACAGGGAGAGGGCAGGATACTGGGGCTGAGAGGAAAAATGGATCAGCCATGATGAAAAGGCAGAGAAGACTGGATGGACCCAATGGCCTAGTTCTGCTCCTATGTCTTATGGTCTTCTGGTTGTATCCCACAAACTGTACGAAACACTTTCGCTGGAGCTATTCTCACTACACTAGTATGCCCTAACAGATGAGGAATGAACAAAAATTAAACAACTTAGGAGATAGTTTACCTCGCCTAAGCCTGGTGAGTCATAGCGACTCTAAACCCTGGCACACTAAAAGGAACGGCCGCTCCGCCTGCACTTGCGTTATTTTTATTTTCCCTTTCTAATGAATCCCTCTCTTTGATTGGTCACAGCCCAACTTTGAGAAAGTGTTGTGAAGCTCTGCCTTTTAAATCTTGATGGCAGACCTGATTGAAAAGGTAGTTCTATTTACGCACTCCCTCTCATTGATTGGTCACAACAGAAGACCACGAATGTTTGTTTTTGTTTTGTATTTGTACAACTTGCCTTCTCTTGGACCACGGTTAATTGTCAGTTTTTGTCTGTGTAGTTCTGTATTGATTCTAATGTATTTCATTGTCCTACTTAGACTGCCTGCAAGGAAATGAATCTCAGGGTTAGATATATGGTGTATGGTATATGGTGACATACTGTATAGAGTGGCATACTATATATGTACTTCGAAAATAAATTTATTTTGAACTTTGAACATTCATAGATAATGATTTCAAAACATAAGCATTTAGAGGAAAAACATGCAAAAATGATAAAATGCAGATTACACACAAAATATTAAAGGAACTCAACAGGTCAGGCAACATCTATGGACAGAAGTAAAGAGTCCGTGTTTTAGGCTGAGACCCTTCATCAGGACTAGAAAGGAAGAGGCAGAGCCAGAATAAGAAGGTGGGAGAAGGGAGAGGAGTACAAGTTGGCAGGTGAGAGGTAAGATCAGGTGAGTGGGAAAAGGGGGATGACATAAGAAGCTGGAAGGTGATAGGTGGAAGAGATAAAGGGCTGAAGACAGTGGAGCATGAGAGAAGGGGAAAGGAGGAGGAGAACCAGAGGGAGGTGACGGACAGGTAATGAGGATGCAGAAGAGGAAGAGAAGGGGTGAGAGGGTAACCAGAATGGGGAATGGAAAAGAGAGAAGAAAGGAAAAGAAACAAAGAAGGGAGTGGGGAAATTACTGGAACTTAGAAAAATCAATGTTTGGAGGCTGCCCAGACAGAGTATGACATGTTGGTCCTCATATTTTTAGATATTTTTAGGAAGGAACAGAATGCAAATGATACCTAATAAAGTGGCCACTGGGTGTATATTCATGGTCTTCTGCTACTGTAGTCCATCCACTTCAAGGTTGTAACACGTGGTTATTTGAATTACTGTTGCCTTCCTGTCAGTTTGAACCAGTCTGGTCATTCCCTCTGACCTCTCTTATTAACAAGGCATTTTCATCCACAGAACTGCCACTCACTGAATATAGTTTTTGCTTTTTGCACCATTCTCTGTAAAATCCAGAGACTGTTGTGCATGAAAATCCCAAGAGATCAACAGTTTCTGAGATCCTCAAACCACCCTATCTGGCACCAACAATTATTCCACAATCACAATCACTTAGATCACATTTTTCTCCATTCTGATGTTGTTCTGAATGACAACTGAACCTCTTGACCATGTCTGCATGCTTTTATGCATTGAGTTGCTGCCACATAATTGGCTGATTAGATAGTTTGCATTAACGAGCAGGTGTACAGATGTATCTAATAAAGTGACCACTGAGTGTAGATCTTCTATGATTCTCTGACATTGGAATTCAACAATAACTGGCTGTGCCTGTTTGACAGATGCAGCAGCAACAGCAGCAACAACAGAGTCAGCAGGCATTAGGAATTCAAGCCGTGCAGACACAGCAAGCACTGGTAAGCAAGCAACTAATTAAATATTTCTACAAAGAGTTCTCTAATACCTGTTCTCAAAATAGTTCACCTTTTCATTACAGTTTATTTTACAGATTTGAGGGCAGAAATATTTTAATAAGACTTTTTTGAGGGGGAAAAGCTTATAATTTGCTGGAATGTCAAACTTGAATGCAGAATAGAGGGTTAACTTGCAAGGTTTTAGCAGTGTGGAGGAACAGAGGGATCTTGGGGTCCACATCCATAGATCTCACAAGTTGATAGGTTGGTTTACAAAGCACACGGTGTTCGGCCTTTATTAGTCAGGCGATTGAGTTCAAGAGCCATGAGGTAATGTTACAGCTTCTTTAAACTCTGGACAGACCATACTTGGAATATTGAGTTCATTTCTGGTCACTTCACTATAGGAAGGATGTAGAAGCTTTAGGGAGGGTGCAAAGGAGATTTACCAGGGTTCTTCCTGTATTAGAGGGGAAGGGAGGGAATGTCGACTCGACCATGAGAGGCCTGCGTCGGGCATTTTCATGCCTTACAAGGCGCAGATTGGAAGTCTGTGTGGGGCGCCACTCCTCGCACAAACTAGAGCAATGTGTGATTAAGTGCCTTGCTCAAGGGCACAAACACGCTGCCACAGCTGAGGCTCGAACTAGCGACCTTGAGATAACTAGACGAACACCTTAACTACTTGGCCACGTGCCCGACACGTGGAGACCATGTCTTTTGGGTTTTGGTTGAGCGAGCGGAGGCTCTGGGACTTTCCTGTCTGAAGCGAAGGAGGATGAAAGGTGACTTGCAAGATGGTAAGAGGCATAGACTGTGGATAGCCAGAGGCAGATAAGATGTCATAAGTTTAAGATGATTGAAGGAAAGTATAGGAGGAGATATCAGAGGTATGTTCTTTACACAGACAGTGATGTGTGCATGGAATGCCATGGCAGAGGTAATGGTAGAGGCAGATAAATTAGGGGAACTTAAGAGGCTTTTAGAGAGGTACATGGATAATAGAAAAATGGAGAGCTATGTAGGAGGGAAGAATTAGATGAATCTTGGAGTAGGTTAACATGTCAGCATAACATTGTAGGCCAAAGAGCCTGTACTGTGCTGTAATATTCTATGTTCTATGTTCTGTCTTTTTTTCTAAACCTTGACCTGGCTAAATTTTTATTGATGAAGGTGAGAGATCATATTAACAGCTAATACTGCACAAAGTGAATTTGTTTCCCTGTTGAGCATTTTCCTGTGCAAATATCTCTGAGGAAATTGCACTCGTTGAAGGTATTTTATTGTATGTCAGTACGCAAATGGGGTGTTACCTTTAATAGCGTGATGTGAAATACCAGTGGTATGGAGGAACACGGCAGAAATATTTGGAATTTGTGTCTGCTTTCCCCACTCCTCACTGCTCACCTTGTCAATTAACTTACTGAATACTCACAGGCTGAGTTGGTGGTTAGCATTCATTTCTGGAGGACTAGAATATAAATGCTAAAGATTAAAGGATATTTGCTTTATTTGTTACATGGACATTGAAACGTACAGTGAAATGCTTCATTTGCATCAACAACCAACACAGTCCAACGATGTGCTGGGGGCATCTGCAAGTGTGACTACGCTTCAGGCACCAGCATGTCTTGCCCACAACTTAGAAGCCCTAACCCATATGTTTTTTTAGAATGTGGGAGGAAACTGGAGCACCCAGAGAAACTCACATGCTCAGGAGAAGAATATACAAACTCCTTGTGGACAGTAGTAGGAACTGAACGTCAATCTTACAGCTTGCAATGTAAAGTGTTACACTAACCTCTGTGCTCCCATGCTGAGGGCTTATCAGGCATTGGTCAGACTGCATTCGGACGATCTTCAAGGAGCGATGCCTCAAAAAGGCAGCATCCATCATTGAGGAGCCCCATCACCGAGGATGTTCCCTCTTCTCATTGCTACCATCAGGAAGAAGGTATAGGAGCCTAAAGGCACACACTCAATGATTCAGGAACGGCTTCTTCCCCTCTGCCATCCAATTTCTGAATGCACATTGAACCCATGAACACTACCTCACTACATTTTTGCACTAATTTAATTTTTATGTTTATTGTAATATTGTAATTAATACTTTATTACGGTAATTCACAGTTTTATTATTATGTATTACAATATACTGCTACCATATAACAAATTTCATAACATATGCCGGTGATATTAAACCTGATTCTGATTGTGAGCAGTTTTGGGATCCATATCTAAGAAAGGATGTGCTGTCTTTGGATAGGGCCCTTTAGAGTTTTACGAGAATGATTCCGGAAATGAAAGGTTTTACTATGAGGAGCACCTGATGGCTCTGGGCCTGTACTCACTGGAGCTTAGAAGAATGAGTGGGGATCTCACTGAAATTTACTGAATATTGAAAACCCTAGATAGACCGGATATGGAAAGAATTTTCCATTTGTGGGAGACTAACACCGGAGAGCACAGACTCAGAGATGTGGAGGAATTTTTTTAGCCATAGAGTGGTGAATCTGTAGAATTCATTGCCACCTTTGGCTGTGGAGGCGAAGTCCTTCAGCTGCACACAGATTGGTAAATTGGTTTATTATTGTCACATGTACTAACGTACAGGTAAAAAGTTTATTTTGCTCACTGTCCATACAGATCATTTCCTCATATCAATGCACTGAGGAGCCTGAAGACCCATACTCAGTGTTTTAGGAACAGTTTCAACTGATTTCAAATTTCTGAATGGTCCATGAACACAACACAAGAGAATGTGCAGATGCCGAAAATCCAAAGCAACACACACAAATTCTGGAGGAACTCATCAGGTCTCGCCCCAAAACTTGGACTATTCTTTGATTTTCATACTTGCTGCCTGACCTGCTGAGCTCATCCAGCATTTTGTGTGTGTTGCTCACTATATTCTCTCTTTTTGCACACCTTATGTATTTATTTTATGCATTTTGTATTGTAAATTGTTGCATTGTACTGGTGCTACAAAACAATAAATTTCATGACATTTGTCCATGATAAAAAACCTGATTCTGATAGTGATTCTGTTCTGAGTCTGAACCCTTGTTCTCCCAATCTACCTCATCACGACCCCTTGTGCTTTATTTGCCAGCCTGTAGTTTCTCTGTCACTATAACACTATATTCTGCATACTGCTTTCCTTTCTACTATCTTGAAGTACTCAGGATCAGAATTAAGTTTACTCTCCCTGTCTTACCTGTTGTGATAATTGTTGTTGTGCAGCAGCAGTACAGAGCAAAGACTTAAAAGTGACAATAAATTACAGAATAAATAAATAGTACAAAACAAAGGAATAATGAAGCATTTTTCGTGATTTGGGAAACCTGATAGTAAGGGAAGAAGCTGCTTTGAATTATTAAAGATGCTGTATCTCCTCCCTGATGGTAGTACAAGAAAAGAGGATGTCCCAGTTGGCGACGATCCTCTGTGATGGATGCTTTTTTCTTGAAGCATCGCCAGCTGAAGACAGCCTCGATGGTGGAGAGGATTGTATCCATGACAGAGCTTGGTACATGTGAGAATGATAAACTAATTCCAATTCCAGTTCCTGTTCCTGTCTCTTGTGTTTGTAAACATGAGTCAAAATTGTACTTAGTTATCTCTAACCTAAACTAAAACAATCAATAAATGCATGTGACATCTGTAATATGCAAAGTTTCCACTGTTTGATTGTGGTTTCCCTTCTGCTGTCATCAATGATGCCCTCACCCACATCTCCTCCATTTCCCGCACTTCGGCTCTCACCCCATCCTCCCGCCACCACAACAAGGACAGAGTTCCCCTTGTCCTCACCTACCACCCCACCAGCCTCTGGATCCAGCACATTATCCTCCGCAACTTCCGTCACCTTCAACAGGACCCCACCACTAAGCACATCTTTCCCTCTCCACCCCTCTCTGCTTTCCGCAGGGATCGGTCCCTCCACGACTCCCTGGTCCACACGTCCCTCTCCACGGATCACCCACCTGGCACTTATCCCAGTAAGCGCAAGTGCTACACCTGTCCCTACACCTCCTCTCTTGCCACCATTCAGGGCCCCAAACAGTCCTTCCAAGTGAGGCAACACTTCACTTGCGAATCTGTTGGGGTCATCTATTGCATCCGGTGCTCCCGGTGCGGCCTCCTCTACATCAATGAAACCTGACGCAGATTGGGGGACCGCTTCGTCGAGCACCTCTGCTCCGTCCGCCAAAACAGACAGGATCTCCCAGTAGCCACCCACTTCAACTCTGCTTCCCACTCCCATTCAGATATGTCCATACATGGCCTCCTCTACTGCCATGATGAGGTTAAACTCAGGTTGGAGGAGCAACACTTCATATACCGTCTAGGTAGCCTCCAGCCCCTTGGTATGAAAATAGAATTCTCCAACTTCCGGTAATTCCCCCCCCCTCCTCTATCCCTATTTCACTCTACCCCCTCCCCCAGCTACCTATCACCTCTCTCATGGTTCTGCCTCCTTCTACTACCCATTGTGTTTTCCCCTATTCCTTCTTCACCTTTCCTGCCTATCACTTCCCTGCTTCCCCTCCCCCACCCCTTTATCTTTCCCCTTACTGTTTTTTCACCTGGAACCTACCAGCCTTCTCCTTCCCACCCTCCCCCTCACCTTCCTTATAGGGCTTCTGCCCCTTCCCTCTACAGTCCTGACGAAGGGTTCTGGCCCGAAACGTTGACCGATCTTTTCCACGGATTGCTGCCCGACCTGCTGAGTTCCTCCTGCGTGTTGTGAGAGTTCCACTGAAAAAGTTTGACAAACTGTTCTGTGGCAGAGTAAGGATTGAGGTTGCTAGAAATATTCTTGACAGTCTGTTTCTCTTTGGCAGTGCAGTATTCTTGGCCTTTGGGATGTGAGGGCTTATCCTGCTGATGACAGCAATGTTCCTTTCAGCATGGTATATTAATACAGTAATGTGGATTTTGTGCATTTGGACGAAGTTCTGTTAGGAAAAGTGGAGCCAGAGTCTTCTGGCACAATCTAACTTCCTCCACAGTTATTATTCTGCAAATCCATGGGGCAAAGAAGTGATTGCCTATGCTTTTAGAGTCACTACAAGCTGATGGGGGATTCTTACAGGTTTCTGCAGATACACAGTGGAGAGCATTCTGATTGGTTGCATCACGGCCTGGTATGGAGACTCCAGTGTAGAGGCTGCAGATGGTTGTAGACCCTGCCAGCTCCATCTCTGGCACAAACATCCCCAGCATCAAGGACATCCTCAGGAAGTGATGCCACAAGAAGGTGGCATGCATCACTAAGGACCCTCACCATCCAGGACATTTGCATTACCACCCTCAGCATGGGAGGTACAGGAACCTGAAGAATCGCATTCAAAGATTCAGAAACAGATTCTTCCCATCCTGCATCAGATTTCTGAATGGTCCCTGACTTTTTACATTCTACTATTTATTTATTTTATAGTCCTTGCACTGTTCTGATGCCACAATACAGCAAAGTCATGTCATATAAGTGAGTGATAATAAATCAGATTCTGTTCCGTAAAATCCAACTGTTCACCCTCACCTTGTGTCTCAGAAAGCTGCTTCATTTGTGGATTAGTTTGTGAGGATCACCAGCAAACTCCAGTGCAGGAATCACAAAGACTTTGGCAATTCAAACAAAACTAAACACTTATTAAGTGAATTAACTAGGGAAACTAACAGCAGCCCAGGCAAACTACAAAATCTTAATGAACAGAAATCACTGACAATACACTGAACGAGTCAGTCTGAGTTTCACCCAACAAAGAACCACAACAACCTTGCAGAAAGAGATTGACTTGCTCTCCCTGAGCACGTAGGAATTCCAGACATTGAACATAACATGCCAATTAAATTATCCCAAATTGAATAAAAGTGATAAATACGGGGAGAGTTTAACAATCCCCATGATCCCAAATGAGATACCTGCAACACAAAGTGAAAAACCAGAGCTAGTGCAAAGATAAACAATCCAAGGACAACACATATCCACAAGCTGACATTGAGCAAATACAAATCACATAGTAACTTGACAAAACAATATTTTTTAAAAACAACTCCTGGTTACGATATATTTACTCATTAAGCTCGCTGCCAGAATTGACAACTGCAACGCAGCTCTGTCAGTGTTGCTTTTGTCTTTGTGTTGCTAACAAACTTTCTGTCTAACAGAACACAGTTGAATAGACAGTTTCTTAACCCTGCATATTGACAATTATTCTCAGAAATTATAAAATACAGTCAGTGGTCACTTTATTTTGGTTCCCTCCCCCCCCCCCGTGCCTAATAATGAGTGCTTGTTCGTAGTCTTCTGCAGCTGTAGTCCATCCACTTTACGGTTCAAAGGTCAAATTTAATGTCAGAGAAATGTATGCAATATACATCCTGAAATGCTTTTTCTTCGCAAACATCCATGAAAACAGAGAAGTGCCCCAAAGAACGAACGACACTTAAACGTGAGAACCCAAAGTCCCCCCACAGCTTCCCCCTCCTGTGTGTAAGTGCCAGTGAGCAACAATCCCTCCCTCCTCCCACCAGCAAAAAAAACGCTCATTGGTACCATCACCAAGCCCAAGCGTGCACTAAGCAATAGCAAAGACACAGACCAAAGTTACCCCAAAAGCTTTGCATTTCATCTGAAATTTGATAAATCACAGGTTCTCTCTCTCTCCCTGATAAGGGAAAGGGAGGTGTCCCCCATTTTCACAGCGAGCGGGAGGCATAACAACAACCCGCTGGTTTACGATCTTAAAAGTCCGTTTCATCGCTTTATTCGAGCTCTGTGTCCAAAGATCGCAAAGACCTTGGGTCTTCGGGCCCTCAGCGAAAGATTTTCCGGCCTTCCCAATGACACACGAGTCTACGGCCCTGACACTGACCCTCGATCCGTCCGTCTCTAGAGCCCTGAGATCTTAGGCTTCCGAACGCGATCGACATTTTCAGGCCCATACCCTGGGCATGTCAAATAACAGCCAGTTGTGGAACCCTGAGAATGGGCCCCATTCCTGCAAAGAACCAAAACCTGCGTGTAACTCCAGGTCAGGGTCTTCAAAAGAACCCTGAAAGGGAAAAGTAAAGATATTAGAGGTAGAAATAGAGCTGTTTCCTAAGATGCAAGCAAAAGAGAAGCCATTAGGTGCCATCATCCCTCCTAACGCTAAACATGTTAAACATGTTGTGCGTTTAGCGATGCTGTTCGGCACACCACTGTTGTAATGTGTGGTTATTTGAGTTGCTGTCGCCTTCCTGTCAGCTTGAACCAGTCTGGCCATTCTCCTCTGGCCTCTCTCATTAACAAGGCGTTTTCACCCACAAAACTGCTGCTAACTGTATATGTTTTTTGCACAGTTCTCTACAGACTGTTGTGCGCGAAAATCCCAGGAGATCAGTAGTTTCTAAGATACTCAAATCACCCCATCTGGCACCAGTAATCATTCCATAATCAAAGTGACTTAGATTACATTTCTTCCCCATTCTGATGTTTGGTTTAAACATCAACTGTACCTCTTAACCATATCTGCAAGCTTTTATGCATTGAGTTCCGTTCATTTTGAAAGGACTAGAACAATGCAAAGATGCAATGCTGATGTTTTATTGCTCACTTGAAATATTGTGAGCAGTTTTGGGTCACTTATCTAAGAAAGGATGTGCTGGCATTGGAGAGGGTTCCAGAAGGTGATGCAACTGCTCCACAGTACATCTGTAGAAAATTTGGAAGTGTCTTTGGTGACATAACAATTCTCCTCAAATTCCTAATAAAATATACAGTAGTTGCTGTTGTGCTTTCTTTGTAATTGCATTAATATGTTGGGCCCCGGATAGAACCTTAGAGAAGTTGACACCCAGGAACTTGAAACATGTGTCACTTTCCACTGTTGATTCCTTGATGAGGACTGGTGTAAGTTCTCTCAACTTCCCCTTCCTGAAATCCAAAGTAAATTCCATGGTCTTATTGACGTTGAGTGCAAGGTTGTAGATGTGGCTGATCCCTGGCT
Organism: Mobula birostris; assembly: GCF_030028105.1. Classification (NCBI taxonomy): domain Eukaryota; kingdom Metazoa; phylum Chordata; class Chondrichthyes; order Myliobatiformes; family Myliobatidae; genus Mobula; species Mobula birostris. The sequence goes on along the minus strand of NC_092373.1, from coordinate 17,652,059 downwards.
GATCTGTCTTGCTCCTATACACTTCTTGTCACCAACGGAAATTCTACCAGTAGTAGTTAGGTCATCTACAAATTTGTGGATGACATTTGAGCTGTGCCTAGCCACGTAGTCGTGGGTGTAGGGAGAGTAGAGCAGTGGACTAAGCGTGTGTCCTTGAGGTGTACCATTGCTTATTGACAGTGAGGAGATGTTATTTCTGATCCACACAGATTGTGGTCTCCCAGTGAGGAAGTCAAGGATCCAATTGCAGAGGGAGGTAACAGAGGTCCAGTTTTTGGAGCTTGTTGATTAGAAATGATGGTATGATTATGTCAAATGGTGAGCTGTGATCAATTAAATACTAAGGGTGTCAAAATTGCAGGAAGAAGCAGGAGAATGAGTTGAAGGGATAATAAATCAGGCATGATGGAATGGCAGACCAGACTCAATAGGCCAAATGGCCTAATTCTGCTCCTATGTCTTGTGCTCTTATAGTCTTATGGACTCACAAACGAAGTGGCCCCTCAACTGGAAGGAGTTTTTAGGGCACTGAATTGTGGGGAGGCAAGAGATGTATAACATATGAGACTGGTGTACGGGTAAGTGTCTCGAGGGCTGGAGAGGTGGGAATCAGCGGGGACGTCAAGAAGACAAGGGGGTAACACAGAGAGCGATCCCTACAGAGCAAGCATGGGAGAGGAAAGAGTGCCTGGTGTTTGAATCCTGTTTGAGATGGTTGAAGTTGCAGAAAATTATGTGTTGGATGGGGAGGCTTGTGGTTCGCTAGGTGAGGACGTGAGGAACCCTATCCCTGTTATATCAGGTCGGGGGGATGTTGGAGCTGTGGAGTGAGGATAGGTGTTCTAGATGTTCAGGAATGAAAAGCCACATCATGAAAACAAATAGAGTGGAGATGGATAATGGAATTGTTAGCTTTGTGGCCAAGTTTTCAGATGACCTAAAAAGAGATGGGGGGGCAGGTGATGTTGAGGAACCTGCAAAAGCACTTAATCACATTAGGAAAATGGACAAAGTAGTGGCAGATGGAATACAGTGTAATAAAGTATATGGCCATGCACTTTGATAAAGGAATAAAACGTTGACTATTTTCTAAATGGAGACCAAATTAAGAAATCAGAGGTACACATGATCTTGCGAGTCATTAAGCAGGATACCCTAAAGATTAACTTACAGGTTGAGTCGATGTTAAGGAAGGCAAATGTAATGTTGGTATTCATTCTCAGAGGACCAGAATGTAAAAGCAAGTGTGTGATGCTAAAGCTTTATAAGGCATTAGTCAGTATTGTAAGTAGTTTTGGGGCCCTTATCTAAGAAAATATGTGCTGGCATTGGAGAGAATCCAGAGGAGTTTCACAAGAATGATCACAGGAATGAAAGACCATAAGACAAAGGAGCAGAAGTCGGCCATTCGGCCCATCGATTCTGCTCCACCATTTTATCATGAGCTGATCCATTCTCCCATTTAGTCCCACTCCCCCGTCTTCTCACCATAACCTTTGATGCCCTGGCTACTCAAATAACTATCAATCCCTGACTTAAATGCGCCCAATGACTTGGCCTCCACTGCTGCCCATGGCAACAAGTTCCATAGATTCACCATCCTCTGGCTAAAAAAAATTTTTTTGCACCTCTGTTCTGAATGGGCGCCCTTCAATCCTTAAGTCATGCCCTCTCGTACCAGACTCCCCCACCATGGGAAACAATTTTGCCACATCCACTCTGTCCATGCCTTTCAACATTCGAAATGTTTCTATGAGGTTCCCTCTCATTCTTCTAAACTCCAAGGAATACAGTCCAAGAGCAGACAAACATTCCTCATATGTTAACCCTCTCATTCCCAGAATCATTCTAGTGGATCTTCTCTGAACCCTCTCCAATGTCAGCACATACTTTCTTAAATAAGGAGACCAAAACTGCCCACAGTACTCCAAGTGAGGTCTCACCAATGCCTTATAGAGCCTCAACATCACATCCCTGCTCCTATACTCTATTCCTCTAGAAATGAATGCCAACATTGCACTCGCCTTCTTCACCACTGCCTCAACCTGGAGGTTAACCTTAAGGGTATCCTGCACTCCCAAGTGCCGTTGCATCTCAGAACTTTGAATTCTCCCCCCCCTTTAAATAATAGTCTGCCTGTTTATTTCTTCTGCCAAAGTGTATAACCATACACTTTCCAACATTGTATTTCATTTGCCACTTCTTTGCCCATTCTTCCAATCTATCCAAGTCTCTCTGCAGACTCTGTTTCCTCAGCACTACCGGCCCCTCCACCTTCTTTATATCATCAGCAAACTTAGCCACAAAGCCATCTATTCCATAATCCAAATTGTTGATGTACAACGTGAAAAGAAGCAGCCCCAACACGGACCCCTGTGGAACACCACTGGTAACTGGCAGCCAACTAGAATAGGATCCCTTTATTCCCACTCTCTGTTTCCTGCCAATCAGCCAATGCTCTATCCACATATGTAACTTTCCCATAATTCCATGGGCTCTTATCTTGTTAAGCACCTCATGTGTGGCACCTTGTCAAAGGCCTTCTGAAAATCTAAATATACAACATCCACTGCATCTCCCTTGTCTAGCCTACTGGTAATTTCCTCAAAAAATTGCAAAAGGTTTGTCAGGCAGAATTTTCCTTTAAGGAAACCATGCTGAGTTCTGCCTATCTTGTCATATGCCTCCTGGTACTCCGTAACCTCATCCTTGACAATTGACTCCAACAACTTCCCAACCATCGATGTCAAGCTAACAGGTCTATAATTTCCTTTTTGCTTCCTTGCCCCCTTCTTAAATAGTGGAGTGACATTCGCAAAGGGTTGACATATGAGAAGGATTTGATGGATCTGCCACTGGAGTTTAGAAGAATGCATGGGAATCTCATCGAAACCTTTTGGAAATTGAAAGTCCTAGATGGAGTGGATGTGGAGAGGATGTTTCCTATAGTGGACAAGTCCAGGTTAGAAGGCACAGACTCAGAATAGAAGGAAATTGTTTTTGGAGCAGAGATGAGGATTAATTTCTTTAGCCAGATAGTAGTGAACCTGTGGAGTTCATTGCCAACCCTGGCTGTGGAGGACAAGTCATTGGGTATATTTGAAGCGAGGTTGATAAATTCTTGATTATTCAGGTCGTCAAAAGGTACAGGGAGAAGGCAGGAGAATGGGTTTAAGAGGAATAATAAATCAGCCATGATGGAATGGCAGAGCAGACTCGATGGGCTGAATAGCCTAATTCTAGTTCTTTGTCTTATGGTCTGTTGTCTTATGGAAGATCTGTTAGTACGAGGTAAAGCAATTTAGGAAGTTACGTTCTGGTGGGACATATAGAGTAAATGGCAGTGACCTTAAGACCATTGATGTGTAGAATGATGTTGGTTTGCTTGTCCATAACTTGCTGAAAGTGGAAGTGTAGGTGGAAAGGGTAGTGAAAAAGGCACTGAGTATGCTTACGATAATAGGCCAAGGTGTTGAGCATAAGAGTTGTGCAGTTTTACATAGCATAGTTCAATCACACTTGGTGTACTGTGGGCCTGTCTGGTCATCACCCTACAAGGAGGAGGTCACAGCAATAATGAGAGTACAGAGGAAATTCAAATTCCACCATGGACGGTCCCAAGACCGGATGCAATAGGAGGTTTGGGCATGGGACTAGCAACCCCATCCCATAAAAACCTAGTGCTACAGAAACACCAAATGAAGATCCAAAGACCTCATCCCAGGGAGAGGACCAGTCTTTACCTAGAAGAGATGTAGATAGACTATACCTGGATTTGAAAGACTCCCCAGGACAGAGGACTCTGGCAAGCAGCTGTTGGCGGCCTGTGTCCCAGTAGGGGTGACAGGTTTTAAAAGAACAAGAAGAGGAAATTCACCAGGTTGTTGCCCTGAATGGCGGTTTGGAGGAGAGATTGAATAGTCTGGGTTTATTCTTGCTGGAAGAAGCTGAGGGGTGTCTATGAAAGATTTTAAAACTATGAGGGCATGGATAGGGTATTCCCATGAGTTAACATTCTAGAACTGAAGGGCACAGTTTAATGTGAGATGGGAGAAAATTGACAAGATCTGAAGAGTAAGGTTTCACACAGGGGATGGTGAATATCTAGAAAAAGCTTCCACAGGAGATGGTAGAGGCAGATCTACTAACAACCTTTTGGACAGGTACTAAGATAGGAAAGGCATGGAGGAAGATGGACAGGCAAATGAGATTAGCAGGAATAGGCATAGTGGGCAGCATGGTTGAGGTTGGTCAAAGGGGTCTGTTTCTATACTGTGTATTTCTATGATTCTACACTCAGTAGCCACTTTATTAGGTACACCTGTACACCGGCTCATTAAAGCAAATATCTAATCAGCCAATCATGTGGCAGCAACTCGACGCATAAAAGCATGCAGAAATGGTCAAAGGGTTCAGTTGTTGTTCAGACCAAACATTATAGTGTGGAAGAGTGTGATCTAAGGGACTTTGACTGTTGAACGATTGTTGGTGCCAGACAGGGTGGTTTGAGTATTTCAAAAAATGCTGCTCTTCTGGGATCTTCATGTACAACAGTCTCTCGAGTTTTTGTGAATGGTTGTGAAAAGCAAAAGTAAAACATGCAGTGAGTGTCAGTTCTGTAGGCAAAAATGCCTTGTTAATGAAGGAGGTCAAGGGAGAACGGCCAGGCTGGTTCAAGCTGACAGGAAGGTGACGGTTACTGAAATAACCACATATTACAATGGTGGTGCGCATCTCTGAACATACGACACATTGAACCATGAAGTGGATGGGCTATATCAGCAAAAGACCACAAACATACACTCGGTTGCCACTTCATTAGGTACTGGAAGTCACTGAGAATGGTCATGTGCTACTTTATGAAAGAACCTTAGGGGGAAAAGCAGTGGTATTATGGGTTATCTGCTTTGGACAATGAACCCTTTTTACCTTTTCTCATATATAGGCAGAACTTACATCCTGAAGAAATAACAATACAGGAATAATAAGCAGATTACTTTTTAATTATGTTTCTTTCTCCCCCAAGTTTTCAAGACAGGGCATGCAACAGACCCAGCAGCAACAACAGACAGCAGCATTGGTTAGACAGCTGCAGAAGCAACTCTCCAGTAAGTACTGCATTCAGATTTGAATTTAAATGCTTGATGGTTTTGCTTACTGCAAAGCTGATTCGTGCACCTCTTCATAAAGAAGTGAATGCAGCAATGTGGAACAAGAACTGTGTACAGTATATCTGTCAACATCTGTGCTGATCTCCCATTCCAACATGGCCTCTTTAACTGTCATAATGAGGTCCCTCTTAGGTTGGAGGAGTGACACCTCATATTCCATCTGGGTAGACTCTAACATGATGGATATCTTTAACTAATGGTGACTTCTCCCCTCTTCCTCCTACTCTCCCCTTTTCCATTCTCCATTCTGGTTCCCCTTCTATCTGTTCTCTTCATCCACCCATCACCTCCCTCAGGTGCTTCTCCTCCTCCTCTTTCTCCCACGATCCACTGGCCAAGCCTATCAGATTCCTCCTTCAGCCTTTTACTTCTCCACCTATCACTTGCCAGATATCTTACTTCATTCCCCTTCCCCACCCACCACTTTTTCCTTCACTTGGCTTCAGCCAGGTTATAGTCCTGATGAAGGGGCTTGGCCTGAAACGTTAACTTTTCTGTAGATGCTGCCTGATCTACTGAGTTCTTCCAGCATTTTGTGTGCGTTGCTTTAGATTTCCAGAGTCTACAGAATCTCTTGTGTTCGTATTCCTTCCCCTGCTCCACACTCGTATTCTGGCTTCGGCCCCTCTTCCTCTCTAGTCCTGATGAAGGGTCTTAGTCCAACATGTCAACTACTTATTTTTCTCCATTGATGCTGCCTGACCTGTTGAGTTCCTCAAGATTTTCAGCATTTGCAAAATCTCTTCTGTTTATCTGTGTTAATTTTATGGTTGCAAAGATTTCTAAGAATCCCTTTCAACTGAAATCTAGGAACCTTGCTGCTTTTAACAGCCTGTGGTATACTTCATTTGGCTCTGACAACTTATCCACTTTTCAAAATACTTTTTTTTCTATTTGTCCCACGAAATATTTTACACCCATTGTTGTCAATGTCATTATTGGCATAGTTCCTGCTGCAGTCTGGAGTAACACACAAATTGCTGGATGAAATCAGTGGATCAGGCAGCATCTGTGGAGAGAAAAAGAGACAAGGTGAAAGGCTTTGACCAGATACGTTGACTGGCCCTTTCTCTCCATAGATGCTGTCTAACCCAATGAGTTTCTCCAGCACTTTACAAGGAGCACTTCCACAAGAAAGCAGCATCCATTATCAAGGAACCCAACATCCGGGCCATATTTACTGCTACCTTCAGTCAGGGATACAGGAGCTTTAGGTCCCACCTTGCCAGGTTCAGGAACAGTTACTACCCTACAAACATCAGGCTCCTGAACTGGCATGCATGACTTCACTCACCTCAACTCTGAAATGTTTCCACAACCTATAGAATCACTTTCAAGGGCGCTCCAACTCTTTTCTCAGCATCATCTATCTCTCTATATCTATTGATGGCATCAGTCTTCTGTGCACATTGGTTATTTGTCTGGCTTTTTTCTGTATAGCTTTTCATAAACTCTATTGCACTTTATTTTCCTGTAAATGCCTGCAAGAAAATGAATCCCAAAAACATGCCTTCTCCCCTTACATTGTTTCACCCATCACTTGCCAGCTTGTACTCCTTCCCCTCCTCCCTCCTCCCCCTCCTCCCTCCTCCCCCTCCTCCCTCCTCCCCCTCCTCCCTCCTCCCCCTCCTCCCTCCTCCCCCTCCTCCCTCCTCCCCTCCTCCCTCCTCCCCCTCCTCCCTCCTCCCCTCCTCCCTCCTCCCCTCCTCCCTCCTCCCCTCCTTCCTCCTTCCCCTCCTCCCTCCTTCCCCTCCTCTCTCTCCTCCCTCCTTCCCCTCCTCTCCCTCCTTCCCCTCCTCCCCCTCCTTCCTTCCTCCGTCTCTTTCCCCTCCTCTCTCCCCTTCCCCTCCTCTTTATGAAGGGCTCAGCCCAAAATGTTGACTGCTAATTCCTTTTCATGGATGCTGCCTGACATGTTGAGTTCCTCCAGCATTCTGTGTATGTCCTCAAGCAATCACTTCTACTGCTGGTTGTGGAAGGATATTAAATAATATAACATTTACAGATGCTTGAAGCCCACTGGAATCAGCCGTTGAGTGTGGGACCACCTAATTCAGTACCATTAGAACACACAACAGCACAGCTCAGGAATAGGCCCTTCTGCCTACACAATGTTCATATCATACTATTTTCCTCATATTTGTGTACCTATCTAAAAGTCTTTTGAAGGTCCTTAATGTACTTGCCTCTACCACCACTCCAGGCAGTGCATTCCTGGCACCCACCACTCCCTAGGTAAAAATGTTGCCCCTTATCTTTCCTTTATAAATTACCACCTCTCTGTTTAAATGCATCCCATCTGATATGTCTGCTATTGGGCATTTCAACCCTGAGAAAATGATACTGTCTATCTCTTCTATCTGTGCCTCTCTTAAACTTATACACCTCTATCAGATCTCCCCTCAGCCTCCAGCACTCCAGAGAAAACAACCTCTCATTATAGCACATGCCCTCTAATCCAGGCAGCATGCTGGTATTACCATTCTGCACCCTCTCCAAAGCCTTGACATCCTCCCTGTAATAGGGTGACCAGAACTGTATGCAGTACTGTAGATGCAGCCTAGCTAGAGTTTCATAAAGCTGCAACATAACTTCCTGCCTGTTGAAATTGTTGCCCCAGCTAACAAAGGCAAGCATGCCGTATGCCTTCTCAGCCCCCCATCAACATATGCAGCCACTTTCAGGGAGCTATGAACCTGAACCCCAAGATTCCTCTTTTTATCAACACTTTTAAGGGTCTTGCCCTGAACAGTGTACTGTCTGTTTACATTGAACCTACCAAGATGCAACACCTCCCACCTATCTGGGTTAAACTCTGTCTACCACTTCTCCACCCGCATCAGCGACTGATCTATATCCCACTGTCTTCTTCGCTGGTCATCTCCATCATCGATTGTAACTAAGCAGCAGAAGACAATAATAAATATTTGTGTTAACTGGTGTTAATAAACACAGTTATTTGCTCTGGAGGTATGGCTTCTGAATCAAGTGATTTTGTGCATTTGTGATTTATGGAAAACCACTTATGATTGACTGTGAAAACAGCGTCTATCTTTCACCTATGGACTGCTGCTAGTTTACTTCCAAGTACTATAAGACCATAAGATTGAGGGGAGATTTGATAGAGGTATACAAAAAAGAATCTCTGGGTTGTATAGACAGCGTAAATGCAAGCAGGCTTTTTCCGCTGAGGTTGGGTGGAACTACAACTGGAGGTCATGTGTTAAAGGTGAAAGGTGAAATGTTTAAGAGGAACATGAGGGAATACCACTTCATTCAGAGGGTTGTGAGAGTGTGGAATGAGCTGCCAGTGCAAGTGGTGCATGTGAGCTCGAAATCAATGTTTAAGAGACATTTGGATAGGAGGGGTATGGAGGGCTATGGTCTGGGTGCAGATCGATGGGACTAGGCAGTTTAAATGGTTCAGCATGGACTAGATGAGCAGAAGGGCCTGTTTCTGTGCTGTACTTTTCCCTGATTCTATGTCTCTATATCAGAGCACTATTCAGACATTTAGCACACTGAATCAGCTCCACTATTCAATTATGGCTGTTTATTTTTGCACTTCCATCCTCCTGCATAGCCCCTTTATCAATCAAGAGCCTAACAATCGCTTTATTCAGAATTAAGCCGGATTCCGAATGTTACCTAACTGTGAAATTTGTGCATTGTGTGTCCTCTGCCAGGTAATCAGCCACAGCAGCCATCGAACCCGTACAGCCACCCTCCCCATTATTGAACCTTGGAAAGAAAAGCACAATGTCTTGGAAAATACTGGAGATTAGCGCACAAGACCAACCCTCCTCGGGAACGCCGCTGGGTTGGTAGAGACGGCGGCACCATTGATTGTTCATCGTGATTTGCTTTTTTATTTTCAGTTTTACTTCAGTTCACTTTAAATATTATTTTGACATTTACCCCTGTGACGTAGCCGCTGTGAACAAATAATGTAAAGTGAGATTAGACTATTTTATTTTGAAAGGAACTTGAAGTTTTACAATGCAAAATGTTTCTTGGATCATTTAGGTCCTCTGGAAAGCTGTTTTTTTTTGCTAAAAGTCATTTTTGTGCTTTTAGCAGATCTACATTAAGAGAGGAAAAAAAACATAGATATAAATGGAATTTATTTATTTGCTGGCAAAGTCTCTCTTCTGATGCACTGCAACACAATAATGGTTTATATGAATGAACTTGACCGTAACGAGGTAGGTGCATCTGCAGAGTTATGGCCACAGATGACATGGTCTCATGGATGGCTTGAGCCTCTTAAGGACGTGGCAAAACTGTTTATTTAATTTTGCCTAGATTTATAATTTTACAAAAGCACTTTTTAAGAGGAAGAAATGAAGTTTGTTAAGATAATAAAGCTATTTTTCCCTCAGAGTAATGATATTATTGTACAGCATCTCTGAACAGCTCTGTTGTGTGTGGTTGAGTTTGGTAATTTATATGTCACGTTCTGGTCAAGAGGGTATGATGAAGGATAAGAGTACTGGTTACAAGTTGAAATCTAATAAACCATCAACTAACACTGGAGAAAATGGGTCTTGACTCTGTGCTTGGTGTGCTTGTCCAGTTTGGAACAGTTCAAGTTCACGTGTGAATCACTTATTGAACATTTGCTTCCTATGAGAACATCTGCCAGATAAAGATTTGCTTTAGTGGTCACTTGTGCATCGAAATATACAGTGAAATGTATTGTTTGCATCGAGGGTATGCTAATGATAAGTCAGCCAAGCTGCAAAGAACAGAGCAGGTTCAATGAGTTGAATGGCTTAATTCTGTTCCTATGTCTTATAATATTATGGTAAGATACAAAAAAAAACCTGCAGATGGTAGAAACCTAAAATAAAGTACTGGAAATACTTTGCAGTTCAGGCAACTTCCATGGAGAAAGTAAAGTGAAGTTTACTTTGCAGGTTAATGATATTTCATCAGATTTGACCAGCTCAGAGTTAAACTGGAAAGGCAGGCTATCTGAAATTGTTGATTTCACTACTGAATGGTGCACATTGCAACATGCTTAGAGGGAAGATGAGATGCTGTTGCCTGAACTTGCATTCAAAGGAAAGAAAGATTAGCTTTATTTGCCTCATGTACATCAAAACATACAGGGAAATGCATTGTTTTATAGCAACAACTCATGCGGTCTGAGGCTTGTGTTGGCAAAAGCCCACAAGTGTCCCCATGCTTCCAGTGCCAACATAGCATGCCCACAACTTACTAACCTAACTCATACATCTTTAGAAGTGGGAGGAACTGGAGAACCCGGAGGTCACAGGGTGAACGTACGAAACTCCTTACAGAAGGCAGTGGAAATTGAACCCTCTTAAAGTTGGTGCTGTAAAGTGTTACATGTACCGCTTGGCTACTGTGCTGCTCAATTCTGTTTAAGCTCCTGGGTGTCAGTATGTTAGAGGACCTGTCCTGGACCCATCATATAAATGTAATTGCAAGGAAAGCACAATAGCACTTCTACTTCCTTAGGAGTCTGCAGAGTCTTGCGAGTCTTCCTAAGGAGTGGCTGCACTATAGCCTAGTATGAGAACACCAATGCCTTTGGACATAAAATCGTACAAAAGGTAGTGGATTCGGCTTAGTACATCACATGTAAAGCCCTCTCAACCACTGAGCACCTCTGCATGAAACACAGTCATAGGAAAGCAGTATCCATCAACAGAGATCCTCACCACCCAGGCCATGCTCTTTTCTTGCTGCTGCCATTAGGTAAAAAGTACAAGTGCCTCAGAACTCACACCATCAGGTTCAAGAACAGATACTACCCCTCAACCATCAGGTTCTTGAATGAAAGAGAATAACTACACTCCTCTTGGATGTGTTTCCTTGGATTTCCAGCATCTGCAGATTTTCTCTTGTTTGTGATTGAACTAGACTCATCTATTGAGATATTCCCAGAACCAATTATCTAATTTTAAGAACTCTTTATCTTGTTATTTCATGCTATTTATTTGTATTTGCATTTGCATGGTTTGTCATCTTCTATGCTCTTGCCCTTTCGGTGATCCTGTTTACAGTTACTATTCTATAGATTTGCTGAGTATGCCCGCAGGAAAGATAATCTTAGGGTTGTACGTGGTGACATGATGTACGTACTCTGATAATAAATTTTACTTTGAACTTTAAAACTGATTAGCAGTTTCTGCCATATATAGACCAACTGCAATGCAGGTTAAAAACTCACTTGAGGCTGTGCCTCAGTACCACAGATCTTTTCCATTGCATGCACATAGTATTTAATGTGTGTATGCTCTTTTAACTAAGTTCAAAGTAGATTTATTATCAAAGTATATATGTGTCACCATATGAGATACATTTCTTTGTGGTCATACTAAATAAATCTATAGAATAATAACCAAAACAAAATCAGTGAAAGGTTGCCCAACTTGGGCATACAACGAGAGTGCAGAAGACAACAAACTGTGCAAATACAAAAATAAATAAATAGATAATTAATACTTTAAGCATAAGATGAGCCCTTGAAAGTGAGTCTATTGGTTGTGGGAACATTTCAATGATGGTGCAAGTGAAGTTGAATGAAGTTTTCCCATTAGGTTCAAGAGCCTGATGGTTGAGGGGTAATAACTATTCCTGAACCTGGTGGTGTGAGGCCTGACGCTCCTGTACCTTCTTCCTGATGGCAGAAGAGAGTTTTGATCACCTTTGAGCAAATGTTACAAAACTGTGCCACCATCCAGAGTTATAACTGCATTGCTATACCATCTGGCTGTTAAGCATATGTTTAGACATCCTGCGATAGTCCTTTAATGTGACAAGTGGCATTTGGTGGCACACCATAATAACATTGTAAGTTAGTCTATTATGCTTCGGGGAGGCACGTTAGCATAGCAGTTAGCATAATGCTTTACGATGCAGAATTCACTGATCAGGGTTTGATTCCCACTGCTGTCTGTACATTCTCCCCATGACCATATGGTTTTCCTCCAGGTGTTCCAGCCTCTTCCCACATTCCTGAGGCACACGGTTAGGGTCATGAGTTGTGAGCATGCTATACTGGTACCAGAAGCCTGACGACAATTGTGGGCTGCAACAGCACAATCCTCAGACTGTGCTGGTCAACACAAACAATGCATTTCACTGTATGAATGTTAGGCAACTATTCTTTACCTATCTCATTCCACGCAGCTCGGTCACTTTCTAATCATTTTTACCCAGTTCCAGTGTTGTCAAAATTTGTTTTCAAATGGTGGTGATAGAAGTTTCTTTGATGTCTGTTCCAACAACTTGAAGCAATATGACATTGTTAACACAAAGAAATGCTGCAGGAGTCCACATGGGATCATATGAAACAATTGGCCAAAGCATGAACCCATGAACACCACTTCATTATTTATCTTTCCCATGACTTATTTAAGGAGCAGGATTAGGCCACCAAGTCTGCTCCATCATTCCATCATGGCTGATTTAGAACACAGAACAGGAACAGGCCCTTCGGCCCAGAATGTTGTGCTGAACCAAAAAAAAGTAATCAAATGGCCAGCTAAACTAATCCCTTATGCCTACACAATGCCTACAACCTTCCATTTTCCTTATATTCATGTAACTATCTGAGCATCTCATAAAGGTCCCAAATGTATTTGCCTCTCCACCATACCAGTTATTCCAGGCTCCCACCACTCTCTGTGTAAAACAAAAAGTCCATCACACCTCCTCTGAAATTACCCCCTCTCACCTTAAGTGCATGCCCTCTGCTATTAGGCATTTCAACCCTGGGGAAAATATACTGTCTGTCTACTTTATCTGTGCCTCTCATAATCATATAAACCTCTGTCAGATCTCCACTCAGCCTCTGCTGCTCCAGAGAAAACAACCCAAGTTTGCCCAACCTCTTCTATAGCACATGCCCTCTAATCCAGGTAGCATCCTGGTAAACTTCTTCTGCACCCTCTCCAAAGTCTTGCTATCCTTTCTATAATGGGATGACCGGAAATGTATGCAAAGCTCCAGGTACAGCCTAACTAGAGTTTTATAAAGCTGCAACATAATTTCCTGATTTTTGAACTCAGTGCGTCAACTAATAAAGTCAACTCTGCCATATGCCTTCTTAACCACCCAGTCAACCTGTGTAGCCACTTTCAGGGACCTATGAACTCAGACCCCAAGATTCTTCTGCTCATCAACACTACGAAGGGTCTTGTACCATAACAGTGTGCTGTCTCTTTGCATTTGACATACCAAGGTGCAACACTTCACATTTGTCCAGTTTAAACTCCATCTGCCATTTTTCTGCCTTATCTGCAACTGGTCTATATCCTTTGCCAGTCTTCTACACTGTTCACAGCACCATCAACCTTCATATCATCTGCAAACTTACCAACCCACCCACCTACATTTTCAACCAGGTCATTCATGTACATAATAAACCGCAGAGGTCCAAGTACAGATCTCTGTGGAACACCGCTAATTATAGACCTCCAACTGGAATAAGTCCCTTTGACTACTATTCTCTGTCTTCTATGGGCAAGCCAGTTCTGAATCCAGGTCAAAATGTTTTGGGAATATAGGATGGTACAGCATAGTACAATCCCTTTGGCCCATGATTTTGTGCTGAGCTTTTACATTACTCTATGATCAACCTAACCGGTCCCTCCTACATAGCTCATAACCATCCATACTTCTTTCATCCATGGGCCTATCCAAGAATCTCTTAACTGTTCCTAATTTATTACCTTCTATCACCTATCCAGCAGTGTGTTCCATACATTTACCACTCTCCATGTAAAAAACTTACCTTTGGCATCTCCCCTACATACACCCACCTTTAAGCAGGGGTTCCCTACCCTTCTTATACCATTGATCTCTACCGAGGGCTCTGTGGATCCCAAGTTGGGAACCCCTGCCTTGAAGACTGTCCTCTGGTATTAGCCATTGCCACACTGGGAAAATAGGTGATGGCTGTCTATTCTTTCTATGCCTCTTATCATCTTATACACCTCTATCAAGTCGACTTTCATCCTCCTTCACGCCACTCACACTCGGAGCAAGTTGCTGTAGCCGGTCAGTTAGCATGTCTTTGGAATAGGGAAGATCCTGGAGCTTCTGAAGGGAAACCAGGCACCACAGGTTTAACCAGGTAAGTGCCTCAAACAAAGCAGCAAATCTTACACGTAAATGTCTTTTTAATATTATAACATTTGTTCAGTCTAGGCCAGCAGTTAACATAACACTTTACAGCGTCAGCAACTGGGGTTCAACCACCACTGCTGTCTGTTAGGAGTTTGCACATTCTCCCTGTGACTGTGTGTGTTTTCTCTGGGTTCTACAGTTTTCCCCCACATAGACTCCAAAGATATAAGGCTAGGAAGTTGTGGGCATGTTATGTTGGTGCCAGAAGCGAGCGAAAACTTGCAGCCTACTCCAGCACGTCCTTGGACCTGTGTTGGCCATAGCTGCATTTCACATATGTTTCTAGCTTTTAGTGTACATGTGACAATTAAAGCTAATATTTGTTTTTTAAACAAAGATCGCACTCTCCATTCCTTCTACATAGCTCCCTTCTCCGCTTTGCAACTGGAGTAAAACAATAGAATTGGTTTGGCATCTTTACCTACAATTTGCAGCATGGATGTGTTCGATACACAGAAGAGCAGTCTCACACACCAGCCGCTGAGCATATGGTCGGAAGAAGGAAGAATTTACTCGCTATACTTCAGTGTGAAACAGGCTTGGCATGCAGTGCCACATAATGAGGTGATGTTACCATAAATTAACTTAAACTGAAAATTTTGACACAGAGTTTTATAAAACAAAATGGAAATTTTGATTAACTTACTGCAAATCTCAAAAACTTTTGATTTTTGTTGTTAGTAACCTATGCATGAGCAATGGTATAAAACACATTCTAGGGAGGCTATCAGGAAGGACATACAGGAGCCCTAGGTCCCATACACCAAGTTCAGGAACAGTCATTAGAGTCATAGAAGACCACAGCAGAGACAGGCCCTTTGACCAACCTAGTCCATGCTGAAACATTAACCTGCCCAGTCCCATTGACTTAAATGTTGAAATCAACCCCGCATGCTTCACTTGTGCTGGCAGCTTGTTCCGTACTCTCACCGTCCTCAAGAGTGAAAACATTTCCCCTCATGTTCCCCTTAAACTTCTCACCTTTCATCCTTAACCCATGACCACTAGTTCTAGTCCCACCCACTCTGGGTGTAAAAAGTCTGCAAGTCTCCATCTATACCCTTAATAATTTTGTTTACTTCTATTGAATCTCCCCTCATTCTCTACATTCTAGGGATTAAAATCCTAACCTATTCAACTTTTCTCTATAACTCAGACCCTCAACTCCTGACAACCTCCTTGCAAATTTTCTCTGCACTCTTTCAATGTTATTTACATCTTGCCTGAAGGTAGGTGACCAAAACTGGACACAATACTCCAAATTAGGCCTCATCATTGATTGTTTGAGGGCCAATGTGCCAAAAGCTTTCTTTATGACTCTATCTACTTGTGACTCCACTTTCAAGGAACTATGAATCTGTATTCCCAGATCCCTCCGTTCCACTGCACTTCTCAGCTCCCTTCTCACTGTGTTGGTCCTCCAGCACTTAATCTGAATCAGAATCAGGTTTACTATCACCGGCGTACTTTGTAAATTTGTTGTTTTGCGGCAGGAATATACTGCAAAGCCTTTGTGTGTGTGTTGATTAAGATTTGTAGCACCTACAGAATCTCTTACATCCTGAACTGTGTTTTATATTCATCCAGAGAGACTTCTTCCATAATACTTGCACACCTACAGTGGGTATAAGAATTCAGACCGAGTCATTATAGCTCATGGGGTAGGTTAATGTCACTCCTTTTATAACTTGGATATAACATTGCATTCCCATAAGAAGGAAGGGTGATTGAATGTGGATGGGAAGATACACAGTGACCATTTTATTAGTTAGCTCCTGTACCTAATAAAGTACCACTGAGTGTATGTTTGTGGTCTTGGCTGCTGTAGCCCATCCACTTCAATGGTCAACATGTTGTGCATTCAGAGATGCTCTTCTGCACACCACTGTTGTAACGGGGGGTTACTTGATTTACTGTCATCTTCCTGTCAGCTTGAACCAGCCTGACTATTCTCCTCTGACCTCTCTCATTAGGTGCACAGTTTCACTCACAGAACTGCTGCTCACTGGATTTTTTTTTAATTCTTTGCAAACAAAAATGCAAATTGCTGTGCTTGAAAATCCCAAGAGATTGTCAGTTTTCGAGATACTCAAACCAACCTGTCTGACACCAACAATCTTTCCATGGTCAAAGATTACATTTCTTCCCCATTCTGATGTTTGGTCCGAACAACAGCTGAACCTCTTGACCATGTCTGCATGCTTTAATGCATTGAGTTGTTGTGACATGTTTGGATAATTAGATCCTTGCTTTAATGAGCAGGTGTACAAGTGCACCTAATAAAGTGGCCACTTGGTGTATATTTGGACGCTCCTATTACCTGCTTGATGGTAGTGGCTTAATATTCCATTCCAAATTGGTTCTGTAAGGTTGAGTCTTACAGACAACACTGAAACTGTCTGTAAGTTATTTTTAGCGTCTGTTGTCACAGAAGCTACAATAAAATTGCACTGCCTGTTGTCCTCCCCCCACACTCCTCAGTTGCTCTCCACCTCACTGTGATGAACGCCAGTGGGTAGTGAACTTCTTTCCACACAGTCTCAGTCGCAGCCCAATAAATCAGTGTAAACTCCTTGGTCATTGGAACTCCAACCTATACAGTAGATTTTGACCAACTTCTAAAAGAGTTAATAGGAATCCGTTAGTCTCCTGAGACCATGGATTTGCACCTTGGAAGGTTTCCAGGGTGCAGGCCTGGGCAAGGTTGTATAGAAGACCGGCAGTTGCCCATGCTGCGAGTCTCCCCTCTCCACGCCACCGATGTTGTCCAAGGGAAGGGCACTAGGGCCGATACAGCTTGGCACCAGTGTCGTCGCAGAGCAATGTGTGGTTAAGTGCCTTGCTCAAGGACACAACACGCTGCCTCAGCTGAGGCTCGACATAGCGACCTTCAAATCACTAAACCGATGCCTTAACCACGGCCACACGCCACACTTCAAAATAGTTAAATATTAATGTTTCAAACTCCATTTAATCTAGAGCTTTTTATTTATCTTTATAAAAGTAATGATGTACTTTTATGTGCAGATATTTTGTTTTCATCTTGCTTTTGCCTGTTTACATCCAACCTGCCTTACAAATATCGCAACACACACAAAATGCTGGAGGAACTCAGCGTGTCAGGTAACATCCATGGAAAAGAATAAACGGTTGACATTTTGGGCCAAGACCCTTCATCATGATCTCCTATGCTGCCTCGATGAGACCACTCTCAGGTTGGAGGAGCAATACCTCCTATTCCATATGGGAAGCATCCAACCTGATGGGATGAACAACAAACAACAGGAATTCTGCAGATGCTGGAAATTCAAGCAACACACATCAAAGTTGCTGGTGAACGCAGCAGGCCAGGCAGCACTCTAGGAAGAGGTGCAGTCGACGTTTCAGGCCGAGACCTGAAACGTCCTGACGAAGGGTCTCGGCCTGAAACGTTGACTGTATCTCTTCCTAGAGATGCTGCCTGGCCTGCTGATGGGATGAACATTGATTTCTGTACCTTTTAATAATTTCTCCCCCTTCCCCTTCTCTTATTTTTTTTCTATTTCTCGCTCTGGTGCCCCGCATAAATCTTCATTCCTCACCTGCTTATCACCTTTCCTTGCAGCCTCTCCTTCTTCCCTTTTTCCCATGATTCACTCTCCCTTCCTATCAGATTCCTCCTTCTTCACCTGTTTACCCTTTCCACCTATCACCTCCTAACTTCTCACTTCACTCACCCCACCCCCTCACACCCACATGGCCTCACCTGTCACCTTCTAGCTTGTACTCTTTCCCCTCCCCCACTTACTTATTCTGGCCTCCGCCCCCTTCCTTCCCCAGTCCTGATAAAGAGTCTCAGCCCAAAATATTGACTGTTTATTCCTTTCTATAGGTGCTGCCTACCTCAGTGGTATGACAGTCACTAGGTACAAGGCGCCATTACTGAACTGACTGAAGGGAGAGCAGCTGACTTCCAGTGCTCTCCCTGCCAATAATGACTTCATCCAGTCTTGGGCTGTCAGAGGCAGAGCATTAGCCATGGAACAGCTCAGAGAACACAGCTATTGTTGTCTTCAGTGCTGGCCAGAAAATGAATGTGCGCAGAAAAATATATAGGGAGCGGTCACCACACAGAATACATTGATGCAGCTCTTTGTAAATCTGCCCACAACCCTCATACTCTCCCAATCACCCCTTCCCCAGAACCCCATATCTCTTGAGTGAAATTAATCTTACCAAAACCTGCTAAGTCAACATACAGAACAGCTGGGTACAGCACAGGAACAGGCCGTCTGGCCCACAACATGGATGCTGAGCATGCTGCTCAGCATACACTCAGTGGCCAGTTTATTAGGTACTTCCTGTTCCTCAAATAAAGTAACCACTGAGTGAGTGTATGTCCATGGTCTTCTGTGCTGTAACCTATTCTCTGTAAAATCTATGGGCTTCTGTGCATGGAAATCCCAGGATATCAGCTGTTTCTCAGATACGCAAGCCACCCGGTCTGACACCAACAATCATTCCATGGTCAAAATCACTTAGGCCACATTTCTGCCCCATTCTAACATTCAGTCTGAACAACAACTGAACCTCTTGACCACGCCTCCATGCTTTTATGCATTGAGTTGCTGCCAATGATTGGCCGATTAGATGTTTGCATTAACAAGCAGGTGTACCTAAGAAAGTGGCCACTGAGTGTGCATGCCTCCATTCCTTGCATCTTCAATTGCCTATCTAGAAGACTCTGGAATGCCTCTTTCACATCTGCTTCCACCACCATCCTGACCTGGGCATTCCAGGCACCCACCACTCTCTGTGTGTAAAAACTGCCCCGCACACCTCTCTTAAACGTTGCCACCCTCATCTTAAAGTGCTGCCCTCTTCTATAAAGAGGAACAAAGAGGGAGATGGGAATGAAAATGAGTGTGAAGGGAATTGAAAAGGGAGGACAAGAAGTGTATTGAAAGGAGGGGTGATGACACAGGAAGTAATAGTTAACATAAGACTTGGGAGCAGAATTAGGCCATTTGGTCCATCAAGTCTGTTCCGCCATTCCATCTCCCTTTAAACTCTATTCTCCTGCCTTTTCTCAGTAACCTTTCTCATTCTTAACTGGTCAAGAACCTACCAATCTCCGCTTTAAATATGCCCATCGACTTGGCCTCCACAGCTGTCTGTGACACTGAATTCCACACTCTGGTAAAGAAATTCGTCCTCATCTCTGTTTTACAGGGAGTTACCTCAAATTGGAAATCCAATATTAATATCAGACAGAGGCAGAATATGAGGAACGCACATAAAAGTTGCTGGTGAACGCAGCAGGCCAGGCAGCATCTCTAGGAAGAAGTACAGTCGATGTTTCAGGCCGAGACCCTTTGTCAGGACTAACTGAAGGAAGAGCTAGTAAGAGATTTGAAAGTGGGAGGGGGAGGGGGAGATCGGAAATGATAGGAGAAGACAGGAGTGGGAGGGATGGAGCCAAGAGCTGGACAGGTGATTGGCAAAAGGGATACGAGGCTGGAGAAAGGAGAGGGTCATGGGACGGGAGGCCTAGGGAGAAGGAAAAGGGGGAGGGGGGAAAACCAGAGGATGGGCAAGGGGTATAGTGAGAGGGACAGAGGGAGCAAAAGGAGAGAGACAAAAAGAATGTGTGTATATAAATAAATAACGGATGGGGTATGAGGGGGTGGTGGGACATTAGCGGAAGTTTGAGAAGTCAATGTTCATGCCATCAGGTTGGAGGCTACCAAACAGAATATAAAGTGTTGTTCCTCCAACCTGAGTGTGGCTTCATCTTTACGGTAGAGGAGGCCGTGGATAGACATATCAGAATGGGAATGGGATGTGGAATTAAAATGTGTGGCCCCTGGAAGATTCTGCTTTCTTTGGCGGACAGACCGTAGGTGTTCAGCAAAGCGGTCTCCCAGTCTGCGTCGGGTCTCGCCAATATATAGAAGGCCGCATCGGGAGCACCGGACGCAGTATATCACCCCAGCTGACTCACAGGTGAAGTGTCGCCTCACCTGGAAGGACTGTCTGGGGCCCTGAATGGTAGTGAGGGAGGAAGTGTAAGGGCATGTGTAGCACTTGTTCCGCTTACAAGGATAAGTGCCAGGAGGGAGATCGGTGGGGAGGGATGGGGGACTTGCTTGAAATTCCAGTATCTGCAGATTTCCTCGTGTTTGCAGAATAGGAGATGTCATTCCTCTCATTAGGCCAGACAAGTTAGGTGATGTCAATCTATGGCCTCTGAGAAGATCTGCAGATATCCGGACATGGAGAAATAGTTGGGATTTCAATAGAACAAGGAATCAGGGAAGCTGACTAGCACCTCGAATCCACTCACCAATGCAATCAGGAGTTGCCAGCGAGCGTAGTTCCTGGCATTGAAGCACAATAGAGCACCTGGTCATATCATTAGCTCCCAACTCCAGCAATCCAAGGTGATTGCTGGCCTCTGGTGTTGTGCATGTGGAGACGGCAATGAGCAACACCAGAGGTGAGTGGTGGAAGTCAGAGGAGATGTCAGAAGTAGGTGTTTTTTATATACAGAGAGTGGTAGGTAGCTGGAATGCATTGCTGGGGGTGGTGGTAGAGACATTTAAGAAGCCCTTAGCTCGGAACAAGGGTGTAAGAAAAATGGAGTGCTATTTTTTATTTTATTTTATTGAGATAAAGTGCAGAGTAGGCCCTTCCAGAACTTTGAGCCACGCTGCCCAGCAACCCCTGATTTAACCCTATCCTAACCACAGGACAAACCGGTATATCTTGGGACTGTGGGAGGAAACTGGAGCACCTAGCCACCGGGAGAACATACAAGCTCCTCACAGGCAAGGGCGGGAATTGAACCTGAGCACTGATACTGTAAAGCCTAGTGCTAACCGCTATAGAACCATGCCGCCCCTATGGCTGTGTTGGAAGGAAGGGTTAAATTAATAGTGGAGTAGGCTTATGTAGTAGGCCTAAAGGCCTGTACTGTACAGTTCTGTTCTATGTTTTAATTTCATTTGACATGTAATTAAACTAATCCTTGCACAAGGCCTGTATCCCTCCATTCTCTTCATATACATGTGTGCAACATATTGATGCAATTACAAAGAGGGCACCCCGACGTTGATATTTAATTAGGACTTTGAGGAGATTTGGTATGCCATCAAAGACTGTAGCAAATTTTTACAGATGTACCATGGAGAGAATTGTAGCTAGTTGCATCAATCACTGTCTGGTACTGAGGAGCCATTGCACAGGATTGGGAAAAAGTGACAGAGGATTGTAAACTCAGCCAGCTCCATCATGTGCATTAGCCTTGACATAACGTCTTTTCATTACCACCACTGGCGAGGAGCTGCAGGAGCCGCAGGAGCCTGTAAACATAGCATTTTAGGAACAGCTTCTTCCCCTGCACCGTCAGATTTCTGAATGGACAATGAACCCATAAACGCTACCTCACTATTTTGTTCTTTTTTAGCACTATTTATTTACTTTTTAATACATTTCTTATTATAACGTATGGTACATTTTATGTATTGCACTGTACAGCAATTTCATGACATATGTTTCTGATTCTTATCTATGAGACCCTTGAATACCTCTGCCATACAGTAGCTGCCTCCACCACCACCCCTGGCAATACCTACCAGGCACTCACCACCCTGTGTAGAAAATACTTATCACAGTCCTCTCACCTTAAATGCGTGCCCTCTGGTATTACGCATTTCAAACCGGGGGAAAGATACTGGCTACTCTACCTACCTTATAAATTTCAGTTAGGTCTTCCCTCTGTGTCTGCAGTTCCAGAGAAAACAACCCAAGTTTATTCAACCTCTCCTTATGGCACATGCTCTCTAAACCAGGCAGCATCCTGGAGAACCTCTTCAGCACTGTAGGAGCATACTGAAAAGCCACATGGAGTTGGTGTTTGAAATAATGGTGATTTTTTTTAACTAGTTGTGCACCAGGAGCCCCTTCGAGCCACACCACCCAGAATCCACCCCCCCCACCCCGATTTATCCCTAGCCTAATCATGGGACAATTTTCAATGACCGATTAACCTACCAAACGGTACATCTTTGGACTGTGGGAGGAAACCGGAGCACCCGGAGGAAACCCACGCGGCATGGGGAGAAAGTACGAATTCCTCTCAGGCAGCTGTGGGAATTGAACCCTGGTCATTGGTACTGCAAGGCGTTGTGCTAACCACTACAATACTGTGCCGGCCATATTTAACATCCTCAGTTAAATAGAGAGATTAGCTTTATTTGTCACATGCACATTGAAACTTTAGTTAGCAACTTGATTAATTTAATTGGTTCAACTGTGTCGGCTGAACAGCCCATTCCTGTGCTGTACTGCTCTACAGTCTATAATTAAGTGTAATTTTGCAGAATGGGGGCAGCTCTCAAGTGTTGCCACGCTTCTGGGTGCCGACATGGCATGTTAACAGCTCTCTAACCCTAGCCCATAGGGAACCGCCTTACCCAGAGGAAACTTGCTCAGGCAAGGGGAGAATGTACAGACCATACAGACAGCAGTGGGAAATGAAGTCCAGTTGGCGCTCGCAGGTGCTGTAAAGTGATTGGGCTAACTGCTGCACCTACTGCACCACAGTAACAGTCTCAGATGACAAGATTACCAGTTTGATAATACTACTGTACATTTTTATAACAGAATGGTAATTACAGAAAGCCTTAATTAAAGAACGGACTAGGCCTTGATTATAAAATGATTATCCTCAGGTCTACAGTAAATCCAATTTTCTCTTACAACAATGGGTGCACACTATAATGTGATTAAAGAAGATCCTGAAACTTCGGTTTCAGCAGTCCATGTCTCTACTTCCTGGCTTTGTTTGTGATTCCCTGTTAGCACATTAGCACGATCCATGTCTCTATTTACTAGTTATTAGCCCCTGCAAATAGGGTGGCACGGCAGTGTAGTGGTTAGTGCAACGCTTTACGGTACCTGCAACCTGGGTTCAATTCCCGCTGCTGCCTGTAAGGAGTTTGTACGTTCTCCCCGTGACCGCATGGGTTTCCTGTAGTTTCCTCCATTCCCAAAGACCTACCAATTGATAGGTTAATTGTCCCATGATTAGGCCCGGGTAAAGTCAGGGGTTGCTGGGCAGTGTGTCTCAAAGGGCCAGAAGGGCCAACTCTGCACTGTATCTCAATAGATAAAGATGCACCCTCTCCAAAGCCTATCATGGTGACCAGGACTGAATGCAAAACTCCAGATGTGGCCTAACCAGAGTTTTATAAAGCTACAACTTTATTTTTTGCTTGCTGATCTTAATGCCTTGGTTAATAAAGGCAAGCATGCCTTATGGTATTTTATAACACCCTTTCAACTTGTGCAGCCATTTTGACAGCAGGGTTCAAAATCATGAAAGCCTTCGTTTATGTAAATCCGGATAACATATTCCCAAGAACTATTCAACAGAGGAAACAGATGTAAAATGTTTGTCAAAAGCATGAGACAATGAGGAGAAAACATTTTACACAGCAACTAATGAGACAGAGGCACCAACGTTATGAGATGCATTGGATTCGATGACAACTTTCAAAAAGTAGTAGTTTAAAAATAAAAGTATGCAGGATTATTGAGAAGACTCTCTGTTGCTCTGGTTGGGTTTTTGCTTATAATGAACCAGTATGTATATAATAGTCTAAATGGTACAATTTTAGCAGTCCATAATACCACATCAATAGACTAGTTAGACAGTTGCAATGGTGTTTTCCAAAGCATTTGCTATCTATGGTATTTCCAGTATTGATATATCATTGAGCTATAAGGGATACCTCATTGTACAATTGTTGCAAAAGTTGACAATTAAATTAGCCAGATGGCGTAGATTTGCATAGACAGCCATGACATCACTTCCCAACTTCTGAACTCAATGCCCTGACTGATGAAGGGCAGTGTGCCAAGTTGTGACAGAGTGGGTCTGCCACAAGTAACTCCTTACCCCCCACCCCCACCCCCACCCCCAGTAGTCCCATAATTCTCATTATCAATAACTGGACTGGTCAAAGAACACTGAGGCTGTCTACAAGTAGGGTCAGAGCCATCTCAATTTCCTGAGGAGACTTGAGGTCTTTTAACATCTGCCAGATGATGCTGAGGATGTTCTACGAGTCCGTGGTGGCCAGTGCAGTCATGTTTGCTGTTGTGTGCTGGGGCAGCAGGCTGAGGGTAGCAGACACCAACAGAATCAACAAACTCATTTGTAAGGCCAGTGATGTTGTGGGGATGGAACTGGACTCTCTGACGGTGGTGTCTGAAAAGAGGATGCTGTCCAATTTGCATGCCATCTTGGACAATGTTTCCCATCCACTACATAATGTACTGGTTGGGCACAGAAGTACATTCAGCCAGAGACTCATTCCACCGAGATGCAGCACTGAGTGTCATAGGAAGTCATTCCTGCCTGTGGCCATCAAACTTTACAACTCCTCCCTTGGAGGGTCAGACACCCTGAGCCAATAGGCTGGTTCTGGACTTATTTCCTGGCATAATTTACACATTACTATTTAGCTATTTATGGTTTTATTACTATGTAATTATTTATGGTGCAACTGTAACAAAAACCAATTTCCCCCGGGATCAATAAAGTATGACTATGACTATGACAATCCCTGTCTGGCAGTGCTGGCATTATGCTACACAGGTACATGCTAGGCTAATACACAGCATGGATGGTTTTGTTTGTAAACATAGAAACATACAAACCTGTGCCAAACATGTCCTTACTATAGAAATTACCCAGAGTTACTCATAGCCCTCTATTTTTCTAAGCTCCATGCACCCGTCCAGGAGTCTCTTAAAAGACCCTGTCGTATCTGCCTCCACCACCGTTGCTGGCAGCCTATTCCATGCACTCACCACTCTCTGAGTAAAAAACTTACTCCTGACATCTCCTCTGTACCTACTCCCCAGCACCTTAGAATTGTGCCCTCTTGTGTTACCCATAAACGAGAGTACTTGCACACTCCAGGACAGTGACATTCTTTGACGCTTCCTGGTTCAGGGAAGGGGACCTGATTGATGGGTGGGGTGTCTTAAAAAAGGTGCCTGTTTAAGGTAGCACGTGCTCGGTGCTGGCTCAGTGATAGAGTTCATTTTGGGGGAATGGGGAAGAGTGCTGGCTCCTGGAAAATGGTTAGTTATTGATTGTTTTCTGCGCAATGCCATTGTGATCATATTGTCATGAATATAATTGTGGACATTTGCAATTGTTTAGAAGGATGTGAATTCATGTGTTTTGGTTTTTATGTAATTGTTCAGGCTCGTGGTAACAACTCCTATACATTCCAAGGACTGGCTGATCCCTTTTCTCTTCGAGTAAGGAGATCCTTACTTCTAGGTTCATTTTGGTGCAAGTGGGGAAAAGGCAGAGAACGTGTGGTAAGGGGATGTGTATTCCTTCAGGCTGATATTTTGGAGTCTTAAAGGTCTGATGATATATATCTGTATTTTCTCTTTTTTGTTTTGCCATTTTTTGCACTGTAAATATTTTTGCACTTTTTCTATAAGTTTTTTCACCTCTGGCACACAAACACTTTTGCAATAAAAGTGCAATTACAGCCTGCCACCTGATCTTCAACATCCAGAACTTCATAAGGGCATTTGACCCTCAGCAAAACCCATGGTGTGACACGTGCTCCATCTTTTGATTGATTCCTCAGCTGCTTGTGTTAAATATTTAAAGATAAAGACCATGTTCTTTAACTCCATGGATACATTCTCAATGGGTAAAAGTTCCACACAAGATAATATCTCATCACCAACTCAATAAAAAACTTTGAACATGAATATTGAAACATCGAAACATACAGTGAAATGTGTGATTTGTGTCACAAACGTGCAAGTGTTGCAAGGCATTGGGTGCCCACAATTTAATGACCCTCATCTGTGTGTCTTTTATCTCAGAATAGAAGGATGTTCTTAGGGTCTTACATCACCAATAGTCCCAATCAATGCAGGATATGCATTGCATTCAGTCACAACGCAAGATAATATTTCATCACCAACTTAATAAAAAACTTTTATTATAGAGTTTTCCAAGTAAAGATCAATTATATTACACCTGACATTTAGTTACACCTGGATTCATACTGTTATATGTTAAATGATTGCAAGTGTTATGCAGAAATAAAAGCTGTAAATAATGCAACGGACGGTCATGTTGGGAATTCTTTTGACCTGCATGTAGAAGCTGAAAGGTAGATCTAAATACTTCTCAATTTCTAATGGTGTTGATTTCTGCTGTTTGATTGCATTATCTAGGCAATTCTTTTACAATGGTGAAAGAACGCGTCATCAAATGTTAAAGAAGCAAAGAATAAATTATTGTGTAATGGAGTCTAGTCTGTGATTTCACCATTCTCTACAACTTAGAAATCTGTTTTTATTTGTGACAGATTGTAACATCAATGGGATGAAAAAGTAATTCAAGGTTCCCTTCCATTAGTCATCCAGCTCTGCCAATTTTTCAGAAAAGTTTTCATGACGATAGACAATATGACAAGTTGCCTCTCCATGCAGTCTTGATGAGGACAGTGGGATATTATTTATTTATTTAGAGATACAGTTTGGAACAAGCTGTTCCAGCCCAAGGAGCCTTGCCATTCAGCAACCCAACTATTTAACCCTAGCCTAATCGTAGGATGATTTACAATAACTAATTAACCTACCAACCGTCTTCGGAGCATGGAAGCAAACGGAGCACCCAGATGAAACCAATGGCACTCACAGGAAGGATGTAGAAACTTCTTACAGGCAGCGTCAGATTTGAACTCTGAACACCGATGCTCTGCGCTGTAATACCGTTGAGCTTTGCTACCGTGGCATCCCAAACTCTTCACAGAGGAGCAGCACTTTTTTGGATGGATCTTCATCTGGTATTACTCTTCATTCTGTTCGTTCTGAAACTGGTCAGAAGTGGTGTTTGTTTGAAGTTGCACCCTACATAATCAGATTTTTTAAAAATAAGAAAATAAAATATTCCTTTCATGGCTGAAACAAGCCAGTTCATTGGTTTGTGTGTTTGGCACTAGTTAATATTAATGTCTGTAAACATTATTCAAAAATGAATATAAGAATACCTGGGAGGAAGACTTCATTTTATGAAGAGCAGTCGCTTCAGACGACCTGAACGAAAGTTACTCTCGAGTCACTGCCGAGTCGGCTTCTGGCTGTACATTTGTAAGTCCCTGAATCGGTAATGGACATCCTATGGATCACTAATGTTCCTTGTGGATGTAGGTACTCCCTCCCAGTGGGGCGCACCTTACTGAACGTTGAAAGCACCATGTGATTAGGTAACTCCCACACTATTTCGGGCTTGGGAATTCCGATCGCCATGCAGTTGAGTTGAATGGGTGATCCAGCCCTCAGATGGACGGATGTGGGGGGATCGTTGGTTATCCGAGGTGTGTAGGCCATGACCAAGACCGATGTAACCAAGGAGGAGACACCAGCGTTATTACGAGCTTTGCAGATATAATTACCCCGGTCATGTATGCTTATCTCCCTAATAGTCAAAGTCCCGTTTTCGAACAGGATATACTTTGCATTGATCTGGGGTCTATTAAGGACAAAACCACTTGGCGTGGTCCATGCGATAGTTGGCACCGGACTCCCACTTGCAGAACAATTGAGACTTAAGGCATCTCCGCTTATGCTCCGTATTAGTCCCAGTGGATGAGTGTGGATGGTGGGTTTTTGGGCAACCTCAAAGACAATGAGTTTCTCTATGTAACCGATCTCATTCCTGGCCGCACAGCGATACTTGCCCGCGTCTGCCACAGTGGGACTGTGGATAAAGAAGGTGCCGTTGCTCCCCATCTGGAAGCGGGCAGCCTTGTGTCTGCTGGTGAACCGTGTCCCATTGGGTAGGATCCAGAGAATCTCTGGAGGTGGGTAGCCGTCTGCTGAGCAGTTGAGGATAGCGGTGGACTCTGCGTTGGCGATGACCTTCTTATTAAATGGATTCTTGAACATGGGCCTCCTGAGCATCTGGGTGACGTCCAAGTTGACCACCAAAGCGGCCTGGCCCGCTTCATTGCGGGCCAAGCAAGTGAACTGGGCTTTGTCTGATGCCCGGACGTTGCGAATTTCCAAGGTGCCATTGAAGTGGACGACAATTCTGCTGCCGTAGTAGGGAGCACTTAGCAGAATGTTACCTGGCATAATCCAAGTGACCTGGGGCATGGGAAATCCCTCTGCCTTGCAGTGTATCTGTTTCCTCGAGTGCCTCACCGCAATCTCCTTAATGACTGTCCTGTTCCCGTGGAAACCGTTGATGACCGGTGGGGTTAAGACCACGCTGAGATGCATGAGTTCGGTATCATCGCCACCAGGGTTACGGGCAATACACGTGTACTCCCCAGCGTCGGACAGCTGAATGTTTTTGATGAGCAGGGAGCCATTGGAATATAGGTGGTATCTGTTCTTGGAGAACGAGATGATTTCATTCGTTGGCAACATCCATAATATCTTTGGCAGTGGTTTTCCTGTCGCCTGGCAGTCAAACATTGCAGATTCGCCAAACCTTGCCTTGTGGAGGGGCTTATAGGACTTCTTGATCTGGGGCGGTGCAGGCAGTACAGTCACGTGAACTTTCATCTCATCCTTGCCAAGAGTATTTTGTGCATAACACGTGTAATCTCCCTCTTCCGCCATCCCCACTTTATTATAGTAGAGGGTCCCGTTGCCAAACACGACATACCTACGAGTCCGCCTGCCGCTGTCATCTGCCTGCAGGACATTGTTGATCATGGTCCCGTCCGGCAAACTCCAGGAGATCTCGGGCTTGGGGGCCCCAGAAGCCTTGCAGTCCACTCGAAGATCTCCCCCATACGACACATGCTTGTGGATGGACTGGTTGTGGTCAATCAGCGCTGGCTTCATAGACACGTCAATCTTCACCGACATCAGATCGTCCCCAAGCTTGTTGCGGGCGACGCACAGGTAGTTCCCTGCATCCTTCTCGGTGATGGAGTCGATTGATAAGGTCCCATTGAGCAACACCGTCACACGGCCTCCCTTCCTGGAAAATAAAGTAGAGGACATATCTGTGAGTGGTTGAAATGCAAGTCAGGGAAGAGAAATCTAGGGAGAACTGAGGTAAGAAAAACAGATTTCAGCCAATATCTGGAACACCCATAGCTGCTCACATTGTATCTTCAACAAATTCCAGATACTTCACCTGAGTACCTTCATAGAGTCATACAGCAAAGAAGTAAGCCTTTAGGGCCCAGCAGGTCCATGCAAACCAAGATGACCATCCAAGCCAGTTCAATTTACTGACCTAAAAATTCCCTATCTGAAGATTTGTCTAACTGTTTATTAAAGGTTGTTATTGCACCAGCCTCAGCCATTTCATCTAGCAGTTTATTCCACATAAGTACCAATCTCTGTCTACTAACATTGTCTTTCAAGTACAAGAAAATCTGCAAATGCTGGAAATCCAAAGCAACACACACAAAATGCTGGAAGAACTCTGTAGGCCAAGCAGCATCTATGGAGATGGAAAACACAGTTGACACTTTGGGCCAAGACCCTTCATTCAAGTTTCTGTTAAATCTCTCCCATCTCAGTTTCAACCTATGCCTTTTAGTTCTTCATCCCCCAACCCTGGGAAAAGGGTTGGATGTACTTACTCTCGCTGGTGTCAGGATTAGAAAGCATGTTTTATGAAGAAAAGTTGGGGAAAGGGCTTTTCTCTTTGCAGAGAAGGAGAATGGTGGTCTTTCATTGATTCTGTTATGGTTATTATTCTATAGATTTATTGAGTATGCCCTCAAGAAAATGAATCTTGGTGTTGTGTATGGTGACATATATGTACTTTGATAATAAATTTACTTTGAACTTCATAGAGGTGTAGGCTGAATGGACAACCAACACCTTTGTCCCACTACAGCTATGGCTGAAACCAGAGGACATCCTTCAACGGTGAGTGCAAGAAGGTTTAAGGGGGATGTCAGAGGTCAAGTTTTTATTACAGAGTGTGGTAGTAGAGGTTGATACAATAGGAAAACTTAATACGTTTAGACAGGCACATGAATGTAAGAAAAATGTAAGGTTATGAGCTGTGTAGGAGGGAGGGATTACATTGATCATGTAGTAGATTTATATAGGTTGACATAGTATCATGGGCAGTATTGTGCTGTACTATTTCATGTTCTATTTATGCCCCTCATGATTTTATACACCTCTACAACAACTCCTTTCAGTCTCCTAAGCTCCAGTGATTAAAGACTAAGCTTGTTCTATCTCCCCCCTGTAACTCAATCCCAAGAATTCTTGCAACATACTGATATTTGTAAATCTTTGCAGCATCCTTTCCAGTTTAATAGTATCTTTCCTATTGCAGAGTGACCAAAGCTATATGCAATACTCCAAGCGTATTCTTGCCAGTATCTTGTACAACTGCAATATAATCCCCTAGTTGTTGTACCCGACTGACAAAGACTAACTGCAACACATCCCCCAGTTGTTATACCCTGATTGACGAAGACCAGTGTGCCAATAGCATTCTTCCTCTTTCTGTCAGGCTGATAAAATTTCACAGGGAAACACTGTTAGGACATGTGACAACTAAAGTCCTGGTTGATGAATTAGTTACTGACAAATTATTCAATGACCAGTCAGAACCTATTCATTCACAGTGTAGTGACATTGCTAAGCAATGTTTTATTATTGCCCATTCTGGTTCCCTTCAAAATAGGAATGGTCATTTTAGGGTTGACCACATTGGCTTGTGATGAAGGTCACATGTCAACATGAATGTTTCTCCTAATAGGTACTAGTAAATTGATTATTTAAAATAACTGATCATTTCATAGTTATGAATATGAAGTGCTTTTAAATAAAATTATAGATCAAGATCAAAAACCTAAGAGATTCTGCAGGTGCTGGAAATATAGAGCAACACATTCCAAATGCTGTAGGAACTCAACAGGTCAGGCGGCGTCTATGGAGGGGAATAAACAGTTGACGTAAGTTCCTCATCACTGCCTCTTACTGTTCATGTCTTATTGTTCTTGAACAAGACAGCTAAGGGTTAAACACAATGGCTCAAAAGTCATTATAGCCTAGATAAAGGACAGTGTATCTCCTTCATATGGAAAATCGAATAAACTAAATGAGTAGTTTATTGTGTTTTGAAATTCAGTAGCTTTGACTGTGTCCTTAATTGTGGCTCATTTTTTAAAACCTAACAAATGTTCTTAGATGCTTGACTGTAAAGACCCAACTACCATGGTGCCTGCGGTGGTGGCAGAGGCAGATACATTAGGGATTTTTAAGCGACATTTTCATATGTGAGGGAAATGGAAGGAAATGGACATTGTGTAGGCAGAAGAGATTAATTTAGTTGACTGCTTGAATACTAATTTAATTGGTTTGGCACAACATTGTAGGCCAAATGACCTGTTCCTGTGCTGTATTTTCTATGCTCTATGGGGACCTTCAAGCTCATGCTTTTGAATCAATGGACCTGAAATCTGGCTGTGCATTCTGTATCTCAACTGTCATATGTCAGGGGGTGAAGAACCACCATCCCAAATGACGACAGTGAAAGAGAGAGGTTTTGACAACAGATTGACTGTTTCTTGGTCACCATTACTGATTCCAGTTTTTTTTTTCCCAGCTATTTAATAAATTAACAAATCTAAGTCACCAAATGCCAAGTTAGGATTTGCACATCCCTAAGCATTTGCGGACCACTGCACCAGTAGCTCAGTGAGGCACTGACAGTACTACAAAGTGCACAGCTTGACTTGACGCTGAGATACGTCCTTGGACGTGCCGAGATACATCATCAGTGACGTGACCCGGGCTCGTCGGCTGTTTCAGGTCTTTCAACATCAGACACTCTCACCCAGGCGACCCAGCAAGGGATGATCAGGCCCCAGCAGTACTGGTTCATGGATCACACCTCTTGAACTATAGCCATCTGGAGACTTGCTCAGCAGCCTCAGCGATGGTCCTGTCAGCCCTTTTCTTTGCAGCCCCCATAATGCCAAGGAAAGAGTAGGTTATACAAAGCAAGCAGCCGGCAAAACCTCTACACCCACATCTATAGGTTTGCTTCATGCCCTCCACCCCTGTCTCTGGCATTGCTCTACTAGCACCAGGTATTTGGCTTTCTGACACTCAAACACCTTCTCAATCTAGCCTTCCCAGGGGACTGTCAGTTCTACCATGACCAGCTGCTTTGAGGCTTCTGACAGAACGACCACGTCAGGCCTCAGGGATGATGATGATGAATTGAAGTTGGGGAACTTTAATTGCTTGCCAAGATTGACTTTCAGTTGCCAGTAGAAGCTAAAATGCTAAATTTAATCCACATCATTACATGGCAATTCAAGTCATTCAAATCTGTTGATTTAGTAACTAACCAGCTGACTAATTCAGGACTCTGCATATTTCAATAAACGCCTAGCTGAGCTTTACACATAAACAAAGAATTCTTTTCTGCTGTTACCAATTAATTGCCTGAAAGTTTATACTACAGCTAACTCCTTCGATCATTTTGACATTCACTGTATGAATGATTAGTTCTGGGAGGTTTTTGCCACACACGGCC
This sequence comes from Mobula birostris, assembly GCF_030028105.1. Lineage (NCBI taxonomy): Eukaryota > Metazoa > Chordata > Chondrichthyes > Myliobatiformes > Myliobatidae > Mobula > Mobula birostris. Next base: position 17,619,152 of record NC_092373.1, on the reverse strand, counting down.
TAAGGAAGTTCCATGGATCTGAAGAGGAAGTTTCCTGGCCTAAGAACACATAAATGATATTGAAAAGAGTTCCCTAGAGCTCTAACTGCAACTGAAAGAAAAAGCAGGTTTTCAATGAAGTATGCAAGTTATTAGCAAGTAGTAATAAGGTGACAAAAAAGAGAAAGCTGGAAATCCAAGGCAATACACACAAAATGCTGGAGGGACTCAGCAGGCCAGGAAGCATCTATTGAAAGGACTAAGCAGTTGAGGCTTCAAGCTGAGACTCCAGATCTTTTTGTGTCAAGTTACTCCTGCACCACCATCCCTGTTCAAAGATATATGTAGTTGCAGTGTCCTTCCCCATTTCAGACCCAGTCCTGTATAAGAGGAATAATAAATAAGCCATGATGGAATGGCAGAGCAGACTCAATAGGCTGAATAGTCTTTATAGTCTTATGGTCTTAACAGATGAATTGTCCCTAGATTCTTCACCCCTTCTTAACTCCCAAACAACATGGGGACTAAAATAGATTGATTTCTTATTGGTGCTTACAGAAAAATGTTTTCACAAACTAATATGTTCCGCAAGCTAAAAAGTTGATAGAACTTGAAAAGAACCCCATACGTTAAAAAGACCATGAATGGTTCCAATATTCTGAAAAAGAAAACTGTATAAATATGCCTCTCTGTCCCTTCATTTCTTCCTTCCTTACATTCTTCTCTTTGTTCATTTTTTAAAATTTTATTCACATTTTGCCTTCTCTTACTTACTTCCCTCTCTTACTTTGATTCTTTCTTTCCTGTTTCCATTCTCTTTCTGTTCTTTCTTTTGTTTCATCTTCTTTTTCTTTCTCATATTTCTCTCTCTTACTCTTCCCCTTTCTATTTCAAGTTTTCTTCTTCTTGTCTTTTCAACTATCTATCGTTCCTTCTCTTCTTCCCTCTCACCTTCCCCCCTCCCTCTATCTTCCCTTCGTTCTTTCCATTTTAGTTTGGGGTTTCAGGGCACCAAGGAGAAGGAAGACAGAGGAAAGAATGCAGTTTGTCTTGCAAATGGATTTTACATGCCTACACATTTAAGCAGGGTAAAATAATTGTCACTCAAAAAATATTGCAAACAAGTTGGAGTAGTCCTGTGCACATTACAGAGGACAGTATCACAAGATGCTTTGGAGAGATAATAAAATAAAAGAAATTAAAGTAAAGACTGGCAGAGATATTCACAAAGAAACTAAAATTTCAGGAGGGCATTTGTAACCTGCATGGTAGTCTGGTACAGAATCCATGGAACCCAAGATGAGCAAGGCAAATGAACACAAAAGTGGCTTGGTGGAAGGAGGTAGATGGCAGCTGTAGGATGGCTGTTTTTCAATTTTGATGCCTGTGAGCAGTGGTGTGCCACAGGAATTGGTGTTGGGACACCTGTGGTTTGTCAGAATCAGGTTTATTATCACTGATTTATATGACTTGAAACCTGTTTTGGGGCAGCAAAGACATAACATTACGAGAAACAACAAAGGGCATGTACTGTGCTGTACTGGTGTGAATACATAGTGCAGGACATGGAACAGCAAGTTAGCATTCATGGATGCATGGGCTGTTCAGGGGAAGGAGCTGTTTCTTCATATACATTCAGTGGCCACTTTATTAGGTACACCCGTACACCTGTGTGTCAATGCAAATATCTAATATCAATCATGTGGTAGCAACTCAATACATAAAAGCATGCAGGCATGGTCAAGACCAAACATTGGAATGGAGAAGACATGTGATCTAATTGACTTTGACCATGGAATAATTGTGGGAGGCAGTCAGGTTTGTTTGAGTATCTCAGAAACTGCTGAATTCCTGTGATTTTTTTTGTGCTGAACAATCTCTGGAGTTTGCAAAAAAAACAAGAAACATCCAGTGAGCAGCAGCGTTGTGGGCGAAAATGCCTTGTTAATGAGAGAGATCAGAAGAAAATAGCCAAACGGGTTCAAGCTGCCAAGAAGGTTACAATAGTTCAAATAACCATGTGTTACAAGAGTGGTGTGCAGAAGAGCATCTCTGAATTCACAACGCGTTGAATCTTTTAAGCAGGTGGACTACAGCAGCAGAAGACTACTCAGTAGCCACCTTATTATGTACCTAATTAGGTTTGTAGATCTTGGGTAGGAGGTAGAAATAAGCAGTGCAGGGTAAGGGAACTATGAGGCTGGTGGTTGTGGATGGGGGTTCTCCAGATTTGATAAGGTAGGTGATGGAGTCAGAGACAATATCCTGATGGTCCTTAGCGAGGTGTTTTTCAAGTGGTAAGTAAGATAAAGTGTGTGAGAGTTGCTGCTTGGCCTCAGCAAGGTAGAGGTCAGTCCACTGCACAACATCATCACCCCTTTTGTCTGCGGGTTTGATGGGGAGTTGGGAATTGGTGTGGAGAGAATGGAGGCCAGTCCACTCAGAGGGAGAAAGTTTCAAAGAGGAGAGAGGAGTGCTGATGTCAAGCTAGTGGATGTATATCTCTTTGCCATTTAGAGATGAAAAGATCCAGAGCAGGCAGAGAACCCAGAGTGGGCTGACGAAGAAGAGGAGCAGGATTGGAGACAGGAGAGAAGGTCATTGGTGCAGGGTGGGTCCAAGAAGAGGAGGAGGGTTGGAGACAGGAGAAGGGTCATAGAGGTGATGGATTGTCACTGTCTTTCCAAGAGAGTATAAAACTAGAGGGTATGTTGAAGGGGAAAGGTGAAAGATTTTGTTGGGGACCTGTAGCAAGATTTTCATGCAAAGGGTGTAAAATATATGGAAATAGCTGCAAATAAAGTGGTAGATGAAGGTATAATTACATTTCAAAGACATTGTCACAGGTGCATGGATGGAAAATGTTCAGAGGGATTTAGGCAATATAGAGGCAAATGGGATGAGATCAGGAAGGCATCTTGTTTGCCATGGTTAAGTTGGGCATAGTGTTCATGTTGTATGATCCCATGGCTCCATGAGACCAGTTTAGAGCAAAGGATTCTGCTATATTTTAGCTAGGATGTCAACTCTTATTCCTAAATAGTTTCTATTAATGTCTACTTTAATCTAGAATAAGTGAGAATATTTTTTTAAAAGAATGACCATTTTTCAATATATAAAATAGCAAAAACTAATTGGAAGCTAGAGGATTGGGAAGCTTTTAAAAAACCAAAATCTGAAAAAGCAATAAGGAGATGAAAGGTGAAACATGAACATAAGCTACCCAATAATATAAAAGGGGATACCAAAACTTGTTTTTTCAGATATTTAAAGAGTAAAAGAGAGGTGAGAATGCATATTGGACTGCTGGACAAAGATATGATGGACAAACCTAAATAATATTTTGCATTAGTCCTCACTGCGGAAGACACTAGCATTAAGCTGGAAATAGGAGAGTGTCAAGGAGTAGGAGTAAGTGTAGTTGCTATTACTAAGGAGAAGATGATTGGGAAGCTGAAAGGTCTGAAGGTAGATAAGTCACCTGGATCACATGCAGCAAACCGCAGGGTCCTGAAAGAGACCATAAGACCATTAGATACAAGAGCAGAATTATGCCATTTGGCTCATCAAGTCTGCTCCACAACTTCATCATGGCTGATCCATTTTCCTTCAGCCTCAATCTCCTGCCTTTACCCTGTAACCGTTCATGCCCTGACTAATCAAGAATCTATTAACCTCTGCCTTGACTTGGCCTCCAGAGCTGGCTGTGGCAAAGAATTCTACAGATTCACCACTTTCTGGCTAAAGAAATTTCTCCTCATCTCCATCCAAAAAGGATGTCCCTATATTCTGAGGCTATGTCCTCTGGTCTCAGACTCCCCCACCATAGAACCACCTACTCTATTGAGATCTTCCAACATTCGATAGGTTTCAATGAGGTCAACCCTCATTCTTCTGAATTCCAGTAATTAGAGGCCCAGAGCCATCAAATGTTCCTCATATGACAAGCCTTTCAATCCTGGAATCATTTTCACGAACCTCCCTTGAGCCCCTTCCAATTTCAGCACATCATTTCTTAGATAAGGGAAACGAAACTGTTCATAATATTCCAAGTGACACCTCACCGGCACTTTATAAAGCACCAACACTACATCCTAGCTTCTATATTCTAGTCCTCCTGCTAATCAGCTAATGTTTTATCTATGATAGTATCCTCCATGTAATACCATGTCCTCTTAACTTGTTAAATAGCCTCATGTGTGGCACATTGTCAAAGGCCTTCTGAAAATACAAGCACACAACAACCATCGATTCTCCTTTGTCTATCCCGCTTGTTATTTCTTCAAAGAATTCCAACAAACTTTTCAAACAAGATTTCCTCTTCAGGAAACCATGCTGACTATAGACTATTTTATCATTTGTTGCCAAGTACACCAAACCTACACCAAAAGAGGTAGCTTATGAGATTGTGCAGGAACTCGTAGTGATCTTTCAAGAATGACTAGATTCTGGAATGGTTCTGGAGGACTGGAAAATTGCAAATATCATTTCACTCTTCAAGAATGGAGAGAGGCAGAAGAAAGGAATTTATAGGAGAGTTAGCCTGACTTCAGTGGCTTGAAAGACATTGAAGTCCATTAATAAGGATGAGGTTCTGGGATACTTGGAGGTACATGATAAAGTGGGCCAAGGTCAGCATGGTTTCCTTAAGGGAAAATCTTGCCTGACAATGCTGTTAGAATTCATTGAGGAAATAACAGGCAGCATAGACTAGGGAGAGTCAGTGGATGTTGTTTATTTGGATTTTCAGAAGGCCTTTGACAGGATGCCACACATGAGGCTGCTTAGCAAGATAAAAGCTTATTGTATCTCAGGAAAGATACTAGCATGGAGAGAAGATTGGTGGACTGGCAAGAGAAAAAGTGCGGGACAAGGGGGACCTTTTCTGGTTGGTTGCAGGTGACCAGTGATGTTCTGCAGGGGTGAGTATTGCGACCGCTTCTTTTCACATTATATGTTAATAATTTGGATGATGGATTCATCCATCCAGTTTCTAAATGAACATTGAACCTATAAACACAACCGCACTACTTTTATTTTTTTGGACCACTTATTTTAACCTAACTATTTAATAAACAAATGTCACTTAATGTAACTCAGTTTTTTATTTATCATGTATTGCATTTTACTGCTGCTATAAGGTTTACAAATTTCACAACATATGCCAGTGATATTAAACCTGATTCTGACAGAGTTGATGGCTTCATGGCCAAGTCTGCAGACGATGTGAAGATAGGTGGAGAGGTAAGTAGTGTTGAGAAAGCAGGGAGTCTTTTTAAGGACTTAGACAGATTGGGGAAATGGGCAAGGAAGTTTCATGTGGAATATAATGTAGGGAAATGTAAAGTCATGCATATTGGTAGAGGAATTAAAGTGTAGACTGTTCTCTAAATGGGAAGAAAATTCAGAGATCAGAGGTACAAAAGGACTTGGTGTCCTCTTGCAGGATTCCCTAAAGATGAACTTGTAGGTTGAGTTGGTGGTGAGGAAGGCAAAAGCAATGTTAGCATTAATTTCGAGAGGACTAGAATATAAAAGCAAGGATATAATGCTGAGGCTTTATAAAGCAGTGGTCAGATAGCACTCAGAGTATTGTGAGCAGTTTTGGGGTCCTTTTCTAATGAAGGATGAGCTGGGATTGGAGAGAGTTCAGAGGAAGATTACGGGAATGATCTTGGGAATTAAAGGATTAACATATGAGGAGTGTTTGATGGCTCTGGACCTGTATTTGCTAGACTTTGGAAGAATGCGAGGAGATCGCATTGAAATCTATTGAGTGCTCAAAGACCTTGATAGAGTGGACATGGAGAAGATGTTTCCAATAGTGAGTGAGCCTAGTATCAGAGGGCACAGTCTCACAATAGCATGATATCCCTTTACAGCAGAGTTGAAGATAGATTTCATTAGCCAGAGGGTAGTGAATCTGTGGAATTCATTGCCACAGATGGCTATGGAGGCCAAGTCATTGGGTACATTTAAAGCGGAGGTTAATAGGTTCTTGATTCGTCAGGGCGTCAAAAGTTATAAGGAGAAGGCAGAAGCATGGGGTCAAGAGACATAATTAATCAGCCATGATGGAATGGTGGAGTAGGCCCGATGGGGCCTACTTATTCTGCTCCTGAATATAGAAATCCTGAAGCTGCAGTCAACCTTTTAAGGAATTTACTGCAATTACATCTACACGTTGGAACCCAGCAACTCTGAAGGAAGGGAATCAATCAGTCAGCTGTTCAAGACATTTCAGCTGTTCGAAGTATTTGAGTTTCTTATTTTCTTCATATTTTTATTTTTTAATGTTTGCAATATTGAATGATTTAGTCAGCTGGCTTGATTAGCTATTGGGTATATTTCAGATGACTGGGGATGGGGGTGGGAGAGCTTAATGCTTCTTGGTGATGGCTTTGCTGCCAGGAGGCCCTGTCACTGGACAAGGTTTCAGCACTGAGGATTAGAATGGCTTCTGTTGCCAATCAGGGTAGTGAACACAGAAGCTGGGATGTTATGTTGTGGCTGTGCAAGACATTGTTGAAGTACATTTGGTATACTTTCTTCAGTTTTGGAAACCCTTAGGAAAGATGTTGTTAAGCTAGAAGCAATGCGAAAGAGATTTATGGGGACGTTTCTGGGACTCCAGGAATGAATAATAAGACCAAAAAATCATAAGATATGGGAGCAGAATTATGCCATTTGGGACATTGAGTCTGCACCACCATTTAGAAACATAGATAAACTACAGCACAATACAGGCTCTTTGGCCCACAATGCTGTGCTGAACATGTACTTACTCTAGAGATTACCTAAGGTTACCCATAGCCCTCTATTTTTCTTAGCTCCATAAACCTATCCAGGAGTCTCTTAAAAGACCCTATCATATCCACCTCCACCGCCATCACCAGCAGCCTATTCCATGCACTCACCACTCTATTCTTACCCCTGACATACCTCTGTACCTACTTGCAAGCAGCTTAAAACTGTGCCCCCTCATGTTAGCCAGATGATGATAAACTTGAACTTGAGCCAGTTGGTCAACGGTCTGTTCCTGTGCTGTATGAATCATTCACTTTTATCACCAACCCAGATGAATCTCAAATTTTGGGGTGGCATTAGGATGTTTAAGGTGAGAGGGAAGAGATTTAATAGGAGTTGGAGTGGCAACCCTTACACTCGATGAGCACATCTACATGATACGCTGTTGTAGAAAAGTAGTATCCATCATCAGAGGTATCCAGGCCATGCTCTTTTCTCACTGCTGCCATCAGCTAGAAAGTGCAAAAGCCTCAGGACTTGCACCACCAGGTTCAAGAAGAGTTACTACCCTTCAGTCATCAGGCTCTTGAACAAAAGGGGATAACTACACTCACTTGCCCATCCATTGAGATGTTCCTGCAACCGATGATCTCACTTTAAAGACACTTCATTTTGTTATCTCATGTTCTTGTTATTTATTGCTATTTATTTATATTTGCATTTGCACAGTTTGTTGCCTTTTGCACTCTGGCTGATCTTTCATTGATATGGTTATTTTTCTGTTCTATGGGTTTGCTGAGTGTGCCCACAAGAAGATAAATCTCAGGGTTGTATGTGGTGACATAGATGCATGTTGATAATAAAAGTTACTTTGATCTTTGGTCCATATATGAAACATGCAGCCAGAGGCAGTACATTAGCAACATTTGTAAGGTACTTTGTTGGGTACATGGATAGGAACTGTTTTGGGGGACCTGGGCCAAACAGGCACTAGTTTCGATGGGAATCTTGGTCAGTGTGGGCCAGTTCGGCATGATGACCTGTTCCTATGCTGTGTGACTCCTAAACCACTGTGACTCAGTAAATTCTGGCCTTGAGAAATAATAGAATATAGACAATAGACAATAGGTGCAGAAGTAGACCATTCGGCTCTTCGAGCCTGCACCGCCATTCTGTGATCATGGCTGATCATCTACTATCAATACCCCGTTCCTGCCTTGTCCCCATAACCCTTGATTCCCCTATCCATAAGATACCTATCTAGCTCCTTCTTGAAAGCATCCAGAGAATTGGCCTCCACTGCCTTCTGAGGCAGCACGTTCCACACCTCCACAACTCTCTGGGAGAAGAAGTTCCTCCTCAACTCTGTCCTAAATGATCTACCCCTTATTCTTAAACCACGTCCTCTGGTACTGGACTCTCCCAGCATCTGGAACATATTTCCTGCCAGGTACATGTTAACCTTTGTGTTAGAGGCTCACTGTTGGCCATCAATTTTGGGCTGTCACCTGCTCTTCAATGGACAACAAACCCATGTACACTACCTCACTATTTTAGCTCTCCTTTTGCACTACATTTTAATTTTTTTATACATATATTTTATAGTAATTTATAGTTTTCCTTTTATTATTATGTATTGCAATGTACTGCCGCCGCAGAACAACGAATTTCATGACATATGCCAGTAATGGTAAATCTGATTCTGATTCTCTGATACCCTTTGGCAGACCAATAGGATCAGGCACTGTGGTGGCAGTTATTGGACTTTTAAATTGATTTTTCATACACTGAAGGTAAATTCTTAATCTTTTATTCTACTTTATTGTGGTCCTTGAAGTTTATTTGTCTACCTGCACTGGAGTTTTACTGTAACTGCTACGCTATATTCTGCATTTTGTTTTCTTTTTACTACCTCGTGTACACTGAGTGGCCACTTTACAATATATCTCTAATGCCGAATAAACTGGTCATTGATTGTATGTTTGTGGTCTTCTGCAATTCACTTCATGGTTCAATGTATTTTGAGATGCTCCTCAGCACACCACTCTTGTAATGTGTGGTTACTTGAGTTACTGGCAGCATCCTGTCACCTTGAACCAGTCCATCCATTCTCCTCTGTCCTCTCTCAGTAACAGGACAATTTTGCCCACAACTGCCACTCACTGGGTATATTTTGTTTATCGCACTATTCTCTGTAAACTCTAGAGACTGTTGTGTGTGTGTGAAAATCCCAGGAAATCAGCAGTTTCTGAGATACTCAAATCACCCCTGACGGCACTGCAATCATTCCATGGTCAACGTCACCAAGGGCACATTTGTTTCCTATTCTGATGTTTGGTCTGAACAACAATTGAACCTCTTGCAATGGTTGCATGCCTTTATGCATTGAGTTGCTGCCATGTGAAGGGCTGATTAGATAGTTGCGTTGATCAGTAGGTGTACAGGTGTATCTAGTAAAGCAGCCACTGTGTGTTTGGTATGTTTGGATTGATCTGTTTGGAAGGCATGCAAGCAAAATCTTCTCACTGCATCTCAATACATAGGACAATAATACACCAATGTCAATGTCAATTACTTTGTGCAGTGCTGCTGGAGAGTTGAAAACTGAGCAGGCAACTTTCCTTTCAAGTGCATTCGGTTAAAATACCACCAACAAAACAGCCTAGACCTGTGCCCACAGAGAGTTAGACAAGTAGACTAGTGGAAGTGATAGGTGTGGGTTCAAGTGTAACACTTGGATAGGTCAACGGTTGAGAGACGTTTGGAGGGCTATGGTCTGGGTGCAGTTAGATGGGGCTAGCCACAGACTAGATGGGCTACAGGGCCTGATTCAGTGTTGTGGTAGTCTAGGACTCTAGGTCACAAGACCCTTACCTGTGCCACTGATCAACTACTATCTTGGAAGGTAACCTCCAGAGGATCTGGGGTTTCGGGTATCCCGTAGCTGAGCAATGGAGTCGGAGTTTATCTCCATAGTTCAGCTTGTTCCTGCTGGGTGAAGCTGCCATGATCTTAGGCAGCTGCTGCTTGCGCTGAGCCAGGAGGCTGACAATCCTCTTCTCAGAGCCACTGGAACTGGTGGCCACGCATTCATAATTCCCACTGTCAGACAGGGTCAAGGATTTGATATAAAGTGTCCCGTTGGTAAAGACAAAAAGCTTTGTGCTGATAAATTGCAAGGGTTTGATTTCAGTGCCGTCAAAGACCAGCCAGTGGATGGTGGGCTGAGGTGTCCCCACAGCAGTGCAGGGCAGTCTGATGTTTTCCCCAACATATGCATCCAGACTCTGGTGGTTGTCCTCCAGGATGATGGGTAGCTCAGCCACCACTTGCATCCGCACCGTGACTGAGTCAATCCCGGCAGGGTTGCTGGCCACACATCTGTAGTTCCCTTGGTCGTACACGGTCACCGCTTTAATGCGGAGTGTGCCGTCAGGTAACACCGAGACTCTCCCATTGAACGGGCTGCTGTTTCTCACCATGGTCCTGTTGGATAGAATCCAGGAGATGGTTGGAGAGGGGCGTCCCTGAGATTTGCACTTCATCTCCACCGGGTATCCCGAGTGGACCATGATCTTCTTTACTCGAGGCTCTAGTATCTTGGATGGGTGAGCCAGCACAGAGAGAGTGACCAGGAGATGATCGGAGCCATGCTGGTTTTCCGCTGTGCAGAGGTACTGTCCGCGGTCCTGAACTTTGATCTTCTGAATGGACAGAGTACCGTTTGGAAACACCTCAAATTTATTGCCTCGTTTGGTGTCAGCTGTGACAGTTGCCCCTACAACAAATCAAAGAACTTCAAACAAATTAATGTTCAATATGAAATTTACACTATATAAATTCTGAGTAATGTTACATATATGGTACAACGTAATACTATACAATATGTATGTCTTACAATGCATTATAAAAAACAGCACAGCTGAATTCCGAGCTATTTAAAGGACCAATGTTGTAATACTATGTTTTATAAGTGGTATCAATCATAATTGTAATACAGAAAATGTCAAGTTTTTACAATGATGTAGCTGCATACTGCACATATGGGTACTGTGTTTTGACTAACATAAGTTTCAGGAATGTTTGGGGAGCATCTGTGTGCTTGTGATTTTCAAATCGGTAGAAAGCATGTAATCAGGAAAAATGTTCAGTGCCTCAAAGGTTTAAATATATATTACAGTAAAAAAAAACTAACGTGTGTGCATTAAAGCTGCTAGACATCAAAGTGAATCAAGAATCCCATAATCAATGACCTATTAAAGTTTCAGGGAAGTCCCTATTTGATAAATGCAACCTCTGATAAAGAACAGAATTCATTACAAGTAATCAGTCTAGATAGGGTGAGTCATAAGGAGACACAGGGGACTGAAGATACTGGAATCTGGAGCAACAAACAATCTGCCTGAAGAACTCGGTGGGTCAAATGGTATCTGGATGCCATAGTAGTGGAGCGGTTAGCGTGATGTTATTACAGCTCGATGCATCAGAGTTAGGAGTTCAGTTCTGATGCTGTCTGTAAGAAGTATGCAAGTCCTTCCATGAGAATAGATGCTTCGTTTTCCCCCAGGGTCCAAATACGTACCAGTTAATAGGTTAATTGGTCATTGTAAATTGTTCCATGATTAGGCTAGTATTAAATAGCTGGGCTGCTGGGTGGTGTAGCTTCGTAAACACAAAATACTCTGCAGATGCTGGGGTCAAAGCAACACTCACAACATGCTGGAGGAACTCAGCAGGTTGGGCAGCATCTGTGGAAACATCAGGACGAAGGGTTCCGGCCGGAAACATTGACTGATCGTTTCCACGGATGCTGCCCGACCTGCTGAGTTCCTCCAGCGTGATGTGGGTGGTGTAGCTTGTAGGGTCAGAAGGGCCTATTCTGCACTGGATCTTTAAATAATAAAGTAAATCTGGGGGGAAGGAACTGTTGTTTTCGGTCGAAATCCTGCATCAGGACCGACAGACACTGTAACTATTTCTTTCCTCCCACAGATGCCACTCGAGTCACTGAGTTTCTCCAGCAGATTGTTTGTGAGTCATAATCCTCGAAAAGAAATGGTTGAAGAAATTTGATAAGGGAAGTCAGTTCATTGCTACAAAGGGCTTGTAGTCCCCCAGTGTAAATGACCTATGCCTTACCTATTGTAAATGGAGAAAGTAATTCACAGCTGGGCGAGTGCAAGGCTGGATTGCAATCCAGTGGTAACAAGAAATAGGAGGGAAGTATAGGGGAGATGTCGATTTTGCTTTTACGCAGAGTGATGAGTGGATGGAACATCCTGCCAGGGATGGTGGTAGAGGCTGATACATTTTGAAAATTTAAGGAACTCTTAGATAGGCACGTGGATGATATTTTTAAAAATGGAGTGTTATATAAGGGGGAAGGATTGTATTGATCTCAGACTAGGCACATTGAGGACTGAGGTGCCTGAAGTGTGCTGTGTTCTTCTATGTTCTATGTAAGAAATCTATGGCTAATGCAAATCAACTCTACCACTGGTCTCAGTATCATAAGAGAAAGTACTATTGAACTTCTCAATGCACATATGAAGGATCAGTGGATTCGAATAAACATTGGGACCATAGCGAACCTTTCAACCGAGCTCAGCAGATTCACTAAAGCTGTACGTAATGTGAGACCAACCCTAGGAGATATGACAAGGCTTTCCCCGGAGTGGCATCTCACAACACTGGATTTCAAGTGACTTCTGAGCGGACTGTTTCTATCTGTTACATTTCGATAACTTCTCACAAATGGCAATGTCATTCTGCATGGTAGGATTCAAACCAAAGTGATGCATGTTTCATTAAATGCTTCAGAATGAATGGATATATCTAATTGTTGAATAATCTGAATGTGACTGAACGAATAGATTAACATATGAATATGAGTGAATAAACCAGTAGGTAAAAACAAGTAAGTGAGTAAATAGAATGAGTGAAGTGGTGTGAATGTGTAAATAAATGCATGAATGAACTGAGACATGGATGAAAGAATGTTCGCAAATGAGTGAATGAGTGAGGACACTGTGCAGAAAGGATTAGTTTAGTTGGCCGCAAACAACAGGAATTCTGCAGATGCTGGAAATTCAAGCAACACACATCAAAGTTGCTGGTGAACGCAGCAGGCCAGGCAGCATCCGTAGGAAGAGGTGCAGTCGATGTTTCAGGCTGAGATCCTTCGTCAGGACTAACTGAAGGAAGAGTGAGTAAGGGATTTGAAAGTTGGAGGGGGAGGGGGAGATCCAAAATGATAGGAGAAGACAGGAGGGGAAGGGATAGAGCCAAGAGCTGGACAGGTGATTGACAAAGGGGATACGAGGGGATCATGGGACAGGAGGTCCGGGAAGAAAGACAAGGAGGCGGGGGGGGGGGTACCCAGAGGATGGGCAAGAGGTATATTCAGAGGGACAGAGGGAGAAAAAGGAGAGTGAGAGAAAGAATGTGTGCATAAAAATGAGTAACAGATGGGGTACGAGGGGGAGGTAGGGCCTTAGCGGAAGTTAGAGAAGTCGATGTTCGTGCCATCAGGTTGGAGTTTAGTTGGCCATTTGATTACTGATTTAGTTGGTGCAGTACAACATTGTGTTCCTGTGCTGTACTGTTCTATGTTCTAGGATGTGAATGGACAAGTGAAAGAATGAGTGTGGAAGTGTATGAGCAAGAGGGGACATGGATGAATGAGTGCAGTAATAGAAGGATGAGTTAAGTGAATGAATAAGTGAGGTAACGCATGCATAACTCAGTAAATATATGAATGAGTCAGGAAGTGAATGAATGAGTGAGAGAGTGACTCAAGAAAGGGAGAACAATTGAACCAATGAGTGAATCAAACAAGCAGTGAGTGAGGTGATACGAGTGATACGAATGATCGAAATGTGCGATCGATTAAATAAGTTGCTCCGATTGAGTGAGAGCATGTTACATAAAGTTTATTTATTTAGATATGTTGTGCAGAAGAGGCTCTTTCAGCCCAGTGAGCCACACTGCCCTGTAACACACCGATTTAACACTAGCCTAATCACAGAACAGGTTCCTTAAGGTTGTCCTGGTCGGGGGAGTTAGAGGGGATAAGCTCCCACTACCTATTAATCGGCCTCTAACCAGGTCCAGCTTCCGGCCTTCACATGTGATTTATCTGCTAAGCCCAGTGGAACCGTCTCTACTGACAGAAGAAGGGGAAAAGGCAGGTTACCTGCACCTTTAAACCTGTTGCTTCGGGCAGGTGCGGCTTGTCAGCCGTGGTTGACAGTTCATTTAGGAGAAGGAAAACTCTGGTCTCAAACCTCAGTTGTCTTGCAGCTGTACCCAGGCTTCAGGAATAAACCCCAAGGGAAAAATCCAGAGCTGGGGTTCCTAAGACAGCCTAACATTGAGTTGAATGCTGACTGGCAACTCCCACAAAGCCACCGGGTGCCAAACTGCATCAGTCTCTGTTGTTCATTTGGATTCATCAGCTGCGTGGAGAGTGGGGAGTCTGCTACATGGCAACACCATGCTCTCCATATTGTACTGCTTTGCCTTGTGTACCAGCTTGCATCACGCAGATAACCAGGATGCAATACCCATGGTTGACCCTGGCCAGTGGAGGGCCTCATGTCCACGGGGCAATTTACAATGACCAATTAACCTATGAACTGGTTCGTCTTTGGACTGTGGGAAGAAACCCACATTATTCAAGGGGAGAATGCAAAAAAACTCCTAACAGATGACGCTGGAATTGAACTTTGAACTCAAATGCCCTGAGCTGTAGTAGCATTGCGCTAACTGCTCCACTACCATAGCACCCTCTATTGCTCCACTACCATAGCACCCTCTATTAGACGTTTCCAATGGACTAACCCCAACAATTCAAGAGCAATCAGTCACTGATTTTTTTCCCACCACTCATTCACGCATTTCTCTGTTCATTCATTCAATCACTTGGTGTTTCTCAGAAAGTTATGCAAGTTACTCAGAACAATTCACCTCTAACCTACTATGCCATCAAGCCATTCAAGAAGCTTACCAGTGGAGATTTTCGTCCATCGGATGGTGGGGTGCGGATCTCCAGTTGCCTCACATGGTATGAATACCTCCGAATCAGCCAACACTGTGAGACTGGCTGCCATCTCATGGCTTATTCTTGGTTTTGAGGGCCGCTTTCCAAGCTCCGGGTCCACAGGGATAAAATTGGGCAATGAAGGGTCGGATCCGCTGGACAGATCCTCCCTGTTGTCTTTGTCCTCTATGTTGCTGTTAAGGTCTGCTTTAGGGTTAGGTGTGGTTGCCCTGTACTCCGCAGACGCTTCTGTCAAACTCCGTGGGGTGACCGCTTGACCCGTCCCAAAGAGCCAGCTGTGGGATTTTTCCCAGCGTGGCCTGTTCGCCCTGAACTTGGAGCGTAAGGGAGGCCGCTGCCTGTCAAACTTGTGCAAGGTGATTTGGAATCTAGGGTTAGTCCTGGAAGTTGGTTGGAGGGTGGTGAGAGAGTGAGCAGAGGATGCGATCACAGTTGTAGGGTGCACCCTTGGTTCAGGATTTGGGGCAATAGCTGTGGAAATGCTATGTGTTTGGGTGGCAGGGATGGTGGTCATCATCAGCTTAGGGGGATACCTATTTCTGATCCTAGGCAGGCTATTTGCCTTTTTGGTGGTGGCTGGTACGCTCACTGTGGTTATGAACTTTTGGGGTGTAGTGGTGTGTGATGGAAGGGTGGCTGGGATGGTTGCAATGGGCTGACTAGGAGAGTTACTGCCGGGTGGAGCCAACAGCTTTGAATCATACTGACTCCTGGATGCAGCTGGACTTGGCACAGGATTCCCATTCATCTCAACAGCAACTGAGAGAGACACTTTACTGGTCACCGTGATGGTTGGAGACAACATCATCCTGTTTTGTGTCGGCCGCCTATTCCTGCTCTCCATTGACCGGGTTCTACCCATTCCAGGCCGTGACAAGTTCACATGGTTCCTTGTTCCGCCAAGGGGTCTTCCTGGTCTCCTGCGTCGGAAGAAAATTCTTCTCGTAGTCAGAGCTGGCTGGGTGGAGGGCGACGTGGTAAGGAGAGTCTTGGTTGTGACTGGCACAGTTCCAACCATGGTTGGGAGGGTGGGGCTTACAACATCACTGGTGGAAGTAACGGAGGGCAGCATGGTTGGCTTGGTGGTGGTCACTGGGTCAGGCACGGTGGAGGGGAGAAGTCGAACTGGGTCTGTTGTTGGCACAGAGGTTCCTACGCTCCAGAGAGTGGGCTTTGTGAGAGTGACTGCCCCGTGAGTAGCATTTGTACTCCAGGCACCTTGCAAGACTTTACCAAGACTTCGGAGAATGTCCTTTTGCCTGTTTACCCCAAAAAACTGATCCCATGGAAATTTCCCATGGACTACCATAAGACGTTTGCTAGTAGGCTGCACAGTGGTTGGAGCATTTGAAGAGAAGCTAGTTTGGGAAGGTCTTTCTGTTGGTCGCTTTCTGATCAGCTTGGTAGGAGTCAATCTAGCACTTGGAGTGCTCTGAGCAGGTTGCGTTGTGATTTTAGAAGTGAGGGTTCTTGTTCTGCTGTCAGGATTGGTCATCTGGAGCCAACGATCCCCCCTGTAGGTAGGTGTCGCTTCCTGAGTACTTGCACTTTGGGAGTTTTTCTCAAAAGGCAGATCCACTGGACCTCCAGGTTGTTGGATCCATGCTAATCCAACCTTGGTCTGTGTTGGTACGGGCAATGGAAGTGGGGGTCTCTTTGGGACCTCTGTGACAGAGGAAGTGTGTTGTGACTGTGTCAGTGCAGAATCCGAGGTTCTCCGCTGCCCAGGTCTCACTCTGTGTCTCCTTACCCCTGGTCGGCCGAACCGCCTCCTAAACGACAACTTCCTTCTTCTTCCCATCCTCCCTGGTTTGGAAACTAAGGTGTCAGTGGTGGATTCCTTTAAAATATGGATCTCCTGTGTAACCATTGTGGGAAGCAAGAGGTTTGGAGAGATGGTGGTCTTCTGGGTGTTCTTGAGAAGGAATCGTTCAAAATCTGTGGTGATGGTCATAGTGTGAGCGGGAGAACATTGTGTGGTCATGGCCCCGCCCTTAAAGACCATATGGTCTACCTCCTCTGGTGCATCAGTCACCAATGTAGTTGGTGTTGGTGCTGCCACGATGTGGGAGCCCGGTAGATCATTTGGAAATGTCAGCTGCTCTTCTGCATTGACCGATTGAGTGGGCTTTCCTATGTAGCGTGAATCTATTGCCATGGAACGCAGGCTGGGGTCTGTAAGAACCTTCTGCTCAGGGGACATTGTGACCTTGTCTTCCGGCTCGATATGTTGGACCTGTATTGGAGATTGTGCACCCGCTGGAGCTTCATCCGTGTGGGCAACCTTTGCTCTTAATCCAGGAGATACCCAAGTGGTTATAACCTCCAACGGCCGGAGGGTACTGACTATTATAAACTCCTCCTCCTCTGGGTTCCCCGCCTCATCTCCCGATGTTTCGCTTTCCTCTCGAGTAGCCGGGGTAGTCCCCTGAGGTTTAGCGGTCATCCACACTTGCGTGGCTGCCTTTGCCACAATGCTCTTCCTGGCCTTCGCCAGGTACTCTGCCCAGCGCTGGGGGTCCACCCTCCTTCTGGGCTGCTTCAAGATCCTGTGGTTTGCCCACCAGCGAGTTCTGAAGCCACCCATCCTTCTCCTGGGTATGACGATTGGTGGCGCAGTGGTTGGTGCATGTGTTCCAGCCTCCGGTTTACCAGAGTGATCCAGTTCGGGCTCTGGTGTGCTCTTGGTGGTTAACCAGTCCGCATCTTCAGACCCCAAGAGCTCTTCCTCAATCTCCCCTGACCCTTTGCCCTCCTCAAATGAGTCATAACTTCCAGAGCTCTCTTTCCCGGAGGCAATGGAGGGGCCAGTAACCGTCATCTGCAGTGCTAGAACATCCACCCCGTAACGGTTTGAAGCCACACACCTGTAAAAGCCGCTGTCCCTAACCTTGAGTTTCCTTAAGCTTAACGTCCCGTTCGGCATGATTACCCCACTCGCAGTGGCGTGATCTAAAACTCTATGGTCGGGAAGAACCCATCGTACAGATGCATTTGGGATTCCCGAGGCTTTGCATGGGAAATGTATCGACTCACCAGTGGATTTAGAAAGGGAAGGTCCATTTAGAACCTTCTCCGCAACATTGGGGTCCAATATTGTAACCCTAAAGCTCACCACGTCTGCATCTTGGTAGTTAGTTCCTATGCAGTGATAGATGCCAGTGTCATAAAGGTCGGCAACCCTCAATCTGAACTGGCCATCTGCACTGACTGAAATCCGACTGTCCTCACTGCTGTAGGGGGCTCGGATTTTGCTGCCATCTGGAAGTATCCATTCATTGATAGGCTTGGGGTCACCAAACGCCTGACACTCCAACTCCACGGTCCCACCCATCACTATAAAATGCTCCGTCCTCGCACTCTCCGCTCTCTTGATCATCACCCAGCTGCCTTTCCCCGGCTTAACTTCCAAGTCCTGCAGGGTCACCTGGATGCCCACCTGATATTTGACCTGCAAGACGTTGAGAGTTGTCCTGCTCCTATCCATCTGCAGAGTGATTTCGCTTTGCAATAGCCATGCGTGGTCAGCTCTGATCTCTGCCTGGACACCGGTATAAATGTGCATATCCACGGCTGAGGCTTGCTTGTAAAGGTAGCTCATGGAAGGTGTCTTACTTAGCAGCCTGTCCCTCCCGAGCTTCAGTGGCGAGTCCGCATACATTGCCAGGATGCCCCATAGACGTTGGATCTTCTCGTAATCAATGTAACAAACTAGGAAGGTAGATAAGGATGTGTTTAGCAGCACGTAGTCTTCCTTTGGATCCAGGGTCACCCCTGGAGTGCTTAAAGGTCTGTGAACATTGCACGTTATTTCACACCTGTTCCCCGACTGGTCGCTCATGTTCAAACTCATTTGACCCAGTGGAACCACAAAGTCCTGGGCATGAACAACGGCATAGTCCCCCTCTTCTTCCAAGACACTCTTTCGGATCTTCAGTGGAGACTGGATCTTCGGGGGTGTGCAAACAAACGCTGAGGATGGCAGCTGTAATATATCCTTGCCCTTGGATATACTTGGGTTCGTACACAGGGGACATATCTGACCACTAGGGTCATTGCGGTCTCGTTTGCACTTAAGCACTCCTGCAAAAAGATGCCACCAAGTGTTATCCTGGGAAATTCAGGCTTAGTACATTTAACAAGCAACTCATAATGAACCATTGCCATAAGTTTTTCACAATTTCACTGTTAAGCAAATAATTCCAAATTAAGTATCTGTGTGATGTTGCCTGTCACATATTCTGACGTAGAAACCAAATCTATGAGATCCATGACAGTGGAGGGAATTTTAGATTGCCCTCATCTTATTTTCGAAAGATTTTTGAGTACTTTATTATTTGCCAAAATTGCCTTGCTGGAATTTATTTAATCAATTGATTAAATGAGTAAGGTGCACCTTAATCTGAAATTCTACAACCTTTCACACAACCTGAAAAGGAGTTTTGATATCATTTTGGTTCCTTTCACAGTTAAGTTAGTTCTGCGTGCCCTATACTGCGTATAATAAAATTTGAAATTGCAGTATAGCTAACCATGAAATTAATCCTTTGGGTCTATAGTAGCATTCTGCTTAAGTTACTAGATTGGTATCCAGAGAGGGGACTTCTTTATTTGTTGTTCAGAGATACAGCACGGTGACAACTCCTTCCCTTCCAATGACCCCCGGCTGCCCGATTACACCTATGTGACCAATTCACTGAGCAGTCCTTTCATTTTTGTGAAAACTCAAAGACAAAATTAGGAAAGAATTACTAAACATGAGAAATTCTGCAGATGCTGGAAATCCAAAGCAACACACACAAGATGCTGGAGGAACTCAGCAGGTTGGGCAGCATCTTTGAAAATGAATAAAGTCGCCGTTTCAGGCTGAGAACCTTGTTCAGCACTGGAAAGGAAGGAGGAAGACAACTAAATAAGAAAGTGGGGGAGGGAAAGGAGGATAGTTAGAAGGTGATAGGCGAAGCCAGAAGGATAGGAAAGGTAAAGGGCTGGAGAGGAAGGGATCTGGTTCAGGAGAGGAGAGTGGACTATAGGAGAAAGGGAAGGAGGAGAGGACCCGGGGGAGGTGATAGGCAGTAAGAAAAGATAACAAGTCAGAATGAGGAATAGAAGGGGGGAGATTTTTTTTACTGGAAGCAGAATTTGACATTCATGCCATCGGGTTGGAGGCTATCCAGACAGAACATAAGGTGTTGCTCCTCCCTCCTGAGGGTGGCCTTGGATGCTGCTTGACCTGCTGAGTTCCTCCAGCATCTTGTGTATGTTGCTTTAGAAAATAAGCAACTTTTTAAAGAAAGGCATGAATTATTGTCACTTGATATTTGCGCACAGTTAATGATGAATTAAGTTTCAAGACCTAACTATGAAAAATAACCACTTTATGTATGTTTACAGGAAGGGTATGTCCTGAACCAACTATCATACCTTTAACTTAACATGTTGCTGTTTCTAATCCCTCAATGTTTATGACTGTATCTACTCTGACATCATTCCGTTGTGATCTGGGGTGACACGTTGCAGATTTCTGGGCTGGTTTGCTTCTTATTTCACTCTGCTTATTTATAGGTTGGAAGAAGTTAATTCCCCTCCCCAGCTCTCAACAACTCTCCAACCCCTCCTCATCCACCCTCTTTGTATGGATGTACAACACTGTGCATAAGTCTTAGACACACACACACACACACACACACACGTATGTATATATATATATATATATATATATATATATATATATATATATATATATATAGAGAGAGAGAGAGAGAGAGAGAGAGAGAGAGAGAGAGAGAGAGAGAGAGAGAGAGAGAGAGAGAGAGAGAGAGTGCACACGCCAGGCTGCCTAAGACTTTTTGCACACACTACTGTATTTGTCAAAGAGGAGTAGAGAGCGAATTTGGTGGGAGCAAAGGATGTTGGGATTGGCAAGGGTGCAGCACCGTGGGAGGGGTGTGGGACTGGTGGCAGAGAAGGTGAGCCAGGGGTGTGTAGTGGCATGTGCACAGACACGCCCAGCCCTGAGGCATCAGGTGAGGTCATTTGATTCTAAACAATTGGTTTATTGATCATTGCAGAATGTCTCTCTGGTACTTCCCGCTCCTTCCCCTCTCTCTTCCCCTTTTCCCAACCATGATTCCCTTCTCCCTGCCCCCTTCCCACTCTCAGTCTACAATAGAGACCCACATCAGAATCAGGTTTATCATCACTCACATGTCATGAAATGTGTTTTTGTTTTGCATCAGCAGTACAGTGCAATACTGAAAATTACTACAGTACTGTGCAAAAGTCTTAGGAACCCTTGCTATATCTATATCTATCTATCTATCTATCTATATATATATATATATATATATATATATATATATATATATATATGTGTGTGTGTGTGTGTGTGTGTGTGTGTGTGTGTTTGTGTGTGTATATATATTTAAGATTTTTGCATAGAACTATAAGCCTGAAGGCATTGCTGACTTCTTTTCCTGCCAATGGATTGCAGATTATTGTTTGTGTACTCCGTTCCTTTCACTGTCTCTCACTCAAAAGCTTAATAACATTTTAATTACTCTATCTATCCAGACAACTATTTGTTGGTGTATTGCCAAACACATGTAGTAATTTAACTTATTATTATGAACTCTAAAAGATCGTCCTTATTTTACTTTCCAGTCTGCCACTCTGTTACAAAAGTCACAACATTTTGTTTTTGGCCAGTGCCGCAACAGAACAAGCACTATACCCTCAGTGGTCACTCAATTAGGTATCTGCTATACCTAAAAAAACTGGCCACTGAGTGTATGCTCATGATCTCCTGCTACTGTAGCCCACTCACTTCAAGGTTTGACGTCCTGAGCATTCAGAGATGCTCTTCTGCACACTACTGTTATAACATATGGTTATTTGAGTTACTGTCAGCTTGAACCAGTTTGGCCATTCTCCTCTGTCCTTTCTCATTAACACGGCATTTTTGTCTACAGAACTGTTACTCAGTGAATTTTTTTGTTTCTCACACCATTCTCTGTAAACTCTAGAGACTGCTGTATGTGAAAATTCCAATATATCAGCAGTTCCTGAGATACTCAAACCACCCCACCTGGCACCAGCAATCTTTCCACGGTCAAAGCCACTTAGATCACATTTCCTCCCATTTCTGATGCACAGTTTGAACAGCAACTGAATCTCTTGACCCTGTCTACATGCTTTTATGCATTGAGTTGCTGCCTTTATGCATTGATTGGCAACTTAGATATTTGTGTTAACGAGCAGGTGTAGAGGTGCATCTAATATAGTGGCCACAGGGTATGGTAACTCTTCGATCCTTACTAGGTTTAAATTCAATGACTCCTTCTAACAGACAGTGTGAGGAGCATCATCAGAACTGTGCTGGTTCAAGAGAGCATCATCACAATCTGACATTTCTGGAAAGCCAACATCCAGAGGTGAATTAAAACTAATTTTTCTGTGAGTATTGCTGTATTTCAGTTCTCTGGGCAACTTTCCTGAGCCTTCATGTTGTAACATGACTAATTTTGAAACTCTTGTCACCAAAACACAGTTAAAACTCCAAATAACTTTAGCTTGTCTATATAGATAGCAGTTAAATTTTGAAGGTCTAAAAAGTCTTAAGAAGACAGTGGGAGAGAGGGACAGAACATTAGGTTAGATAAAAGTCCAAAGTAAATTTATTATCAAAAATATTATCATAGTTGTTGAATGTTGTTGAATTAGCTGAGTTACAATTTGAAACATTTGCAACATCTGCCAGTGATATTAAACCTGATTCTGTATGACCTAATGTAAGATGTGAGGTATAGGATTGGTCCATTTTAACTGGGTGGGAATAGGTCTTGGGTAAGCTGTATAACAGTGGTCAAACTGATCTTTCTCATTGTTGCTAACTTCCAAGTTGAATTTCTTTCCACTAGGTCTAATATCTTCCAAGAGGACCACAACTTTGTCATAGGGTTTGGAGACTTGCATGCCTCTGTGACCCTGACAGCTAGGTCGGCTGGAATCAGTGCCAGTGCTTTGGCTAGAAATGTCATCCATACCAAACAGGTCAAAGGGTAGAGGCTAAACTAAGAGTGGTCCACCGGTCCTCCAGGTTTGGGGGTTCAGCTCAGGGCTAGCAACCCTGACTGCTCAAAAAAATTTGTTACGGAAACAGCAATGAAGGATCATTCTATACAGACAGAGATGGAGGACTTTCATTTCTGCCTCAAACACCAGCGGTGTTATAGGCAGTAAGTAAGTAAGGTCTGGTATGATACAGGCTATACCTAGAATATGAAGGTCTGAATTATGGGCATACAGACAAATTCCATAATATCATTAAATTCAAATATACAAAAGGCTCTCTTGCTCTATTTTTAGCTTCTTTTCTTTCTTATCAGCCATATGTGCTTCTGATGCTATTAATTGGGGTGTCATGGTAGCATAGTGGTTAGGGCGACATTATCACTGCTTGGATGGTCCCAGAGTTTGGAGTTCAATTCCAGTGTATGTTTGTAAGGAGACATTTTGTACATGGATTTGTGTATCACCTGAATATGCGGTGCAGCAAAGTGCTTATCTTGTAGTAAATACCAACAGGTAAGATTAATGCATGACTATACCTGGTTGCTTTTCATTGAGTTCAGCTAACCACTTCAATTTACAGTCACAAAACCATTTGTTGCCATTTAGGTAGATACTTTCAATATCTGAGATGTAAGACAGGAGGTCACTTGGAATTGATGTTAACGCGTTGTCTGACAGGTAAAGGTGCTTGATTGAAGAAATTTTGAAGATCTGGCTGAAGCGAAATGTAACAAATGTATCTCGGTGCAGTTCCTGAAGCACATTTCCTTCCAAGTGGAGCAGTTTCAATGAAGTGAGCCCGTAGAGTGCCTCGGGGTTTATGAATTCAATTTTGTTGTGATCCATGTATAACCGTACCATATTGCGAAGACCACGAAAAGTCTCACGATTCAATGCTTTCACCTTGTTGTAGCTCATCTTCAGAACCTTTAAAGGCAACAGATAAAGTTGTTACAGTTGTTAGCGGTGGGGAGAAATCTTGGGGTGCACGTGCATAGATCCCTCTAAGTTGCAGCACAAGATCATAAGGTGGTTAAGAAGGCGTATGGTGTGTTGGCCACACATACAAAATGCTGGAGGAACTCAGCAGGCCAGTAGCATCTATGGAAAAGGGTACAGTCAACGTTTTGACCCAAAACTCTTCAGCCGAACTGGAGAGTGGTGTGTTGGCCTTCATTAATTGAGGGGATTGAGTTCAAGAGCCATAAGATAAGGTTGTAGCTCTGTAAAACTCAGGTAAGACCACACTTGGAGCATTGTGCTTAGTTCTGCATCGCCTCGGAAGAGGGTGGAAGCTTTAGAGCGGGTGCTAGGATTCACCAGGATTCTGGCTGGATCAGAGAGCATTTCTTGTGAGGATAGTTTGAGCAAGCTAGGTCTTTTCTCTTTGGAGTAAAAGAGGGTGAGAGGCGACTTGATAGAGGAGTAGATCAAGTAGACAGCAGAGACTTCTTTTTCCCAGGATGGAAATATAAAAAGGATAACTATAAGGCGTTGGGAGGAAAGTATTGGGGTGATGTCAGAGGTAGTTTTTTTTTTTACACAGAGTGGTGGGTGCATGGAATGATGGAATGTGCTGCCGGGGTGGTGCTAGAGGCGGGTGCATTAGGGACTTTTAAGGAACTCTTAGATGAAAGAAAAACGGAGGGATATGTGGGAGTGTAGGGTTAGGTTGATCTTGGAGTAGGTTACAGGGCTGGGACAACCTTATGGCTGAAGAGCCTGTACTGTGCTGTGCTGTTCTATGTTCTATGGTACCTACAAATGACAAAGCAGTGGTGACATATACTCTATATTGTCGATCAAGTACTTTCATTGTGGTTTGTGATTTTGTTCCTGCTATTGTAATCAGATGGAATAGCTTGAGAGCACAGGGCAATAAAATACTTCAAGGCCTCTGACATTCTGAGTTTATATACTAATTTATAACAGCTGGATGAATGGGGATGGAGTAATAATGTTGACAATGGCTGATATAACAGCTAGGTGAATGGCCGATGGAGAGATATGTTAATAATGGTGATAAACAGCTGGGTGAATGGGTGGTGGGGGTATAATGTTAAAAAGGGTGATATAACAGCTAGGTGAATGGATGAGGGGGTATGATGTTAGTAATGGTGATAAACAGCTGGGTGAATGGGCGATGGAGAGATATGTTAATAATGGTGATAAACAGCTGGGTGAATGGGCGATGGAGATATGATGTTAATGGTGATGTAACAGCAGGGGGAATGGGTGACAGAGATATAATGTTGATAATGCTGATAAACAGCTTGGTGAATGGGTGATGGGGATATAATATAACAATGGTGATAAACAGCTGGGTGAATGGGCAATAGAGGTATAATGTTAATAATGGTGATAAACAGCTGAGTGAATGGGCAATAGAGGTATAATGTAACAATGGTGATAAACAGCTGGGTGAATGGGCGATGGAGATATAACGTTAATAATGCTGATAAACAGCTGGGTGAATGGGCGACAGAGCTATGGTGTAAATAATGGTGACTTATTTGCAGGCAATTGATGAGCGATTAGCTACTCTGTTTCAAACTGAGGAATAGCATTAACCTATGATTATTTGCTAAATAGCAACACTTAGATGTTATATATTTGCCAGAGGAAGTGATTCAGGTAGATACATTAACAATATTAATAAAGTATTTTGACAGGTACATGGGCAGGAAAGGTTTATGGGCCAATTGCAGGCAGATGAGACTGGCTTAGATGGAAAACGTGGTTAGCAGGGGCCAATTGGGCCAAAGGGCCTGTTCTGTGCTGTGACTCCAAACAACTTGAGTATCACAGTTACAACTGGCCCTTTAAGTTCTTCACATATCTTGCTATGTGCATCTCCAATGACAACCAGCAATGAATTTGTCAACCTCATGTCTGTAAGAAGTATGCAGGTAGTAAATAAGCAGTGAACCAAATGCATAAGACATAGGAGCAGAATTAGACCATTCGGCCCATCATGTTTTCTCCACCCTTCTATCATGGCTGATTTATTTTTCCTCTCAACCCTATTCTCCAGCCTTCTCCACGTAACCCTTGATGCCCTTTCTAATCAAAAATCTATCAACTTCTGCTTTAAAAATACCAAATGACTTGGCCTCCACAGTTGCCTATGGCAATGAATTCCACAGATTCACCAAACTCGTACTAAAGAAATTGCTTCTCATCTCTGTTATAAAGGGAGTCCTTCTATTTTGAGGATGTGCCCTCTGGTCCAAGACTCCCCACTCACTACAGGAAACATTAGGAAACATTCTATCCATATCCACTCAGTCTAGGCTTTTCAATGTTTATTAGGTTTCCATGAGATCCATTTTCATCTAACACTTCTTATGGAATGCTGATAAAACATTTTGCTAGGAATAGTGACTAGAAATCAAAGATTGGAATAACTCAAGAAATAAACTTCAAATTTTACTGCATCAGCTGGGGCATATAGATGTGGTTAATTAAGTATATCTTGCATGAAAACTAGATTCAGTAATGGGAACCACAATACCAGAATACATAGCATCCCATCTAGCCCCTCCTGTTGAAAGGAAATATTATGCAGACGAGCTGATAATTGACTTCAGGCTCTCTAATAACTTTGTAATCCTCTCAGTCCAAGTTGATGAATTGGTAAATTATTTTATTTAATCATGTGTACTAAGGTACAGTAAAAATTTGTCTTGCTTAGTGTTAATATAGATCAATTCATTGAGGCAGTACTATGTAGCGCCTCTCAAAGTCCGACCCTACGTCCCCATCATGAGACGTCTCTGGTGCAGCTGCAGGGGCTGATCCCATGTACAGTGGATACACTGGATTACCGAAACACTGATGAACTGCAATCAGACCACCGACTTTGGACAATGGAGATAGGAGGTCATCTATGGCCTATGCCCTACTGGAAGCTAAGGGACCAAGAAGAAGAAGAACTATGTAAAACAACAACAGGGTGCAGAATAAAGTGTTATAGTTACAGGGAAAGTGTGGTGCAGGCAGACAATAAGGAACAAGGCTATAATAATGTAGAATAAAGTGCAATAGGTACAGAGGAAGTACAGTTCAGGTAGACGGTAAGGAACAAGGTCATATTGTGGTAGATTGTGAGATCAGAAGTCTATCTTATCATATAACGGGACTGTTCAATAGTCTTATGACCACGGGATTGAAGCTGTAACTGAGCTTGAGATACATGCTTTTAGTTTTCTTTCATCTTGCGGCTCGTGATAGAAACATAGAAAATAGGTACAGGAGTAGGCCATTCGGCCCTTCGAGCCTGCACCGCCATTTATTATGATCATGGCTGATCATCCAACTCAGAACCCCGCCCCAGCCTTCCCTCCATACCCCCTGACCCCCGTAGCCACAAGGGCCATATCTAACTCCCTCTTAAGTATAGCCAATGAACTGGCCTCAACTGTTTCCTGTGGCAGAGAATTCCACAGATTCACCACTCTCTGTGTGAAGAAGTTTTTCCTAATCTCGGTCCTAAAAGGCTTCCCCTCTATCCTCAAACTGTGGCCCCTCGTTCTGGACTTCCCCAACATCGGGAACAATCTTCCTGCATCTAGCCTGTCCAATCCCTTTAGGATCTTATACGTTTCAATCAGATCCCCCCTCAATCTTCTAAATTCCAACGAGTACAAGCCCAGTTCATCCAGTCTTTCTTCATATGAAAGTCCTGCCATCCCAGGAATCAATCTGGTGAACCTTCTTTGTACTCCCTCTATGGCAAGGATGTCCCTCCTCAGATTAGGGGACCAAAACTGCACACAATACTCCAGGTGTGGTCTCACCAAGGCCTTGTACAACTGCAGTAGTACCTCCCCGCTCCTGTACTCGAATCCTCTCGCTATAAATGCCAGCATACCATTCGCCTTTTTCACCGCCTGCTGTACCTGCATGCCCACTTTCAATGACTGGTGTATAATGACACCCAGGTCTCGTTGCACCTCCCCTTTTCCTAATCGGCCACCATTCAGATAATAATCTGTTTTCCTATTTTTGCCACCAAAGTGGATAACTTCACATTTATCCACATTAAATTGCATCTGCCATGAATTTGCCCACTCACCCAATCTATCCAAGTCACTCTGCATCCTCTTAGCATCCTCCTCACAGCTAACACTGTCCCCCAGCTTCGTGTCATCCGCAAACTTGGAGATGCTGCATTTAATTCCCTCATCCAAGTCATTAATATATATTGTAAACAACTGGGGTCCCAGCACTAAGCCTTGCGGTACCACACTAGTCACTGCCTGCCATTCTGAAAAGGTCCCGTTTATTCCCACTCTTTGCTTCCTGTCTGCTAACCAACTCTCCACCCACACCAATACCTTACCCCCAATACCATGTGCTTTAAGTTTGCACACTAATCTCCTGTGTGGGACATGTCAAAAGCCTTCTGAAAATCCAAATATACCACATCCACAGGTTCTCCCCTATCCACTCTACTAGTTACATCCTCAAAAAATTCTACGAGATTCGTCAGACATGATTTTCCTTTCACAAATCCATGCTGACTTTGTCCGATCATTTCACCGCTTTCCAAATGTGCTGTTATCACATCCTTGATAACTGACTCCAGCAGTTTCCCCACCACCGACGTTAGGCTAACTGGTCTATAATTCCCCGGTTTCTCTCTCCCTCCTTTTTTAAAAAGTGGAGTTACATTAGCCACCCTCCAATCCTCAGGGACTAGTCCAGAATCTAACGAGTTTTGAAAAATTATCACTAATGCATCCACTATTTCTTGGGCTACTTCCTTAAGCACTCTGGGATGCAGACCATCTGGCCCTGGGGATTTATCTACCTTCAATCCCTTCAATTTACCTAACACCACTTCCCTACTAACATGTATTTCACTCAGTTCCTCCATCTCACTGGACCCTCTGTTCCCTACTATTTCTGGAAGATTATTCATGTCCTCCTTAGTGAAGACAGAACCAAAGTAATTATTCAATTGGTCTGCCATGTCCTTGCTCCCCATAATCAATTCACCTGTTTCTGCCTGCAGGGGACCTACATTTGTCTTTACCAGTCTTTTCCTTTTTACATATCTATAAAAGCTTTTACAGTCCGTTTTTATGTTCCCTGCCAGTTTTCTCTCATAATCTTTTTCCCCCTTCCTAATTAAGCCCTTTGTCCTCCTCTGCTGAACTCTGAATTTCTCCCAGTCCTCAGGTGAGCCACTTTCTCTGGCTAATTTGTATGCTTCTTCCTTGGAATTGATACTATCCCTAATTTCTCTTGTCAGCCACGGGTGCACTACCTTCCTTGATTTATTCTTTTGGCAAACTGGGATGAACAATTGTTGTAGTTCATCCATGCAACCTTTAAATGCTTGCCATTGCATATCCACCGTCAATCCTTTAAGTGTCATTTGCCAGTGTATCTTAGCTAATTCATGTCTCATACCTTCAAAGTTACCCCTCTTTAAGTTCAGAACCTTTGTTTCTGAATTAACTATGTCACTCTCCATCTTAATGAAGAATTCCACCATATTATGGTCACTCTTACCCAAGGGGCCTCTCATGACAAGATTGCTAATTAACCGTTCCTCATTGCTCAAAACCCAGTCCAGAATAGCCTGCTTTCTAGTTGGTTCCTCGACATGTTGGTTCAAAAAACCATCCCGCATACATTCCAAGAAATCCTCCTCCTCAGCACCTTTACCAATTTGGTTCACCCAATCTACATGTAGATTGAAGTCACCCATTATAACTGCTGTTCCTTTATTGCACACATTTCTAATTTCCTGTTTAATACCATCTCCGACCTCACTACCACTGTTAGGTGGCCTGTACACAACTCCCACCAGCGTCTTCTGCCCCTTAGTGTTACGCAGCTCTACCCATATCGATTCCACATCTTCCCGGCTTATGTCCTTCCTTTCTATTGCATTAATTTCTTCTTTAACCAGCAACACCACCCCACCTCCCCTTCCTTCATGTCTATCCCTCCTGAATATTGATTATCCCTGAACGTTGAGCTCCCATCCCTGGTCACCCTGGAGCCATGTCTCTGTGATCCCAACTATATCATAATCATTAATAACAATCTGCACTTTCAATTCATCCACCTTATTACGAATGCTCCTTGCATTGACACACAAATGTGGGGGTGGGAAAGAGAAGAGAATGTCTGGGGGTTGGTGGGTCTTTGATTCTGCTGGCTGTTTCACCGATTCAATGAAGAAGTGCAGAGGCCAGTGAGCACGGACAAGAACTGTGGCATGAACGAATGAAAGAAAATTTAATTTGCCAAATCAGTATAAATTGATTCTGAATTCATTTCTCTACATTCAAAAAGGACTATGCAATAAAAATTTACTGTATTTATAGTGCAGTAGTGGTTAATCTGAGGCTGCGCCCTCTGGTCCACTTTGCCATGAGAGGTAACGTCTCTCCACGTTCACTCTATCTTGGGATTTCAATATTCGATAGGTTTCATTGAGACCTCCCTTCATTCTTCTGAACTCCAGTCAGCACAGTTTCAGAGCCATCAAACATTGCTCATACATTAACCCTTTCATTCCCAGGATTATTCTTGTAAACCTTCTCTGGACCCACTCCAATGCCAGCACATCCTTTCTTAGATAAGGGGCCCAAAACTGCTCACAATATTCCAAGTGTGGTCTTTATTGAATCCTCCCTCAGTCTCCCACACTCCAGGGAAAACAAAGAAAGTCTGTCCAACTTCTTGTTATAGCTAAATTAGGAAGGGTGTCAGCCTTGCTAGCATGCCAAGAATGAACAGGAACTTCTAACACTGGGAAAGCCTACCTGCAGGGACTGCAGATCTTTGAATGCATTGTCCGGTATCTCTTCAATCTTGTTACTGTGAAGCATCAGCAATTCAAGACTTTTCAAGCCAGTGAAGCTGCCACTTGTTAATTTCATCAGGTTATTGTAACTGCGAGAAAAACAGGTATCTTAGTGCCTGCCTATCATCATCCAACCAAACATTACTAAAGGCAACATGATTGAGACTAACCCCAAATTGATGCGTTCCACCTGAGGTTGGATGTTTGCTGGGATGGTGTTGAGATATCTGAAGGTGCAGTGGATCTCCGTGGGTACATAACAGGCACATGGCTTGGGACAGGACAGGCAGAAGCGCCAACACCAGGTGAAGGCTGCCAGGATCACCAGCAGTTTCCCATGCCAAGAGGCAGGCAAGAGGCATCGCCCATGGACTGGCTTCATCCTCTCTCAGCAGCTTGGGAGAATCGCCCTGTGAAAAGCAGTTACATGCTGGAAGTTTTCTGTCAATGGACCAGATTCCGAGAGTGATCTGAAAATGCAAACATGTAATTTTTGTTTTTGACAGCCAAGATATTTCAATGAATATATCACCTGTCGGCATCTATCGCTACCTCCACTCTCTCCTCCTCCATCTCCCTATCACCCCCTCCTCAGCTGGATCCACCTATCACTTGCCAGCTCTTCCTGCTCCTCTTTATATTAACTGTATCCACTCTATTTTTCAGTGCAGATGAAGGGTCTCAAACAGAAAACCTGACTGTCCATTGCCACTCCCTCCCCACGGATGGAGACTGGCATGTCAAATTCTTCCAGCATCTTGTTTGTTGGGCCAGATTCTAATATTCACATTCCCTCTTGTCTACAAAATTGTTCTGTCCATTGCAAGAAGACCTCATTCTATATTCATACCCATAGTGGCCACAGTATTATATACCTCCTGAACTTAACAAAGTGGCCACTGAGTGTATGTTTGTGATCTTCTGCTGCTGTAGCCCATCCACTTCAAGGATCGACATATTGTGCAATCAGAGAAGCTCTTCTTCACATCACTGTTGTAACACATGGTTATTTGAGTTACCGTCGCCTTCCTGTCAGCTTGACCTGATCTGGCCACTTTCCTCTGACCTCTCTCAATAACAAGGTGTTTTCACCCTCAGAACTGCTGCTCACTGATGCTTTTTGTTTTTCACACCACTCTCTGTAAACTTTAGAGACTGTTGTGTGTGTGAAAATCCCAGGAGATCAGCAGTTTCTGAGATACTCAAACCCCCAACCTGTCTGGCACCAATAATCATTCCATGACCAAAATCACTTAGATCGCATTTCTTCCTCATTCTGATGTTTGGTCCGAACAACAACTGAACCTCTTGACCATGTCTACATGCTTTTATGCATTGAGTTGCTGCCATATGCTTGGCATTAATGAGCAGCTGGCATGTATCACAAGTCTAGGTTATGCAATCACTGACGCCAGGCAGACAATCTCTGAAGAGTTTTGATAATGGCTGGGATCACTCGTCTTGTAAAGACTCTGCCCAGAAGAAGGCAATAGCAAACCACCTCTGTGGAAGCATTTTTCAAGATCATTCATGATTATGGAAAGACCATTGCTGCCCATGCCATACCACATGCACTTAACGAATAAACAAGCGTACATAGATACCTAATAAAGTCGCTACTGAGTTTGGAACATTTTAGCACAGTGAAGACCCCTTGGCTCATGATGTTGTGCTGAACTTTTAACCTCTAACCATACCTCTTGTATAGCCCTCCATTTTCTATCATCCATGTGCCTATCTAAGAGTTTTTTTAAATGCTCTTAATGTATCTGCCTCATGTACATAGAAACATAGAAAATGGTGCAGGAGTAGGCCATTTGGCCCTTCCAGCCTGCACCACCATTTATTATGATCATGGCTGATCATCCAACTCAGAACCCTGCACCAGCCTTCCCTCCATACCCCCTGATCCCCCTAGCCACAAGGGCCATATCTAACTCCCTCTTAAGTATAGCCAATGAACTGGCCTCAACTGTTTCCTGTGGCAGAGAATTCCACAGATTCACCACTCTCTGTGTGAAAAAGTTTTTCCTAATCTCAGTCCTAAAAGGCTTCCCCTTTATCCTCGAACTGTGACCCCTCGTTCTGGGCTTCCCCAACATTGGGAACAATCTTCCTGCATCTAGCCTGTCCAATCCCTTTAGGATTTTATACGTTTCAATCAGATCCCCCATCAATCTTCTAAATTCCAACGAGTACAAGCCTAGTTCATCCAGTCTTTCTTCATATGAAAGTCCTGCCATCCCAGGAATCAATCTGGTGAACCTTCTTTGTACTCCCTCTATGGCAAGGATGTCTTTCCTCCGATTATGTGTGTTTACATTACGTAGTGTGTAGATGAAACACCCCCCCCCCGGTGAATTCCGCTTTAAAATTGACGGGGGGGGGGCAATGCGGGCTTAAAAGCGCTCAACAGGCCAATTAGAAGGAAGATTGCTGGCCACGTTATTTTACACGGAGTCCGGAGCCGTTCTGCCAATAGCCGAAGACGTTGGGTGCTGAGTCTGTGATCTAACGACTTGGTGCTCGGTCTGGACGCCCACTCTTGCGTGTCCCTGCCAGGTCGCGCGTTTGATTCTATGCAGCTGAGGAGATCTCGCGGCTGCCGTCAACCATCAAATATTTTAAAAAGTCTTATTAAAACTTTGAATACTATTAGACTATTCTAACTGAGAGCAAAATGACTTTAAACAAATCAAACACTATCACGAAAGAAAGTTGCACGTTCTTCAAATGCAACTCATACCTAGTCTCCTCTCTACACAGATACTCGGTAACTTAGATACTCAAAATGAGAACTCCCTTAAAACAACCGTATTTTATTGACTACGAAGTTCAAAAGTTCAAAGTAAATTTATTATCAAATACATACACTCTATGCCACCATATACTACCCTGAGATTGGTTTTCTTGCCGCCATTCACAGTAAATAAAAAGAATCGGATCAATGAAAGACAGCGCACAAAGGCTAACAGAGCGACTTGCCTTGTTGCATTTATTGTTCCTTCGGTGGGTGAAGCGTTCCGGCAAAATGCACGTGGATTACCAGGTACAATCTGGAAGTTTTCCCTGGACGAGGTTGTGCTCTCCCTGAGGACAGTTCGTTACAAAGCATTACAGATCATAACTGTATACCGACATCTAAGAATTTGATAACAATTTTAACCTGCAGTTACCAGAAGACCGCCAAAAGCCCAAGTCATTTCTCCGTTGTGCTTGGCGGACAGCTCTTCACTAAAATACAGCGAGTGTATGCCTTTTAATTTGGTTCTTTTCGTCAATTGCTTCAAGCTGATGTGTTGTCAGACTGCCCTTCAGTTTCTCCCGAGAAGCCTCCGCATTTAATCCTACTTAAAATAAATGTACACTCAAATGCAAAAGGGATAACGGCAACAGGTAAAGTTTAAAGCACTTACAGCTTCCTGGTAGCCAGAATCCGCAAGGACCAGTGTTTAGCGCGGATACCACGGGCACCTGTTTGTCGAAAGTACTTTCATATTTCAATAGGTCGGTTAGAATTTCTTTAGTGCTTTATTACAAGACGTTCATAGACGTTTGGTGCAGCACAGGCTTCCATAGACAGCAGAACCCTCCCTCAGTGCACTGGGGAGTCTGCGGCGTGGGAGAGAGGGAGAAGGGGAGGGTATTCTCCAGTTCATGCCAGCACGCAGTAAGCCCCCGCTTTATAAAGCAAGCTACAGAATCTCTCTTGCTGTTTCAGCCTCTCAACCGGTTCAGTCAGCGTTCTGTCCCCCCCCCCATAACTTTTATTGAATATTTTTCAGAAGGTTCTCTAAATGTTGACACTCATTGGGATTTCTTTGTCGGGGGAGGTCTGAAGGCCTGTACATCCCGCTTGCGTTTGCATTCGCCCCGAATCCCACCATCTTTCTCTTTCGGACCTGTTCCCTCAGCTTTAGATACCGAAACGGTGTTGTGGAACTTTTGACAAGCGACTGTAAAAAGTTTTTGTCAGTCCGCTCTTTCGCGTGCACATTCCCAAAAAACACACAAGCGCGCGGACACACAGGAAACACAGATAAACACACACGCAGATACACACATAGACACACAGATGCACACAATCACTCACACACACACACACACACACACACACACGCGCGCGCGCGCGGAGTGAATAAAACCTCCTTACACGCGGCCCACTTTGCTCACATTCTCACAGATACAATATGCGTTCACTCTGCAGGACACATTCTCACACATTTGCAGTCACACAATGTCATACACACGTGCTCAATCTCACACATTTGCACAGTCTGCACACACAATATGAACCTCACACACTGGTCTGCTTTCTCAGTCAGACGCACTAATGCATTTTCTTCCTCTCGAGCACGCAGTCTCATTCCCATAGTCATACGGGAAAATATGCTCTCGCGCATAAGACCATAAGACATAGGAGCAGAATTAGGCCATTCAGCCCATCGAGTCTGCTCCGCCATTCCATCATGGCTGATCCCGGATCCCACTTAACCCCATACATATGCACACTTACGCCCTGTTCTGTACACAAGCTCGTTCTCTCTCACACACCCTATCGCGCACACCCTTGAGCATATTCTCATACAATGCAACATGCACACTGACACATCCATACATCTTTTCTTACAGCCTCACACATATTCCCAGGCACGTCTATACATGTTCAACCTTTCCAAACTAAAATAAACTTTCCAAACACGCACTCCGATTCTCTCTCGTCCCCTCTCGCACACACTCAAATTATCTGTACACACTCTCTCTCTCTCCTCTCTCTCTCTTTCTCTCTCAGACACACACACACACACTCTCTCTCACACACACACACAGACACCCCCCCCCGCCCCAACGCACACACACGTCTTTGCATCAAACTATTCTTTATCCCGAAAACAAATTTCAGGTGATAATCCCTGATCGTACTTTTACGGACCCATTAACGAAGCATTTGCTGGTTAACTGTGACCGAACACGTTCGTTTATTTATAGCTATTCTGTTTTCGATTCACACGTTT
Source organism: Mobula birostris (assembly GCF_030028105.1). Taxonomy (NCBI): domain Eukaryota; kingdom Metazoa; phylum Chordata; class Chondrichthyes; order Myliobatiformes; family Myliobatidae; genus Mobula; species Mobula birostris. The sequence goes on along the minus strand of NC_092373.1, from coordinate 17,583,448 downwards.
ATAATTTGAACTATCAATTTATAGTGAGTAGATTTCTCACATGCTAACTTGTGAACGATGCACTGGAAACGCAATCCACGAAATCAGGTTTAAAGTTTTTTTTCCCCAAATACAAAAAGTTTATTCGCACAAATATACACAAAATACAAACATTAAATATTTACAAGGTGAACAAATACAAATAAAAACATGATTATTACTGTCCATAAAACATTCATTTCTGGAGGAGGGCACCGTCTCCGGAAATCCCCCTCTGTACCCATGGTGACAGTATGCTCCCTCTCCAAGGATATCCGGGCACGTATGTATCCCCAAAAGAGAAGCAGGCAATCGTCCCTGGCAGAGTTCACGACTGCCCGCTACCTGTACCTGCAAATGCCCATCGTGGCGAGACACAGGAACAGCATAGCAGTAGAGATACGCTCCCCCCCCCCCCCAACCCAGTACTGAGTGCCCATATACTGTATCAGGAGAGCCGGGCTAAAGTGTGTTTAAAGTGTTTTTTTATTATTAAGTGGCGATGTAAGTAGTGGTTTTACCTGCACTTAAGGATTCCAGTTATTCTCAGTGAAACCGGCTGCAGGGTGTCATTCATACGGCCATAGCTGCAGTTTAGTCTCGTTATTATCCAGAGGAATTTTCAGACTGCGACGCGTAAATTTATGACACTGGACTCATCATACGCTTTGCTCTTGCACCACTGGCGCCAGTGACAACCCTGCAGTCATTGTACGAAACATCTGGAAACGTTCATTTCGCAACAAACAGAAGGTACCACCAAGATCCCAGTTTGGGCGTTAATGTTTCTGAGGGTGATGTCTGATAGGTAGGGTATTGGACAATATATTCGCGTTGCAAACGCCGCACAGCTACCGGTAGTCTTTGCACAAGAAATTTCCAAAGACAGTGGGTCCAAAACAAGCAAGAAGTACAAAGCGCGTACTTTCTTTTAACTAAGCAAGAAGGGCGGGTCTTGAGAGCGTGGCTAGGTAATGACATTTAGCGGGTTCCATGGCATGGAAACAGACCCATCGGCCCAACTCGTTCATACTGACCAGATTATCCACCTGAACACATCCCCTTTGTCTCTGTTTCGCCCAGAAACCTTTCCGATCCATGCATCTGTCTAAATACATTTCAAAGTTTGCAGAATGGTGCCGGATCATTCCTGTAGATCACTCACTTACTTACTTAACTGCCCGTTACCCCGCTGACGTTTAGGGCAGCAATTAACGTCTTCCATCTCTGTCTGTCCTTAGCCATCTTCTGTATTATGTACCAGGAGTGGTTCAGGATCCTCATTTCTGCCTCCACGGCGCAGTGCCAAGTTGTCTTTGGTCTCCTCCGTTTCCTCCGACGTTCTGGGGTCCAATGAAGTCCTGTATTGATGCTGGAGTTAGCCTCTCTTCTCATCACGTGCCAAATCCAGCGCCAACACTGCTTCTATTTAATTGTTTACTCTTATAAATCTAAATTCTCTGTTTCTCAAAATTTACCCCCTTGAATGATAAGATAGACTCTTGACCTCACAATCTACCTTGTATGATCTTAGTAGTAGTTGTAGTCATACTTTATTGATCCCAGGGGAAATTGGTTTTCGTTACAGTTGCACCATAAATAATTAAATAGTAATAAAACCATAAATAGTTAAATAGTAATATGCAAATTATGCCAGGAAATAAGTCCAAGACCAGCCTATTGGCTCAGGGTGTCTGGCCCTCCAAGGGAGGAGTTGTAAAGTTTGATGGCCAGAGGCAGGAATGACTTCCAATGACGCTCTGTGTTGCATCTCGGTGGAATGAGTCTCTGGCTGAATGTAATCCTGTGCCCAACTAATACATTATGTAGTGGATGGGAGACATTGTCCAAGATGGCATGCAAATTGGACAGCATCCTCTTCTCAGACACCACCTTGAGAGAGTCCAGTTCCATCCCCACAACATCACTGGCCTTACGAATGAGTTTGTTGATTCTGTTGGTGTCTGCTACCCTCAGCCTGCTGCCCCAGCACAAAACAGCAAACATGATTGCACTGGCCACCACAGACTCATAGAACATCCTCAGCATCGTCCAGCAGTTGTTAAAGGACATCAGTCTCCTCAGGAAATAGAGACGGCTCTGACCCTTTTTGTATACAGCCTCAGTGTTCTTTTACCAGTCCAGTTTTTTGTCAATTCGTATCCCCAGGTATTTGTAATCCTCCACCATGTCCACACTGACCCCCTGGGTGGAAACAGTGGTCACCGGTATCCTAGCTCTCCTCAGGTCTACCACCAGCTCCTTAGTCTTTTTCACATTAAGCTGCAGATAATTCTGCTCACACCATGTGACAAAGTTTCCTACCGTAGCCCTGTACTCAGCCTCATCTCCCTTGCTGATGCATCCAACTATGGCAGAGTCATCCGAAAACTTCTGAAGATGACAAGACTCTGTGCAGTAGTTGAAGTCCGAGGTGTAAATGGTGAAGAGAAAGGGAGACAAGACAGTCTCCTGTGGAGCCCCAGTGCTGCTGATCACTCTGTCGGACACACAGTGTTGCAAGCACACGTACTGTGGTCTGCCAGTCAGGTAATCAAGCACTTTATTGTTTACCTGCCTGCATTTCTGTAGCAGTGACACCATATTCTTCATCACTATTGTTTTACCCATTACTAGCTCAATGCACAGATCATCTGATCTGTATGAATGGTATGCAAGACAAGCTTTTCACTCTATCTTGGTATATGTGACAATAATAAGAAACCAAAACTGAAAAAAACATTGTAATTAAAACACAAGAGATTCTGCAGCAAAACAACACACAAAAAATGCTGGAGGAACTTGGGTAGCTCAGGCAGAGTCTATGGAAAAGAATAAACAGTCACTGTTTCAGGCTGAGATCCTTCATCAGGACTAGAAAGGAAAAGGGAAGCTGCTGGAATAAAAAGGTGAGGGGGGTAGTAGGAGGACAAGAGTGGATTTGGGTGAGTACATGGTCAAAGAGTCACAGTGCAGCAGAGGTCACAGAGTGGGAGCAGTTGGAGAGGGTCTCAATGAACTCATTTCAAAGAAAAGATCGAAATTCTTCAGGGTATGCATCCCTTGAAGAGTCTTCGTAGTGGAGTAGGAAGTTGTACGGTGCCTTGCAAAAGTGTTCCGTCCCGAACTCTGTTCACATAAATATTACAAGCAGGGATTTTGATCATTTTAGCTGAGAATTTTTGTTTCTGAGTCACAAGCGCCGTTTTTTTTTACAGTGGAGTCCAAAAAACAGGGGAAAAGCATGAAAAACTAAAAATTCAAAAGGTGAAATGGCAGCATTTCAAAAGTATTCAACCTCCTTTGCTCAGCACTTAGTTGAAGATCCTCTCACAGCTATTACAGTACTGCCAGTAGTCTTGCTGAACAAGTCTCTATTAGCTGCACATGTGATGGAGCAAAATTTGCCAATCCTCCTTGCAAAATTGCTCAAGCTGTGCCAGGTTAATCCAGGAACGGTGGTGCATAGCAATTGTGAGGTCTTGCCAGAGTTGTTCGATTGTGTTAGCGCCAGGACTCTAGCTGTGTCACTTAAGGATATCAGTTTCCTTCATTTGAAGCCACTCCATGGTTGCTCTGGCAGTGTGCTTTGGGTCGTTGTCCTGCTGGCAATATTAATGAGGACATCTCTTTTTCTCTTATTAGGGGGAGAGAGAGAGAGCCTGTGGTATGTCGAATTACTGGGTGAACGAGTAGTCTTTGGTATACAGCTTTGCTGCACACTTGAGTGCTTGGTGGGGGCGTCAATACTTTTTTGCAGGTGGGGGGGAGGGTCACTGCCTTGCTGCTGCTTGTGTGTGGGAGTGGGAAGCTGGGAGGGGGGGGCTTTGGGGTTCTAACGTTTAACTGTCATTCATTAATACCATCATTCCCACAATCCTGATTGAGGACCTGGGTCTCTGTATCTCTCCCTGCAATTGGATTCTTGACTTCCTAACTGGAAGACCGCAGTCTGTGCGGATTGGTGATAACATCTCCTCCTTGCTGACAATCAACACTGGTGCACCTCAGGGGTGTGTGCTTAGCCCATTACTCTACTCTCTCTGTACACATGGCTGTGTGGCTAGGCATAGCTAAAATACCATCTACAAATTTGCTGATGATACAACCATTATTGGTAGAATATCAGGTGGTGACGAGAGGGCATACAGGAGTGAGATATGCCAACTGGTGGAATGGTGCCGCAGCAACAATCTGGTACTCAACGTTAGTAAGACGAAAGAGCTGGTTGTGGACTTCAGGAAGGGTAAGACGAAGGAGCACATACCAAACCTTATAGAGGGATCAGAAGTGGAGAGAGTGAGCAGCTTCAAGTTCCTGGGTGTCAAGATCTCTGAGGATTTAACCTGGTCCCAACATATTGATGTAGTCATATAGAAGACAAGACAGTGACTATGCTTTATTAGGAATTTGAAGAGATTTGGTATGTCAACAAATACACTCAAAAACTTCTATAGTTGTACCGTGGTGAGCATTCTGACAGGCTGCATCACTGTCTGGTATGGAGGGGCTACTGCGCAGGACCAAAAGAAGCTGCAGAAGGTTGTAAATCTAGTCAGCTCCATCTTGGGCACTAGCCTACGAAGTACCCAGGACATCTTTAGGGAGCAGTGTCTCAGAAAGCCTTGCCTTGCCTTATCTTCCGCCCTTAACTCCTGGTGGAGTCATCAGGGTGCCATTATGACAAGCTTTGCACCAGTCTGTTCCATCTGTCACGGTTGTGTGCCAGAGCCTTGGTCACTGCAAATGTTTTCCCTGTTCATTCTTCAGTGTTGTCCATCCATCTTTTCCTCTGTCTACCTCTTCTTCTTTTCCTCCCCACAGTTCCTCGTAGAACGGTCTTTGCAAGGCCATTGGATCTTGTTACATGGCCGTACCATCTCAGCTTTCTTTCCTTCACCGTTGTGAGAAGGTGTTTATGGGGGCCAATGAGGTGCTGGATGGACTTTCAGATCTGCTCGTTTGTGATGTGGTCCAAGTATGAGATGCCCAAGATGTTGCGATAGCATCTCATTTCCAATGCCTGTATCTTCCTCTGTAGCTCTGTCTCACATGCGCACAAGAAGATGGAGAATACCAATGCAGGCAGGAGTCTGATCTTGTACTTCATGGTGATGTTGCTGTCCCTCCATATTGCTTTTAGTTTGGATACTGCAGTCACTGTCTGTGCGGTTCTTGCCAGGACTTCTAGTCTTGATCCTTCATCACTGGTAATCACCCCCAGTTACTTAAACTGCTGCACTGTCTCAAGTTTCTGACCATGGACTGTGATGTCTGTTGTGATGGCACCATTAGCATTTGCCATGAGCTTGGTTTTCTCAGCACTTATTTCCATTCCAAACTTTGTGGAGGCTCTGCCAAGATGGCTGACCAGGTTGGCCAGTTTGTCCTCTTTTCCTGCAAGTCCATCAATGACGTCAGCAAATCTTAGGTTTGTGATGATCCTCCCTTCGATGCTGACTGTGCCCACATGATCTTCAAGGGCAACACTCATTTTTCGCTCCAGGAAGACATTGAAGAGAGTGGGGGAGAGGAGGCAGCCCTGACGGACTCCTACAGAGGTATGGAACCACTCCCCGATGGTGCCCTGAGTGAGTACTGCACTGGTTCCCTTGGCGTAAAACTGGTGGATTGTATGACTCAGCTTCTGCCCCATGTTGAATTCTTCATAGTGGCCCATAAGGCATCATGCCAGACTCTGTCAAATGCCTTATTGAAGTCTATGAACTCTTTCTGGTGCTGAAGGTGTTTCTCACAGAGGGTGCAGAGGTTGAAAATCTGCTCAGTGGTGCTTCCGCCCTTACGGAAGCATGCTTGTTCCTCGGCAATGATATCTTCTGACTGAGGTCTCAGTCTGTTCAAGATGATTCTGAGCATTACCTTGCTTACATGGCTGATCAAACTGATGGTACGGTAATTCTGGCAAAGTTGGGGATTGCCTTTCTTGGGAAGCACAGTGATCAGCGACTGAGTCCAAGGTGTCGGCCATTCACCTGTCTGCCAGATCTTATTGCAGATGGTGGTAAACATGTCTATCATGGCCTCTCCTCCATGCTTCAGCAGTTCAGCAGGGATGTTCTCAACTCCTGCTGACTTCCCACACTTCAGTGATCATATTGCAGCTTCAACTTCTTCACGCATGATTGGATAGTCATCCTCATTGGAAGATTCCTGCACATTCAGCACACTCGGATCCGCTTTGCTCTGGTAGTTGTACAGTTCTGAACAGTACTCTGTCCACCTTTCCATTATTTCCTTTTCTTCTGTGAGACTTTTGTCATTTTAGTCTTAGATGGTGTTCATTTTGGCTTGTTTTTATTTGGTAAGATCTTTCACCAGTTAGTAGGCCTTCTTTGTGTTATTATTGGAGAGGCTGTCTTCAATGTCCACACATTGTTTGGCTATCCATCTTTGCTTTGCTTCCTTCATTTCCCTCCTGATTTCCTTGTTGATTTTCCTGTATTCTGTTCTTCCCTCTGCTGTGTTTTTATCTTTCTTTAATTTCCTTCTTGTGTCACAAATATCCAGTATCTAGTTAGTGACCCATGGTTTAGAATTGCGACGGCTTTTCCCCAGAATCTTTCTTGCTGTTTCCGTCATCACTGTGTTAAAGTTATTTGTGGTGGTCTCCAGGTCTTCATCAAGGAGGGGTATTGGTGCAAACATCCCCCCAGTTGCTGCCTAAAATCCTTCAGAGATAGTGGGGTCTTTCAGTTTTTCAAGGTCGAATCTCAGCCGGCTGTTTTTTGGCTTGTTGATTCTCCTCAAGCGCACTCTGATGTTCATCACGACAAGGTCATGGTCACTGCTCACGTCTGGTCCTGGGATGTTCTGGTCTTCGGTCTGTTCACACCAGATTTGTGCCATCTTTGCACCAGGATGTAGTCAATCTGGTGATGTTGACCACTGGGGGCACGCCAGGTCCATCTTCGGGGTGCTTTGTGATCTCCAAGTGTGTTCGACAGCACCATGTTGTTATAACTGGCAAATTCCAGCAGGTGTAGCCCCTCTCATTGGAGGTGTCATTGCATGAGTGGCTAATGAGATCCCCCCACTCATCTTGTGCGTCTCTGCCCACCTTGGAATTCCAGTCACCTTGAATGTCTCAGGAAGGCAGCGTCCATTATTAAGGACCTCCAGCACCCAGGACATGCCCTTTTCTCACTGTTACCATCAGGTAGGAGGTACTGAAGCCTGAAGGCACACACTCAGCGATTCAGGAACAGCTTCTTCCCCTCTGCCATCCAATTCCTAAATGGACATTGAAGCTTTGGACACTACCTCACTTTTTTAATATACGATATTTCTGTTTTTGCACATTTTTAAAAATCTATTCAATATACACAATTGATTTACTTATTTATTAATTATTATGTTTTATTTTATTTTTTTTTTCTCTGTTGCTGCTGGATTATGTATTGCGTTGAACTGCAGCTGCTAAGTTAGCAAATTTCATGTCACATGCCGGTGACAATAAACCTGATTGTGACATCTGGGAGATGGAGGGATCTCGGCTAAGTTTTGTCATCAGAGCCACTTATGACCTCCTACCCACACCCCAGAACCTGAACCGGTGGTGGGGAGAAGACCCCGCTTGCTCTCTTTGTCACGCACCTGAATCATTAAGGCATATTTTAACAGGATGCACCACGAGCCTCACTCAGGGGCGGTACAGTTGGCGTACAGACAGCTGGCATCAATCTTGGAACAGAGGCGAATCATCACAAATGCTCTCCCACAAACATCGGCAGAAAATGTCCGCATCACACGATTTGTACCAGCAGGTCAACCTCCAGAGCACCATACAACATCAAAAGATGTAAGCATTCTGCAGGTTGCTCAGGATTGGAAAATGGACGTGGACTTGGAAAAAAAGCTTGTGTTTCCCCCAGACATTGTGGCTACAACACTCCGGCCAGACATGGTCCTGTGGTCCACAACAGCCAAGCTGGCATATGTGGTGGAATTGACAGCACCATGGAAAGATGGTGTCGAAGAAGCTTATGAGACGAAAGACCAAATACTCTGAACTGGTAACTGATGCTGCCCAGAATGGCTGGAAGTCCAAGATTTTCCCTGTAGAAGTGGGATGCAGGGGATTCGTTGCTACATCTACGACCAGTCTATTGAGGAGGATGGGGGTGAGGGGTCACTCCCTCCAACAAGCAATCAAGTCCTTGTCAAATGCAGCAGAAGAAAGCAGCAATTGGATTTGGATTAAAAGGAAAGACAACAACTGGGCTGCAAGATGAAGACAGGAGGGTATGGAACTGAGAGGGGTGTATCTGGGATGCCAGGTAGCACCGTTGAACCCTCTGGAGACGTCGTGGGCTTATCAATGAAACGTCAAAGAAGGAGCGTGCCCACCTGATGACCCCAATGATGTACCTACCCTCCCTCCTTGTCACCATTCCAAACCCACTGCTAACATCAAGAGTGCCAACTTACCATAGGGATTGAAACATCAAGTCCTAGTAGCTCCACTACAGATTGTTTTGGCGCTGTTTTCGTGGATGTTTGTGAAGAAAAAGAATTTGAGGATGCATATTGTATACAGTGCTCTGACATTAAATGTGCCTATTGAAAGCCATACTTCCTTCCCAGTTTAAGCTTTCTGTCCGAGACTAGCTGGTTTTTATCCAGGATCTCTCTGTATTTAGCAGCATTCATCTTCCCATCAATTCTGACCACATTTCCAGTCCCTGCTGCTGAAAGGCATCCCCTTAGTATGGTGCTACTCTACCATACATTACAGTAGGGATGGTGTTACCTGCCTGATTCGTAGTATTAGATTTATGCCACATGTTCCATTTAGTGTTGAGGCCAAAAGTTCCACAGTGAGTATCATCTGATCCCAAGACCTTCTTCCACATGGTTACAGTATCTTCTAAGTAATGCATTGCCAAGTCTTTACAGAAAAGGACTGCTTCCTTGCCACTCTTCCATAGATACCCTTTTTGTGCAAAGCCTTAGAGATTGTGGAGCCATGAACTTCATCTCCATCTGCAGCCACTGACTTCTGCAGCAAACTCAGGGTGTCATGGTCCGGTCCATGAAGTCCACATTTCGGCTCACGGTCCGGTCCATGGATTCCGTACTCCGGTTATTCCATTTTTCCCTTGTTCCGTTGGGGGCTTTTATTGAGGCACCTGATTCTTGTCTCGGGCTGACAACATAAATAGCTCTGGGGTCCAGTGATAGCTGCTGGACTGTTCCCGTCAGAACCCTATGAGCTTCCTCATCTGTAACCTCGTCAGTAACCTTCATCAGTGACCTCGTCAGCAACCTCGTCTGCAACCTTGTCTGTGACTTTGTCAGAATCCCCATCAAGTTAACTCGCCAGAGGGAGACTGGAGCCTTGTCGCGTCAAGAGAAGGAACAGTCTATCATTGTGTGGTCTTGTCTCTTCGTGTTCTCACCTTTGCTAGGTAGGCCCGGCCATTTGCCACTACCTTGAGTGGAGATCTGTCTCTTCATGTTCAGTGTTCTGTGTATAAGAAGGGTCCCAGCCCTATGTCCTGTACCCAAGAAGGGGTCCTGGCTCGGTGTTCCATGTCTAAGAAGAGTCGCAGCCCCATGTCCTGTATCCAAGGAGGGGTCCTGGCTCTGTGTTTCGTGTTCCAGTTCAGTCCAATTCACGGCTTCATGTTCCAGTCCAGTCCAAGTCAAGGCTTCGTGTTCCAGTCCAGTCCAAGTCAAGGCTTCGTGTTCCAGTCCAGTCCTAGTCAAGGCTTCATGTTCCAGTCCGGTCCGAGTCAAGGCTTCGTGTTCCAGTCCAGTCCGAGTCAAGGCTCGTGTTTCCAGTCCAGTCCGAGTGAAGACTCGCGTTTCCAGTCCCAGTTGAGTGTCAAGTCTGATCCAAGTCCCGAGTCCTAGCCAAGATCCTAGATCCAAGTCCTAGCCAAGATCCTAGTCCCAAGCCCTAGCCAAGATCCTAGTCCTGAGTCATAGCCAAGATCCTAGACCCAAGTCCTAACCTAGACCCAGGTTCCGAGTCCAAGTCAAGACCCAGGTTCCAAGTCCCAGTCAAGACCCAGGTTCCAAGTCCCTGTCCAGTCTCTGTTCGGAGTCCTTGTCCAGGCTCCTAGTTCCAAGTTCCTCGTCCAGGTCCCGGGTTCTAAGTTCAAGTCCTAGCCCAGGCCCTGTGTCCCTGTCTAGTCCAGGGCCCATGTCCATGTCCAGCTTTGTTTCTTCCCACTTCTGCTTTGTTCTCTCCTGGATTTCCCTCTGGTCAATCCTTGCTTCCTGACTTCCCTTGCATTTTTGATAATCTTAGTCCAGTTCCTAGTACTTCAGTATCTGTGTCTTGCATTTGGGTCCGCTCTCAATGCCCCCTTGCAACACAGGGTGACTGTTGGCATCTCAGTAGCCTCCCTTACAAGTGACTAGGTCTTCTCTGGTGACTAAGTCTAGACAGTCAATGATGTGTTGGGCTCAAACAATCATTTCTTGGAATGGTAGAGATGATACCTTTGGAAAGACACCACATGGTCAGTTCAAAACCAAGGTGGAGACACAAGGGACCACAGATGCTGGAATCTGGGACAACACAAAAGCTGCTAGAAAAACTCAGTGAGCTAGCCAGCAGCTGTGGAGGGAAATGGGCAGTCAACTTTTCAAGTCAAGACTCTTCATCTGGACACTACCTAAAACATCTATAGGTTCTGGGGCAAATTCCAAAGTTGGGCATGTAGTTATAAGTCACTTAAAGATAAATCACTTTAATGTAGGTGATAAGTCACTTAAAGTGGCTAATACACTCAATTTTGTTTCTAAAAGGGTTTATCTAACAAATTTAATATTAAACACAGTGCATATTTTCCTTGCATGAATATAGTGATATGTCAATTATAAGTCAATAGCATCATAACATTTTAAGTAACATTTGGATATTAAACACACAGCACATATTTTCCCCGTATGAACATATAAAATCATTGCAACACACCAATATCATTGAATCAGTGGGAGCCCAGGGCTTGTTTCCCTGCAACAAGACGGTGCCATCGAGGAGTGATGGGAGACAGCAATACTCGAAGGGGGTTCCTTATGTCCAGTCTATTCTGCAATTTAGTTTTCGTTGTATTCATTGCAGAGATATCTTGGAAATGGAAGCAACGTTTTCAGTGCTTTCGTGGCTATCTCAGGATATTTAGCCTGGACTTTGATCCAGAATGCCGGCAGAGATGTTATGTCAAACATACTTTTCAGCCCGCCGTCATTTGCAAGCTCAAGGAGTTGATCCTCTTCCTGCGCTGACATAGATGACACGTGCGTAATGACCTCGCGTCTGTTCAGGCTCAACAGTGGACATGACAGGGAATGAGGAAGGGTGCAGCTGACACATATTGCCAAATCATATCGTTTCCTCGCGGCCCGGTAGAGTATGCTTTGCGGCCTGCCACCAGTCCGCGGCCCGGTGGTTGGGGACCGCTGGTCTAAGAGTCTGAGGGCAAGGACCGGAGGACTGCTGATCTTCTGGGAGTTTCTAGAGTTTACAAAGAATGGTGCAAACAAAAAAATCCAGTGAGCTGCAGTCCTGTGGGCAAAAATGCCTTGTTAATGAGAAATGTCAGAGCAGAATGAAAAGACTGGTTCAGTCTGACAGGAAGGCAACAGTAACTCAAATAACCACACATTACAGCAGTGGTGTGCAGAAGAGCATCTCTGAATGCATGTTCTGCCTTAGTAGTCAGTTATTTTTATTTGTTATTTAGCACACTTTGCTGGTAGTTTTGTATAGCAGTCATTTAGGTCATGTGATCTGTGTCTCTAGTTGATGACATCATCACTAGGCGTTGAGCCAGTTCTCCATGTAGAGTTCAGGGAGAGCTTGTGCCTTTTCATTCGACATCATCCTGACGTTCAGGTCTTTGAAAGCATCGTTGGTATGTAAAAGTAATCTTTGGGTTTATTATTTATTGATGTTTATGCATATTTCCACAAATCAGAGATATTTGAATGGTTTGTGTGCAGATAAAATGCAGATGGAATATTCATACGGGCCACATATTCTGGCTACCTTGTAGTGAGAAAATGTGCATAAGATACATTGTATGTAGCAACATCTTGCTTACCAGTAGCCTATCTTTATGATATATTTGGAACTTATTTGTATAGTGTCTTGTGTATTAGTTTGTATCATTTGTGGTATTCCTAATGCTTGCCTTTTACTTAACCATAATGGGAATTTGGACACCTTTTACCCTACTGCCAGTTGCTACATTAAAGAAAGTCAACTTGGAATGTCTTTGTCAGTGTGGTAATTGGGGATGGAGTTTATCTGCCTGTCAATTCATGCAAGGCGTGTGAAGAGGACAGGAAAGTAAAACGACGCTTTCTGGAAAACGAAGGCAATTCTCTTTTCAAAATGTCAGACAAAAAATCATCAGGATCTCAGTCACTACGGACAAGGTCTCATGCCTCAGGTTTGTCTTCATCCAATCGACCATATGACTCCTCCATCAGTGCAGCCGCAGCCTTAGCTCGTGCTGAAGCCCAAGCTGCTAAAGCAGAGGCAGCATTTGCAGAAAAGGAACACCAAATCAAAATGGAACAGGCATGCTTAGAGGTATCACTTGATGCTCTTCAATGGGAGAAAAGAGCTGCAGCTGCAGTAGCTAAAGCTGGAGCATTAGAGGCAGCCATGGAAGAGCAAAATGAGGACCTCAGCTCCAAAATTGATCTTCAAACCCGTGATCCAGCGGAGCGCACAAACGAGTATGTGGAAGAGCAGGCAAAGCATGCTACCTACCAGTCAACACCTACATTAGAAGGAGTCTCTACTAACAGTGTTAGTCAGCCAGCCACTGACTGCACAGCGTGCACCCAAAGCTACTGTGCAGTGTCACATTCAGGATGGTAAGCCCAGTCATGGCCGTCATCCTTAGGAGCGTATTTCATTCGTTGGAAGTCAGTTAAGGCACACTGACGCTCACATGTCATATCCTTCGGGTAGAAAGCCTCAGATAGTGCGGAGTTCAAGGGGAGCCATGGATCACATGAGTTACACAGAGAAATCTAATGACAGAGATCATCCTCAAGCATGCTAGTATAAGGCAGTAAACAGTAAACAGTTAATGTTTCAGGCCAAGGCCCTTCTTCAGGACTCTGCCTTGGCCGGAAGGTCGACTGTTTATTCATTTCCCTAGGTGCTGCCTGACCTGCTGAGTTTTCCAACAACTGCAAGTTTTCTTGTGTTTATACAGATCAATTTGTTACAACAGTGGTTGAGGTAGAACAAAGTAAAAGAATTACAGATGAGGAATAAAGTGTTACAGTTGAAGAGAAAGTGCACTGCAGGTAGATAATAAGGTACATGTTCGTAACAAGGTAGAGGGAGGTCTGAAGTTCACATTAGAGTACTGGAGATCCATTCAATAGTCTTATCACGGTGTGATAGGAGCTGTCCTTGAGCCTACATGCTTTCAGGATTTTGAATCTTCTGCTCAATGGGAGGGAGGAGAAAATAGAACGTTCAGGATGGGTAGTGTTCTTAATTATGCTGGCTGCTTTAATAATGCAGTGAGGAAAATAGACAGAGTATGTATAGAGAGGAGCATGGTTGCCATGATGTCCACAGGTTCTGATCTAATTTAATGTTCAGCACAGACATTGTGGATCTCGTCTCTCATGGCAATTAGGAGTTGTGTAATTTTCAATGAGATCGCCTCAATGTCCTGGTCCAAAATGTTGACTTCTCTCCACTGATGGTGTCTGATTTGCAAATTCCTCCAGCATTTCAGACACCATCAGTGGAGAGGAATAAGCAGTCAACATTTTGGACCAGGACATTGAGGCGATCTCACTGAAAATTACACAACTCCTAATTCCCACAGGTCAGAGAAGCTGTCTTTGGATCCAATATAGTGAATCTTTGCTGCATTTCCTCGATGGCAGGGGCATCCTTTCTAAGGTAAGGAGACTAAAACTGTACACAATATTCCATGTGTGGTCCCCATAACATTATAAGAAATCTTCCTCACTCCTGTAATCAAAACCCCTTATGACAAAGAGTTACATACCACTTTTTGCACTCTACCTTTTGCACCTGCATGCTGGCCTTCAGTGACTTGTGTGTAAGCACAATGAGGTCCCATTGAGCATTGACACTGCACAACCTCTCTTCATTTAATAGATCCCAAGAAGGCCCACCAGTGCCTTTACTTCCTGAGAAAACTAAAGAAATTTGGCCTGTCCCCTAAAATCCTCACTAATTTTTATAGATGCACCTTAGAAAGCATTCTTCTAGGGTGCATCATAACCTGGTATGGAAGTTGTCCTGTCCAAGACCGGAAGAAGCTGCAGAAGATCATGAACACAGCCCAGCACATCACACAAACCGATCTTCCATCCTTGGACTCACTTTACACCACATGCTGTCGGAGCAGTGCTGCCAGGATAATCAAGGACATGACCCACCCAGCCAACACACTTTTCGTCCCTCTTCCCTCCGGGAGAAGGCTCAGGAGCTTGAAGACTCGTACCAGTTTTGGGAACAGCTTCTTTCCAACTGTGATAAGACTGCGGAACGGATTCTGACCCGGATCTGGGCCATACCCTCCAAATATCCGGACCTGCCTCTTGGTTTTTTTGCACTACCTTACTTTCCATTTTTCTATTTTCTATTTATGATTTATAATTTAAATTTTTAATATTTACTACCGATTTGTACTCCAGGGAGCAGGAAGCGCAGAATCAAATATCGCTGTGATGATTGTATGTTCTAGTATCAATTGTTTGGCGACAATAAGGTATAAAGTATGAAGATCTAGCTTTTCTACTGGAATTGCTTCACATTCTTCTGCATTATATCCCATCTGTCATGTATTATTATAGAGACACAACAAGGTAACAGGCCCTTCTGGCCCAATGAGCCCACATCGCCCAATTACACCCGTGTCTTTGGAATGTGGGAGGGAACCAGAGGAAACCCACACAGTCATGGGGAGAATGTATAAAATCCTTACAGATAGCAGTGGGAGTTGAACCGGATCATTGGCACTGTATTAGTGTTACACTAACTGCTACACTACAGTGCTGCACCATGTTCTGGTCAACTCTATGAGCTTGTCAATATCCCCTTGAATCCAGGTTATTCCCTTCTATGTACTTATATTGTTACTTACTTTCTACTTATATATGCAAATATGTTATATCATCTCCTTGATTAAGTTGTTGACCTACGCTCAGTGGCCACTTTATTAGGTACACCTGCACACCTGCTCATGAATGCAAATTTCTAATCAGTTGATAATGTAGCAGCAACTCAAGGCACAAAAGCATGCAGACATGGTCTAGAGGTTCAGTTGTTCAGACCAAGCATCAGAATGGGGGAAGAAATGTGATCTCAGTGACTTTGACCTTGAGTGATTGTTGCCAGACAGGGTGTTTTGAGTACCTCAGAAGCTGCTAATCTCCTGAGATTTTCATGCAAAACAATCTCTAGAGTTTATGGAGAATGGTGCGAAAAGCACACTGTGAGTGGCAGTTCTGTGGGCAAAAACACCGTGGTAATCAGAAAGACCAGAGGAGAATGGCCAGACTGGTTCAAGCTGACAGGAAGGTAACAGTAACTCAAACGACCACATGTTACAACAGTGGTGTGCAGAAGAGCATCTGTAAATGCACAACACATCGAACCATCTGGATGGTCTACAGCAGCAGAAGACCATGAACGTATACACAGTGGCTAATTTATTAGGTACAGGAGCTAGCTAGGGCCACTGAGTGGGTCAAAACACTATCCATGTGGATGAGTTTCTTCACTCATCAAACTCTCTTTTCTTTGAAGAGCACTTTGGTCAATTGTTGCCGAATCAGATGCTTGATGTAGAGTGGCCTCAGTGCAAGATGCAAGCATTGCAATCCTATAACTGTGCCACACTACCCCTTCTTATGCCTCCTTTTTAGACTCCCAGCTCTTCTTCCTAACAATTCATTGCTTGGGTTGGAACTATACTTGAAGATCTAGCACTAATGGTAAACACAGATATTTTGAATGTGATCTAATAAAAGTTATTTTTGGTATGTATGTAGATCGACATGTTTCATGAAACATAACAGGGTAACAATTGGTGTAAATGAACTGAACATTTTGGGAAGTAGAACACAGTTCTAAAATAAACTATTAAGAAGAATTAATAATTTCTACCAATAGTCAAATTTGGTAAATACACCCTGTGGTTTTTTGAATTCCTTTAACAATAATTGGGATGATATTGAAAGCCTCAACGTCATGGATTAGGAGCACATAGAGGCAGAGGTCAGGATGCACCATCTCATGAACTATCCTCATCAAAAACCAACCCCCCCATCTGTAGATGAGTCTAACATTCTTACATTGGCTTCATCAGATTCTTCTGAACCCTTCAAACCAGGACGGAATTGTCTACAACGTGCACTGTTCAGCACAATCCTGTCAGATGATTTGGAAATATACATAAATTCAGGTCCTGTTGAGGAATTTTAAATAACTAAATAACATTTGGAATGATGACAATGGGTTACTGGGTTCAAAGTTCAAATTAAATTTATTGTCATCTTACATATATATGTCACCATATGCAATCCTGAGATTCATTTTCTTGTGGGCATACTCAGTAAATCCAAGAAACATAATGAAATCAATGAAAGACCACACCCTACTGGATGGACAAACAACCAACATGCAAAAGACAACAGATTGTGAAAATACCCTGCAAGTCCTGCTTTTCAGCTTTCTGCCTAACTCCCTATATTCTCTCTTCAGGATCTCCTCCCTTTTCCTACCTATGTCGTTGGTACCAATATATACCACAACTTCCACCTGTTCACCTTTTAAAATACCGTTGTCTCAATTTGAGACAACCCTGATCCTGCCACCTGGGAGGAAACATACCATCTGGGTGTCTCTTTCACATCCACAGAATCTGCTGTCTGCTCCTCCGATTATGCAATCCCTTATCACTGCTGTAATCCTCTTCTACCCCACTTCCCTCTGAGACTCAGAGCCAGCCTCAGTGTCAGAGACCTGGTCGCTGTGGTTTCCCCCTAATAGGTTATCCTCTGCCCAAAAGTATTCAAAGTTTTACACCTATTATTGAGGGAATGACCACAGGGGTATTCTGCACTGGTTTCCTATTGCCTTCCCCTATCCTGACAGTTACCCAGGTACCTGCCTCCTGTAACTTAGGCGTGACTATCTCCTTGTGGCTGCTATCTATCACCTCCTCATTTTCTAGTATGAGCTGGAGTTAATCAAGTTGCAGCTCCATTTCCTTAACACGACCTCTGAAGAGCTGCAGCTCGATACACCTC
This sequence comes from Mobula birostris, assembly GCF_030028105.1. Classification (NCBI taxonomy): domain Eukaryota; kingdom Metazoa; phylum Chordata; class Chondrichthyes; order Myliobatiformes; family Myliobatidae; genus Mobula; species Mobula birostris. Next base: position 17,566,132 of record NC_092373.1, on the reverse strand, counting down.
AGGCAGATGTAGTTATCCGGGATACTGGAGGTCTCCCAGAGACCTTGCATCTCACACAAAGAACATATCATTAACCCTGGACCCATTTTCGTCACACTAGTTCTGTACTAACAGAAGAAAAAAACTTACTAGAAACTATACTTGTGATCATGACACTAAAGTTGCCTTGCCAAAATGAGATAAATACATTCCGAGTGAAAAGTACAACCAAGAGTTCCCTTCAACTACGACATAAAATGGATGCTCGTGGAAGCTGTTAGGAAAGCAATTCTAAAGAATCTATTGGCAGAGTTTAGCAAGTCCATGGAGATAGCGAAGTGAAAAGGAAAAATGCAAAGAAACAAAAGGGGTCTCTGGGAATAAAGAAGAATGAGGTGGAGGGTGGGGGGGTCCTCACTGAAACCAATCAAATATTGAAAGGACTAGACAGGGTGGACATTGAGAGGATGTTTCCTACAGTGGGGGAGTTCAGGACCAGAGGGCACAGCCTCAGAATACAAGGCTGTCTCTTTAGAACAGCGATGAAAAGAGTGGTGAATTCATTGCCATAGACAGCTGTGGAGGCCAAGTTCTACCCATCACCTGAACTAGGACACTCACTCTCACAGACTGGATTGCTCACTCTTGGTCTTAGGTCAAGGTTGTGAGTCTTTGGAACTCTTTACTCCAGAAAGCTTTGGATATTCATTTAACGAGTATATTCAAGGCGGATGTGCCCTACTGAGGTTAGGGCGAAATAAAGATGAGCTATTGTCTAAATGAATGGTAGAGCAGATTTTAGGGATTTTAACACTTCTCCATCTCTTCTTACAGCGGTAGTTTGTTTTCAGTACAGATTTCTGATTAGGCGGAGGTCTTTTGAATCTAGATTTAGAGTTTCCTGTAATATTTCGAATAACTTATTGTGTTTCACTTTATCAAATGCTTTTGTGTAGTCGATAAAACAAACAAAACAAACAAATTTTTTAGAGCAGATGGAGAAGTGAGTTAGTTTACGAAAATCAAGAGAGGCAAGGGTATGTTTTCTCCCCTGATTTATTTAATGTGCACAGTGAAACAATATTACAAAAGACAAGAGACATCTTGGGTATCAAAGTTGGTGGTGGAAACATCAATAATTTTAGATATGCGGATGACACTGTGTTAATTGCAAGTATGGAGGAAGAACTACAAAACTTAATTGATATAGTTGTTGAAGAAAGTGCAAAAATGGGTCTATCTATCAATTGCAAAAAGACAGAATGTATGGTGATATCCAACAAGAAGGAGAATCCTATCTGCAGGCTGAGAATAAACGGGGAAGACATAAAACAAGTACAGAACTTTTGCTACTTAGGAAGCTGGGTGACATCAGATGGCAGGTGCGACTTGGACATCAAAAGAAGAATAGGGATGGCAAAAGACACCTTTACGAGAATGAAGAGTATACTGACCAACACTAAACTAGGCATGACAACCTGCCTCAGAGCACTGAAATGTTATGTTTATCCAGTTATGTTATATGGCTCAGAATGTTGGACAATATCTAGTAACATGAGGAAACGAATTGAAGCAGCAGAGATGTGGTTTTTGAGGGGGATGCAAAGAATATCATGGACGAAACGAATATCTAACGAGGATGTCATGAACAGAGCAAGTACAAAAAGAGAAATAATGTATGAGATCATGAAAGGGCAATGTGACTTTATTGGACATGCGATTAGGAAAGAGGAGTAATTATGGGAAAGATTGAAGGGAAGAAAACAAAAGGAAGGCAAAGACAAATGATGATGGAGACAGCAGCCAGAGAACTGGAAATGAATACCAATGAATGGATCCACTTGACCCGAAACAGGAGTGCGTGGGCCATGACAGTCAAAGCTTAAACTGGGCACGGCACCTGATGATGATGATGATGATGGTGTTGATTCCTGCAGCTGCAACTTGTTAATGAAAGTGATTGAGTGATTAATCCTGTGATGCCTGCACCTCTGCAGTGTTTGATGGCTCTGGACCTGTATGCACTGGAGTTTAGAAGAATAGGGGAGGGGAGGGCGGTAGTGGGATCTCATTGAAACCTGTTGAATATTGAAAGGCCTGGAGAGAGCGGATATGGAAAGGATGTTTCCTATAGTGGTGAGTCCAGGGCCAATCTAATCAGTAAACTCCAAGACCTGGGCCTCAATTATGCAATTGAATCTTGGATTTCCTCACGTGCAGACCCCAGTCAGCTCAGATTGGTAAAAACATCTTCATCAGCACAAGTGCACCACAGGGACGTGTGCTTTTAGCCCCCTGCTCTACTCACTTTACACCGATGACTGTGTGGCTAAGTACAGCTCCAACACTATATACAAGTTTGCTGATGACACCTCTGTTGTGGGCTGTGTCAAAGGTGGTGATGAATCAGCATACAGGCTGGAGATTGAGAATCTGACTGAGTGGTGTAATAACAACAACCTCTCCCTCAATGACAGCAAGACCAAGGAACTGATTGTAGACTTTAGGAGAGGGAAACCAGAGGTCCACGAGCCTGTACTCATCGGAGGATCAGAGGTGGAACAGGTCAGTAACTTAAATTCCTGGGTGTCACTATCTCAGAGGACCTCTCCTGGACACATCATGTAAATGTAATTGCAAAGAAAACAACAGAACCTTTACTTCCTCAGGAGTCTGTGGAGATTCAACATGTCATCAAAAACCTTGGCAAACTTCCAAAATTGTGTGGTGGAAAATGTGCTGACTGGCTGCATTATGGCCTGGTATGGGAACACCAATGCCTTTGAGCAGAGAATCTTACAAAAGGTAGTGGATTTAGCCTAATACATGATGCATAAAGCCCTCCCAACCATTAATATTGCCATAGAAAAGCAGCATCCATCTTCAAAGATCATCACCACCTAGGCTCTTTTCTTATTGCTGCCATCAGGTAGAAGGTACAAGAACTACAGGACTCGCACCACCAGGTTCAAGAACAGTTACTACACCTCACCCAACAGGCTCTTGAATAAAAGAGGATAACTACAATCATCCTATTTCTGGTGTTCCCACAGATTACTGGGGGAGCCAAATCATTCTTTGAATTTAAAATGGAGGTTGGTAGGTTCTTGACAAGTAAGGGTGTCAAAGGTTGCAAGGTGAAGGCAGGAGAATGGCGTTGTGAGGGGTAATAAATCAGCCATGGTGGAATGGTGGAGCAGACTCGATGGGCCAAATGGCCTAATTCTGCTCATACGGCTTACGGTCTTAAACGCTGATAAAGTGGACACAAGAGACAGCAGATGCTGGAATATGAATAAAAAAAAACAAACTGCTGAAGAAATCAGTGGGTCAGGCAATAGAAAAACAAAAAGGAGCTAGGAAATTATAGACCGAAAAGAAAATTTAAATAAAAGAATACCAGAAGCAAACAAATCAGGTGAAAATGCATTAGAAGAATTGATTCATTCTCCTTAGTACAGGGGTTCCCAACCTTTTTTATGCCATGGACACTTACCATTAACTGAGGAGTCCATGGTCCCCAGGATGGGAACCCCTGCCTTAGTAGGTTATTTCAGATCCGTGACCAACCTCCCAAAATGTTCATGTTATTTTACAACCAATTGTTACCCTGTTAATTTTGATTAAACATGTCAGTCTACATTCAGATAAAGTAATCTTTATTAGATTCTTTTCAAAATATCTGTGTTCACCAGCAGCGTTGGTTCCAATACTTGGTTCAAGCACTGTTCCAACCCTCGGACTGAGTTTCAACATCACACTTGCCAGCATTTGCTGAACCAGGTCTGGTTTTTTGAGCAAATGTGTGGACATTAAACCTCCCATATTGTTGTATATTTGCTTGCACTTAGTTCAAGAATCGTCATTGTAGAGTTTTGGAGGTAAACTGATTCATTAAACTATGGATGGAATAATAGCATCTATGCGAGATCAGTGAGGAAGAAGAAAGCCATTGTTCAGGAGGCTCAAAGTCAAGGTTGAGTGTATTGTTATATAAACAACTATGTACAGTATAGGCACAGTTGCAATGAAAATCTTATTTAGGACCATAAGACAGAGGAACAGAATTAGTCTATTCAGCCCATCAAGTTTGCTCCACCATTCAATCATGGCTGATTTTTTTCCTTCGCTCTCAAGCCCCTTCTCCTGCTTTCTCCCTCTGACACTTTTGGCACCTTTACTAATCAAGCACCTATCAATCACCTCTTTAAATACCTAAACACTTGTCCTCCACAGCTGTCTGTGGCAATGGTTTCCACTGATTCACCATCCTTTGGCTAAAGAAATTCCTTTTCATGTCTGTTCTAAAATGAAGTCTTTCTATACTGAGGCTGTGCCTTCTAGTCCCAGACTCCTCCACTATTGGAAGCACCCTCTCCATGTCCACTCTTTCGAGGCCTTTCATTCCTTGCAACACACCACGGTCACGTAACATTAGATTAGATTAGATTATGAGAACACGCAGTCCTCTTTTATTGTCATTTAGTAATGCATGCATTAAGAAATGATACAATATTCCTCCGGTGTGATATCACAGAAACACACGACAGACCAAGACTGAAAAACTGATAAACCACATAATTATAACATATAGTTACAACAGTGCAAGCAATACAGTAACGTGATGAAGAACAGGCCATTAGCACGGCAAAAAGTTCAAAGTCTCTCGAAAGTCCCACATCTCACGCAGATGGGAGAAGGAAGAAAACTCTCCCTGCCAAACCTGACCACAGTCCAACTCTGAGTCGTCTGAAAACTTCGAGCTCCGACCAGCGCTCTGACACCGAGCACTGAGCACCATCTCTGCCGAACGTTTCGACCCCTGCCGCGGCTGCCAACAGCAGGCAAAGCCAAGGATTTTGGGGCCTTCCCTCCGGAGATTCTCGATTGCATGGTAGCAGCGGCAGCGAACCGGGCATTTCAGAAGTTACTCCAGATGTTCCTCCGTGCTCTCACGGCTGTCTCCATCAAATCAGACGAACAGCATTCACAAAAAAAAACACATGAATTAAACATAAATTATATATTATTTTTACAAGAAAGAACTCAATTAGAACAAAAAAAATGTCCATTGTAGCGCAAAATGATCAAAGTGCTTGTAATTTTGCCGTACTGGGGTTGCGATTGTTCAGGTTGGTTTAAGAAACAAATGGTTGAAGGGAAGTGACAGAAAAGGCTGGAGGAATACAACAGGTCAGGGGGCATTTATGAAAGGGGATAAGTAGTTGCCATTTTGGAGTGAGACCCTTCATTAGTTCTTGATCCCGGTGCGTGGGATTTCAGACTTCTGTAGCTCCTTCCCATTGATAGTTGTTAAAAAAATGGCTTGCTGCAGATGGTAGGTAACTTTGGTGATAGATAGGACTGTAAGATCATAATATATAGGAGCAGAATTAAGCCATTGGGTCTGCTCTACCATTTCATCATGGCTAATCCAATTTTCCTCTCAGCTCCAATCTCCTTCCTTCTCCCCATATCCCTTCATGCTCTGACTAATTAAGAAGCTATTAAACTCTGCCTTAAATATATCCAGTGACTTGGCCTCCACAGCTGCCTGTGGCAATGAATTCCACAGACTCACAACTCTTTGGCTAAAGAAATTCCTCCCCATCTCCGTTCTAAATGAATGACCCTCGATTCTGAGGCCGGAGGTCACAGCCCCAGAAGACAACATTGTCTTCTCGAGGCAACACCTCCTGTAGATAGCATTCATGGGGGCAGGGATGTGCCTGTGATGTATTGGGTGAGTCTACTACTCTCTTCAATTTCTTATGTTCCTGTGCATTCGAATCACTGTACCAGAACTTGATGAAGAACAGCTGCAGAAGTTTGCTGACATCACTGCACAGCGCAAGGACTTGCCAGTCATGAATGAGCTCCCTTGAAACAGCGTTTGTTACACATGAGAGAGGGCTGAGAGAGTTGGAATTGTGAGCCGTAAGTGAGAGATTGTAACGTCGGAACAGCGAGTCGCCAGTCTCCGCTCTCGTTCTTGCAGGAGCAACCCCTCTCTCCCTTGCTGGAGAGAGCGAGCCTGCCTGAGATACCGAAGTGCTGGTCTGGGAACTGTGGTTTGATGGACTTTGGATGAATGGACTTTTTGGCAGTTCTGCAGCTGCTTGCATGGTGGGGTGGGAGGGGGGTAGGTACATTTGCTTGTGCGGGTGGGTGTCCATGCTTTTACTGATGCTTGTGCGAAGGGAGGGGAGCTTCAGGCCTTTGATGTTTCTATTTTTCTATGGGGTATCTTTGTCTCGTGGATGTCTCTGAAGAGGACATACTCTGATATTAAATGTACTTTGAAACCTTTGAGAGAAGAGAGAGGCATGAGGAAGAATAAGAATCCTGGATTCAAATAATCAGTGTTACCCATGTTGCAGACAAGAGAACACAGCCTGTGGAAAAAAAGGCCAGAAGTAAAAGTGTATTAGGAAACCCATAAAAATGATGATGCGGCCATAACAGACCTTTTCGAAATGCATTCCAGTGATCCTCAACATGTTTTTATCCTTCATGGGACATAGAAATTGCTTGCAAGGCTGAAGTTTATAGTCCATCCCTAACTGAGCTACGTACTACAGAAAGCATTTAAAAATCGGACATGTTTCTGTGGCACTGGAATCAGAAGCCGACTTTGTCAAGGGACAGATTTGGGATTAGTTTTGATGCAAGTTTTCTATTAGCTCATGCACCAAGATAGAGTGAAAAGCTTGTCTTGCACACTGTCAACTCAGATCGGATCATTATAACAGTGCATTGAGATAGAACAAGTTGAAACAATAACAATGCAGAATAAAGTGCAAAAGCTACAGTGAAAATGCAAAGGAGGTAAAATAAATGAAATTCAAGGTCATAACAAGTTGGATTCTGAGGTCAGAAGTCCATTTTATTGTACAGGAGTCCAACTTGGCGGCACGGTAGTGTCCTGGCTAGTGTAACGCTTCACAGTGGCAGCGCTCAGGGTTCGATTCCGGCTCTTTCTGTAAGCTATTTGTACATTCTCCCTGTGCATTCTCTCCGCATACCCTGGTTTCCTCCCTCATCCCAAAGCTGTAGGAGTTAGTAAGCACCGGTAAATTGTGGGCATGCTGTGTTGGCACCAGCACATCCTTACAGTGTGTTAGTCGTTGACACAAATTACACATTCCGCTGTCTATTTTTATTTACATGTGACAAATAAAGCTAATCTTTAATCTCTATCTTTACTTTTATTGTACAAGAGTTCTATTCAAGGGTCTGATAATAGAAGCACTCCCTGAGCCTATCAGTAAACTAGTTAGGTTTTCATAAATCAGTGTTTATTTTTTGTCTCCTTACTGACAACAGCTTCTTATTTAGGTAACTGAATTTAAATTGTGCTGCTCCTGTGATTGGATATATGCTCAAGTCATTCATGTTGGTTTTCAGATTACCAGGCAATAACATTAGTAGCAATCTCAATTACTGCCTGTACGTTGCTGGTGTAATGAAGGTCCCCCCCTCTCTGGCGGTCTCCAGAGCTACCTTCATCATGTCCATACCTTCCTCTCGGTTTTCACTACAGTCATTCATGCAAGTCTTGGGTGCAAACTCAGGAATACCATTGTACTCAGATGAAGAAGGATTCTTCATGAACGTTGTTTTTCCAGCCAGGGTTGTTAGCCCTGAACTGAACCCTGAACCAAGAGGACCACTCTTAGTCTGGCCTCTACCCTTTGACCTATTTCTCATGGGTGACCCTACCAAGAGCCAAATTATAAAGCCATGACTCCAGACAACATAGTTCACTGGGTCATTGAGGCATGCAAGCCTCCAAACCATGACAAGGCTGTGGTCTTCTTAAAGGATTAGTAGCAATCTACTGCAAAATAAGTCACCTTTGAGTAGACGGAACATTCAATTTCCCAAATCTACTAAACTTGAATTAAATTCACCTTACACTATGTAAGCAGATAACTAATCTACTGATGCCTGAACTTTCATTAACAAAGTCTTGAGTGTCTTTGTTTAGTTGGTGATACACTTGTCCAAGCCAAAGGTTTGATAATGATATAAAGACTTGAAGTTACAAAGACTTGGGAGAGTTACGAGGGCCAATGGCTTATGCCACACCACCTCCGCCCCCCCCCCCCCCCACTGGGTCATCTGAGTCAGACGTCCATGCAAGTCTGGAAGTTGAGACCCAAAGGCAAAATTCATAATTGGCAAGTCCTGGGTTTGAGGGCCAAAATTCAATGAGTTGACGTCCCGTTATCAGTGAGTCCTCGGGTCGATACCCATAAGTATCAGAGATGGAGGCCTGAAGGTTGAAACTCCTGGATTGTCTTGTCCAGAGGTCAGAGGCCTGATATCTGTGAGCCTGAGAGTCCAGAGGCAAGGACTGGAGCCTGGTGGCTGTCTGTTCTGGTGTTGGAAGCCTGCCTGTGTGTGTGAGTTGGTGGTGGAGAAAGGGATTTGTTTTGCTGTTGTTGTTTTGTTGTTGATGTTGCTGCTTGTGTTGTTCTGCTGCACATTGTGGACATGCTGTGTTGGCGCTGAAACGCGTGACAACACTTGCAAGCTGCCCCCCAGCACATACTTCGGTTGTGTTGGTTGTTAATGCAAACAACATATTTCACAGTATGTTTCATTGTACATGTGATAATTAAATCTGAATCTGGCGTGGAAACACCAATGCCCTTGAACAGAAAGTCTTACACAAAGCAGTAGATACGGCCCAGTTCATCCACATGAAACATTGTCACAGGAAAACAGCATCCCTCTTCAAGGACCCCCACTGCCCAGGACATGCTTTTTTCTCACTGCTCCCATCAGGAAGAAGGTACAGGAGCCTCAGGACTCACACCACCAGGTTTGGAAACAGTTATTACCCTTCTGCAATCATCCCTTGGACTAAAGTGGATAACTTCAGTCAACTTCACTTGCCCATCACGGAACTGTTCCCGTAACCAATGGACCCACTTTCAATGACTCTTCATCACATGCTCTTGATATTCATTATTTATTTATTACTATTCTTTCTTTCTTTTTGTACTTCTACAGTTTGTTGCTTTTTGTATACTGGTTCAACACCCATGTTGGTCCGTCTTTCATTGATTCTATTATGGCTATTATTCTATAGATTTATTGAGTATGCCCTGAAGAAAATGAATCTTAGGGTTGTAAGTGGTGAGATATATGTACTTTGATAATAAATTTACTTTGAACATAGTCTATTATGACACCTATAAACAGTATTGATGCAACAACCAGAGTAATCGTTGGGATGTATTGGATAATAAAGAGAGAACACAGTAGACTAGATAATGTTGAGCATGAGAAAATGCTTCATTTTCTTCAGACAACATAACCAGAGGGGAGCAACACAATGGGGAGGAGTGGTGTGGCAAAATCAAATATGTACATGAAGCATTCTGAGATGATTCTAGATGAGGAGTCTATTCACATTCAAAACACATTTCATTCAGAAAATGACAAGTTGTGCCAGAATATTTATATAGGTTGGGTCATGATTATTATGTAAACTAACAACATTGAAGAAGACCATGACATCATACATTCAGTGGCTACTTTAGCAGGCACACCTGTACGTCTGTTCATTAATGCAAATATCTAATCAGCCGTATGTGGCAGCAACTCAATGCATAAAAGCATACAAACACTGTCAAGAGGTTCAGTTGTTGTTCAGACCAAACATCAAAAGGGGAAGAAATGTGATCTAAGTGATCTTGACCCTGGAATGATTGTTGGATTATACCTCAGAAACTGCTGATCTCCTGGGATTCTCATGCACAACAGTCTCCAGAGTTTACAGAGAAAAGTGCAGGAAACAAGACACGTCAGTGAGTGGAAATTCTATGGGTGGAAGCTTTATCAATGAAAGAAGTCAGAGGAGAATGCAGACTGGTTCAAGCAGATAGAACTTAACTCAGATAGTAACTCAGATAAACATGCGTTACAACAGTGGTGTGCAGAAAGCATCTCTGAACGCACAACACATTGAACCTTAGAGTGTATGGGGTACAGCAGCAGAGGACCACGGACATGCACTCAATGTTCACTTGATTAAGTACAGGAGGCAGCTAATAAGGTGACTACTGAATATAGATAAATCCAGCTCACTTGATAATGTTGGGATTATGTTAGCAAAACTGTGTTTTGTATATCATTTCTGGACCTTTTGTAGACTCCTCATCCACAGTTCTATCAATAATGTATGTCATACTTATCAACATGGATGAAGACAAGCTAACCTGGACCCTGGTCATTATAATTGGCAGTTTTTATTTGGTCTAAATTTGGAAGAATAACTTTCTGTTCAACCAGATCCTTCACCCCGCCCTCTGTTATTTTTCCTGATAGAGCAGATGGAGAGGAAAGATGATGAGATGTATGAAGAAGAGCAAGGAGTCCTGATTAACATTCCTCCCCTATCTCTACACAACCAACGAGAAATGAATTGGCCTTTTATGTCAATGCTGTTTATGGGACTTTGCTGGTATAGGACTGTTGTTTAGATAACCGTACTAACTGACAGCATGCATCATTCTGAGATGTCTCTATAAATGTGCCATGGACTCTAATGAACATTAACATGGCTAGGAACATCACAAGGCTAAAAAATATTTAAAATATCTCATCCAAATGTCGTTAATTCATCCAAAATGCTCTGCTGAATTCATTGCCAGACTTTTCTGGATCAGCAGGATATTTTGCCAATCATATTATTTGCGCGATAGTTCTTGTTCTATTGCAGTTGAATGATTAGCTGGCTGCAGTACAACGATTCATACTGTTATTTTTAAACTGAGCTCTTGAGTCAGGAGTTCCTCTTGGCGGAATGGTTAATGATTTTTTCAGGGACTTAACTGTCGGACAATGTAATGGATGAAGCCTGAATTAACTCTGAAGAAAACAAGCCACTAATTAGGATAACAGCTGTGAATAAAGCTGTACTTACAGCATACAAATTGTACGTTTGGCACAAATTGTCAATGTCAACAATTTGCCACACACACCTCCCTGCTCCAATTCCTCTCTAACTCACTTCTCTATCTTTCTCTTCATAACCTCAGCATCTACATTCAGTGCCACTTTATTAGTTACACTTCTACACCTTTTCGGTAATACAAATATCTACTCAGCCTATCATGTGTCAGCAACATAAAAGCATGTAGACATGGCCAAGAGGTTCAGTTGCTGCTCAGACTGAACATCAGAATGGGGAAGAAATTTGGTCTAAGTGACTTTGTCCGTAGAATGATTGTCGGTGCCAATCGTTGTGGTTTGAGGATCTCCTGGAATTTTCATGCTCACTAGTCTTTAGGATAGAGGTTGCTAGGCTGAAGTCTATGGACCCCTCAGTTAATGGCAGGGGTCCATGTCATTAAAAAAAAGTTTGGGGACCCATGCTCTAGAGTTTACAGAGCATGGTGAGAAAAGCAAAATAACATGTAGTGGGCAGCAGTTCTGTGGGTGAAAACACCTTGTTAATGAGAGAGGTCAGAGGAGAATGGCCAGACTGGCTCAAGTCAACAGAAAGGTTACAGTAACTCAAATAACCATGCATTACAACAGTGGTGTGCAGAAGAGCAACTTTAAATGCATAATATGTCGAACCTTGAAGTGGATGGGGTACAGCATCAGAAGACCATGTATGTGCACATGCTGACTACTTTATTAGGTACTTACCATACCTAATAAAGTGGCCACTGTGTATATGTTTGTGTTCTTTTGCTGCTGTAGCCTTTCTACTGCATTAGATAACACCAATACTTAATAATGTGGGCAGCGAGGTGGAGGTGCATTTCTACCAAGGAAGTGTAAGGCACTTCTTCCCTCCACTAGTCTGCAGGTCACCCTTGGGAAGGTGTAGCACCCAGTCAGGATCATGTGGAGCCATGGGAGCAGGTGGTGGATGGTCGTATGAGCAGCTGGTGTATATCACAAATTCTAGTTATGTGACCACTGACACCAGGCAGACAATCACTGAAGAGCATTGATAATGGCTGGGGTCACCCGTCTTGTAAAGACACTGCCCAGAAGAAGGCAAACCACTTCTGTAGAAAAATTTGCCAAGAACAATCATGGTCAAAGATCATGATCATCCACGTCTTACAACAGGGCATATAATGACGATGCTGCTGCTGATGGTACTTAATTGTGGCCACTGATTGCATCTAGCTTCACATCAAATCCTATTCCGAGCCTCCCCTGATTGAATAATAGTGGTGTAGGTAGTAAAACTTCTGCCTCTTGGCACCGGAGACCTGGGTTCAATCCCCACCTTGGCTGCTGTTGGTATGGAGTTTGCACTGAGTGGGATTCCTCAAGGTTTTTTCACATCCAAACTTGTTCAGAAATGTTAGTTCACTGACACCATTAATGTGCAGGTGAGTGGCAGAAGCTGATGAATATAGGGGGAGAATAGGGGGAGAATATAATATGTAATGAATGTAGGAGATGTGTAGTTGATGATGTGCATTGTTGATGATTGGTGTAGGTTTCAATAAAATTGGTAAACAGATTATTTATAGTCACATGCATTGAAATTTGATTATTGTCAAAATCAAGGAGAAGGACAATTAGTGTTTACTCTAGGGTACTTCAGGATAAGTGGGGAGGCATGGTAGCATAGTGGTTAGCATAACGCTTTACATACAGGTGACCCAGATTCAATTCCCACCACTCCCTTTGACAGCATGGGTTTCCTCCCGTGGTAGGTTATTTGGTCATTGTGATGTGACTAGCATTAAATCGGGGGGGGGGGGGGCGTTGCTGGTCTGCATGGCTCGAAGGGCCGGAAGGGACTTTCCTTGCTGTAGCTGTAGCTCAATAAGGGAAGAAAGAAGGAAGGAGGTAGTGTTGGATGTCTTAAAGATCATTAAGGTGGGATATACCCCAGCTTACTAAGAGAGGTGAGAGATGAGATTGCTGGGGTCTTGACCAATAACTTCCTGACCTGACTCGATATAGGCAAGGTCTTGGAGGAATGGCGAATAGCTAATACTGTTACAATATTCATTAAGGGAAATGGGGATAAACTTGCACTTTATTGTTTCCCTGTACTACATTTTTTTGAGCAGTTGCAGTTTGTTCTATAAGACCATAAGATATAGGAGCAGGATTAGGCCTCTTGGCCCATCAGGTCTGTTCTGTCATTTCATCTTGGCTGATCCATTTCCCTCTCAGCCCCAATCTCCTGCCCTAACTAACCCTTCAGGCCTTAAGAATCTATCAGCCTCTGGCTTAAACACACCTAATGACTTGGCTTCCACAACCTCCTGTGGCAACAAATTCCACAGATTCACCACTCTCTGGCTAAAGATATTCCTCCTCATCTCCTCTCTAAATGGACACCCCTCTATTCTGAGGCTGTGTCCTTTGGTCTTAGACTCCTCCACCATAGGATACATCCTCTCTACATCCACTCTATCAAGGCCCTTTAACATTCGATAGGTTTCAATGAGGTCACCCCTCATTCTCTGAATTTCATTAATGCTCCTCATATGATACACCTTCCATTTTCTTGAATCTCCTTTGAACCCTCTCCAATGTCAGCAATCCTTTCATAGATAAGGGGCCCAAAACTACTTACAATACTCCAAGTAAGGCCTCAGAAGACCCTGATAAAACCTTAACATTATGCCCTTGGTTTTATATTCTGTTGTTATAGTTTTACCTTGTTCTACCACAATGATCTAGTACGCAGGACAAAGTTTTCACGGTATCTCAGTATACCTCCTGTACTTAATAAAGTGGCTGTTGAGTGCATGTTTGTGGTTTTCTGTTGCTATAGCCTATCCACTTTAAGGCTCAATGTGTTGTGCATTCAGAGATGCTCTTCTGCACACCACTGTTGTAACACATGGTTATTTCAGTTACTGTCACCTTCCTGAACCAGTCTAGCCATTTTCCTCTGACCCCTCTCATTAATAAGCCAGTTTTGCTGACAGAAATGCCACTCATTGGATGTTTCTTATATTTTACACACCATTTTCTGTAAACTTTAGAAACTGTTGTGTGTGAAAATCCCAGGAGATCAACAGCTTCTAAAATATTCAAACCACTCTGTCTGTCACCATCATTCCATGGTCAAAATAATTTAGAGCACGTTTCTTCCCCAATTCTGATGATGGGTCTGAACAATAACTGAACCTCTTGACCATGTCTGCATGCTTTTATGCATTGAGTTGCTGCCACATGATTGGCTGATTAGATATTTAGATTAGCGAGCAGGTGTACAGGTGTACCTAATAAAGTGGCCACTGAGTGCATGTGACAATAATAAACCAATTCCAATTCAAATTCCAATTCCATGAGAGAAGAAAAAAAAATCTCCTTTATCAATGACTTAAGTAGGTGATCCCTTGCTTTTAAGCAGTGGCGAGCTTAAGATTTTGGATAACCTTTTGTCCTAATTAATGTTGCCTGTCTCTTTTTGCTTTAAGCAGGCCTTGGGCAGCCAGTTTAGAGTCCTTCATTTTCCACATGCTCTTTATAATGCTACTTCTTTAAAAATCATCATTGTTAGCGAAGCATCATCCCTTAGTTGTCCTGAGATTTCTTGGTTAAACTTCAGATGTTCTTCTTGCCAGGAGGGTAAGATGAAAAGGTCACTTATTCATTGTATTGCAGTTTGGAAAATAATTAGACATGCATGTCTTGAACTTGGTTACAAAAATATTCCAAGGAAAGCCAGGGATAACAGAGTCAGGTACGAAGTTTAATGATTTAGACAGGCTTTCAGCATTTAAGTCTTGAAATCCTACGCCAAACAACTGACACATACTCCAAAGATCTGAGCTACAAGGATATTAAAGCAATTAATGTCCACCACCTTCAACCAACTCTATAAGATATGGGGGCAAAATTAGGCCTTTTGGCCCATCGAGTCTGCTCTGTCATTCTATCATGGCTGGTTTATTTTCTCTCTCAATCCAATTCTCTTGTCTTCCCTCCCAAAACATTAGAACATTAGAAAGTTTTTTTTGACCAGAATAGGCCATTGGCCCAACAAAGCTTGCCAAATTCCTATTCATATATAGTAGTGTGTTGAAATAGCTATCGAGTTTAGATTTGAAAGTCTCTAAGGTACTACTCTCAACTACACAACTAGGTAGTTTGTTCCATGTGTTCACAACTCAGTGTGTAAAGAAATGCTTCCTGATGTTAGTCTGAAATCTCCCTTTAACCAGTCTCCACCTATAGCCCCATGTCCTTGATGATGGTTTAATTTTGAGTAACAGCTGGCATCCAAGTTACTTATACCTTCTATGATTGTGAGCATTTCTATCCCGTCTCCTCTCATTCTACGTCTACTTAGGCTAAAAAGACTTAATTCTTTTTCACTCTTTCTTGCTAGCTCATAGACTGCAGATCTGAAATGAGTGTAGTGGTCCTTCCCAGCCTCTCACCCATGCCTTCACATCATTAGCGTAACATGAAGACCAAAAGTGTACAGGGTATTCAAGGTCATTATACAGCTTAAGGAGAACTCCACTTGACTTGAACTCCACTGAGCGCATTATACAGCCCAACGTTCTATTCGCCTTCCTAATCACTTCTGTGCATTGTCTAAATGTTGATAGTGATGAGCCTACCATGATGCTTAAATCCTTCTCAAACAGTGCACTTTCTAGTTCAAGACCCCCCGCCAATGTATATTTATATCTAATATTTCTATTTCCTATATGTAATGATTTCATCTGCCATTTATCTGCCCGCATGTAGATTTTGTTTAGATCTAACTGTACTGATTCTGCTGCCTGAATGTTATCAGCCCGTCCCCCTAATATTGTGTCACGAGCAAACTTTACTAGTTTATTTGTTATGTGCTTCTCTAAATCATTAATGCAAATTAAAAACAGCAGCGGCCCCTAAACTAATCCTTGCAGAGCCCCACTTTTAACATCTTCTGGGTGTGAAAATGATCCTTTCACTTTCAAATCTCCTACTAGCTCTTCTTTCAGTTAGTCCTGACGAAGGGTCTCGGCCCGAAACATCGACTGTACCTCTTCCTAGAGATGCTGCCTGGCCTGCTGCGTTCACCAGCGACTTCGATGTGTGTTGCTTGAATTTCCAGCATCTGCAGATTTCCTGGTGTTTGCCTTTCACCGTAACTCATTGTTTTCTGTTTTTGAGTCAATATGCTGCCGACTGGCACATTCTCGGCTGCAGGAGTACGTGCTGAGGGACGCACTGAAACTCGGTGCAGCCACCGCAAGGGCCCGGTGGGGAAGGACCACAGTATAGGTTTCTCCACCCGTGGGAGTGGGAGGGGTCGGTGGGCGGGGGGTATACCCCTCAACAATGATATGGTAAGCTGAACTACTGGAGTGCCACATGGGCGGCTATAAATACGGATATGTACTGAGTATAATGGAAACGTATGTAAAGGATGAAAAGTTATTGAATGGTTTATTGTATATATTTATTTTTGATATTTATTTTAAATTAAAAAAAAATTCTGTACCCATTCACACATCTGGCCCAGAATCCCTACCTCCTGTAATTTGTAACCTTTGATGCCCTTACTAATCAAGAACTGATCAATCTCAGCTTTAAATATACCCAGTGACTTGTCCTCCACAGCTGTTTGAGGCAATGAGTTCTGCAGATTCACCACATTCATCACATTCTAGCTAAAGAAATTATCTTCACCTCTGTTCCAAGGTGACACCATTCTATTCTGGACTCCTGCACCAACGTAAACATCCTCTCCACTGTGTCTAGACCCTTCAATATTCAGTAAGTTTTATTGAGATCCCCTTTCGTTCACCTAAACTCCAGAGAGTACAGGCTCAGAGCTATTAAGTGGTCTTCATATGTTAACACTTTCTATCCTGGGATCATTCTCACAAAACTTCCCTGGACTCTCTTCAATGCCTTTCTTAAATATGGGGCCTAAAACAGTTCACAATACTCCAGATGCAGTCTGACTAATGCCTCATTAAGTCTTAGCATCCTGTTGTGTTTCTTTGTATCTACTGTGAATGCCCACAAGACTCTCAGGGTAGTAGAAGGTCACATGTATGTACTTTGATATTAAATTCACTTAGAACTTTGAGCATGACATCGATGCTTTTATATTCTAGTCCTGTCAAAATGGATGCTAACTTTGTATTTCCCTTCCTAATAGTGTGTTAACACTGGCTGTTCTTGTAAATTTTTTACAGCCAAATTCATCCATTCCCCCCATTCCAGCGCAAAAGGTTGCAGTGGATCAGACAGCTTTATTCTGAATATTTTCTCTAATGCTTCTGGAGAAGAACGATATTTGAAAAGTCTCAAAGCATCAGATTTATCAGACATCAGTAAATATGCCCAAGACTGAACATGTACCATAACAAGTTCTCCTCTAAGAGCGTATGAGGAGTACCCTAAGTGGCCTGTACCTAATAAAGTAGCCACTGAATACACATTCATAGTCTTCTGTTACTGTAGCCCATCCACCTCAAGGTATAATATGTTGTGCATTCAGAGATGCTCTTCTGCACACCACTGCTCTAATGCATAATTATTTGAGTTACTGTTACCTTCCTGTCAGCTTGAATCAGTCTGAGCATTCTCCTCTGACCTCACTCATTAGCAAGAAATTTTCACCCATAAGAACTGTCGCTCATTGGATGCTTTGTTTTTGGTTATCATAACATACTCTGTAAACTTTAAAGACTGTTGTACGTGAAAACCGCAAGAAGCTCAGCAGTTTCTAAGATACTCAAACCACCCCATCTGGCACCAACAATCATTCCACGGTCAAAGTCACTTAGATCACATTTCTTCCCCGTTCTGATGTTTCCTCTGAACAACAAATGAACCACTTGACCATGTCTGCATGCTTTTTATGCATTGAGTTGTTGCCATATGATCGGTTGACTAGATATTTGCACGGATAAGCAGATGTACAGGTGTACCTATTAACGTGGCCGCTGGGTGTCTGAGGGTCAATGTTGGCTGCTTCAATCCTGCTCAGACTAAAACAGATGGACACCATTAAATGAACAGAATGGGGACTGGTTTCTGGCAGTTACTGTTGTAAATCTGGTTTCCCTAGTCTCTGCAACTGAAGCATAACACACACTGCTGGGATAGAGATTGCATTGAAATATAGGAAATCTGGAAACTATTAGTCACCTGGAATAAACAATGTCAATCTGGGTCAATATCAGATACTGTTTGGCATTAATGGATACTGAACTTGGGAGTATGGGCAAAATGGAACAGGCACATCAACTCCCAAATCCCCCTCTCCTGCACCCCCCCAAAAAAATGGGAAAGATCAGGGGGAAGCATAGAATGCAAAAAAAAACAATAAGACTGAATAAAAGTCCACAGTCCAAGTCCACTTCCAAAATGCAGAAGACCTGTGCAGCATTTTCCCTCTCCATAGCAGAATGATCTCATGAGTGATAAATAGGTAGTCTCCCCTCTCTGGCAGCCGAGTGATTTCCCAGCAATAAAAAGGCAGGCAGCCAGTGTTTCAATCTCCCTCGTCATTTTAGTTGGTAAACAACAGAAGCTTTAATTGGTGAAATGGAGTCGAACATCGCCTGGTAGCCTTCTCGCCACGAGCTTCCCACGTGCTGTCTCTGTCTCCCGGAGTCCCCTCGGAGACTGCAGAGCACTGGGATGTCTAAATGATCTCCAAATTGCAAATCACAGGCTCCAGCAGTTCCAGAATCGCATTCAAGATGGAAAACAAGAATGGATGAAGAATGGATGGTAACGATCTAATTGCATTTCAAGACAGAAAGGAAGTTCTCCTCCTATTTGGGAACTATTACAAAGTGGTGTTCTCCAGGAATCAGTCGTGGGACAGTCACTTCTCCTACATCTCACATATTACGTATATTTTGGAATTGAATGTACAATCAAAGCATTTTCAGACAACATTAGACTGGAAATCAAAAAAGCTGGCAATGTTAGACATTGAAATAAAAATAGAAAATGTTGGAGATACTTGGCAGATCTTTCTCCACTGATGCTTCCTGAGCTGCTGGGGGTATACAAACAATTTCTGTTTTTATTTCAAGTTTCAAATTAAGAAGTATAGTGGATATCAGCAAAAATGAATCTCAAGGTAGTACTTTATATGGAGATATATATTTACTTTGACCTTTGAACGTTGAAATGCAACAAATACACTAATGAACTTGCAGAACTATATGCAGATGTCAAATGGAATTCAAACTAGATCAGTGTAAGATCATGCAGTTTTGCAATAATAAAGGAATCTCCCACTCCATGGAAAGGAATTTTCGAAATTAGGCTCATTAGAGAGGGCTATTGCATTGGACATTTGCCCAGAATGAACTGTTTCAGTGTTATGGATACAAATACTTTACAAAGATAAGAGCTACCATAAATAGCAAATGGCACAATAATTCCATCTTATGAAGGCCTCATTTCTAACCTCCTGGGTTCTTAAACTACACTACTTGTTAGTTGGTGTTTGAGTTCTTTCTTTCTTTCTCTCTCTCCCCCCTCTCTTTCTCTCTCCCTCTTTCTTTCCCCCCTCTCCATCTTCCTTTCCCTCTCTCCCCCTTTTTCCCTGCCATCTCTCGCTCTCTCCCTCTCCCCACTCCCTCCGCACTAGTCCTAACCTTACCGTCAAGCCCATAGATAAGGGAGGTGCTGATAGTAGTCCGGTGAACTGACCTTTACCTTGCTGAGGCCCAGTGCCAACTCTCTCAGACACCTCCTCTTACTTACCCCTCAAGCAGGACCCCACTAAGAATTACCAGGCCATTGTCTGCCACACCATCACCCACCATTCAACTTCCTAGCTCTTTGCTTCATCCCTTGCCCTCCAAGCTTCACCTATCGCCTC
Organism: Mobula birostris; assembly: GCF_030028105.1. Classification (NCBI taxonomy): domain Eukaryota; kingdom Metazoa; phylum Chordata; class Chondrichthyes; order Myliobatiformes; family Myliobatidae; genus Mobula; species Mobula birostris. The sequence continues at coordinate 17,546,343 of NC_092373.1, read as the reverse complement.
GCAATTTTCTCTTTCTCCTCCTCCCACCTTTCAAATCTATTCTTCAGCTTTTTATCTCCAATCCTGACGAAGAGTTTCGGCCTGAAACGTCGACTGTACTGTTTTCCATAGATGCTGCCTGGCCTGCGGAGTTCCTCCAGCGTTTTGTATGTGTAGCTCGCCCTCTCTCTCCCACTCTCTCTCTCTCTCTCTCTCTCCCTCTCTCCCTCTCTCGTCGTCCTGTGTCTCTCTCACAGCACAGCTGGCTGGGGTAGTGAAAATGGAGACACAGGATACTGCCGATGCTGGAATCTGGAGTGGAGAACAACTTGCTGGAGGAGGTCAGTGAGTCAGGTAGCATCTGTGGAGGGAAATTGACAGTCGACATTTCAAGTCGAGACCCAACATCTGGAGTGGCTGACTCTGGAGTTTCCCCAGCAGCTCACATTTCGCTCCGTAAATTTGACAAGCTTTGATGCAGCTACATTGTAGTGCATGGAACCCACTATTTAAGGTGCTAAATTTGAGTGCAACAGCATTGACACATCTTTTCACTCAAAAGAACATGCGTATTTTAATGTTCCTACTTCTATAACTCTATATATACTGAAATCCTCAATGAAATCAGATCTCTTCCACTTTGCATTAGATGTCAATTACAGGCTCAAATTTGTTCTGCAGTCAGGATCGAAGGTTCAATTCCCACCACTGTCTGTAACGAGTCTACATGTTCTCCCCATGACCATTCCAGAGATGTACGGATTAGGGTTACTGAGTTGTTGGCATGCTATGTTGGCGCCAGAAACTTGGCGGCACTTCTAGACTGCTCCTAGCACATCCACAGACTGTGTTCATTGTCGCCTCAAACAACACATTTCACTGTATGTTTCAATGTTTTGATGTACTGTACATGCAACAAACAAAGCTAATCTTTTTTTCTGCATGAACTTAACTGGGTTAATACCTGCTTGAGAAACACTAACAGAGCGAACATTACTTTCAAATCATGGCTGCCTGATATATAGCTTACATGCTAATTTTCTTACACGTTCCACAACTGCAGAAATAAATCACATTTATAAAGTGCCTTTAGGACGTCCCAAACAGATTTATAACCACTTTTATAATGTAGGAAATATGGCAATTTACACTCAGCAAACTTTCTGATAGCAATCTGAATGGAAAGGTATGTGTTTTTGCTTAACCTGTGAAGAAGCTGCAAGATTCAAGATTGTTTAATGTCATTTCCAGTACACAAGTGTAAAGGAGAATGAAATAATTGCTACCCTGGATAATATGCAGTGCAATTAGAAACACAATAAGATAAAGAACAAAATAATTAAAAATGCAGTAAATATGTGATAGATTATACATATAGATTAATTGTATGTCCATAGAGGGGTGCCTGTACATAAGATGACACTGACAGGAAATCATAAAGCAGACCGTAAGACATAGCCTGTCAAGGCTGCCCTGCTGATTTATTATCCCTCTCAACCTCACTTTTCTGCCTTCTTCCTGTAACCTTTGACACCCTTACTAATCAAGAACCTTTCACCATCCGCTTTAAGTGTACCCAGTGACTTAGCCTTTACAGCTGTTTGTGGAAACAAATTCCCCAGATTCACCACCCCGTGGCTGGTTTGCAGATGGGTCCCATTAGCTGCCTCAGAACTTACGAGGCTGAAGTAGGAGAAATCATTCTTAATTCTGAGCGACCATCTCGGAAAATGAAGTCAGAGAGCTGAACTCAAGATGTTAAACTACATACGTAGGTGGACAAAGACTTCATGCTAACTTTCCAAGAAAGAGTAAGCAACTTCTTCTTGCAAAATATAGCCACAGGAGTAAAGGCTGTCAATTAGGAAATGTCCACTGCATGCAAGACTTCTAAATTATTTATCATTATTATGAATAACCTTTCATGAGTGTGGATAATCTTCTCTGTTTGGTTGTTAATATGTATTTGGATAGGCAGGAACTAACCAGAAGTAATACTTAGCATCTTGCCACATTGTTTTTACCAGAGACTAATCTGAGAACCACAGGCTTTTCCACAAGTAAAGCAGAAGGTGACACAAGGCACTGCAGATGCTGGAATTTGGGTCAGTAAATAATCTGCTGAAGGATTTCAAAGTTCAAAGTAAATTTATTATCAAAGTAAATACACGACCCTGAGATTTATTTTCTGATGGGCATTCACAGAAACACACTAAAATCAATGAAAAATTGCACACAAACACAGACAGACAAACAACAAGTGTGCAAAAGCTCAGCAGGCCAAGCAGCATCTGTGGAGAGGAGAGTAGATGTTGATTGACAGGGTGGGCAGGAGAATAGCTAGTGAAGAATTCTCCGTCTTGTACTGCTTAGGCCAGGCTTCCATATGTCATCAATCGTCACCCTGAGGTCTCAGTGGCACCCTGAATGCTTCTTCTCCACTTTCAGCGTGCAGACTTCCAGTAAGATGGTGGCAAGTGTGAGCACATCAGCCTCTTAGGGGCCAAGCAAAAGTGCTTTATTCTTTGTAAAATTAGTTTTTTACGATCCAAAGGCAATTCTACTCCAAAACCATGGGGTACTGTGGGGCTGCTCCATCAGTGCCGATCGGAGTAGCTGAGCCGGTGTTGGTGGCAGAGCTGGTGAGCTGTCGAAGGGGTCGGCCGAGATGTTGGATGGGGTCAGCTGGTCGGGATATCAGAGGAGCTGGTCTGAGTGTCGGAGGAGCCCGTCGGGATATTGGAGGAAACCGCCAAAGTGTTGGAGGAGCTGGTTTGGATACGGAGGTTGCGAATTATGTAGGTTTTTTTCCCCAATTATGTTAACTTATACAGGCCCCACCAAAGGATACACTAAAACCAATATTGTGAGCCTGTCTGGAGCTCAGGTGAGCTGCCTAGCTTGCGTCCTATATTCCAAGGGTGGAGGAACAGGAGAAGCCTCTGGCTCGTTCGGAGGTGTGTTGACACGCTCATGGTCATGTCCTGACAGCAGGGGCATGGTAGTGGAATCCTCCAAATCTTGGTGGGCCGGATTACCCCGCTTATCTATCATAAAGTCTTTTCTCTCTGTTCCAGATGTGGAGTTGGCCATCATAAGAGGGCCTAAGGGGATGTTGATGTGCATCATGACGGACAAAAACAAACGAGGTGGAGTATAGGTCAACGGGAACCTCAGAGTGCCGTACACCACGATGGGAGGTAGGAATGGGTGAAAAGGAATTGAATTCACTGAGGAGGATGGACCACTGTTGAGAGGCCGACCAGGTGATCGCGGCATCAGGAATAAAATCACCTGGCACTCGTAACAGCTGCCTGTGTACCAACTCAGCCGCAGATAACTGCGGGCCCTCTTTTGCAGCTGTTCTGAACCCCAGCAGGACCCATGGGAGACAATCGTGCCAACACTATTCTGTCAGGGAAACCCTCAGAACAGCCTTTAAGGAGTGGTGAAACTGCTTGTCTTGGCCATTGGACTGTGGGTGATACATTGTGGTGTGATTTAGTCTAACGCTGAGGCTTTGGGCCAACGCATCCTAGAGGTCGGATATGAAATGGGGACTGCGGTCAGAGGAAATATCAGATGGGGTACCAAATCGAGCAACCAAGATTCTGGTGAATGACTGAGTCACATCTGCAGCCATCGTCGATGCTAGAGGGAGCCACCATAGTAAGGAGGTGCATGAAACCACGGGAAGGGGGAAGAGCACCAACAAAGTCCATATTGACATGGTCAAACTGTTGCTCAGGGAACTCAAAAGGTGCCAATGGTGCCTGAACATGACGGTTAATTTTTGCCCGCTGGCACTCCAAGCAGGCTGTCGTCCAATCACGGTCCTTTCTAAGGCGGTGCCACACAAACTTCAATGCAGCCAGTTTCTGTGAGTTTTTCCGGCCCAGATGCGAGAAACCATGTATGGACTCAAAATCAGTCTGCCTCCAGTTTGCGGGCACTATGGGGTAAGGGCGACTGGTTGAGACATCACACAGGAGAGAAACCCCAGCCTCCCTGAACTTAATATCAGCCAATCACAGGCTCGAGACTGCTGTTCTGTTAGCCTAGACCTCTGGGTCAGTAGCTTGGTCAGCTGCCATACTGTCATAGTCAACCTCCATGTATATGGCCTTAATGGCTGGCCATGAAAGGCAATCAGCCACAGCATTATTTTTCCCCTTGATATATTGTATATCAGTTGCGAACTCGGCCAGTTGGCATTGCTGCCATGCAGATCAAGGGTCTGATAATTTGGCCATCGTGTACAAGAGGGGTTTGTGGTCAACAAATGCTGTGAATTGGTGACCCTCTAGAAGAAAATGAAAATGGCGGACAGCCAGATAAAAACTGAGAAGCTTATGGTCATATCTGCTGTTCTTCCTTTTGGGGGAACGGAGCTGCCAGCTGAAGAAGGTGAATGACCAACTGTTCGTGGACAGGACCCACTGCATTGTCTGAAGCATCAGTAGTAATGTCTATAGGTGTGTTGGGGAGTGGCTGCACCAGATGGGGCACGTTGTTTGGTATCATCAAATGTCCTGGTCACATCCACTGACCAGTCAAGATTACAAGTATTGCCTTTAAGCACGCTATACAGGGGAAGCACAGGTTCAGCAGGTTGCGGAACGAAGTGGTGATAGAAATTCACCATGCCTAAAAATTCATGTAGTTTTTTAGTAGTGCGGGGCAGTGGGAAATCCATAATAGCGGAGGACAGAGCTTAGGATGATGGCACCTAACAGCAACTCTTTCGCTTGCATCTTTGAAAACGGCTCTTTTTCTATCCTTAATATCTCTTTTTTTTATCCTTTTCGAGGTTCTTTTGAAGACCCTGAACTGGAGTTACATGCTGACTTTGGTTCTTTGAAGGAGTGGGACCCGCTCTCAGGGCCTTACGACCAGCAGCTTTTTGATATCTCAGGTACGGCCTGGAAGACTAGTGTGCATTAGGGTGCCAGACTTTTGTGGCTCTGGAGGCAGGCGGATTCGAAATCGGTGCCACCGCGGAAAACTGGTGTGTCGTGGGAGTACACGGAAGATCGAAAGCAACGAGCTGGCTGCTGGCTGCGTGCCCAGAGACCCGAGATCTTTGGGTACAGAGCTCAGAAAAAGCGATGCAACAGACTTCTAACATCATAAATCAGTAAGTTGTTTTGCTATGTCTCCCCTCACACTGGAAACGGGGACATCTCTTTTTCCTTTATTAGGGAGAGAGGGAGCCTGCGGCATGTCGAGTACTGGGTGAATGAGTAGTCTTTGGGGTACTGCAAGTCTGTATCTTTATTGATGCTTTGCTGCATGCTTGAATGCTTGGTGGGGGTTGCTGATGCTTTTTTGCTGGGGCAGGGGGATCGTTGTTTTGCTGCTGCTTATGCATGGGGGGAGCTGGGGGGGTGCTTTTGGTTCAAACATTTAACTGTCATTCATTCTTTGGGGCACTCCTCTGGTTTTGTGGATGTTTGCGAAGAAAAAGAATTTCAGGATGTATATTGTATACATTGCTCTGACATTAAATGTACCTATTGAAACCTATTACTATTCATGGCGTGCCGGCTGGTGGCATAGTGGCATCAGTACTCGACTTTGGGGTGGAAAGTCCCGAGTTCGAATCCATCTGGCTCCCATGCACACTTTCCACCTGTACTGGGCTGAGCATTGAGCTAGCAACTCGACCTCGTAAAAAAAGAATTTCCTGCTACAGAAACATCAACAGCAAAAAAGTTGATGGCCTATGCTCTCTCATGAGTTTAAAGGCAATTTCTTCTTCTTCTTCTACTATTGATGGGAGGGTTTTTGCACCTTCTGCGGAGATGTGATGGCTGAGAAAGTCAATGGTTGAGAACCCAAACTGACATTTAGCAGGATTACTAATCAACCTGTGTTGGCTTAGGTGCTCGAAAAGTGTGTGGAGATGAGATACATGTTCGGATTTGGATACTCTGGTGACAAGTACAGTGCCTATGAAAAGTATTCACCCTCCTTGGAAGTTTTCATTTTTTATCTTTTCACAACATTGATTAACAGAGATTTAATCTGGCTTTATTGACACTGATCAACAGAAAAAGACTCTTTTGTGTGTCAAAGTAAAACCAGATCTCTAGAAAGTGATCTAAATTAATTACAAATATAAAACACAAAATAATTGATTGCATCAGTATTCTCCCCTTTAATATGACACACCAAATCATCACTGGTGCAGCCAATTGGTTTTTAGAAGTCACATATTTAGTTAAATGGAGGTCACCGTGTGTATCCAAGGTGTTCCAGTTGATTGTAGTGAAAATACACCTGCATCTGGAAGGTCCAACTACTGGTGAGTCAGTACCCTGGCAAAAACTACACCATGAAGACAATAGAACATTCCAAGCAATTTCACGAAAAGGTTATTGAAAGGCATAAGTCAGGGGATGAGTACAATAAAATTTCCAAGTCACTGTATATCCCTTGGAGTATAATTAAGTCAATCATCAAGAAATGGAAAGAGTATGGCACAGCTGTAAATCTGCCTAGAGCAGACTGTCCTCAAAAACTGAGCAACCATGCAAGAAAGGGACTAGTGAGGGAGGCCATCAAGAGACCTATGACAACTCTGGAGGAGTTACAAGCTTCAGTTGGCTGAGTTGGGAGAGTCTGCACATACAACTACTGTTGCCCGGGTGCTTCACCAGTCACAGCTTTATGGGAGGGTGGCAAAGTGAAAGCCACTGTTGAAAAAAACTACATGAAATCATGGCTAGAGCTTGCCAGGAGGCACGTGGGAGATTCTGAAGTCAGTTGGAAGAAGGTTCTATAGACTGATGAAACCAAATTGAGCTTTTTGGTCATCAGACTAAACATTACGTTTGGCATAAGCCAAACCCAGCACATCATCAAAAACATGCCATCCCTACTGTGAAGCATGGTGGTGGCTGCGTCATGCTGTGGGGATGTTTCACTGCAGCAACCCCAGGAAGGCTTGTGAAAGTAGAGGGTAAAATGAATGCAACAAAATACAGGGACATCCTGGAGGAAAACTTGATGCAGTCTGCAAGAGAACTACGACTTGGGAGAAGATTTGTTTTCCAGCAAGACAATGATCCCAAGCATAAAGCCAAAGTTACCCAGGAATAGCTTAAAAACAGCAACGTTAATGTCCTGGAGTGGCTAAGTCAGAGTCTAGACCTCAATCTATTTGAGAATTTGTGGCTGGGCTTGAACAGAGCTGTTTCCTCATGTTCCCCTTGCAATCTGACAGAGCTTGAGCAGTTTTGCAAATAATGGGGAGATTGCGGTGTCGAGATGTGCAAAGCTGATAAATGCCTATCCTCACAGACTTGAGGCTTTAATTGTTGCGAAAGGTGCATTTCCTAAATACTGTCTTGAAGAAGGTAAATACTTATGCATCAGTTATTTTGTGTTTAGTAATTGTAATAAATTTAGACCAATTTGTAGAGATCTGATTTCACTTTGACACAAAGGAGACTTTTTCTGTTGATCAGTGTCAAAAAAGCCAAATTAAATCATTGTTAATCAATGTTGTAAAACACTAAAACATGAAAACTTCCAAGGGGGAGGGGTGAATACTTTTTACAGTTACTGCCTGTCATCCAGGTAAATAAAAAGAAAGTCTAAGTTTTTTAATACAAAGTCCGTTAGCGTTTGAAAGTCTGTGCTGCACTTTTTGGTCAAAACGGCATGCACAGAAACTCAAAGAGGCCAAACGGGGTTATCACAGCTGATTTGGAAATGTCCTCCAAGCATACAGGCACCTGATAGTAGCTCCTAACTAAGCTGACTTTGGAAAAAGTTAACTTTCCAGCTAAACGTGATGAAAAGTCTTGGATGTGTGGAACTGGGTAACGATTGAGAGTGGTAACCTTGTTAAGGCATCAGTAATCACCACATGGGTGGCAATCACCATCGGACCGAGGGACCATATGGAGAGGCAAAGCCTAGGGGCTATTCAACTGGTGTACAATGCCAACATTTACATGTTGGCAAACTCAGCCTTAACGGTTGCCAGCCTTTCCTGGCCAGTCTATGCAAGTGGGCATGGACTGGCAGGCCAGTTGTAGAAATGTTTTGCGACTCTAGTGGAGAATGTGGTCTTGGTGAATTTACCCAGCAGGCAAGTAACTCATATGGGGTGGTGCATGCACTTGACGGGCGTTGTGGGGAACTTACTGGGGGAGCAAACTAGTGACCTAAAGCTCTTGACATCCACAAGCTGGCATTCCTTAAGATCGACTAATAGACCTTGGGCACACAGGCAACCTGGGTCAAGCAGAGGTCTAGCCACTTTAGCCATGACGAAGTCCCATGTGTAACATGGTCCACTGATGCACAACGTCACATGTTGTGTCCCATAAGTCTGGATCCTGCTGCCATTGGTGGCCTTCAATGAGGTTTTGTCACTTTTTGCCTTCTCATCAATAGGCAACGCTGGCAGCACCCATGTCAGACAGGAAGTGTTGCCCTGAATAGGTGTCTGTAATGAAGAGTATATGCCTGGCTGAGTGTAGACTACCAGCCATTTTAGCAAGTTCCCTATAGTACTTCATGGGTGCATTAGTGAGGGCTATGCAAACTTGATCAGACATTTGCTGCAAGAAGAGACCTTTAAAAATAAAACAAGGATGGTAATTTTGTTGGGAGAGACAGCATGTGATCCATTAGCTCCAATGGCTTAGCATCGCTGAGGCTAGCAAGGAGAGCAACTGTTTTGCGTGTTCAGACTCTGTTATTCCAAAAAACTGTAAAAGCTGAGTTTTCAATTAACGGTATTTACAGTGTTCAGGCGGGTGTTCCAGTACACTCACCACTCTTGCATCTGTGGAACTACAGAGCGATGCTACCACAGATTAAAATTTGGTGCTGTTGGTGATGATTTCTCACAGTGTGAATTGGGCCTTGGCTTGTACAAACCAAACGACGGCATTTTGCTCCCAAAACTCCAGCAGTTTCAAAGCAATTGCACTGGCTGACATGCTCAATGTCTCATATCTCTGGAATCATCCTAAAGCATTGGGGTTACCAATGTAGGTTTTTGCAAATAAAACTGCGTGAGGCATTGATGTTTAAGAAAACCATAACTGCTCATTTATTGTACCCCAAGCACTGCACTCAAAGTGCGGTAGAAGTACTTTATGTAATTATATCATCACATCAGACCAGCCCCTTAAAGTGAATCCCATCCCAATGTCAGTTGTTGTGAATTATGGATGCTTCCACCAACTACACCTCCCACATCCCAAAGATTTATGGGTTGACAGATTAATTGGTCACACAGGCATATTTGGGCTGAAAGGGCCTGTTACCGTGCTCTACCTCTAAATAAATTCATCAAAACAGATACTCAGTGAAGCCACAGGTTATATTGCTTTTCTTCAGTGTTAGAGTAGAACCATCTCCTGCACCAATGGCCATGCTTTCAGCTGTATAACTCCAGTGTCAATGAGCTCCTCACCACCTCCTCTGCCTTAAAACCTGTCTCTACCGTTGACCACTGGAGAAGGTCAAGATCAGACGAGAGCAGTGCAGAGATGTGTAAATCGATTTGCTCCAGCTCCAGATTTTAACCAAGCAAGCCTTGGTAACATTGCAGTTTCTGAAGTATCTTTGGGTCTTCAAATGCCCAACTTAATTGATGTTCCATATCGTTACTGAAATCTGTGGCATACAATATGTCACAGTGGTCACTGGCAGGACTGGAACCAAGTGCAGAGGAATGGTAGACTGTCACGGTGAGCTCAGGCAATGACTTGACACAGGAGCGAAGGAACAGTGGACTCTGTCACATTGAGCTCTGGCTACAATTTGACACAGGAGTGAAGGAGCAGCGGTCTCTGTCCTGGTGAACGCTAGCAACAACTTGACTCTACAATGGAGGAATAGCATACTCCCCATGAGGAGAAGGAAACAAGAGGTTAGACACAGGAATACCAACAGTCATCGGCGGCACGACCAGGTGACACTGCGGGATAAATTCTCCATAAACACAAAAGGACTCCGCTCAGGAGCTAAATGAGAGTCCTCTTTAAATAATCACAGAATGTGGGAAACAAGTGCCAGTCACAATGAATGCGACAAGATTAAACAAAAAGCATCAGGAAGTAATGGTTCTAGTTAAAGTAACAATTAGTAAATACGGGTGTCTGAGAAACCTAGAAGTCCAAAGCTCTATGGCTCGTCGCAGGGGCCAGCACGGCTTACATAGAACATAGAACATTGAATCATTCAGTGAACTATGTCGTTTGCACAGACAACAGACACAACCTAAGGATTGTGCTTGGGCAGCTCACATTCCAGCTCCAACATAGCATGCCCATATTGTTCAGCAGAACAACAGTAAAACAAACTGTTTCCTTCCTCCCATGTACCCATCCACCCATACAGACAATCCCCCAGCCCCAGAATGGGCCATCTCCAGGCCTCCGGTCTCCACTGGACTTGCGGACATCAGGTTATTTGTTCTGGCTCATCTGGAGGCATTCTCACATCAGATCAAATCCTGTTCATTATCAGTTCACTTTTCTGGAGAGTCTAACTGTTCTTAAATGATGACATCAAATCTGATTTGATAGTACTTCCATAAAATGGTCTGGGAAGATTGATTCTGTTAAATCCACCATATAAATCTAAATATTTGCTTATGTTATTATTGAAAGAATGAATTGGCCAACAAAATTTAAAGTTCCCAGAAGAGTTCAGTAACAAAAGATTTAAATATGATTGGAAGTTTGGCAGCCTACACCATTATATCTGTACTTTATCAACAATCTTGCCCATAGCAAGTTCAATTAACAATTTACACTAATTACTCCGCCTATCTTGTTGTTCCAGTAATGATTACTGTAATCAGGAAGGATGGGAAAATTGAAGCCTGCAAGGCCTCACAAAACGAGAAAGTCTGGCACCTCTGCTGTGTTTCACATAAACATCTCAAGCTGTTCACAGGCACTAAATCCATTTGAAATGATCAACATAGCAAAATATGGCATCGATTTTGTACATTGCTTGATCCAACAAACTGCAATGTGATGATTGATTGATTGGTCTATTTTTAGTGATGTTGGTTGAAGGGAATTTTTGGTTGGACTCCTGACAGAACAGTCTGCCACACAGCATTATGTCTTTACTATTAATCCATCATGGAACTCCTCTTTAAAAGCCTACTAGCATATTATTAGAGGAATTCATTAATTTTCCTTAAAGAAAGGCTTCCATTTGCAATGCTCCTTTCAGTTATAGAGCTTTCGAAAATCAAAGACAATTATTCAACAATTTTAATGTGTAAGCAAGATGATTAATTTATACAAGCAAATGAAGAAGACGAAGAAGAAAGTCCTTAACTCCAAGTGGAGTCATCGGGTCGCCGTCATGAAGGCGTTTTTTTAGCAGGCTTCCTTATTTTTACGAGGCTGAGTTGCTAGCTTGACACTCAACCCAGCACAGATGGAAAGCGTCCAAGGGAGCTGGCTGGATTCGAACTCGGGAGCCTTTGCTCCGAAGTCCGGTGCTGATGCCGCTACGCCACCAGCCAGCTATACAAGCAATTATTTAGATCATTTGCCTGGGTAGCAGAGAGTAAAGTTAAACATTCTCTGAGGCATGTGTGAGCAGTCACCTTTTCAGATTTCAGATTCAGATTCGTTTACTTATTTCAATACATCAAAACAAACAGCGGAATGTGTCGCTTGAATTCACTGGCATGAACCCTATGGGCCTCTGCTGCTTGCTGTGGAGCATTGAGCTTCTAGGTTTCTCAGGCACCTATACTTACAGATCGTTATCTTAACTAGAGTTGTTTAGTCCTTGTGCTTATTGTTTAACCTTGTCAAGTTAATTGTCACTGGCATGACTTTTCCTGCATTCTATGATTATTTAAAGGGGACTGTTGTTCAGTACCTTAGTGGAGTCACTGTGCTATAGAGAATGATTTGCCTTGTGGTGTCACACATCAAAGTTGCTGGTGAACGCAGCAGGCCAGGCAGCATCTCTAGGAAGAGGTACAGTCGATGTTTCAGGCCGAGACCCTTCATCAGGACTAACTGAAGGAAGAGCTAGTAAGAGATTTGAAAGTGGGAGGGGGAGGGGGAGATCCAAAATGATAGAAGACAGGAGGGGGAGGGATGGAGCCAAGAGCTGGACAGGTGATTGGCAAAGGGGATATGTGAGGATCATGGGACAGGAGGCCCAAGGAGAAAGACAAGGGGCAGGGAACTAGAGGATGGGCAAGGGGTATAGTCAGAGGGACAGGGGGAGAAAAAAGAGAGAGAAAGAATGTGTGCATATAAATAAATAACGGATGGGGTATGAGGGGGAGGTGGGGCATTAGCGGAAGTTAGAGAAGTCAATGTCTCCGCCGCATCTGCTCTCAGGATGAGGCTTTTCATTCCAGGACGAGGGAGATGTCCTCCTTTTTTAAAGAAAGGGGCTTCCCTTCCTGCACCATCAACTCTGCTCTCAAACGCATCTCCCCCATTTCACACACATCTGCTCTCACTCCATCCTCCTGCCACCTTACTAGGAATAGGGTTCCCCTGGTCCTCAACTACCACCCCACCAGCCTCCGGGTCCAACATATTATTCTCCGTAAATTCCGCCACCTCCAATGGGATTCCACCACTAAGCACATCTTTCCCTCCCCCCCCCCCCGCTTTCCGCAGGGATCGCTCCCTACGCGACTCCCTTGTCCATTCATCCCCCCCATCCCTCCCCACAGATCTCCCTCCTGGCACTTATCCCTGTAAGCGGAACAAGTGCTACACATGCCCCTACACTTCCTCTCTTACCACCATTCAGGGCCCCAGACAGTCCTTCCAGGTGAGGCAACACTTCACCTGTGGGTCGGCTGGGGTGATATACTGCGTCCGGTGCTCCCAATGTGGCCTTCTGTATATTGGCGAGACGGGTCTCGGCCTGAAACTTCGACTGTACCTCTTCCTAGAGATGCTGCCTGGCCTGCTGCGTTCACCAGCAACTTTGATGTGTGTTGCTTGAATTTCCAACATCTGCAGAATTCTTGCTGTTTGCCTTGCGGTGTCTTTCAGTCGTCCTCTGAGGTTCTGTAGCTGTTCCCATGTCCTACTGTTTCCAACTCTTCATGGGGGATCTGCTGCTGTCTTCTCCCGAGTCGAGTCGTGAGCTTGCTATCTGCTGCTGCTGGGTTGGACCAGTACCAGCAACCACCATGATAAAGATAGTCTGCCATTCTTCCTTACTTGGGTCCAGTCCAGCGAGCACACGCCGTGGCAACGAACAGCCAACACAACCTAAGGATGTGTGTGTGTGGGGGGGGGCATCCCGCGTGTGTCGCGACGCATTCTGGCGCCAACGTAGCACGCCCACAGTGTTTAGCTGAACAACAGGAGCAGCAGCAGCAGCAACAACAACAAAACAGGCCTGTCCACCCACTCACACACACAGACAGGCATCCAACCCTGGGGCAGGCTGCCTCGAGGCCTCCAGCTTCCAGTGGACTCACTCACTAATGATCATTTCTTCATTTTAAAGATGGTACAGAAATCTGTTACATTCTCTTGACAGATCACATAGGGCTCAGCTTAACTTTTATAAGGTCATGGACTCATACACTCTATTCAGCCCACTATACCCACTCTAACCAGTGAACACTCACCTGTATCAATCCAATCTGGTGCAGAGCATTCGGTGCCTGGTTCCAAGTTTTATATGATCACTATATATGTTCTCACCACTATTTAGGTGGAAATGGACCTCCTCAGATTCCATAAGACCATAAGACATAGGAGCAGAATTAGGCCATTTGGCCCATCGAGTCTGCTCTGCCATTCAGTCATAGCTGATCCCTTTTTCCCCTCCTCAGCCCCAGTCCCCAGACTTCCTTCTGTAACCTTTGATGCTATGTCTAATCAAGAACCTGTCAAGTTCTGCCTTAGATACATCCCAACGACTTGGCCTCCACAGCTGCCTGTGGTAACAAGTTCCACAAATTCACCACTCCCTGGCTAAAGAAATGTCTTTGCATCTGTTTTAAAAGGATGCCTCTCTATCCTGAGGATGTGCCTCCTTGTCCTAGACTCCTCCACCATTTAGGAAGGTTTGAAAGGTTTCAATGCCATCCCCTCTCATCCTTCTAAATTCCAGTGAGTACGGACCCAGAACCATCAAACATTCCTTGTCTGATAACCCTTTCATTCCCAGAATCATCCTTGTGAACCTCCTGTGAACCCTCTCCAATGTCAGCATATCTTTTCTTAGATGAGAAGCCCTAAACTGTTCACAATACTCAGGGTGAGACCTCACCCGTGCCTCAGCATCAGATTCCGCTTGTGTATTCTAGACATTTTGAAATGAATTCCTTCCTCACCACCAACTCAACCTGCAAATTAACCTTTAGAGAGTTTTGCACAAGGACTCCCAAGTTTCTTTGCATTTCAGAATTTTACATTTTCTCCCCATTTAGAAAATCGTCTAGACATTCATTTCTGCTACCAAAGTGCATGACCATGCATTTTCCAACCTTGTATTTCATTTGCCACTTTCTTGCCTACTCTCCAAATCTGTCTGAGCACTTCTGCAGTTGACTTGTTTCCTCAAACTACCTGTCCCTCCACCAATCTTCGTATCATCTGCAAAACTGGCAACAAAGCCACCTATTCCATTATCTAAATCATTTATATACAGCATAAAAAGAAGTGGTCCCAACAGTGATCCCTGCACAACACTCCTAGTCCCTGCAAACAACCAAAAAGGATTCTTTTATTCCCACTCGCTGCCTCCTACCAATCAGCCAAAGCTCTAACTATGTCAGTCACTTTCCTATAATACTATGGACTCTTAACTTGGTAAGCAGCCTCATGTGTGGCACCTTGTCAAAGGCCGTTTGAAAGTTCAAAAATACAACATCCACTGCATCCCCTTTATTTATCCTACTTGTAATCTCCTTAAATAATTCCAACAGGTTCAGCGGGCAGGATTTTCTCTTGAGGAAACCATGCAGAATTTGTCTTAGCTTCTCCTGTTCACCAAGTACTCTGTAACCTCTCCCTTAACAATTGACACCAACACCTTCCCAACCACTGAGGTCAGGCTAACTGGTCTATACTTTTCTTTCGGCTGTCTTCTTCCTTTCTTAAAGAGAGGAGTGATACTTCCAGTTTTTCTGTCCTCTGGCACCATGCCAGAGTCCAAAGATTTTTGAAAGATTATTACCAACGCCTCCCCAATTTCTACTGCTACATCTTTCAGAACCCTAGAGTGCAGTTCATCTGGTCCGGGTGACTTATGTACCCTTAGGTCTTTCCGCATTTGAGCACCTTCTCTCTTGTATTAGCAACTGCATTCACTTCTCTACCCTCACACCCTTCACCATCTGGCACACTGCTAGTGTCTTCCTCAGTGAAGACTGATGCAAAATACTCATTTAGTTCACCCACCATCCCCTTGGCCCCCATTATTATTCCTCTGGCCTCATTTTCCAGCGGTCCTATATCCACTCTCATCTCTCTTCTTTACATAAAAAAAGCCCTTTACTATCCACTTTTATATTGTTTGCTAGCTTGCTTTCGTATGTGATCTTTTCCCTCCTAATGATTCTTTTAGTTGCTCTCTGTATGTTTTTAAAAGATTCCTAATGCTCTATTTGCCTGCTAATTTTTGCCTTGTTGTATGGCCTCTCTTTTGCTTTTATATTAGCTTTGACTTCCCTTGTCAGCCATGGTTGTACTATTTTGCCATTGGAGTATTTCTTTGTTTTTAGAATACATCTATCCTGTACCTTCCTCGTTTTTTCCCAGAAACTCACTCATTGCTGCTCTGCTGTCATCCCTGTCAGCACCTCCTTCCGATTTATTTTGGCCAACTCTTCTCTCACACCAGTGTAATTTCCTTTACTCAACTGAAACACTGCTATGTCAGAATACTTTCTCCCTATCAAATTTCAAGTTGATCTCAATCATATTGTGATTAGTGCCTCCTTTGGTTTCTTTTACCTTAATTAAGCTCCTTAATCACCTCTGGTTCATTACTTAACACCCAATCCAGTATAGCTGATCCCCTAGTAGACTCAATGACAAACTCATTTTCTTGAGATCCATTACCAACCGCACTTTCCCAATTGACCTGCATGTTGAAATCTCCCATAACTACCATAACATTGCCTTTTTCACATGCCTTTTCTATTTCCTGTTGTAATCTGTGGTCCACATCCCAGCTACTGTTGGGAAGCCTTTATATAAACTGCCATGAGGGCCCTTTTATCCTCGTAGTTTCTTAACTCAACCCATAAGGATTCAGCATCTTCCGATCCTGTGTCATATCTTTCTACTGATTTGATGCCATTCTTTATCAGCAGAGCTATGCCATCCCCTCCGCCTAACTTCCTATCCCTCTGATATAATGTGTAATCTTGGACACCCAACTACAACCATCCTTTAGCCACAATTCACTGATGGCCACAATATCATGTCTGACAATCTGTAGTAGTGCAACAAGATCATCTTATACTCCGTGCATTGAGAAAAAACACCTTGAGTGCTGCAGTTGCTACCGTTTTTGATTCTGCATCCCCAATGCACTGATACTCACCATACTGGCTGAGATTTTGTCCTATCATTTGCCTGCCCTTCCTGACAGTCTGATTGCATGTTATCTTTGCTTTTTTACCAACCGTCCTATCCTGAATCCCTTCACTCTAGTTCCCACCTCTCTGCTTAATTAGTTTAAACCCTCCCCAACAGCTCTAACATACCTGCTCATGAGAATATTGGTCTCCCTCCAAATCCCTTCCTCCATAAATCTATGGTTTTATTCAGCTCTAATATGGAGAAAACATTTCAGCGGTCTACCTTATATATACCCTTCATAATTTTACATACCTAAATTATAAACCTTTCTGAACCTCATTCACTCTAGAACAGACCAACCCTTTCCATAATAAATCTCCTCATAACTAATCCTCCCCATCCAAGGCAACATCTCAATGAATCTCGTTTGCGCCCTCCTCTGCGCCATCATATCTGAGATGTGACCATGAGACATAAGAGCAGAATTAGGCCAGTTGACCAATGAGTTTGCTCTGCGATTCCATCATGGCTAATTTATAAGCCCTTTCAACACCATTCTCCTGCCTTCTCATTGTAACTGTTGATGCCATGACTAACTAAGAACCTATCAAGCTCTTCTTTAAATATACTCAATGACTTGGCCTCCACATCCATCGTGGCAATGAATTTCATAGATTTACTACCATCTGGCTAAAGAAATATTTCCTCATCTCGGTCCTAAATGGTCCTATTCTGAGGCTGTGCCCTATGATCCTAGATTCACCCACTATAAGAAACATCTTCTATACATTCATTCTGTCTAGGCCTTTCAATATTCCATAGGCATCAATGAGATCCCCTCTCATTCTTATGAACTCCAGCAGGTACAGGCTCAGAGTCATCAACTCATCATTCTCAAGAACCTCCTCTGCACCCTCTCCAATGCCACCAACCTTTTCTTAGATAAAGAGTCCAAAATTGCTCACAATAGTTCAAGGGCGGCCTTATAAAGCCTAGGCATCATATTCTTGCTCTTATATTCTAGTCCTCTTGAAATGAATACTAAGATTGCATTTGTCTTCTTTACCACCGACTCAACCCTGCAATTAACCCTTTAGGGAATCCTGAACAAGGACTCCCAAGTCCCTTTAGAAACCATAGAAAAACTACAGCACAGAAACAGGCCTTTTGGTCCTTCTTGGCTGTGCCGAGCCATTTTCTGCCTAGTCCCATTGACCCGCACATGGACCACTTTGTACCTCTGATTTTTGAATTTAGAAAATAGTCTACGCCATTATCCCTTCTATCAAAATGCGTGACTATTCATTTTCCTACACTATATTCTGTCTGCCACTTATTTGCCCATTCTCCCAAT
This sequence comes from Mobula birostris, assembly GCF_030028105.1. Classification (NCBI taxonomy): domain Eukaryota; kingdom Metazoa; phylum Chordata; class Chondrichthyes; order Myliobatiformes; family Myliobatidae; genus Mobula; species Mobula birostris. The sequence continues at coordinate 17,528,490 of NC_092373.1, read as the reverse complement.
CTAAGTCCTTCTGCAGATTCCCTGCTTCCTCAACACTACCTATCTTTGTATCATCTGTAAACTTGGCCACAAAGCCATCAATTCTATCATCCAAATTGTTGATATATGTTGTGAGAAGAAGTGGTCGCAATACTGGCCCCTGTGGACCACCACTTTTCACTGGGAGCCAACCAGAATAGGACCCCTTTATTCCCATTCTTTGTCTCCTGCCAATCAGCCAATCTTCTATTCATGCTAGTACCTTTCCAGTAATACCAGGAGCCCTTTTCTTGTTAATCAGCCTCCTGCTCAGCACCTTGCTAAAGGCCTTCTGAAAATTCAAGTAAACTGAGATTCGATGAGACTACAATTAGAGGTCATGGGTTAAGGGTAAAAGTTGTAATATTTAAGGGGAACATGAGGGGAAACTTCTTCACTCTGAGGGTAGTGATAGTGTAGAATGAGATGACTGCTCAAATGGTACATGTGATTTTGATTTCAATGGTTAAGAGAAGTTTGGGTAGGTACATGTCTATCCAGCCTGTCACTTCCGTAAAGAACTCCAACAGATTTGACAGGAGACATTTCCCCTTAGGGAAGCCATCCTGTCTGTGATCTACTTTATCACATGCCTCCAAGTGCCCTGAAACCTTATCCTTAAGATCTATAAGATGATGAGAGGCATTGATCGTGCGAATAGTCAGAGGCTTTTTCCCAGGGCTGAAATGGCTGCCACAAGAGAGCACTGGTTTAAGGTGCTTGGGAGTAGGTACAGAGGAGAAGCCAGGGGTAGGCTTTTTACGCAAAGGGTAATGAGTGCGTGGAATGGGCTGCCGGCAACGGTGGTGGAGGCGGATACGATAGGGTCTTTTAAGAGACTTTTGGATAGATACATGGAGCTTAGAAAATAGAGAGCTATCGGTAACCCTAATATTTTCTAAGGTAGGAACATGTTTGGTACAACTTTGTGGGCTGAAGGGCCTGTATTGTGCTGTAGGTTTTCTATGTTTCTTAATAATAAGGTCATAGATTTATAGAGTCATATAAAACTACAGCCCCAAAACAGGCCCTTCATCCCATCCAGTCCATGCCAAACCATTGAAGCTGTATAGTCCTATTGACCTGTACCTGGATCATGGCCCTCCCATCCATATCCACGTCCATATCCCTCTAACTAGCGAGTCTCCTATCACTACCAGTCTGCCTGACTTTACACTTCCTTGCTGAGCCTCAGAGCTGGCTCTCATTCATTGTGTGTCATGTTATATGATGTTGGCAATCATGGAATTGACCAGGAGTGTTCTTGGCAAAGTTTTCTACAGGAGTGGTTTGCCATCAACTTCTTCTGGGCAGTGTCTTTACAAGATGGATGACCCCAGCCATTATCAATACTCTTCAGAGATCGTCTGCCTGGCATAAGTGGTCAGATAACCAGGTCTTGTGATATGCACTATCTGCTCATAAGACCATCCACCAACTGCTCCCATGGCTTCTTATGACCCTAATCGGGGGACTAAGCAGGTGCTACAGCTTGCCCAAGTGTGATCTGCAGGCTAGCAGAGGGAAGGAGTGCCTTACCTTCAGTATCAATATCAATTATATAAACTGACTAAAGTCCAATCTGGTTCTCTTGAATTGCAGGAAACACCCCATTCCTGTTCTGAGTGGCATGTCCAGACTGGCTACAATCTTTGTGAGCCTTAGCTGCCTTCTGAAATGGTCCAGTGAATTATTTAGTGAAAGGGAACTAGAACATTAGAACATTAGACTGTGAAGCAAATGCAATCGGGTGTTTAGATCCATCTATGATAGTGTGTGACAAAGCATCACCAATGCCATAGGGGGATGCATCACACGTCAGTCTGATGGGCAGTAATGGGTGAGCAGTTCATCTGATATTATTAGTCTCTTTGTTTCCTTGAATGCTCTTTCTGACCATTTCTACTTTGCTCCTGTCTGTAACAGTGTGTTTAACGTATGCAGCACTGTAGCAATGTTTGGGAGAAACCAGTGGTAGTACTTTACAAAGCTCATGCATGACCTGAGTTGTGACACATTTTCTGGTTTGGGTGCCTGCAGTACTGCTTCAATCTTCTCTTGTGACTTATGTAATGGCATGTCCACAATATGAGATTTCATTCTTGAAAAACTCACATTTTTCTCTCTTTGCACCCAGACCATACTCACTCAGCCTGGTAAGCCCTTTACGAAGCCTCTGGAGGTGCTCTTCATCATTCTTGCCAGTCACAATGATGTCATCAAGGTAACATTGTGTTCCTGACATATCTTGGAGCACTTGGGTCATTGCTATTTACCAAATTGCTGGAGCTGATGCGACACCAAAGATGAGACGATTACACTGAACAGTCCCTTGTGAGTTTTGATGGTGAGAAACTTCCTGCTTGAACTCCTCAATCTCTATTTGCAGATAGGCCTGTGACAACCTCTTCCCGCCTGCCAAAGATGCAAAAATCTCTCTGCTTTGAAGCAGGTGTTACTGCACAGTATGCAGCACCAGGTTGAAGCTTACTTTGAAGTCCCCGCATAGGCGAACACTTCCGGCCTTCCGTTTCTTGATCACTGGGACAACAGGCATAGCCCAACCGCTTTACTCAACCTTGGAGAGAACGCCTGACGCCTTCAAGCTCTGAAGGTCAGCACCCACTTTAGGGCATACAATGGTGCATAATGCACTGGAAGCATTTTATGGAATCTTGGTGTTGGTGCTTCATCCAGTTCAATTCTGGACCTTATGCCTTTGAGTTTACCAATAATGTTCTCAATCACCTTCTCATTAGCATTAAGCAGCTGTGACAGTCTCTGGTTAGTGCTACTGTTTGGGCTGCAGTTGCCGGTTGATGACACATTGACAGCTTTGATTATGTGCTAGACTAGTTGGATTTTTCTCAACCATTCATGTCTGTAAAGTGCTAGCCCTCCACTTTTCAACGCATAAAGCTCCAACTGCTGTTTTTGTACATCACATTCACTCTCAGTTTGCCTTTGCGAGACACTTTCTCATCTGCATCGGTCTTTAGCATTACTGAGGTACATTCTAATGGTAGCTTAGAAAGTAGTCTGTTGTAGTCAGCCTCTGAAATTATAGACAAAGCTGACACTGTATCCAGCTCCATTTTAAGTGTTACACCAGACACATCTGCTGTGATCCATATGATTTTGTGATCTGCTTCAGTAATGCTATGCAGTTCTAGGCATGACAGCTCATGGGAGGATTTGCAACATTGATAACATTTTTGGCTTTTTGCACCACCCAGAGACATTTTGCATATTTCACATTCTAAATTCTTTTTCTGTACTTCTGCTGCATCCTTTGCTGTAGTCTCTAATGATATTGCAATGGTCAATGCCCATTCTAAGGTCAGGTCTCTTTCTGAGAGTAGCCTCTTTTGAGTGCTTTGTCTATGCATGCCACATACAAGCCTGTCTCTTAATGTATTAGAACGCCCATTTCTAAAATCACAGTATTGGGAAAGTTTGAGCAGTTCTGCAATATATTCAGAAATACTTTCATCCTTTGAATGGTTCCTTTTGTGAAATCTAAATCTCACAGCTATTACTAGCAGTATGGAGCTCAAGTGATTTTGCAAAATTGCAACAATTTCATCAAATAGCTTGCTTTCAGGCACTTCAGGAGTTACTAAATTGTGTAAGAGACTACACGTTCCAGCACCCATTAAGCTAAGAAGTGTGGAGACTTACTTTACTCATCCACATCATTAGCATTACATTACAGTTCAATCCCAGTCCTCTTTGGCACTATCAAATTCATCAACTTTCCCAAATAAGGCCATTGTCAGGCTATTTTTACTTTAACTTTGCGTCTCTCACTATGTTCGTACACTATTACTCATGTGCCCTTTTCTAGCATCTGTGATCTCAGTCACCTTACAGTTTCAGTTTACTTTTCCCTCTCACTGTCTTCTCATAACAGTTGTTGCAGTTGGTGATATCCTCTGACATTGAAGCTTGTGCCTGTCGCCAATTTGTTGCGTCTGTACAGCAGCACATCAAATAAATAAAGTCACACACTCGGAGGAGAAGTTAATGTGTATATTCCCTTTGCAGAGAGAACACAAATCAATGCAAATGCATAAATTATCAGTCAATAACTAGTGCTAAGGGGGTCATTGAGCTAAAAGAAATAGATCCCTATATTATAGACTTCTCCTCTAAACTTTTCTCGACTCACGTTAAAGAATGTCCTCTGATATTTACCACTACCACTCCGGGAAAATGGTACTGGCTGTCCATTCTGTCTATGTCTCTCATAATTTTATGCACCTCTATCAAGTCATCTCCCATCCTCTGTTGCTCCAAAGAGGAAAGCCCTAGCTCACTCAATCTTTCTTCATAAGCTTTGTTCTCTCAGTCAGGCAGTATCCTGGTAAATCCTGTCTAAAGCTTTGCAATGTCTTCAAAGTTTCCATCATTTTCTATTCTTGTTACAGAACACCTCTTTACCAGTAAATGGAATTCCAGTTTAGACTTTCAGATGAAGTCTGTAGGATTAACAGGTGGCAAGTTGTTACTTTATCTGTGATGTTCTCCAGTTGTGTCTGTAACAAGAGGAGCTTTCACACATTATAAGCCTCTATGCACAGATTTTTACCTAGGCAAAATACCTAGGCAGCTGTTTCTAGTCAGTGGGTACTTCCAAAGCTTGTTACTTTATTTAAAAGAAGCATAATATTTCACATGACCAATTCCTTTTCTGAAACATCTGAAACCTTCCATCTTCCTGAGCATAATCTCTTCCCTCTGGAGATTTTTCAATAACATGACGATATTTTTATTTCCTCAGTTTTGCATACTTTTTACATTCCATGAGGTGGCTATGGTTGAGGTATCAGCGCAGACTTTTCAATTTCAGCAAGAACACATGTCTGAGATGCAATGTGTTTTTCAGGAGTGTAGGAATCTCTTCCAACGTTTTCTGCTATTGAAATAACTTTGTGTGGATTTCAAGTTATTGAAAGAAGGAGGAAAGTCATATGTAAAGCAAACAACTGGTTAGACTATTTCCTCCCAACTAATAGAAGAATAGGCCAGAACATAATTGTTGATGAAAAATAAACTCATGTCTTATTTTACTTCAAGTTAGATGAAATTGAAAATATCCTGGTTAGTTACTGTGTGCACACTAAGTGGCTATGTTAATTCTTGTACCTCCCGTATCAAATAAAATGGCTATGAGTGTACGTTTGTGGCCTTCTACTGCTATAGCCCATCCACTTCAAGGTGTGAATTGATTAACATTCAGGGGTGCACTTACCGTAGAAACTCCAGCACAGAAACAGGCCTTTTGGCCCTTCTTGGCTGTGCCGAACCATTTTCTGCCTAGTCCCACTGACCTGCACACGGACCATATCCCTCCATACACCTCCCATCCACGTATCTGTCCAATTTATTCTTAAATGTTAAAAAAGAACCCGCATTTACCACCTCGTCTGGCAGCTCATTCCATACTCCCACCACTCTCTGTGTGAAGAAGCCCCCCCCCAATGTTCCCTTTAAACTTTTTCCCCCTTACCCTAAACCCATGTCCTCTGGTTTTTTTCTCCCCTTGCCTCAGTGGATAAAGCCTGCTTGCATTCACTCTATCTATACCCATCATAATTTTATATACCTCTATCAAATCTCCCCTCATTCTTCTACGCTCCAGGGAATAAAGTCCCAACCTATTCAACCTTTCTCTGTAACTGAGTTTCTCAAGTTCCGGCAACATCCTTGTAAACCTTCTTTGCACTCTTTCAACCTTATTTATATCCTTCCTGTAATTTGGTGACCAAAACTGAACACAATACTCCAGATTCGGCCTCACCAATGCCTTATACAACCTCATCATAACATTTCAGCTCTTATACTCAATACTTCGATTAATAAAGGCCAATGTACCAAAAGTTCTCTTTACGACCCTATCTACCTGTGACGCCACTTTCAGGGAATTTTGTATCTGTATTCCCAGATCCCTCTGTTCCACTGCACTCCTCAGTGCCTTACCATTAACCCTGTATGTTCTACGTTGGTTTGTCCTTCCAACGTGCAATACCTCACACTTGTCAGTATTAAACTCCATCTGCCATTTTTTAGCCCAATTTTTCCAGCTGGTCCAAGTCCCTCTGCAGGCTCTGAAAACCTTCCTCACTGTCTACTACACCTCCGATCTTTGTATCATCAGCAAACTTGCTGATCCAATTTACCACATTATCATCCAGATCATTGATATAGATGACAAATAACAATGGACCCAGCACTGATCCCTGTGGCACACCACTAGTCACAGGCCTCCACTCAGAGAAGCATGCTACTTCTGCATGCCACTGTTTTAACAGGTGGTTATCTGAGTTTCTGGCATCTTTCTGTCAGCTTATGCATTTATTTTATTTAGAGATACAATGTGGGACAGGCCCTTCTGGCCTAACGAGCTGTACTGCCCAGTCGCCCACATATTTAACCCGAGCCTGATTACAGGACAACTTACAATGACCAGTCAGGTTGCTCCGTTCCACAACACTCCGCTGGGCCTACTACTCACTCCATAAGCCCTACCCTGGTTTGACTTTCCATACTGAAACACTTCCCTCTTTGTAACCCACGTGGCCACACCACCAAACACAATCAACAAGATTCTGCCTTCGTTTTTCAGATGGGGTAGAGCTGGACGAAACAACGCATTCCAGGATGACACAGAGGTTATTCATCACAGTCTATGCTGTGTAGAGATTCTCTCTTCCTAATGCACACTGACATTGCAGCTTCTCAGTGTGGGGCTGTGGATTGCCAGCTCCAATAAAACACTTTTATTAGTTCATGGCTGTGAGGAAGCAACATATATTCCTGATGACTTCCACAGCAAGAGAGACCATCCAAAACGGTTATGTAAGAGAGTAAATGTGAAAACGGCAATGAAGCAGCAGAGTTGTCAAGTAGGACAAACTGGAACTTTTATCTTTGGAGCAAGGGAGGATGAGGGGTTGATGTTTACAGTAAAGGTTGATAGATTCTTGATTAGTCAGTGTGTCAAAGGTTACGGGGAGAAGGCAGGAGAACGGGGCTGAGAAGGGTAATAAATCAGTCATGATGGAATGGTGGAACAGACTCGATGGACTGAATGGCTTAATTATTCTTATGGTCTTAGATGTGTAAGATTAAAAGAGGCACAGATGGAATAATATGGACAGCCAGTGTCTTTTTGCCAGCATAGCAATGGTTAATATCAGAAGACATCCTTGTAAGGTGATAGGAGGAAAGTTTGAAAGTTTAGGGGGGCTGTCAGAAGTAGGTTTATTATAGAGTACATTAAGTGCCTGGAATATACTGCTGGCATGCTAATAGTGGTTGATACAGTAGGGATAATTAATTACTCTTAGATAGGCATGGATAGAAAAAGGAGGGCTATGGACTATGTATCAGGATGGGTTAAATTGATCTTGGAGCGAGTTAAAAGGTAGACACGGTTTCAAGGGCCGAAGAGCTTGTACTGTACTTTACTGTTCTATATCTATGTGCTAAATCCTGCAGGTGCTGGGAACATGGGAATTAAAACAAGAGACAGACAGGAGGTCATAACTGTGAAGGATAGCATCCTGGTAGAAGACACTTCTGATTATTTCCCCAGCTTCGAGGTGCAATTAATTAAAGTCAATCTCCTCTTAATTGCTCTTGTGTATCGTCCACCAAAAATGCATAAGGATTTTATCACTCAATTTGCGGACTTCCTCTCAAATAATATACCCAACTTTGATCGAGTTCTGATTCTTGGTGACTTTAACATTCACGTTTGCTGTCCTGCTAAGCCTCTCGTAAGTGATTTTATGCATCTGCTTGAGTCTTTTAATCTTGCTTTGCTTATCACTCACATGCTAGGCCACACACTTGACTGTCCTGACGAAGGGTCTCGGCCTAAAACGTCGACTGTACCTCTTCCTAGAGATGCTGCCTGGCCTGCTGCATTCACCAGCAACTCCTATGTGTGTTACCTGTTCTTATCATCTGGTTTTCCGATCTACAATCTGGAAATAATTGATGTGTGCCTGTCGGATCATAGTGCTGTTCTGTTTGATGCTTCTCTGCCTTTTTCTCCTAATAAATTTCATCTCCCTGTACATTGCTCTCGTTACATTAACTCTTCGACTGCCAATAAGTTCTCCGAGGCTCTCATAGCTGCTCCTAATACCTGCACTATTGAGGCTTCTCCCCATCTCAGCACTGAGGAAGTTACTTCCTTATTTAATACCATCTGCTCTTCTATTCCGAATACTGTTGCTCCCCTTAAATTCAAAAAGCCTAAGCATAAAGCTCTGCCTTGGCTTAATGACACCACCAGAGCCCTGAGGAGGAAGTGCAGAATATCCGAACAAAAGTGGAAGCGTGATAAGCTTCAAATTTCCTTTGAAATTTTGAGATACAATCTTCACAAATGGCAGGATGCAGTTATACTTTATACTTTATTGTCACCAAACAATTGATATTTTAAACTTTATTGTCACCAAACAATAGATACTAGAGCGTACGATCATCACAGCGATATTTGATTCTGCGCTTCGCGCTCCCTGGAGTACAAATCGATAGTAAATATTAAAAATTTAAATTATAAATCATAAGCAGAAAATAGAAAAATGGAAAGTAAGGTAGTGCAAAAAAAAACAAAGAGGCAGATCCGGATATTTGGAGGGTACGGCTCAGATCCGGGTCAGGATCCGTTCAGCAGTCTTATCACAGTTGGAAAGAAGCTGTATCCAAATCTGGCTGTATGAGTCTTCAAGCTCCTGAGCCTTCTCCCAGAGGGAAGAGGGACAAAAAGTGTGTTGTCTGGGTGGGTCGTGTCCTTGATTATCCTGGCAGCACTGCTCTGACAGCGTGCGGTGTAAACTAAGTCCAAGGATGGAAGGTTGGTTTGTGTGATGTGCTGGGCTGTGTTCACTATCTTCTGCAGCTTCTTCCGGACTTGGACAGGACAACTTCCATACCAGGTTGTGATGCACCCTAGAAGAATGCTTTCTATGGTGCATCTATCAAAATTAGTGAGTGTTTTATTGGACAGGCCAAATTTCTTTAGCCTTCTCAGAAAGTAAAGGCACTGGCGGGCCTTCTTGGCAGTGGACTCTATTTGGTCGGGCCTTCTTGGCAGTGGACTCTATTTGGTTGGACCAAGTCAGATCATCTGTGGTATTGACCCCGAAGAACTTAAAGCTTTTGACCTGTACCACTTGCGCACCACCAAAGTAAATGTGGTTGTGTGGTACACTACTCCTTCTGAAGTCAACAACCAATTCCTTCGTCTTGCTGATGTTGAGGGATAGGTTATTGTCTTCGCACCATGCCACCAGGTTCTTAATTTCCTCTCTGTACTCAAACTCATCATTAACCGAGATACAGCTTACAATTGTGGTGTGTAAGGCTGCGAGAGCAAAATACTTTTCTGACCTAATTGCTAACAACTCTCATAATCCCAAGTCTTATTCAGTACCATAAACTCTGTCATTTGTCCCGCCCCCAGTACTAGTTTAGATGTGTCCCCTGCTAAGTGTGAAGAATTTAAAAAATTCTTCATTAGCCAAGTTGAAGACATTAGAATGAACATTCGCCCCCCCCTACCCGTGACCTAACTGTTTCACTAGTTTGTTCATCTAAACTGGACTCTTTCCAACCCATCACGCTACCCTCTCTTACAAAGATTGTTTCCACCATGAAACCTGCAACCTGCCCCCTTGACGTTGTCCCCACTGCCCTCCTGAAGGGTGTCTTTGACATAGCCGGTCCCAGCATCCTCTCTATTATCAACAGCTCCCTGGTCACTGGTACTGTTCCAACCTGCTTCAAGCGCGCCATGGTCCAGCCCCTCCTGAAAAACTCAACCTAGACCCTACCTTACCTAGTAACTACAGAGCTTTTTCTAAACTTCCATTCCTGTCAAAGGTTCTTGAAAAGGTTATTCTTTGTCAATTGCTGCCCCACCTACACTAAAACAACATCTTGGGAAGATTTCAGTCAGGTTTTAAGGCTTATCATAGCACAGAGTCTGCCCTGCTGAAAGTGTAAAATGATTTCCTCTCTACCGACTCAGGTGACTCTGCCATCCTAATTCTTCTTGACCTCGGCGCAGCGTTCGATACTGTGGATCATGCCATTTTAATAGACTGTCTCCAGTACGGAGTTGGTGTTGATGGCACTGCCTTGAACTGGTTCACATCCTACCTCAAAAATAGAAGCTTTTCCGTCAACCTAGGCAATTTTTCCTCTTCTCCAGCTAGTCTCTCCTGTGGGGTCCCACAAGGCTCCATCCTAGGTCCCATTCTTTTCTCTATATATATGCTTCCCCTTGGTCAAATCATTCAAAAACAGGACATTTCCTTCCATTGTTCTGCTGACGACACACAGCTTTATCTCCCCTTGAAACCAAACGACTGGTGAAATGTAGTCAGCTTCATGAACTGCCTTGAGGACATAAAGTGTTGGATGGCACAAAACTTCCTACAGCTGAATGAAGACAAGTCTGAAGTTGTCCTATTTGGCTCCCCTGTCTCCGTCAAAGTGTTTACCAACAGTCTTGGTAACCTGTCCACCCTTGTCAAACCCCATGTCAAAAACCTTGGTGTGATATTTGATTCTGCCTTTAAGTTTGACAAGCAAGTTAATGTAATGCAGTTAAGCAAGTTAATGTAAAAGCCAGTTTTTTCCAGCTTCATACTATTGCCAAAATCAAGTCGTTTCTCTCTTTCAAAGATCTCGAGAAAGTCATCCACGCCCTTATATCCTCCCGCTTGGACTACTCCAACTCCCTGTATACTGGGATTAGTCAGTCGTCCCTGTCCCGCCTGCAACTGGTCCAGAACACTGCAGCCAGGCTCCTGACAGGAGCCCAGAAGAGGGACTCATATTACTTCTATCCTGGCCTCTCTCCACTGGCTACCAGTACAGTTTAGAATTGATTTTAAGGTTCTCCTGTTGGTTTATAAAGCCCTAAATGGGCTGGCCCCCTCCTATATCGCAGACCTTTTAACCCCTTATTCTACTTCCAGGTCCCTCAGGTCGGCTGACATGGTGCTTCTGGCTGTCCCACGATCTAAATTTAGGTTCAGGGGTGACTGCGCCTTTGCTATTGTAGCCCCTAGACTGTGGAACAGCGTTCCCCTTCCTATCAGATCTGCCCCCTCCTTTGACTCTTTTAAGTCCAGGCTCAAAACTTACCTTTATTCACTACCGTTTGAATCCTCCTGACGTGGCTGATTTTTTGGCTTATGCCTAGTCCCGTGTGTTGTTTCTTTTGTGTCTGTAAGCTGTGTGCCTTGTTGTTTATTTCTGTGTTTCTTGTATTTGTGATTTTAGCTACCTGTTATGGTTTGCACAGCACTTTGGTCAACATGGATTGTTTTTAAATGTGCTTTATAAATAAATTTGACTTGACTTGACAATATCAGAGTAATGGAGGTGGATGTGAGAGTATGTTTATGTGCATGTGAATGACCATGTGTGTGATTACATGAGTACGTGTTTCTGTGTGCACCTGTTCGTGTGTGAAGATTCTCAAATGCACACGTTCTACTTACTGTGAGGAAGACTCTTCATCATCCTCACCGAGGATCATCACCTTGCTGTGGTGGAGAGGTTTGTGAGCTTCTGAGATTCTGAAAGTGATGTCGTCTGAGCTTTAGCTCCTGGTAGGGTCATCCATGGTGATAAGGTCAAGGGGGAGGTGCCAGACAAAGACCAATCCAACCAAGGTCTCAGGGGTGGAGCTAGCTGATGATGATGACACATCACAAGAGCAGTGAAGGCAGAGAAAGGCTGCAGGAGTGAAGGGCCCTCAGCCATCTTGCATATCATGTCACTGGAACCTGACCACAATCTGCCAAGAACTCTGCCCATGCATCAGCCTCCCCATGTTAAAAATAGTCACGTACAAGTGTTCTTCATTAAGGGAATCCAGCCCGGTGAGGAAGATAAAGAATGGTAGGGTGAAGGAACCATGGGTGACAAGTGAGGTGGAGAATCTAGTCAGGTGGAAGAAGGCAGCATACATAAGGTTTTGGAAGCAAGGATCAGCTGGGTCTATTGAGGAATATAGGGGAGCAAGAAAGGAACTTAAAAAGGGGCTGAGAAGAGCAAGAAGGGGGCATGAGAAGGCCTTGGCGAGTAGGGTAAAGGAAAACCCCAAGGCATTCTTTAATTATGTGAAGAACAAAAGGATGACAGGAGTGAAAGTAGGATTGATTAGAGATGAAGGTGGGAAGATGTGTCTGGAGGCTGTGGAAGTGAGCGAGGTCCTCAATGAATACTTCTCTTCGGTATTCACCAATGAGAGGGAACTTGATGGTGGTGAGGACAATATGAGTGAGGTTGATGTTCTGGAGCATGTTGATATTAAGGGAGAGGAAGTGTTGGAGTTGTTAAAATACATTAGGATGGATAAGTCCCCGGAGCCTGATGGAATATTCCCCAGGCTGCTCCACGAGGTGAGGGAAGGGATTGCTGAGCCCCTGGCTAAGATCTTTATATCCTCGTTGTCCACGGGAATGGTACCGGAGGATTGGAGGGAGGCAAATGTTGTCCCCTTGTTCAAAAAAGGTAGTAGGGATAGTCCGGGTAATTATAGACCCGTGAGCCTTGTGTCTGTGGTGGGAAAGCTGTTGGAAAAGATTCTTAGAGATAGGATCTATAGGCATTTAGAGAATCATGGTCTGATCAGGGACAGTCAGCATGCTTTGTGAAGGGCAGATCGTGTTTAACAAGACTGATAGGGTTCTTTGAGGAGGTGACCAGGCATATAAATGAGGGTAGTGCTGTGGATGTGATCTATATGGATTTTAGTAAGGCATTTGACAAGGTTCCACACGGTAGGCTTATTCAGAAAGTCAGAAGGCATGGGATCCAGGGAAGTTTGGCCAGGTGGATTCAGAATTGGCTTGCCTGCAGAAGGCAGAGGGTCATGGTGGAGGGAGTACATTCAGATTGGAGGATTGTGACTAGTGGTGTCCCACAAGGATCGGTTCTGGGACCTCTACTTTTCGTGATTTTTATTAATGACCTGGATGTGGGGTAGAAGGGTGGGTTGGCAGGTTTGCAGATGACACAAAGGTTGGTGGTGTTATGGATAGTGTAGAAGGTTGTTGAAGATTGCAGAGAGACATTGATAGGATGCAGAAGTGGGCTGAGAAGTGGCAGATGGAGTTCAACCTGGAGAAGTGTGAGGTGGTACATCTTGGAAGGACAAACTCCAAGGCAGAGTACAAAGTAAATGGCAGGATACTTGGTAATGTGGAGAAGCAGAGGGAACTGGGGGTATATGTCCACAGATACCTGAAAGTTGCCTCACAGGTAGATAGGGTAGTTAAGAAAGCTTATGGGGTGTTAGCTTTCGTAAGTTGAGGGATAGAGTTTAAGAGGTGTGAGGTAACAATGCAGCTCTATAAAACTCTGGTTAGGCCACATTTGGAGTACTGTGTCCGGTTCTGGTCTCCTCACTATAGGAAGGATGTGGAAGCATTGGAGAGGGTACAGAGGAGACTTACCAGGATGCTGCCTGGTTTAGAGAGTATGCATTATGATCAGAGATTAAGGGAGCTAGGGCTTTACGCTTTAGAGAGAAGGAGGATGAAAGGAGACATGATAGAGGTATACAAGATATTTAGAGGAATAGATAGAGTGGATAGCCAGCGCCTTTTCCCCAGGGCACCACTGCTCAATACAAGAGGACATGGCTTTAAGGTAAGGGGTGGGAAATTCAAAGGGGCTATTAGAGGAAGGTTTTTTACTCAGAGAGTGGTTGGTGTGTGGAATACACTGCCTGGGTCAGTGGTGGAGGCAGATACACTAGTGAAATTTAAGAGACTACTAGACAGGTATATGGAGGAATTTCAGGTGGGGTGGGTTATATGGGAGGCAGAGTTTGAGGGTCGGCACAACATTGTGGGCCAAAGGGCCTGTACTGTGCTGTACTATTCTATGTTCTATATGTTCTATGTGGTTTCCGGATCGGCCTCTACATCCAGCAAAAGACCCACCAACGGACAATTCCTTCGGAGAACTTTCTGTACTCCACTAGAATGATCACACTTCATCATGTAGCACAACACGGGCAAGAGTGAACTGGTAACTCCCATTGTCCTCCCCAATTCTGCTTCTTGTTGGCTTCAAATACTTACTGTACACGTGGGGCTGCTAATTCACCGAACAAATTTCTTCAATTGCAAGTCTCCAAGCAACAAACTTTACCAGTGTTTTAACTCTTTGCTTGCTGGTTATGAACTTATGGTAAGTTTAGTTTCTACCAAGAGTTGTGAAGATTGCTATTGTGTTGTAAAGAACGTGAACAATTCTTCCTTGACCATATCCAACGACCTTGTGTGGAAACACCAATGCCCTTGAACGGAAAATCCTACAAAAAGTAGTGGATACAGCCCAGTCTATCATGGATAAAGCCCATCCCACCGTTGAGCACATCTACATAGAGTGTTCTCGCAGGAAAGCAGCATCCATCATCAGGGACACCCACCACTCAAGTCATGCTCTCTTCTCAATGCTGAGGAGCCTCAGGACCAATACCTCCAGGTTCAGGAACAGTTATTGCTGCTCTAACATCAGGGTCTTCAACCAAGTCCAGTCTAGTCAAGTTTATTGGCATTTAAGTGGCAGATGGAGTTCAATCCAGATAAGTGTGAGGTGGTTCATTTTGGTAGGTCAAATATGATGGCAGAATATAGTATTAATGGTAAGACTCTTGGCAGTGTGAAGGATCAGAGGGATCTTGGGGTCCGTGTCCATAGGACACTCAAAGCTGTTGCACAGGTTGACTGTGTGGTTAAGAAGGCATACAGTGCATTGGCCTTCATCAACCATGGGATTGAGTTTAAGACCCGAGAGGTATATGTTACTGCTATATAGGACCATGGTCAGACCCTACTTGGAGTACTGTGCTCAGTTTTGGTCGCCTCACTACAGGAAGGATATGGAAACTATAGAAAGGGTGCAAAGGAGATTTACAAGGATATTGCCTGGATCGGGCAGCATGCCTTATGAGAATAGGTTGAGTGAACTCAGCCTTTTCTTCTTGGAGCGACGGAGGATGAGAGGTGACCTGATAGAGGTGTATAAGATGATGAGAGGCATTGATCATGTGGATAATCAGAGGATTTTTCCCAGGGCTGAAATGGCTAACACAAGAGGGAACAGTTTTAAGGTGCTTGGAAGCAGGTACAGAGGAGATGTCAGGGGTAATTTTTTAGGCAGAGAGTGGTGAGTGTATGGAATGGGCTGCCAGTGGCGGATACAATAGGGTCTTTTAAGAGACTCCTGGATACGTATATGGAGCTTAGAAAAATAGGGCTATGTGTAACCCTAGGTAATTTCCAAAGTAAGTACATGTTCGGCACAGCATTGTGGGCCGAAGGGTCTGTATTGTGCTGTAGGTTTTCTATGTTTTAACTATATACATGTATATAACATGTATAACCATATAATGTACATAGAAATGAGACAAGCTTTCTCTGAAGCAGGGTGTAAAGCACAGTAACACATGACACACATAACACATGATAACTTATGAAGGTAAGGATAAAATCTACAGACGAATTATGCATTAAAAACCAACTGAAGTTCATTAATATTAAATATTGTAAGGTACAGAACAGATTAACCGGTAACACTTCAAATATGACGCGACATGGTTTTCAGAACCCTAATGGCTTGGGAGAAGAACCTGTTTCTCACCCTGACCATTCTTGTGTTTATGCATCGCAGTCTCCTGCCTGATGGTAAAAAGCCAACGAGGATGCTAGGTGGATGGGTAGGATCCTTCTTAATACTAAGGGCCCTGTGTACGCAGCATGCCTGATAAATGTCCTCGATGGATGGTAGGAATACCTTTATGATCCTCTCAGCTGTTCTTACAGTCCATTAGACAATAAGACCATAAGACATAGGAGCAGAATTAGGCCATTCAGCCCATTAAGTGTCTGCTGTCATTCCATCAAGGCTGATCCCGGATCCCACTCAACCCCATACACTTGCCTTCTTGCCATATCCTTTGATGCTCTGACCGATCAGGAAACGATCAAATTCTGCTTTAAGTATACCCAAGGACCTGGCCTCCACCACAGTATGTGCAGAGTATTCCATAGTTTCTCTGCTCTCTGGCTAAAGAAATTCCTCCTTACCAACCCCACCCCCCCCAGTTATTAGACTGTGCCCTCTAGTTCTGGATAGCCCCACCATAGAAAACATCCTCTCCACATCCACCTTATCTAGTCCTTTCAACATTAGGTAGGTTTAAATGAGATTCCCCCTGCATTCTTTTAAATTCCAGTGAGTACAGGCCCAAAGCTGCCAAACGCTCGTCATATGTAAACCCCTTCATCCCTGGAATCATCCTTGTGAACCTCCTCTGGACTCTCTCCAATGTCAACACATCCTTTCTGAGATATGGGGCCCAAAATTGTTGGCAATACTCCAACTGCGGCCTGACTAGTGTCATATAGAGCCTTGGCATTATCCCCTTGTTTTTATGTTCTATTCCCCTTGAAATAAATGTTAACATTGCATTTGCCTTCTTTACCACAGACTCAACCTGTAAATTAACCTTCTGGCAGTCTTGCATGAGGACTTCTATGTCCCTCTGCACCTCTGATGTTTGAATTTTCTCCCCATTTAGAGAATAGTCTGCACTGTTATTCCTTTCACCAAAATGCATTTTCATACACTTCCCACACTGTATTCCACCTGCCACTTTATTGTCCATTGTTCCAATTTGTCTAAGTCCTGCTGCAATCGCATTGCTTCTTCAACACTAGCTACCTCTCCATCTGTCTTCATATCATCCACAAACTTAGCCACAAATCCATTAATTTCATGATCTAACTCATTGACAAACAATGTGTAAAATAACATTCCCAATACTGGCCACTGAGGAACACCATTAGTCACTGGCAGCCAGCCAGAAAAGGCCCCTTTTATTCCACTTACTGTTTAATGTGGATAAATGTGAGTTTATCCACTTTGGTGGCAAGAGCAGAAAGGCAGATTACTATCTGAATGGTGTCAAGTTAGGAAAAGGGGAAGTACAACGAGATCTAGGTGTCCTTGCTCACCAGTCACTGAAAGTAAGCATGCAGGTACAGCAGGCAGTGAAGAAAGCTAATGGTGTGTTGGCCTTCATAACAAGGGGAGTTGAGTATAGGAACGAAGAGGTTCTTCTGCAGTTGTACAGAGCCCTGGTAAGACCACACCTGGAGTATTGTGTGCTGTTTTGGTCTCCAAATTTGAGGAAGGACATTCTTGCTATTGAGGGAGTGCAGCGTAGGCTCACGAGGTTAATTCTCGGGATGGTGGGACTGTCATATATTGAAAGATTGGAGCGACTGGGCTTGTACTCACTGGAATTTAGAAGGATGATAGGGGATCTGATTGAAACATATAAGATTATTAAGGGATTGGACACACTAGAGGCAGGAAACATGTTCCTGATATTGAGGGAGTCCATAACCAGAGGCCACAGTTTAAGAATAAGGGGTAGGCCATTTAGAACGGAGTTGAGGAAAAACTTTTTCACCCAGAGAGTTGTGGATCTGTGGAATGCTCTGCCTCAGAAGGCAGTGGAGGCCAATTCTCTGGATGCTTTCAAGACAGAGTTAGATAGAGCTCTTAAAGATGGTGGAGTCAAGTGATATGGGGAGAAGGCAGGAACAGGGCACTGATTATGGATGATCAGCCACGATCACAGTGAATGACAGTGCTGGCTCAAAGGGCTGAATGGCCTACTCCTGCACCTATTGTCTGTTGTCCTGCCTGTCAGTCATTCCTCTATCCATGCCAGTATCTTTCCTGTAATGCCATAGGACTTTATCTTGTTAAGCAGCCTCATGTGTGGCACCTTAACAAATGCCTTCTGAAAATCCAAGTAAGTAACATCCACTGCCTCTCCTGTGTCCACCCTGCTTGTTACTTCCTTGAAGAACTCTAACAGATTTGTCAGACAAGATTTCCCTTTACAGAAACCATACTGACTTTGACTTATTTTATCCTTAGTCTCCAAGTACCCCGTAACCTCATCCTTAATAATAGACTCCAATAATTTCCCACCACTGAGGTTAGGATAACTAGCCTATAATTTCCTTTCATTTGCCTTTCTCTCTTCTGAAAGAGTAGAGTGACATTTGCAATCTTCCAGTCCTCTGGGACCATAGCAGAATCAAGTGATTCTTGAAAGATCATGACCAATGCATCCGTTATCTCTTCAGCAACCTCTCTCAGGACTCTGGGTAGTCCAACTGGTCCAGGTGACTTATTCACTTTAAGATCTTTGAGTTTGCCTGGCAATTTTTTGTTTGTAATAGCAATGGCACTCACTCCTGCTCCCTGACACCATGGACCTCTGGCACACTGCTAGTGTATTCCACAGTGAAGACTGATGCAAAGTACTCATTAAGTTCATCTGCTATTTCTTTGTCCCCATTACTACCTCACCAGCATCATTTTCCAGTGGTCCAATATCAACTCTCACCTCCCTTTTGCTCTTTAAATAACTGAAAAAAATCTTCTAGTATCCTGCTTTATATGATTGGCCAATTTACCCTCATATTTAGTCTTTTCCCTTTTTATAGTTTTTTAGTTGCCTTTTGTTGGATTTTAAAAGCTTCTCAATCATCCAACTTCCCACTCACTTTTGCTACATTTTATGCCATTTCCTTGGTTTTTATGCAGTCCTTAACTTTACTGTCAGTCTTGGTTGCCTACCCCTGCCATTTGAGAACTTCATCTGTGGGACGTATCTTTCCTGTGGCTTATGAACTATTCCCAGAACTTCAGTCACATCTGCTCTGCCGTCATCTGTAGGGGCTTCTGGTCCAATGCTCGAATGCTCCCATACCAGATGGAGATGCAACATGTCAGGACGCTCTCAACGGTGCTCCAATAAAACACTGATAAGATGGGGGTGTGGGAGCCTTGCTTACCTCAGTCTTCTTAGGAAGTTGAGGTCTGCTGTGCCTTCTTGTTCAGGGATTTGATATTAAGAGATAGAGGAATAACTTCTCTCAACTGCACTTAGCTATCCCTGAACTGTTCCAACAACCTTTGGACTCACTTTCAAGGACTCTTTTACTCATGTTCTCAGTATTTATTGCTTTATTATTATTATTATTTTCACAGTTTGCGTAGTTTGTTGTCTTTTACACACTGGTTGTTTGTCCATCCCATTGGGTGAGATCTTTCATTAATTATTATGCTTCTTGGATTTCCTGAGTATGCCTGTAGGAAAACAAATCTCAGGGTTGTATATAGTGACATATACAGTGTGTACTTTGATAATAAATTTACCTTGAACTTTGTGGGATGTGAGTATTCATTGTGCGGCTGGCATTTGTTGCTTTTCTGCAGTTTTCCAAAAGAAGTTGATAGGAATTTTTCTCTTTGAGCAACTACACTCTATATTTTTCATGACGTACTCTCATATTCAACTATGTGACTTTCTAAGGTATCTCAGACTCGAGGTATGGTTCTATACAGTAAGTCTCTCTCTGGCTATCCATCCCATAGGATGATGATGGTTCCTTTCAGACAGTTAGTGGGGTTTGTGAGGATACCTCACTCCTCAGAAAGGAACAGCATGTGCGTGAATGGATTTTAGGTGAGTAGGGGGTCGCACAGGTCCAGACCCACCCTCTCGACATCCCCTCCCAGATCCAGTGGCATGGTGGGGTCCAAAACGGCTAGGGGAAGTTCTGTTGCAGTGAATGGCCAGACCAAGCTTCGATGCAAGGGATGCCCTTTCCGCGCTTCACCGCACGTGTTTGCTAGATGGCCGTTGACCCTACGAGAGGGTTCATCTGCCCTTTGACAGGTCTTGTTTTTCATCCTGGTGAGGTGTCTAGCCACCCTCCTCACCAGCCAAGCCTGATGGGGAGGTGGGTTTAGTTGCTGGCCACCTGACCATGCGACAGGTAGTACTAGGTTACATGGTACCAGTAACACTCAGACGAGTGATCTGATACAGTAAGTAGCAAGACATAGGCAGTACCAAGGGAAAGAGAAACCTCTGGGTAGACATATAAAAAGATTCCTGGAGGTGGCAGCATCAATCCTGCCATTGTCTGTAAGGAGTTTGTACATTATTCCTGTGATGGCGTATGTTTCCTCCTGGTGCTTTGGTTTCCTCCCATAGTCCAAAGGCGTATCTGTTAGTAGGTTAATAGGTGTTTGTAAATTATCCTGTGATTCAGCTAGGACCAAATCAGTGGGTTACTGAGTGGTGCAGCTCGAAGGGCAGGAAGGGCTGATTTCTCTGATATTTCAGTAAATATAGAAATATATATACTCTAGATTAGATTAGGTTAGATTAGATTATGAGGACACACAGTCCTCTTTTATTGTCATTTAGTAATGCATGCATTAAGAAATGATAGAACGTTCCTCCAGTATGATATCACAGAAACACAGGACAGACCAAGACTAAAGAAACTGACAAAAACCACATAATTATAACATATAGTTACAACAGTGCAAAGCAATACCGTAATTTGATAAAGAACAGACCATCGGCATGGTAAAAAAAAAGTCTCAAGGTCTCTTGAAAGTCCCACCATCTCATGCAGACGGTAGAAGGAAGAAAAACTCTCCCTGCCATGAACCTCCAGCGCTGCAAACTTGCCGATGCAGCACCCTGGAAGCGCCCGACCACAGCCGACTCTTGAGTCCGTCTGAAAACTTCGAGCCTCCGACCAGCCCTCCAACACCGAGCACCGAGCACCATCTCTGCCGAGCACTTTGACCCCGGCCCTGGTCAAATTGGTCAAATGGCCTAAATCTGCTCCTTTGCCTTAGAGTCTCATGGTATTATTGTCGCATGTACCAAGACATAATGAAGAGCTTGTCTTGAATACTGTTCACCCAGATTAAATTATTATATTGTGAATTGAAATAGAACAAGGTAAAACAATAATAATGCAAAATACAGTGTACATATTACAAAGAAAGTGCAGTGCAGGTAAACAATAAAAAACAAGGTAGTTAAAGAATGCATAAAGGACACTTCCCTTTGATAGTCAGATTTATTATCCTGTACAATGGAAGGGAGTTCATGATACATTAATAAACATTAGGCTTCATCTGGAATGTTGTGTGCATTTCTGGTTGTTCCACTGTAGGAAAGGAATGATTGTGCTGGGGAAGCCACAAAGGAGATTCACGAGGTGTTTTGCTGGGATAGGGTGCTTGGATTGGGAGAATAGGCTGGTTTGTCTTCCTTGGAACAGGCAAAACTGAAGAGAATCTGATGGCATTGTAGACATTATGAGGTGCTCAGAAAGGGAATATAGAAAGATCACTGATGCATACAAAGTGCTGGAGGCGCTCAGCAGACCATAGACCATAATACAAAGGATCAGAATTAGTCTGTTTGGCCCATCGAGTACGCTCCACCATTTAATCATGGCTGATCCTTTTTTTCCCCTCCTCAGTCCCATTCCTCGGCCTCCTCCCCATAAACTCTGATGCTGTGGCAAATCAAGAAACTATCAATCTCCGCCTTAAATACACCCAATGACCTGGACTCCACAGCCGCCTGTAGTAACAAGTTCCACAAATTCACCACCCTCTGGCTAAAGAAATTTCTCTGCTTTTCTCTTTTAAATGAACGTCCCTCCATCCTAACTCTGTGCCCTCTTGTCCTAGACTCCCCCACCATGGGAAATATCCTTTCCACATCTACTCTGACTAGGCCTTTCAACATTCGAAAGTTTCAATGAGATCCCCTCCTCGTCCTTCTAAATTCCAGTGAGTACAGACCTAGAGCCATCAAGCGTTCCTCATATGATAACCCTTTCATTCCCAGAATGATCCTTGTGAATCTCCTCTGAAACCTCTCCAATGCCAGCACATCTTTTCTTAGATAAGGAGCCCAAAACTGTTCACAATACTCAAGGTGAAGCCTCACCAGTGCCTTATAAAGCCTCAGCATCACATCCCTGCTCTTGTATTCTAGACCCCTTGAAATGAATGCTAACATGGTATTTGCCTTCCTCACCATTGACTCAACCAGCAAGTTAACATTTAGGATGTTCTGCACAAGGACTCTCAAGTTTCTTTGCATCTCAGAATTTTAGATTTTCACCCCATTTAGAAAATAGTCTGCAAATTTATTTCCTCTACCATAGTGCATGACCATGCATTTTCCAACATTGTATTTCATTTGTCACTTTCTTGCCCATTCGTGCGAAGCGCAGAATCAAATATCACTGTGATGATCGTACGTTCTGGTATCAATTGTTTGGCGACAATAAAGTAGAAAGTAAAAGTATAAAGCATTCTCCAAATCTGTCCAAGTCCTTCTTCAGCCTTTCTGTTTCCTCAGCAATACCTGCCCCTCCACCAAACTTCGTATCATCTGAAAACTTGGCAACAAAGCCATCTATTTCATCATCTAAATCATGATATACAGCCTGAAAAGAAATCATCCCAACACTGATCCCTGTGGAACATCACTAGTCACTGGCAGTCAAACAGAAAAGGATCTTTTTATTCCCACTCGATGCCTCCTACCAATCAGCTAATGCTGTAACCATGCCAGTAACTTTCCTGTAATACCAAGGGCTCTTAACTTGGTAAGCTGCCACATGTGTGGCACCTTGTCAAAGCCCTTCTGAAAATCCAAATATACAACATCACTGCATCTCCTTTATTTATCCTATTTGTAATCTCCTCCAAGAATTCCCACAGGCACAGGTCTGTCAGGTAAGATATTCCCTTAATAAACCATGCTGACTTGGTCCTGCCTTGTCCTGTGACACCAAGTACACCATAACCTTATCCTTAACAACGGACTCTAGCAACTTCCCAGCCACTGAGGTCAGCATAATCGGTCTATAATTTCCTTTCTGCTCCCTCCCACCATATCAGTATTATTTCTCTGGCCTCATTTTCTAGCAGTCCTATATCCACTCTCATCTCTCTTTTATTTTTATATACTTGAAAAAGCCTTTTCTATTGACTTTGATATTGTTTGCTAGCTTGCTTTCATATTTGATCTTTTCCCTTCTAATGATTCTTTTCATTGCTTTCTGTATGTTTTTAAAAGAATCCCAATCTTCCTGCTAATTTTTGCTTTGATGTATGCCCTCTCTTTTGCTTTTACATTAGCTTTTGAGTTCCCTTGTCAGCCATGGTTATACTATTTTGTCATCTGAGTATTTCTATCCTGCACCTTCCTCATTTTTCCCAGAAACTCAAGCCATTGTTGTTCTGCTGTTATCCCTGCCAGCATCTCATTCCAATTTACTTTGGCCAACTCATCTCTCATACCACTGTAATTTCCTTTACTCCACTGAAACACTGCTATGTCAGACTTTACTTTCTCCTTATCAAGTTTCAAGTTGAACTCAATGATATTGTGATCACTGCCTCCTAAGTGTTCATTTACCTGAAGCTCCCTAATCACCTCTTGTTCATTAACTAACACCCAATCCAATGTAGCTGTTAGCTCATAGGGGCTTAACATCAAACTGCTCTAAAAAGCCACCTCGTAAGCATTCAGCAAGTTTACTCTCTTGAGATCCATTACCAACTGAATTTTCCCAATCTACCTGCATTGGACTGAAGTGGTTAAGATGGCGGCGCGATGCAGTGTGCGCGGCCACTCCGGTGAATGATATCTGTTTTGTGTCAAGTAGGGTACCGTGCACAATTCTGATTTGATGGAGACGGATGTGAGAGTACGAAGGAACATCTGAAATGCCCGCTTCGCTGCCACTGCTACTGTGTGGTCTGGAATCTCTGGAGGAGAAGGCTCCGAATCCTCGACTTTACTTGTTTCGGCAGCTGGAGCGAGGTCGAAGGCGCTCGGCAGAGGATGGCGCTTGGGACGCTGTATCGGAGGGCTGGTCGGAGGCTTGAAGTTTTCCGACGGATAGACTCAGTGTCAGCTGTGGTCGGGTACTTCCAATGCATCGGCATTTGTCGGTGCCTGGAGGTTTATGGCAGGGAGTTTCTCCCTTTTGCTGCCTGCTATCAGGGACTCAGGAGTCAATCGACTCGGGGACTTTGAGACATTTTTTTTACCATGCTCATGGTCTGCTCTTTATCAAATTATGCTATTGCTTTGCACTGCTGTAACTATATGTTATAATTATGTGGTTCAATCAGTGTCAGTCTTTGGTTTGTCCTGTTTTTCTGTGATATCACTCTGGAGGAACATTGTATCATTTCTTAAAGCATGCATGCATTTCTAAATGACAATAAACGAGGACTGAGTGTCCTCGTAATCTAATCTAATCTAATGTTACAATCTCCCATGACAATCATAATATTGCCCTTTTGATATGCCTCATCTATTTCTCATTGTAATCTGTAGTCCATATCACAGCTACTGTTTGGAGGCCAGTATATAACTGCCATCAGGGTCCTTTTACCCTTGCAGTTTCTTAACTCAACCCACAAGGATTCAACAACTTCCAGTCCTATGTCACATCTTTCTACTGATCTAATGCCATTCTTTACCAGCAGAGCCACTCCACCCCCTCCACCTACCTTCCTATCCCTCTGATAAAACATGGGACCTTGGACATTCAGCTCCCAACTGCAACCATACTTCAGCCATGATTCAGTGATGAATACCCGACAATCTGTAAAAGTGCAACAAAATCATCCACCTTTTTTCTTATGCTCTGTGCATTGAGATATAGCACTCTGAGTACTGTATTTGCTACCCTTTTTGATTCTGCATCTCTAATGCACTGATACTCACCCAGCTGGCTGCAATTTTGTCCTATCTCCTGACATCTGCCTGTCCTTCCTGACGCTATCTTTGCTTTTTTACCATCCATCCTATTCTAAGTCCCTTCACTCCAGTTCCCATCTCCCTGCCAAATTAGTTTAAACCCTCCCCAACAGCTCTAAGAAATCTTATTGCAATAATGTTGGTTCCCTTTGGCTTCAGGTGTAATCCGTCCCTTTTTGTACAGGTCATATCTCCCGCAGAAGAGATCCCAATTATCTCAGAACCTGAAGCCCTGCCCCCAGCCCCAGCTTCTCAGCCATGCATTTATCTGCCAAATCATCCTGTTTCTACCTCACTAGCATGCAGGGAAATGAATAAACAGTTGATGTTTTGGGCTGAGACACTTCATTAGGACTAGTTTAACGGTCTCATCCGAAAACATCAACTGTTTATTTCTTTCCCTGGATCCTGCTGAGTTCCTCCTGCTTTTTTTTTATGATGTTACTCTGAATTTCCAGCATCTGTAGAATCTCTTGTGGTCACCCATATACTGGCTACCTCTCTCCTATCTTTCAGGCCCGATGAAGGAGGTCTTCAACATTGAATATTCCTTTCTTTCCAGTCTGATTATTTCTGATGGTTCTGGCCTGCTGAGTTCCTCCAGCATTTTCAGTTCTCACTCTGACAATGACAGCCTTCCATCCCATGAAGCACCAAAGTACATAATCACCTGTTGTTTGTTGTAGCTCAGGAGATCCCAACACTGTGGTGTTCTCTGCCACAACTGCTGCATTTTTCTGCCCTCAGCTTTCTCTGAGACTGCTTCTCAACCAGCTGAAATTCTTCTCCATTTTTGACCCTTCCATTGCTGTCTTTATTGGTTCCAGAGGTCATGGCCATCGACAATCATCTCTCAGCGGTCAGGATGGATGTTCATTGTCTCACTTCCAGTTGCCTTTGTACATTTAGATTGTAATACAGAGCTCAATATATCACACAAAATTTTTATTTAGAGAAACAACAGGTTAACAGTCGCTTCCGGCCCAATGAGCCCAAGCTGTCCAATTGACCTATGGCGCTGTATGCTTTGTGAATGTCAGGGGTACCGGACTACCTGGCAGAATCCCATGCAGTCACAAGGAGAACATACAGACTCCTTACAGACAGTGGCAGGTATCACATCCAGGTTGCTGGAACTGTCGTAGCGTTACTCTGCCGTGCTGCCTCAATATTCTATCCAAAGTCATGAGAGCAATGATGTTACATTGTTCACAACTGATGCAGGGTAAAATGAGGAACTGTATCTTTGTTCAGCATGTTGTATGATCTGGATCACATCACATACTTCAATTGGGGCTTCTGAAAGGAAATCGGATAAATATTAGAATCAGAATTAGATTCAGGTTTATTCACATGGACATATGTCATGGAATTTGATGTTTTGTGACAGCAGCACCTTGCAAGACATAAAACACTAGTAAATTATAAGTTACAATGAGTCCATGGACCATTCAGAAATCTGACGGCAGAGGGAATGGAGCTGTTCCTAGAATGTTGAATGTGCATCCTTGGGCTCCTGTACATCGTCCCTGATGGCAGTAATGAGAAGATGGCATGGCCTGGGTAACGAGTTGAAAGTAAGTAATTTCAGGGCTTCAGGAAAAAAAAGGAGGACTGATCAGCTGTAACTTTTATTCCAAAAACAAACCCTATTCATAATAATATAGTGTCTTTTGGTTAATACATTCAATACATAGAGCAGAACAGAAAACATACAACAATACTGTCCTTTGTCCCACAATATTGTGCTGACCATTTAATCTACTCCGAGGGCGCCATGGTTGCATAGTGGTTAGCGAGGTACTATTATAGCTTGGTGCGTCAGAGTTCAGAGTTCAGTTCTGGTGCTGTGTGTAAGGAGTTTGTACATTCTTCCCCATACCTTGTGGATTTCCTCCCAGTGCTCTGCTTTCCTCACCCTGTCCAAAGAAGTACTGATTAGTAGGTAAATTGGTCGCTGTAAGTAGCCCTATGATTACATATGCTTGTGTTAAGTAGGTTGTGCAGTTCATTGGGCCTGTTCAGTGCTGTATCTCTAAAATATAATAAATAAAATAAAAGTAAAGGTCAATCTACTGCTTCCTGCTCACATAGCATTTCATTTTTTTTTTATCCCTGTGCTTTTCTAAGAGTCTTAAATGGCCCTAATGTATTTATCTCTACCACCACCTCTGGGAGGATAGTCCATGCACCCACCACTACCCGTGTAAAAAAAACCCACCTCTGACATCCCTTCTAAACCTTTAAACTTTCCTCCAATCACCTTAAAACCATATCCTCTGGTATTAGGCATTGCCACCCTGGGAACAAGGCAAGGCTGTCCCAATCTATCTGTGCCTCTTATTATCTTATACTCCTCCATCAAGTCACCTCTCAGTCTCCTTCCCTCCAAAAGGAAAAGCCCTAGTGCCTTAGTTTGCCATGGAAGAAAATTATAAAGTTAAGATTAACTTTTGGATTAAATTTTGTTATCAAGCTTGACTAGCTAGGTATTACTCAAGACCTGGGTTATGTGTGTGACAGGTTAAGAGACAGACGCTGCCTTGCTTGTGTGAGCTAACAAGAGCTAGATATAGATCATTCCAGCAATAAGGTATTGTTAACTGTCTTCCGAGATTGTCTAGCAAGTAGCGAATAGAGGAACTAACTGTAGACATGTATCTCTAATTTTGTGCATCGTGCAGGAATATTGGTAAACTTGCTGATACCTAACAAGTGCTTTTTGAAATTGCTGATCAAGTATGTTGGGTTGATAGGTTAATTGGGCATTGTATGTCAGGTGATTTGGCTAGGATTAAAATGGGGGATTGCTGGGTGGCGCAGCTCACAGGACTGGAAGGGCCTATTTCATGTTGTATCTCAACAAATAAATAACCCTCTACTTTCCTATCATCCATGTGCCTATCTAACAGTTTCTTAAATGTCCATAAAGTGTCTGCCTCCACCACCACCCCTGACAGAATGTTCCACACACCCAGCACTCTCTGCGTAAAGAATTTACCTCTGATATCCCCCCTATACTTTCATCCAATTGCCTTAAAATTATGTCCCCTTATATTCACTATATATAATTTTCTTTTCATAGCAACATTGCCATTCCTGTTGCCCCTTGGGGTGACGCACCCTTTATTGGTTTGAGGGGCTGCCCCACTGGACTCAGCCACTCAATGTCTATCAATGGAAGAACCCTTGGCCTGTGTTCCTTCCCAACAGAGCCTTTGCACTGACATACTGTGAGCACTGATCAGATTGTAACACCATAAGTTAGCATTGATCAGATGGACCAAATGGTCTTTCGCATGGCAATGATTCTACGTGCACAGAATCATACCTATTCTTTGTGCAGCTGGGTCGATAGCATCTATACACATCTCACATGATATCAGGCTGTGGTAAGCAGTGCACCATGACAGGGATGCTCTTATTCAAATTCAAGAATAATAAAATATATTCCAGAAGTTTGACAATTGATAAGCAATGAGACCTGGATAGTGGCAGGGAATTCAATAGTCTGATGGTCTGGGGGTATTAATGATTTGTTAATCAATGACAGTATGCTAATGCAATGTTGAAAAAGCCACTTCCTCATCTATTTGTGTTAAGATGCAAATTTCTCAAGGGTTAAATGCATTCTCTCTCCTCTCCTAAATTTGCTGGTGACTGTTTTGTCAAGCTCCTTTGCAGGATTTCCCAATGGCCACCCAGTTCAATTCAACTTCCCATTCTCTTTCTGACATGTCGTTCCACGGCCTCCTCTACTGCCACTGTGAGACCACAGTCAAGTTGGAGGAGCAACACCTCGTACTTGACTGGATAGCCTCCATCCTGATGGCCTGAACATCGATTTCTCTATCTTCTGGTACTTTCTTCATGTTCCCCCATCTCTCTTTTTCCATTCAGTCTCCCCTCCTACTCCTTCTTTTCTCCTCTCCTGTGCATCATCTCCCTCTAGCGCTTCTCCTCTTTCCCTTTCTCCCATGGTCCGCTGTGTTCTCCTCTCGGATTCATTCTTCTTCAGCCCTTTATCTTTTCCACCTGTCATTTCCCAGCTTCTTAGTTCATTCCTCCTCCCCCCCCCCCACCAATCCACCCACTTACCCTCACCTGGTTCATCGCCTGCCAGCTTGTATTCCTTCCCCTCCCACAGCTTCTTATTCTGACTTCTTCCCACTTGCTTTCCAGTCCTGAAGAAAGATCTCGGCCAGAAATGTCACTGTGTATTCCCTCCATAGATGCTGCCTGACCTGTTGAGTTCCTCCCAGCATTTTGTGTGTGTTGTACAAAATTCCAGCATCGACAGCATCTCTTGTGTTCATGATTTTCTACAGATCTGTTGGTTGCTTGTTGCAGATGTCATGCCTATGTTTTCCACAGGCACCCAGTAATGTCAATGGAAAATACTATTTTGTGTTTTTATCATGGGCGAGTCTCTCTTTACATCAGCTTTAACAATGCAATGAGTTGAACATTAAGTAAGGAACAGCAAGAAAGATATTCAAAGAAGTAAGGTGCAACATTGTGAATTTTACTGGAATATAGTTTGCCTTCAGGCAGCGAATTTCAATTTAAAATATTGCCACATGTACAATTAAAACAGTGATTTGCATACCATCCATACAAATCTGTTGAGTGCATTGAGGTAGTACAAGGGAAATCAGTAACAGAATGCAGAATGAAGTGTTACAGTCACAGGCAAAGTGCAGTGCAGACAGACTATAAGGTCAAGGCCATGATGAGGTAAATTGTGAAGTCAAAAGTCTGTCTTATTGATTTTTGTGTGTGGTACAGAATGTGGACTTAGATTCTCAAGGTTTACTAAACCAGCAACCTAGTGACCATGTTCAATCTCTCCAGGAAAGCTGAAGGATTAACATTTGGTTAATTTAATCATTTAGATTAAAGAAGCTTGTATTAGTCATTATCATCATTGTGTGCCATGTCACATGAAGTAGGCATCATGATCTTCAGTCTGTCTTTGATCATGATTGTTCTCAGAAAATTTTCTACAGAAGTGGTTTGACATTGCCTGGGCAGTGTCTTTTCAAGACTGGTGATCCCAGCCATTGTCAATACTCTTTAGAGATTGTCGGCCTGGCGTCAGTGGACACATAACTAGGACTTGTGATAGACACCAGCTGCTCATACATCATCCACCACCTGCTCCCATGGCTTCTTGTGATCCTAATCAGGGGACTAAGTAGGTGCTACAGCTTGCCAAGGATGACTACAGGCTAGCGGAGAGAAGGAGTGCCTTACATCTTCTTGGTAGAGATGGATCTCCAACCTACCACCATATCAGCATCAGTATCAATGATAGAAACGGACTGAAATCCAATCTGGTTCTGTTGAAGAGAAGGAAATATCCCATTCCTGTTCTGGGTGGCATATCCAGACCCACCACAATCTTTTTGGGCTTTAGCTGCCTTCTGAAGTGGTCTAGTGAGTTACTTAGTGAAAGGAAATTAGGACATTAGACAGGAATAGGCCACTTGGCCCAACAAAACTTACCAAATTCTTATTCGCATAGTGTGTTGAAATAACTATCGCGTTTAGATTTGAAAGTCTCTAAGCTACTACTCTCAAATACACAACTAGGTAGTTTGTTCCATGTGTTCACAACTCACTGTGTAAAGAAATAATTCTTGTTACTGATCTGAAATCTCCCCTTAACCAATCTCCACCTAGTGCCCCATGTACTTGATAATAGATTAATTTTCAAGTAGCAGCTGGCATCCACTTTACTTATACCCTTAATGATTTTGAACACTTCTATCATTTCTCCTCTCATTCCACGTCTACTTAGGTTAAAAAAATTTGATTCTTTCCATCTTTCTCCATAGCTCATACCCTGCAGACCTGTAATGAGTCTAGTTGTCCTTCTCTGTCTCTCCCTTGTGTCTTCACATCCCTCAGACAATATGGTGACCGAAGTTGTACACAGTACTCAAGGTGTGGCCTCACAACCACATTATATAGCTTAAGGAGAACGTCTCTTCGCTTGAATTCCACTGAATGCATTATATAGCCCAACATTCTATTAGCCTTCCTAACTGCTTCTGTCTGTCTGCCCGTCTAGGTACCATGTCTGATACGGATGTTGGTGACCATGGTTTTCCATATAGATCTATCCCTTGTTCTTTGGGTGACTTCTATTTCCTCGCTGTGTAGCCACCTGGCTAGGCCTTTGATGTACATAAGCTGAGGTCTTCCTCTAGGCTTGCTCCCCTCGATCTTTCCAGAGAGCACGAGTTTTTCTAGTTCATCTTTCCGCATGATGTGTCCTAGGAATCTGAGTTGTCTTTCTCTTATTGTTGGTATGAGTGATCGAACTGCTTGGGCTCTTCTGAGAACTTCTTTATTTGATGTGTGTGTGGTCCATGATATTTTTAACATTCTCCTGTAGAACCATAATTCAGCTGCTTCTAGTCTCTTTTCCATTGCCGGGGAAATGGTCCAGCGTTCACTTCCACAAGTCAGGATAGAATAAATGTAGCACTGCAGTATTCTGTTTTTAGTGTACGTGCTCATCTTTCTATCTGTTAATATGGTTTTCACTTTTTGGAAAGCTTCTTTTGCCATTGCTATACTGTGTTTGAATATCTGTGTCGCACCTGCCATCACTTGTTATTAGGCTGCCAAGATATCTGAATTTGTTGACTTGTTTGATGTTTGTATTTCTGATCTTGATCACACATTGTGGAATGTTTGTCTTTCTGGAGATGACCATGCTTTCTGTCTTCTTGGTGTTGATTGAGAGGCCTCTGCGATTACTTTCTGCTGTCACTATAGGGAGTAGTTCTTGAAGTTTTGTTTCTGAGTCAGCTATTAATACAATGTCATCAGCATATCTGATGTTATTTATATTATGGCCTCCAATTGTGAATCCTTTGATGTCTTTGATACTTCTCAAGGTATTTTCGCTATACAGGTTGAATAAGTCTGGCGAAAAGACACAACCTTGCCTGACTCCTCTCATGATATTCACATACTCACTCACTTCTCCTTCTATTCTGATGGATGCTGTCTGGTCCCAGTGTAAGTTTCTTAAGAAACGTATATCTTTCCCATCTATATCTGTGCATTGTCTCAATATTGATAGTGATGAGTCTACCAGGACGCACAAATCCTTCTCATTCAGCGCACGTTCTAACTCAAGACCTTGTATTGTATATTTATGTCTAGTATTTCTACTTTCTATATGTAATACATTACATTTACTTACATTAAATTTCATCTGCCATTTACTTGCCCACATCTGATTTTGTTGAGATCTAAATATATTGATTCTGCTGCCTGAATGTTATCAGCCTATCTCCCTAATTTTGTGTCATTGACAAACCTTACTAGTTTATTTGTTATGTGCTTCTCCAAATCATTAATGTAAATTAAAAACAGCAGCAACCCTTAAACAAATCCCTGCGGAACCCCACTTTTAACATCTTCTAGGTGTGAAGATGATCCTCTCACCATAACGCATTGTTTTCTGTTTTTGAGCCAGTTCTGCACCCATTTACAAATCAGCTTGGATGATAAATCACACCTCACCTTCCATGAAGAAATCAAAAAGTCTGTAAAATGTGGACACAACAAGTAGGTGAAATGCGGTTAAATTTTCTTTGATATTTCTTGGTTGCTTTTAGGTATTTTCAATATATTGTTGCTTAATTAAATAGGCTAATAGAAACATAGAAACATAGAAACATAGAAAATAGGTGCAGGAGTAGGCCATTCGGCCCTTCGAGCCTGCACCGCCATTTATTATGATCATGGCTGATCATCCAACTCAGAACCCCGCCCCAGCCTTCCCTCCATACCCCCTGATCCCCGTAGCCACAAGGGCCATATCTAACTCCCTCTTAAATATAGCCAATGTACTGGCCTCAACTGCTTCCTGTGGCAGAGAATTCCACAGATAATTATTAACACAAAACAACACAAACAAAACACTGGAAGATTCAAACACGAGGAAATCTGCAGATGCTGGAAATTCAAGCAACACACACAAAATGCTGGTGGAACGCAGCAGGCCAGGCAGCATCTATAAGAAGAAGTACAGTCGATGTTTCAGGCCGAGGCCCTTCGTCAGGCTTGAAAAGGAAGGGAGATGATGCCAGAATCAAAAGGTGGGGTTAGGAGAAGGAGGAGAGCTAGAGGGTGATAGGTGAAGCCAGGTGGGCAGGAAAGGCAAAAGAAATCTGAAAGGAGAGGAGAGTGGATCATAGGAGAAAGGGAAGGAGGAGGGGACCCGGGGGAAGGGATGGGCTGTTGAGAAGAGGTAAGAGATCTGAATGGGGAATAGAAGAAGAGGGGTGAGAGAGGGAAAATGCTTTTACCAGAAGGAGAAATCAATATTCATGATATCAGGTTTGAGGCTACGCAGACAGAACCTGAGAGTGGTCTCATCATAGCACAAGAGGAAGCCATGGACCAAAATGTCAGAAAGGGAATGGGAATCAGGATTAAAATGTTTGGATTTCTGGAAAGTTTTACTTTAGTGGATGGATTGAAGATGCTCAACGAAGTGGTCACGCGCTTTTTCTATGGAGAGGAATAAACAGCTGATGTTCCGTGCCCAGATATTGATTGTTTATTTCGCTACTTTCCTCCATAGATGCTGCCTGACCTGGTGAGTTACACTTGCATCTTCTGTGTGTTTTATTAGGTTTATTATTGTCACATGTGAAGGGGCTTGTTGTGTCCATCCTGAGGCAGCTCACTCACCTTTGGTCCCCACCAGATACTGACCTCTCTCCTATGGCTCCGAGTAGCTGTTTGTATGTGACTGAAGGCACACCCACATCATTTCAACAGGCAGGCTAAACCACGTGAAGGTAGCCGGTGGGCTTCATACTCCAGTGAGATAGGGACATGCTTGTCCGAGCACGTGAAGTCAGCTCTGATGGACTGGGCAGATAAAATCTACAGTGAGATCCAATAGCCAGGAAGATGGTTCCGTAACACTTCGTGGAGAGCAAGGGTGAACCACAAGGCACAGAAGAAGTCATGGTCATCCACTGCAACCGAGGAAGACCCCAGTTGTGATGTCTACTTGTACCAATGGACATGGACTTCCGAGGTCAAGAGAATGGAACTGCCCCAGTGCAGTGGCTTTTCCACTTTTGAAACTCTCCCAAACAGATTTCACCGTCAGTGTCGGAAATGACGGACAACCACCATTATTGTCACAGGTAATGACTTACAGTGAAAAACTCTGTTTTGCATACCGTCCATTCTGATCATTTCATCACAGCAATACACCGAGGAAACAAGGGAAAACAATAACAGAATGCAGAATGAAGTCCAACAGGAAGAGCAGTAGCAGGAAGGTAGTGCAGGAGTCGCCTGCGGTCATCTCCCTCAAAAGCAGATATACCGCTTTGGAGTCCGTAGGGAGAAGTGGCTTATCAGGTGAAGGCAGCGGTAGCCAGGATCATGACACCGTGGGTGGCTCTGCTGCGCAAGAGGGCAAGAAAAAGAGTGGCGGAGCTGTTGTGGTAGGAGATTCCATTGTAAGGGGAGTAGAGAGGAGCTTTTGTGGCTGCAAACGGGACTCCTGTATGATGTGTTGTCTCCCGGGTGCAAGGGTCAGAGGTGTCTCGGAGAGGCTGCAGGGCATTCTGAAAGGAGAAGGTGAGCAGCCAGCTGTCGTGCTGCATGTAGGTACTAACAGTATAGGAAGAAAGTGGGATGAGGTCCTACAAGCTGAATTTAGGGAGCTAGGAGATAAATTAATGAGCAGGACCTCAAAGGTAATAATCTCAGGATTATTACCGGTGCCACGTGCTAGCCAGAGTTGGAATAGCAGGATAGCTAGAATGAATATGCGGCTTGAGCGATGGTGCAGGAGGGAGGGTTTCAGATTCTTGGGGCATTGGAACCGCTTCTGGGGGAGGTGTGACCAGTACCATCCAGCTGGTCTACACCTGGGCAGGGCTGGGATCAATGTCCTAGGGAGATCGTTTGCTAGTGCTGTTGGGGAGATTTTAAACTAATATGGCAGGGGGATGGGAACCCACACAGAAAAGAAGAGGGAAGTGATGCAGAGACCAAAGCTAGAGTTAGTGAAGAAAAAAGTAAGAGCATAAAAGTAAAATGCGAAAATCGCATAGGTCACTAGATTCTAAAAGGACATTGAGTATAAGGACACTTTATCTAAATGCCCGTAGTATTAGAAACAAGGTTAGTGAACTTGTAGCACAGATCAGTACCAAGGCATATGATTTAGTGGCCATTACAGAAACCTGGTTGCAAGGTGGAGATGACTGGGAATTAAATATCCAAGGGTGTCAGGTAATACGGAAAGATAGGCAGGAAGGCAAAGGAGGTGGGATGGCGCTCTTAATTAAGGATGAGATCAGGGCGATTGTGAGAGATGATATAAGATCTACGGAGCAGAATCTGAGTAGAGATTGTGACGGGATCCTGAATTATCCCTATGAACTGTGCTTTTAAAAGAGAGAGAGAGGTGTCCAACTGAGGCATCTTGTTATTAAGAGAGAGACAGAGGCGAAGACTGCTTGGAGATGATGTTATGGTATCTGTGCAGCATGTTTACACTTTTGCAAGGACCCTGCCAGCTTCTGTGTTCCTACGGAGAGAGAAGGGAGGAATACTTGATGGTCAGCTGGTGTTCAGCACAACAGTATTTAAACCAGCGTAATTGCTCGTTTCACAGGACACGGGACATGCAGACGCACAAGGGTGTGGTGAAGTTTCCACTATCCTGTTCAGGTGCCCACGAGTGTGGGACTGTGGATCGATTCTGAGGGATCGATCTGTGATTATTAGTGCATGAAAGAGCGACCCTCTGGAGTCTACTAGTGTGTCTAACCCTCGCCTGGGTTGGTAGACTATCACTCGAAGACAGTGCTCTTAAGTTGGTCAAGTTTGGCTAACTTGGAAGTTTCAGAGGACAACGGGAAGATCGATGGCATCAGCTCACCTGAAGAACCAAACACCTCTCTCTCTCCATCACTATTCAACTCAATATCACGAACTGAACTGAACTTTTCTCATCACCGTAAGACTCTATCCATTTACCCCAGGCTTGAAGAAGCTTAGTTTCTATATTTCCGCACTTATATACATATAATCTTTGCTAACCTGTTTGATATATCTGATTTTATATTACTGTATTGCATAGTTGCTAATAGAAGAGTATTAGTCAATAACAATACAAGACTCCAAATTGTTTTCCATTTTTGCTGGTTCTTTAACCCATCACTGGGTACTTGACAGGATTAAGAATAGAAAAGGGAAAAAATTCACTGGTAGGAGTTGTCTATAGGCCACCTAATAAAAATATTGCAGTGGCAGAGGCGACTAACCAAGAAATAACTGAGGCTTGTAAGAATGGAACTGCAGTTGTCATGGGGGATTTTAACTTCCACATAGATTGGGTGAATCAGGTTGGTCAAGGAAGACTTGAGGAGGACTTCATAGAATGCATCCGTGATGACTTTCTTAAGCAATACAGATACAGTTGGATAGGTTTTTACATAGTTAGGGAATTAAGGGTTATGGGGAAAAGGCAGGTAGTTGGAGCTGCGTTTACGGACAGACCAGCCATGATCTTATTGGATAGCGGGGAAGGCTCGATGGGCTGGATGGCCTACTCTTGCTCCTATTTCTTATGTTCTTATGTTGAAACTACAAGGGAAAATGCTTTCTTAGATCTAGTGCTGTGCAATGAGACAAGTAGTCAGTGATCCTCTTGGAAAGAGTGATCATAGTATGATTGAATTTCACATACAGATGGACGATGAAATTGTCATACCTAAAACTAGTGTATTATGCTTGAACAAGGGAGACTACAACAGAATGAGGGAGGAGTTGGCTAATGTAGATTGCAAGCTATTTGGTAGGAACAGTGGAATACTTTCAAAGAGATTTTTCACAGTGCTCAACTAAAGTATATTCCAGTCAAAAGTAAGAACAGTAAGTGTGGGGTGAACCAGCCTTGGATAACTAAGGAAATAAAAGATAGTATCAAATTAAAAGCTCATGTGTACAAAGTCGCAAAGAGTAGTGGGAGGATTGGGAAAACTTTAAAAAGCAACAAAGAACAACTAAGCAAGAAAGGAAAGGGAAGATAGAGTATGAAAGTAAATTGGCACAAAATATAAAAACAGATAGCAAAAGTTTTTTATAAATATATAAAGCGGAAGAGGGTGGCTAAAGTCAATGTAGGTCCCTTGGTAGATGATAAGGGGAAATTGATATTGGGTGATAAGGAAATGGCTGAGGCATTGAACGACTATTTTGTGTCAGTCTTCATGATGGAGGACATGTCTAATATGCCAAAGAATGATGTTATGGACAAAATGGGAGGTGAGGACCTCGATAAAATCACTATCACTACAGAGATAGTGATGAGAAAACTAGAGGGCCTGAGGGTAGATAAGTCCCCTGGTCCTGATGGGATGCATCCCAGGGTGCTGAGGAAATTGGCAGAGGTTATAGTGGACGCGTTGGTAATCATTTACCAAAATTCTCCAGACTCTGGGCAGGTCCTGGCAGATTGGAAGACAGCAAATGTCACGCCATTTTTTAAAAAAGGATGTAGGCAAAAGATAGGCAACTATAGGCCAGTTAGCTTAACATCTGTTGTCAGGAAAATGCTTGAAGCTCTCATTAAGGAAGAAATAGCGAAACATTTAGAAAAGAGTGGTTCCATTAGACAGATGCAGCATGGATTCAGAAAGGGCAGGTCCTGTTTGACAAACTTACTGGAGTTCTTTGAGGACAGAATGAGTGTAGTGGATAGAGGGGAACAGGTGGATGTCATATACTTGGATTTCCAGGAGGCGTTCAATAAGGTGCCGAACAAGAGACTTATAAATAAGATACGGACGCATAGAGTCAGAGGAAGCATATTGGCATGGATAGTGGATTGGTTAACTGATAGAAGGCAGAGAGTTGGTATAAATGGGTGTTTCTCCAGTTGGCAGTCAGTGGTGAGTGGGGTGCCACAGGGGTCGATGCTGGGCCCGGAGCTGTTTACTATTCACATTGATGATTTGGAAGAGGGGACTGAGTGTAGCGTAGCAAAATTTGCTGGTGACACTAAACTGAGTGGAAAAGAAAATTGTACAGAGGATGTGGAGAGTCTGCAGAGGGATATAGATAGGTTAAGTGAGTGGGCCAGGGTCTGGCAGAGGGAATACAACATTGGTAAATGCGAGATCATCCACTTTGGAAGGATTAATAGAAGAGCAGATTATTATTTAAATGGTGAAGGATTGCAGCATGCTGTTGTGCAGAGGGACTTGGGAGTGCTTGTTTTTGAATTGCAAAAAGTTGGCTTGCAGGTACAGGTTATTAAGAAGGCAAACGGAATGTTGGCCTTCATTGCTAGAGGGATTGAATTCAAGAGTAGGGAGGTCATGCTGCAACTATACAGGGTACTGGTGAGGCCGCACCTGGAGTATTGTGTGCAGTTCTGGTCTCTATACTTGAGGAAGGATATACTGGCTTTGGAGGCAGTGCAGAGGAGGTTCACCAGGTTGATTCCAGATGAAGGGGTTAACCTATGAGGAAAGATTGAGTCGCCTGGGACTATACTCTCTGGAATTCAGAAGAATGAGAGGGGATCTTATAGAAACATACAAAATTTTGAAAGGGATGGATAAGATAGAAGTAGGAAAGTTGTTTCCATTGGGAGGTGAGACTAGAACTAGGGGACATTGCCTCAAGATTCAGGGGAGAAGATTTAGGATGGAGATGAGGAGAAACTGTTTTTCCCAGAGAGTGGTGAATCTGTGGAATTCTCTGCCCAGGGAAGCAGTTGAGGCTTCTTTACTAAATATATTTAAGATACAGTTAGATAGATTTTTACATAGTAGGGGAATTAAGGGTTATGGGGAAAAGGCAGGTAGGTGGAGCTGAGTTTACGGATGGATCAACCATGATCTTATTGAATGACGGGGCAGGCTCGATGGGCTAGATAGCCTACTTCTTATGTTCTATTTCTTATGTTCTTGTGTTCTTATGTTACAGTTAGAGAGAAAGCGCAGTGAAGGCAAACAGTAAGGTACATGGACCATAATGAGGTAGACTTTGAGGCAAGGGTCTAAAATATTGCACTGGGGAACTGTTCAGTATTCTTATAACAATGGGATAGATGCCGTCCTTGAGCCTGGTGGTGTGTGCTTTTAGGCTTTTGTATCTTCTACCTGATGGCAAGGGGGAGAAGAAAGAATCTCTGGGATGCTTCACGTCTTTGATTATGT
This sequence comes from Mobula birostris, assembly GCF_030028105.1. Classification (NCBI taxonomy): domain Eukaryota; kingdom Metazoa; phylum Chordata; class Chondrichthyes; order Myliobatiformes; family Myliobatidae; genus Mobula; species Mobula birostris. Next base: position 17,489,496 of record NC_092373.1, on the reverse strand, counting down.
TGGCTGCTTTATTGAAGCATGCCATACTCCAGTGAAATACTCCAGTGAAGAGGTTGGGCAGAGTTCCATGGAGCAGAGGTTGGATTCCATAATGAGTCCGTGACTCTGTGCAGTTTCTTGAAGTCATGGGCAGAGCCATTGCCATTCCAAGCCTATCAAAGTTCAAAGTATATTTATTATCAATATACCATATACTACACAACCTTGGTTTTCATGCAGGCACCCAGAGGAAAACAAAGAAATACGATAGAATCCACCAAAAACCAAAGACAGACCAACATCCAATTTGCAAAGGAGAGCAAATTGTGCAAAAATAATAAAAAAAGGTAAACAAATAACATTGAGAACACAAGCTGCAGAGTCCCCAAAAGTGACTCCACTGTCTATTCTATGCTGAGGTGAGGAGATCTGGTCTAGGAGCCCAATTGGATTGAATTGACTTTATTACATGAGGAGTAATAATCTTTATGTTATGTCTTCGTCTAAGTGACCAATGCGCAATTTATAGTAATTTATAACAAATAGTATGTACAACAGGACAGTCAATATAACACAGAAATACAATTGTATCAGCAAGAGTTAATCTGTCTGATGGCCTGGTGGAAGAAGCTGTCCCGGAGCCTGTTGGTCCTGGCTTTTATGCTGAGGTATCATTTCCTGGATGGTAGCAGCTGGAACAGTTTGTGGTTGGGGTGACTCGGGTCCCCAATGATTCTTCCAGCCCTTTTTACACACCTGTCTTTGTAAATGTCCTGAATAGTGGGAAGTTGACATCTACAGATGCGCTGGGCTGTCCGCACCATTCTCTGTAGAATTTTGCGATTAAGAGAGGTACAGTTCCCATACCAGGCAGTAATGCAGCCAGTCAAGATGCTCTCAATCGTGCCCCTGTAGAAAGTTCTTAGGATTTGGGGACTCATGCCAAACTTCATCAACCGTTTGAGGTGAAAGAGGTTCTGTTGTGCCTTTTTCACCACACAGCCGTTATGTACAGACCATGTGAGATATTCGGTGATGTGTATGCTGAGGAACTTAAAACTGTTCACCATCTCAACACCAGATGCATTGATGTCAATAGGGGTTAGCCTGTCTCCATTTCTCCTGTAGTCCACAACCAGCTCCTTTGGTTTTGTGACAGCGAGGGAGAGGTTGTTTTCTTGACACCACTGTGTCAGGGTGATGACTTCCTCTCTGTAGGCTGCCTCATTATTATTTGAGATTAGGCCAACTGGTGTAGTATTGTCAGTGAATTTAATTAGCAGATTGAGCTGTGGGTGGCGGCACAGTCATAGGTGTACAGGAAGTAAAGGAGGGGGTTTAGGACACAGCACTGAGTGGCACCTGTATTGAGGGTCAGAGGGGCAGAAGTGATAGTTTATAGGGCAAGAACTATTCCTGAACCTGATGGTGTGGGACCCAAACACAAACGAGAGAAAATCTGCAAATGCTGGAAATCCAAGCAACACAAACACAATGGGGAGGAACTCAGCAGGCCAGGCAGCATCTATAGAAAAGAGTAAACCATTGATGTCTTGGTCTGAGACCCTACCTAACACCTGGTGAAGGGTCTAGGCCCGAACCGTCGACTGTTTACGCTTTTCCATAGATGCTGCCTGGCCTGCTGAGTTCCTTCAGCATTCTGGGTGTGGGAGACAAGGTGTTTGCACCTTTTGCCTGATGATAGTAGCAAGAAGAGAAGGAGACCCAGGCAGACAGAGGCTCAGGGTGAGGATTGTGGCTGGCACGGAGTAGTGGGGCTGATCACTGATTCATTTTTGGCTCTTGGACCACAATGCTTTAATCTGGCTTGAAATCCATCCTTATGCTACCCTTCCAATGATGGCCAACCTTCGTCCGTGTCAAGCTGGTGCGCCTGCATTCTGGAGAATTAAGTTCACCTCACCAAATCCTTCAGAAGATCAAGAAATTGTTAGTTCATTTAGATGGTTCAAAGGTACCTTTCTTAAAGGGAAATATTACTTCTTTCACATCGTTAAGCAAACACTGTTAATTACATTGAAACAGCATGATACCAAAGCAGGAAAGAAAGACTTGCATGTACATAACGAAAATCACATCCCTTTCAGAACAACCAAAAGCACTTTACAGCCATAGAAGAGCTTTGGAGGTTTCGTCACTGTTGTAATGTAGGACGTGTGGGAACCAATATCTGCACAGCAAGATCCAGCAGATCTTGAAATAATGAAGTGATAGAGCAGACTCGATGGGCTAAATGGTCTAATTCTGCTCCCATGTCTTATGATCTTATGGTTAAGTTTCTCCAACTCCTGAATTCTTGCTCTGTTTGAGACAGATTCACAACAGTTAAATCAGAGTGATACAAGTTTCTGAAACGGAATAAAGGAAAATCACACTGGAACATTGGCAGATGAAACACCTTTTGCCACATGAAGATGGAACTGCTTTCTCCTCCAGATGTAAAAAGATCGAAGTGTTCTTCTTATGTATCTGATAAAGCTTCCCAGACTAAAGGAAAATGCCTTGGTAATTTAGCAAAAAGATCAGATCTGGAGAGGCTATTTGAGGTGCTCATTCAGGTTATTGCACAATGTTTTGCAACCATGAAGTACACATATTGTGTGAGAGCAATGGTAGATTGGGATTGCGTGAGCCAATTTTGGCACAGCAAGATCCCATAAACAACAATGTGAGTCCTGGACGCCTGAAACGTCGACCATTTATACCCCCTCCATAGATGCTGCCTGACTTACACTGGTCCTCTGTGTGTGTGTGTGTGTGTGTGTGTGTGTGTGTGTGTGTGTGTGTGTTAGTTAGACCATTTAGTGTGTGTGTAGGAGTATTTGCTCACAGGGTGTGTGTGAAGCGTCTAGTGCAGTAGTGTAGTATTGCTTGTAGTTAGTGCATGCTGCATGCTGTATGCCGCATAGTGCTCTCTGCCTGCTACTGTGCTTACAGCTATTGCCACTGGCTAGCCTTCTTAATAGAGGGTGAAAAGAGGAGCCGAGTGTGTAAGCCTCCTCCTGCCAGTACAGAGCCCCTCCATCACCAAGACTCCTGCAGTGCCACCTCAGGGCCACACACGGAAACTGGGTATCTTACAGTCCCAGGCTAAACTACAGGGGATCTTGGAGCAGCAGTGGGCCCCAGAGACGTGGCGTGCAGGCCCACCACTGTGTGGACATGCCCTGGCGCTCATCGACCACTGTCCCAGCAATGGGCAAATAGCCCCACTGCCTTGTGGTAAGTCTGTTGAGACAAGGTTAAGGGAGCACACTCTGACAGAAAAGCAATGGGCTGCCAGCGCACAATAGGTGAGCCTTAACAGACCAAGGACCCGGCAACCTCCTGCACCCAAGATGTGGGACGGGTTGTCCTGGGATCACCCTTGCCACCGGAATTGACCTAATCATGGTGAAGATAGTGCTACTGGGGATGGCGCGCCCCCGTGGCACTTTAAAATCTTCCTTGCGCAGGTCTCCACCTCTGACCACAGTGAACAATACCTGGACCTTACATATGGTCGAAGTCTGATGGCGATGGGGCGTCTGGCAACGGGAGCAGATACAAATGTACTGGGAACTCCTAGTCAGAACCCTGAACGGCAGTGGTACAGGGTATTTGGTCGCTAGCAGCTGGGACAGAGTGGCAGCTGTTTCCGGCAGAGCCCTGTGCGACTGAGCAGCCCTATTTAGGGACCGCACTGCTCACCCCAATTGGGGAAAGCCTAGAAAAGGTGGCCTAAAAATTGTCCATTTAATCACTCATCTGGATAGATTACTGCGCCTCTTGGGTTATTCCACTACTGCAGTCGAAATAAGAAACAATACAACCTAAAACTGGCAACGTGGAATGTAAGGACTCTCCTGGACTCGTATGGCATCTCTGACAGACCTCACCGGAGAACAGCCTTGATCGATGCTGAGCTGAGGCGCTACAACATCGACATTGCTGCCCTGAGTGAGACCAGGCTCCTGGATGAAGGCTCTTTAACAGAGGAAGGGATGGGTTACACCTTCTTCTGGAAAGGTTTTCCCCCAGGTGGACAACATCTCCACGGAGTAGGATTGGCCATCAAGAACACCTTTCTACCAAGTCTTACAGAAACATCTGTTGGCATTAGTGAAAGACTAATGACCCTTCGTATCCCCCAGCAAAGAAACGTTATGCCACGCTTCTCAGTGCCTATGCACCAACTTTGCCATCTGAGAATGAGGCCAAGGAATGCTTTTATCAGACATTGGATGAAGCTCTTTGCCGGATCCCTAAGAATGTTTAGATCCTTTTGCTTGGGAACTTCAACGCTAGGGTGGGGCAGAACAACAGGATATGGAGTGGAGTGCTAGATAGGCATGGTATTGGCAAGGTGAATGCAAATGGCTTGAGGCTACTTACTCTTTGCTCTGAGCATAACCTTACCATAACCAACACCAGCTTCCAGCAGAAGGCAAAATGTAAGACCTCGTGGATGCACCCTCGCGCTAAACATTGGCACATGATCGACTTCATCATTGTGAGATGTAGTGACATCAAGAATGTTCTCATCACCCGTGCCAAGAGAGGCACAGAGTGCTGGACTGACCACTATATGATTGTGGCCAAGCTCCATATGAAAGTGCATCCCTCCTTGCGGCTGCAAAAACCCAATAAAAAACGGCTAAATTGCAACCGCCTGAGAAACACAGAAGCAAGAAGTGAGTTTCGACGCCTCCTAGCTGAGAAACTAAGGGAGCTGGAACCTTGCTTGAGCTCAGAAAATACCATGGAGCAACAGTGGACCTATATCAGCTCTGCGCTCTATGATGCACCAGCCTAATCCATCAGCCGTAAGAGAAGGAACCACCAAGACTGGTTTGACGATAACTCAGACACCATCCACAACTTGCTAAATGACATGCACAAAGCACACCGGGCAACTTTAGACAACCCTTCATCCACCAGCATCAGGCAGCATTGGCAGGCAGCTCGGAGGAAAGTGCAAAAGGCAATACGGGCCATACAAAGTGAGTGGTGGACTGAAAAGGCACATGAAATCCAGTCCTTTGCCGATAATAATGACATGCATAGTTTTTACAATGTTGTCAAAACCATCTACGGCCCAATAAATCTATGCGTTACTCCCCTGAAAACAGCAGATGGTCTCACACTTCTGAAGAATCAGAATTCCATTCTGCTGAGGTGGGCTGAGCATTTTACCACCCTGTTTAATCAGGACTCTGACGCAAACCCCACCATCCTGGACGAACTGCCTGAGCTTCCTCCTATCCACAACCTCAGTCTACCACCAACCTTCCAGGAGGTTCTATCAGCTATCTATTCCCTTAAGAACAACAAGTCCCCTGGTACTGACAATATCCCTGCTGAGTTACTGAAGAACGGAGGGTACATGTGTATGCGCACCCTCTACCAGTACATCACCAAGGCCTGGACTGATGAGAACATCCCACAGCAATGGAGAAATGCAAACATCGTTGTCATTTATAAGAACGAGGGTGACAAGGCCATCTGCAGCAATAGTAGGGGCATATCACTCCTTTCTGTTGCTGGAAAGGTCTTGGCTAAGGTGATGCTTCAGAGACTCATCAGCAACATCACCGAGTCAATACTGCTTGAATCGCAGCGTGGATTTAGGAAGAACAGGAACACGATTGACATGATCTTCACAGCCCAGCAGCTTCAGGAAAAGTTCTGGGAGCAACATTAGGACCTGTTTATGGCCTTTGTCGGCCTCTCCAAAGCACTCGACACTGTGCAAAGAGAGCTCTTATGGGATGTCCTCCTCAGGTTTGGCTGTCCCAATAAATTTGTTAACATCCTCCGCCAGTTCCACGATGGGACGACTGCTCAGGTGACCAAAGGAGGACAAGAGTCCAAGCCCAGGGGTGAGGTAAGTGTGTATGCTAGCACAGGTACTCTTTAACACCTTCCTCTTGTGTGTTACCAAGCTTCTCCACAATGAGATTGAAGACAGCAGCCGTGTGGCAGTGGACGTCAGTTTAGATGGCAACCTCTTTGACATCAGGAGGCTCCACACAACCACCAATCTACATAGAGAGCGGGTCCTGGAGCTGCAGTATGCAGACGACTGTGCTCTTGTGGCCCATACTCCGAAGGATCTTCAAACTGTCCTTGCTGTGGCGGTGAAAGCGTACAGCAGGATGGGGCTGACTGTTAATACCACCAAGGCAGAAGTGGTTTGCCAATGGAATACCAGTGTCCCACCCACTCTACCTGTCTTCACTGTTGGTGATGAAAAGCTGTCAGTAGTGCCATCTTTCAAATATCTGGGGAGCATTCTCTCTGAGGATAGCGCATTGACAACAACATCCAGAGCCGCATTAAACAGGCATCAGCTGCCTTTGGGAGACTTTGTCATTCAGTCTTTCAGAACAGGAGCCTTCGTCCCTCCACAAAGGTCGCCATATACCAAGTGGTCTGTGTCACCACCCTCCTTTATAGCTGTGAAGCTTGGGTAACCTACAGCCGTCACATCAAGTCCTTGGAGCGCTTCCACATAAGCTGCCCCCAGCGCATCCTGGGAATTACCTGGCGTGAGCGGGTGCCTCACACTGAAATACTTGTAAAGACCAACTGCAGGAGTATTGAGACCATGATCACCCAGCAACAGCTGCAGTGGCTGGGGCACGTGATAAGGATGCCCCCATGTCGGCTACCCCGCAGAGTGTTATACGGCCAGCTACAACATGGTCGACACTCAGCTGGAGGGCTGAAGAAGCGCTATAAGGATCAGATGAACAATGCTTTAAGGAAGTGCAAGATCAGACCCGAGGACCTGGAGGATGTTGCTGCTGACCGTACCACTTGGCGACAGCTGTGTAGGGACGGGGTTTGTATTCTGGAGATGGAACGAACAACCAGAAGACAGCGGAAGAGAGCCAGGAGAAATGCAGCCATGGTTGCCACCACTACCACTGCTACCACATACATATGTCCCACCTGCAATAGAGCTTGTGGGTCCAGGATAGGACTGTATAGTCATCAAAGATCTCACCGTTAAAGGAATGGACGTCGTCATCGGATTTCGATGGACAACCAAAGAGAGAGAGAGAGAAGAGAGAGTGTTGTGATCATTTGTTTTGATGGTGTTGATTCAACAACAAGTGGTCTTTTCTTTAAGGCAGGGGTTCTGAACTTTTTTAGGCCATGGACTCCTACCATTAACCGAGAGGTCTGTGGATCCCAGGTTGGGAACCCCTGCTCTGAGATGAAGCAAAAAGCCACTCTGCACTTACCAGTCCGTACTATACAAGATGTTGGCCTGCATTTCTGGAGATCGATCTTTCTTTGTTATATCAATCTGCTGCTTTAAAAGAGACCTGAGGGGCAACTTCTTCACACAGAGGATGTTGAGTATATACATGAGCTGCCAGTGAGAGTGTCTCAGGCAGGTACGAAGCAACATTCAAATGATATTTGGATAAGAACTTGGATAGGAGGGATGAGACAAATGCAGACAAATTGGATGAACTTGGTGGGCACTGTGGTTGGCATTAAATACAAGCAGGCTTCTTCCATTGCGGTTGGGTGAGACAAGAACTAGAGGTCATGGGTTAAGGGTGAAAGGTGAAATGGTTAAGGGGAACATGAGGGGGGAGCTTCTTCACTCAGGGGGTGACGTGAGTGTGGAATGAGCTGCCACTGGAAGTGACCGATGCAAGTTCAATACCAACATTTAAGAGAAATCTGGATAAGGAGGGGTAGGGAGGGCTGTGCTCCAAGTGCAGGTTGATGGGACTAGGCAGATTAACAGTTTGCCATGGACTAGACGGGTCAAAGAGCCTGTTTCTCTGCTGTGATGTTCAATGACTCTATGACTTTATGGATTAGATGGGCTGATGGACTCTTCCTGCACTGCAATATTCTATGACTCTATGGACTAGATGGGCTGAAGAGCCTGAAGCTTCAATGTAGTGTTCAATGACTTTATGATCGTATGGACTAGATAGGATGAAGAGCCTGTTTCGTGCTGTAGTGTTCAATGACTTGGGGTGTATGGGGTGTCAGGGAGGGGTAGCACCTCTGGTGGGGGAACACATTGCATCCTTTTTAAGGTGGTTAGTCCACCTTTGGTCCCCACCTGGCACTCAGCTCTCACCTGTGGCTCCCCGTAGCTGTTTGCATGCAACAGTGGCCACACCCCGGGCAACGGCTTCGACAAGCCAGCTAAACCAGGTGAGGGTAGCCGACGGGTCTCAAACCCTCGGTGAGATAGAGAGTTGTCTATCCCAGCATGTGAAGACAGACTCCGGCGGATTGAGCGGACGAGACCAATGGAAGGTCCAAAAGTCAAGAAAGGTGATCTCTGCAAGCGTCGTGGAACGTGTAGAGCAGGACAAGACACAGAAGACGTCCTGCTCATCCACTGCGCCTAGTCCCAACTCCAGCCGTCTGGACTCTTGTCTTCCCACTGGATCCAGATGGGAATTGGGAAGAGAGAGTGAGGCTGACGCTACGCAACTCTCCCGCACTTAAATCCAAATCAAGCTCTAGTCCCGACACCATCATATAGCCGGCTGGTGGTGTAGTGGCATCAGCGCTGGACTTCGAGGCGAGAGGTTCCAAGTTCGAATCCAGCCGGCTCCCTTGAACACTCTCCATCCATGCTGGGTTGAGCGTCGAGCTAGCAACTCGACCTCATAAAAAGTACTAATGGTGGCGAGGTCTTCATCGATGACGATGGATGAACCTTATCAATGAATTAATGGACCAGAGGAATGAAGGCCTTGCATCTATGTTGTAATGTTCTATGACTCTATGGACTAGATGGGCAGAAGGGCCTGTATCTATGTTGTAGTGTTCGATGACTGTGACCAGATGGGCTGAAGGGCCTATATCTTTGTTGTAGCGTTCTATGACTCTATGGACTAGATGGGCTGAAGGGCCTGTATCTATGTTGTAGTGTTCTATTACTGTGACTAGATGGACTGAAAGGCCTGCTTCCAGTCTGATTTACATTACTGACTCCCGTATTTCACTTGCTTTCAGAAATGTCGTAGCCGGCCATCAGCTCCGTGAAAAGTTAAGAGCCTTCATTTGTACCCTGTGCCTCCAGTACTACTGCCAGTCTCTTCAATTCATGGTATGCTTTTAGCATGGAACTAAAAGATTTATGACACTGAAGAAGTTGATGTGATTCTGTCAGCAGTTTTATTAAATAAATCAGGTCCTCATTGCTAACTTCTTTCCATCATCCTTTTCAACACATCTCTTTTATCTCAAAATTATGTAATGACCTCAGCTTCCTGTGGAAAATTATTCCATGCTCCAATATAAACTTCTGTGCGAAAATTTACAACAACTTTATACCCTGTTAAATTTTCTCTCAGTTACTTAGCTAACTAAAATATTTACTACCTTCTCCAAAGTCAGTGTTCCTCATTTTTCAAAGTTTTAACTTTAGATTTCATTGATTTTGCTTTAATGACAGATTGTTTCCCTCTTCACAGAAGCTGCCTGACTCCCCCCCCACCCCCGGGAACATTTCCAGTATTTTCTGTTTAGACCATAACACTTCTGGATGTAAGAGCAGAATCGGGCCATTCAGCCCATCGATTCTGCTCTGCCATTTGATCATGGCTGATTTACTTTCCTTCTTAACCCCATTCTTTTGCCTTCTCCTTGTAACCCTTGATGTCCTTATTAATCAAGAACCTATCAACCTCTGCTTCAAATACACTCAATGACTTGCCTTCCACAGCTGCCATGGCAATGAGTTCCACAGATTCATCGCATTCTGGCTAAGAGGTTCGTCATCTTCTATGATCTATGATCTAAAGGGATATTGTTCTTTTCTGAGGCTATGTTCGCTAGACCTCGATTCTCCCACTATTGGAAATATCCTCTGCATACCAGATCGATATAGGCCTTTTTTTCAATATTCACTTGGTGCAATGAGATCTCCCCTCATTCCTCTAAACTCCAGCAAGTACAGGTCCAGAGCCATCAAATGCTCCTCATACATTAACCTAATTTGGCCAAGTCCTTCTGAAAAACTCCCTGTTTCCTCAACACTGCCTGACTCTCCCAGGCTCAAAACATTGACTGTTTGTACCTCTCCTTAGTTACTGCCTAGCATGCTGAGCTCCCCCGGTATTTTGTGTGTGTGTGTGTGTGTTACTCTGGATTTTCAGCATCTGTAGAATCTCTTGTGTTCATGATGTGCTACCTTTGTACTATCCGCAACCTTGGCCACAAAGCAAAAATGCAAACCTTGCTTCCATTCAACTCGGCCTATTTTTGCATGCTTGGCAAAGCCCTGAAGATGCATTCGGCCAAGTAGTCTTTAAAGTTCAGGCTAGATTCAGTTGACAAAGACCATTTGATCTCACCCCTTCCACTTAATAACTTCCCGTTACAACTGTTGATATCACCTGAAGATCATTGGTGAACAAAACTCATCATGGTGCTGTTCTTGCAAGATTCCCATCCCAGGTACCATGGACACAAGTGTGAATAAGAGTTGATGTGAGGAAGGACAGAAGGAAAGGAAGAGCAAGGAAAAGAAAATTTGGTTCAGAATCAGAATTGGAAGCAGGTTTAATACCACTGACATGCAGTATGTCATCAAAGTGTGAGGGTAGTGTTGGGGGGGGGTGGTGAGAACATTAGGGAGAAAAGATTTATTCGATTAGCTTGTGAATAATGGAAAGGCTTGGAAAATGGATCATAATAATCGTGTAAGCCTACATTTTATGTATTTTTGATTCTAAAATAATGTGAGCTGAATTAGCTTGAAAGGAACACTCAAATGGGAACATATGTGACTCACGAGTCAAAAACAAAAGCACAGGAAATGAGATAAAGTTGACATAGCAGCAGCATGATCCCTATATGGGTGACAAGATGTCCTTAATTAACACAAGAGAAAGCTGTTACTTTCCTGTCTTCTCCACATCTCTCCTAACCACATAGCATATCAGTGACGCATATGCAGAAAAATGTGAGATATATTAGGGTAGAAATGTAAGATGTATTTATATGCAAATACTTAATTTGAACATAGAGCATAGAGCTGCAAAGCTCAATATAGGCCCTTTGGCTCATGATTCTGTGCCGACATTTTAACCTAATCAACCATAAGGGTGAAAGGTGAAAAGATTAAGGGGAACATGTGGGGAAACATCTTCACTCAGAGGGTTATGAAAGTGTGGAATGAGCTGCCAACACAAGTGGTGCTTGCTAGCTTGATTTCAGTGTTTGAGAAGTTGGGATAGGTACATGGATAGTGGGGGCATGCAAGGCTATGGTCCCAGTGTAGGTCAATGGGAATAAACAACTTAAATGGTTCAGTATGGATTAGATGGGCTAAAGAGCCTCTTTCTGTGCTGTACTTTTCTATGACTCCATATAGCCCTTAATTTTTCTTTCATCCATGTGTCTATCTAAGAGTTTCGTAAATGCCCCGAATGTATCTGCCTCTAATACCGCAATTTGCCAGTGTGTCCCATACATCTCTGTGAAAAAAAACTTTTCCTCCAATCACCATAGATATTGCTGCTCTGGGTAAATAGTGCTGGCTGTCCACTCTATCCTCATATTCATTATGTGCCGTGTCATATGATGCGGGCGATCATGGTCTTGACAATGAGTGTTCCTGGCAAATTTTTCTACAGAAGTGGTTTGCCATTGCCTTCTTCTGAGCAGTGTCTTAACAAGATGGGTGACCCCAGTCATTATCAATACTCTTCAGAGATTGTCTGCCTGGTGTCAGTGGTCGCATAAGCAGGACTTGTGATACGCACCAGCCGTCATACGACCATCCACCACCTGCTCCCGTGCCTTTATGTGACCCTGATGGAGGCTAAATAGATGCCCAAGGGTGACCTGCGGGCTAGCGGAGGGAAGGAATGCCTTACACCTCCTTTGGTAAAGGTATATTTCCACCGCTCCACCCAACCATTCTATCACTCTCATAATCTTACACATTTCTCTCAAGTTACTTCCTCCACTTCCACTCTCCTCCTCTATCTTCCCTCTCCTCGTATTTTTTGTCACCTTCTCAAAGATTTCAAAGGTCTCAAAGGTACATTTAATGTCAGAGAAATGTATACCATATACATCCTGAAATGCTTTTTCTTTGCAACCATCCACAAAAAAGAGAGGAGTGCCCCAAAGAATGAACGACAGTTAGATGATAGAACCCCAAAGCCCCCCCAGCTCCCCCCTCCCACGTGTAAGCAGCAGCAAAGCAACGATACCCCCTCCCCACCAGTAAAAAACATTAGCGACCCCCCCCCCCACCGGGCACTCAAGCATGTAGCAAAGCATCAATAAAAACACAGACTTGCAGTACCCAAAGACTGCTCGGTCACCCAGTAATTCAATATACCACAGGCTTTCTCTCTCCTTAATAAGGGAAAAAGAGATGTCTCCATTTCACAGCGAGAAGGGAGACATAACAAACAATTTGTGGATTTACGATGTTAAAAGTCCATTGCATTGCTTTTTCCGAGCTCTGTGCCCAAAGAATTCGGGTCTCTGGGCACACAGCCAGAGATCTTCCATCTCCCACGACACACCGATTCCCTGCAGAGGCACCGATCTTGAGCCCGCCCACCTCCAGAGCCACGGAATCCCGGAACTTGGAAGGTGAGCTAATCTTCTAGGTGTGTCCTAGATATATTGAATAATGGCCAGTCATGAGACTCTGAGAGCGGGTCCTATTCCCACAAAGAACCGTAGTCAATGTGTCACTCCAGGTGAGGGTCTTCAACAGAACCCTGAAAGGGAAAAATAGAGATATTAAAGATTGAAATAGAGCTGTTTCCGATGACGCAAGCAAAGGAGTCGCCGTCAGACACCATTATCTCCTTAGCTCACGATATTTCCTACAGGTAGATCTGCTAATTTGCAAACCTCTCTCAGCCAGCACCACTTGTGTCAAGTCTCCACCCAAGCACAGGCATTCTCCACTCCCACTTCACCTCTCTCAATTCACCCCAATTCACTTCACTCTCCCAGTTCACTCTCAGTTCACCCTAATTCACTTCACCTCTCCCAGTTCACTCGCAGTTCACCCTAATTCACTTCACCTCTCCCACTTCACCTGTCTCGATTCACCCTAATTCACTTCACCTCTCCCAGTTCACTCACAGTTCACCCTAATTCACTTCACCTCTCCCACTTCACCTGTCTCAATTCACCCTAATTCACTTCACCTCTCCCACTTCACCTGTCTCAATTCACCCTAATTCACTTCACCTCTCCCACTTCACTCACAGTTCACCCTAATTCACTTCACCTCTCCCACTTCACCTGTCTCAATTCACCCTAATTCACTTCACCTCTCCCAGTTCACTCTCAGTTCACCCTAATTCACTTCACCTCTCTCAGTCAGCACCACTAGTGTCAAGTCCCAATTCAATCACAGGCATTCTCCGCTCCCACCCCACACCTTCCGGCAATTTACAACATTAAATGTTATCTAATCCAGGATTTGTGATGTTTACCAGCTGCTCATACAACCATCCACCACCTGCTGCCAAGTCTTCGTGATCCTGATCAGGGGGTGGAGAGGGGGCTAAGCAGGTGCTACACGTTGCTGAAGGGTGACCTGCAGGCTAGCAGAGGGAAGGAGTGTCTTACACCTCCTTTGGTAGAGACGTATCTCAACCTTGCCCCCATTATATTTCAATGGCTTTTCAGATAAGCTGATGAAATTTAAGGCAAGGAGGGACAGAATGTGATGCATTTGTTTCTAGCCAAAGGCTCCTCCACTACTATTGTTGAAACATGTCATTTGCATAAAACAGACAACAAGATAGATTAAAGTTAAGAGTAACACTCTGGTGCTGGTCCTTCAACACCAGCTCACCACATTCTACAGGGGTTGTATTGAGAGCACCCTGAGCAGCTGCATCGCTGCCTGGTTCGGAAGTTGCACCATCTCAGATCGCAAGACCCTGCTGCGGATAGTGAGGTCAGCTGAGAAGATCATCAGGGTCTCTCTTCCCGCTATTGCAGACATTTACACCACATGCTGCAACCATAAAGCAAACAGCATTATGAAGGACCCCACACACCCCTCATACAAACTCTTCTCCCTCCTGCCATCTGGCAAAAGGCACCGAAGCACTCGGACTGTCACGACCAGACTATGTAACAGTTTCTTCCCCCAAGCCATCAGACTCCTCAATACCCAGAGTCTGGACTGACACCAACCTACTGCCCTCTACTGTGCCTATTGTCTTGTTTATTATTTATTGTAATGCCTGCACTGTTTTGTGCACTTTATGCAGTCCTGGGCAGGTCTGTAGTCTAGTGTAGTTTTGTGTTGTTTTACGTAGTTCAGTGTAGTTTTTGTATTGTTTCATGTAGCACCACGGTCCTGAAGAACGTTGTCTCGTTTTTACTGTGCACTGTACCAGCAGCTATGGTCGAAATGACATTAAAAAGTGACTTGACTTGACTTGACAAAATGCTGAAGGAACTCAACGGGTCAGGCAGCATCCATGGAAAGGAATAAGCAGTCGATATTTCGGCTGAGACCCTTCACCAGGACTGACAGGTCGACTATTTATTTTTTTCCACATATACTGCCTCGCCTGCTAAGTTCCTTCAGCATTGTGCGTGAGTGTGTGTTACTCTGGTTTTCCAGCATCTACAGAATTTCTTCTGTTTAAGATTAGAGATAAACCCGTGTTAAAGGATTGAAACATGTGCCCCTCATTAAAACTGCGTGGCACAGAATTTAAAATATGATCAAAAATGAAGTAAGAAGTCGGTTGAAGTCTCCATTTGGAAAGGTGATGATGGATTGGAAAGATGAGGGTAGAATACACAGAACTTTCATTCACTGGAAATAATTATTGACCGGCAGAGCTGATGATTTGAATAACAATAAGTGTGAAAAGTGAAATATTTAAGAGGAACCTGAGGGGGATCTTTTTCAGAGGGGTGCAAGTGTGGAACGGACTGCCAGTGGAAGTCGGTTCGATTGCAACATTTTTAGGCTACGTCTACACTACGCCGGATAATTTTGAAAACGCCGGTTTCGAGTAAAAACAATGGGTCTCCACACTAAGCGTTTTTCAAAATACCTCTGTCCACATTAGACGGATATTTGGGCGAATCTCCTCCTACTGGGCATGCGCAGGACACACAGAAAACAAGCGAAGAGGAAACGATATACTTGGTGCGCATTTGTCCAGTTACAGAGTAGAAAAACTTAAAAGGAATTGCTCTTGGCTCTTGCGCAGGAGGACTTAAAACTTAAAAAAAACAAATACTGGAGCGTATAGAGGCAACCGACAGGGAGTTCACGGACAGTATGACCCGCTGACGACGAACATTGAAAAACTAACTAACTCTGTTGCATTAATAAAGCACCTTGTTAAATGTATAAAGCATGTCTGCATCAGTGTTATCTTGTATTTCCATACAATGTTACATTAGGCTGTTACACATCTACTGTCAGAGAAGTACTTGCATAAATAGGTAAAGCACCTTCATACAAGCAAGGACAGAAAACAGGGCAAAGTGAGTATACTTATTTATTCAGTAAGCTATGGGTCAAAGTATTTGGTGAGTACATTTCTAACTCTTCTGGCTTCAGTCTCGTTGCCGTCCGTTCTGAAATTGTTAGGTTCTACGAAGCGCAGAATCAAATATTGCTGTGATGATTGTACGCTCTAGTATCAGTTCTTTGGCGACAATAAAGTAGTTATGATAATAATAAGTATAATAAGAAGAAAACAATGAAGTGCAGCGCTGTCGCCATCTGTTCCGGCACGTCATGACAGCGGTTTTAAAAAGCTCCGGTTACCCCGTCCACACTGCAACGGATATTAGGTGTTTTCAGATTTATTCACTCTGGAGACCATTTCTGAAATTCTCCGTTTTCGGGGGCTGTAAACACCGTTTCAGTGTGGATGGAAGGTCAAAACGAAGAGAAAAAGCTTCGTTTTCAAAGTTATCCGGCGTAGTGTGAACATAGCCTTAGAGACGTTAAATAGATACATGGATGGGAGGAGTGTAGAGTGAGTCGACGGGACTAGGCTGAATAACAGTTCAACATTGATTAGATGAAGCAAAAAGCCTGTTTTTTCTGCTCTAGAGCCCCAAAAGACCATAAGACATAAGACCAGAAACAGGCCATTCAGCCCATCGAATGTGCACAGTCATAGCCGATTTATTATCACTCCCAATCCCATTCTCCTGCCAGCTCCCCGTAAACTTTGACACATTTACTAATCAACAACCTGTCAACCTCTGCTTTAAATACAACCACTGACACTTTGCACCTCTGATTTTTGAATTTTCTTTCTGTTTAAAAAATAGTCTATTCCTTTATTTCTTCTACCAAAGTGCATGCCACACACTTCCCTACATTATATTCTATCTACGGCTTTTTTGCCCATTCTCCAAATCTGTCTAAGACCTTCTGCACACCTCCTGCTTCCCCAACACTATCTGCTTCTTCACCTATCTTTATATCATTCACAAACTTGGCCACAAAGGCATCAATTCTGTCATCCAAATTACTGACATATAACATGAAAAGAAACGGTCCCAACACCGACTCCTGCAGAGCACCACTAGACATCAACGGCAAGCCAGAGAGGGCACCCTTTATTCCCACTTTGCCTCCTGCCAGTCAGCTAATCTTCAAAGTTCAAAGTTTAAAGTACATTTATTATCAAATTATGTATGCATTATACAACCAAGATATTATTCTCCAAACAGGCAGCCATGAAACAAAAAAACCCCAAAGAACCCATATAAAAAAGGCCTTCAAACACCCAATGTGCAGAGAGAAAAAACGCATAATGCACACAATAACTGCTAGCAAGTAGGGTAGTGAACTGAAGTCTGCAAAGAGAGTATTGTAGCTGAACATAGTTCAATGCAGAGCAGAGTCACAGAGCAACAATCTGAATCGGCCTGTCCCTCGCCTCAGGTCCCAACACCCTGACCTTTTCACACTAGCCTAAATCAGCAACCAAACATCAGAGCCTTGAAACGTTCTGAGGCCAGGACCCCACTGCCTCGATTCAGCCTGTACCAGTTCGGCCCTACACTGAAATCGCCGTCCTGTCGAATCAGTATGCTCTGGTGCCTGGACCTCGCTGCCTTGACTCAGCCTGAAACCAACCTTTCCGATTTGGCACGGCGCTTAAGTCTTCATCCAAACATTGAGTTCAGTCGAATCGGTATACTCTGGTGCCTGGATCTCACCGCCTCGATCCAGTTTAAAACGCTTGAAAATTGGGCCTTCCTCACCTTGCCTTTGTTCTGTTACATCAAGTTGCCTTCAAGTCCAAAGGGAAATTACAGACTATTACTTGTGATGATCATTTGCTAGGTAAAGTGTGAATTTGCCAGTGACACTGGAGGTCTTCCTGCCTTCCCGCATCTGACAGAGAAGCATTCCGCTATCCTGCCTTGCATCGGCACTGCTCTAATTGTGCAATAAGTAGCAAAGAAAAAAATCTACCTACAGGCTTCACCTCTCCTCGCCAAAGCCTCTATGAACCAAAGCCTGAACTCCCCACTCGAACAATACCTGCTCTCACAATAGTCGGTCTGCTAAAACCTAACATTTTTACTGGCCCTTCAAAGTGCCTAATCTCCTGGGGAACTGTGGCACTCAGAATGTTCCAACTGACCCTGTTTGCTTCCTTTGAACTTGCTCTTTACTGCGACGCAATCCAATGTCTCCTTAGGTACTGTGGCGGACAGAACTACTTTATGATTCAATATCAATTATTACTGTAAAGTGCCTTCAAAATAGCAATTGGAATAGAAGGAACTACATGTTAACTTTAAAAGAAACTGGTATTGACTGATCTAAGGGGATACAAAGGTATCCATGACAATAACCCAAAGGGAATCAGGGATGTTTTCCCTGAATGGCATTGTAATTAGTGTTCCTGCTTCACATTTCTCATTGTCAGGATTTGATCCTGATCTTGGTTGCTGTCTGTGTGGAGTCTGCATTTTCTCCCTATTGCTGGCTAGGTTTTCCTGACTGCTCCTGCCTTCATGTACACTCAGTGTCCACTTTAGTAGGTGTTGTAGCGTGGATGAAATCACTGGAGAGACAGAGTCGCTGGTAGATACAAAGCAGCTTCTTTATTCGACACAACAAGGTACAGCAGGCATCTATGTACCGAGACGTTTTCCGCAGAAAGGTCTGCTAGCTCAATGTGGACTCGATATTTATATGCTAAACACAAAGGCAATCACTACTTAAAAAGTTATAGACAATGCTTCCTCTTGAAGCTACACACAGAATATCACATCATTCTTTCCTTCCGACGCCAACATATCTGAGTTGGTATCCACAGCCTTTAGGAATGTAAGTTAAGTCTACGATACATTTATTTGGCATTTCCTGTGCTATCATAGAAGACAATTAATATTTATAATGTCTAGATAATACTGCCTTTGAAACTACAGCGTAAGGTCAAAACTACGGTGCTAGAAGCATCTCGTATTCATACCTTTTTAGGAAGCGCATTGTCAAATAGAAGTCTGGTGGCCAAAGTCATTAAAGGTAAACAAATCATCTACCCAAAAAAATTCACTCTACCAGTAGGTACACCTGCTCGTTAATGCAAAGATCTAATCAGCCAATCATGTGGCAGCAGCCCAATGTATATGAGCATGCTGACATGGTCAAGAGCTTCAGGTTTTGTTCAGACCAAACGTCAGAATGGGGATGAAATGTGCTCTGAGTGACATTGAGTGTGGTTAATGATTGGTGGTGCCAGACAGGGTGGCTTGAGTATCTCAGAAACTGCTGATCTCCTGGGATTTTCATGCACGACAGCCTCTAGAATGGTGTGAAAAACAAACAAAAAAAATCCATTGACTGGCAGTTCTGTGGGTAAAAACATCTTGTTAATGAGAGAGGTCAGAAGAGAATGGCCAGACTGGTTCAAGCTGACAGGAAGGTGATGCCTTACAACAGTGGTTTGCAGAAGAGCATCTCTGAAGGAACAACATGTCTAACATTGAAATGGATGGGCTACAACAGCAGAAGACCACAAACATATACTCATTGGCCACTTTGTTAGGTACCTCATGTACCTGCTCTAGCTAATAAAGTGGCCTCTGAGTGTAAGCACACTGAGGTGGTACGAAGGGGAAATCAATGCAGGATGCAGAATATGGTGTTACAGTTACAGTGACACAGAAAATGCAGTACAGGCAGAAACATAGGGTGGAAGGGTCTTAATAAGATAGATTGAGAGATTGAGTTATTTTTGATGTACAAGAGGTCCATTCAAAAGTCTAATAACAGTGGGACGGAAACTGTCCTTGTGCCCTAGTGCTACGCATTTTCAAGCTTTTGTATTTTCTGCCTGAAGTGAAGTGTGAGGGAGAAGGGAGAATGTCGTGGGTAGGTGGGGTCTTTGATAACGTTGGCTGCTTTCTTGAGGCAGCAGGAAGTGCAGACAGAGTCCATGTAGGGGAAGTTGTCTTTTGTGCTGGGCTGAGCCGTGTCCACAGCTCTCTGCAATTCCTTGTGGTCTCTGGCAGAGCAGTTGCCAGTTTTCAGACTCCTATATCTCATGTCTGATGGCAGCATCGGGAAGAAGGCATAACTCCCCCTTCACTCTGAGTGGTAGTTGACCAAGTTTCCCGAGAGTCAGTGTGGATGTTGCATTTTTTTCAATGCTTACTCTATTCATTACGTATACCAAATACTCCTTTATATTTTTGTCATGTGACTTCTTATTGGTAGCATTTGCTTGTATTCCTTTGTGGTAATCTCAGCTATTGGCAATAGTATACATAATCTGAATTGGAATGGATAATGGAAGAGGTGATCAACTCCTGTTCTAACAGTATTAGCTGAATTATGCTATTTGCAAACGTTAGTGGAATATTTTTATATGAAATTTCCTTTCTGCGAGTTATAAGTTGCTGAAGGAGAAATAACAGCAAAATACTAAGATAGCATAGAGACTATGTTAAAATTATACTTTATATTGGGGTGCAATGGTAGCATACCAGTTAGATTGATGTTACTGCAGTTTGGAGCATCAGAGTTCAGAGTTCTCCGTAAGGAGTTTCTATGTCCTCCTCGTGAATGCATGGGTTTCCTCCTGGTGCTCCAGTTTCCTCCCTCTGCTCAAAGTCATACTGGTTAGACCATAAAACCAAAAGACATAGGAGCAGAATTAGGCCATTCAGCCCGTCGAGTCTGCTCTGCCATTCCATCACGGCTGATCCTGGATCTCATTCAACCCCATACACCTGCCTTCTCACCATATCCTTTAATGCCCTGGCCAATCAGGAAACTATCAACTTCCACTGTAATATACTCTCAAACGGCCTCCACCACAGTCTGTGGCAGAGCATTCCACAGATTCACTACTCTGTGGCTGAAAAAAGTTCCTCCTTACTTCAGTTCTAAAAAATGGCACCCTCAATTTTGAGGCTGTGCCCTCTTCCTCGGGATACACCTACCACAGGAAACATCCTCTCCACATCCACCTTATCTAGTCCTTTCAACTTTCAGTGAGATCTCCTACATCCTTCTAAATTCAGTACAGGCTCAAAGCTGCCAAACGCTCTTCATACGTAAACTGCTTCATTCCTGGAATCAGCCTTGTGAAACTCCTCTGGACTCTCTCCAATGACAAACTATCCTTTCTGAGATATGGAGCCCTAAAACTGTTAACAATACTCCAAGTGCAGCCTGACTAATGTCTTATAAAGGCTCAGCATTATCTCCTTGCTTTTATATTCTATATCCCTTGAAATAAATGCCAACATGGCACTTGCCTTCTTTAGCACAGACTCAACCTGAAAATTAACCTTCTGGGAATCTTGCATGAGGACGCTTAAGCCCCTCTTCACCTCTGATGTTTGAACCTTCTCCCCAGTTAGATAATAGACCACACTATTGTTTCTTTCACCAAAATGCATGATCATACATCTCCCAATACTGTATTCCATCCACCACTTTTTTGCCCAGTCTTCCAATTTGGCATTGAGAAATAATGTGAAAAGTAGCGATCCCAATACTGACACCTGAGGAACTCCACTACTCACTGGCAGCCAACCAGAAAAGGTCCCATTTATTCCCACTCACTGCTTCCTGCCTGTCAGCCATTCCTGTAATCCATGCCAGTATATGTCCTGTGATGTCATAGGAATTTATCTTGTTAAGCAGCCTCATACGTGTCACCTTATCAAATGCCTTTTGAAAATCCAATCAAATGACATCCACTGCCTCTCCTTTGTCCACCCTGCTTATTACTTCCTTGGGGGTCTCTAACATATTTGTCAAGCAAGATTTCCCTTTACAGACTTAGTTTATCATAAGTCTCGAAGTACCCCAAAACCTCATTCTTAGTAATAGACTCCAACACTTTCCCAACCACTGAGGTTAGGCTAACTGGCCTATAATTTTCTTTCTTTTGCCTTCTTCCTTTCTTAAAGAGTGAACTGACATTTGCAATCTTCCAGTCAGTCAGGACCTTGCCAGAATCAAATGATTCTTGAAAGATCATGATCAATGTATCTGCTATCTGTTCAGCAACCTCTTTCAGGACTCTGGGATGTAGTCCATCTAGTCCAGGTGACTTGTCCACCTTACCACTTTCAGTTTGCCGAACACTATTTCCTTTGTAATAGCAATGGCACTCACTCCTGCTCCCTGACACTCATGGACCTCTGGCACATTGCTAGTGTCTTCCACAGTGAAAACAGACGCAAAGTACCCATTAAGTTCATCTGCTATTTCTTTGTCCCCATTACTACCTAACCAGCATCATTTTCCAGTGGTCCGATATCAATTCTCACCTCCCTTTACATTAAACTCCCTAATAAGATCTGGATTATTACACAACACCCAATCTAAAAAGCCATCCATAGGCATTCAACAAATTCCCTCTCTTGTGATCCGACACCAACCTGATTTTCCCAATCCCCTTGCATATTGAAGACCCCCATTACGATTGTGACATTTCCCTTATTGCACGCCTTTTCCAGCTCTCTTTGCAATCTCAACCCCACATCTTGGCTACTATTTGGAGGCCTATATATGATTCTCATACTGGTTTTTTTACCCTTGCAGTTTCTTCTCTTCACCCTCAAAGATTCAACATTCTCTGACTCTATGTCACCTCTTTCTAAAGATGTAATTCCATCTCTTACCAACAGAGCCACACCACCACCTATACCTTCCTGCCTGTCCTTTCGATACAAAGTATATCCTTTGATGTTAAGCTCCCAACTATGGCCTTCTTTCAGCCACGACTCAGTGATGCCCACAACGTCATATCGACTAATCTCTAATTGTGCCATGTATTCGTCCACCTTATTCTGAATGCTACGCACATACGAGTACAGCACCTTCAGGCCCTGCATTTTTCACCCTTTCAAAATTTGTCTCTGTGGTACAATTTAATTCTTTGCTCTGTCTGCATTTGTACCCAATCATTGGCTTGCCCTTCCTTACGTTCATGATATATCCATCTGTAGCTCTAAATATATAAAAATAATTATTTGAATATTGTGCACTGTTCTATTCACCACATGACAGGAAAGATGTGATTATGTTATTGTATTGGACAGAGTGCAAACGAGATTCACAACGATATTGCCAGATCTGGACAATTATCGTCATGTGGAAAGATTAGGCAAATGTGTTTTCTTTGGAAAGAGATGACTGAAAAGAGATTTAATTGGGATATATAAAATCATGAAAGGTCTGGTAGTGTAACAGCAAAGACCATTTCCCTTAACTGAAGTGCCAAAACCAGAAGGCGTAGAAATAATATGATTGATATAATTATTGGAGGAGAAATGTGGATGTACGTATGTTTTCACCCTGAGGGAGATGGGTCTAGAACTCACTACATGGGTAGTGGAGGCAGAAGCTATTAGCATATTTCTGTGTTTTCTTTCTTGTTTTTGATTGGTGGGTGGGTGATATGTTACCTTTTTGTTGTATGCGTGGCTGAGGGATTGGAGCAGGGGGCATGGATTCAGATTTCTGGATCATTGGGACCTCTTTTGGGGCAGGTGTGACCTGTACAAAAAGGACAGGTTGCACTTGAATCCCAGGGGAACCAATATCCTGGCGGGGAGGTTTGCTAAGGCTACTGGGGAGAGTTTAAACTAGAATTGTTGGGGGGTGGGAACCGAACTGAAGAGAATGGTGAAGAGGCGGTCGGCTCTCAAATAGAGAAAGCTTGTAGACAGTGCGAGAGGGAGGATAGGCAGGTGATAGAGAAGGAATGTGCTCAGACAGATGGTTTGAGATGTGTCTACTTTAATGCAAGGAGTATTGTGAAGAAAGCGGATGAGCTTACAGTGTGGATCAGTACTTGGAGCTATGATGTGGTGGCCATTACAGAGACTTGGATGGCTCAGGGACAGGAATGGTTACTTCAAGTGCCGGCTTTTAGATGTTTCAGAAAGTACAAGGAGGGAGGCAAAAGAGGTGGGGGCATGGCACTGTTGATCAGAGATAATGTCACGGCTGCAGAGAAGGTTGATGTCATGGAGAGATTGCTACGGAGTCTCTGTGGGTGGAGGTTAGGAACAGGAAGGGCTCAATAACTTTACTGGGTGCTTTCTATAGGCTGCCCAATAGTAACAGGGATATCGAGGAGAAGATAGGGAAACAGGTCCTGGAAAGGTGTAATAATAAGAGAGTTGTCGTGGTGGGAGATTTTAATTTCCCAAATATTGATTGGCATCTCCCTAGAGCAAGGGGTTTAGATGGGGTGGAGTTTGTTATGTGTGTTCAGGAAGATTTCTTGACACGATATGTAGATAAGCCTACAAGAAGAGAGACTGTACTTTATTTGATATCGGGAAATGAACCTGGTCAAGTGTCAGATCTGTCAGTGGGAGAGCATTTTGGAGATAGTGATCATAATTCTATTTCCTTTACAATAGCACTGGAGAGAGAAAGGAACAGACAAGTTAGAAAAGCGTTTAGTTGGAGTAGGGGGAATTATGAGGCGATCAGGCAGGAAATTGGAAGCTTAAATTGGGAACAGATGTTCTCAGGGAAAAGTACAGAAGAAATGTGGCAAATGTTCAGGGGATATTTGTGTGGAGTTCTACATAGGTACATTCCAATGAGACAGGGAAGTTATGGTAGGGTACAGGAACCTTGGTGTGCAAAGGCTGTAATAAATCTAGTCAAGAAGAAAAGAAAAGCTTACAAAAGGTTCAGAGAGCTAGGTAATTTTAGAGATCTAGAAGATTATAAGGAAGGAGCTTAAGAAGGAAATTAGGAGAGCCAGAAAGGGCCATGAGAAGGCCTTGGCAGGCAGGATTAAGGAAAACCCCAAGGCATTGTACAAGTATGTGAAGCGCAGGAAGATAAGACGTGAAAGAATAGGACCTATCAAGTGTAACAGTGGGAAAGTGTGTATGGAACCGGAGGAAATAGCAAAGGCAATAAATACCTTACTTCATTACTTAATTAGGAATAGTCAGCATGGCTTTGTCAAGAGCAGGTCGTGCCATACAGGCCTGACTGAATTTTTGAGGATGTGTCTGAAGAGCAGTAGATGTGGTGTATATGGATGTCAGCAAGGCATTTGATAAGGTACCCCATGCAAGGCTTATTGAGAATGTAAGGAGCATGGGATCCAAGGGGACATTGCTTTGTGGATCCAGAACTGGCTTGCCCACAGAAGGCAAAGAGTGGTGTAGACGGGACATATTCTGCATGGAGGTCGATGACCAGTGGTGTGTTTCAGGGATCTGTTCCGGGACCCTTACTCTTCGTGATTTTTATAAATGACCTGGAAAAGGAAGTAGAGGGAAGGGTTAGTAATTTTGCTAATGACTGGGGGTGTTGTGGATAGTGTGGAGGGCTGTCAGAGGTTATGGCGGGACATTGATAGGATGCAAAACTGGGCAGAGAAGTGGCAGATGCAGTTCAACCCAGATAAGTGTGAGGTGGTTCATTTTGTTAGGTCAAATATGACGGCAGAATATAGTATTAATGGTAAGACTCTTGGAAGTGTGGAGGATCAGAGGGATCTTGGGGTCCGAGTCCATAGGACGCTCAAAGCAGCTGTGCAGGTTGACTCTGTGGTTAAGAAGGTATATGGTGTATTGGCCTTCATCAATCGTGGAATTGAATTTAAGAGCCGAGTAGTAATGTTGCAGCTGTATAGGACCTTGGTCAGACCCCACTTGGAGTACTGTGCTCAGTTCTGGTCGCCTCACTACAGGAAGGATGTGGAAGCCATAAAAAGGGTTCAGAGGGGATTTACAAGGATGTTGCCTGGATTGGGGAGCATGCCTTATGAAAGTAGGTTGAGTGAACTTGGCCTTTTCTCCTTGGAGCGACGGAGGATGAGAGGTGACCTGATAGGGGTGTATAAGATGATGAGGGGCATTGATCGTGTGGATAGTCAGAGGCTTTTTCCCAGGGCTGAAATGGTTGCCACAAGAGGACACAGGATTAAGGTGCTGGGGAGTAGGTACAGAGGAGATGTCAGGGGTAAGTTTTTTACTCAGAGAGTGGTGAGTGCTTGGAATGGGCTACCGGCAACTATGCTGGAGGTGGATACGATAGGGTCTTTTAAGACACTTTTGGATAGGTATGTGGAGCTTAGAAAAATAGAGGGCAATGAGTAAGCCCAGTAATTTCTAAGGTAGGGACATGTTTGGCACAACTTTGTGGGCCAAAAGGCCTGTATTGTGCTGTAGGTTTTCTATGTTTCTATGTTTTTGAGTGAGGGAGGATTTGAGTGTTAAGGGTTTGATGTTTAGGCTGCCCTGTCCGGGCGGGTGATTTGTTAGTTTTTGTGCAAGGAAGAGGTTGGGTGTTTAGTTGTTAATTGTTTAGTTGCTGTGTCTGGGTGGGTGATTTGTGGGTTTTGTTTGAGGGAGAGGTTGGGAGGTTTGGAATTGGCGAGTTTTGTTTAATTTTTTTGTGGATGGAGGGTTTGCTCAATGATCTGTATGATTTTCTGTATTTTATGACTGGTGAAGACGAATCTCAGAGAGGTATTCTGTGTCGATACTTTAATAATAAAATGAATGCTTGATCCTTTGAAGAGCTTTAATTTGCAGGATCAGGTGCTAAACCTGGACCCACTGGAGAATTAAGAGGCTGTTTTAAATTTGTCATTGCCAAGACGGCACGTTAGATTTAGGAAGATGAGGTTATTAACATACGTAGGAAAGCATGTATGCACAGGTGCATTGAAGAGCTTACAGTAGCCTCAGAGACACTTAGCAACAGATAAATAACATTCATAAGAAAAGTATAAATATAATATACTCAGTGGCCACTTTATTAGGTACCCCTGTACACCTGCTTGTTAATGCAAATATCTAATCAACCAATCACATGGCAGCAACTCAATGCATAAAAGCATGCAGACACGGTCAAGAGGATCAGTTGTTGTTCCGACCAAACTTTAGAATGGGGAAGAAATGTGATCTAAGTGACATTGACTGTGGAATGATTGTTGCTGCCAGGCAGGGTGGTTTAAGTACCTCAGAAACTGCTGATCTCCTGGGGTTTTCACGTGCAACAGTATCAAGAGTTTACAGATAATAGTGTGAAAAATTAAAAAAAAACCTCCAGTGAGTTGCAGTCTTGTGGGTCAGAGGAGAAGGGCATGCTGGTTCAAGCTGACGGGATGGTGATGGCACCTCAGATAACCATGCATTACAACAGTGGTGTGCAGAAGTGCATCTCCAAACACACAACATGTTGAACCATGAAGTAGATGGAATATAGCAGCAGAAGTTCACAAAAATGCACCCTATGTCCACTTTATTAGGTATGTATTGGTTGTTCATCATTTCTGACGATGATGTTATCTGAGGAAGAGGAGTTTTAAAGTGAAAAAACTGTTGACAGACAGACAGACAGACAGACATACTTTATTGATCCGGAGGGAAATTGAGTTTCGTTACAGCTGCACCAACCAAGAATAGAGCATAAATAAAACAATACAAAAACCACAAACAATCAAATAACAATATGCAAACTATGCCAGATGGAATTAAGTCCAGGACCAGCCTATTGGCTCAGGGTGTTTGACCCTCCACGGGAGGAGCTGCAAAGTTTGATGGCCACAGGCAGGAACAACCTCCCATGACACCTAGTGTTGTATCTCAGTGGAATATGGCCGGAGTCCAACAGCAAAAAGTTCTATATCCGAGCTACAAACATGTTCCTCGATCGTAATATGCCCAGGATTGCATCATCCATTGTTAACCAGAACAGCAGGCCCCCAACTCCTTTACGCTTACTGCTCTCAGCGCACTTCCGGTCAGTCCAAACGGTCTGAAAGCCCTCCATGGAAAAGTTTTGGTTGGGTATGTCCTCGTGCAGCCACGTTTCAGTAAAACACATAACACTGCACTCCCGAGATATTCTCTGACGCCTGGCTAGCGCCATCAACTCGTCCATTTTATTACCCACCAAACTCCTCTTCTCCATAAGTCTCTGTTGTTTTGACCCAGTCCTCTTTCTTCGCCTTTGTGACCCCCCTTTGCATCCTCTGTGTGTTTTCCTCTAGATTTCAGTAGGGGTGTCTGCCGCTCTGCTCGCTAAACCGGCAGGCATAAGTGCAATCAGCTGGTCCCTGGAATAAACAATATGACCATACTGCTGCCCCACTAATGAGACGTGTCCAGATGTAACTATTTCCAGCGCTAAAAACCCAAATAAAACTCTCTCCACCAGCATGTTAGAGAGGGTGCAGCTTCAACGTGTTACCGTGAAAAAAAATACAACAAATAACGTAAGTTAAAAAAGTAAGAAAACGAGTCGGAACGGCTGTAACAGGCTGCATGCACGACCGGCGCATGCGCACTGACAGTTCCACTCCCTTGGCCTCTCGTCCAACGGTATGGAAAATCATCATGACTGGAGAGTTCCTTGGCTGCAGTAGATAGCCATGATGCCTTCTGTGCCTTGTCATGCCCTTCACTCTCCACGAAGCATTGCACCTCCACCTTCTTGGCCGTTGGATCTTGTAGTTGATCTCATCCGGCCAGTCTGCCAGAACTGGCTCGCATGCTGGGTTGGGCATGTTCCTATCTCACTGAGGTTGGAGGTTCCCGGTTACCCTCACATGGCTTAGCCCCCCTGTCGGAGCGCTGTACCGAGGTTTGGCCGCTGTCACATGCAAAGAGTTACTTGGAGCCACAGGTGAGAGCTGGGTGGCAGGTGGGGACCAAAGGTGGATGAGCTGCCCTGGGCTGAGCCCACCATTATAGGTGCTACCCCTCCTTGGACACCCTATACACTCAATTAGGTATAGGAGGCACCTAATAAAGTGGCCACTGAGTGTGTAAATTATCCATAATTTACCTATTTTTCAATAAATCCATTCAAAAATTGACCATGAAAGAGCAGAATTACAAATAAAAAATTATGATGCAACATGATGAAAGTTGTCATAGTGTTGTTATACTGAGGTCGTGATTAAGGCTGTGCAGGTTGGTGCAAGACTGTATGGTTGAAAGGATGTAACTGTTCCTGAATCTGGCAATGTGGGTCTTCCAGGCTTTTGCACTTAAAGGCCGAGGATAGCTGTGAGAGAATGGCATGCTGGGATCTTTGCCTGAGGCACCACCTCATGTAGATACATTCGACAGTGGAGAGGGATGTGACTGTGATGTATTGGGTCGGGACCCTGACTCACTGCGGCTTCTTACATTCCAGCTCATTCATACTGCTGGAGACCATGGCTGACAAACGTGCAATTGAAAAAATGAAAGGCATAAAATCAAATGTAGTTGATGTCTGTAGCAACTTGTTTTTCTTTGACACAACCACAGTAGGATGGTAAACATCTTTTGATGCAAGTCATGTAAATTGCAGCGATATTTTTTTGGGCAATTAATTCACCAGAGAGAAAGTTAATATGATTCATTGTCACTGAAGTGATTGTTAAGTGTGCTGTTGGCAGGTAATTATGATTAGTATCTGTGTTGGCAATTAAACATCCAGGCTAATGATATCTTTATTTGTTCCAACATATCAATCTTCCAAATTTCTAATTTATATTTATTGAGATACAATGCGGAATGTAGGCACGTGGCCAAGTGGTTAAGGCATTCGACTAGCGATCTGATGGTTGTGAGTTCGAGCCCCAGCCGAGGCAACGTGTTGTGTCCTTGAGCAAGGCACTTAATCACACATTGCTCTGCGACAACACTGGTGCCAATCTGTATCGGCCCTTGCCCTTCCCTTGGACAACACTGGTGTCGTGGAGAGGGGAGACTTGCAGCATGGGCAACTGCCGGTCTTCCATGCAACCTTGCCCAGGCCTGTGCCCTGGAGAGTGAAGACTTTCCAGGCGCAGATCCATGGTCTTGCAAGACTAACGATGCCTTACCTTACAATGCAGAATAGGCCCTTCCAGCCCTTTGAGTTGCACCGCTGAGCATCCTCTGATTTAACCCTAGCCTAATCAAAGAAGAATTTACAACGACCAATTAAACTACCAACCGGTGTGTCTTTGGACTGTGGGAGGAAACCAGAGCACCTGGAGGAAACCTACGCAGTCACAGGCAGCAGCGGTAATTGAAACTGGATTGCTGGTACTCTACCATAAAGCATTATGCTAACCAGAGAGTGGTGAGTGCCTGGAATAGGCTGCCGATGGCAGAAATGATAGGGTCTTTTAAGAGGCTCCTGGATGGCTAAATGGAGTTTAGAAAACTAGAGGGCTATGGGTAAAGCCGAGGTAGTTCTAAGGTAGGGCCTGTATTGTGCTGTATGTTTTCTATGTTTCTATGTTTTCTGTGTTTCTATGTTTCTCGTATGTTTCTAACTACTTCACTATTGCACTGTCCCATTAAAAATGTATTGTAAATACTTTTCATAGACTCTCAGTGATGACAGATAGAGTTTTATTTTGTTTATGTTTTGGCAGCATTCACTAATCGGAAAAAAAGACTTCTTTTTTGTTCCACTTATATCGGAAGTTATTGTTCTTGTAGATTTCTACAATGATGTTTCTGGAAAGTTTTATCCCATCTTGATTTCATATTGCGTTTGAAATATTATTACTCAATGAAGTGCAAAAGAAAGAGTCACGGTCAAAAACTGCAGATGCTGGAAATTAGAAATAAAAACAGAATGAGCTGGGAAAACATACATCAGGCAGCATCTCGGTGAAGGGAGATAGGATAAACATTTCATGTTGGAGATAATTCGTCAGTACTGACAAGATGATAACACAAGTTAGTTTTAAGTTGCAGAGAGGGTAGGGGAGGGCAAAACAAACTTTCAGGTTCAAAAGTGGAGCGTCTTTGACCTGAAATATTAACTCAATTTTCCATGGATACTACCTAACTTGCCGAGTGTTTCCGCCATTTTCTATTTTTATTGATCTAAGTTCAGTCCTGACCTTTGGCGCTGTCCCTGTGGAGTTTGTATGTATTCCTTGTGACTGTGTGGGTTTCCATCCACATCCCAAAGACGTGTGTGTTGGTGGAGGAATTCACTGCTGTAAATTGCCCCTTCTATATAAGAGGATTGATGAGAATGTGAGGAGAACAAAATAAAAGTTGGATTAATGTAGGATTAGGTGGCTGATATTCAACGTTGACTGGATGGGTTGAAGGGCCTGGTTTTGAGCTGTAACTTGAAAAGAAATTTAGGTACTTCAGTGAGTCACACACAAAATGGTAGAGGAATTCAGCAGGTCAGGCAGTACGCATGGAAAAGAGAAAACAGTCGATGTTTCAGGCCGTTGCGCTTCATCAGAACTGGAAGGAAAGGGGAGAAGTCAGAGAAAGAAGGTGCGGGGAGGGGAGGAAGAGATACAAGGTGGTAGGTGATAGGTGAAATCGGGAGGGGGAGAAGGTGAAGTAAAGAGCTGGGAAGTCTATTGTTGAAAGAGATAAGGGGCTGGAGAAGGAGGAACCTGATAGAGGAGGACAGATGACCATGGAAGAAAGGGAAGGGGGAGGAGCACCAGAGGGAGGTGATGGGCAGGTAAGGAGATAAGGTGAGAGAGGGAAATGGGAATGGGGAGTAGATATGAAATGGGTGGCCACTGGGAGATCTCGTTTTTTGTGGCAGATGCAGTAAATGTTCTTGGCAAATGGTTTCCCAATCTAGTTCAAGTCTCAGAGATATACAGGAGGCCACACCAGGACTGGATACAGTGGATGCCCCTAACAGAGTCACAAGTGAAGTGTCGCCTCACCTGGA
This sequence comes from Mobula birostris, assembly GCF_030028105.1. NCBI lineage: Eukaryota > Metazoa > Chordata > Chondrichthyes > Myliobatiformes > Myliobatidae > Mobula > Mobula birostris. Next base: position 17,458,373 of record NC_092373.1, on the reverse strand, counting down.
AGGACTGTTTGGGGCACTGAATGGTAGTGAGGAGGAGGCATAGGGACAGGTGTGGCACGTGTTCTGCTTGCAAGGTTAAGTACTAGGAGGGAGGTCAGTGGGGAGGGATGAGTGGGCAAAGGAGTCACAATCCCTGCAGAAAGCAGGAAGTGGGTGAGAGGGAAAGATGTGCTTGGTGGTGGGATCCCATTGGAGATGGAGGAAGTTTCAGAGCATTATGTGTTTTTCATGAAGGCTAGTGGGCTGGTAGGTGAGGACAAGAGGAACCCTATCCCTGGTAGGGTGGCAGCAGGAGCTTAAGGTGAGGGCAGATGTGTGTGAAATAGAAGAAGTGTGGGTGAGAGCGGCATTGATAGTGGAGGAAGGGAATGCCCCTTTCATTGAAGAAGGAGGACATGTCGGTAGTTCCGGAATGAAAAGCATCATCCTGAGAGTAGATGCGGCAGAAATGGAGGAACTAAGAGAAGGAGATGGGATTTTTACAAGTGAAAGGGTGGGAAGAGTCATAGTTCAGATAGCTGTGAGAGTCAGAGGGTTGATAAAAGTTATCAGTAGATAGACTGTCTCCAGAGATGGAGACAGAGATATCGGGAAAGGGAAGAGAGGTGTCAGAAATGGACCAAGTAAATTTGACGCCAAAGCTAGCATGGTTTCCTGAGAGGAAAATCCTGCCCGACTAGCCTACTGCAATTTTTTTGAGCAAATTACAAGCAGGCTAGAAAAGAAGATGCAGTAGATGTGGTGTACTTCGATTTTCAGAAGGCCTTTGACAAGGCCCTGCACATGAGGCTGCTCAGCAAGATAAGAGCCCCATGGAATTACAGGGGAGTTACTAGCATGGCTGGAGCATTGGTTGATCGGCAGAAAACAGAGAATGGGAATAAAGGGATCCTATTCTGGCTGGCTGCCTGTTACCAGCCGAGTTCCACAGGGGTTGGTGTTGGGACTGCTGCTTTTTACAATATGTGTCAATGATTTGGACTATGGGATTAATGGATTTGTGACTAAATTTGCCAATGATACAAAGATAGGTGGAGGAGTGGGTAGTGTTGAGGAAACAGAGAGACTTAGATAGTTTAGGGGAATTTCGCAAAGAAGTGGCAAATGAAATACAACGCTGGAAAGTGTATGGTTATGCACTTTGGCGGAAGAAATAAATAGCAGACTATTACTTAAATGGGGAGAGAATTCAAAATGCAGAGATGCAACGGGACTTAGGAGTCCTTGTGCAGGATACCCTAAAGGTTAACCTCCAGGTTGAGTCGTTGGTGAAGAAGGCGAATGCAATATTCGCATTCATTTCTAGAAGTATAGAATATAAGAGCAGGGATGTGACGTTGAAGCTCTATAAGCACTCATGAGACCACACTTGGAGTATTGTGTGCACCTTTGGGCTCCTTGTTTTAGAAAGGATATACTGACATTGCAGAGGGTTCAGAGAAAATTCACGAGAATGATTCCAGGAATGAAAGGGTTACTGTATGAGGAACATCTGGTAGCTCTTGGGCTGTATTCCCTGGAGTTCAGGAGAATGAGGGGGGATCTCATAGAAACATTCCGAATGTTAAAAGGCCTGAACAAATCAGAGATGGCAAAGTTATTTCCCATGGTAGGGAAGTCTGGGACAAGAAGGCACGACTTCAGGACTGAAGGACGTCCTTTTAGAGCTGAGATGCGGAGAAATTACTTTAGTCAGAGCTTGGTAAATCTGTGTAATTTGTTGCTATGAGCAACTGTGGAGGCCAAGTCATAGGGTGCATTTAAGGCAGAGATAGATAGGTTCTTGATCAACCAGGGCATCAAAGGGTTTGGGGAGAAGGCAGGGGAGTGGGGATGGCTGGAAGAACTGGATCAGTCCATGATTGAATGGCAGAGCAGACTCGATGGGCCAAATGGCCTACTTCTGCTCCTATATCTTATGGTCTTATAGTCTTATGGGTGGAAATTGGAGGCAAAGTTGATGAAAATCTTCATTGAGTCTCAATTCCTAGATCTCCACCCTGTAATTTGACTAAACCAGTCTAATAATTTTGCAACTTCTCAATGAAGCAAAGCTTGTGATGTTTCTCCCTCCTTGCAAGAATAGACATCAGGGTCCAATATTACTGCAGATTTATAATCTCTCTCGTTAAGATGGACTTTTCATCAACCAATATCTGTTTGCCAGTCTTGCATCACAGTCTGGTATGGAGGGGTGGGGGCACTGCACAGGGTCAAAAAAATTTGTAAGATCATCCAGCTCCATCATGGGCACTAGCTGTCCAAGCATCAAGGACATCTTCAAAAGTTGATACCTCAAAAAGGTGGCGTTATGACCCCCATCACATAGGACATGTCCTCTTCTCATTGCTATCATCAAAGAGAAGGTACAGGAGCCTGAAGATATATACTCACTGTTTTAGGAACAGAGATTACCACCTTGGAGATCCTGCTTTTCAGCCTCTTCCCTAACTTCCTATATTCACTGTGCAGGACCTGTTCCTCCTTTCTACCTATGTCATTGGTGCCAGTGTGCACCATGACCTTTGGCTACTGACCCCTCCTCGTGGCATCTTCTGCAGCCACTCTGAGACATGCTGGGGCCTTGCATCTGGAGGCAACACACCATCTAGGCTTCTCTTTCGCCGCCTCAGAATCTCCTGTCCGCCTCATAACTATTGAGTCTCCCATCACTATCACAAGCCAACAAGGAATAAACAAATGATCAAAATAAAAGTAAATAAGTAAATAATATTGAGAACATGACTTGTAGAGTCCTTGAAAGTTAATCTGTAGGTAGTTGAATCAGTCACTGTGAGGTGAGTGAAGTTATCCACACTGGTTCAACAGCCTGATGTTTGCTGTGTAATTTCTGTTTCTGGAGCTGCTGGTATTGGACCTAAGCCTGTAGTACCCTCTTCCATTGGCAGCAGTGAGAAGAGAACATGAGAAAACTTCCCATTTGTTTGTCAGCTGCTTATAGGGCATGCTCAAACCGAGATTGGTGAGATCGCAGCTGAACTTCTCTTTGGATGGGCTTTGCTGCAGATCACAAAGGTTCTCGTAGACTGGACACAAGAAACTCTGCAGATGTGGAAATCTTGAAACAAGTATACAAAATGCTAGAGAAACTACAAAGGTTAGTTAGCATCTACAGAGGGAAACGAACATTTGACATTTTGAGCTGAGAACCTTTTTCAGGATTACTTCCACAGTTTGCAATGTCATAGGATCAGAGTGTGTCTAGGAACTTCACCCTAGTAAAAGCCAGCAAATCTGGACTACCAAATCGCTGGAATACACAACTGCAAAGATTCACAACTCTCAGAGAAAGGAAATTCCTCCTAGTCTCCATCTTACTCCTTGGTCTAGTATCCCCACAACATCCTCTCACCATCTCACTCGCCAAGTCACTTAGAATCTTACATGCTTCCTCTCTCACTCTGTGACAACCAGACTAGCCCACTCAGGATTTCTTCATAGGCCAACCCCTCCAGCTTTCGAACTGCGAGCCTCTTTCGAAAATAGTATTCAGGTGACTGTTTTAATAGGAGTTGGACATAGTTTGTTGAGGTTAGAATGAGCCCCATTTATTTGAAGGGTGCAAGTTGTTAGGTTGAAAGTTCTTCCAGCAGAACGCTAATACTTCTCTCTGTAGAGCTGTTTGCTTTCTTGACTTTCTCAACATTTTTTCCATACATAATTTATTTCCTCTGGTTTTCATCCACAAATTCCCTTCACTTTTTCTTACTGCAGGACTTGGATGTAATATAAAAGTGTCTTTCTGAAAACAGCACACTATAACAGCTTAACACTACATTTTTGTCAGGAAAATCCTGTTTAATTACAGCCATATTTGGAGATAAATTATACAGTGTGTTGCTTTCTGGCTTTGGAAAGATTTCAATGACTCTATTGCTATGTATCCATTTTCTTTGAATCTTATCCAATGCTCATGGAGAGCTGTGTGGATTTGATTAATGTCCTTTGCCTCATGTCTATGAGGCATATACAGTTTTCCAGCTTCAGACGTTACACCAACTATCTCAGATCAGTCAGATCCAACACGTTGAAGCATCAACAGAAATGGCCAGTTATATTGTATTTAAGTACTGGCTCTCCTGGTATTGATAGGAATTGCAGGTGTCTCTCCCATTGGTGGTGCTCTCCAGTGTTCACTCCCTGGTAGACAAACTGGATTGTCTTTGTCCGCAGTTGTCCCTGTGTGAGATGAGGAACTGGTGCGTGCTTGTTCTTGCAGAAATGTGGCTCCACGACAACATCCTATGGACCATCAATCTTCAGAGCCATGCCACTCAGGGACTTGTGCTAATATTACTTTTGTGACTGTATGTGCTTTCATTACTCTATGTGCTATGTGTGACTGTAAATACTGTGTTTTGCACCGCCTAGAGGAACAATGTTTTGTTTTGCTCTGTACATATGTATGGTTGAATGACAATTAACTTTGAAGTTGAACTTGACAATCAGCAGTGTAATGTAATATTCGGTAATGTCACAATTATTTCAATGAAACTAAAACATCACAAATACAGTATGTCTCAGATAGACTGCACCCCAGGCTTCTGAAAGACGTAGCTGAAGAAGTTGTGGAGGCATTAAAAGGTTCAATAGTTCAAGGGTACATTTATTATCAAAGCATTAAACCACATACAACTTTGAAATTTATCTTCTCTAGGTAGCCACAAAACAAAGAAAGAACATGAAAGTTGTTTCGAGAGGAACATTAAACCCACCCTTGGGACAAAAAAGAACGGCTTTCCAATCATCAACCACCCCCCCCCCCACAAAATTCCTTCCCCCGGACAAAAATTGAACAAGAACATAAACTCCCAAAAAACAACACCTCCCCCGCACAGAAAAACTAACAGATCATCAACACCCTCCCCTGGCACAACAAAATAGAGAAAAAACATAGAATATAAAAACCATAAGTCTAAAAGAGTCCACAGTCCATAAACGCAATAGCTCAACTCATAAACCCAGAACCACAATACCATCCTATGATATCACCGACATTCATCGAAAGTGAGGGACACCACATGAGGCAGAGAGGTCTACCCGCCTACCACAGTGAGCCAGACAGTGGAAGGCTGCTCACAGATTCCTTCTGTGGCAGTGACCAAAAGGCAGACAGTCAGCGCAGAAACTCTCACTCGCCTTCCGCTTTCGCCTCAATGTCTCCATCTTCCTCAATGCATTAATCAGCGAATAATGAACGCTTTAATCAGTGAAATGGAGTTGAACATCAGCTTGCGTTCTGTCTCAAACTTCCTTCGCATCGACGTCATCCGAGTACATGGTCACTTTCCAGAATCTTCTCGGGGACAGCAAAGTGCTGGGACCTCAGCTCAGTATTCAAATGATCTACAATCTGTGAATTGTAGGGTCTAACAGTCCCAGAAACGCATTTAAGGTAAAAAAAACAGATGCAAGAGAAGCAAAAAAAGATATTTTTTGTGAGCTATCTGGAAGATATTGACCAAGGGAGCGTTGTACGCTGGCACCATCTTGACCAGAAGTACAATATCATTAGTAATGATCTTTCAAGAATCACTTGATTCTGGAATGGTTCCAGAGAACTGGAGAATTGCAAATCTCACTCTAACCTTGAAGGAAGGAGGGAGGCAAAAGACAGGAAATTCTAGGCCAGTTAGCCTGACTTCAGTGGTTGGCAAGATGTTAAGAGTACATTATTAGGGATGAGGTTTTGGGGTACTTGGAGGCACAGGATAAATAGTCATAGTCATAGTCATAGTCTTACTTTATTGATCCCGGGGGAAATTGGTTTTCGTTACAGTTGCACCATGAAATAATTAAATAGTAATAAACCATAAATAATTAAATAGTAATATGTGAATTATGCCAGGAAATAAGTCCACGACCAGCCTATTGGCTCAGGGTGTCTGACCCTCCAAGGGAGGAGTTGTAAAGTTTGATGGCCACAGGCAGGAATGACTTCCTATGACGCTCTGTGCTGCATCTCGGTGGAATGAGTGTCTGGCTGAATGTACTTCTGTGCCAAACCAGTACATTATGTAGTGGATGGGAGACATTGTCCAAGATGGCATGCAACTTGGACAGCATCCTCTTTTCAGACACCACCGTCAGAGAGTCCAGTTCCATCCCCACAACATCACGGGACTTACGAATGAGCTTGTTGATTCTGTTGGTGTCTGCTACCCTCAGCCTGCTGCCCCAGCACACAACAGCAAACATGATCGCACTGGCCACCACAGACTCATAGAACATCCTCAGCATCGTCCGGCAGGTGTTAAAGGACCTCAGTCTCCTCAGGAAATAGAGCTGGCTCTGATCCTTCTTGTAGATAGCCTCAGTGTTCTTTGACCAGTCCAGTTTATTGTCAATTCGTATCCCCAGGTATTTGTAATCCTCTACCATGTCCACACTGACCCCCTGGATGGAAACAGGGATCACCAGTACCTTAGCTCTCCTCAGGTCTACCACCAGCTCCTTAGTCTTTTTCACATTAAACTGCAGATAATTCTGCTCACACCATGTGACAAAGTTTCCTACCATAGCCCTGTACTCAGCCTCAACTCCCCTGCTGATGCATCCAACTATGGCAGTCATCAGAAAACTTCTGAAGATGACAAGACTCTGTGCAGTAGTTGAAGTCCGAGGTGTAAATGGTGAAGAGAAAGGGAGACAAGACAGTCCCTTGTGGAGCCCCAGTGCTGCTGATCACTCTGTCGGACAGACAGTGTTGCAAGCACACGTACTGTTGTCTGCCAGTCAGGTAATCAAGAATCCATGACACCAGGGAAGCATCCACCTGCATTGCTGTCAGCTTCTCCCCCAGCAGAGCAGGGCAGATGGTGTTGAACGCACTGGAGAAGTCAAAAAACATGACCCTCACAGTGCTCGCTGACTTGTCCAGGTGGGCGTAGACGCGGTTCAGCAGGTAGGCGATGGCATCCTCAACTCCTAGTCGGGGCTGGTAGGCGAACTGGAGGGGATCTAAGTGTGGCCTGACCATAGGACGGAGCAGCTCCAGAACAAGTCTCTCCAGGGTCTTCATGACGTGGGAGGTCAGTGCCACCGGTCTGTAGTCATTGAGGCCGCTGGGGTGCGGCGTCTTCGGCACGGGGACGAGGCAGGACGTCTTCCACAGCACAGGAGCCCTCCGGAGCCTCAGGCTCAGGTTGAAGACATGGCGAAGTACTCCACATAGCTGAGGGGCACAGGCTTTGAGCACCCTGGTACTGACACCATCCGGTCCTGCAGCCTTGCTTGTGTTGAGATGTTTCAGCTGTCTTCTCACCTGTTCAACTGTGAAGCCCACTGTGGTGGTTTCGTGTGGGGAAGGGGTATAGTCATGAGAGCAGGGTGGGGGACTGTGAGGAGGGGTAGGAGGGGTAGAGTGGAATATGTGTTGGTTAGGGGCCGACAACAGATGACTCGTGGGGGATGGGCAGGGGCCACAATGTCAAATCTGTTAAAGAACAGGTTAAGTTCGTTGGCCCTGTCCACACTGCCTTCAGCTAGTAGGACAAAGTCAAAATAGTTTCATTCAGGGGAAATTTTGCTTGACAATCTGTTGGAATTCTTTGCAGAAATAACAACCAGGACAAAGGAGAGTCAGTGGATGTTGTTTACTTGGATTTTCAGAAGGCTGCTAAACAAGGTGAAGAGTCAGTAGTATTACAAGAAATATTGGACAGAAGATTGGCTATGAGGACCAAGTCAATGCGTATAATTTAAGTGGAGATTGATAGGTTCTTGATTAGTCAAGGTGTCAATGGGGAGAAGGCAATCATCATGGAAAGACCATGATTGCCCACATCACAAGACATGCCACATAACAAATGAATGAATCTGGCACCCTTGTGAACTTTCCTCCTGGACTGACAGATTTTCCAGTCTGTTGGATTTTCATCCTATTGACAGATCAATACACTTCTAATTCACTTCTTTAGATGTTACACAGTAAATTTTCTGGTGAACTTGGTGAGCTTAAAGCGAATGTGGAAAACAGAACCAAATGAGTCAGATGCTAAATTATTCGGACTTCCAAACAGTAAGCAGTAGGTTATTGGAATTTGATTGCATTTAACCGTTTAAGATTCTTTTGATGATAGTACAATCAGAGAGTCATAGAAACATAGAAAACCTACAGCACAATACAGGCCTTTTGGCCCACAATGCTGTGCCGCACATGTACTTAGTTAGAAATTACCTAAGGTTACCCATAGCCCTCAACCAAAGACGCTAGTGCTACAATAGCATTACACTAACTGCTATACCACCAGTGCCCATAATTGGGTAGCAAAAATTGCATTTGAGTAGAGGGATGGGTTAGTAAATTTGCTGATGATACAAAGGTTGGGGGTGTTGTGGATAGTGTGGAGGGCTGTCGGAGGTTACAGTGGGACATTGATAGGATGCAAAACTGGGCTGAGAAGTGGCAGATGGAGTTCAACCCAGATAAGTGTGAAGTGGTTCATTTTGGTAGGTCAAATATGATGACAGAATATAGTATTAATGGTAAGACTCTTGGCAGTGTGGAGGAGCAGAGGGATCTTGGGGTCCGAGTCCATAGGACACTCAAAGCTGCTGTGCAGGTTGACTCTGTGGTTAAGGAGGCATACAGTGCATTGGCCTTCATCAATCATGGGATTGAGTCCAAGAGCCGAGAGGTAATGTTGCAGCTATATAGGGCCCTGGTCAGACCCCACTTGGAGTACTGTGCCCAGTTCTGATCACCTCACTACAGGAAGGCTGTGGAAACCTTAGAAAGGGTGCAGAGGAGATTTACAAGGATGTTGCCTGGATTGGGGAGCATGCCTTATGAGAATAGGTTGAGCGAACTCGGCCTTTTCTCCTTAGAGCGATGGCGGATGAGAGGTGACCTGATAGAGGTGTATAAGATAATGAGAGGCATTGATCATGTGGATAGTCAGAGGCTTTTTCCCAGGGCTGAAATGGCTAGCTCAAGAGGGCACAGTTTTAAGGTGCTTGGAAGTAGGTACAGAGGAGTGTCAGGGGTAAGTTTTTTACGCAGAAAATGGTGAGTGCGTGGAATGGGCTGCTGGCAGCAGCGGTGGAGGCAGATACGATAGGGTCTTTTAAAAGACTCCTGGATAGGCACATGGAGCTTAGAAAAATAGAGGGCTGTGGGTAACCTTAGGTAATTTCTAAGGTAAGGACATGTTCGGCACAGATTTTCTATGTTCCATGTTCTAACTGCAGCAGGTCAAGCAACATCTATGGAGAGGAATAAACAGTTAATGTTTGAGGATGTGAACACAAGACATCTTCTCCATTCCTTTCCAGTCCTGGTGAAATGTCTCAGCTTGATGGATAGGAGGGGAGGGTCTACCTAGAATGAATAATCAGATTATGTGTCTGGGGGAAGAAACTTTTGAGATGGAAGAAACTTTTGAAACTTCTCAGCATGATATTTTAATAACCCAATAGCACTTTCCAGAGGGAGGCTTTAGAAAAGGCAGTTTGCTGGGTGGGTAGTGTCCTTGGTGATTTTATTTCTGCCCACTTCCTTGTCCTAAACACATGCAAGTCCTGCAGTGATGGTAGACAGCAGCTAATGACCTTTTCAGCTGATCTGGCAGTTCACAGCAGTTTTCTTATCCTGTGAGAGGATGTTGCTCTAAACCAGACAGCAAAGGCTGATGTGAGGATGCTCTCTGATGCTGATGTGATGGCAGTGTCGTATGTTCTGGAGAATATGGAAATTTACCAACTGCTGCGAAACGTGCACTCACTGGCGAGCCTCATTGTGAATAAAAGGGATATGGTCCTCCCATGAAGTCCTGTGAAATAATGACCCCAGGAACCTAAAAGCTGAAGCAGTGTTAAATGTAGTGTTGCTGATGGAGAGGGGCTTTATTTCTGCTGATGTTGATATACTGTACAGCTCCATGGTTTTGAGAGCATTCAGCTCCGAGTTTTTGTGATTGCATCAGGACACAGGCATGGTAAACAAGTTCCCGTCGGTACCTGGATTCGGCGCCTCTCGTGGTCAGTGGCCTGCAAACTTCATCAGTTTGAATGGATGGGAACTGGGAAAGTGAAACTGATGTAAAGGGAAACCCATAATCTCAGCCATGGTGACTGAAGTACAAGGGATGATTCACAAGCTTGTTGCTGGGACTAGTGGCCTTGAGTTATAATGAGAGGCGGGATAGGTTGATACCATTGTCTCTGGGCTGAAAGAGGCTGAGGGGCAACTTTCAGGGACTTCTAAAACCACTGGGGGTGGAGATAAGGTAGTTAGTCACACTTTTCCCCAGGGTAGGAGAGTAAAAAAACTGGAGGATATTGGTTTATGGTGAGAGATGAAAGATTTAAAAGCAGGACCTGAGAGGCAGGACCTTGACACAGTGTGTGGTGGCTATACGAAATGACCTGTCTGACGAAATAGCAGATACAATTACAATGCTCAAAAGATGTTTGGACAAATACATGGATAGAAAAAGGTTTTGAGGAATACTTGCCAAATGCAAGTAGATAGGACAAACTCATGAAGGCAATTCTTTCACCAATCAACTTCCCAGCTCTTTACTTCATCCCTCCTCCTCCAGGTTTCACCCATCACCTTGTGTTTCTCTCTCCCCTCCCCACCTTTTAAATCTACTCCTCAGCTTTTTGCTCCAGTCCTGCTGAAGGGTTTCGGCCTAAAACGTCGACTCTACTTTTTTCCGTAGATGCTGCCTGGCCTGCTGAGTTCCACCAGCATTTTGTGTGTGTTTGTCAGCATGGATGAGTTTGATTGTAGGTCCCATTTACAGTCATAGATTCACAGATTCAAAGGTGGTGACAAATCAGCATATAGGAGGGAGACTGAAAATCTGGCTGAGTGGTGCTTCAACAGCAACATCTCACTCAATGTCAGCAAGACCAAGGAGCTGATTATTGACTTCAGGAAGTGGAAACCAGAGGTCCATGAGCCAAACCTCATCAGGGGATAACTATAACTCAGTGTTATCATTTCAGAGGATCTGTCCCGCGCCCAGCACATGTGCCATTACGAAGAAAACACAGCAGTTCTCTACTTCCTTAGAAATTTTTGAAGGTTCAGCATGATATTTAAAACTTTGACAAACTCCTGTAAATATGTACTGAAGAGTATATTGACTGGTTGTATCATGGCCCGATATGGAAGCTCCGATATCCTTGAATGGAAAATCCTACAATATATAGTGAATATAGCCCAGTACATCACGCGTAAAGCCATCCACACAATTGAGCACATCTACATGAAATGTTGCTCAGGAAAGCAGCATCCATCAACAGGGAACCCCACGACCCATGAAATGCTCTCTTCTCATGGCTGGCATCACCAATAAGGTACAAGCAGCCTCAGGACTCACACCTGCAGGTTCAGGAACAGTTATTACCCCCTCAACCATCAAGCTCTTGAACTAGAAGGGATAACTTCACTCTCCCTATCACTGAAATGTTCTCACAACCGATGGGTTCACTTTCAAGGAACTTTCATTTTACGTTCTCAATATTTATTGCTTATTTATTATTTATTTATTTATCTTTTGTACTTGCAGTTTGTTCTTTGTGAGCATTGGTTGTTTGTCTGTTCTGTTGGGTGCAGTCGTTCATTGATTCTATTGTGTTTCTTGGATTTCCTGTCAATGCCACAAGACAATGGATCTCAGGGTTGTATGGGGTGACGTATATGCACTTCAATAATAACTTTACGTTGCACTTCGATTTAGACTGTATGTATATTGTCCACGTCAGTCACTAGAGCAAAGCAATATGCCAGGATGGAAAAAGCTATGGTACAGAAATGGGAACTTCCGACCCACTTCATCCATCTCAACTGTGATGCCTATCTATGTGACTCCTACTTTTAAAGATTGGTCTTATCTGTCACAGGTACACGGAAACATTAAAACATACAGCGAAATGCATTGTTTGCGGCAACGACCAACACAGTCAGAGGATGTGCTGGGGGCAGCCTGCAAATGTTGCCATGTTTCCAGCGCCAACATAGTTTTCCCACAACTTATTAACACTAGCCTGTTTTCCCACAACTTATTAACACTAACCTGTTTTCCCATAACTTATTAACACTAACCTGTACTTCTTTGGGATTTGGGAGGAAAGTGAAGCATCCGTAGGAAATGCGTATGTCACAGGGAGAACTGACAAGCTTCTTACAGACAGCAGGGGGAATTGAACCCGTGTCACTGGCGGTGTAAATCATTATGTGAGCTGCTATTCTACCATTAGGCCCCGTTTCCTCTCTCCTCTCCTAACCAAGAACATGCCATTGTGCCTCGCTCTACCACCTCCTCTGGCAGCTAATTCTAGATATTCACTTCTGCACTTTCTCTATTGCTACTTCATCCTTCCTGTAGTGCAGTGACCTGAACCACACATAACCAGAAGTGCAGTCTAGCAACTGCATGATGCCCCAACTCTTATATTCAATACCTTAGCCCGTGAAATGCGACTTTTGCTACCCAATTATGGGCGCTGGTAGTATAGCAGTTAGTGCAATGTTGTTGTAGCACCAGCATCTTGGGTTGAATTCACTGCTGTCTGTGAGGAGTTTGCATGTTCTGCCAGAGACCGCGTGGGTTTCCTATGGGTGCTCAGGATTCATCGCACATGCCAAAGATATACGGGTTAGTAGATTAATGGGTCACATGGGTGTAACTGAGCAGAAGGGCCTGTCACCATGCTGTGTCCTAAAAATAAATAAATAAGTTAAGTTTATTGTCAAATAGTCAGGTATGGTGAAGTACAGGTGCAATGAAAAACTTGCTTATAGCAATGTCACAGAACACAGATACAGACAACACACAGATAGATTAATGGGTCAATGTCCACAACCTATGGACTCACTATCAAGCACTCTACAACTCTTGTTCTCGATATTTTTTCATTGATTCTATTGTATTTCCTTATTCTACTGTGAATGCCTCCAAGAAAATGAATCTCAGCATAGTACATGGTGGAATATACATACTTCGATAATAAATTTATTTTGAACTTTGAAGATGCACAGGTTGGAACATTAATGGCTCAATGTCATTTGTTTCCAATGTGTAGGTGAAATAGTAGAATGTATTGGAGTCAATGGGATTGAGAGAGAGAAGTGGGACTTGTATAAATGGATGTTTGATGGTTACTATGGATTCAGTGGACCAGTGGCCTTGTTTCTTTGAATTTGGGAAGCAAACAGAGATTTAAGGTCAAGGCACAAGACTGCAGAAGCGGAAAGCATGAGAGAGATGCTTGAAGACACTGGATGAACCCAACGTATCAGGCTGCATCTGTAGAAAGAAATAGACAGTCAATTTGATGGGTCAAGACCCTTCTTTTCCACTGAAAGTTCAAAGGAGATAGCCAGTATAAAAAGGTGAAAGGAGAGGGCAAGAGCTGGCAGGTGATAGGTGGATGCAGGTGAGGACAGGTGCAGGGCAGATGGAGGACGGGAGAGTAGAAATAATGACAGAGGCTGCAAGGTGATAGATGGAGGTTGTCTAGGGCTGCTGATGAAAGGATGAGATAGGAGCGGAAGGTGAAGTATGGAACCAGTGATGGTTATGATAGCATTTGCAAAAGTATAGGAACGTGAAAATGGGTTTTGTGCAGAAAAGGGTGTTAGTATCCATTTTGTGCACCAAGGGCAAACTCTGATAGGAAAACATTTGCAACATATGTTCAAAGTTGGGATGGGGAGACATAGGATAAAGGTTGGCTTGTGAGCTCACTAGCACAGCAAGAGACTATTAAAACAGTGGAGAGTGCAACTTCAAACAAATGCTTGAATGTCTTAAGCATGTGTACTCCATCTCTAGAAAATAAAATCTCATGACATTATTTTGGTTTAGGAATAGTTTTACAATAAATACTCCAAAAATGACATTTATATTTGACAGACTATTTACCCTTATGTTTACATTTGCAGATGTCCTGTGGAGCTGTCATGTGTAAATATGTATGTATTCACCAGTAAATGACTAGGTATATATTGGCACATATACATCTTATGAGATCACTGCATATTTAGGTATATTTTATTGGTATGCACTCACAGACATCAATTATGAGTTTTCTTACTGGAGGAATTTCTTGCCTCATCATGTTGCCTGCACTGGGAGCAGAGTTGGAACAAAGAACAAGGCAGCTCATGTGGTTCCAGGGTCTACTTATGTTAATGGAGAGAGCAGATGATTCCAGAGTGCTGATGTCCATGTTGGATAGTTTTGATGTATCTTAGAACCAGGTAGAAGGTGGATCACTTTTGTAGGCAACATGTTAGGATCCAGTTGTTCATCCCTCTGACCACTTACATTTACAGACCTCAACATTACCTTGTCCCACACAATATTCCAGACTTGTATTGAGTGCCTTTTCACTATATCTTATAACAAACAACAATTAATTCAGAGTGGATCCATCGTAAATACATTTACTTTACTTGCAGAAAGTAAAGGCATCACTGCAGAAGAGCTGATGGCAGCTTCAAGAAACAAATGGCGTAGTCACTCCTTCGTACACAAATGTTATCAACTCGCGCCAGTTCAAGGTCAGGGTGTATTCTATTGGTCTGCTTGATTAGAATTCTTGGCATTCTTCCAGTGACTGAGTCTGCTTGACTTTCTGAAGTTTATCATATACTCAATGTCCATCGCCCTCATGATACACAAACACTCTGGTGCATTACAGGTTCCATTTTGTTACTACAAGTAAAGTACATTTCTACACCGATAAGCTCTGAGATACCTGCACTCCTCCAATTCATGCATCTTAGCCATGAATTTAATCATGGCTGAAACATTACTCCAGATGCCCGGATTTTGTAATTCCCAAATTCTAAATGCAGGAGGGAAGTATTAGAGAGTGGTAAGTGCATGAAATGCACTGCCAGGGGTGGTGGTAGAGGCAGATACATTAGGGACATTCAAGATTCTTAGAGAGGCACGTGGATAAAAGAAAACATGGAGTGTTATGAAGAAGAGAAGTGCTATTTTGAATTGGACTATGTTAAAAGGGTGGCAAGGTAGCGGAGTGGTTAGCATAACACTTTGCAGTACAGGAGACATGGGTTCAATTCCCACCGCTGCCTTAGGGAGCTTGTATGCACTCCCCGTGACCACGTGGATTTCCTCCAGGTGATCTGGTTTCTTCCCACAGTTCAAATGTGTACCGGTTGGTAGGTTAATTGGTCATTGTAAATTGTCCTGTGATTAGGCTAGGGTTAAATCAATGGATTGCTGGGCAGTATGGCTCAAAGGGCTGGAAGACCCTGTTCCATGCTGTATCTAAATAAATAAATAATATAATATAAAGGTTGGCACATTAAGGCCTGTACTATACTGTATGGCATCTCTCATACCTTTTCAGATTTTCTGTTTGAAAATGTCACTACAGAGCAGTTTGGGACATTTTTCCTACATCAATGAAACTTGTTGGTGCATTGTGTAATCTCCATGGTGCCCACTGTCCTCGCACATTTCAAAGACCTATGGATTAGTTGGTTAATCAGTCACTTGGTTGTAATTGGGTGTCAAGAGCTCATTAGGCTGGAAAGCTCTGTTACTGTGCTGTGTCTCTAAAGAAATAAATAAATGATACAATTAAATAACTTTATGATCATAGCATGGATTCACAGTATAAATGGCAGGCATCTGCAGAATCTCTTGTGTTTACAAATGCGGTGAAATCAGATTTTTTTCAGCACCGCCACAGTATGTTACAAATGTGACACCTAAACTATAAGTTAACATAAATTTAAATTAACATCAATTTAGTATAATTTACAAAATAAAAATAACAATATTAGTGTTGTTGTTCATCCATCATCGACGTCGTTGAAGACCTCGACACCATTTTATAATGGTGTTGAGACTAGTACTTGATTTGGATTTAAGTGAGGGAGAGTTGCGCAGTGTGAGCCTTACTCTCTCTTCCCAATTCCCATTTGGATCCAGCGGCAAGACAGAGTTGAGATAGCTGGAGGTGGGACTAGGCGCAGTGGATGACCAGGACGTCTTCTGTGTCTTGTCCTGCTCTACACAATCCACGAAGCTTGCAGAGACCGCCTTCTTGACCGTTGGACCTTCCACAGGTCTCGTCTGCTCAATCCGTCTTCACATGCTGGGATAGACAACTCCCTATCTCACCGAGGGTTTGAGACCCATTGGCTACCCTCACCTGGTTTAGCTGGCTTGTTGAAGCCGTTGCCCGGAGTGTGGCCGCTGTCACATGAAAACAGCTACGGGGAGCCACAGGTGAGAGCTGAGTGCCAGGTAGGGACCAAAGGTGGACTAACCTCCTTGAAAAGGACACAACATGTTCCCCCACCAGAGGTGCTACCCTTCCCAGACATCCCATACACCCCAATATACATCGGTGGTGCGCAAGTAGAACAGGTCAAAAGCTTTAAGTTCCTCGGGGTCAATATCACAAATGACCTGACTTGGTCCAACCAAGCAGAGTTCACTGCCAAGAAGGCCCACCAGTGCCTTTTACTTCCTGAGGAAACTAAAGAAATTTGGCCTGACCCCTAAAACCCTCACTAATTTTTATAGACGCACCGTAGAAAGCATTATTCTACGGTGTATCACAACCTGGTATGGAAGTTGTCCTGTCCAAGACTGGAAGAAGCTGCAGAAGATTGTGAACACAGCCCAGCACATCACACAAACCAATCTTCCGTCCTTGGACTCACTTTACACCGCTGTTGGAGCAGTGCTGCCAGGATAATCAAGGACATGACCCACCCAGCAAAAACACTTTTCGTCCCTCTTCCCTCCGGGAGAAGGCTCAGGAGCTTGAAAACTCGTACAGCCAGATTTGGAAACAGCTTCTTTCCAACTGTGATAAGACTGCTGAATGGATTCTGACCTGGTTCTGGGCCGTACCCTCTAAATATCCAGACCTGCCTCTCAGTTTTTTTGCACTACCTTACTTTCCATTTTTCTATTTTCTATTTATGAGTTATAATTTAAATTCTTAATATTTACTATCAATTTGTAATCCAGGGAGCGGGAAGCGCAGAATCAAATATCGCTGTGATGATTGTACGTTCTAGTATCAATTGTTTGGTGACAATAAAGTATAAAGTGTATTAGTGTAAGATGAGAGAGACAGAAAAGAAGTATAATTCTGAGTTTGGCTGGCGGGGTGGAGGTTCGTCTCTACTAAGGGAGGTGTATGACACTCCTTCCCTCTGCAAACCTGCAGGTCACCCTTGGGCAAGGTGTAGCACCTGCTTAGCCCACAATGAGCGTCATGTGAACCCATGGGAGCAGGTGGTAGGTGGTTGTATGGGCTGCTGGCGCATATCACAAGTCCTGGTTAATGGTACCACTGACGTCAGGCAGGCCATCTCTGAAGAGTACTGATAATGGCTGGGGTCACCCGTCTTGTAAAGACACTGCCCAGAAGAAGGTATTGGGAAATTACTTCTGTAGACAAATCTGCCAAGAACGATCATGGTCATGTGACCACGATCGCCTACGCCATCTGACACAGCACGTGCTGATGGTGATGAATCTGAGGTAGTGGTAAGGATTTTCAGGTTGGTTTATGACCTGAAGGCAGTGGGGAGAAAACAGCTGCTGAACCATGTGCTGATGGCAGCACTGAGAAGAGGGCATGGCACAGATGGTGCTGAACATAATGCTGGATGGCACCTTCCTGAGACATTGCCTCTTGTAGATTGTACTTTTATTTAATCCTGCTGACTCCCAGTTCCAAGGGACCTGAGGTTCATTCCAACCATGGATGTTGTGCGTATTGCATGTTCTTCCTGAAAATTTGCTAGTTTCTTCACAAGTTGGTGCTTCAGCTTCCTCCCACATACAAAGGGTATTTGGATGGTTGGTCAAAGGGTACTTGGACTGCACCCAATCAGCGAACAAGAAGAAGGGGTGACTTCACAAGGTCTGCGATTGAAGATCTGCTAGGGCACAGTTGGTGCAGAGAAATTGGGTCCAGAGGTTGTGTTGAGATGTGGGAATTCTGGGGGATCTCCAGCCTGCCAGGGATCCACTTCTACACCAGGCACATGGCAGCTCCTCAGAGAATGTGTTAAGGAGCCGCAACTACATCTCAATGAAACTTTGGTTCACATGGGAGACTGAGCAAGTGAGAGATAGGAGTTCCAGGGAGGTAGACATCCCGAGGTTGCAGGAGGCAGGTAACAATGGAAAGATGCGGCCAGTTCAGAGTACCTCTGTGGCCATTCCTCTCAATAATAAGTATACAGTTTTGGATACTGTTAAGGGGGACAACCTACTGGGGACAATCACAGTGATTGCAACTCTGACACAGAGCCTGGCACTGTGGCTCAGAAGAGAAGAAAGGTGAAGGGGACTGCAGTAGTGTTTGAAAATCCCACAGTTAGAGGAATAGAGATGAGAGTCTGTGGATGTGATAGAGACGCCCGGATAGTATGTTGTCCCCCCAGGTGCCTGAGTCAGGGATGTCTTAGATTGGGAACATAGCATTCTAAAGGGGAAGAGTGTGCAGCCAGAAGTCCTGGTACGTATTGGCACCAATGACATAGGTAGGAAAGGTGAGGAGGTGTTGAAGAGATATTTTAGGGAGCAAGGTAGAAAGCTGAAAAGCAGGGCCTCCAGGGTGGCTGGATTGCTGCCTGTGCCATGTGCCAGTGAGGGTAAGAATAGGAGCATTTGGCAGGTAAGTGGGTGGCTGGGAAACTGGTGCAGGGGCGGGAGTTCAGATTTCTGGATCATTGAGATCTCTTCTGGGGAAGGTATGACCCGTAAAAAAGGGACGGATTGCACCTGAACCTGAGGGATCAAATATCCTTGCGGGCAGGTTTGCTTGAGCTGTTCAGAAGAGTTTAAGCTAATTTAGCAAGGGGATGGGAACAGCACTGATAGGGCTGAAGATGGGGCAGATGGTTTACAAACAGGAGCAGTGCGTAGTGAGACTGCTAGCAAGGACGGGCTGATGATAGGGCAAAATTGCAGTCAACAGGATGAGTTGCAAAGTAAAAAAAAGGCAAACAAAATTGAAAAGGGTGAATACAGGACTGAAGGTGTTATATTTGAATGAACACAGTACATGTAACAAGGTAAAGAAATTGTAGCACAGTTACAGATTGGCATGTACTGTATGACGTTGTGGGCATCACTAACTCATGCCTGAAAGAAGTTTATAACTGAGACCTTAACATGCAAGGAAACATATTGTATCAAAAGGTCAGGCAGGTAGGCAGAGTGGTGGGTAGGCTCTGTGATAAAAAACAAAATCGAATTCCTAGAAAGGGGTGACATAGGATCAGGTGTAGAATTGTTGTGGGTAGACCTAAGAACCTGCAAAAGTAAAAAGACCCTGATGGGAGTTATATACCAATGTCCAAACAGTAGCAAAGGTATGGGCTACAAATTAAATGGGAAATAGAAAATGCATGTCAAAAGAGCAATGTTATGATGGACATGGGGGATTTCAATCTGCAGGTAGGTTGGGAAAATCAGGTCGGTACTAGATCCCAAGGGTGGGGAGGAGAATTTGTAGAATGACTACGTGATGGCGTCTTAGAGTAGCTCACGGTAGGACTGACTACAGAATCAGCTATTCTGGATTGGGTGTTGTGCAATGAACTAGAATTGATTAGAGACCTTAAAGTAAATGAACCCTTGGGGGAAAGTGATCATAACATGATAGAATTCACGCTGCACTTTGGGAGGGAGAAGCTAAAGTCATATATATCTGTATTACAGTGGAGTAAAGGAAATTACAGAGCCCTGGGAGAGGAGCTGGCCAAAGTTTATTGGAATAGAACACCAGCAGGGATGACAGCAGAGCAGAAGTGGCTGGAGTTTCTGGAAGCAATTTGGAAAGCAAAGGATAGATACATTCCAAAGAAGAAGTATTCTAAAGTCAGGATGATGCAACTGTGGCTAACAAGGAAAGTCAAAGCCACCATAGAAGTCAAAGCGATGCCAAGAAGTAATGGGAAGGTAGAGGGTTGGGAGGCTTTATTAAACCAAAGGAAAGCAGCTAAATAAGTCAAAGAGGGAAAAGATGGAATACAAGGGTTAATTAGCCAATAATTTAAAGAGGATACCTTCAGCGATATAAAGAGTAAAAGAGAGTCAGGAGTAAATATCAGACTGCTGGTGGAATGCATTAGCAGCATGCTGGAAGTTCAACACTATCAGTGGGCTGAAGTGAGTGACGTTGCCATTACTAGAGAGAAGGCACTTAGGAAGCTGAAAGGTCTGCATGTAGATAAATTACCTGGATCGGATGGTCTTGTCCCTAGTATTCTGAAAGAGGTGGCTGAAGGGATTGTGGAGGAATTGGTAATGATCTTTCAAGAATCAATAGATTCTGTCATGGTTCCAGAGGAATGAAAAATAGCAAATGTCACTCCAGTCTTCAGGAAGAGAGAGACAGTCAGACAGAAGTCAATTGGCCTGACCTCAGTGGTTGGGAAGATGTTGGAGTTGATTGTTAAGGATGTGTTTTTGGAGTACTTGGAGGCACATGATAAAATAGGTCATAGTCAGCATGGTTTACTCAAGGGAAAATCTTGCCTGACAAATCTATTGCAAATTTTTGAAGAAATAACAAACAGGATAGACAGAGGAGAATCAGTGGTTGTTGTGTACTTGGATTTTCAGAAGACCTTTGACAAGATGCCACATGTGAGACTGCTTAATAAGTTAAGAACCCATGGTATTACAGGAAAGATTCTGGCATGAATAGAGCATTGGCTGATTGGCTACAGACAAAGAGTGGGAATAAAGAGAACCTTTTCTGGTTGGTTGCTGATGACTAGGGGGTGTTCTATAGAGACCTGTGGTATGATCACTTTTTACATCATATGTCAAAAATTTAGATGATGTAATTGATGGCTTTCTGGCAAAGTTTGCGGATGATATGAAGATAGGCGGAGGGGCAGGTAGAGTTGTGGAAGTAGAAGGGGTACAAAAGGACTTGGACATATTAGGAGGATGGGCAAAAAGTGGCAGATGGAATACAGTGTCGGGAAGTGTTTGGCAGAAGAAATAAAGTGTAGAGTATTCTCTAAGCAAACAGAAAATTCAGAAATCCAAGATGCAAATGGACTTGGGGGTCCTCATGCAGGATTCCCTAATGGTTAACTCATAACACGCTGGAGGAACTCAGCAGGTCAGGCAGCAACCGTGGAAAAGATCGGTCGATGTTTCGGGCCGGAACCCTTCGTCAGGACTGTAGAGGGAAGGGGCAGAGGCCCTATAAAGAAGATGGGGGGAGGGTGGGAAGGAGAAGGCTGGTAGGTTCCAGGTGAAAAACCAGTAAGGGGAAAGGTGGCTCTCCCAGTAGCCACCCACTTCAACTCTGCTTCCCACTCCCATTCAGACATGTCCATACATGGCCTCCTCTACTGCCATGGTGAGGCTCTCAGGTTGGAGGAGCAACACCTCATATACCATCTAGGTAGTCTCCAGCCCCTTGGTATGAACATAGAATTCTCCAAGTTCCGGTAATTCCCTCCCCTTCCCTTCCCCTATCCCTCTGTCACTCTGCCCCCTCCTCTAGCTGCCTATTACCTCCCTTATGGTTCCGCCTCCTTCTAACACCCATTCCCCTATTCTTTCTTCACCTTTCATGCCTATCACCTCCCTGCCTCCCCTCCCCCACCCCTTACTAGCTTTTCACCTGGAACCTACCAGCCTTCTCCTTCCCACCCTCCCCCCACCTTCTTTACAGGGCCTCTGCCCCTTCCCTCTACAGTCCTGACGAAGGGTTCCAGCCCGAAACGTCGACCGATCTTTTCCACGGATGCTGCCCAACCTGCTGAGTTCCTCCAGCGTGTTGTGAGTGTTGCTTTGACCCCAGCATCTGCAGATTATTTTGTGTTTACTAATGGTTAACCTGCAGGTTGAGATGCTGGTGAGAAAGGCAAACATAATGTTAGCATTCATTTTGAAAGAACTAGAATATCAAAGCAATGATGTAATGATAAGGCTTTATAAGGCACTGGAGGTTCTCGCTTGAAGTATTCTGAACAGAAAACATTGGAGAGGTTTTAAAGGAGGTTCACAAAAGTGATTCCAGGATGGAGAGCTTATCATAAGGAGTATTTGATGCCTCAGGCCTGTACTCACAGGAATTCTGAAGAAAGAGGGAAGGCATTGAAACCTACCAAATGTTGAAAGACCTCATTAGAGTGGACATGGAGGAGATGTTTCTTATGGCGGGAGAGTCTAGGACCAAAGGATACAGTCTCAGAATAAAGGGATATTCATTTAGAATGGAGATGAGGAGAAACTGCTTTAGTTAGAGGGTGGTGAATATGTGGAATTTGTTGCCACAGGCAGCTGTCGAGGCCAAGTCATTGGATATATTTAAGGCAGGCGTTGATGGATTCTTGATTTGTCTGGGCATAAAGGGTTACAGAGAGAAAGTAGTAGATTAGGGCTGAGAAGGAAAAGGATTAGCCATGAAGAAATGGCGGAGCAGACTTGATGGTCCAAATGGCCTAATTTTGCTCCTATATCTTAAGGGCTCATGGATATGCTAATTGGATATTTGGCTAGTATCCTCCACAGTAAATAGTGGAAGTAGGACACAGAGAAATGAATGAGCATGTAAAGGAGAGTAAAATTCTAGGATTTGTACCAGAAACAATAATATGCCAACATACACTTAATCACCAAGAGTAAGGAACGAGATTAAATTTCCCTTCGGGAAATTAGGGGGAGAAAACAGAGACCAGTGAGCTGGGAGCACTGCAGAAGATTGTGGATATGGCACAGTGCATCACAGGCAAAGTCCACCCTACCATTGAGCAGATCTAGATGAATCGCTGTCACAAGAAAGCAGCATCCATCATCAAGGACCCCCACCACCAGGCCATTGGCTAACAGGTTCAGGGTCTTGATCCCGCACCACCAGCTTCAGGAACAGTCATTACCCTTCAACCATCAGGCTCCTGAACCTGTGTGGATAACTTCACTCACTTCATTGCTGAAAAACTGCACAACCTATAGACTCACTTTCTAAGGACTCTACAACTCATGTTTTCAGTATTATTTATTTTTAGAATTTGCACAATTTGTAATCGTTTGCACAGTGGCTGTTTGTAAGTATTTGTGCAGTTTCTCCTCCGTAAAATCTATTTGCATTTTTTATTTTCCTGTAAATGCCTGCAAGAAAATACATCTCAGGTTCTTATATGTTGACATACATCATGTGGTCACTTTTATAGGTTCATCTGTACATATGCTTATTAATGCAAATATCTAATCAGCCAATCATGTGCAGCAACTCACTGCATAAAAGCAAAAGGTTCAGTTGTTGCTTAGACTGAACATCAGAATAGGGAAAGAAAGTGATCTAAGTGACTTTGACCGTGCAATGACTGTTGGTGCTATTTGGGGTGGTCTGGTTTCTCAGAAACTGGTGATCTCCTGGGATTTTCACGCACAGCAGTACTGAAGTTTACAGAGAATGGCGTGAAACACAAATTTAAAATATCCAGTGAGCAGCAGTTAATGAGAGAGGTCAGAGGAGAATGGCCAGACTGGCTCAAGCTGACAGGAAGGTGATAGTAACTCAAATAACTACGTATTACAACAGTGGTGTGCAGTAGAGCATCTCTGAATGCACAACATGTCAAATCTTGAAGTGGGTGGGTGCCAGCAGCAGAATACCGTGAACATACAGTAGTTTCTGGCCTGTTTCAGTGCAGACTAAATAAAGTTAAGTTATTGCCTGTTAAACACTCAGTACTACAGCAACACCAGTGCATGTGTAATGTGAACTGTGCCATTTAATGGATGGTATGGACTGATTTCCTCTTTCTTTCTGTTGGAACACTGGCAAACAAAAAGAAAAACGTCCCCAAAGTGAAGCGATTGGTTGTGCAGATTTGGAGGAAGTTTCACAGCAGTACATTCTACTCAGCCATGGTGATAGACCTGAACTCTGGTGTTTTTTTGCACTGGCTGTGCAATGCTGCTTAACCTTTGATGTACCAACATAATGTGTTTTCAAATTTTGAAGGTTACCTTTATTTGCAACACGTCCATTGAAACATACAATGGAATGTGTGCTTGTGTCGGGGATGATGAGTATACATCTCTGATATAAAGTTAAAGATTAGCTTTACACCTCACTACAGGAAGGATGTGGAAACTATAGAAAGAGTGCAGAGGAGGTTTACGAGGAAGTTTCTACAGTAGGTTACATGGTCGGCACAACACTGTGGGCTAAATGGCCTGTAATGTGCTGTAGATTTCTATTCTATGTACATTGAAACATATTGTGAAATTCATTGTTTTGCATCAATGACTACCACATTCTGAGGACTTGCTGGGGGCAACCCACAAGTGTCACCGGGTTTCCAGCACCAACATACCACGCCCTCACCTTACTAACCCCTTACTCACATGCCTTTGGTACGTGGCAGGAAATCAGACTACCCAGAGGAGACCACCACAGCCACGGGAAGAAGGTGCAAACTCCTTACAGGCATTGGCAGGAATTGAACTCTGACCTTACAGCTGGTGCTTTACAGCCTTGTGCTAAAAGTTTCCAAAGCATAATGACAGCTCTAGAAATGCAGAAGTAGCATTTGGAACCAGCCCTCCTGCCTGTCCCAACACCTGATTACACTTAACGAGATCTGTTGAAATTACTCATCTTGGTTAGTATACAACAGGAATTCTGCAGATGCTGGAAATTCAAGCAACACACATCAAAGTTGCTGGTGAATGCAGCAGGCCAGGCAGCATCTCTAGGAAGAGGTACAGTCGACGTTTCAGGCCGAGACCCTTCGTCAGGACGAACTGAAGGACGAGTTAGTCCTGACGAAGGGTCTCGGCCTGAAACGTCGACTGTACCTCTTCCTAGAGATGCTGCCTGGCCTGCTGCATTCACCAGCAACTTTGATGTGTCTTGGTTAGTATAGATCAGTTGGACTGAGGGGTCTTTGTTTCCTCGGCCTGTAACTCTATGACTCTATCACCTCAGGCACTGCTGTCTAATGAGACTTTAGATTAATTTTTCTTTGTTATTTGGTAATAGGTTTGACAAGGTTTGACAAGAGGATGCATGGCTCATTAGGGCCCCACTGTGCGGGAGTTTCTTCAAGGTTCAAAGTTTGAAGTTCAAAGGCCAAGCCCAGATGTGCTAAAGCAGAAACTGAAATCTGAACCAGAGCAGTGGAAGCTAGAAATGTTCATGAAAATTAATATACATACAGTAACCAGTCATGTTTGCCTAAACAACAGGTAACTGTTCGCCTGCTAGTTGATAAAAATATCTAATCAACCAATCATATGGCAACAACTCAATGCATAAAAGCATGTGGGCATGGTCAAGAGGTTCTGTTGTTGTACAGGCAAACATAAGGATGGGAAAGAAAGGTCATCTAAGTGACTTTGACTGTTGATGCCAGGCGGGGAGGTTTGATTATCTCAAAAACACATCGAACCTTCAAGTGGATGGACTACAGCAGCAGAAGGCCATAAACATACATTCAGTGGTCACTTTATTAGCTACAGGATGAACCCAATAAAGTGGCCGCAGATTGTCTGCTTCTTACTGAAAGCAATTACAATCAGTTTGAGCCACGTATTAGCCACATATTAGATGGTGGTCAGTGGGCACAATATGCCTGTTATTATTTTTGCTAATGCAATCCAAAACTAGTCCTTCTAGGCTATCATATACACGGCTTCTCAATTAATTCAGTTTCTGGCATCTTTTACTGTTTGCTTCAAATAATGATATCGTTTCTGCCACAAACACTCAGTACGATAAAGTTCCCCAGGCTCTAACATCCTGATGATTAAAGTAACTTCTTTTCCTATTCAGAGGTGGAAAATGTTTAGGTCATTGGCTCGTGATCGCTGATTCCCAACCAGAGGAAGTTGTCTTTTCCCAGTTGACTTGACGATTCCAACACCAATGGAAATTGTTCTGGCTGGGCTTCTTCCTTGCACTCTCGTAAAACTGGGGTCAACCAGAAGTCTGAGACAAAGAAAAAAGCAGGAATACTCGGTGGATAAGGCTTAACATTTAACGATCTTTCCTTGCAAGTTATTGAACTCAGTGTCAAACCTGCAACATTACAGCCCTATGGATTCAACAATGAGATCTCTTTATTGTTGCTGCCTGATCCTTCAGATGACATTACCTTCATTTTCCACCTTGAACAATCACCAGTATCAACATCTAATCCCTGCCATCCTATTGCAGACTTTCCAATTTGCTTAATAAATGTAATACGGTGAACTTTCTCTGAGGAAACTCCAGCAACCACCTGCATTGAGGCTTGTTACCACTTTATATGCAACTGTTCTCTCCTATTAGATTGCTTCTTCTTCAGTCCTTTACCTCTTCCACCCATCAACTCTCAGCTTCTTACTTCCCCCTCACTTGGTTTAATCTATCACCTGCCAGCTTTTACTTCTTCCCCACTGCCACCTTCTCATTCTGGCTTCTGCTCCCTTCTGGTTTAAGATGCGCTGGTGAAACACAGTGATGACGTGCTGGCAGCAAACAAAACTGCTAACTACTCTATTAATCACACTTTTTCTGGTAAATGATCACTGCAATCAACAGCATCTCAATTCTCTTTGGAGATGAACTTTTGAACCACCTGTACAACCTAGCAGTTATCAACTTCAGCCCAATGACTTGAACTCCACAGCAGCATGTGGAAACGAGTTCCCCAGATTCATCACTCTCTGGCTAAAGAAATTCCTCCTCTTCCCCATTCTGAAAATATGTCCCTCTATTCTGAGGCTGTGTCCTCTGGGCTTAGACTCCCCCACCATAGGAAACATGTTCTCCACATCCATTCTATCATGGCCTTTCAACATTCAATACATTTCAATGAGATCCCCCCTCATTCTTCTAAATTCCAGTGAGTAAAGGCCTAGAGCTATCAAATGTCCCTGGTAAGACAAGCCTTTCAAACTTTGAATCATTTTCATAAACATCCTTTGAACCCTCCCCAATATCAACACATGCTTTCTTAGATGAGGCCCAAAACTGCTCACAATACTCCACATGCAGTTGGCCTGAACTACACACAAAGACTAACAAGCAACCAATATGCAAAAGACAAAAACACCATTAATAATCATACTAATGAATGCATAAATAAAGAATATTGAGAACATGAATTGTAGGGTCCCTGAACAACAGGTTGTGATCAGTGCTGGAGTGAGTGAGGTTATCCATGCTGGTTTAGGAGCCTGATGGTTGAAGGGCAATAATTGTTCCTGAACCTGGTGCCATGGGATGCAAGGCTCCTGTGCCTCCTTCATGATGATGAGTGTAATGTATGGATCTATTTCTTTTAGAGCAATGAGCCCCTCCCTAAGCACTACGTATTGATCTGTTTTCTAAACATGCACATTGTTCTCTCTCTCTCGATGCAATGTTAATACACTAGTTAAAGCCATTTCCCTTGTGTGTGCTTTTATCTAATATATACATAGTTGTGCACAGGCACAGCAGTAACAGTGTGAAGAGGGAATAGCAAGATAGAGAGGAGATAAAGAGGTTAGAGAGAGAAAGATTCCATGTCATTCGGTGGCTCCATGTTACTCTGCGACTCCATGTTACTCCGTGGCCCACATTAGTCTATTGCTCCCTTCTCTCTCCTCTACCTCCAATTTTCTCCACATTAAATCTTGCTTAAATAATAATAGAAATAGTTCAGGCAACACACACAAAATGAGTCCGGATGAATATTCACAGCCCAAAATATTCAAAGTTCAGAGTTCAAATAAATTTACTGTCAAAGTACATACGTGTTACGACATCATGCCTAAGATTTATTTTCTTGCAGGCATTCACAGGAGAACAAAGAAATACAATGGAATCGATGAAATATTACACTGACAGACTGACAAGCAAGCAGTGTGAAAAATATATTGTGTAACTATAAAAATAAACAAATAAAAATAACAAACAAACAAATAAATAAATAATACTGAGAACATGAGTTGCAGAATCTTTGAAAGTGAGTCCAAAGGTTGTGGAATCAGTTCAAAGTTGAGGTGAGTGAAATTACTCACTGGTGGTTGAAGGGTAATAACTGTTCCTGGCGCCTGGTGGTTGAAGGGTAATAACTGTTCCTGAACCTGGTGGTGTGGGACCTAAAGCTTCTGGACCTCCTTCCTGATGGTAGTAATAAGAAAGAAGCGTGGCCTGGAACATAGGGGTCTTTGATGATGGATGATGCTTTCTTGTGGTTGTGCTCTTTGTAGATGTCCTCACTGGTGGAGAGGGTTTGTCCTGTGAGGGACTGGACTATATCCTCCATTTTTCTGTTCTTCAGCGCTGGTGTTTCTTTTACTAGGATGAGATGCAACATTGACTGTTTATTCCCCTCCACAGATGCTGCCTGATCTGCTGAGTTCCTTTAGTATTATGTGTGTGTTCCTCAAGATTTCCGGCATCTGCAGAATCTCTTGGGTCTAGAAAATGTCAGGCAAAATCTGGCACAAGGTAGATGTTTCTGCATTTAGCTAAACAGTTATTAATTAAAACTGAACTTCTGTTTCTCTCTCCATAGATTCTGTCTAGATTGCTGATGCTTCATGGAAAAATCATGAAAACCTGCCAAAGCTATTGTTAAATTAATTTTTGAAACATCTTGAGATTGGTTAATCAAACCCAAGCAATCCATCCACATAATTGGCAAAATAACAGAGGGATAATTGTCATTAGGGAATAGCTTATAAAGTATAATTCCAGAATTATATTTCAAACCTACAAAAAAATCACTTCAACTGGATAAAGAATTGACAAAGATTCAAGTCCTGTAGTATTCAGTTTAGTTCAGCTCAGCACTGCTATGCTTCTTACAGGCCTGCGCCCTAGTCTGCACTGAATGCCCCAATCAAACTGCCCAAAAACAGCCAAAAAAACGTAACCAGATTTCTGGAAAAAATGCAACATGAACCTCAAATTCCCTGCAAAACAAGTCCACAGCCTTACTGATCAATCCCTGCAACTTGTATCCCAAGACAGCAAGAGGCAGAGGAAGACCCATCAAGTGCTGGCAGACGGTGCCTCTGTTCCCCCTGTTGACCTCAACCTTGTTCGACACCCCCATTTGGAGAGAAGCAATGGAATTGATCATGGGCTCACGCCCCATCTCCAGACTGCCAGGCCACTAGGCCGCCCACGCCACTCCAAACCTCACCTAACTCCCTCAGAAACAGGCAAATCCCAGATCGCTCAAACAGCCCAAAGACACACCATCAAAATGTAAATCCCAGGTTCCAATTGCACGCAGCTGAGTAGTAGAATCATACTTGAAAGGAGAAGAAGCAGAAGTAGTAGTTTTGTGGACTGTCTGCAGGATGTTATTGTTGGACATGTTATTTGCCTCCACCATGTTGAAGACACTTTAAGAGAGCAAATCAAACAAGATTCAAACTCTTTCTTTGTGTGTACACCACCAGCTGAGTATTCTGCTTCTTGGAAAATTCGCTGCATGTTTTCTGAAAGCCAACAGCACGATGAACGCTCTTGTGGTGAGCTAACACATGACCAAAGGCTTATGAAGTTAGTTTTTGATGATAATTGAAAGCTTCAGTTCTGTTTTACAGGAACTGTGAGCCTGACGAACCCTGAGAGTGATCATCTGATAACATCTAATTAAAAGATACCCTGAGAGGGACTGAATTCCAATCACTGAGCTTCAGGGATACCATATCCACTCTATCAGCTGCTATTAAGATAGGGATTGTCCTGCTATTTATGGATTACGAAACAAAAGGAGGGCATTTAGCTCATCGAGCAGCAGTCCATTCGACTACATCACAGCTCCAGCTGCACAGAGACAATCCTGAGTTCTAGTCCTGACTATGTGGTGTCTTTTATACTCTCTGTGTGACTATGTGGTCCAGAGTTATCAAAGACCCCTCCTACCCTTCCTAACTCTTTGACCTGCCGTCAGGCAGAAGGAATTGCAACATAAGAACGAGAGCTGTCAGTTTGAGTAACAGCTTCTTCCCCCAGTCTGTTAAGAGTTCTTAATACCCTGCTGCCACCCAGCACACGTGTACACCCCATCTAAATGCCATCCCACCACCACCCCAGCTCCCCAACTCACAGATGCACTCTCCTCCTGCACTTAATACTTCTCAACTTTTCTTGCTGATGTTTCACATATTTATACAACTGTTTTATGATAATAGTGTCAGTAACATTATGCTGTCTTATATAAACGTACCTCGCACTCTATGCCAACCTATCAAACTTTGGGCCATGTCACTCAGGGACTTGTGCTAATATTATTTTGTGACTGTGTGGGTACTCATACAGGGGGGTAAACTTCTGGCACTCATGCCCAAAAAGGCAGAAACAAAAATTCTGTTACAACATGGCATGCAGTGCTGCTTTGATTCTTTAAACCCTATCCATAATAAAAAGGTACAAAATGATTATCTTTATTGCCAAATGAAGCAGCAAATGAATTTTTAGCAACCCAACCACAGTGAGATGTTTTCACAGGAAACATCTCAGCCCAGCCTGATGCCAGCTAGATGGTTCTGAGAACATGGTGCATTGGATGATTCATTTTGAAATCTTTGCAGTCCCGGTGAGTGCATCAGTTTTTGAAAAATAAACGGTTACAATAACAGCAACACACATGAAATGCTGGAAGAACTCAGCAGGACAGGCAGTATCTATGGAAAAGAGTAAACGGCCCGTGTTTCGGGCCGAGACTCTTCATCAGGACTGGACAAGGAGATGAGAAGTCAGATGTAAGAAGGTGGGGGGAGGGAGGGAAGAAGTACAAGGTGATAGGTGAAACCAGGAGACGGGAGGAGTGAAGTAAAGAACTGGGAAGTTGATTGGTGAAAAAGATAAGGGGCTGGAGAAAGAGGAATCTGAAAGGAGAGGACAGAGACCAAGAAAGAAAGGGAGGGGGAAGGAACACCAGAAAGGTGATGGGAAAGTAAGGAGATATGGGAATGGGAAATGGTGAAGGAGAGGAGGGCCATTACTGGAAGTTCAAGAAATCAATGTTCATGCATTCTGGTTGGAGGCTACCCAGACGGAATATAAGGTGTTGCTCCTCCAACATGAGTGTGGCCTCATCGTGACAGTAGACATAGACTGACATAACAGAATGGGAAGTGGAATTGAAATGGGTGGCCACAGGGAGATCCCACATTTTCTGGCTGACAGAGCGTAGGTCCTTGGTGAAGGGGGTCTCCCAATTGAGTTTGGGTATCACCAATATACAGGAGGCCACACCAGGAACACTGAATTCACTGGATGACCCTAGCAGACTCACAGGTGAAGTGTCACCTCACCTGGGAGGACAGGATGGGGCCCTGAATGGTAGTGACAGAGGAGGTATAGTGGTAGGTGAGGCACTTGTTCCACTTGCAAGGATGAATACGAGGAGGAAAATCAATGAGAATGGAAGAATGGACAGGGGAATCACATAGGGAGTGACCCCTGCGGAAAGCAGAAATGGGTGGAGGGAAAGATGTGCTTGGCGGTGGGATCCCTTTGGAGATGACATAAGTTGCAGCGGATGATGTACAGGAGCTGGTGGGGTGTTAGGTGAGGACAAGAGAAGCCCTATCCCTGTAGGGGTGGCAGGAGGATGGGGCGAGGGTAGACAAGTGCAAAATGGATGAAATGTGGTTGAGGGCGGCATTGATGGTGGAGGAAGGGAAGTCCTTTTCTTTGAAGAAGGAGGATATCTCCTTATTTCTGGAATGAAAAGCCTCATCCAGATGCGGCAGAGGTTGGAACTGAGAGAAGGGAATGGAATTTTTACAAGCAACAGGGCAGGAAGTGTCATAATCCAGATATCTGTGAGAGTCAGTGGGTTTACAAAAGACATCAGTGGATAAGCTGTCCCCAGAGACAGAGACAGAGAGAGAGAGATC
This sequence comes from Mobula birostris, assembly GCF_030028105.1. NCBI lineage: Eukaryota > Metazoa > Chordata > Chondrichthyes > Myliobatiformes > Myliobatidae > Mobula > Mobula birostris. The sequence goes on along the minus strand of NC_092373.1, from coordinate 17,426,508 downwards.
GAGAAAGGGGACGGAGGTGTTGGAAATAGACCAGGTAAATTTGAGGGCAGGGTGAAAGTGGAAGACAAAGCTAATGAATTTGACGAGCTCTACATGGGTGCAAGAAGTAGCACCAAAGCAGATGTTGATATAGTGAAGGAAAAGTTGGGGAGTAACACCAGTGTAGGCTTGGAACATAGACTGTTCCATGTAGCCAGCAAAAAGGCAGGCATAGCCAGGACCCATATGAGTGCCCATGGCTACATTGAATTGAATTGGATTGAATTTGAACTTTATTTCTTACATCCTTCACCTACATGAGGAGTAAAAATCTTCTCGTTGTCTCCGTCTAAATGTGCAATATGCAATCACAGTAATTTATAATAACTTATAACAAATAGAACAGTCAATGTAATGTAGAAATATGCTCAGATCAGCGTGAGTTAATCAGCCTGATGGCCTGGTGGAAGAAGCTGTCCCGGAGCCTGTTGGTCCTGGCTTTTACACTGCGGTACCATTTCACGGATGGTAGCAGCTAGAATAGATTGTGGTTGGGGTGACTTGGGTCCCCAGTGATCCTTCAGGCCCTTTTTTCACACCTGTCCTTGTAAATGTCCTGAATCATGGGAAGTTCACAACTATGGATGCGCTGGGCTGTCTGCACTACTCTCTTCAGAATCCTGCATTTAAGGGAGGTGCAGTTCCCATTCCAGTCAGTGATGCAGCCAGTCAGGATGCTTTCCGTTGTGCCCCTGTAGGAAGTTCTTAGGATTTGGTGGCCCCTACCAATCTTCCTTGATAGAGTGAGGTGAAAGAGGTGCTGTTGTGCCTTTTTCACCACACAACTGTTGTGTACAGACCACATGAGGCCCTCAGTGATGTGGATGCCGAGGAATTTAAAGCTGTTTACCCTCTCAGCCCCAGATCCATTGATGTCAATAGGGATTAGCCTGTCTCCATTCCTCCTATAGTCCACAACCAGCTCCTTTGTTTTTGCGACATTGAGGGAGAAGTTGTTTTCTTGGCATCGTTCTGTCAGAGAGACGACTTCTTCCCTGTAGGCCACCTTGTTATTGCTTGAGATTATGCCAATCAATGTAGTGCCATTGTCAAATTTAATTAGCAGATTAGAGTTGTGGGTGGTGACACAGTCATGGGTATACAGGGAGTAGAGAAAGGGACTTAGTCCACAGCCCTGAGGGGCTCTGTGTTGAAAGTTTGAGGGGTGGAGATGAGGGAGCCCACTCTTACCACCTGCTGGCGACCTGACAGGAAGTCCAGGATCTAGCTGCACAAGACAGGGTCAAGGCTGAGGTCTCTGAGCTTTCTGTCGAGCCTGGATGGAATTATGGTGTTGAATGCTGAACTGTAGTCCAAGAACAGCATTCTCACATAAGCATTCTTCTTCTCCAGATGTGTAAGGGTGGTATGTACAGTCAGTGGCTATTGCATCATCGACAGGGAGAGTAGGAATGCGATGAGGTGGAGGATAAATGCGTGGCTGAGGGATTGGAGCAGGGGGCAGGGATTCAAGTTTTTGGATCATTGGGACCTCTTTTGGCGCAGGCGTGACCTGTACAAAAAGGACGGGTTACACTTGAATCCTAGGGGGACCAATATCCTGGCAGGGAGATTAGCGAGGGCTACTGAGGTGACTTTAAACTAGAATGGTTGGGGGGTGGGAATCAAATTAAAGAGGCTAGGCGTGAGGAGGTTAGTTCACAACAGGGAGATAGGAACCAGTGCAGAGAGACAGGGGGGTGTAAAGTGAGGGTAGAAGCAAAAAGTACTAAGAAGAAGAGTAAAAGTGGCAGGCCGACAAATCCAGGGCAAGCATTAAAAAGGACCACTTTTCAACATAATTGTATAAGGGCTAAGAGAGTTGTAAAAGAGCACCTGAAGGCTTTGTGTATCAATGCAAGGAGCATTCGTAATAAGGTGGATGAATTGAAAGTGCAGATTGTTATTAATGATTATGATATAGTTGGGATCACAGAGACATGGCTCCAGGGTGACCAAGGATGGGAGCTCAACGTTCAGGGATATTCAATATTCAGGAGGGATAGACATGAAGGGAGGGGAGGTGGGGTGGTGTTACTGGTTAAAGAAGAGACTAACACTATAGAAAGGAAGGACATAAGCCGGGAAGATGTGGAATTGATATGGGTAGAGCTGCGTAACACTAAGGGGCAGAAGACGCTGGTGGGAGTTGTGTACAGGCCACCTAACAGTAGTAGTGAGGTCGGAGATGGTATTAAGCAGGAAATTAGAAATGTGTGCAATAAAGGAACAGCAGTTATAATGGGTGACTTCAATCTACATGTAGATTGGGTGAACCAAATTGGTAAAGGTGCTGAAGAAGAGGATTTCTTGGAATGTATGCGGGATGGTTTTTTGAACCAACATGTCGAGGAACCAACTAGAGAGCAGGCTATTCTGGACTGGGTTTTGAGCAATGAGGAAGGGTTAATTAGCAATCTTGTCGTGAGAGGCCCTTTGGGTAAGTGTGACCATAATATGGTGGAATTCAGAAACAAAGGTTCTGAACTTAAAGAGGGGTAACTTTGAAGGTATGAGACGTGAATTAGCTAAGATAGACTGGCAAATGACACTTAAAGGATTGACGGTGGATATGCAATGGCAAGCATTTAAAGGTTGCATGGATGAACTACAACAATTGTTCATCCCAGTTTGGCAAAAGAATAAATCAAGGAAGGTAGTGCACCCGTGGCTGACAAGAGAAATTAGGGATAGTATCAGTTCCAAAGAAGCAGCATACAAATTAGCCAGAGAAAGTGGCTCACCTGAGGACTGGGAGAAATTCAGAGTTCAGCAGAGGAGGACAAAGGGCTTAATTAGGAAGGGGAAAAAAGATTATGAGAGAAAACTGGCAGGGAACATAAAAACTGACTGTAAAAGCTTTTATAGGTATGTAAAAAGGAAAAGACTGGTAAAGACAAATGTAGGTCCCCTACAGACAGAAACAGGTGAATTGATTATGAGGAGCAAGGACATGGCAGACCAATTGAATAATTACTTTGGTTCTGTCTTCACTAAGGAGGACATAAATAATCTTCCAGAAATAGTAGGGAACAGAGGGTCCAGTGAGATGGAGGAACTGAGCGAAATACTTGTTAGTAGGGAAGTGGTGTTAGGTAAATTGAAGGGATTGAAGGCAGATAAATCCCCAGGGCCAGATGGTCTGCATCCTAGAGTGCTTAAGGAAGTAGCCCAAGAAATAGTGGATGCATTAGTGATAATTTTTCAAAACTCGTTAGATTCTGGACTAGTTCCTGAGGATTAGAGGGTGGCTAATGTAACCCCACTTTTTAAAAAAGGATGGAGAGAGAAACCAGGGAATTATAGACCGGTTAGCCTAATGTCGGTGGTGGGGAAACTGCTGGAGTCAGTTATCAAAGATGTGATAACAGCACATTTGGAAAGCGGTGAAATCATCGGACAAAGTCAACATGGATTTGTGAAGGGAAAATCATGTCTGACGAATCTCATTGAATTTTTTGAGGATGTAACTAGTAGAGTGGATAGGGGAGAACCAGTGGATGTGGTACATTTGGATTTTCAAAAGGCTTTTGACAAGGTCCCACACAGGAGATTAGTGTGCAAACTTAAAGCACATGGTATTGGGGGTAAGGTATTGATGTGGATGGAGAATTGGTTAGCAGACAGGAAGCAAAGAGTGGGAATAAACGGGATCTTTTCAGAATGGCAGGCGGTGACTAGTGGGGTACCGCAAGGCTCAGTGCTGGGACCCCAGTTGTTTACAATATATATTAATGACTTGGATGAGGGAATTAAATGCAGCATCTCCAAGTTTGCGGATGACACGAAGCTGGGTGGCAGTGTTAGCTGTGAGGAGGATGCTAAGAGGATGCAGAGTGACTTGGATAGGTTGGGTGAGTGGGCAAATTCATGGCAGATGCAATTTAATGTGGATAAATGTGAAGTTATCCACTTTGGTAGCAAAAATAGGAAAACAGATTATTATCTGCATGGTGGCCGATTAGGAAAAGGAGAGGTGCAACGAGACCTGGGTGTCATTATACACCAGTCATTGAAAGTGGGCATGCAGGTACAGCAGGCGGTGAAAAAGGCGAATGGTATGCTGGCATTTATAGCGAGAGGATTTGAGTACAGGAGCAGGGAGGTACTACTGCAGTTGTACAAGGCCTTGGTGAGACCACACCTGGAGTATTGTGTGCAGTTTTGGTCCCCTAATCTGAGGAAAGACATCCTTGCCATAGAGGGAGTACAAAGAAGGTTCACCAGATTGATTCCTGGGATGGCAGGACTTTCATATGAAGAAAGACTGGATGAACTGGGCTTGTACTCGTTGGAATTTAGAAGATTGAGGGGGGATCTGATTGAAACGTATAAAATCCTAAAGGGATTGGACAGGCTTGACGCAGGATTGTTCCCGATGTTGGGGAAGTCCAGAACAAGGGGTCACAGTTTGAGGATAAAGGGGAAGCCTTTTAGGACCGAGATTAGGAAAAACTTCTTCACACGGAGAGTGGTGAATCTGTGGAATTCTCTGCCACAGGAAACAGTTGAGGCCAGTACATTGGCTATATTTAAGAGGGAGTTAGATATGGCCCTTGTGGCTACGGGGATCAGGGGGTATGGAGGGAAGGCTGGGGGGGGGTTCTGAGTTGGATGATCAGCCATGATCATAATAAATGGTGGTGCAGGCTCGAAGGGCCGAATGGCCTACTCCTGCACCTATTTTCTATGTTTCTATCTGTTGATCAGTTGTGTCGGTAGGCGAACTGTAGGGGGTATTGGTGGCACCACTGCTTTTGGTTTTGAATCTTTTGTAAGGAAGTGGGAGAAGCCGAATGATTATTGACAGTGAGGACAAGTTCTGTCACATGGAGGTGAATGGTGGTGGAATGGAACTGGTTGAGCCTGGTGCCCAGAAAGAAGCGGAGAGCTTTGAGGCCTTCCTGGTGGGGTTGGAGGTTTTAGGGACTGGACATCCATAGTGAAAATAAAATGATCAGGGCCAGGGAAGTTGAAATCATTGAAAAGATCAAGAGCATATGCTGTGTAACGGATGTAGGTACGAAGGGATTGAACTGGGGGGATAAAACTGAGTCGAGGTATGCAGATATAGGTTCAGGGGGCAGGAACAAACTGAAACAATATGTCTACCTAGACAGGCAGGTTTGTCGATCTTGGATAGGAGGTAGAAACAGGAGGTGCGGGGTGAGGGAGCTTTGAGTTTGATGGCAGTGGATGGGAGATACCCAGAGTTAATGAGATCAGTGATGATGTGGGAGACAATGGCCTGGTGCTCCTTAGTGGAGTCCTGTTCAAGGGTTAAGTAAGAGGAGATATCTGAGAGTTGTCACCTGGCCTCAGGAAAATAGAGGTCAGACTGCAAGACTACTACAGGACCCTTACCTGCAGGTTTAATGGTGAGGTTAATTAGTGCGGAGAGAGTGGAGAGCAGTATATTCAGAAGTAGTGAGGTTGGAATTGGAGAGAAGAGTGGTGAAGTTGAGATGGATCAACAGTGAGACATCGTTAACTTTGTCTCCATCTTCCAACCTGCTATCAAATTTACCTGGTCAATTTCCAACACCTCCCTCCCCTTACTCGATTGCTCTGTCTGTATCTCTGGAGACAGCTTATCCACTGATGTCTTTTATAAACCCACTGACTCTCACAGGTACCTAGACTATACTTCTTCCCACCCTGTTTCCTGTAAAAAATGCCATCTCCTTCTCTCAATTCCAACGTCTCTACCGCATCTGCTCTCAGGATGAAGCTTTTTATTCCAGAACTGAGGAGATGGCCTCCTTTTTCAAAGAAAGGAGTTTTTCTTCCTCCACTATCAACACTATCCTCAACCGCATCTTGTCCATTTCAAGATTCAAAAAACTTTATTGTCATTCTAACCGTACATCAGCTCTGCAGGGCAGAATGGGACAGCATTTCCCAGGAGCAGTGCAATCATGTATGTCTACCCTCACCTCATCTTCCTGTCACCCCCGCAGAAATAGGGTTCCACTTGTTCTCACTTACCAGCCCACCAACTCCACGTCCAGCTCGTAATTCCCCGTAATTTCCGCCGTCTCCAACGGGATCTCACCACCAAGCACATCTTTTCCTCCCCCCGACTTTCTACTTTCCACAGGGATTGCTCCCCTAAGTGATTCCCTTGTCCATTTGTCCCTCTCCACTGATATGCCTCCTAGCACTTATCCTTGCAAGCAGAACAGGTGTTGCACCTGCCCCTACACCGCTCCCTCTCTACCACCCAGGGCCCTAAACAGTCTTCCAGGTAAGGTGACACTCGACCTGTGAGTCTGCTGGGGTCATCAACTGCACCCAGTGTGGCCTCTTGTTTGTCAGTGAGACCCAACTTAGATTGGGAGACACCTTCGCTAACAACCTATGCTCTGCCCACTAGAAAAAGGAGGATCTCCCAGTGGCCATCCATTTTAACTCCACTTCCATTCCCATTCTGACATGTTTGTTCTTGGTCTCCTCTTCTGCCACAATGAGGCCACACTTAGGTTGGAGGAACAACACCTTATATACTGTCTGGGTAGTCCCCAGCCTCATGGCATGAACATCAATTTCTCAAACCTCTGGTAATGCTCCCCACCTTCACCATTCCCCATTCCCTTCTATCTCCTTATCTCCTTTCCTGCCCATTAATTGTACTTTTAAAACATTTGCCCATGGTACTCGGAAGTGTTTAAACTAGTTTGGCAGAGGGATGGGGACCAGAAGTCCTAGTAAGAAAGTGGAGGGATGGAGAGTATTGTATCTGTACAGCTACATATCAAATACATAAAGGCATGCACTTGGAGGTGAAGTTAACTTGTATATTCACTTTGCAGAGAGAAGAACAAACCAATGTGCATGGGTATGCTCACGTTGAAGTCCCCGCATATACAGACAGCTCCGGCTTTCCCTTTGTTGATCACTGGGAAAATTGGTATGGCCTAATCGTTCCACTCAACCTTGAAGTTCAGCATCACTTTAGGACGTAGTACGTAAGGTACTGGATGCTCTTTATGGAATCCTGGTGTTGCTGCTTCATCCAGTTCAATTCTGGCCTTCATGTCTTTCAGTTTATCAATACACTTCACAAACACCATCTCATTAGCATCAAGGAGCTGTGACTGTGTCTGGTTAGAGCTACCATTTGGACTGCAGCTGCCTGATGATGTTTATTGAGAGCTTTGATTTTGTGCCAGTCTGATTGGATTTTTCTCATGCCTGTAAAGTGCTAGCTCTCCACTTTCAACACATAAAGCTCCAACTGCTATATTTTGCCCCCATGTATCACATTCACTTTCAGTTTGCCTTTGAGAGACACATTTTCACCTGTGTAGGTCCTTAGCATCACCGAGGTCTTTTCTAATGGTAGCTTAGAAAACAGTCTGTTGTAGTCAGCAGCTGAAATTACAGGCAAAGCTGACACTGTATCCAGCTCCATTTTCAGTTTTATACCAGACACCTCTGCTGTGATCCATATGATTTTGTGATCTGCTTCAGTAATGCTATGCAGCTGTAGACATGACAATTCACCTCTGTCAGACTCTTGCTGTTGATGCAGTTTCATATGCAGTCACTTTATTCATTTGTTTCATTTTGTGTGTGAAACTTCTCACTCTGTGTTTTTTTCTCTTTGGTTGTGGTTTTAGTCTGACTTGCACACTCTCACTATGAGACCATGTCTTTGACACTTTCTGCAGACTTTATTTTGGGACAACAGTCATTTGCATCATGGGAGGATTTGCCATGTTGAAAACATTGTCGGCTTTTTGCACCATTCAGGAACATTTTGTGCATTTCACATTCTAAACTCTTTTTCTGTAGTTCTGATGCGCCCTTTGCTGCTGTCTCCATTGATATCGCAATAGTCAATGCCCCTTCTAACATTAGATCTCATTCTGACAGTAGCCTCTTTTGAATGCTTTGACTATGCATGCCACATACAAGCCTGTCTCTTAATTCAACAGAAAATCCATCTCCAAGGTCATAGTATTGGGAAAGATAGCACAGTTCTGCAATGTATTCAGAAATGCTTTCATCCTTTGACCGGTTCCTTTTGTGAAATCTAAAATTCTTAGCTATTACTAGTGGTTTTGTGCTCAAGTGATGTAAAATCGTATAACACAGTGTACATTTCAACACCCATTACGCTAAGAAGTGTGGAGACTTCCTTTTCCTCATTCACATCATTAGCATTACAATACAGTTCAACCATCTCGATATATGATTCCCAGTCCTCATTAGCACTGTCAAGTTTGTTAACTTTCTCAACTCAGGCCATTGGCACTTTATTTTCACCTTAGCTTTGCTAGTTGTGCGACTCTCACTGTGCACTGTCACTCATGCATCCCTGTGCTAGCATCAGTAACTGTCTCCTCTGTACTGGTTCACTCTTTCCTCTCACTACCTCCTTCCCTTCCTCTGAGCTCTATCATCTCATACTATTGGCGCAGTTGGTGATATTCACTGACATTCAGGTTTGTACTTGTCAACAGTTTTTTATTTGTCTGTACAACCACATATCAAATAAGTAAAGACATGCAGTTGGTGGTGAAGTTAGCTTACATATTCATTTTGCAGAGAGGGAAACAAATCAATATGCATGGGTAAGTTATCAGTCAATAATTAGAGCTTAGATTTACTGCGCTAAAAGAAATAGATGGTACTCTACAGAGAGGAAGGTAGGTGTAGGATCCAACATAAACAAGCGGGAGCAAAGTATTAAATATGATACGATGGACAGCTTGAAGGATGTATATTTTAATGCTAAGAGTATTATGTGTAAAGGTGATGAACTTAGAGCATGGATGTGTACATGGACCTACCATTACAGAGACTTGGTTGAGAGAGAAACAGGAATGGGTGGTTAATACACCAGGGTTTCAATGTTTTAGAAAAGATAAAGAGGGAGATAAAGCGGGGGGTGGAATTGCACTACTAATCCGTGACAATATCACAGCTGCACTCTGAAAGGATATAATGGAGGGCTTATCCACTGAGTCTATATGGTAAAACTTAATAACAGGAAAGGTACAATCATCCTAATTAGAATATACCACAGAGACCTAGACATAGGCACCTAGACAGTGAGGAACAGATATGCAGGCAGATTAAGGAAAGATGTAAAAACAAGAGGGTTGTTGTCATTTGGGACTTCATTTTCCCTAATATAAACTAGGACTTTCTTAGTCCAAGTGGTTTTGATGGGGCAGAATTTGTTAGGTGCATCCAGGCAGATTTCTTAGATCAATATGTAGATCATTTAACAAGATGAGGGGCTGCATTGGATCTGGTGTTGGGTAATGAGCCTGGCCAGGTGACCAGTCTTTCAATGGGTGAGCAGATAGAGAGAGTATTATTAAACAGGAATAGGGCAAATTAGAGAGCATTAGATAGGAACTAGGGAGAGTTAATCGTGAACAGCTGTTTCTGGGCAAGTCCACATCTGACATGTGGAAAGCGTTTAAAGTCCAACTGCAGAGAGTACAGAACAGTTACTGTATATTCCAGTCAGAAAGAAGGACAGGGATGGCAAGGTAAGAGAACCACTGATGTCAAGGGAGGTGAGGAATTTAGTCAAGAAGACAAAGGAGATGTATGTAAAGCTTTAGAAGCTAGAATCAAACAAAGCCATTGAGGATTATTAAGAAGCCAGAAAAGAACTCAAGAAAGGAATTAGGAAAGCTGGGAGAGATTATGAAAAGTCCTTGGCAAGTAGGATTAAGGTGAATTCCAAGGCATTATACATTAGGAGCAAAAGGATAATTAGGGAGAGGGTGGGATTACTCAAGGGTAAAGGTGGGAACACATGCTTAGATGTGGAGGATGTGAGTGAGGTCCTTAATGAGTGCTTTACCTCAGTACTTACCAAGGAGAAAGGCCATAGCGGATAGGGAGATCAATGCCAAGAGTATTAATTTGCTATGGTAGTTCAAAGAAAAGGAGGAGGTAGTATTGATTATCTTAATGAGCATTAAGGTGGATGAGTCCTCACGGCCTGATGGGATATACCCCAGGTATTGAGAGAAGCAAGTGAAGAAATTGCTGGAGACGACCAATATCTTTGTGTCCTCTCCAGCCACAGGCAAGATCCTGGAGGACTGCTGAGTAGCTAAAGTTGTTCTATTGTTCAAGAAGGGAACCAGGGTTAGTCCAGGAAACTATAGATCTTTGAGTCTCACATCAATAGTTACTGTCATCTGTTATTGCAGAGAATTCTTAGGGATAATATTTATGAGCATTTGGAAAACTATGACCTATTTAGGGAGAGCCAGCATTGCTTTCTGCAGAGCTAGTCATGTCTTACTAACTTGATTGAGCTTATTGAGGAGGTGACAAAGGTGATTGATGAAGGTGGAGCTGTGGGTATTGTCTACAAGGAGTTTAGAAGGCATTTGAAAGAGTCCCTCATTGGAGGTTCATCCAGATGACTAAGATACATGGTATTCATGTGAATTTGCCTATAGAAAACAGAGAGTAATGATTGAAGGGACTTATTCTAGCTGGAAGTCTATGATTAAAGATGATCCTCAGGAATCCGTGCTGGGACCTCTGCTATTTGTGATGTGTATAAATGACTTGGATGAAAATGCAAATGGATGGGTTAGTAAGTTTGTAGATAATGCAAAGATTGCTGGTGTTATTGATAGCATAAATAACTGGTAAAATATACATCAGGATATAGATCAGTTGCTGATATGGTAGAGAAATGGCAGATGGAGCTTAACTTGGACAAATGTGAAGTCCTGCACCTTGGTAGGTCAAATATAAAGAAAGTGACAGTACATTGTAAAGGATAAGACCCTTAACAATGTCGCTGTGCAGAGGGATCTTGGGGTCCAAGTTCATTGTTCCCTGAAAGTGGCAACACAGGTTAATAAGGTATTTAAAAAGGCACATGGCATGCACTAAGTTCAAAAATCAGGAAATTATTTTGCAGCTTTATAAAACTTTGCTTAGGCTGCATCTGGGGTATTGAATACAGTTCTAAGCACCCCATTATAGAAAGGATACCTACAAGACGTAGGAGCAGAATTAGGCCATTCAGCCTATCGAGTCCATTCTGTCATTACATCATGGTTGATCTTGGATCCGAGTCAAACAAATAAACCAGCCCTCTTTAACCATATCCCTTGGTGCGTCGACCAGTCAGGAATCTATCAACCTCTGCTTTGAATATACCCACGGACTTGAACTCCACCACAGTCTGTGGCAGAGCATTCTACAGATTCAACTCTCCTTGACTAAAAAAAATTCCTCCTTACTTCTGTTCTAAAAGGTCACTGCTCAATTTTGAGGCTGTGCCCTCTAGTTCTCGATAACCTAACAGAGGAACCATCTTCTCCACGGCCACCTTATCTAGTCCTTTCAACATTTGGTTGGTTTCAATGAGATCCCCCTGCATTCTTCTAAATTCCAGTGAATACAGGTCCAAAGCTGTCAAACACCCTTCGTATGTTAACTCCTTCATTCCTGGAATCATCATTGTGAACCTCTTCTGGACTCTTTCCAATGACAACACATGTTTTCTGAGATGTGGGGCCCAAAACTGTTGATAATACTCCAAATGCAGCCTGACCAGTGTCATATAAAGGTTCAGCATTATCTCCTTGTTTTTATATAAAGGTTCAGCATTATCTCCTTGCATTTTTTAATAATCTATTCAATATACATAATTGATTTAGATTATGAAGACACGCTGTCCTCTTTTATTGTCATTTAGTAATGCATGCATTAAGAAATGATACATTATTTCCTCCGGTGTGATATCACAAAACACAGGACAGACCAAGACTGAAAAAACTGACAAAACCACATAATTATAACATATAGTTACAACAGAGCAACAATACGATAACTTGATGAAGAAGTCCATGAGCATGGTAAAAGTTCAAAGTCTATCAAATGCCCTACATCTCACACAGACGGAAGAAGGAAGAAAAACTCTCCCTGCCATACCCGACCACAATCCGTCTCTGAGTCATCCGAAAACTTCGCGCCTCCGAATCAGCTCCCCGACACCGAGTACTGAGCGCCATCGCTTTTCAAACGATTCAACCTCAATCTCGGTCGCCAACAGCAGGCAAAGCAGGGGATTTTGAGGCCTACCCTCCGGAAGATTCCCGACCACGCAGTAACGACAGCAGCGAACGAGTGTTTCAGAAATTTCTCCAGATGTTCCTCTGTGCTTTCACATCCATCCTCCATCAAACCAGAATTGTCCATGGCCCCTATTTAATGGACACGATATCATTTTTTTATCGGAGGGATGCGCACACGCGGTGCGCTGCTCTCTCTCCTCCCGCTGTATTTACTTGTTTCTATATTATTATGTTTTATTTTATTTCTTATTTTTTCTTCTCCCTCTGCTAGATTATGTATTGTATTGAACTGCTGCTGCTAAGTTAACAAATTTCACATCACATGCCAGTAATAATAAACCTGATTCCGATTCTGGTATACTATTCCTCTTAAATTAAATGCCAACACTACATTTGCCTTCTTCACACTGTGAATTAAACTTCTGGGAGTCTTGCATGAGGACTCCCAATTCTTTTTGCACCTCTGATGTTTGAACCTTGTCCCCATTTAGATAATAGTCTGCACTATTGCTCCTTCCACCAAAATGCATGACCATACATTTCCCAACATTGTATTCCATCTGCTACATCTTTGCCATTCTTTTAATTTGTCTAAGTCCTGCTGCATTCACATTGCTTCCTCAGCACCACCTACCCCTCCACCTATCTTCATATCATCAGCAAACTTCCCAACAAAACAATCAATTCCACTATCTAAATCATTGACAAACAATGTAAAAACTAGCAGTCCCAATACTGATCCCTGAGAAACACCACTAGTCACTCGCAGCCAAGCAGAAAATGGCAAGGATAGGCAACTTCTCACTCACTGCCTCCTGCCTGTCAGCTATCCCTCTATTCTGCCAGTACATTTCCTGTAACACCTTAAGATTTTATCTTGTTAAACAGCCTCATGTGTGGGACCTCAGCAAATGTCTTCTGAAAATCTAAGTAAATGATATCCACTACCTCTCCTTTGTCCACTGCGCTTTTACTTCCTTAAGGAATTCTAGCAGATTTGTCAGGCAAGACTTCCCTTTACCAAAACCATGCTGACCTTGACTTATTTTATCATTAGTCTCCGAGTACTCTGAAACCTCAGTCTTAATAATGGACTCCAACACTTTCCCAACCACTAAGTTTAGGCTAACTGGCCTATAATTTCCTCTCTTTTGTCTTTCTCCCTTCTTAATGAGTGGAGTGAATTTGCAATTTTCCACTCCTCTGGGACCATGCCAGAATCAAGTAATTCTTGAAAGATCATGACCAATGCATCCGTTACCTCTTCAGCAACCTCTTTCAGGACTCCGTATGTAGTCCATCTGGTCCAGGTGACTTATCCGCCTTACGACCTTTCAGTTTGCCTAACATTTTTCCCTTTGTAATAACAATGGCACTCACTCCTGCTCGCTGACAATCATGGACTTCTGGCATACAGCTAGTGTCTTCCACAGTAAATTTCCCTGCTTACAGCCTTTTTAGTTGCCTTTTGTTGAATTTTAAAAACTTCCCAGTCATCCCAGTTCCCACTCACTTTTGCTACCTGTTATGCCCTTTCCTTCACTTTTATGCAGTCCTTAACTTCCCTTGTCAGCCGCGGTTGCCTATCCTTGCCATTTGAGAACTTTTTCTTCTGTGGGATATTTGAGAACAACTTCTTCTGTGGGACATCTATCCTGTGCCTTGTGAACTGTTCCCGGAATCTTCACCCACCTTTGTTCTGCCATCATCCCCACCAGTATCTCCCTCCAAACCACCTGAATAAGCTCCTCTCTCACACCTCTGTAATTACCTTTATTCCATTGTGATACTGATACACATGACTTGTGCTTCTCCCTCTCAAATTGCAGTATGAATTTAATCATATTATGATCACTGCCCCCTGAGGATTCCTCTGTCAAGCTGACTAATAAAATCAGGGTTGTTACACAACACCCAATCTAAGATAGCCTTTCCTCTAGCAGGTTTGAGCACAAGCTGCTCTAAAAAGCTGCTCGTAGGTATCCAACAAATTCCCTCTCTTGCGATCAGATACCAACCTGATTTTCCCAATCCCTTTGTATACTGACGTTCCTGATTATGATTATGACATTACCCTTATTACATTCATTTTCCAGCTCCCTTTGCAATCTCAGCCTCACATCTTGGCCACTATATGGGGGCCTATATACGAGAGGTGACTGATAAGTTTGTGGCCTAAGGCAGAAGGAATCAATTTTAGAAAACCTATCCACATTTATTTTTCCTACATTTACACATTTAGTCCAGTGGTCATGGAGCATACGGATCCCTTCTTTGTAGACGTCAGCATCTTGGACCTCCAGAAAATGGTCCACAGCAGGGGTGATTGATAAGTTTGTGGCCTAAGGTAGAAGAAGATGAGTTATTAACTTCAACCTTTCTGCATTTTCACTCAAAGAGTTGAACTGCATGTGCATGTAAAGAGAGCTGTATATCTCATGTCCTTCTACCTAGGCCACAAACTTATCAATCACCCCTGCTGTGGACCACCTGGAGGTCTAAGACGCTCTCGTTACATACATGTGCAGTTCAACTCTTTGAGTGATTATGCAGAAAGTTTGAAGTTAATAACTTATCTCCTTCTACCTTGGGGCATGAATTTATCAATTCACCCCGCTGTGGACAACTTCTACAAAGAAGGGATCCGTATGCTCCACGACCACTGGACTAAATATGTAAATTTAGGAGGGGACTATGTTGAAAAATAAATGTGCTAGGTTTTCTAAAATTTACTTCTTCTACCTTAGGCCACAAGCTTATCAATCACCCCTCATATGATTCCCGTAATTTTTTTTTTGTCGATGCTTTGGAATGGGTACAGAAGAGGTTTATATGATAATGCCTGGATTAGGAGGCATGTGCTATACTGTGAGGTTTGACAAACTTGGGTTGTTTCCTCTGGAGAAGTGGGGGCTGAGGGGAGATCTGATTGAAGTTTATGAGAGACATGGATAGAGTAGA
This sequence comes from Mobula birostris, assembly GCF_030028105.1. Taxonomy (NCBI): domain Eukaryota; kingdom Metazoa; phylum Chordata; class Chondrichthyes; order Myliobatiformes; family Myliobatidae; genus Mobula; species Mobula birostris. The sequence continues at coordinate 17,411,434 of NC_092373.1, read as the reverse complement.
TAGACTGTATCTTTTTCCAAGGATTGAAATGTCTAATATAGAGGGCATGCATTTAAGGGAGGGTAGTTTCTCAAGGAGATGTGAAAGGCAAGTTTTTTTTTGCACAGAGAATGTTGGGTGCCAGGAATGCACTGCCTGGAGTGGTGGTAGAGGCAAATCTATTCAGAACTCTTAAGCGATGTTTAGATGATCACATGAATCTGAACAAACTGCAGGGACAAGGACATTATGTAGTCACGAGGGAATAGTTTAGTTGGCTATTTGATTATTAATTTCTTTAGCTTGGCACAACATTGTGGGATGAAGGGCTTGTTCCTCTGCTGTCCTGTTCTATGTTCTAAGTTTGTAAGTAGATTTCTTATGTTTGGCAAAATATCTCAAACTAAGATTTAACTTGTTACCTCAAACTGGGATGACCAGGCCAGTATATGGAATGAGCTACCAGACGAAGTGGTTGAAACAGGTACATTAACAACATTTAAACAACAAATAGGTACATGGATAGGTAAAGTTTACAGGTATATGGGTGAAACACGACCATCTCTCCAAAGATGATGCCAGCAATATATGGCAAAGTTTTGTGGTAGTTTACAAAACTGCTAGATATTCTACTCGTACTTCCTCTGAATTATATTCACTGCAATCCGCAGCCTGTAATTTCTCTTTAAGAAATATATTGTTGAACTTTTATTTTTTTTTTGCTCAGCATAACAACACTTTCAATTTCCAGGTACATTTACATTTCTTCCCCTCACAGATATCAGCTATCAGAACACTTCCATCAAAGTATAGACATCACCACACATCCTATACAAAAGCCCTTATTACTATAGCAGACAGGTTTACATCTACATATTGTAGAAAAGGTTGCATGTTTTATGAAAACTATTTGTTTTTGAGTGTACCATACATGTTAAAAAGTCCAAAGGAATGTACTCCATGATTAATTTACGCCGAACAGAAAGTCCAGGGGCCTTGTCGGATATCCAACAAAGTAAAATGTTCTTCCTCGCGCAAAAAGTCAGAATATTAATAACTTTTTTCTGATGTGCATTAATAATACGACTGCCGGGTAAGCCTAAGAGAAAAGACATTGAGTCCAGTTCAAGCTCCATCTTCAGAATCTTTTCCATTTCACCCAAAATATCACTGCTGAATGCCTGAAGTTTGGGACAAGTCCAAAAACAATGGGTGAGAGTTCCAGTATTTACTTTACATTTAAAACACATTGGAGAAATCCCCGTCTTAAATTTCGAGAGACGATCTGGAGTTAGATGGGCTCTATGCAGAATTTTGAGTTGCGATGCTTTAGTTCTATTACAATCTGAAATCTTCTTTGCATTATCACAGATGTCTTCCCATATTTCAGCTGTAATTTTTACTCCCAGCTCTTCTTCCCAGATCCTTCCCAGCTGTTCAGCCTCTCCACAAGAACATTCCCTCAGGATGCTGTAAAAAGTACTGTTGGAGACTTCACCCTTAGAACAAAACACTCTCTTTTCTATGTCAGAACTATAGAAATCAGTCTGTATATAATCTCTTATCTGAAAGAAACAATAAAGATCCTTGTTGGGTATGTTAAATTTCTGTACTATTTGACTAAAAGACATCATCGTTCCTTCATCAAACAAATCTCCTCGATGGAAAATACCCTTAGAAATCCAAAGTTTAAATCCAGAATCCATTATGCAAGGCTGAAAATCTGGACTGCCGGTTATTGGAGTGAAGGGAGATATTTTCCACAATTTGTCATACCGCCCTCCAAATCCTGACTGTATTAATTGTTATTGGATGCAACAAAATTCCTTAACTAGTTTCATCTTATTGAGAAAAAGCTAATTAATAAGAGGGCATTTTGTTTGTGAAGCTTTAATGTCCAGCCAAACTGAGGAGGGATCTCTGCAAACCCAGTCAACCACATAAGATAAAAAGGAACTTAATTGATATTTTTTGATGTCTGGAAAATCCAGACCCCCTAGACTACTGGGAAGCTGTAACTTAGACATTTTAATACAGGGTCCTTTTTAGTTCCAAATGAAAGAAACAAACCAGCCATTTATTTTTTTAAGTATTTGTTGGGTGAAAATGACTGGAATCATTCGTATTGGGTAGAGCAGATGAGGAAGAATGTTCGTTTTGAGTGAGGATATTCGGCCAAGCCAAGATATGGGAAGAGTGCTCCATTGCTCAAGATCCCGTTTGATTTTGTTAAATAACTGTGCAAAGTTAGCTTTGAACAATTGATCAAATGTAGGTGTGATGAATATGCCGAAGTAAACAAAACCTGTCTGTGACCATTTAAAGAGGAAAACACCATGAGTGTCAGGTACCTGTTGCAGATTCCCGAGAGGCATAGCCTCTGATTTAGTAAAATTGATTTTATAACCTGAGAAGGTGCTAAATGAATTAATGCATTGTATAAGGTGGTGCACTGACATAGCAGGGTTTGATAAGAAAATTAGGACATCATCCGCATACAATGTAATTTTATGTTACTTTAGTCCTATGTCTGGAGCAGATATTTTGGAGTCTTGCAGAGTAGCCTCTGCCAATGGCTCGATCACCAGTGTGAAAAGTAGTGGTAATAAAGGGCAACCCTGCCAGCTGCCCCTCAGAATACTAAAATTATCCGACCTAATACCATTAGTGAGAATTGCAGCCAAAAAAAAGGGTCATTACAAAGAACCTTCACCCACTGAATAAGATTATTGACCAAACCAAATCGTTCTAAAGTGAAAAAAAGATACGGCCATTCGACACGGTCAAAGACCTTTTCTGCATCTAAGGAAACCACCAAGCCGTGCACTGCCTGTTGCTGACATGCCTGAATAACATTAAGTAATCTTCTGATATTGTTAGATGATCTATGGCCTTTTACAAAACCCATTTGATCCTCTTTTATGATAAAAGGTAACACAGTTTCTAATCGCAACGCTAAGGCTTTAGATAAGATTTTAAAGTCAATATTTAACAATGAAATAAGCCTGCAGGAGGCACAGTCTTCAGGGTTCTTTCCTTTGTTGAGAATTAGGAAGATATTAGCTTCTCTCAATGATGATGGGAGGAGACCACAGTTAAATGCATGATTGAATATGTTTAGCATAGGCTCTGATAATAACCCTGTGAACTCTTTATAGAGTTCACTAGTGAGTCCATCAGGACCAGGGGCCTTCCCACTTTGTAGCTGTCTCACAGCTTCTTGTATCTCATGTATAGATAGCAGAGCATTGAGGAGGGATTCTTGTTCAGAAGAAATGCCTGAGAGATCTAAATTCCTGAAAAAGGACTCCATCTTATATTGTCCATCACTACATTGCTCAGATTGATACAATTTAGAATAAAAATTTTTAAACACAACATTAATCATTTTAGAATTACTAGTGAGGGCTCTTGTCCCATCCCTAATTGAAGCAATAGTCTGAGGGGCATTTTTCTTTCTAGCTAAATAAGCTAAGTACCTACCTGGTTTTTCACCATGTTCAAACAATCTTTGTTTAGCAAATGTCAATTTTCTTTTGGCTGCTTGTGTAAATGAAGAGTTTAATGTACAGCATAGTGCTGTGATATTCTGTAACTTGGCTGCAGAAGGCTTATTAATATGATCCTTTTCAGCTGCCGCAAGCCTTGCTTCCACAAGGGGCTGCTGTTCTGCAGCTTGTCGCTTCTTACTAGTAGAGTAAGAGATAATTAATCCCCTTGCATAGGCCTTAGCGGTTTTCCAGAGCATCGATGGACTACTAGCTGATTTAGAATTAATAGATAAGAAAGTTTTGAATTCGGAAGTAAAGTAGTTTATAAGCTTATTATCTTTTAGAATACAAGGATTCAGCCTCCAATGTCTAGATTGTGCTGAATTATCTTTGGGCTTAATATTTAAATATACTGCTGCATGGTCAGAAATAGAGATATTTCCAATTGGATACAACTAAGTCTAGGAGCATTTTGGGGGTTAGAAAAGGTCAATTCTGGTGTAACACTTGTGTGGATTAGAAAAAAATGTGAAATCTTTGTCTGTGGGATTTAACAACCTCCAGACATCCACAAGTCCTAGTACTCGACATAAGCCCATGATTTGCTTAGACTGTGAGGAGAGCAATGGGGGATCACAAGGCACTCTGTCCATCAATGGGTTCATGAGACAATTAAAATCCCCCCCCCACAATAATGTTTTGTATTGAAAAACTTGTATGTTTGGAAAAGGCATCTATTAGGAATTTGAGAGGATGAGCTGGAGGGGTGTAAACATTAAGAATGGCATATTCCTCTCCATATATTGAAGCCTTAATGATCATAAATCTCCCATATTTATCCTTAATGCAGTCTAATAACTTAAAAGTTAAGTTCTTCCAAATTAAAGTGGCCACCCCCCTACTTCTGGTATTAAAGGATGAAAAATAGACTTGATCAAATCCACTCAGTTGCAGTTTTAGATGTTCTTTATCATTTAAAAGTGTCTCCTGCAATAAGGCTATGCCCACCCTCTCCTTTTTCAGGTTTAGTAGGATTTCCCTTCTCTTGATTGGTGAATGACTCCCCTTAATGTTCCAAGTGCACAATTTTAATATATTACTGGCCATAACCCTTTATAACAATCATTTAACTCCAGAGGAGAAGAAACCCGACTTAAGATCAGCTGCGGAGCAATAAGTGAATTAAAAAAACACACAAAAAAACCAAAGCGCCTACAGCGCTGAACAAAAGGACTTACCCCACACTTAAAGGGGATATGTGAACCTTCTAGCACCCCATATTCTGCCCCACTGCCAATGTGGCATTTAACGTAGTCAAAAATGGAAACAGGGCATAATTTATCAATCCACCGATTTGTTACTGTCATGTTTAAGCTCCTTCAGGCTAGAACAGCACAGCTAACTTAAACAAATAATGAAACTATATTAATCAAAACAAGTACATTACCCATCCTCATCAAAGTTGCTGGTGAACGCAGCAGGCCAGGCAGCATCTCTAGGAAGAGGTACAGTCGTTGTTTCAGGCCGAGACCCTTGGTCAGGACTGTACCTCTTCCTAGAGATGCCGCCTGGCCTGCTGTGTTCACCAGCAACTTTGATGTGTGTTGCTTGAATTTCCAGCATCTGCAGAATTCCTGTTGTTTACATTACCCATCCTATAAGATATCTTGCCGTCGAGTAATGAAAAGGTGAAATAAAGCGACCATCAAGCATGTTATCATCCATGACCAGGGCTATACAATATATACATTCTTTAGCCCAACGTGTCCGCAAAGGTTTTAGCTTTGTCAGGAGGATTAAATATCTTGGTGGTCCCGTTGTAGGTGATTTTCAGCACTGCTGGGTATAGCATAAAGTACTGGATTCCGGATACTTTCAGCTGCTTCTTCACCTGGTCGAATCCTTTGCGCTTCCGAACAACAGCTGCTGAGAAATCTTGAGAAAACATAAGCCTGGCTCCCTCATATATTAAAGCCTGGACATCAGTCCCACGGCGTCTTGAAACCTCCATCACTCTTTGCTTATCACCGAAATTATGGAAACCGACGAGGATGAGTCTAGGGCATTGATCTGGACTCGGCTTTGGAGCCAGCATACGATGAGTTCTTTCCAATTTGATGCGTCCAGCCTTGGTTTCCAAATCAAGGAAATTAGGCAGCCAGCCCTCAAAAACTTCACTGGCTGGCTGCCTTCTGTACCTTCAGGTAGACCGATGACCCGTATGTTCTTCCTCCTGCCTCTATTCTCAAGATCATCAATATGGTCAGACAGGCTTTGAACTTGCTTTTCCAGCACCCGGATGTGGCTTTGGGCCTGATCAGCTACAGTCTCTACCATGGCGATCCGGCCCTCGCCCTCGGTCGTTCTTGCATCAAGATTTTTAAGCTCCAATGTGTGGTTTTGAAGTATTAGAGAGTGAGGACCCAGCTTCTCGTCCATCATTTTGGATAGGTTCTCCGTAACTTCTTGAATTACTTGATGAAAAGTAGGGTCCAGTGTATTAGCATAGGTAGCAGCAGCCCCGGGCAAACGCTCCGTGTAGTCTGTCTTGGTCGTCTTTTCAGTACTTTTCGATGGCATGGTGTTGGAACAGCTCAAAAAAATACTCATCAATGTTCATATTATTAAATCCGACACTCGGGCACTTAAAAATTAAAGTTGAAACTGATAGGTTTATACATGAAATTATCAATGTTGCGGTGCTGAGCTCAGCAAAGCAGACCTTTCACTGCACCGCCATCTTGAAAGCCCCTAGCATTGAACTTTTAAACAAACTACCAATTTTATGATCTCCTGAAGGATTTGTTGAACTAGGCTCTGAGTAATGCAGGTATGGCACCTTGAAGTGGGCAAAATTTGGCCATTGCCAGATGAGAGATCACAGGGTGAACCTCCATCCAGGCCCAAGAGTAGAAAATGAATTGGTGTTCAGCCCCACTACTCCATAAGATCCCCACCAGAGCCCATCCTGTGTGTAAGGGGTTTCTTCTTTTATGTTACTGCATAGGCTAATTAAAATGGCTTCTTTGTTATGTTAACTGCTGAGAAAGTTCTCTCTCTAGCAGCCTGTTTGGGGTATATTATTGGTAAGAACCAATTGGTATAGATGTTATTCTTTCTTGTGTGTCTGTAAGCTATTGTATGCATGGGTTTTTGGGCAGAAGGCGCGATGGGGAGAGAGACCGTGGACGCGGTGCTGTGAGCTGGCTGACAGGGCGGACCCCGAGTCCGAGTCTGAGGTCCAGGGACTTCAGCGAGGAGAGGAGACGAAGACAGACTCGTGTGGAGCGTCTGGTCGACCACTGTGGTGGTCCTAGGCGGCGGGACGGGGTGGTCAGAGGGGATCTAGTAGTGAACAGAGGACCACTACTAGAGCTCCAACTGTGTGCACAGAGAGGTTGAACTTTGATAAGTTTGGTGCCTTTTATTTTCCTTTTATATTTTATCTCTATTAATTACATAGTTCCAGTAATATCTATAAATTGTAATTCATTTAATCATTTATGGTGTATTGTCTGTTATTTGGTGGGGTGGGGTACATCACACAATGTCCACATAAACTTAATTACCCAGTTTGGCAGGGCCGAAGGCTGCTTCCCCTAGACAAAAGTGAGTTGAGCGAGCCTGAGGCTTACCGGGGGCTACATGTGTGTCTGCATTTGACCCATCTCCCTCTCTTCTCAGTACTACCATCAGGCAGGAGGTACAGGAGTCCTGCGTCCCACGTCGCCAAGTTCGGGAACAGTTGTTGCCCAAAGCCATCAAGCTCCTGGACTGGCAAAGATGGCTTCACTCACCTCAGAGCTGAACTGATGCACAGCCTTTGGGAACTCTTCAGATCATGTTCTCAGTATTATTTGCTTACTTTTTTATTATTTGTACAATTTTTCCTCTTGTGCATTGGACATTTGTTTGTCTTTATAGTGTGTGTGCTTTCTTTTCATAGATTCTATAGTGCTTTCTTTCAATTTTCCTGTGAGTGCTTGCAAGGAAATAGATCTCAAGGTTGTATATGGTAAACATACTTTATTAATAGATTTACTTTGAACTTTGAAATGTGGGCAAATGGGACCAGATTAGATGGGATCTTGGTCAGTATGGATCCGCAGAGCCAAAGGGCCTGTTTTCGTGCTGTATGACTTCTTGCCTCTATGGTATTTAATAGTTGTTGAATGGTCTGTTTCTGTATCGCAAGACACAAATGAGTCATTTGTACATGCTAACAATACTGATAGAGAAATTAAAAGCACTGGAAAATAATGAATGGTTGGAATTTTACTATTAATTTATAATGTTCCTGCTAACATATAATAGCTTCAAGGTGGCAGTCAGAAAGGAGAAATGTTTGAGTCTGGAGCAAGGTGTGGCTGCTAAGTTTCTCCTGCTGATACCCAGGTGAATTGGACAGGGACCAATAGCTGAGACAGCAGACTAGATTGTAACTAATTCTGGCAATCAAATATCATTATAACCTATATGAATTCCCAGCCATTTAGATTTTGTCACAAATTTAAAAAGCCTCCCTCGTCTCAAAGCCGTTAGTCTTGTGAGACCATGGATTTGCACCTTGGAAGGTTTCCAGGGTGTGGACCTGGGCAAGGTTGTATGGAAGACCGGTAGTCGCCCATGCTGCAAATCTCCGCTCTCCACACCACCGATGTTGTCCAGGGGAAGGGCATTAGGACCCATACAGTTTGGCACCGGTGTTGTCACAGAGCAATGTGTGGTTAAGTGCCTTGCTCAAGAACACAATACACTGCCTTGGCCAAGGCTCGAGCTAGCGACCTTCAGATCACTAGATGAATGCCTTAGCCACTTGGCCATGGCCTATAATTTGCGTATAATAATAACTATGGTATAATAATAACTAAGAAAGTCTTAGGCACATGTAAAAAAACAGGAAAGTGAAGATGCTTTCAAACATAAGGAAATTAAAAGTTACTAAATATAAAAAAAAGAGCAGTAAACAGAAAAAAACTAAATCGAATCAATATTTGGTGTCACCACCCTTTGCCTTTAAAACTGCATCAATTCTCTTAGGTACATTGTTGGGTAGTTTCATAAGAAAATTGGCTGGTAGGTTGTCCAGTCGACTTGGAGAACTTGCCCCAGTTTTTGGCTGTCTCAGATGCTTTTGTCTCTCCAGGTAATTCCAGACAGCCTCCATGATGTTGGGATCAGAGCTCTGTGGAGGGTGTGTAATCTGAAACCATATAAAAAATCTAGGATGCCTAAGACTTTTACAAAGCATTGTACTATCGGAATATCTCTATGTAAAAGCTACATTGACCTATTTTTCCATTTGCTTCAAACCCAGAAACTGTACCAAAACAGTGGGCTAATAAACATTCCAGGTGGGAAGGCTACAACAGAGATAGCTCAACACCACTTTCTCAAAGGTAATGAGAAGTGAGTATTGAATAATGACATCCTGCTCCATAAAAACGTATAAAAATAAATAAATAAATCATGGGGCGGCTTAAGTGGAGTCTCTGGTTACCTTGTCAGGTGTGCATAACCTTATAGTCCAGCTTAATGTAAAGGGGGGTCTTCACAATAACTTGGCCAATATTTTTCTCTCCACCAACATTAACAGAAGTAAATGAATCAAGTCTCAGTTTTGCTGAGTGTGGATTTGTCCTTTTCAAACTTTTCTTACCAACTTTAGATCCAGTGAGGATAAAAGTACAGTAATGTTCACTGAAGTCAGCTTGGTGTATGACTTGGGGCCACACCCAGGTTTGTCAATCTTTGTTAGTTCTAGTTTTTATATATTCAAAGGTTTCAAAGGTACATTTAATGTTGGAATGTATACATTATACGTCCTGAAATTATTTTTCTTCACAACTATCCACAAAAACAGAGGAGTGCCCCAAAGAATGAATGGCAATTAAATGTTAGAACCCCAAAACTCCCCAGCTCCCCCCTCCGATGTGTAAGCAGCAGTAAAGCAACAATCCCCCCTCCCCCACCAGTAAAAGAAGCATCAGCGCCCCCCACCGAGCACTCAAGCGTGCAGCAAGCATCAATAACGAACAGACTTGCAGTACCCCAAAGACTACCTGTTCACCCGGTAATTTGATATACCACAGGCTCTGTCTCTCCCTAATAAGGGAAAAAAGAGGTGTCTCCGTTTCACAGCGAGAGGGGAGACATAACAAACAACTCATTGATTTACGATGTTAAAGGGCCATTGCATCGCTTTTTCCCAGCTCTGTGCCCAAAAACCTCGGGTCTCTGGGCACAAAGCCAGCAGCCAGCTCGCTGCTTTCGATCTTCTGTGTACTCCCACAACGCACCAAATTCCCGCGGAGGCACTGACCTCACGTCTGCCTGCCTCTGAAGCCACAAGATCCCGGAACCCTGAAGGCGTGCTAGTCTTCTAGACCGTGTCCTTGGTATATTGAATAATGGCCAGTCATGAGACCCAGACAGCGGAACCCATTCCCGCAAAGAACTGAAGTCAGGGTGTTATTCCAGGTCAGGATCTTCAAAAGAGCCCTGAAAGGGAAAAATAGAGATATCAAAGATAGAAATAGAGCTGTTTCCGATGATGCAAGCAAAGGAGCCGCCGTTAGGCGCCATCATCTCCTAAGCTCCACTCCCTAATTCCCCCTAATTAGCAGCCCCTAACTCTATTGTATTTCTTTATTTTCCTGTAAATCCCTGCAAGAAAATAAACCTCAAGGTCATAATAAATTTACTTTGAATTTTGAACCTATAGTTTTATGACATTTCCATATGTCTACTGTTCCTTTTCTTCCTAGATCAAGACATTGATGTTAAACACCTGGAATTTTGATAAGCTGCAGGTTAATTCTGGAGGGGAAAAATTCTGGTTTCTTATACCAAATGGAAACATTTTCAGACTTCTTTTTGATGTTGAAGTGCACAAAACAAGATTTATTTTGTTATTCAGTTTTAAGATATGGACAGTGGTTGTGAAGTCCATCTTTTATTGGCCATTCCTACCTGGAAGAGCATCTTCATGAATTGTTACTGACTATGTGATGAAGGCATTTCCATAATGCTGTTGGTAAAGGACACAGGGTTAGATCTAGTGATGATCAAAGTAAAGCAATATATACCTAACAAAGTACATGTCACATATTCAGAATAACCCTGAGATTCATTTTTCTGTGGGCAATCATAATAAATAAAAATAATTAATGAAAAATTGCACAAAAACATACTCAACAAATTGTGCAAGTACAAACAGAAAAAAACAAAATGATAAAAATAATAGACAAATGAGTAATAAATAATATTGAGAAGATAAGTTGTAGCGTCCTTCAAAGTGTGTCCATAGGTTGTGGAATCAGTTCAGTGTTGGTGTGTGTGAAATTATCCAGTCTGGTTCAGGACCTGATGGTTGAGAGGTATTAACTGTTCCTGAACCTGGTGGCGTGGGTCCAAATGCTCCTGGATCTCCTTCTTGATGACAGTAGTGGGAAGAGAGCATGGTCTGGATATTAGGGCTCCTTAATGGTGGACGCTGCTTTCCTGCGACAGTTCTCATTGTAGATGTGCTCAAAGGTTGGGAGGCTTGTACCCATGATGGTCTGGGCTGTATCCACTGCTTTTTGTAGGCCTTTTTCTTCAAGAGCATGGTGTTTCCATACCAGGTTGTGATGCAACCAGTCAATATATTCTCCACTACACATCTATAGAAGTTTGTCAAAGTTTTAAATGTCATGCCAAATCTTCCCAAACTCCTAAGAAAGTAGAGGTGCTGCCATGCCTTCTATATAATGGAACTTGTGTACTGGGCCCAGGACAGATGCTGCCGAGCATGGTAATGCATGATAATGCCGAGGAACTTAAAGCAACTGACACTTTCCACCCCTGATACCCTGATGAGGACTAGCTCATGGACATCTAGTTTCCTTCTCCTCTAGTCAATAATCAGCTCTTTGGTTTTGCTAACATTGAGTGAGAGGTTATTGCTGTGGCACTATTCAGCCTGATTTGCAATCCTCCTCTTATATTCTGATTCATCACCACCTTTGATTCAGCCAACAACAGTGGTATCATCAGCAAGTTGTGGTAATAGAGCTGTACTTAGCCACAGTCATAAGTGTCAAGAGTAGAGCAGGGGGCTAAGCATACAGTCTTGTGCTACCTGTGCTGACAGTGATTGTAGAGGAGGTGTTGTTGCCAATCCAAACTGACTGGGGTCTGCAAGTGAGGGAATTGAGGATCCAGGTGCACAAGGAGATACTGAGACCAAGGTCTCAAGTCACATTAGTGTGTGAATTGGGTTTGCTGGTACTTAGTGGTGTTCTATGTGCCTATTGTCCTTACTCTTCCAGCGATCACGTTATATGTAATAACGATCTAATTCATGTTTGAAATTGTTGAATGCTGATATTAGCTTATTTTCATTGTCTTTCCCTCACAGAAGTTTATAAAATTATGAGAGGTATAGGTAGGGTAGCCAGCCAGATTTTTTTCCCTAGAGTAGAAATGTCAAATATCAGAGGATATAGCTTTAAGCCAAGAGGGGAAATTTTTAATTGGGAGGTGGGGTTAAGGTTTATACATAGTGGGTGGTAGCTGCTTCAAAAGTGGTACCAGCTTTGGTTGTAGAAGCAGATAAGATGGTGGCGTTCAAGAGGGTTTTTGAGGTTCAGGAAATGATGAGGAGGCACAGAAGATTGGGATGGATCGGCTGGTTAAGTACTGTCGCAACAATGTCCTTATACACAATATCATCAAGAGGAAGGAACTGTTTGTAGACTTAAGAAAGGAGAAGTTGAGAGAACACACATCAGTCCGCCTTAAGAAAGAGGAAGTTGAGAGAACACACATCAGTCCACCTTAAGGGGTCAGCAGTGGAAGAGTAAGCAATTTCAACTTCCTGGACGTTAACATTTTGGAAACTCTACACTGGGCCCAAGACATTGATGCAATCACACCAGAGACTACTTCGTTAAATGTTTGAGGAGATTCAATATGTCACCAAAGTCTTATGAATTCCTGTTGCCATACAGTGGAGAGCATTCGAGCTGGTTAAATCACAGCCTTATATGGAGGGTCCACTGCACGGGATCACAGGGCTTTTGAAGGTTCATCTCTCAGTAAGTTCCATCACAGGCAAAATGCTCCCCATGATCGAGGACATCTTCAAGAAGCAGTCCCTCGGGAAGGTGACATCCATCAGCAAGGACTCTCACCATCTGGGACATGCCCAATTCTTCTTACTACCATCAGGGAAGAGGTGCAGGAGCTGAAGATCCACACTAAGTGGTTCAGAAAGAGATCATTCCCCTCTGCTACCACACTTCTGAATGATCCATGAACCCACTGACACTACCTTGCTACTTTTTAATTTGCACTATTTATGTATTTCTGCAATTTATAGTAATTATATATCTTTGCACTATATTGCCATTGCAAACCGACAAACTTCATATCATATGTCAGTAATATTAAAACTGATTTGGATTCTAATTCAGCATTGTGGATTGAAGTGCCTGCTCCAGCTCTGTACTGTTCTGTGTTCTATGTAATAAATACAAGAGGCACTACAGATGCTGGAAATTGAGATTAACACACACAAGATGCTGGAGGAACTCAGGCAGCATCCATGGAAAGGAATAAAGAGTCAACATTTCCATAAGATCATAAGACAAGGAGCAGAATTAGGATATTCATCCCATTGAATTTGCTTCACCATTCCATCATGCAGATTTACAATCCCTCTCAACCCCATTTTCCTGCCTTTTCTCCATAACAGTTGATGCCATTACTAATCAAGAACCTATCAACCTCCACTTTAAATATACTCAATGATTTGGCCCACACAGCTGTCTGTGGCAATGAATTCCAAGTTTCACCACAATCTGACTGAAGAGATTTTCCTCATACCTGTTGCAACTGCAAGCCCCTCTATTCTGAGACTGTGCCCTCTGGTCCTAGATTCTCCCACTGTAGGAAACATCCTCTCCACATCCACTCCATTTAGTCCTTTCAATATTCGATAGGTTTTGATAAGATCCCCCTCATTCTTCTAAACTCTAGGGAGTAGAGGCTCAGAGCCAAACACTCCTTGTAGGTTAACCCTTTCAATCCTGGTATCATTCTCATGAATCTCCTCTGGACCATCTCCAATGCCGTACATCTTTTTTAGATAAGGTGCCCAAAACTGTTCACAATACTCTAACTGTAGTCTGAACAATCCCTTATGAAGCCTTAGCATTATATCCTTGCTTTTGTGTTCTATTCTTTTTGAAAGAATGCTAACATTGCATTTGCTTTCCTTACCACTGACTCAACAGACATGTTAATCTCTAGGGATCAAGTAAGAGGACTTCCAAGTCTTTTTGCACCAATTTTTGAAATTTTTCCCCATTTAGAAAATATATAGTATAATATATAGAAATTATATAGTATAGAAAATAGTCCATGCCTTTATTTCTTACACCAATGTGCATGACCATGTACTTTCCTATACTATATTCCACCTGCCACTTCTTTGCCTATTCTCCTAATCTGTCTAAAACCTTCTGCAGACTTCCTGCTTCCTCAACACTACATGCCCCTCCACCTATCTTTGTAACATTCCCAAACTTGGATAAAAAAGCCATCAATTATTTTATCCAAATCATCGACATATAACTTGAAAAGAAGTGGTCTCAACACAGACACCTGCGGACAACACTAGTCACTGTCAGCCAACCAGAATCGCCCCTCTTTATTCACACTCTTTGTCTCCTGTCAGTCGGCTAATCTTCTATCCATGATAGTATATTTCTTGTAATACCATGGATTCATATCTTGTTAAGCAGCCTCATGTGTGGCACTTAGTCAAAAGCCTTCTGAAAATTCAAATAAAGAACATTCATTGACTCTCCTTTGTCCATCCTTCCTGTTATTTCCTCAAAGAATCCTAACAGATTTGTCAGGTAAGATTTCCACTTGAGAAAATCATGCTGACCTTGCCCTATTTAGTCATGTGCCTCCAAGTACCCCAAAGCCTCATCCTTAATAATAAACTTCAACATCTTTCCAACCACTGAAGTCAGGCCAACTGGCCTATAATGTCCTTTCTTCTGCTCCCTCCCTTCTTGAAGAGTGGAGTGACATTTGCAATTTTTCAATACTCTGGAAACATTCCAGAATCTTGTGATCCTCGAAGGATCATTACTAATGCCTCTGCAATCTCTTCAGTTACCTCTTTCTGAAGCCTGGGGTGTAGACTATCTGGTCCAGGTGACATATCTATCCTTCAGACCTTTCAGCTTCCCAAGCACCTTCTCCTTAGTAACAGCAATGCTACTTCTTCCCCCGATACTCTTGCAACTTTGACATCACGCTAATGTCTTCCATCATGAAGATTGATGTAAATTACTTATTCTGTTCTTCTGTCATTTCTCTGACTCTTATTACTACATCTCCAGTGTCATTTTCTAGTCATCCAATATCCACTCTTGTCTCTTTTACTCTCTATATACCTGTGAAAAACATTTTGTATCCTCTTTGATGTTTTTGGCTAGCTTATCTTCATCTTACATCTTTTCCGTCTTGGTAAGGATTTTTTTTTAGTTGCCTTCTGTTGGTTTTTAAAAGCTTCCCAATCCTAGCTTCCCACTAAACTTTGCTCTAATATATGCCCTACCTTTTGTTTTTATGCTGTCTTTGACTTCCCTTGTCAATCTGTTTTAAAAAGCCATCTTGTAGACATTCTACAAATTCCATGTCTTGGGATCAAAAACCAAACTTATTTTCCAATTGCATATCGAAATCCCCCAGTGATTATTGTAACATTGCGGTTTTTACATTCCGTTTCTAACTCCTATAATAATTTGTAATTTACATCCTGGCTACTATTCAGAGGCCTGTATACAACTCCCATCAGGCTCTTTTTAACCTTGGAGCTTCTTAACTCTACCCACAAAGTTTCTACATCTTCCAATCCTCTGTCACCTCTTCCGAAGGATTTAATTTCATTTTTTCCCAAAAGAGCCACCCCACCTCCTCTGCCACTAGCCTATCCTTTTTGATATAATGGGTATGTTTGGAGGTTAAGCTCCTAACTATGATCTTCTTTAAGCCATGACTCAGAGAGGCCTGCCAATCTCTAACTGTGCTGCAAGATCATCTACTTTGTCCTGTATATTGCGTGCATTGAACTATAACACCTTCAGTCCTGTATTCATCATCCTTTTCAATTTTGGCCTCTTGTTACACATTAACTCATCCCACTGGCTCTAATTTTGCCCTATCATCTGCTTATCCTCCCCCACAATCTCACTACACACTGCTTCTGGTTGTGTCCCAACCACCCCATCCTCAGCATTATCACTCTGGTTCCCATCCCCCTGCCAAATTAGTTTAAACTCTCCCCAAAAGTTCTAGCAAACCTGCCCACAAGAATATTGATTCTCCTTGAGTTCAAATGTAATTCATCCATTTTGTACAGATATTACATTCCCCAGAATAGACCTCAAAGTTCAGAAATCTGAAACCCTCTCCCCGAACCAATTCTTTAGCCATGCATTCATCTGCCAAATCGTTCTATTCTTACCCTCACTGATGCATGACATAGGCTGCAATCCATAGGAATTCCTGATTTTCAGCTTTCTACCTAACTCCCTATATTGTCTCTACAGGATCTTCTCACACTTCCTACCTATGTCATTGGTACCAATATGTACCGCAGCTTCAGTTTGTTCATCTTTAGAATGCTGTGGAGGTGATTCAAGGCATCCCTAATCCTGGCACCTGGGACACAACACACTATCCGGATGTCTCTTTTACATCTACAGAACCTGCTGTCTGCTCCTCTAATTATGGAATCTCCTATCACTACTACACTCCTGTTCTTCCCCTTCTCGTCATGCACTTTTGTAGTAGAAATAATATGCAGACTATTTTCTAAATAGGGAGAAAATCCAAAAACCTGAGATGAAAAGGGACTTGGGAGTCCTTTTGCAGAATGCCCTAAAGTTTAACTTGCAGGTTGATTCGGTGGTGAGGAAGGCAAGTGCAATGTTAGCATTCATTTCAAAAGGTCTAGAATACGAGAGCAGGGATGTGATGTTAAGGCTTCATAAGACACTGGTGAGGCTGCACCTTGACTATTGTGAATAGTTTTGGGCTCCTCATCTAAGAAAAGTTGTACTGGCGTTGGAGAGGGTCCAGAGGTGGTTCACAAGGATGATTCCTGGAATGAAAGGGTTATCATATGAGTAATGTTTGATGGCTTTGGGTTTGTCCTTGCTGGAATCTAGAAGGTTGAAGGTGGATCTCATTCAAACCTTTTGAATGTTTAAAAGGCCTACACAGAGTAGATGTGGAAAGGATGTTTCCCATGGTGAGGGAGTATAGGACAAGAGGGCACGGCCTCAGGATAGAGGGGCATCCATTTAAAACAGAGATATAGAGAATTTTCTTTAGCCAGAGGGTGGTGAATTTGTGGAACTTATTACCACAGGCAGCTGTGGAGGCCAGGTTGTTGCTGTATTTAAGGCAGAGATTGACAGGTTCTTGATTGGACACGGCATCAAAGGTTATGGTGAAAAGGCAGGGGAGTGGGACTAAATGGAAGAATGGATCAGCTCATGATAAAATGGCGGAGCAGACTCAATGGGTCGAATGGCTGACTTCTGCTCCTTTGTCTTATGGTCTTATGGTCTTATGGGGAGAAGGCTGGGGAATGGGGTTGAGGAGGGTAGAATAAGACCAGCCATAAATGAATGGTAGGGCAGGATCAATTGGCCAAATGGTCAACTGCTCCTATATCTTATGGTCTTCTCCTCTGAGCCACAGAGACAGACACAGTGCTAAAGATCAGGTCACTGCAGCTTCCCTCTGGCAGCTCCTTCCCCTCCCAACAGTATCTAAAGCAATATGCTTATTATTGAGTAGAATGACCACAAAGGTACCCTGTACTGGTTGACTATTCCCTTTCCCTCTCCTGACAGTCGCCCAGGTACCTGCTCCTGAAACTTAGGGGTGACCACCTTCCTGTAGCTCCTATCTGTATGAGCTGAAGGTCATCCAGCTGTTGCCTAAGCCTGTTGAGCCAAAGCCTGACCAATCTAACACTGTCTACTCACAAAATGGCCAGTCTGCTTACACCTCACTTCTTTATATTGATCCTAGCCAAGTACCTAATAGCCCACAGAAATGTACAGAAAGCACCTGAGTTCTTTTTAAACCTTGTGCTGTGTCACCAATGAACAACCTCTTGCATTGATAGCAGCCCACCGAAATCAGGGCAACGGTGAAGTGTCTCGGCCTGAAAAACCAACTTTTATTCCTTTCTATAGATGGTGCCGGTGCTGTTAAGCTCCTCCAGCATTTTGTATGTGTTACTCTGTGTTCTATGTTCCATCCTTACAGAGTCATAGAAAACTACAGCACAGCAACTGGCCCTTCGGCCCATCTAGTCCATGCTGAACCATTTAAACTACCTGGTCTCATTCACCTGCACCTGTACAATGGCCCTCCATACTTCTGTCATCTATGTACCTATCTAAACTTCTCTTAAACATTGAAATCAAATTCACTTCCACCACTTGCATTGGCAGCTCATTCCACACTCTCACAACCCTCTGAGTGAAGAAGTTTCCCCTCATGTTCACCTTAAACATTTCACATTTTATCCATGACCTCTAGTTATAGTCTCATCCAACTTCAGCAATTACCTTATCTATACCCCTCAATTTTGAATATCTCCATCAAATCTCCTCTCAATCTTTCATGTTCTGGGGAATAATGTCCTGAGAAACATTGTCTCAGAAATGCCATACAAAGCTGATTATCCTGCTTAAACCATTATTCAGTGCTCATAGAAAAAATCCAGTAAACCACTCAGAATTATGACTCCTGGATGACATTTCATTAAGGAAAACTTGGACTTCCCCGGCATCTCAAGGGATGTCCAAAGTGCTTTACACACAATAGAGTATAGTGCTTGCTATAATACAGGATACCTACTATCATACTATGCAACAAACATCTACAGGTAAAATATCATATTTATAAGCTACAGTAAACTCGTATTTACTGAAAGGTTAATAGTGTACCTCCATTCTTTTTCCAAATAGTGCCTTAGAATCCTCTATGCTATTAAGGCTGAAGGCAACATCTTTGTTTCACATCTGCAATTACTTCAATATCTCCACACCTACAGTTCTAGGCATTTAATATGGTGGGCAGCTGTGCTGTCAGCACTAAGTGCTTGAATTGTGTTCCTTGAACCATTATCCTCTTAAAAATTTCATGTAATATGTGAACGAACTGGATGGTGGCCAAGTTTGCAGATGATACGAAAATAGGTGGAAGCTGCATGTTGTGTGGAGGAAACAAGGAGTATGCAGAAGGACTTGGGCAGATAATGAGAACAGGCAAAGGCGAGGCTGATAGAATATAGCGTAAGGAAGTGTACGATCATGCACTTTGGTAAAAAGAGTAAAGGTGTGAAATGGGGGGAAAATTCAGAGATCAAAGGTGCAAAGGGACTTGAGATTTCTTGTGCAGGATTGCCTAAAGGTTAAGTCAGTGGTGAGGAAGGCAAACGTAATGTTAGCATTAATTTTGAGAGGACTAGAATATAAAAACAAGGATGTAATGCTGAAGCTTTATAAGGCAATATTAGGAGCAGTTTTGGGTTTCATTTCTAAGAAAAGATGTGCTGGCATTGGAGAGGATCCAGAGGAGGTTTACACAGATTATCCCAGGAATGAAAGGGTTAACGTTCGAGGCACGTTTGATAACTCAGGGCCTATGCTTGCTGGAGTTTACAAAAATAAGTTGGGGGCGGAGATCTCACAGCAACTTACAGACTATTGAATCGTCTAGATAGAGTGGATATGGAGACAACGCTTCCAATAAGGAGAGACCCTATGGCCGGAGGGTACAGCATCAGAAAAGAATGATATCCCTTTAGAAGAGAGCTGAGGAGGAACTTCTTCACCAGAGGGTGGTGAAAGTGTGGAATTCATTGCCACAGATAGCTGCCGATTAATTAGAGTATCAAAGGTTAAGGGGAGAAGGTAGGAGAATTGAAGTTGAGAAGGAAAGTAAGTCAGCCATGATTGAATGGTAGAACAAACTTGATGGTCAGAATGGCCTAATTCTGCCCCTTTATCTTAGAGTCTTATGGTCTAAACCCAACCACGTGATAGAAGTTTTTGGTCACTGGCCCAACTATCTCCTTCTATGTCTTGGTGTCAGATTTTGTGTTGACTACATTGGAGTGTTTTACTAGGATGAGACACCATCAGTGTGTCTTACTGATGTATGGTTCTGAAATCTCCAACAGTGCTTATCCCAGAAGAATTATGCACTCAAGTGTGTGGAGCAGGACACGGATACAGAACTTACTGACTGGAGTTAGAGGCCTTCCATCTGAGAAACGACCGTGACCTTTATAAGTGAATACTCAATACAAGTACTGTACAACTTTGCAAGTGCTGGTGATAATTAGAAACTCTGTTCTAAAACTTGTAGATTTTGGGGTTTGGCATCAGTGAAATCTTTATGCCCAAAGGTCTGTGTGACTTAGTCATCAGAAATCTACAGCAGAGAAGGAATAAGTTTTATTATCCTTGATAGTCTATGACTTTCTCAATATTCCTATCTGAATGAGAATGGCTTGATACCACGATCAAGATTGAAAAATCTGAAGACTCTGAAACTTTAAAATTAAAAAAAAAGAAAATTCTGGAAACACTCTGTAGAGGGAGAAAAATAGAATTAATATTTCAGCGTGATGATGTGTCATTAGAAAGACCTTTAAGTTGAAGTGTTAAGTCTTGTACTTCTCTCCACAGATACCAAAAAGAAAAAAGAGATAAAGAGCAACATGTACATCAAAACTATACACGGATAAAGGTTCTATATTGGGAGAAAATTCAGATATCAGAGGTGAAAAGGGACTTGGGAGTCCTCATGCAGGATTCCTTAAAGGTTAACTTGCAGGTTGAGTTGGCAAATATAATGTTAGTATTCATTTTGAGAGGACCAGAATATAAACCAAAGATATGATGCTAAGGCTTTATAAGGCATCAGTAAGACCCCACTTGGAGTTTTGTGAGCAATTTTGAGCCCCTTATCTAAGATGTGCTGGCACTGAAGATGGTCTGGAAGAGGTTCACAAGCATGATTCCAGGAATGAAAGGATTAACGTATGTGGAGCATTTAATGGCTCTTGCCTGTCCTCACTGGAATTTAGAAGACTGAGGTGGGATGTTATTGAAACCTACCAAATAATGCTAGAGAGCGTGGACGTGGAGAGGATGTTTCTTATAGTGGGGATGTCTGGGACCAGAGGCACAGCCTCAGAATACAAGGAATAGAGATGAAGAGGAATTTCTTTAGCCTAAGGATTGTGAATCTGTGGAATTCATTGCCACAGATGGCTGTGGAGGCCAAATCATTGGATAGGTTTATAATGGAAATTGACAGGTTTTTGATTAGTAAGATAGCCAAGGTTTTGGGGAGAAGGCAGGAGAATGGGGTTGAGAGGGAAATGGATCAGCCATGGTAGAATGGTGCAGCAAACCCGACAGGCCAAATCGCCTAATTTTACTTCTATGTTTTAGGGTCTTATTGTCTTATAGAAACACAGTTAAATGTGTTGATTTGCGTTAGCAAAGAACACTTTCCAGGGATGTGCTATGGCAACCCACTAGTGTCTCCAAGCTTCTGGTGCTAACGCATCCTCAGAGCTTCCTCATGTCTGTGGAATGTGAGAGGAAACTGAAGAACCTTGAGAAAACCCACAAGGAGACGATGGCGCTGAGTGACAACTCCTTTGCTTGCATCTTCGGAAACAGCTCTATTTCTTTAATATTTCTATTTTTCCATTTCAGGGTCCTTTTGAAGACCCTGACCTGGAGTTACACGCTGACTTTGGTTCTTTGCGGGAATGGGACCCGCTCTCGGGGTTTCACGACTAGCCATTATTCGATATACCAAGGATGTGGCCTGAGAGATTAGCTCGCCTTTAGAGTTCCAGGATCTCGTGGCTCTGAAGATGGGTGGACCGAAGGTTGGTGTCTCTGCAGGAATCCGGTGTGTCGTGGGAGACGGAAGATCAAAAGCAGCAAGCTGGCTGCTGGCTGTGTGCCCAGAGACCCGAGTTCTTTGGGGAGAGAGCTCAGAAAAAGTGACGCAGTGGACTTTTAACACCATAAATCAGCAAGTTGCTTGTAAAACGGAGACAACTCTTTCTCCTTTATTAGCGAGAGAGAGCCTGTGGTATGTCAAATACCAGGTGAACGTGTAGTCTTTGGGGTACTGCAAGTGGTGGAGGTGGAAACGATCGGGTCTTTTAAGAGGCTTCTGGATAGGTACATGGAGCATAGAAAAATAGAGGACTAATGGTAAGCCTAGGTAGTTCTAAGGTAAGGACATGTTCCGCACAGCTTTGTGGGCCGAAGGGTCTGTACTGTGCTGTAGGTTTTTTATGTTCTATGTTCTAAGTCTGTGTCTTTGCTGATGCTTTGCTGCATGCTTGAGTGCTTGGTGGTCGGTGCTGATGCTCTTTTTTTGCTGGTGGGATTGGGGAGCTAGGGAGGGTCGTTGAGGTTCTGATTTAACTGTCATTTATTCTTTGGGAGCGCTCCTCTGTTTTTATGGATGGTTGCTAAGAAAATGTACTTCAGGATGTGTATTGTATACACTTCTCTGACATTAAATGTACCTTTGAATCCTTTGGTCATGGAGAGAACGTATAAACTCTTGGCCGACAGTGGCAGGAACTGCACCCCAATCTTCTGATTGCTAGTGCTAAAAAGCATGACCCTGAGGTCTACACTACCATGCCATCTGCAATTGATCTAAATGTTTCAAGAATTCTCTATGTATCATTTATATTCAACCTCAGAAATTTAAATTATAATGTGTGCAACAGGTTGGAGCTTATAGCAAGAAAGTTGTGAATTCAAAGGCCCAGTTAGTTGTACCTTCTGAAAGGAAACCTCATCTCTACAGAGTTAAGTTCTTTACTGTTTGGCAGATGTTAGAAACCACCAAGTTATTTGTTCTTTTTCCTTTCAGATAATCTACAAAAATACAATGTTACTGACAGTACTAAGGGACGTCTTTTTCTTTCAAGAGTTTTTTGAGTTGCCACGTATTATGTCTAAGAAGGATCAGTACTTTTTTCTGGACGGTCCTTTGCCTAGAGATGTCCAAAAGTTATGAGATTCAGATGAATATTATCGACAGATTTTTAGATGAGTCGGATGGAATTGGAAAGGGCGTACGGAGTTGTGAAGTCAAAGGGAGTCATAAAGTCACCAAGAAACACAATGTGAAAACAGTCCCTTTGAGCTAGTGAGTCTACACCAACCACAACTCAACCACTGTGGTGGCATCCGTTAGTCTTGCGGACCATGGATCTGCGCCTGGAAAGTCTTGCTTCGGTCTATGTTAGAGCAGCGTCTGTTGTGGCTGTAGAGGCCCACACGGGAGTGACAGTCTCGGCTGCAGCGACTGCACTTGAAGGCGCTGTCCTCCAGTGTTGTCTTGGTGCTGTTTTTCCGATGAGTGCGCTTTTCTTCAGCAGCAAGCCTCAGCTTCTCTTCTCCTCTTTTTAGACCTCTGCGTAGTTCCAGCCTCCAGCGAGAGCGATTGCTTGCGATGTCCTCCCACCCCTCGACGTTCATTTTCAGTGACTTCATGTCTCTCTTGCAAACATCATTGAAATGAAGATGGGGCCGCCCTTGTGCTTTCTTGTCAGAGGTCAGTTCCCCATGCAGCAGGTCTTTCGGGATCCTCCCGTCTGACATGCGGTGTACGTGGCCCAGCCAGCGGAGACGGCAGTGTTGGAGCAGGGTGAAAAGGCTGGGTATCTGGGCGTGGGCCAGGACCTCATTGTTGGTGACTCGGTCAGTCCACGTGATGTCCAGGATGCGTCTCAGGCTGCGAAGGTGGAAGGCGTTGAGATGCCGCTCTTGTCTGGAGTAGAGGCTCCAGGTCTCGCTGCCGTAAAGCAGTGTGCTGAGGACGCAGGCCCTGTAGACTGCAACTTTGGTGTGCGTCGTCAGCTTTCTGTTCTCCCAGACTCTCTTTGTCAGCCTGGCGAATGTTGAGGCTGCTCGTCTGATCCGTCTATTGATCTCGGGGTCTAGGGAGAGGCTGTCCGTGATGGTGGAGCCAAGGTATGTAAACTTGTGAACTACCTCCAGCTCGTAGTTGTTGATGGTAATGGCGGGGGGGGGGTGCTCAGCGCCTTGACCCAACACTTTGATCTTCTTCAGGCTGATGGTCAAGCTGAAGTCCTGGCAGGCTCTTGAGAAGCTGTCCATGAGGTGTTTCAGTTGCTCTTCAGAGTGTGTTGCCAGTGCTGCGTCATCTCCAAACAACATGTCCCTGATGAGTACTTCACAAACCTTGGTTTTTGACCTCAGCCGGGACAGACTGAACAGCCTCCTGTCCAATCTGGTGTGGAGGTAGACACCATCAGTTGATGTTCCAAAGGCGTGCTTCAGCATGACTGCGAAGAAGATGCCAAACAGGATGGGGGCAAGCACACAGCCCTGCCTCACACCACTGCAGATGTTGAAGGCCTCCGAAGGAGAGCCGTCGGACTGAACGACGCCCTTCATGTCTGTGTGGAATGACTGAACTATCCTGAAGAGCCTCGGGGGACAACCAATCCTGGCGAGGATTTTGAACAGGCCGTCTCTGCTCACAAGGTGGAAGGCCTTCGTAAGGTCAATGAAAGCGACGTAGAGTGGTTGTCTTTGCTCTCTGCATTTCTCTTGTAGTTGTCGAAGGGAGAAGATCATGTCGATTGTGGAGCGTTCCGACCTGAAACCGCACTGAGACTCAGGATATACTCTTTTGGCTATTTTCTGCAATCTGTTCAGGACCATGCAGGCGAAGACCTTCCCAAAGATGCTCAGCAAGGAGATTCCCCTGTAGCTGTTACAGTCGCTTCTGTTCCCTTTGTTCTTATATATGGTGGCAATCTTGCAGTCTCTCTCTTGTGGCACTCTCCCTCTGTCCAGCACTGGCACAATAGTTCATGCAGGTGGTTTAGCAGGACGCCCTTGCACTAATCATACTTGCATAACCACACTTGTACTAATCCTACCCTAGAACATTAAACTTTGACCTACGGGTCTTTGGGACTTGGGAGAAAACTTGGACCATTTTGGGAAATACTGGTGGGCATGGGAGAGACGTACATATACCTCACAGGGACAAAACGGGAGGTTAGGATTGTGCCCATGTCTCTGGAGTTGTGCTGTAACAGTTCTAATAACTGCCTCATCAAATGTCAACGAAGACCTCAACGGTTAGAAAACTATCCAATTTCCTGAGGAATTATTGTTGTAGCTGGCCTTGGAATTTTGCATGAAAACATAATTTTACTGTTTCAGTATTTGATTTTGGTAGAATCTGCAAGACACATTGTCTTCTCCTCTTACTTCTCTTCTATTATTTGTATATCTGTGCACTTGTAATACTACTGTGACACTGTAATTTTCTTTGGCATCAATAAAGTACCTACTTCAAGAAGGCAAATTCTATCAATGAAGGTTCCTACCATTTGAGATATTCTGTATTCATCTAGTTGGGCAGGAGGTACAGAAGTCTGAAATCCCATACCATCTAGTTCACGAACAGCTACCTCCCTTCAACTATTTGGTTCTTGAACCGCCCTGCACAACCCTAATCACTACCTTAGTATAGTAACACCATGACTACATTGGATATTTTAAATTGCAATAGACATTTTTCTTTGGCCTTTCTTGTAAAAACTATGTATAATATTTTTTTTGTGAATTCTGCTTATCTAAAGTTATGTTTTGTGATACTGCTGTAATTAAGTTTTTCAATGCATCTGTGCATACATGTACGGTAACATGACAGTAGAGTAGCAGCTTGCTCAACTGTACTGCTGCCTCAAAACAACAAATTTCATGACATACGTATCTCAGTGATAATAAACCTGACTCTGATCTGGAACTATGGAAATCTCTCTGGTGAAGATACTCTAGCAAAGTTTTTGAGTGGAAAGTTGATATGAAGAGAATTCCAACACTGGAACACAGATCGCTGTGACTATGTGGTTCATTAGTGAGCAGAATATGAATGTTTAATTAGATGTATCATGATATAGCAGTTCTAAGAAAAAACAGCTTGATTAACCATTTGGATAGGAATAGAGAGATGAACGTTGGCTGGGCCACTGGGTGTGTTCCCTCATCTGCACTTACAGTAACCGCAAGGATCTTTCAGCTTCAGCTCAGAAGTCAAGCAATGTTGAGGTCGAACCTTTTGAGATGGTATTGGGTTGGCTGACTGCAAAGTTCTAAACTCAAAGACGTCAAGTCCCATCTGATATAAATAGCCACGAGTATCCTCACTCACTACAGGGAGATTATGTTCTAACTACCCAATCTTCAAAGACTAGTTTAATTCCTTGTTTATTGTCCATGGAGAGTTTACTTCCAATACCCATCATTTGAGTGGTGGGTCCTCCCTCGCTACTAAGAAGATATTTCCAGCTAACAAAGTACTTTAAAACACAGTTAATTGTTTTCACTGATTCATCTTTAAATCCACTCATTCTTTGAACACATTTAATACTCAGAAACATTTCTAAATTACAAACCATTTCCTAAACTCAAAATATTTCAAAAATAAAAAGGATCTCCAAAACACAGGTACAGTTCCTAAAATCTAAGACAGACCAACAATGCTGACAAATAAATCACCCAGTGCAGAAATTAAAACTGGAGGATGGATTCTAGTTCACCCCATGTTTCATTCATACTTCTTGATGTTCTTTTGAATAAGCCTGGACTGCTCTCTACATTGATACAGTTTATCTGCCACGGGTGACTTCAAGACATATAATATTTACGCAGATACCCTTTTTACACAAACAATCTAAAAGCTTTTTGGAGGTATAGATCTTTATCACCCACCATTAATGATGTAAAGTTAACTTCAGATTGCATAAAACACATAACTGATTAATAGATCCATTATTTGATGTGGCAGTTAGCCCTGTGGTGTGAGCCAGCAAGTTTATGCTATAAACAGAGCTTGTTTGCAAAACTGTGTTTTTAACTTCAAGTGGATTGCTGCTTGACATTTACATTTTAAGAACTGAAGACTGGCTTCTTTTTACAATCAGAAACTAAACAAATTTTTGATCTTCTAAGTGGCAGCTGCTCTGTTTAGAAAGCAAGCTTTGTAATGACAAAAAAAAGCAAGAGGCCCATTGGCCCAGGAAGTGAATATTAATCACACTATTCTGAAGAACAGCATTTCAGTAATGCAAAGAGGCTTTTCCCAAGGAGGTTAGTTGAGCTAGAAACAGAGGTCATGGGTTAAAGGGAACATGAAGGGGAATTTCTAAATTCTCAGGATGGTGTGAGTGTGGAACGAGCTGCCAGTTGAAGTGGTGGATGTGGGTTTGATTTCAACATTTAAGCAAAATTTGGATATGCACAGGAAAAGGAGGTCTAGGAGGGCTAAGTTCCAGGTGTAGGTAATGGGACTAGGCAAAATAACAGTTTGGCATAGACTAGATGGGCCGAAGGTCTCTATGATTTTATGACTCCATAGTCAGCCTAGATTCTGCACGAGTCTCATCATTGTATTAATTTATTATCGGCTGGATTGAGTTGTTCTGCAATCCTGGTAAACCATTTGCAATTATTCCATCTCTATGCAAATTTCTGGCTCCACACATATCAAACTACAGATCTTAGGTTGTGGGTATGAATCTGAGTTTATCACAATATCCAAGGGAGACTACATAGGCAAAGGGAGAACAATAGCAGAGGTTAGGATCAAGCATGCATTTCTGGATCTGTGAGGCCCCAGCACAAACAGCTGTGCCATTGTTCTGACCATTTTTGAAAGTACATGTAGCCCAGTGCCAATGTCCATGGCATCCTCTGGAGGATCTTTGATTTCATTAAAGCCTATAAATAATATCCAATTATATTGGTTAAAGTCAATCTGTGTAACCAGATGTGCTGAATCTTTGTCTGGCCAAATGGACAAGGCTACAAAGTAAGTGACCACATATAAAAGAACAGCTCAAGGCGATTAAATGCGACAGATCTCTCCAAGTTAAATGCAATGCAATTATAAACATCATTTGTAAACCAACAGCATTATACTTGACCTGAGAATGTTTCAAGTCTACATAGAGACAAAGGAACAATTTTGAAGGGTAGTTACTGTGTAATATCACCAAATGGTTTTCACATACCTATCTGATTTGGCAGGGTGGAATTATGTCTCTACTAAAGGAGGTGTAAGGCGCTCCTTCCTTCTGCTAGCCTGCAGGTCACCCTTGGGCAAGACCCCCCCCCCCCCGATCAGGGTGATGTAAAGCCATGGGAGCAGGTGGTGCATCTCACAGGTCCTGGTTATGCAACCACTGACGCTAGACAGACAATCTCTGAAAAGTATTGATAATTCTGGGGTCACCCATCTTGTACAGACACCGCCCAGAGGGTAATGGCAAACCAATTCTGTGGAAAAAATTGCAAAGAATGATCATGCACATGAGCCATGATAGCCTATGTCATGTGACATGGCACATGATGAATGATAATCAGAATCAGGCTTAATATCACTGGCAAATGTTGTGAAATTTGATAACTTAGTAACAGCAGTACAATGTAATACATCAAATCAAATGAAATCAAGCTGAATTGTCATTCAAACCATACATGGATGCAGCTGAATGAGAGAGCGCTCCCCTGCAGCCAAGGTGCAAAAGCATATCTGTGCATTCAAACTATTTAGAAAGGGGGAAAAAAAAGAACAGTCACATAAGAAAACAAGTCTTTAGACCAAGTTCCTGAGCAACAAGTCCTGGCAAATTGATGATTCCCGGCACTCCAGCCTGTAATTACACCAATCCTTCACTGGAGGGCAGCACCGACAAGCGAGGCCAACCCCCAACTGAGCCTGGACACCATGCTACAATGCAAGCCCGAGGACTGAGGCCTAGTCCGAGCTACATCCAAGGCAACACTTTTGCCTCGCCGCCTGTCTCACCACCAAATAAAGGAAGTAGGCCTGCGGTAATCAATGCCCAGCGGGGTTAGGAAGCTTAGGATCCAATTGCAGAGGGAGGTACAGAGGCCCAGGTTCTGTAGCTTTTTGATCAGGACTGTAGGAATAATGGTGTTAAATGTTGAGCTATTGTCAGTGAACAGAATTGAACTTAATTGAATTTACTTACATCCTTTATATACATAAGTAAAAATCTTTACATTACGTCTCCGTCTAAATGTGCAATGTGGAATTTATAATAAATAGTATGTACAACAGGACCGTCAATACAACATAGAAATATAATTCTATCAGCATAAATTAATCAGTCTGATGGCCTGATGGAAGAAACTGTCCCAGAGCCCGTTGGTCATGGCTTTTATGCTACAATACCATTTCCCAAATGGTAACAGCTGGAACAGTTTGTGGTTGGGATGACTGGGTCCCCAATGATCCTTCGGGCCCTTTTTCTACACGCCTGTCTTTGTAAATGTCCTGAATAGTGGGAAGTTCACATTTACAGATGCGCTGGGCTGTCCGCATCACTCTCTGCAGAGTCTAGCGATTGAGGGAAGTACAGTTCCCATACCAGGCAGTGATGCAGCCAGTCAGGATGCTCTCAATTGTGCCCCTGTAGAAAGTTCTTAGGAATTGTGGGCCCATACCAAACTTCTTTAACACCATGAGGTGAAAGAGGCACTGTTGTGCTTTTTTCACCACACAGCCAGTGAGATCCTCGGAGATATGTATGCTGTGGAACTTAAAGCTGTTCAGCCTCTCAACCCCAGATCCATTGATGTCAATAGGGGTTAGCCTGTCTCCATTCCTCCTGTAATCCACAACCAGCTCCTTTGTTTTGTGACATTGATGGAGAAGTTGTTTTCTTGACACCACTGTGTCAGGGTGATAACTTCTTCTCTGTAGGCTGCCTTGTTGTTATTTGAGACGAGGCTAATCATCTTGATATGGGTGTAATGATGATGGTGTTGATGGGATTTGACCAGGGCTGAAGCTTTACTAATATTGATTGAGGGTCTAACATAATCCAGGAGTACATCATGTTCAACTCAAGTGAATGCACTAGAGACACGGACACAAGGAGTACAGAGGGTGTTAGATGGGTGGGGAGGTGGGAAGGATGGGAAAGGGGCTCATTCTGCTGTTGGCTTAGTTTCGTTGTGGTGCTCTTGCTGTTGTTATTGATTGTGTTGTTCTGCCGAGCATTGCGGGCATGCTATGGTGCTGGAATGTGTGGCGGCCCTTGCGGGCTGCCACCAGCACATCCTTAGGTGTGCTAGTTGTCAACACAAGTTATGCATTCCACGCAAACATGAGAAAATCTGCAGATGCTGGAAATTCGAGCGACACAGGTAAAAAATGCTGGTGAATGCAGCAGGCCAGGCAGCATCTATAGGAAGAAGTACAGTCGATGTTTCGGGCTGAGACCCGCCGTCAGGACGAACTGAAAGAATAGATAGTAAGAGATTTGAAAGTGGGAGGGGGAGGGGGAGATCCGAAATGATAGGAGAAGACAGGAGAGGGAGGGAAGAAGGTAAGAGCTGGAAAGTTGTTTAGCAAAAGGGATACAGAGCTGGAGAAGGGGGAGGATCATGGGATGGGAGGCCTAGGGAGAAAGAAAGGGTGAGGGGAGCCCAGAGGAGGATGGAGAGCAGGCAAGGAGTGATTGTGAGAAGGACAGAGAGAGAAGGAAAAAAGGGGGGTAATAAAAATAAATAAGGGATGAGGTAAGAAGGGGAGGGAGGCATTAACAGAAGTTAGAGAAATCAATGTTCATGCCATCAGGTTGGAGGACAAACCAGTGTAAGACTTTAACAGTGAATGATAAAGCACTGAGGAGTGCTACAAAAGAGGGGGAATAATGATCCATAATTCCTTGAAAGAGGCATCACAAGGAGATAGGGTAATAAAAGAGAGCTTTTGGCACATTGACCTTCATAAATCAGAGTATGAGGACAGGAGTTTGGATGCTATATTAAAGTTGTATAAGATGCAGGGAGGCCCGATTTGGAGCATTGAGAGTATTGTGTGTAGCACTGGTCACCTACCTACAAGAAATATATCAATAAGCATGAAATGGTCACCTCACTACAGGAAGGACGTGGAAACCATAGAAATGGTGCAGAGGAGATTTACAAGGATGTTGCCTGGATTGGGGAGCATGCCTTATGAGAATAGGTTGAGTGAACTCGGCCTTCTCTCCTTGGAACGACGGAGAATGAGAGGTGACCTGATAGAGGTGTATAAGATGATGAGAGGAATAGATCGTGTGGATAGCCAGAGGCTTTATCCCAGGGCAGAAATGGCTTGCACGAAAGGGCACAGTTTTAAGGTGCTTGGAAGTAGGTACAGAGGAGATTTCAGGGTGACTTTTATACACAGAGAGTGGTGAGTGTGTGGAACGGGCTGCCAGTGGCGGTGGTGGAGGCAGAAACGAAAGGGTCTTTTAAGAGTCTCCTGGATGGATACATGGAGCTTAGAAAAATAGAGGGCTATGGGTAAAGTCTAGGTAGTTCTAAGGTAGGGACATGTTCGGCACAGCTTTGTGAGCCGAAGGGCCTGTATTATGCTGTAGGTTTCCTATGTTTCTATGTTTCTATAAAATAGTACAGAGAAAATTTACAAGGACTTTGCAGGACTTGAGGATTTGAGTTATATGGAAAGGTTGCATAGTTTAGGTCTTTATTCCCTGGAGCATAGGAGAAGGAGAAGAGATTTGATTGAGCTATTAGAAAATAGAGGGGTATAGATAAGGTAAATGCAAGCAGGCTTTTTCCACTGAGGTTGGTTTAGATTAGAACTAGAGGTCATGGGTTCAGAGTGAGAGGTGAAGTATTTAAGGGGAACATGAGGAGAAACTTCTTCAGTCAGGGGAATAGAGACTGTGAAACAAGCAGCCAGCAGAAGTGGTGGATGCAGGTTTGATTTCAATATTGTAGAGAAGTTTGGACAATATGTGGATGGGAGGGATATGGAGGGTAATGGTCTGGGTGGAAGTTGCTGCGACTAGGCAGAATAATAGATTGGCTCGGACCAGATGTTGAAAAGGGCCCGTTTCTGTGCTGTAGTGCTCCATGATTTTATGCAGAGCAGTTGCCCAGCCGTTAAGCATCCAGGTAGAAAGCTCCCTCTACAGTGCACTGATAAAAATAAGGGTTGATGAGGACATGACAATCATCTTAAGCTTTCTGAAGTAGAGGTGTTGCCAAACTTTTCTGGGATGGCACTAGCATGCATGATCTCACTCTTTCCCAGTTAAACTCTCTTTATCAGGTATCAGGCCGGCTGGTGGCACAGTGGCATCAGCGCCAGACTTTGGAGCAAAGGCTCCTGAGTTCCAATCCAAGTCGGGTCACCCCCCGGGTACGCTTTCCATCCGTGCTGGGTTGCGCGTTGAGCTAGCCACTCCGCCTCATAAAAAAAACAAGGGTTGGGTCATATCGTGACCCGGTTAATCTGAAAGGAGACCAATCCTGACACCACGCGCCAGACAAGACTGGCTGACTGTCTGGTGCGACGCGCTAGGAGGATCAGGTTTTTCCCCAGTCACTCAATCAAGCTATAGCCAACTGCAGAATTACAACGTCCTCATCACATCATGTGTCACAGTGTTCGCTAGCAGGACAGACCCCATGTGCGGGAGTGTGGCTGACTCTGTCTTAGTGAGCACTGACAACATCTCAATCCAGGTGCAGGGGAATGGCAAACTCCCACGTAGAGAAGTCAACACATGGTTATTTGTAGGCACACCAACGGAGGATTGGAGGCACAACCGAGTGACAATCATTCTACACAAGCACAAGGACTCCACTAAAAGCACTAAATGAGAGTCTGCTTTAAATAATCATGGCATACAGGAAACCCATTCACTCACAATTAACTTGACAAAATTAAACAGAAAGCACCAGAGCTTGATGACTCTAGTTAAGGCAACAATTAGTAAATACAGGTGCACAAGGATCCTCGAAACCCAACTCTGTGTGGTTTGTCACAGAGCCCATGGCAGAATGCCCTTGCATCTATTTTTAATGACCCTCCACGTCAATGATGTAAATCTTGAGCAAATGAGAGACATTTGTTTTTTGAATGAATTCCACAACCTGTGGACTCACTTTCAAGGCCTCTACAACTCATGTTCTCAGTATTATTTATTTATTTTTTATTTGAACAGTTTTTCTTCTTTTGCACATCGATTGATTGTCAGTCTGTGTGTAGATTTTCATTAATTCTATTGTATTTCTCGTTCTACTGTGAATGCCCACAAGAAAATGAATTTCAGAGTAGCATATAGTGACATATACATAACGTGATAATACGTTTACAGCGAATTTGAATTTTGAATGTTGTGCAAAGAACTGACGTCTGGGGTACTCCACCAGTTCTATCCCTGAAGAAGGACCTATGTATTCCAACTCTTCGCTTTCTATGGGACAGCTAGTTTTCAGTCTCTGCTAATACACTTCCTGATGCAGGGTTTCAACCCGAAACATTCACAAATTCTTTCCTCTCACCAATGTTGCTTAAACCGCTGTGTTTCTGCAGCAGGTGGGTTGTTCCTCTAGATCTCAGAATCCACAGTCTCACGTGTCTACACTTCCACCTATATTGGGCTCTACATTCGTTCAGAATTACTAGCCTCTTCTGTAAATCACCTTTTGGAAAACAATATGAACTAAATAAGAATATAAGCATATAGTAAATAGTTGCATGAGTAGACCACATGGCCCTTTGAGCCAGCTCTGCTCTTCTATAAGAGCATGACTGAATTCGCCATGGACTCATCCCTCTTCTCATTGCTACCATCAAGAAGGGAGTACAGAAATCTGAAGATACACACTTCATATCCCTTAACTCCTCAACTATGAAAAAATCTAACTGGATTTTAATATCTACAGGTTCCCCTCTGTTATTTCTCCCTACCACATTCTCAGAGTCCAAGTCAAGCATAATTTACACTTTCTGGTTAGGCTTGATTACATTCAGCTTTCCGAAATAATTTGCTATTTCCTTTTGATTATTGATTTTGGCACCTTGCCAACAAAAGATGTTAAACAAACTGAACAGCAGTTCCTGCCTTCTGGTCCTCTTTTCTTTATAAAGGGAGCTGCGCTGGCTGTTTCCCAATTTTCTGGTACCCTCCCGGAATTTTGCAAGTTTTGAAAAACTTCAACCAATTTGTCTACATTCATTGTGGCAACTTCCTTTAAAAACATTGTGTGTGGTCCATTGGATCCAGTGATACGGTATGTCTAACTTTAGCCCCATGGATTTCTCTAATGTATTGTTCCTTTTGATATGGATCCTTACAAATGCTCCCTTGTTATTTAGAATTAGGCAACCTTCTACTTTAGGGGTATTTGCAGTGTTCACCATGATGAAGCCCAATGCCAGCAACTGATTTAATATATTTGCCTTATCTTCATATCTTGTTAATAATTCATCATCCTTGCTCTGTAGAGGTTTTGGACTTACCTTGGTTGCCTTCTACCTACTTACATATTAATTGAAACCCTTACTATTTGTCTTAATATTACCCACAATTTTTCCCTCAAAATCGATCTTCTTCCTTCTTATGAGCTAACATGAGTTAATTGGAGTATCTCACCTTTCTTTAGTCTATTTTGTGGACTTCTCTCAAAGCTCAATCCTCCTGTGCTCCATCGTGGGCAGCCTTGAACTCTCTGGTCTATCACTGCAAGTAAAATCATTTGTTCTTTGTAAATCTTTTCTTCACCATCTCTAGGACCTACAGTCTTCCCACCAGTTACCCTCCCCATCTTCTTCCCTTTATTCTCTTGTTCACTGCTCTCTGCAAAAAATATTCCATTTTCTTCTGACATCTGTTGCTTCCACTTATCTCCCAGCATCTTACATTATTCCCACTCTCCCCTTTCCCTACTTTCCTATCAATCCTTCATTAGAATCCACCTATCAACTGCCATCCATTGCTCCACCACTTTTCCCCCACCTTCCCCCCAACTTCCCCCCACCTATTTCCCCCCTTTTTTCTTTCCAGTCCTGATGAAGGGTCTAACCTAAAACATTGACTGTCCATTCCCTCCACTGATGCTGCCTGAGCCGTTGAGTTCCTCCAACGTTTCATGTATTGCTTCAGTTATTATTTATAAAGTGTTCTATTTTGTCGTTTTATTTTTATTTAGAGATGCAGCGTGGAACAGGCCCTTCTGGGTTAAGAAGCTACACCATTAAGCAACCCAAGTACTTAACCCTAATGATAGAACAACTTAAAATGACCAATTAACCTACTAACCGGTACATCTTTGGACTGTGGGAGGAAACAGGAGTGTTGTTGCACTCTTTGGTCTCAATGGTGTAGACTTTTCATTTCTTCATTCAGGGTCTCCAACAATTGTGACTGGGTTTGGTGTGTCGTTAGTCCCAGCAGCCTCTCCAGGTCCAACAACTGCTGCAGATATGTGTCTTAAATGCTTTCCTTGTGATCACAAGACACTGTTGGACATTGCAGTATAACAAATACTGCAAGACTGGTGCATTGTTCCATTGGCGAGATCAACTGCAGAGGAACTGTGTGACCTTGTGTTGTTGTGTGTGCAAGGCACTCATACCACAGCTTTGCTTTTGCAGCCACCCAGGGGACAAGGCACCAGAGGCAGTGTGGAGGAGAACTGAGGTTTGTCTGGTGCAGTCAACCCGTGCTGGATTGGGGGCTGTTTTCCAGTGTTCGCTCCCTGGAAGACAAGCTGGATTGTCTTCATCTGCAGTTAACCCAGTGTGAGATGAGGAACTGTTGCATAGCATACAGCTTGGAACCATTGCATTTCACTTTCATTGCATGGAACTCCGGAAACACAGCATAAAAACTCCAGATAAAAGAAAAACATAACCTGGGAAAACTCCAAAAACATGTTGACCCAGAGAATCTCAGAAAAAAGCCTTGAACAGAGACTGAAAAAGCTCAGAACTTCCACTGGGTCCCTAAGGGTGTGGGAGGTTGGTCATCCTGTCATGATGCGCTCCCGGAGGACTGGACCCAGGTACAGAGGAATGGCAGGATCTCCAGGAAGAGATGGAACAGAGAGATTAAAAGTTGGAATCAGGCTCGGAGGAGTCACTAAGTGACACTATGAGGTAACTCATCCTCTTGGACCACAGTGAGAATACCAACAGAGCCCCAGAGTAGCAACGCCACGAGAATTCATAATGACCAACCTCAGGAACTTCTCCCTCTTCTTCGTCTTGTTTTATGGTGGTTGGCACCCAGCTTAATAGTGCATTACCGCCACCTTCTGCTCTGGAGTGTGCAATAGACTTACATTCTAAATTCCTTCACCCAATCACACACACACACATATCCTAACCTACACTTTATCCTCCCATCTTTGGCCATTCGAGTACCCTATTCCTGCTTATCCGTCATATCCTATAAAAAAACTCCTGTATCCCTTAAGAAAGCTAAAAATACCCTGACCTGTGTACTCTCATCCATGCCCAGCAACCCTTTTAATGTGAAGTCCTGCACCCCCAATTCCCTTAGATTAATTCTCATCATCTCTCTCTCTATCCCATACTTCCTGCAACTCAGAACTACATGTTCTACTGACTCCTCTTCCTGACATTCCTCACACAATCCTAACCTTAGGAACAACTTCTTCTTCTTCTTCTTCTTCTTCTATTTCTGGCAGTTTAGACGCGTCTAGGCGTATTACTGCCCTCCGCAGGATGTATAATTAATTATAGAATTTCAAGGAACTCAAATTCTCGAATATAACCTAGTCTCACGTATAAACTGTCATGTTTCCAAATAATCGCATTGCTTCAAATCAAATTAATATCATTTGACTAATTTATAAAACTAAAAGCTTCTTGTTTGAGAATATTCATTATCGCATGCTTAACATTTAAAATTGCTGTTTTCCAAGTCTATCTGCTATTTCCAAGCTTTCCTTTGCTTGAATCAAAGCCTGTAGTTTTTTTTGAGATCTTGGAGTTCTTCCTCAGTTGTTTCCATGATTCCATGTTTCCATTTTATAATCCGAATGTAGATAATTCACTTTGCAACAAATTCCCTTTTCCTTTTGTAACTTTGGAATAAGTTCCTCCACTTTTAATCTGTTTTCCATGTCACTGAATTTTTGACAACAAACATCTTTTTCAGAAATCGTCTCCTTTAAATGTAGTATTGTTTCTTCTGATCTCATTCCAACTCATAGTTGTTCTTATTGAGTATTTCTGTTTGTTGATGGAGTTCTGTACATTTACCCTGGGTTTCAACCATGTTTCTTGTAAACATAAGATCTGAGTTTTTCTCCTTAAATTCTGATACATACTTCATAAATTCTTGATCATTGGCGATAAGACTCCTTGCATTCCTTTGTGATATATATATATATACAGCCATTAATTTCCTGCCTCTCCTGTCTGTGAACCGTTTGATCCTCCATTCAGCATATCTTTGACTGCTTCCCACCTAAGCCCTGTAATACCAAGATATTTTTCTGCAGACTTGACTATAATTTTAATTTTTTCGTCTCTTTTCTCTGTTTGCGCTGAACAGTTAATTGCATCTACCATAAACAGTACGAAATCCTTCTTACTCATAATTAGTTTATCCTTATTTATCATAATACAGCCCTCACAATTCATCGGTTTATTATTCCATGTATTTGTTTGCTTGATAGCCTTCTCTTTTCCAGCAAATGCTTTCACTGCCTCTACATAACTGATCCCTTGAGTTACTTTTACATATTGTATCTCAGCTTCTTTCTTGCTAATAATGCACCCTCGATAAGCTGCAGTGTGTCCCATCCACAATTGCAGCATTTCAGCCTAGCTCCCACCTCACATTTTCCGTATTCATGTTCTCCAGCGCATCTCCCACATCTTTGTTTCCCTCCGCAGATCACTGCAATATGCCCAAATTTCTGACATTTAAAGCATCTTAAAGGCGGTGGTATATATATTCTGACCTCATAACACATGTACCCTAAATAAACTTTAGTCGGCAATCTCTCTTCAAAGTTAACCATAACCGATAAACTCTCACACTTTTTCCCATTTCTTGTAGCTTTCAAACGTTTGGCCTCAATAATTTTTGCTCCTTTTATGTTCTGTTTAATCTCATCCATAGTAATTTTTGTTGGTATCCCCGAAATAACTCCCCTAGTCCACTTTCTATTGTTGGGTATTGAGCATTGTACTTCTTTGCTGTTTATTTTATTTAATCGTATCACTTTGTCTTGTTGAGCACTATTCTGACAAATCACTAATAGCGGTCCAATTCGTAAAATCTTTGCTCTTTTGCCTTCACCTAGCAGTTTGTTGATTATCTTCGTCAAATGAATCGGGTTCCGTTCACCAAAAGACGCTCCGTCTTCGCTCAGTTTTATAATTGCTTTAATCTCATCTTCTTTCCGTTGTTTTGCTATCCTATTTTGTTTGTCTCCTGACTCCTCTGAGTTTGACATCTCATACCTCTGTTTTCTTTTCTTACTCTTTCCACTCCATTCCTCTTTCTCGCTAGCGTACCCCTCTAATCCACTTCAACTATCCGTCAACCAGCTGTTCATCCTGTGAGATATTCTTTATTTTTCATTTTTATTTTTAAAACCTTTTTATTGATACATAATCTTCTTAAAATGATACAAGACTTCAACAAATTGATATATATACAGTTAATAAAGCTGAAGAAAAAAACTTATCAAAAAAGAATAATATATGATAATGAAAAAAAAAATTATAAAGAAAGAAAAAAGAGATCCCCAACTAACTAAAAAACAACCCACTAACTACAAGAGAAAGAAAAAGAAAAAAGAAAATATTCTCTTCATCAACTCAGCAGATGTGGCCTCCCTACTCGTCTCCTCTTCAGCAGTTCCGTCCACGATCGGCACTCCGGTTTGGCTCGAATCGTTGATGAAAACAAGCGACATTGTCGCCCTCCGTTCCTTGCTGCCTGCAACGTGCAAGCGTGGTACTCCACAATTCGGCTCTATTCGTTCAATTCGCCTCCCATTTCCCAACTAACACACTCGACTGTGTCCCGCCTGAGTCAAATTCAGCCGTTTTCAAACTCAACTCTAACCAACTCAACCGTCTCCACTCAACTCCCAGCCTCACTCAGCAACTCAATCTCAGGAACTAAGAGACCTCTTTATATAATCACAGAATGCCAGAAACATGTGACCACTTCAATCAACTTCACAAGTATAACCAAAAACACAAGGGCTTAACCACTGCACGCAAGACTTTGATTAGTAACTTCAGGTGCTCATAAACCCAACAAGCTCAACGCTCTATGGCAAGCCGCCCTGTTCATGACAACACCTTCTTAAGCATTCTATCAACTTGCCTGCCAGTGTTGAGGCATTGACGGATGTGGCCCCCAAGATCCTTCTGTTCCTCAACACTTCGAAGCATTCTGTCTTCAAATTTGACCTTCTACACTGTATCATGTTACACTTTTCATGACTGAACTTAATCTGCCAACTCTCAGTATTGCACCTTATTGATCTTCTGTTTAACCCATGACAACTTTCTGTACTATCTACAACACTACCAATTTTAATGTTATCTGCAAATACATGTAATGGTGAGTATAGCTTGTCATGTTATCCTCCAAAAGGAGATTTCAGGCCTCATTTTGTCACTGAAAGAACCAACATTTATTGACCATTGCTAATTGCCCATGAGAAGTTGGTCACGGGCTGTGTTCTGTGTGGTGAATGTACTCCCACAGTTGTGCTGATTGTGGAGTTTAGGGATCTGTTTCATTGATTATAAATATACTCAGTAGCCAATGTATTAGGTACACCTGTACTTCTGCTCATTGGTGCAAATACCTAATCAGCCAATCATGTGGCAGCAACTCAATCCATAAAAGCATGCAGACATGGTCAAGAGGTTCAGTTGTTGTTCAGACCAAACATCAGAATGGGGAAAGAAATGTGATCTAAGAGACCGTGACTATAGAATAATTTTTGGTGCCAGATGAGGTGGTTTCAGTATCTCAGAAACAGCTGTTCTGATATTTTCATGTTAAAACAGTCTCTAAAACAGGGATTCACAACTTCTTTCAATGCCATGGTCCAATACCATTAACCAAGGAGCTCCTGCTCTAGAATTTACAGAGAATGGTGCAAAAAAAAAAATCCAGTCAGTGACTGGTCTGTGGGTGGAAGTGGCTTGTTAATGAGAGATGTCAGTGGAGAATAGCCAGATTGGTTCAAGCTGTCAGGAAGGTGACAGTAACACAGATAACCACGTGTTACAATAGTGCTGTGCAGAAGAGCATCTCTGAATGCATAACATGTCAAACCTTGAGGTGGATGCACTATGCAGCAAAAGACCTCAAGCATACACTCAGTGGCCTCTCTTTTAGGTACACGAGGTACTCCATAAAGTGGCCATTGAGTGTATTGCCCAAACCAGAATGGACATTTTATCTCCTGAGGTTAATATAACCTGCAACATGAACTGCAGTAGTTCAGAAAGTCTTGCCACCTCCTTCTTGAGGACAATTATGGAAATAAGTTGTATATCTTTAAGGAGCACGCGCTTTCGTTTTGGCTTTCCCATTCTGGACAGTAAAAAATCTACATCTGTATCTGCAGAGAGTATTTGAGCAACTTGGCAGCATAGTAACTGCAGAAAATACCTTCAGTTGTGAACCTCTGAGTTGTGGTGTTTGCATACAGGCTCAAACAAACGGACAGCACAGGGAGTTTAGATGAATGAGGGGGAATCTCTTTCAAATGGACCAAATATTGAAAGACATAGACAGAGTGGATGTGGAAAGGTTGTTTCTGAGATTGGGGGAGTCTAGGTCTAGAGGGCAGGGCCTCAGAATAGTAGAATGTTCTTTATAACAGTGATAAGGAGGAATTTCTTTAGCCAGAGGGTGGTTAAACTAAGGAATTCATTGCCACAGGTGTCTATGACGGCCAAGTCTAAAGCAAAAGTTGATAGATTCTTGATTAGTAAGAGTGTCAAAGGTTATGGGAAAAAGGGAGAAGAATGGGATTTGAGAGGGATAATAAATCAGCTGGAATGTTGGAGCAGATCCAATAGGCCAAATGGCCTAATTTTGCTCCTATGTCTTATGGTCTTAGCTTAGTTTATTTTTCACTGTTCGAGATGATATGACACCAGCTTAAACCAGATGGTGTTGTGGTGTAAAGAATATTCTACACAAAGTGCCTGTGCTGTTTCTTTGCTGTACCGGTTCTAATCACACCCCTTTGTGTCTTCTCTCCACAGTTTCTCTTTGTTTTGACGCCTATCCACAGCCTCAAATTATAAAAAGGCTTCCCCTCATACATTCTCTGTTGCAAAAGTTTCCAACTCAGTAAATAAACTTTGTTCCTCATCAGCAATGCAACATTTTTGGATCATTTGATAATAAACAATGGAAATATATTTCCCATATTGACTCTTCTGATGACACCTGCTTCGCATCCTTCCTCCTACACCCTGAAGGCTTGTAGTCCAAGTTCAAGCTTCAGTTCATTGTCAAACGTTCAAAGTAAATTTTATTATCAACGTACAAATATGTCACCATATACAACCCTGGGGATTATTTTTCTGCAGGCATACTCAACAAATCTATAGAATAGTAACTATAACAGGATCAAGAACAACCACCAAACTTCAGCTGTCAACCAGCATGCGGAAGACAACAGATTTCAAATGCAAAAAGAAGAAACAATAATTAAAATAAATAATGATAAATATCGAGAACATGAGATGAAGAATCTTCGAGAGTGAGTCCATAGGTTGTGGAAATATATCAATGGTGGGGCAAGTGAAATTGGGTGAATGTATCCCATTTGTTCAAGAGTAGTAACTATTCCTATACCTGGAAGTGCTAAATCTAAGGCTCTGTACCTTCTTCCTGATGGCAGCAATGAGAAGAGAGCATGTCCTGGGTGGTAGAGGTCCCTGATGATGGATGCAGCTTTCCTGTGACAATGCTCCATGTTGATGTCCTCCTCAATGGTTGAGAATGTTTTACCCATGATGGACTGGGCTGTGTCCATTGCTGTTTGTAGAATTTTCCATTCACTGTCATTGGTGTTACTGTACCAGGCTGTGATTCAGCCTGTTAATCTACTCTCCACTACACATCTATACAAGTTTCTCAAAGGTTTAGATGGCATGCCAAATCTTTAAAGCTACTGACCCTCTCCACATCTAATTCTCTCTGATGATGAATGGCTCATGGACCTCTACTTTCCTCCTCCTGAAATCTATAATCAGTTCCCTAGTCTTGATGACATTGAGTGGGAGATTGTTCTTATGACACAGCTCAGCCACATTTTTAATCTCCGTCCTATATGCTGATTCACTGCTACCTTTGATTTGGCTTACAACAGTGGTGTCATCAGCAAACCTGAATATGGCATTGGAGCTTTGCTTAGCCAGTCATCAGTGTGAAGTGAATAGAGCAGGGGGCTAAGCACACAGCCTTGTGGTGTCCCTGTACTGATGAAGATCATGGGAAAGATGTTGTGCCAATTCAAACTGACTGGGTTTTACAAGTGAGGAAATCCAGGATCCAATTGCACAAGGAGGTATTGAGGCCCATGTTTGGGAGCTTATTGATTAGTTTTGAGGGGGTGATAGTATTGAATGCTCAGCTGTTGTCGATAAAGAGCATCCTGATGTACACAGCTTTGCTGTCCAAAAATTCCAGAGTTGAGTGAAGAACCAATGAGGTGGCATTTTCTGAAGGCATATTGATGTGGATCTAAGTCACTTTTCAGGCAGGATTTGATATGTTTCATCACCAACCTCTCAAAACACTTCATCATTCAGTCATATACATGTATACTGCCAAAAGGAATAATGTTCCTTCGGACCAACTGACTGACACACAACACATAAGGTAAGATTACCACAAATAATAAAATGTATTCCAGAATACTGACATTTATCATAAGGTACATTTATAACACGCTAAAATGTAAACGGTAAAAAGCTACTAGCGCTTCATAAGTGATGGGACCTGGGTGTTGGTAGGGAGTGGTGGGGGAAGAAATTGTTTCCCATCCTAACAGTCCTTGTCCTAATGCTATGGTTTCTCCTGCCAAATAGTAGAGGGACTGAATGATTGTTGAATGGATGGGAGCAATCCTTCCAATTGCTCAGTCCCCTGGGTACACAGTGCTCCTGATAAATATCTCAGATGGGTGAACCATCTCAGACTGTAATGCTTGTACCCAAATTGCTTCAATTCACCTATAACTCAGTGTACCAACTGATGGTATTAATACTTGCTTGACCAACACTTCTGTTCGAAAATTCCTATCCTTGTTTTCGGTTCCCTCCTAGTTGAGACTCCTTTTTCTCAGGTTCAGATTCATTAATTTATCAGATGTACATCAAAGCATATAGTATAACATGGACAAAACACTGGAAGAACTCAAAAGGTCAATAGTTCTATTCAATATCAGAGAAATGCGTACAATATACATCCTGAAATTCTTTTTCTTTACAGACATCCACAAAAACAAAGGATGAATGGTAGTTAAAACAATAGAACCCCAAAGCATCAGCACCTTCCTCCCACCAAGCATGCAATAGCAAGGCCTCCAATAAAGACCGGGATCTGCAGTACAACACAAACGAATCATTTACCCAACAATCCAACATGCCCCAGGTGCTCTCTCTCCCTAATAAAGGAAAAAAGGGGTATCCCTTTGTATAGTGAGAAGGGAGACGTAACAAAACAACTCTCTGATTTACAGTGTTAAAAGACTGTTGCGCCAAATTTTTTTTCCGAGTTCTGTGACTTGAGAATTGGTAACAAAATCTCACCAGCCGACAAGAGAGAGAGCAACTTGATGAGTACACAGCCTCCGACAGCTGATCTGCTGTCCTCGATGTTCCCCACAACGCTTCAATCAGTGGCGCTGGCTTAGAATCAGCCCATTCCCCATGGCCGCAAAACCGCGGAACCCCGAAAGTGTGATCGTCTTCTAGGCTGCATCCTTGGGTTATCGAAAAGTAGCCGGTCTGAGTATAACTCCAGGTGGGGTGTCTTCAACAGAACTCCTTCCACCCTCAAAGGGAAAA
The DNA here is from genome assembly GCF_030028105.1 of Mobula birostris. Taxonomy (NCBI): domain Eukaryota; kingdom Metazoa; phylum Chordata; class Chondrichthyes; order Myliobatiformes; family Myliobatidae; genus Mobula; species Mobula birostris. The sequence goes on along the minus strand of NC_092373.1, from coordinate 17,367,896 downwards.
AGAGAGACATCAAAAGTAGAAATTAAACTGTTTTCAGAGATGAACGCGAAGGAGTTGCAATTTAGCCCCATCATGACTCCGCCTCCACCTACGTCAAGCAACAACTATGGAGAGGAATAGATAGTCAATGTTCTGAGCCCAGACCCTTTATCAGGAATTAACTATGTTACTCTGGATTTCCTGCATCTGGAGAATCTCTTGTGTTTATTCTTCATTTGTGTAAACTAGCAACACAGTCTAAGGATGTGCTGGAAGGGAATGCACAAGAGGTGACTGGTTCAAATGTCTGATAGCAGTGGGGACAAAGCAGTCCTTGAGTCCTGTCATCTGACCTTTCAAGCTCCTGTATCTTCTCCCAAGTACAAAAGAGAAAAGGGATTGCCAGGGTGATCCTTGATGATACTGTTAGCCTTTCTGATGCAATGCACTGTGAAGATGGAGCAGATGGAAGGAAGGAAGTGATGAACATGTGACGGACTGGGCAGTGTTCCTGTGCATTTGTGAAGGTTCTGGCCATTGCTGGCGAGGCCAATACCTATTGATTGTCCGAACGTTGTGGAACAGCTTTTGGACGTCTCCGAACAAGTGTCTTTCATGATCGTGACATCCGAACAGACACCAAAATGTTAGTCTGCAAAGCAGTGGTAATCCCAACGCTCCTGTATGCATCAGAAACCTGGGCAACATACCGACAACATCTGAAGGCACTTGAAAAGTTCCATCAACGCTGTCTTCGAAGCATCTTAAATATCAGCTGGGAAGATAGAAGAACCAACGTCAGTGTGCTAAATGAAGCAAAAACAACCAGCATTGAAGCCTACGTCATCAAGAACCAACTAAGATGGAGCGGTCATGTTGTTCAGATGAAAGATGAACGTCTGCCGAAACAAATCTTCTACTCCCAGCTTAAAGAAGGCAAACGTAAAAAAGGCGGACAACAGAAGAGATTCAAAGACATCTTAAAAGCCAACATGAAGAAATGTAACATCGACATCAACAATTGGGAAACCAACGCCAAGGACAGGAAGCTCTGGCAAGCCATCATCCGAGAAGGAACAGCAACTTTCGAAGCCAACAGATGTGCAGAGTTAGAAGAAAAGAGAAGAAAATGGAAAGAGAGGCAGCAACAACCAAAGCCGAATCTGCCATCTGGAACTACCTGTCCTGAATGCGGAAGAAGCTAAGATTGGACTCATAAGCCGCTTGAGAGCCCAGAAGTAGATCAACAGAATGAAGATCATCATCCTCGACCTTGAGGGGTAGCCACGACGATGACGATAAGCCATATCTTTTTATGAAAAATACACTATTTATACAACCACTGTCCACTTTATTAAGTGCATCTGCTCATTAATGCAAATGTGTACTCAACCAATCATGTAGCTGCAACTCAATACATAAATACATGCAGACACAGTCAAGAAGTTCAGTTGCTGTTCAGAACAAACATCAGAATGAGGAAGAAACACGATCTAAGTGACTTTGAATGTGGAATGATAGTGCCAGGTTGGGTGGTTTGAATATCTCAGAAAATGCAAATCTCCTAGGATTGTCATGTACAACAGTCTCTAGAGTTTATAGAGAATGGTGTGCAAAGCAAAAAAATCTAGTGAGCAGCAGTTCTGTGGGGCAAAAAAAAAGCCTTGTTAATTCGGGACATCAGAGGAGAATGGCCAGGCTGGTTGTAAATGACAAGAAGGTGGCAGTAGCTCAAATAACCACACACTACAACATTTTCATGGTCTTTTGCTGCTGTACCCCATCCACTTCAAGTTTCAATGTGTTGTGGATTCAGAAATGCTCTTCTTTACAACACTATTGTAATGCATGTTTATTTGAGTTACAGTTCCCTTTCTGTCAGCTTGAACCAGTTTGGCCATTCTCATCTAACCTTTTTCATTAACAAGGCATTTTCACCCACGGAAGTGCCAGTTGCTGGATGGTTTTTTAAATTATTGTTCACACCATTCTCTATAAACTCTAGAGACTGTTGTGCATAAAACCCCCAGGAGATCAGCAGTTTCTGAGATACTCAAACCACCCCATCTGGCACCAACAATCATTCCACATCCAAAGTCACTTAGTTCATATTTCTTCCCGATTCTGATGTTTGGTTGAAACAACAACTGAACCTCTTGGCCAGGTCTGCATGCTTTAATTCATTGAGTTGCTGCAACATGATAGGCTGATTAGATATTTTCATTAGCAAGCAGGTGTATAGGTGTAGCTCATAAAATGGCCAGTGTGTGTATATGACTATAATCTAATCTGAATTTGAATCTGAACAGAGAACTTTCTTGCCTAAAATGGGCAACCCTGTTGAGACCATGGGGCTGTCAGTCATCAGATACGCCACCTCTCCAAGCAATTAATCCTTCAAATCTTTCAGCTAGCAGTCAGCAAATAACAAAAAAGAAGCAATGTAAATTTCAGATCAGATTGCACAAGGGTAGCTTGGAAACTTAATGTTCCATAGTCCACTTTAAGAAATCGGATCTGACTAATTTTCAATGGTTGGGGGCCGATGAGTAATTATTAAGCCTGGAATCATTTAGAAAGGCAGCTTGGAAAATCTATTTGGATGGAACATTGAGTCCATCTCTTGGCCTCCTGAGTACATTTTTTCCATCCTTTATGATTTGGACCAAGGACTCATTTTTTATTTCTCCAAACCACACGAAAAATTGTCAGGCATTTTCTTTTTGACACAACACAGACTTGTGCATTTTGTTTTACAGATACAGATGTAATATATAACAAGAATGGAAACATTGTTGACACTCGGCTCAAGGGAGACAATGGAAAGGGCCTTTGGCTGTGGTGACGTTCCTCTTCAAACTATTGATGGGGAGAGGATCATAGAGTCATAGAAAAGCACAACACAGAACCAGGCCCCTTGGCCCATCTGATCCTCAATGAACCATTTAAACTGCCTACTCCCATCAACCCGCACCAGGACCGGAGCTCTCCATTCCCCTACCGTTCATTTACCTGTCCTCTTTTTCTCCTAAATGCTGAAATTGAGCTTGCATGCACCACTTGTGCTGGCAGCTTGTTCCACACTCCTATGACTCTCCGAATGAAGAGGTTTCCCCTCATGTTCCCCTTAAACTTTTCACCTTTCATTCTTAACCCGTTACCTCTTGTTGTATCCCTCACACCCCGCCCAACCATAGTGGAGAAAGCCTGCTTGCATTTACCCTATCTATATCTCTCATAATTTTGTATACTTCTACCAAATCACCCCTCAATCTTCTACAATCCAAGGAATAAACTCCTAAACTATTCAGTCTTTCGTTATAACTCAGGTCCTCCAATCCTGGTAACATCCTTGCAAATCTTCTCTCTACTTTTTCAGTCTTATTAATATCTTTCATGGCTCCTGGCTGAAGTTCCATTTACTGATAAGAGGCCAACCTTGACCCATACTGATGTTGGTAGCATAAGCACCTTTTAACTACGAGGCAACCATAAATATAAGGCTAGAAGATTGTAATTCCCAGACCCTCTCCAGACAGATTGTCAACCTCCTCCTACAATGCACTCAATGTCTACAGAACCAATAAATTGATTGTGGACTTCCAGGAGTGAACGTTGGGTAAACCTGTCCTCACTTGAGCGATCAGTGGAAGAAAGAGTAAAGAGCTTCAAGTTACTGGGTGTCAATACCTCTGAGGGTCTCTCCTGGGCCCAACAAACTGAAGCACTTACGAAGAAGGCATGCCAGCGGCTCCACTTCATTAGTAGTTTGAGGAGATTTAGTTTGTCACCAAAGATTAGAAAATTTCAACAGATGTATGGTGGAGAGCATTCTGACTGGCTGCATCACCACCTGGTGTGTAGGATCCAATGATCTGCATTGAAAGAGGCTGCATAGTCTTGTAACCTCAGCCATCTGCATCACGGGCATGATCCGCCCCACCATCGAGGACATCTCCAAAAAGTGGTGCTTCAAGAAGGCAGCATCCATCATTAAAGACATTCACCATCTGAGATGTAATCTTCTCTCATTACTAGTATCAAGGAGAAGGTATAGAAGACTGAAGATTCACACTTAATGTTTTTAGGAATAGATTCTTCCCCTCTGCCAGTAGATTTTTGAATAGCCCATGAACTCATGAGCACAACCTAGATATTCTTATTTTGCACTAGAGGCACAGAATCGTAGACCACTACAGTACAGAAACAGACCTTAAAGCATTCCACGTAGAACTATTAATCTGCCTACTCCCATCAACTTGCACCCAGACCATAATCCTACATACCCCCCACATCCATGTACCTAACCAAATTTCTCCTAAATATTGAAATCAAACCTGTGTCCACCACTTCTGATGGCAGCTCGTTCCACATACTCACCACCCCCTGAGTGAAGAAGACCCTCCCATGTTCTCCTAAAACAATTCGTCTTTCATCCTTAACCAATGAACTTTAGTGTCACCCAACCTCAGAGGAAAAAGCCTGCTGCTATTTACCTTATCTGTAGACCTCATAACTTTGTTTACCTTTATTAAATCTCCTCTAATCCTTCTATGCTCCAGGTTGAGAATTAAAGGGCAAAAGTTTAGGGGTAACATGAGGGGGAACTTCTTTACTCAGAGCGTGGTAGCTGTGTGGAACGAGCTTCCAGCAGAAGTGGTTGAAGCAGGTTCAATGTTGTCGTTTAAAGTTAAATTGGATAGCTATATGGACAGGAAAGGAATAGAGGGTTATGGGCTGAGTGCAGGTCGGTGGGACTAGGTGAGAATAAGAGTTCGGCACGGACTAGAAGGGCCAAGATGGCCTGTTTCCATGCTGTAATTGTTATATGGTTAATAAAGTCCTACCTATTCAATCTTTCCCTATAACTCAGATCCTCAAGTCCTGGCAATGTCCTTGTAAATTTTCTCAGCAATTTTTCAATCTTATTGACATCTTTCCTGTAGGTAGGTGACTAAAACTACACACAATACTCCAAATAAGGCCTCACCAAGATCTTATATAACTTCAACAAAATGTACCTACTCCCAACTCAATACTTTTATTTATGAAGGCCAATGTGCCAATGTGTGGGCACATGGCCAAGTGGTTAAGGCATTGGACTAGCTACCTGAAGGTCGTGAGTTCGAGCCCCAGCCGAGGGAACGTGTTGTGTCTTTGAGCAAGGCACTTAATCACACATTGCTCTGCGATGACACTGATGCCAAGCTGTATGGGTCCTAATGCCCTTCCCTAGGACAACATTGGTGTCGTGGAGAGGGGAGACTTGCAGCATGGGCAACTGCTGGTTTCCATACAACCTTGCCCAGGCCTGTGCCCTGGAGAGTGAAGGCTTTCCAGGTGCAGATCCGTGGTCTCGCAAGACTAACGGATGCCATATATATGTACCAATAGCCTTCTTTACAATCCTATCTCCCTGTGAAACCACTTTCAAGGAAATATAGATCTGTATGTCCAGATCTCTCTGTTCTACCATACTCCTTCATACCCTACCACTCGCACTGTAGAAACTACCTTAGTTGGCCCTCCCAAAGTGCTAACCTCTCACTTGTCTGCATTAAATTCCATCTGCCATTTTTCCAGCTTGTTCAGATCCACTACATGCTTTGATAGCTTCCTTGCTGTAGTTATACCTCCAATCTTGATGTTATCTGCAAATTTGCTGATCCAGTTTACCACATCATCATTCAGATGGGTGATATAGATGACAACCAACAATGGACCCAGCACGGATCCCTGTGGTATACCACTAGTCACAGACCTGCAGTCAATAGAGGGAACCATTTACTATCACACTCTGCTGTTTCCGGTGAAACGAATATCTAATCCAATTTACTATTTCATCTTGCATGCCAAGTGACTGAACCGTCTGGACCAAGCTTCTAAGTGGGGCCTTCTCTAAGACCTTACTAAAGACCATGTAGACAACATTCACCCCTTGTCTTCATCAGCTTTTCTGGTAACTTTCTTGAAATAATCTATAAGATTGTTTAGACACAATTTAGCATTCACAAAGCCGTTATGATTAGGATTATGAAGACATGTAGTCCTCTTTTATTGTCATTTAGTAATGCATGCATTAAGAAATGATACATTATTTCCTCCGATGTGATATCACAAAACACAGGACAGACCAAGACTGAAAAAACTGACAAAACCACATAATTATAACATATAGTTACAACAGTGCAACAATACCATAACTTGATGAAGGAATCCATGAGCACGGTAAAGTCCAAAGTTTCTCAAATGTCCCACATCTCACGCAGACGGGAGAAGGAGGATAAATTCTCCCTGCCATGCCGACCACAATCCGACTCTGAGTCATCTGAAAACTTCGAGCTCTGATCAGCTGTCCGACACCGAGTACTGAGTGCCATCTCTGTCCGAACGATTCGACCTCCTTCTCGGTCGCCAAAAGCAGACAAGGCTGGGGATTTTGAGGCCTACCCTCCGAAGGATTCCCGACCAAACAGTAACGACAGCAGCGAAAAGGTGTTTCAGAAATTTCTCCAGATGTTCCTCTGTGCTTCCACGTCCATTCTTCATCAAATCAGAATTGTCCACAGCCCCTATTTAACAGATACAATATCATTTTTCAGCGGAGGGCTACGCACACGCAGGCGCGCCGCCATCTTCTCCTCCTGCCTTATACGTAATCAGTCCCTGTCTATCCAAGTACTTGCCCCTTAGAATGTCTTTCAATAATTTCCCACGACTGATGTCAGGCTCACCGGCCTATAATTTCCTGGCTGATTCCTAGAGTTCTTCTTAAACAATGGAACAACATTAGCTATCCTCCAATCTTCATCATCTCTCCCATGGCTAAGGACATTTAAGATATTTCTACTAGGACCCCTGCAGTTTCTGCACTAACATCTCACAGGGTCCAAGGGAATGACATGTCAGGCCCTGGGGATTTATCCACCCTAATTTGCCTAAATCCTCTCGTCTGTAATCTGTATAGGGTTCATTACCTCACTGCTGTTTTGCTTCACTTTCATCGACTTTCATCGACTGTAACTACAGATGGATAAAATCCATTTAAAATCCCCCCATACCTTTTGGCTTCATGCATACAGTAGATGACCACTCTGATTTGCCTCCACTCTCTTTTTAGTTTCAGTATATCTGTTGAAGTCCTCAGAGTTCTCCTTCAACTTGTCCGATAGAGCTTCTTTTATCCCTCCTGAATTCCGTCTTAAATGTTCACTGGCATTTCTTATACTGCTTAAATACCTCATTTGCTCCTTCCTATACCTACTATGCATTTCATTTTTATTCCTAACCAGCATCTCAATATCTTTTGAAAACCAAGTTTCCCTAAACCTATTATGCTTGCCTTTTATTCTAACAGGAACATACAAACGCTCTACTCTAAAAATTTCATTTACCAAGTACACCTTTGTCAGTAAACATCCTGTCCCAATCCATACTTGCCAGATCCTTTCTGATATCAATAAAAATGGCCTTTCTTCAATTTAAAACTTGAGGACCAGACCTTTCATAGAGCATAGAATATAGAACAGAACAGGAGAGGAACAGCCCTTTGGCCCACAATGTTGTGCTGAACCAGCTAAAGAGCAAATGAAGAACACCCAAAAACTAATCTCCCCTAACTACACCATGTGCATATCCCTCCATCTTCCTTATATCCATAGGCCTATCCAACCATCTCTTAAAAGGGACTAATGTATTTGCCTCTACCACCATACCAGGCAGTGCATACCAGGCTTCCACTACTCTCTGAGTAATAAACCTACCCCTCTCACCTTCAATGCATGCCCGCTGGTATGGGACATTTCAACCTTGGGAAACAGATACTCGTTGTCTACTCTATCTACGCCTCTCATAATCTTATAAACCTCTATCAGATCTCCCCTCAGCGTCTGCTATTCGAGAGAAAGCAACCCACATTTCTCCAGCCTCTCATGTTCGCTCTTTTATCCTTCCCCATAGTTATCTTGAAACAAATAGCTTCATAATCACTAGATGCAAAGTGTTCCTTTACACAAACTTTTGTCACCTGCCCTGTCTCATTCTCAAATAGCTGATCTAGAATCACACTCTCTCTAGCTGCAACCACTATGTACAGATTAAGGAAATTTTCCTAAACATATTTAACAAACTCTATCCCATCCAGCCCATTTACAGTATAGAAGTCCCAATCAATATGTGGCAAGTTAAAATCACCTATCACAGCCTGATATTCCTAGCAACAGGCTGCGATCTCTATACAAATTTACCCCTCTAAATACCATGGACCGTTGGGTCGTCTATAATATTGATGTTAATGTTGTCATCCCTTTCTTATTCCTCAGTTGCACCCACATAGCCTCAGTAGATGAACTCTCCAATTTGTCCTTTCTGAGCATTGCCATGACATTTTCCCTAGCCATCACTCCCTTATCCCTCCCACTCTGTCACATCTAAACCAACAGAACCCCAGGAAAATTGAACTGTCAGTCCTTCCTCTATTTATTAATTTATTTTCATTTTAACTCAACAGTAAATTCTATGCATTGCACTGTAAAAGACACATTTCATGACGTATAGTATGTCGGTGATAAATAAACCGGATTCTGATTCAGAATCACTCATTAGACCGATGGATGTAAAGGATTCCCTGACACTATGGGGATGAACAGTAGCATAATGGCTAGCATGGTGCCTTACAGCCCCGGTAAACCGGTTCAATTCCTGCTGCAGTCTGTAAGGAATTTGTACGTTCTCCATGTGACCACACGTGTTTGCTCCAGGTGCTCGGCCTTCCTCCCACATTCTGAATCAAACTGAATTGAATTGACTTTATTACTTACATCCTTCACATACATGAGGAGTAAAAATCTTTATGTAACATCTCTGTCCAAATGTGCAATGTGCAATTTAAGTAGTATGTACAACAGGACAGACAATATAACATAGAAATACAATTGTGTCTGTACGAAGTACACATTAGTAGGTTAATTGGTCCCATGGGTGTAATTGGGCAGCACGGGTTCACCAGGCCAGGAGGGCCCATTTCTATGCTATATTTCAAAATAAATTAGTAAATAAAATTAATCCAATGAAGGGAAAGAGATTTCTTCATGTGTTTCTGGTCTCCTTAACTAGGATCACTAAAACAACAAAAAAGGGTAGCTAAAAATACACAGTAGGTCTGATAACGTCTATGATATACTCTCTCAAACATGGTATCTTCAATTCTAGAGCAGTGCAGTGGTGTAACTGGTAGCCACTGCTGCATAGTGCCAGAGACCTGGGTTCGATTCTGACCTCAGATAATGTCTGCGTAAAGTTTGTATGTTCTTCCTGCAATGGAGTGGATTTCCCCTAAAGGCTCTGATTTCTGTAAATGGAGATATAGTGAGGAATAAACTCTTTTGGCCCTTCGAGCCACAGTGTCTAGCAATCCCCTGATTTAATCATAGCCTCATAGGACAACTTGCCTCATATAATAGCCACATATAATCATAGGACAACTTACAATGACCTGAAAGCCCCGGTTTCCTTGGCTGTGTAGGTCTAGGAAAGACAACCTCAGGCCCTGCCAAACTCATGAGATCGAGGCGCTCTCCCACCCCGAACCCCTGTTTGTGTGGATGCTCTGTAATTCGCTACCCTGATACAAATTAGTGCCACAAAATAACAGATAGTACACCATATACCATTAAAAGATTATATTCATGAATCTTAATTTGACTAAAAGGTTAGTAGAGAAAAGAACAATAAAAGAAAAGGGCCCATTTTAATGAAACAGTTAAATGTGCACAAGTTGCCGCTCACAGTTTCTCCATAGTCACCGATCCTCATTTGATCTCACCCTGGCTTCGTCGAATCATGGTCCCGCTCCGCGTCAAATCCTACAACCTCTTCTCTCCTGCATCTTCCTTCTTCATCTCCTCTCAAGCAAAAGCCCCAAGCCCAACCTTATTGTCCCTCACCAGAGAAACCTGCCCTTAACTTGACCATCCTAATTGGATAGCACACATTCCTCCTCATCTCTTATCTTCAACAATAACCCAAACAAGCTGAAAACAGAACAGACTGCTCTTACAGAACTGCCAAAATGAAATACATACAGCATAACTGTAAAAATATGAACCAGGGCATTACAGACTAAATAACCTACCAACTAGTATGTCTTTGGACTGTAGAAAGAAACTGGCGCACTCCCTTTTGCAAGGATAAGTGCCAGGAGAGAGATCAGTGGGGAGGGATAAGTACACAAGGGAGCCCATCTTTCACATCTTTCCTTCCCCTCCACTTTTTGGTTTCCACAGGGATTGCTCCCAACATGACTCCCTTGTCCACTCATCCCTCCCACTAATCTCCCTCCCAGCACCTATCCTTTCAAGTGGAACAAGTGCCACAGATGCCCCTACGCCTTTTCCTTCATTACCATTCGGGGCCTCAAACAGTCCTTCCAGGTGAAAGGACACTTCAACTGCAAGTTTGTTTGGGGCATCTACTGATTCCGGGGCTCTAGGTGTAGCTTTCTGTATATCAGAGAGACCCGACGTACAAAGTAGATTGGGAGACTACTTCACCAAGCACCTCCACTTTCCCTGCTCAAAAAGTGGATTTCCTGGTGGCCACCCAGTTTATTTCTCCTTTTCGTTCCCATTCTGACATGTCAGTCCGTGGAAAACTCTCGTAACATGGTAAGGCCACCCTTAGGTTGGAGGAGCAACACCTTATATTCTGTCTGGGTAGCCACCAACCTGATGGCAAGAAGCAACACACACAAAATGCTGGAGGAACTCAGCAGGCCAGGCGGCATCTAGGCCCAAAATGTTGACTGTACTTTTTCCCATAGATGCTGCCTGGCCTACTGAGTTCCTCCAGCACTTTGTGTGTGTTGCTTGGATTTCCAGCATCTGCAGATCTTCTCTTGTTTGTGTTGACAAGAACATCGATTTCTCAAACTTCTGGTAATCAGCTCCCTCTCCTGCACCATTCCACATTCCTGTTTCCCTCTCTCACCTTTTTCCTTTCCTGTACATCACCTCCCTCCTCTCCCTTCCCTTTCTTCCATTGTCTTCTGTCCTCTCCGATCAAATTCTACCTTCTCCAGCCCTTATCTCTTCCATCATTCATCTTCCCAGTACTTTACTTCACTCCACCCCGCCTCTCTCTTTTTCACCTATCACCTACCACCCTGTACTTCTTCCTCCCGATGTTGGGGGAGTCCAGAACCAGAGGCCACAATTTGAGAATAAGGAGTAGGCCATTTAGAACGTTTAGGAAAAACTTTTTCACCCAGAGAGTTGTGGATCTGTGGAATGCTCTGCCTCAGAAGGCAGTGGAGGCCAATTCTCTGAAAAGAGAGAGTTAGATAGAGCTAAGAAAGAGTTAGATAGAGGTCTTAATGATAGTGGAGTCAAGGGATATAGGGAGAAGGCAGGAACAGGGTACTAATTGTGGATGATCAGCCATGATCACAGTGAACGGTGGTTCTTGCTCGAAGGGCTGAATGGCCTACTCCTCTACCTATTGTCTATTGTCTCCCCTCCCCCCCTCACCTTCTTATACTGACTTCTATTTACCCTTTTCCTTAGATGCTGCCTGACCTGCTGAGTTTCTCCAGCATTTTGTGTGTGTTGCTCTAAGCTATTGATGTCTTAACAAAAGGAACAGGTCACTTTCTACAAGGAGTGGGGGCGCATGCTTTCTACGCACAATGTCAAAGCTGAGATTTCCTTCACGACAGCAACTGGAGTATGTATTTATTTATCTGGCAGAAAAAACACCTTTGCACGTTGTTAAGCAGCAGATGGATGAAATATCACAACGTGGTCCGGAACCAGAAACAGTGACCATTGCTGCCATTTAGTCACAAGGTTCTAATTCCAGGCACATTGATTGGAGATGCAGGTGATGTGAAGCATGAAGTCAAAAGAGGACAAAAACAGGAACAAGTTGTGGTTGGACTCAGAATTTCCAAATTCGTCAGCTTTCAGGTCATATTTTCCAATAAGAAGGAAACACTTCTGTTTGTCTTTCAGGGTTGGCTTCTCTGCTACCTTTCTGCATTGTTCCCTTGGTGCTGTTGATTCATGAGTGCCTGCTGATTCTAGTTAACCCTAGGCAACAGCATTTATATCTGAAGCTGGGAAAAAGATAATGCTTTAAACTGAGGTTTCCAAATTTATTTCCCTTGTTTGAAGGTGCTATTGCCATGGTTGGTTCCATTACTCCTCGACGATTAAACGTCGAGCAAGATATAAATCAGAGAAGGTGAACGGATGCTCAACGCTGTCTGCCTGTGTTTGACTAGTCTCCATTTTGCTGCTGTCAGAGGAAGGTGTAGGAACGTTTGGCCTCGCGCTGCAAGGTTCGATCACAGCTCCTGGCTGCGCGACTCTTTTACAGGGAACACTGTGGTTTGATGCTTAATGTGCTCGGCACACCGCGGCTGTGGACACATTTTCTGGAGGACTGGGTGATTCATATTCCATGTGTTTCCGGTCACTCCGTTTTGCTATCTGTGCGATTTGACCCAGGCGCTTCAGTGCGAAACTGTCTCTGTAGCTGTGGCCTGCAGGCACTGGCGCAGTGCTAATCTGAACCGACGGTGGCTGTCACTCCTGGGCAGTTTCAGGCTGCACTTTGATGTTTTTTGGGTGTTGGGTGTTTGATGTTTTCTTTAAATGGGTTTGATGGTGTTTCTTTTCTTTGTGCAGCCTGTACGAGGACAAATCTTGAGCTGTATACTGCGTACGTTTGTTGATAATAAATGTACTTTGAAACTTTGAACAGCTTGAATAAGTAACTGCAGTACATTTTGTAAATCTTATACACTGCGGGCATGATGAGGAGATGCTGAGACAGTATGCACTCTCTGGCTGCTCTAGTAGGTACACCTGCACACCTGCTTGTTAATACAAATATTCAATCAGCCAGTCATGTGGCAGCAACTCAATGGATAAAAACATGCAGCCCTGGTCGAGAGGTTCAGTTGTTGTTCAGGCTGAACATTAAAATGGGGAAGACGTGATCAAAGTGACTTTGACCATGCAGTGATTGCTGGTGCCATATGGGGTGGTTTGACTATCTCAGAAACTGCTGATGTCCTGGGATTTTTATGCATAGCAGTCGCTAGAGTTTACAGAGAATGGTGCAGAAACGAAACAAAAAATAATCTGGTGAGCTGCATTTCTGTGGGTGAAAATGCCTTGTTAATTAGAGAGGTCTGAGGAGAATGGTCAGACTGGTTCAAGCTGATAGGACGGAAACATTTACTCAAATAACCATGCTTAACAATAGTGGTGTAAACATAGAAACATAGAAACATAGAAAATAGGTGCAGGAGTAGACCATTCAGCCCTTCGAGCCTGCACCGCCATTCAGTATGATCATGGCTGATCATCCAACTCGGAACCCTGTACCAGCCTTCCCTCCATACCCCCTGATCCCTTTAGCCACAAGGGCCATATCTAACTCCCTCTTAGATATAGCCAATGAACTGGCCTCAACTGTTTCCTATGGCAGAGAATTCCACAGATTCACCACTCTCTGTGTGAAGAAGTTTTTCCTAATCTTGGTCCTAAAAGGCTTCCCCTTTATCCTCAAACTGTGACCCCTCGTTCTGGACTTCCCCAACATCAGGAACAATTTTCCAGCATCTAGCCTGTCCAATCGCTTTAGGATTTTATACGTTTCAATAAGATCCCCCCTCAATCTTCTAAATTCCAACGGGTATAAGCCTAGTCGATCCAATCTTTCATCATATGAAAGTCCTGCCATCCCAGGGATCAATCTGGAATGAGAAGGCGGGGGAGTGGGACTAAGTGGGAGAATGGATCAGCTCATGATAAAATGACGGAGCAGACTCGATGGGCCGAATGGCCGACTTCTGCTCCTTTGTCTTATGGTCTTATGGTCAATCTGGTGAACCTTCTTTGTACTCCCTCTATGGCAAGAATGTCTTTCCTCAGATTAGGGGACCAAAACTGCACACAATACTCCAGGTGTGGTCTCACCAAGGCCGTGTACAACTGCAGTAGTACCTCCCTGCTCCTGTATTCGAATCCTCTTGCTATGAATGCCAGCATACCATTCACCTTTTTCACCGTACCTCCATGCCCACTTTCAATGACTGGTGTATAATGACACCCAGGTCTCGTTGCACCTCCCCTTTTCCTAATCGGCCACCATTCAGATAATAATCTGTTTTCCTGTTTTTGCCACCAAAGTGGATAACCTCACATTTGTCCACATTAGATTGCATCTGCCATAAATTTGCCCACTCACCTAACCTATCCAAGTCATCCTGCATCCTCTTAGCATCCTCCTCACAGCTAACACTGCCGCTCAGCTTCGTGTCATCCGCAAACTTGGAGATGCTGCATTTAATTCCCTCATCCAAGTCATTAATATATATTGTAAACAACTGGGGTCCCAGCACTGAGCCTTGCGGTACCCCACTAGTCACTGCCTGCCATTCTGAAAAGGTCCCGTTTATTCCCACTCTTTGCTTCCTGTCTGCCAACCAATTCTCTATCCACATCAATACCTTACCCCCAATACCGTGTGCTTTAAGTTGGCACACTAATCTCCTGTGTGGGACCTTGTCAAAAGCCTTTTGAAAATCCAAATATACCACATCCACTGGTTCTCCCCTATCCTCTCTACTAGTTACATCAAAAAATTCTATAAGATTCGTCAGACATGATTTTCCTTTCACAAATCCATGCTGACTTTGTCCGATGATTTCACCGCTTTCCAAGTGGGCTGTTATCACATCTTTGATAACTGACTCTAGCTTTTTCCCCACCACCAATGTTAGGTTAACCAGTCTATAATTCCCCAGTTTCTCTCTCCCTCCTTTTTTAAAAAGCGGGGTTACATTAGCCACCCTCCAATCCTCAGGAACTAGTCCAGAATCTAAAGAGTTTTGAAAAATTATCACTAATGCATCCACTATTTCTTGGGCTACTTCCTTAAGCACTCTGGAATGCAGACCATCTGACCCTCGGGATTTATCTGCCTTTAATCCCTTCAATTTACCTCACACCACTTCCCTACTAACATGTATTTCGCTCAGTTTCTCCATTTCACTAGACCCTCTGGCCCCTACTATTTCCGGAAGATTATTTATGTCCTCCTTAGTGAAGACAGAACCAAAGTAGTTATTCAATTGGTCTGCCAGATCCTTGTTCCTCATAATCAATTCACCTGTTTCTGTCTGTAGGGGACCTACATTTGTCTTAACCAATCTTTTTCTTTTCACATATCTATAAAAGCTTTTACAGTCAGTTTTTATATTCCCTGCCAGTTTTCTCTCATAATCTTTTTTCCCTTTCCTAATTAAGCCCTTTGTCCTCCTCTGCTGGACTCAGAATTTCTCCCTGTCCTCAGGTGAGCTGCTTTTTCTGGCTAATTTGTATGCTTCTTCTTTGGAATTGATACTATCCCTAATTTCCCTTGTCAGCCACGGGTGCACCACCTTCCTTGATTTATTCTTTTACAGAGAATATTTCTGAACACACATGTTGAACCTTGAAGTAGATGGGCTACTGTAGAAGAAGACCATGAACATACACGCAGTGGCCATTTGACTAGGAACAAAAGGTACCTACTAAAGTTGCCACCAAATGTTATGCCTTCTCCGTGGATC
Organism: Mobula birostris; assembly: GCF_030028105.1. Lineage (NCBI taxonomy): Eukaryota > Metazoa > Chordata > Chondrichthyes > Myliobatiformes > Myliobatidae > Mobula > Mobula birostris. Next base: position 17,352,295 of record NC_092373.1, on the reverse strand, counting down.
ATCACCTTGTCGTGGTGGAGAAGCTTGTGTGGTCCTGTGATCCCGAGAGCAATGCCTTCTGGAGCTATGCTCCTGGTAGGGTCACCCATGGCGGTAAGGTCGAGGGTGAGGTCCCTGACAAAGAACAATCCAACCAAGACCTCAACGGTGGAACAGGTGGACGAAGTTACTTCGAACTCAACGGCAGTGAAGGCGGATGAAGGCTGCAACAAATCCATCAGCTCCAATCATCGTGGTTTCCATGCCATTGGAAGCAGTTGGTTGATTTGTGAAGTATCGTGTGCTTCTTGGACTGCAACATCAAGTACACGTTAAACAAATACACGCACAGGCGTTTTAACTCTGTGGTCACTTCTTCAGAACAAAGACCATCATCCTCGACCTCGAGAGATAGCCACGACGACGACGAAATGTTATGCTTAGGAAAGGTGATTGTGTTCCAAGAAAGCTTCAAGTTCCTCAGAGTGAACATCACCAACAGCCTGTCCTGTCCAACCACCTTGATGTCACAGCCAAGAAAATTCTGCAATGCCTCTACTTCCGCAGAATGCGAAAGGAATTGGTCAGGTCCCTGTCAAATCTTACAATGTTTGTTGATGCAACAAAAAGAGTATTCTCTCTGGTTGCCTAACAGCTTGGTACAGCAACTGCTCTGCACGTGACTGCAGAGGGAGTTGTGTGCACAGCTCAGCACATCACATGAACCAGCTTATTCTCTATGTACTCAGTCTACACTTCTTGCTACCTCTGTAAAGCAGCCAGCATAATGAAAGACCCACTCACCCCAGATATTCTCTCTTCTTTCTGAAGGGCCTGGGAGGTGATAGGTGGAGGCAGCAAAGAGCTGTAGGTGATGTTATCTGATAGGGGAGAATAGTGGAGCATGGAACCAAATAAGGCAGGTGGGGTGTGCAGATGAGAAAGTTGGGGTGGGGACCCAGAGGGAAGGATGTGTGGGTGATGAGTAATTCTGTGGGTGGAGAAAGGGAATGAGACTGCGTGATGGGGGCTGAGGTGTGGGAGAAGTTTACGTGTGTACAGGAGGAACTAGGTAGATCAGAAGAAGTGAGAAAGAGATATAGGAGGAAAAGGCTACCTGAAATTGGAAAATTGAATGTTCATGCCATTGAGTTGCAGAGTACTCAGACAGGACATCCTTTTAGAACAGAAATGAGGAGGCATTTCCTTAGCCAGAGGGTGGTGAATCTGTGGACTTCACTGCCATGTCATTGAGTATATGTAGAGCAGAGGCAGATAGGTTCTTGATTAGTAAGGGCATCAAAGGTTATAGGGAGAAGGCAGGAGAACGGGGTTGAGAGGATAATAAATCAGCCATAATGGAATGGTGGAACAGACTCCATGGGCTGAATGGCCTCATTCTGCTCCTATGTATTATGGCCTTATGGTCTTAATATGATGTGAAAGATAATCAACACTTCTGTGAATAAATTACACTGTATAACCTGTATATCTGGCTGCAGGCCCATAGTAATGTGACTAATGGATTGTCCCAGAAAGCTAATCAGCTCAAGGGCAGTTAAGAACAGACAGTAACTAGCCTTAAACTTGAAAGTCACATCCAATTAAAGAAAAATAGTAAGTAATTCCCTTCATTTTGGATTTCTTCACCATCAGGAATGCTGAATTAATAAGGACTTTTGGAGAAGTTCACATCCTCGATGGATGATCTGGACGAGTTGTTTTCCGTTTGTTCGAGTCCCGCAGGACGCGTTGCCTTTCAAAATGAAAGCAGACTTGAGGATAGGAAACTGCAAAGTGTTGATGGGTTCCAGGTGGCTCCAATAAGCAGCAGTCCTGGGTTTCAACAGCATATCAAGGGAAATCAAATCTAACAGGGTTGTTTCTAAAATATTTAACCTCAATAGAACAACAATCACGATGAATAACTTCTGATTGTTTCAAATATTTTCAGAGCAAACAGTTTAATAATCATCATTCACGTGGCAACTAATTCCTATTTGGAGTTTGAAATTTCTAAGGCAGTGGCAAGGATGCAGGCACACCCAGCCCTGAGACAGCAGGCAAGGATATATGATTCCAAACAATTGGTTTATTGATCATTACAGGATGTCTCTCGGTGCTTCCCACTCCCTCCCCTCTCCCTTCCCCTTTTCCTAACCATGATTCCCATCTCCCTGACCCCTTCCCAATCTCGGTCCACAATAGAGACCCATTTCAGAATCAGGTTTATCATTGCTCTTGCATGTCATGAAGTGTGTGTGTGTGTGTGTATTTTGTGACAGCAATACGGTCCAATACATAAAAGTACTTCAGTACTGTGCAAAATTCTTAGGCACCCTAGCTATATAGACAGTATGTGCCCAAGACTTTTCCATAGTACTGTCGATGCAGTCATGAGAAGGTACACAAGATCAAAGACAACATAAGATCACACTGGCTAAGTTAATGGGGATGGGGTAAAATAGGAGGAGGCTGTAGGAGAGCTCCAACCATGGCATAGGCTGTTTGGACCACAAGGATACAATGGTTTGGTCCAGTTTAGCAATATTGTCTCTGCAATTTTGACACTGCAACTGTTCACATCTGTAAACCTAGATCCATGTCCAAAGAGAAAGTTTTGTTTCTAGCGCTGGATATAGAATCATCGAGTCAGAGAGCCATACAGCATAGAAGCAGACCCTTTGGCTCAGTCCATGTTGGCCTGGTCTACCACTGATCCACCCAAATCTGGACCATTGCCCCCTATACCTCTCTCATCCATGTACTTATCCAATAATCTCTTAACTGTTCCAACTGAACTCGCATATTCCACTTTTCATCCTAAATCTATGGCTTCGAGTTGTATTCTCACTCAAGCAGAGGGGAAAATGTGTGTATTTACCCAATCTACACACTTCAGAATTTTGTGCACCTAAGATCTCCACTAAACCTCCTATGCTACAAAGAATAAAATCCTAATCTATTCAAACTTTCCCTATACCTCAGGTCCACGTCCCAGCAACTTCCTTTCTCTGTACTCTTTCAATCCTATTGAAATTTTTCCAATAGGTAGGTAACCAGAACTGCACATAATACGCCAAAGTTGGCTTCAATGAAGTCTAAAACAATTTCAACATAATACACCCTAATATCCTGATTTATGAAGACCAATATGCCAAAAGCACACTTTGTGATCTATCCACCTGTGACACCACTTTCAATGAATTATGCATCTGTATTCGCAAATCCCTCTGCTCTATCTTGTGGTACATTTGATCGGACTTTGTTCCTTGGCATAGTGTCCAGAAGTTCATTAGATACTGGAGTTGATAGTTACACACCACCTGGGCCCAGAGATAGTGTATGCATTCCTTCTCTCTTCTTTCTGAGTCAGATGTTCGAATAGATGTCAGTTTGACTGACTGACAAGGAATGGTGGAATATGCTCCATTTTTCACGGCGCAAGGAATATAAAGAACAGGGGACTCCTCAAGGTTAATCTTGGGACTTATTGGAAAACTTGGCCTATGGAATGAGTTGAAGGAGAATACTTGGTTGGACACAGGTAACGTGGAGAAAAGAACCTCTTCAAATTTGATTAAAAAGCAGGGATGTGAGGGGGCGTGAGGAGAAAATTGTGAAAAAATTGGAGCAAGATTAAAGGTCTCAAAAAACAAATGTTTTGAGCAGAGCAGTTCACCTGTGGAATGTTACCAAATTGAATGAATAACAGGCATACATCCTGAACATTATTTGTCTCTTAAGTTATTCTTCAATAGAAATGTGGTGTGAAAAGGTACAGGGAGTATAATGCTAAAGTTCAAGGAGTTTGTCTAGTTTCGGAAGCCAAGGCACAGTTTGCTAAACTGTGGCTTCATTATTCAAATACCACAGATGGGCGGCTTTATGCATTGACGGCTGATCACAGATGCAGAATTTCACAAGCTACTGTGGAGTCTGAATATCCTAAAGTGAATCATAAGACCATAAGACAAAGGAGCAGAAGTAGGCCATTCGGCCTATCGAGTCTGCTCCGCCATTTTATCATGAGCTGATCCATTCTCCTATTTAGTCCCACTCCCCCGCCTTCTCACCATAACCTTTGATGCCCTGGCTACTCAGATACCTATCAATCTCTGCCTTAAATACACCCAATGACTTGGCCTCCACTGCTGCCCATGGCAACAAATTCCATAGATTCACCACCCTCTGACTAAAAAAATTTCTTCGCATTTCTGTTCTGAAAGGGCGCCCTTCAATCCTTAAGTCATGCCCTCTCATACTAGACTCCCCCATCATGGGAAACAACTTTGCCATGTCCACTCTGTCCATGCCTTTCAACATTCGAAATGCTTCTATGAGGTCTCCTCTCATTCTTCTAAATTCCAAGGAATACAGTCCAAGAGCAGACAAACGTTCCTCATATGTTAACCCCCTCATTCCCGGAATCATTCTAGTGAATCTTCTCAGTACCCTCTCCAACGTCAGCACATCCTTTCTTAAATAAGGAGACCAAAACTGCCCACAGTACTCCAAGTGAGGTCTCACCAGCGCCTTATAGAGCCTCAACATCACATCCCTGCTCCTATACTCTATTCTTCTAGAAATAAATGCCAACATTGCATTCGCCTTCTTCACTATTGACTCAACCTGGAGGTTAACTTTAAGGGTATCCTGTACGAGGACTCCCAAGTCCCCGTTGCATCTCAGAACTTTGAATTCTTTCCCCATTTAAATAATAGACTGCCCATTTATTTTTTCTGCCAAAGTGCATAAACATACACTTTCCAACATTGTACTTCATTTGCCACTTCTCTGCCCATTCTTCCAATCTATCCAAGTCTCTCTGCAGACTCTCCGTTTCCTCAGCACCACCAGCCCCTCCACCTATCTTCGTATCGTCAGCAAACTTAGCCACAAAGCCATCTATTCCATAATCCAAATCGTTGATGTACAATATAAAAAGAAGCGGCCCCAACACGGACCCCTGTGGAATACCACTGGTAACCGGCAGCCAACCAGAATAGGATCCCTTTATTCCCACTCTCTGTTTCCTGCCAATCAGCCAACGCTCTATCCACGTATGTAACTTGCCCGTAATTCCATGGGCTCTTATCTTGTTAAGTAGCCTCATGTGTGGCACCTTGTCAAAGGCCTTCTGAAAATCCAAATATACAACATCCACTGCATCTCCCTTGTCTAGCCTACTGGTAATTTCCTCAAAAAATTGTAATAGGTTTGTCAGGCAGAATTTTCCTTTAAGGAATCCATGCTGAGTTCTGCCTATCTTGTCATATGCCTCCAGGTACTCTGTAACCTCATCCTTGACAATCGACTCCAACAACTTCCCAACCACCGATGTCAAGCTAACAGGTCTATAATTTCTTTTTTGCTTCCTTGCCCCCTTCTTAAATAGCGGAGTGACATTTGCAATCTTCCAGTCTTCCGGAACCATGCCAGAATCTATCAACTTTTGAAAGATCATCGTTAATGCCTCCGCAATCTCCACAGCTACTTCCTTCAGAACACGAGGGTGCATTCCATCTGGTCCAGGAGATTTATCTACCCTTAGACTATTCAGCTTCCTGAGTACTTTCTCTGCCGTAATTGTGACTGTGCACACTTCTCTTCCCTGCCACCCTTGAGTGTCCGGTATACTGCTGATGACTTCCTCAGTGAAGACTGATGCAAAATACTCGTTCAGTTCCTCTGCCATCTCCTTATCTCCCATTACAATTTATCCAGCATCATTTTCTATTGGTCCTATATCTACTCTCATCTGTGTTTTACTCTTTATATACTTGAAAAAGCTTTTAGTATCCTCTTTGATATTATTTGCTAGCTTCCTTTCATAGTTAATCTTTTCTCTCTTAATGACCTTCTTGGTTTCCTTTTGTAAGGTTTTAAAAACTTCCCAATCCTCTGTCTTCCCACTAATTTTTGCTTCCTTGTATGCCCTCTCCTTTGCTTTCACTTTGGCTTTGACTTCTCTTGTCAACCACGGTTGCATCCTTTTTCCACTCGAAAATTTCTTCTTTTTTGGAATATACCTGTCTTGCACATTCCTCATTTCTCGCATAAACTCCAGCCACTGCTGCTCTGCTGTCTTTCCCGCCAGTGTCCCTTTCCAGTCAACTTTGGCCAGATCTTCTCTCATGCCACTGTAATTTCCTTTACTCCACTGAAATACCGACACATCAGATTTCGGCTTCTCTTTTCCTAATTTCACAGTGAACTCAATCATGTTATGATCACTGCCTCCTAAGGGTTCCTTCACCTGAATCTCTCTAATCACCTCCGGTTCATTACACAATACCCAATCCAGTACAGCTGATCCGCTAGTGGGCTCAACAACAAGCTGTTCTAAAAAGCATCTCACAGACATTCTACAAATTCTCTCTCTTGAGATCCAGTGCTGACCTGATTTTCCCAATCCACTCGCATGTTAATATATCAAATCAAATCACTCGCATGCCCATATAGAAAGTACGTAAGAAAAAAATCTCAAGCCAACTTCATTTTTGTTGAGCATTACTTTGGCTGTGCTTTCACCTCCAAGTAAGAAAACTATTGATTTCAAACTCTGATCCTGAATTAGAATCAGGTTTAATATCACTAGCATAATTCGTGAAATTTGTTGTTTCATGGCAACAGTGCATTGCATAAATAATATTCCTGTATCTCCTCCTTGATGGTAGAAATGAGAAGTGTCCTGTGTGTTGGGAGTCCCTAATGATGGATGTCACCATTTTTGAGGCATTGCCTTTTGAAGTTGTCCTCGTTGTTGGTGAGGCCAGTGCCCATGATGGAGCTGGATGAGTTTACAACTTTCTGCAGCTTTTTCCTATCCTGTGCAGTGAGTGACCCCTTCACACCCGTTGGTGATGCAACCAGATCCTGGGATTTGAGCAAATAGATTTCAACTATCATGGCAGTGAAAGACTGCTGAACTGAATTAGGCCATGGAGCAAAATTGATGGCCTGCATGGCTGAATTCTGCTCCTACATCTTAAGGTCTTATGGAACTGTCATCAGCCATCAGGCTTCCGTAGCGGCATGTATAACTTCACGGACCTCAATTCTGACCTCATTCCACATCCTTGTTGCCATCTTGCCAGCTTGTAACAGAAGCCATTCTCCATTATGGCCTCTGTTGTTAACAAGGCATTTGGAACAGCTGCTCTGTGGATGCTTTTTTTTTGTTTTTTCACCATTCTCTGTAAACTCATTGTAAATGTCGAAGGCGAAAAGCAGTTTCTGAACTACTTAAATCATACTGTTTGGCACCAACAATCATTCCACTGTCAACGTCACCTGGATGACATTTCTTACCCATTCTCCTGTTTGGTCTGAACAACAACCAAACCACCTGACCATGCCTACATTTTTTTATGCATTGAGTTGCTGCCATATGATTGGTTGACTTGATATTTGCATTAAGTAGGCATTGTGATAGGGTAGCAGTAAGCACGGTATCGAGAGAGCTATAGATGATGGTGAACTCGACTGCAGAATAACGTTTAGAATTAACTCAGATTCAAAATAAACAAGACAACACAAACAACATCCAAGGTCAAAACCATAAACAGTAGTACTAGAAATGGAATGCCTATGATTGTGCACTGAGTGCTCAGCACAAGGCTTTAAGTACAGACTTTCCATGAAGGGATGTGGCAGGCAATAATTGGCAGTCTGAGCCTTTAAGGGACAGCAGCAGGTAATCATACTTGGGGGAAATGGTGCATCTAAACTTGGATGCTTGGCACTGTTCAGTCAGGACCATGACAGCGCAACCCTATTACAGCTTGGGGCATTCTGGAGTTCAGAATTCAATTCCAGTGCCATTCTGTAAGGAATCTCTCGATGTCCACCCTGTGGAAAATGTGGGTTTTCCCTGGGCATCACACACAAAGTGCTGGAGGAACACAGCAGGCCAGGCAGCACCTATGGAAAAGAGTGCAGTCGATGTTTGGGGCCGAGACCCTTTCCCTGAGTGCTCCGGTTTCCTCCCACAGTCCAAAAGCGTTCTGGGTTGGTTAACTGGTCATTGTAAATTGTCCTGTGGCTAGGTTAGGGTTAATCAGGTTTGTCAGGGATTGCTTGGGTGGTGTGTCTCGAAGGGCCAGAAGGGCCTACACCAAACTATATCGCTAAAATTAAATTAAATTAAAAAGCGTCTGTACAGGTGTACCTATTAAAGTGTACTTTGATAACAAATGTTTTACAAGTCGCTTGGAGCATATCCTTGGAAAAGAAAGAAAAAAATTTAAAAAACATATTTTCTTCCAAGTTGAGCTCACTCAGGTTTGAAATGAGAGAAGGGAAATTTGGGGGAGGGGAAGGATTTGAGTGAGAATTCTTTCACACAAAGGGTGTTTGCAGTCTGGAATGTGCTGTCTGACTAGGTGGGGGAGGCGGGTGCCACCACAGGATTTAAGAATCCTCAGACAAATTCGTGGATCATCAAAGCATAGAAGGCGCTTGACCTTTCACAGGTAATGGAATGAAAAGATTCTGCAGATCCCAAAACTCCTGAGCAACAGTCACAGAATGCTGGAGGAATGCTGGAGGACTGCATTTATGGAGAAGAATAAGCAGTTGATGTTTTGGGCCGAGACCCTTCATCAAGCACTTTGTGTGTGTTGCTTGAGGAATTAGTGCAGGTCAATACCATGGATTCCATAAACAGATTGGGCTGGTGCCAGTTTCTGTAGTGTCTAAGTTTCGGACTCTGAAGTATTAAGCACATAGCCTCAGAACTACCTCAGAAAAGAGTGTGTGAGTGATAAGGAAGAGCTTAATTAGAAGTGAACAATGCAAAATAGTCACCAAGCAGTTCAGCGGGTGATTCAAAAGAAATATCTTTACATAAAGATGGTGAGATTGTGGAACTAGACAACACAGGCAGAGATACAAGTGAGTTGTGTGAATGCATTTAAGGCCAGTTTGGACTTCTCACTCAAATCTCCTTTCTCTTTGGTGAGACTGGCTCCAGGAGCAGGCTGCAGGGTGGGGCACAAACTGACATCTGTCTCCATTTCACCAATTAAATCTTCAATTGCATGCGGATTAAAGTGACAAGGGAGTTTGAAGCCTCGAGGCGAGTGCGGAGGGAGACTGCTGGCTGCCTGTCTTTTGATCGCTGAGGATCGCTCTGTTACACTACCTGCCACTGTGCCCGGAGAATATTGCCCAGGTTTTCTGTGTTTTGGATATGGACCTGGTCTATAGACTTTTTCCGGTTTTATAATTTTTTTGTATTCTGTGTGTTTTGCCCCACCTTTCTTGTTTTTTTTGTGCAGGGAGGGGGCAGGATTTTGGAGTCGATGTGCTTGTTCTGTTTTGTTAGTTTTTTTTGTGTGGGAGAAGGGATTTGGGGGTTGATAATTGTGCTGCCTTTCTTCACAAACAAGAAAAAAATCTACAGATGCTGGAAATCCAAGTAACATAATCAAAATACTGGAGGAAATCAGCAGGCCGGGCAGCATTATTAGATAAGGTATCATCGATGTTTATACCCTGATGAAGGGTCTCGGCCCGAAATATCAACTGAACTCTTTTCCATAGATGCTGCCTGGCCTGCTGAGTTCCTCCAGCATTTTGTGTGTATTACCTGTGCTGCCTTTCTTTTCTTCTTTTTTCTTGGTTTCATGGCTACCTTGAGAAGAATTTTAGAGTTGTATACTTTAAATGAACCCTTGAACCTTTACGAACCTTTGCTATTGAGGATAGGAATAGGATGATTTGGCAGGTGAATGCATGGCTGAGGAACTGGTGCAGGGAGCAGGGATTCAGATTTATGGATCATTGGGATCTCTTCTGGAGAAGATATGACCTGGACAAAAGGCATGGGTTACAACCAGGGGGACTAATATCCTTGCGGGTGGGTTGGCTAGAATGGTTTGGGTTGGTTTAAACTAATTTGCCATGGAGATGGGAACTGGAGTGATAGTACTGAAGATGAAGTAGGTAGTTTAGAAAGGCAATGTGTAGTGAGACTCCTAGCAAGGAGCGGCTGATGACAGGGCATAATTTCTGTCAAAGGGATGTGGTAATGTAAATTGCAGACAAAATTGAAAGGGGTGAATACATGACTGAAGTTTTTATATTTAAATGTGTGCAGTATACAGAATAAGGTCGACAAACTTGTAGCTCAGTTACAGATTGGCATGTATGATGTTGCAGGCATCCCTGCAACATGGCTGAAAGAAGATTATTGCTGGGAGCTTAATATCCCTGGATATACATTGTACTGAAAGGATAGGCAGGAAGGCAGAGGGGGCAGCGTGGCTCTGTTGGTAAAAAAATGAAATCAAATCATTCGAAAGAGGTGATATATAGTCAGAAGGTGTTGAATCATTGTAGGTAGAGCTAAGGAACTGCAAGGGTAAAAAGACAATGGTAGGAGTTATATACAGTCCCACAAACAGTAGTAAGGATGTGGTCAACAAGTTACAACAGGAGGTAGAAAATGCATGCCAAAGTGGCAATGTTACAATAGTCTTGGGGGATTTCAATATGCAGGTAGATTGGGAAAATTAGGTTGGTGTTGGATTCCATGAGGGGGAATTTCTGGAATGCCAACAAGGTAGCTTTTTAGAGTAGCTATTGGTTGAGCCCACTAGGAGATCAACTATTCTGGATTGGGTGTTGTGCAAGATCCAGAAATGATTAGAGAGCACTAGGTAAAAGAACCCTTAGGAACCAGTGATCATAATATAATTGAATTCACCATGAAATTTGAGAAGGAGACAGTCAGATGTATCAGTATTACAGTGCAGTAAAGCAAATTACAGAAACAGGAGGGAGAAGCTCGTCAGAATTACAGAAAGAGAAAGTCAGATGTATCAGTATTACAGTGGAGTAAAGGGAATTACAGAGACAGGAGGGAGAAGTTGGCCAGAATTGATTGGAAAAGAACACTGACAGGGATGATGGCAGGGTAGTAATGGCTGGAATTTCTGGAAGCAATTCAGAAGGCACAGGATATATAAAACCCAAAGAGGAAGAAGTATTCTAAAGGCAAGATGCCACATCTTGGCTAACAAGGGAAGTCAAAACCAACATAAGTGCTAAAGAGGGAGCATATAATAGACCAAAAATTAGTGGGAAGTTAGAGAATTGGGAAGCTTTTGAAAACCACTAGAAGGCAAAGAGAAAAGTCATTAAGGTAAAGATGGAATACAAAAGTAAGCTAGTCAATAATATTAAAGGTTCTTCAAGATACCAAAAGTTTATTCAGATGCGTAAAGTGTAAAAGAGAGGTGAGAGTGGATATCAGACCACTGAAAAACGATGTTGAAGAGGTAGTAATGGGGACAAGGAAATTGCGGATAAACTGAATAAATATTTTGCATCAGTCTTCACCGTGGAAGACTTTAGCAGTATGGTGCAATTTCCAGGTGTCAGGGATCATGAAATGTGTGAAGTTACCATTACCAGGGAGAAGAATCTTGGGAAACTGAAAGGTGTGAAGGTAGATAAGTCACCTGGATATATGGTGTATACCCCAGGGTTCTGGCTGAAGAGATCATGGAGGCATTAGCAATGAACTTTCAAGAATAACAAGAATGTGGAATGGTTCTGGAAAACTGGAAAATTGCAAATGTCACCCCACTCTTCAAGAAGGGAGCGAGGCAGAAGAAAGGAAATTATAGGTCAGTCAATCTAACCACAGCAGTTGCGAAGATGTTAGAGTTGATTATTAAGGATGAGGTATCAGGGTACTTGGAGGCACATGATAAAATATGTTATAGTCAGCGTGGTTTCTTCAATGGAAAATCTTGCTTGACAAATCAGTTAGAATTCTTTAAAGAAATAAGGAGCAGGATAGTCAAAGGAGAATTGGTTGATGTTGTGTACCTGGATTTTCAGAAGGCCTTTGACAAGGTGTCACATATGAGGCTGCTTAACAAGCTACAAGCCTATGGTATTACAGGATATATTCTAGCATGGATAAAGCAGTGGCTGATTGGCAACAGGCAAAGAGAGGGAATAAAGGGAGCATTTTCTGTTTGGCTTCTGGTAACTAGTGCTGTTCCACACAGGTCTGTGTTGGGACTGATTCTTTTTACATTATATGTCAATGATTTAAATGATGGAATTGATGGCTTTGTTGCAAAGTTTGCCAATGATACAAAGATAGCTAGAGGGGCAGGTAATTATGAGGAAGTAGAGAGGCTACAGAAGGACTTGGACAGATTAGGATAAAGAGCAAAGGAGTGGCAGATGGAATACAGTGTCTGGAAGTGTATGGTAGTAGAAGACTACTTTTTAAATTGAGAGAAAATACAAAAATGGAGGCACAGAGGGACTTAGGACTCCATGTGCAAGATTCCCTAAAGATTAGTTTGCAGGTTAAGTCTGTGATGAGGAAGGCAAATGTGATGTTAACATTAATTTCAAGAGTATTAGGAATATAAAAGCAAGGTTGTAACGTTGAAACTTTAAAAAGCACTGTTAAGACCTAACTTGTACTGCTGTAAGCTGTTTTGGGCCTCTCATTTTAGAAAGGATGTACTGAAACTGGAGACGGTTCAAAGGAGGTTCACAAAAAATGATTCCAGGATTGAATGGCTTGTCATAGAAAGAGCGTTTGATGGCTCTGATACTGTATTCACTTGAACTCAGAAGAATGAGGGCTGACCTAATTGAAACCTATCAAATGGTGAAAGGCATTGATAGAGTGGATGTGGAAAGAATGTTTCCTATAGTGGGAGTGTCTAAGACTAGGGGACGCTGCCTCAGGATAGAGGGGCATCCTTTTAGAATGGAGACGAGGAGGGATTTCTTTAGCCAGAGAGTGGTGAATCTGTGGAATTTGTTGCCACAGGCAGCCAAGTCTTTATGTATATTTAAGGATGAGGTTAATAGATTCTTGATTGGTCAGGGCATGAAGGGATACGGGGAGAAGGCAGGAGATTGGGGCTGACAGGAAAAATGGATCAGCTGTGATGAAATGGTGGAACAGACTCAATGGGCCACATAGCCTAATTCTACTCCTATATCTTATGGTCTATGTTCTTCTCTCATTCCATGAGAAAATAATGAAAAAAATCCCTTGAATGCTGGCATAGGCAAGTTGGGCTGAATAGCCTGCTCCTATCATTAGCACAATCCTATGCAAATCTGAGCAATAATTTTTCTTGAATCATGTTTTTGTTTTACTGCTGTTGGACCCTGCTGTGTAGAACTACACTGACATATTTTCTATAGCCTAATACTTTGGGAAAGCTATTGTACAAATGCATGTCTTTCTTTTCTGGGAAGATAGAGGATTGGGAAGCTTTTAAAAACTTGCAGAAGGAAACTAAGAAGGTCATTTGGAAGGAAAAGATGAATTATGAGAGGAAACTGGCGACTAGTATCAAAGAAGATAATAAAAGCTTTTTTAAGTATATAAAGGTTAAAAGAGAGTCGAGGGTAGAAATAGGACCAATACAAAATGACGCTGGAGATGTTGTAATGAGAGATGCAGAGATGGCAAAGGAACTGAATGCGTATTTTGCATCAGTGTTAGGGAAGTGAAATTAGTGAAGTGAAAATTACGACTGCGAAGGTGCTCAGGAAGCTTAATGGTCTGAGGGTGGATAAATCTCCTGGACCTGATGGAATACACACTCGGGTTCTGAAGGAAGTAGCTAGAGAGATTGTGGAGGCATTAACGATAATCTTTGAAGAATCGATAGGTTCTGGCATTGTACCGAATGACTGGAAAATTGCAAATGCTACTCCGCTATTTAAGAAGGGTGGGAGGCAGCAGAAAGGAAACTATTGACTTCAGGAAGGGTAAGATGAAGGAGCACATACCAATCCTCATAGAGGGATCAGAGGTGGAGAGAGTGAGCAGCTTCAAGTTCCTGGGTGTCAAGATCTCTGAGGAACTAACCTGGCCCCAACATATCGACATAAAGAAGGCAAGACAGCGGCTGTACTTTATTAGGACCTGTTAGCCTGACATGAGTGGTTGGGAAGTTGTTGGAATTGATTGTTAGGGATGAGATTACAGAGTACCTGGAGACACATGACAAGATAGGCTAAAGCCAGCAACGTTTCCTGAACGGAAAATCCTGCCTGACAAACCTACTGCAATTCTTTGAGGAAATTACAGCAGGGTAGGCAAAGGAAATGCAGTAGATATGGTGTACTTGGATTTTCAGAAGGCCTTTGACAAAGTGCTTCACATGAGGTTGCTTAGCAATATGAGAGCCCGTGGAATTACAGGGAGGTTACTAGCATGGGTGGAGCACTGGTTGGTCGGCAGAAAACAGAGCGTGGAGATAAAGGGATCTTATTCTGGCTGGCTGCCAGTTACCAGTGGAGTTTCGCAGGGGTCGGTGTTGGAACTACTGCTTTTTACAATGTATGTCAATGATTTAGACTACAGTATTAATGGATTTGTGGCTAAATTTGCCAATGATACAAAGATAGGTGGATGAGCGGGTAGTGTTGAGGAAACAGGAGGCTGCAGAGAGATTTAGATAGTTTAGGGGAATGGGCAAAGAAGTGGCAAACGAAATACAATGTTGGAAAGTGTATGGTCACACACTTTGGTGGAAGAAATAAACTGGCAGACTATTATTTAGATGGGGAGAAAATTCAAAAGGCAGAGATGCAAAGGGACTTGGGAGTACTTGTACAAGATATTCTAAAGGTTAACCTCCAGGATGAGTCAGTCGTGAAGAAGGCGAATACTATGTTGGCATCCTTTTCTGGAGGTATAGAATATAAGAGCAGGGATGTGATGTTGAGGCTCTGTAAGGCACTTGTAAGACCACATTTGGAGTATTGTGTGCAGTTTTGGGCTCCTTATTTTAGAAAGGATGTACTGACATTGGAGAGGGTTCAGAGAAGATTCGCGAGAATGATTCCAGGAATGAAAGGGTTATCATATGAGGAATGTCTTTCAACTCTTGGGCTGTATTCCCTGGAGTTCAGGAGAATGAAGGGGGATCTCATAGATACATTCTGAATGTTAAAAAGCCTAAACAGATTAAATATGGCAAAGCTATTTCCCGTGGTAGGGCATTCTAGGACAAGAGGGCACAATTTGTGGATTGAAGGACATCCTTTTAGAACTGAGATGCGGAGAAATTACTTTAGTCAGAGGGTGGTAAATCTGTGGAATTTATTGCCATGAGCGGCTGTGGAGGCCAAGTTATTGGGTGTATTTAAGGCAGAGATAGATAGGTTCTTGATTAGCCAGGGTATCAAAGGTATGGGAAGAAGACAGGCGAGTGGGGATGACTGGAAGAATTGGATCAGCCCATGATTGAATGGCCGAGTAGACTCAATAGGCCGAATGACCTACTTCTGCTCCTATTATCTTATGGTCTTATGGTCTTTTGTTAGAGCAAATGAGATGTAATTGACGGTTTATCTATTTCCCTGACTGCAATACTGATGGATACAAGGGAGCAGAAATGGATAAGGACTCCCCTCAAACTGGACATATCTTAGATGTGCATATAGCAAATTAACTGGATTAAGGAATCCAGCAGTGTTAATAATATCCGGACTACGCCTTCTTCTCTCAGCTACTATCAGGCAGGGGCTACAGAAACCTAAAGTCCCACACCACTGGGTTCAGGAGCAGTTACTGCCCTTCAGCCCATTCAGTTCTTGAACCAACTAGCACAACCCTAATCACTACCTCAGTATGCTAACACTATGACTATTTTGACTACTTTGCATCACAATTAACCTTGTTTATTTTAGTTTTGGTTCTAATTCACATTTTTTATCCATTTTTTTGTATAATTTAGATTTAATTTATAGTGTATTTCAGAATGTCCGTGGTCTTCTGCTGCTCTAGCCCATCCACTTCAAGGTTAGATGTGTTGTTAATTCAGAGATGCTCTTCTGCGCACCTCTTTTGTAACGTGTGATTATTTGAGTTCCTGTCAGCTTGAACCACTCTGGCCATTCTCTTCTGACCTCTCTCATTAATAAGGCGTTCTCACACTTATTAGTGTGAGAAGCTGCCTGGATTTTATTTTTGTTTTTCAAATTTCGAAGCACCTTTATTATCAAAGTATGTATACAGTATACAACCCTGAGATTCATCTCCTTGCAGACAGCCACAAAACAATGAAACACCATATCACCATTTTCCCATTCTCTAGAGACTGTTGTGTGTGAATATCCCAGGAGATCAGCAGTTTCTGAGATCCTCAAACCACCCTGCCTGACACTGACAATTATCTCACAGTCAAAATCACTTAGATCACATTTCTTCCCCATTCTGCTATTTGGTCTGAACAATATCTGAACCTCTTGACAATGTCTGCATGCTTTTATTCATTGAGTTGTTGCCATATGATTGACTGGTTAGAGATATTTGCATTAATGAGCTGGTGTAAAGGTGTACCTAATAAGGTGGCCACTGAGTGTCATTGGATATTTTTTCCCCAAAGCACTTCACAGCTACAAAGGGTAAATTACCTCAGTCTGTGCTGTATAAATGCTGCATAATTCTTTAATTAGGTTTTACAGTTTCCACTTTCACAGGCACTGTAAACACTCTAGAACAGGGGCTTCCAACTTCTTAGTGCCATGGACCCCTACCATGTACCTCAGGCTGTAACTCGCTGCTTTTACTGTCTATAACAACTATAGCTTTGACTGCCATATGGCAGAAAAGGATTCTATCAAACCTGCTGTGTAACAAGAGAACAGGAATTATACAGTGACACGTCAGAGGATTCTTGAATGCATGGGAGTTTAGTTACGCCCATTGTCACACCTTTCCCCTCAAAATCCAACCTGGCTGCCAGTAGGGCAGTGACTATGCACAAGAACTGGGATATCACGCCATCACCTTCCAAAATCTGATTTGTTTTCCACATAAACCCACTATGGTGAAAGGAGATTTAATACTGTTGTTGTTGTACTGCATAGAAACAGGCCCTTTGGCCCATCTAGTCCATGCCTAGTTCTGACACTAAAGATGACAATACCAGAAATACAATCCTTTCAGGGGATGAGGCAACCGTGGCTGACAAGGGAAGTTATTCTGAGCACTTCTGGGCCCCTTATCTAGGAAAGTCGTACTGGCATGGCATTGGAGAGTGTCCAGAGGAGGTTCATGAGAATGATCCAGGGAATGATAGGATTAAAATATGAGGGGAGTTTGATGGTTTGTGACTGTACTTGTTGGAATTTGGAAGAATGAAAGGGGGATATCATTTAAACCTATTCAATATTGAAAGGCCTAGAACATAGAAACATAGAAAATAGGTGCAGGAGTAGGCCATTCGGCCCTTCGAGCCTGCACCGCCATTCAGTATGATCATGGCTGATCATCCAACTCAGAACCCTGTACCAGCCTTCCCTCCATACCCCCTGATCCCTTTAGCCACAAGGGCCATATCTAACTCCCTCTTAAATATAGCCAATGAACTGGCCTCAGCTGTTTCCTGAGGCAGAGAATTCCACAGATTCACCACTCTCTGTGTGAAGAAGTTTTTCCTAATCTCAGTCCTAAAAGGCTTCCCCTTTATCCTCAAACTGTGACCCCTCGTTCTGGACTTCCCCAACATTGGGAACAATCTTCCTGCATCTAGCCTGTCCAATCCCTTCAATCTAGCCTGTCCCCCCTCAATCGTCTAAATTCCAACGAGTATAAGCCTAGTCGATCCAGTCTTTCATCATATGAAAGTCCTGCCATCCCAGGAATCAATCTGGTGAACCTTCTTTGTACTCCCTCTATGGCAAGGATGTCTTTCCTCAGATTAGGGGACCAAAACTGCACACAATACTCCAGGTGTGGTCTCACCAAGGCCTTGTACAACTGCAGTAGTACCTCCCTGCTCCTGTACTCGAATCCTCTTGCTATAAATGCCAGCATACCATTCGCCTTTTTCACCACCTGCTGTGCCTGCATGCCCACTTTCAATGACTGGTGTATAATGACACCCAGGTCTCGTTGCACCTCCCCTTTTCCTAATCGGCCACCATTCAGATAATAATCTGTTTTCCTGTTTTTGCCACCAAAGTGGATAACTTCACATTTATCCACATTAAATTGCATCTGCCATGAATTTGCCCACTCGCCCAACCTATCCAAGTCACCCTGCATCCTCTTAGCATCCTCCTCACAGCTAACACTGCCACCCAGCTTTGTGTCATCCGCCAACTTGGAGATGCTGCATTTAATTCCCTCATCCAAGTCATTAATATATATTGTAAACAACTGGGGTCCCAGCACTGAGCCTTGCGGTACCCCACTAGTCACTGCCTGCCATTCTGAAAAGGTCCCGTTTATTCCCACTCTTTGCATCCTGTCTGCCAACCAATTCTCTATCCACAGCAGAACAAAGCAGACAGCTCAGAATGCAAAGATGTCCCTTTAGAACAGAGATGAGGAGGATTTTTTTTAGGAAGTGGGTGGTGAATCTGTGGAAGTCTTTGCCACAGACAGTGGTGGAGGTCAAGTGATTCAGTGTATTTAAAGCAGAGGTTGATAGGTTCATGTTAGTTTGTCAAAGGTTACAGGGAAAAGCAGGTGGGATTAAGAGGGATAGTAAATCAGTCATGATGGAATAGCACGACAGACTCGATGGGCCAGATGGCCTAATTCTGCTCCTATGTATTATGATTTGAAGGTCTTATAGCTATCAATGGATTACAACAGTGAACACTTGTGAAATGTGGAAGAAAAACTGGATCATGCTCTGGGTTAAAAAAACAATTAATCAATTGAAAAGTCTGTGAGCCATTATCAAATACGTCTTCTTTCAGTCATTATAGTATGAGCCTAATTTAAGTATCTATTGCCAAAGGCTTTAACAGATTCATAGAGTCATATAATACAGAAACCGGCCCTTCAGCCCATCAATTCCTTGCTAAACTGCCTAATCCCATCGATCTGCACACAAACCATAGCGCTCCATACTGTTCCCATCCATGTCCCTATCCAAATTTCTCTTAAAGAGATCAAACCCTGCGTACACCACTTTCACTGGCAGCTTCTTTCACACTCACAACCATCCAAGTGAAGAAATTCACCTCATGTTCCCTTAAACATTTCATGTTTCACCCTTAACCCATTAGTTCTAGTCTCCAACAACCTCAGACGGAAAAGCCTGCTGCCTGCATTCACCCCATCTATACTCCTCATCATTTTGTATACCTCTATCAAATCTCCCCTCATTCACCTACACTCCAGGAAATAAAGTCAAAACTATTTAACCTCTCTATATAACCCAGGTCAAGACCTGGCAACATCCTTGTAAATTTTCTTTGTGCAATTTCAATCTTAATGATACTTTTCCTTCAAGATTGAATGGCACCACGTAAGTTCTCAAAGGATTTATTATGCGTGCACAATATCTTGAAAAACTCCAACTAACACATCCTTGTATATTGGTGTTGGTGATGACAAGATTGGTTCATGTAACCTATAGTTGTATGATAGCCAGTATTTCAGTTTAAAATATAATCCAGTCCCTTACTGAGACTGTTTACAAATCTGTAAGCATTTAAATTACTGTAAAGAATTCACATAACCATTGACCGGAGGGGGTGCTAAATTAAAGACACTTACAAATTTGTTGAACTATATCCTTGCAAACAATCCAATAGTTATATCCCTTTGTACTTTACTCTCTCCAAAAACAGTTTTATCTCCAACTCTTACCAGTCCTAATGCAAGATTAGTCTGTTCCTTTCACTACTAGGTGTTGCTTGAGTGCTTTTATGTTTTATGACAAGTCAGTGGATATTGACTTTCCTTGTCATTCATTCACTGGCCGGATTGGAAAGGTCAGGGTATCGGGGATGGCGGCAAGGGATGGGCTGATGTCCATATCATTGCTCAGTGAGGTGTACTCTGTGCTGAACTGAGGCCATGGCCTGCAACTAATAGGCTCCTGGACCAGCTGCAGCGATGACTGGCTTCGCAGCTGTGAACTCGCTGTGGTGAACTTCAGTTCTGGAAGTTACTTGGTCACTTTTTATTGTTTGCCTGATTTGTTCTTTTATTTGCACATTGGGTGTTGGATGGTCTTTGTTATTAACTGGCTCTGTTGGGTTTCTTTGCTTTGTGGCTGGCTGTAAGGAGATGAATCCCAAGATTTATGTAGTAAACCTACTTTGATAATAAATGTTCTTTGAACTTGGAATTTTGAATGTGTCATTATTTTCAATGTTGCCAGCTAACATCTTCCTAGGACTAAAGGTTATCACTGCTTTCTAGGAAAGTTAAGTTTATTATTGTATGCACAAGAGCACATATGGACTAGTGCAAAGAGTTGTTTATTTGCAGCAGTATAACATGCAAATAGCAACAGAAAGCCCACATTCACAAGCAAAACAGATTAACTATTACTTATTACATACACCTGTTCTCCAATTACCTTATAAGGTAACCGTAGCCTTCGGCCAGGAGCAGATGTCATCAGGTGGTTCCCAACCTTCACCGAGCGTTTCGACCCTTAACCACGACACTCCCCAGTTGGTGGGCCGGCAGTGGTGGCCAAATCACTGCCCATCTGCTCCTGGCTTCCAGCTTCCTTCCTCTCGCCCACTCCAAATCCAACAAGAGGCTCGTTCTGCCTCTTCCCCATCCTACGAGCTGCTTGTTTTTTGCTCCTTTCGTCCAGGCCCAGATCTGACAACAACCACCATGCTGATTTGGCTGGGAAACCTCTACAGCCGATCTCCACAGGGAACAACCATGCCTGCCATCCCTTGTCTTTACACCTATAAATTATCCAAAACTTTTACATGAAAGATTTTTACTTAATTATTTATTGATACAGTGTTGAACAGACTCTTCAGTCTCAACAATCACATCACCCAACAATTCACCTATTTAACCCAAGCCTAATCGCAGGGCAATTTATAATGCAAGTTAACCTACTAATCATCAAGTTGTGGACTTGTGCGAGAAAACTGGAGCACCTGGGGGAAATCCATGTGTTCATGGAGAAAATCCCTTACAGAAGGTGCTGGAATTCAACTCCAAGCTCCACGAGCTGCAGCTGCAGAAGTTGGCATGGCCCAGATAGTAGGAAGTTTAATTTCGCTACTTTGTCAAAAGTTCAAAGTTTAAAGCAAAATTTATTATCACAGAACATACAATTCACCACACTCAACCCCGAGATTCTTTTTTCTACGGGCATACTTGGCAAATCTATACAGCAGTAACTAAATAGGATCATTGAACAACAAAGTCATTGGTGTTCCTACACCAGGCCGTAATGCAGGCAGTCAGCACACTTTCCACTACATGTCTAGAGAAAAGTTTGTCAAGATTTTTGATGACAGGCCAAATCTCAGCAGACTCCTGAGGAAGTAGAGGTGCTGCCGTGCTTTCTTTGCAATTATATTTATATGATGGGTCCAGGACAGGTCCTCTGAGATAGTGACACCCAGGAATTTAAAGTTACTGATCCTCTCCACCTCTGATCCTCTCGTGATTACTGGCTCATGGACCTCTGGCTTCCCTCTTCTGAAGTCCACAATCAGTTCCTTGGTCTTAATGACATCGAGTGAGAGGTTGCTGTTAATATACCACTCAGCCAAGTTTCCAATCTCCCTCCTGTATGCTGATTCATCATCACCTTTGACACAGCCCACAGTGGTATCGACAGTGAGCTTGTATATGGTGTTGGAGCTGTACTTAGCCACACAGTCACTGGTGTAAAGCACGTAGGGGTGGGAGCTAAGTACCCATCCCTGTGGTGCTCCTGAACTGATGGAGATTGTAGAGGAGGTATTTTTGCTAATCTGAACTGACTGGGTCTGTGAGTGAGGAAATCCAGGATCTAACTGCACAAGGGGCTATTGAGGCCCAGGCCTTGGAGATTATTGAATATTTTTGAGGGATGAGAGTGTTAAATGCTGAGCTGTAATCAATAATTAGTAATCTGATGTACAGTGCCAATAAAAAGTATTCACCCCCCCCCGGGAAGATTTCATGTTTTATTGTTTTACAACATTAAATCAGTGGATTTAATTTGGCCTTTTTGACTGATCAACAGAAAAGACCCTATCACATCAAAATGAAAACAGATTTCTACAAATTGCTCTAAATTTATTACAATTATTAAACACAACATAATTGATTGCATAATTACTCACCACCTTCAAGTCAGTATTTAGTAGATGCACTTTTGGCAGCAATTACAGCCTAAAGTCTGTGTGGATAGGTCTCTATCAGCTTTGCACATCTGAACACTGCAATTTCCACCCATTCCTCTTTAAAAACTGCTCAATCTCTGTCATATTACATGGGGATCATGACTGAACAGCCCTTTTCAAGTCTAGCCATCAATTCTCAATTGGACTGAGATCTGGTCTCTGACTTGGGCACTCCTAGACATTAACTTTGTTGTTTTTAGGTCATTCCTGTGTAGCTTTGTCTTTATACTTGGAGTCATTGTCTTGCTGGGAAACAAATCTTCTCCCAAGTCGCAGTTCTCTTGCAGACTGCATCAGGTTTTCCTCCAAGATTTCCCTGCATTTTGGTACATTCACTCTACCCTCTTCCTTCACAAGCCTTCCAGGGCCTGCTGCAGTAAAGCATCCCCACAGCACGATGCAGCCACCACCATGCTTCACAGTAAGGATGGTGTGTTTTTGATGAAGTGCTGTATTTGGCTTATGCCAAACAGAGTTTAGTCTGATGGCCAAAAAGCCCAATTTTGGTTTTGTCAGACCATAGACCCTTCTTCCATCTGACTTCATAGTCTCCCACATGCCTTCTGGCAAACAATAGCTGAGATTTCATGTAAATTTTTTCCCCCACAATGGCTTTCTCTTTGCCACTCTCCCATAAAGCTGCGACTTGTGAAGAACCCGGGCAACCGTTGTACGTGCTGTCTCTCCCATCTCAGCCACTGAAGCTTCTAACTCCTCCAGAGTTGTCTTAGGTGTTTTATTGGCCTCCCTCACCAGTCCCCTTCTTGCATAGTCGCTCAGTATTTGAGGACTGCTTGCTCCAGGCAGATTTACAGCTGTGCCATATTCTTTCCATTTCTTGATGATTGACTTAACTGTACTCCAAAGGATATTCAGTGATTTGGAAATATTCTTGTATCTATCTCCAGACTTGTGTTTTTCAATAACCTTTCCATGGAGTTGCTTGGAGTGTTCTTTTTTCTTCAGGGTGTAGTTCTTTCCAGGATAGTGACTCATCAGCAGTTGGACCTTCTTCTGATTTTTAAATGTCTGTCTGTCTGTCTGTATCTTGTTTTACGGCGGTTGGCATCCAGCTTAATGGTGCATTACCGCCACCCTCTGCTCCAGAATGTGCACTAGACATACATCCTAAATCCAAGATTTTTAAATGGTGGTTGGCAGGCCAACTTAAAGGTGCATTACTGCCACCAACTGGACTGGAGTGTGGTGTAGAGAGTTGGGAAATAAAACCATTGCTAGTTCTTTACCAAATGGAAAATTAAACTACCCAAAAGCCTATAGATTGCAAACGAAAGACAATATTGTGAATTACAGTCTCTTCCATAACTTAGTAAAGTTTCAAAATGTAAACTGTCAATCCCCAAAGCTAGTAGTGCAGCCTGTATTTGCTTTCTTTCAACCTTATATGCTTCACCTTGTAAAAGAATGTGTTCAACTGTTTCAAAATGACTACAAAATCTACGCACCCCAGAGTGACGTTTTCCAACAAAATACAAGGAATAATTAATAAAAGGAATGCCCAGTTCCAAGTTGAGTCAATACAATTCCTTCCCTTCTTGCCTTATTCCCCTCTCCCATCAATACAACGGTTTTGTGTGTTCTGTAAAGGTGTTTCCCCTATGCTCATTATCCTACAAGTCTCGCCTTAATCCCCCAATTCTTAACCCCACCAACCCCTTAGCTTCTGATTTTCTAAGTGGAAGGATTCTATCCACAGATGAACTTTAAACAGCTTTTTTGGCCAAACAATCAATTTGCTCATTCCCATCAATACCTCTTTATGCAGGGACCCGTAAGAGGACATGTAGACCAATACTTTGAATTTATTGCCAGCGACGATGGTAGACATGGATAAAATAGGGTCTTTAAAGAGACCCTTAGGTAGGTACATGAAGCTTAGAAAAATAGAGGGCTGTGCTGTAGGGAAATTCTAGACAGTTTCTAGAGTAGGCTAAATGATCGGCACAACATTATGGGCCAAAGGGCCTGTAATGTGCTGTAGAGTTCTATGTTTTATGAAATAAAGTATGAAGATATTCCAGTAGTAAATCTGACCTACCGCAGACTAGCCAAAACCGAAAAAGAATCTGAACAACTTATAACTTCGCAAGGACCCTTTTCCTTCACCCACTGTAAGCCTAAAGTGATGGCAACCATCTCTGCAGTATATACTGATAAATGGTGGTTAGTAAGCAGTTGTTACCTGTAATTCAGGCACAAAAACAGCCACAGCAATATTCCCTTTGAAATTATCGTTTGATCCATCAGTAAAAATGGTTAGCATATCACAATAATTTTCCCGAAGATACTGATGGACCAACAGACTCTCAGTCATATCAGGATCTTTGGACTTCATTACATCATGCAACCCTAAATCAACTAAAATCATTGGAAAAAACCAAGGTGGGGTTAGCGAAAAAGCTACAGAGGGACATTTTGCATAATCCAGCAAACCCATATTCCTAGTGTGATAAGAATCCAGCAACACAAAACTAAGAACGCTCTTCTTGTGATGTTCCCAACAGTCTTCCAACACACTTTTAACAGGTTGACCATTTCCCGACCCCTTCAAATTAATCCAGTAAGTTAAGAACAGCTTCAGCCTTCGCAACTGTAAGGGTAATTGTCCCATTTCTCTAGTAAAGCTGAAACAGGAAACGACTTTATCGCACCATAACACAGTCTTAAAGCTTGTGCTTGTATCACATCCAAACATTTTAAATTTGAAGATGAAGCTGAACCATAATAGATAGATAGATAGATAGATATACTTTATTGATCCCGAGGGAAATTGGGTTTCGTTACAGCCGCATCAACCAAGAATAGAGCATAAATATAGCAATACAAAACCCACAAACAATCAAACAACAAAATGCAAACTATGCCAGATGGAAATAAGTCCAGGACCAGTCTATTGGCTCAGGGTGTCTGACCCTCCACGGGAGGAGCTGCAAAGTTCGATGACCACAGGCAGGAACAATCTCCCGTGATGCCCAGTGTTGTATCTCGGTGGAATATGGCCGGCGTCCAACAGCAAAAAGTTCAATAAGCCACACAAGCATAATCAAGTACAGATCTAATTCAACAAGTGTGAATGGTGAATAGAAATTTTCGTATAGCATCCCAAGAGTGCCCTCATAGACACCCAAGGATATTTAATTCCCCTTTACATTTGTCATTTATCTTACTGATACGGTGCTTCCATGTCAGCTTATTATCTAGCTACATGCCAAGAAATTTTACCACTGGCATTTCAGGAGTTTGACGAAACAATTTCAAATTAATTGCAGGTCTACTTGTAATGATATAACCATATAACAATTACAGCATGGAAGCAGGCCATCTCGGCCCTTCTAGTCCGTGCCAAACCCTTAATCTCACCTAGTCCCACTGACCTGCACTCAGCCCATAACCCTCTATCCCTTTCCTGTCCATGTACCTATCCAATTTTTCTTTAAGTGACAATATCGAACCTGCCTCTACCATTTCTACTGGAAGCTCATTCCACACAGCCACCACTCTTTGAGTAAAGAAGTTCCCCCTCGTGTTACCCCTAAACTTTTGCCCCCTAACTCTCAACTCATGTCCTCTTCTTTGAATCTCCCGTACTCTCAATGGAAAATGCCTATCAACGTCAACTCTATCCCCCTCATAATTTTAAATACCTCTGTTAAGTCCCCCCTCAACCTTCTACGCTCCAAAGGATAAAGACCTAACTTGTTCAACCTTTCTCTGTAAATTAGGTGCTGAAACCCAAGTAACATTCTGGTAAATCTTCTCTGTACTCTCTCTATATTGTTGACATCTTTCCTATAATTCGGTGACCAGAACTGTACACAATACTCCAAATTTGGCCTTACCAATGCCTTGTACAATTTCAACATTACATCCCAACTCCTATACTCAATGCTCTGATTTATAAAGGCCAGCATACCAAAAGCTTTCTTCACCACCCTATCCACATGAGATTCCACCTTCAGGGAACTATGCACCATTATTCCTAGGTCACTCTGTTCTACTGCATTCTTCAAAGCCTTACCATTTACCATGTATGTCCTGTTTTGATTAGTCCTACCAAAATGTAGCACCTCACACTTATCAGCATTAAATTCCATCTGCCATCTTTCAGCCCAGTCTTCTAACTGGCCTAAATCTCTCTGCAAGCTTTGAAAAACTGCTTCATTATCCACAACGCCACCTATCTTAGTATCATCTGTGTTGTAGCATGGATGAAATCACCAGGGAGACAGAGTCGCTGGTAGATACAAAGCAGCTTCTTTATTCGACACAACAGGGTACAGCAGGCATCATACGGACGGAGATGCTTTTGGTAGAAAGGTCTGTTAGCCCAATGTGGGCTCGATATTTATATGCTAAACACAAAAGGCAGTTTCTACTTAAAGTTATAGACAATGCTTCCTATTGAAGCTACATACAAAATATCACACCATCTAACTTCATCTTTTCCTTCCAATGCCATCATGTCTGGGTTGGTATCCACAGTCTTTAAGAATGCAAGTTAAATCCAAAATACATCTATTTGGCATTTTATGTGTTAACATAGAAGACAATTAATATTTATAAATTATAGATAATACTGTCTTTGAAACTACAGCATCTGGTCAAACTACGGCACCAGAAGCATCTGGTATTCACACCTTTTTAGAAAGCGCATTGTTGTGAACTCAATCCACAGTACTTTGTCAAATAGAAGTCTGGTTGCCAAAGTCACTTAAGTGTAAACGAATTGTCTACCCAAAAAAAAACTCACTCTAACAATCTGCATACTTACTAATCCAATTTACCACCCCATCATCCAGATCATTACTGTATATGACAAACAACATTGGACCCAGTACAGATCCCTGAGGCACACCACTAGTCACCGGCCTCCAACCTGACAAACGGTTATCCACCACTATTCTCTGGCATCTCCCATCCAGGCACTGTTGAATCCATTTTACTACTTCAATATTAATTCCTAACGATTGAACCTTCTTAACTAACCTTCCATGTGGAACCTTATCAACGGCCTTACTGAAGTCCATATAGACAACATCCACTGCTTTACCCTCATCAACTTTCCTAGTAACCTCTTCAAAAAATTCGATAAGATTTCTCAAACATGACCTTCCACGCACAAATCCATGTTGACTGTTCCTAATCAGACCCTGTCAATCCAGATAATTACGTATACCATCTCCAAGAATACTTTACATCAATTTACCCACCACTGACGTCAAACTCACAGGCTGATAATTGCTAGGTTTACTCTTAGAACCCTCTTTAAACAATGGAACAACATGAGCAATACGCCAATCCTCCGGCACCATCCCCGTTTCTAATGGCATTTGAAATATTTCTGTCACAGCCCCTGCTATTTCTACACTAACTTCCCTCAAGGTCCTAGGGAATATCCTATCAGGACCCAGAGACTTATCCACTTTTATATTCCTTAAAAGCGCCAGTACTTTCTCTTCTTTAATCATCATAGTTTCCATAACTTCCCTACTTGTTTCCCTTACCTTACACAATTCAATATCCTTCTCCTTAGTGAATACCGAAGAAAAGAAATTGTTCAAAATCTCCCCCAACTCTATTGGTTCCACACATAGATGTCCACTCTGATTCTCTAAGGGACCAATTTTATCTCTCACTATCCTTTTGCTATTAATATAACTGTAGAAGCCCTTAGGATTTATTTTCACCTTACTTGCCAAAGCAACCTCGTATCTTCTTTTAGCTTTTCTAATTTCTTTCTTAAGATTCTTTTTACATTCTTTATATTCCTCAAGCACCTCATTTACTCCATGCCGCCTATAGTTATTGTAGATATCTCTCTTTTCCGAACCAAGTTTCCAATATCCCTTGAAAACCATGGCTTTTTCAAACTTTTAACCTTTCCTTTCAACCTAACAAGAACATAAAAATTCTGTACCCTCAAAATTTTACCTTTAAATGACCTCCATTTCTCTATTACACCCCTCCCATAAAACAAATTGTCCCAATCCACTCCTTCTAAATCTTTTCGCAACTCCTCAAAGTTAGCCTTTCTCCACTCAAAAATCTCAACCCTGGGTCCAAACCTATCATTCTCCATAATTGTATTGAAACTAATGGCATTGTGATCACTGGACCTGAAGTGCTCCCCAACCTATACCTCCGTCACCTGCCCTATCTCATTCCCTAACAGGAGATCCAACACTACCCCTCCTCTAGTTGGTACCTCTATGTATTGCTGCAAAAAAAACTATCCTGCACACATTTTACAAACTCCAACCCATCCAGCCCTTTTACGGTATGGGCTTCCCAGTCTATGTGTGGAAAATTAAAATCTCCCACAATCACAACCTTGTGCTTACTACAAATATCTGCTACCTCCTTACAAATTTGCTCCTCCAATTCTCACTCCCCATTAGGTGGTCTATAATACACCCCTATAAGTGTTACTACACTTTTCCCGTTCCTCAATTCCACCCAAATAGCCTCCCTAGACGAGCCCTCTAATCTATCCTGCCAGAGCACTGCTGTAATATTTTCTCTGACAATCAATGCAACACCTCCCCCTCTTGTCCCTCCGATTCTACCACACCTGAAGCAATGAAATCCAGGAATACTTAGTTGCCAATCACACCCCTCCTGCAACCATGTTTCACTAATAGTACAACATCATATTTCCAGGTATCAATCCATTATCTAAGCTCATTCACCTTTCTTACAATTCTCCTAGTATTAAAATAAATGCATTTAAGAAATTCTCCACCTCTTACTCTCTGTTTATCACTAACAGTGCAAACAACTTTACTATTTTCTTTTTCTTCCTTCTCCCCTACATCTGTTCCTACACTCTGGTTCCCCTCCCCCCTTGTATCTAGTTTAAATCCACTGGAGCCTCTCTAGCAAACCTACCTGCAAGAATATTTGTTCCCCTCCAGTTCAGATGTAAACTGTCCCGCCGGAACAGGTCCCAATTTGGAAAACTGCCCAATTATCTATAAATCCGAAGCCCTCCCTCCTGCACCATATCTTCGGCCACGTGTTGATCTGTTCTTTCTCACTATTTCTAAACCCTTTTATCTTCTCCTCTTTGTAAAACATACAACTCGTGTTTTAGTTACTAAAAGCTTAAAACCCCATCTATTTGCCCACTGTTCAACCTTATTAATCACTAATTGCATCCTATATACAGTTAAATTGATTTTTTTCCTCTGATCCACAAAGCTCCATGATCTGCAAAATGTGATTTACCCACCCCAATACTAATCTCATAGAAGCCCGAATATACTTTTCCTACCCTTGCGTGCATTGATTGTCCAAATAGGAAACTCAGAAAAAAAATTATATGGCCTTCCTCTCACTCCTAATTTCCATAATTTAATCAAAAGACTCTCCCTTCATAACATAGCATATGCTTTTGCTATATCAAAAATGCTGCTATTACAAATTCTTTATTTTCCTGTGATTTCCAAATATCATCTTCCAAACATAAAACTGAATCCAATTTCATCCTACCCTTCCAAAAACTGGTCTGATAAAATGCTATATCACCTCTTTCTTCCAAAATACATTTCAACTACTCTATTACCCATACGTTCCAGAAGTTTACACAAATGGGACATTAGTGATATTGGACTATAATATGATGGACCTGACGGGGGTTTTAGAATAGGCATTTTCCATAAGCGGGAAGATGGCCTAAACTCCAAATATTATTCAAAAATTTTAATATTATCTCAATAGAGTTGTCAGCCATATGTTTAAACACACAATAATATATATTATCTTTTCCTGGAGCCATCTGACCTGTATTATTAATGGCTTTCTTAAATTCATACAAAGAAATCTCTGCATCACTAATACTATAATTGCTACAGCAGGCTTCCAACTCATCAGGGTATTCACTCGGAACTTTATCCATACATTGTTTAACCTCTTCACTTAAATTCTCTTGATTATGAATTGCAGCAAATGACCAAGCCAATAACTCAATCTTCTCCATTTCAGTAACAATCATATTACCTTTTTTTAATCAATACTGGAACGTTACTAGCCCTATGAATTCCCTCTCCCCATTTTTTAATAATTCGCCAAACATTTCCAAGTTTAATATCCCTCCCAATACTATCACAATATGAACTCCAGTAAACCCTTCTCACAACCTTCACTACACACCTAACCATGGCTTGTGCCCTATTATACTTAATAAGGTCACTCAGAGAGTGATAGTTCTTAACATTCCTGGACACCTTATCTCTCTCTGTCATTGCCTCTGTATATTCCTCAGTCCACCATGGTACAGCCTTTCTCCTATTAATGCCCTTATTAAGAGGGATCACTTCCACCGCAGTTGGATAAATAATGTGACGTAACCTTTCATTGCAGAAATTCACATCATCCTCAACATTCAGACCAGACATTCATCACATAAAACCTTAAACTTCCCCCAACTTGCTTTACCAAAATTCCACTTCCTAACAGTGGCCCCCTGTCCCCTATACAAATCCAAACCCAAGCTTATAATTATAAGAAAATGATCACTCCCCAGTGTTTCATCTCCCATGATATTCCACTCACTCACTCCAGCCAGAACGTTCAAAATTAAAGTTAATCTATAGCAGTTTCAGTACTATTATGAACATTAAATCTCGTGCCTCTCCCATCATTAAGGCACACATTATGAACTTTTGGTTTAACTTTTTTTTCAGGGCCTCTGCATAAAACACACCGAACTGTACTTTAATCTTTTGAACTTCAGCTGCCTTCTTAAGCATTTCACAAACTCTATGTCTCCTCCACAATAACATTTAAACTTTACACCTTCACAATCTTCATAGAATTAAACTATTCAACCCATTGAGTCTACTCTGTCATTCGATCATTATCCTTCTCAGCCCTATACTCCTGCCTTTCCCAGTGAACTTTGACACCCTTTCTAATCAAGAACCTATCCATCTCCATTTTAAATATAGCCAATGACTTGGCTTCCACACTGTCTACAGCAATGAGTTTCATGGATTCATCTTCCCCTGGCTAAAGAAATTCCTCCTCATCTCTGTTCTAAAGGAATATTCTTATATTCTGAGCCTATGCCTAGACTCACCCACTATTGGAAGCATCATCTCCAGGCCCACCCTATTGCGGCCTTAAAATATTTGATAGGTTTCAATGAGATTCTCCCCCTCATTCTTCCAAGCTTCAGTGCGTAAAGGTCCGGAGCCATCAAACCAATGTCATATGTTAAACCGCAAACAAGAGGGATTCTGCAGATGCTGGAAATTCAAGCAACACGCATCAAAGTTGCTGGTGAACGCCAGCAACTTTGACGTGTGTTGCTTGAATTTCCAGCATCTGCAGAATTCCTCTTGTTTGTGTTTTTAAATTCACTACTGCGAAGCCTCTTCTGGTGATGCCTACACTGAAGAAGTTTAAATCTTCTCTTCAACGGGAGTTCAGTGAAACCATCTCTCACTGCTCCCTATCTTTAATTTCTTTGGCTTGTCAACTTTTCGACCACATTTTGACTCAGATTCGCTATCACAGCCATATATCCTTTCTTGGAACATGCCTCCATCGCCAACTTACTCCAGTTGGCTTTAGGATTCGTTTCCGAGCCTCTCAATTTGGACCTTCTGAGGATCCCAGGTACTCACATTTTATTGACTCTGCCTCTCATCGCTTCTCCCGTCATGCTCTGAAGGCGATCCTCTCCGCCGTGAGGAGGTATTTGGCGTCCCTATCCCAGACCCTTCCACACCTTTGGGACACTTTCTTCGCCGTCTGTAATGGTCCTACCCGTTATTTCATCCTCCGTCGGATTCACGCCTGCAATCGCCGTTTTTTTGACTTTGTCATGTTAGGCAAAGATCACAAGATCCTACATCTGCGGACCCCAGAACCTGCTGGCCCTGAAGCTAGCAGGCATGAACTTCAGAATGCCTCTGCCATTGATCTCGCCGGCTTCAACGCCTCAGGGCATATTCAAAACCCAGACTCCAGCAACGACCACGGACACCTTCACAGCGATCGCGCAACCACCAACTGCGACGCCAGCCTTCAACTCCAGGCCGGGTCTTTATGTGCTGCTATTGTGACTCTTGTCTCCCCTTCCCCCACCACCACTCTGCAATCCCGTCTCCCTCAGATCCCATTGTCAGCTCCTGGGTACTCAGAGGCTCCATCTTCCTCTCACTCCAACCCTCCCCTCTCCACTGACACCCCCCAGCCTCCCCCCTCCCCCCTCTGACCCCAGCTCTCATCCGTGCCGGGTCTTTACCATCCCCTCCGACCTTCAACTGTCGGAGGCAGAACGCTCTGTCCTCAGTAAGGGCCTTACCTTTGTCCCCCTTCACCCACACCTCAGCGAGTTCCGTGTTCGCCATGATGCGGAACTCTTCTTCTGCCGTCTCTGTCTCCGAGCCTACTTCTTCGGCAAGGACTCTTCCACCTCCACCAATGACCCCTTCTCCCATCTTCAACCCTCCTCTTCTTCATGGACACCCCGCTCTGGTCTTCTGCCTGCTCTGGATCTCTTATTTGCTAACTGCCGACGGGACATCAACCGTCTCGACTTCACCGCACCTTGTCCCCATTCCAACCTCACTCCTTCGGAACGCTCTGCTCTCTACTCCCTCCGCACTAATCTTAACCTTATTATTAAACCCGCCGATAAGGGGGGGTGCTGTTGTAGTCTGGCGTACTGACCTCTACCTTGCCGAGGCACAGCGACAACTCGCAGATAACTCCTCTTATTTACCCCTCGATCGTGACCCCACTAAGGAGCACCAAGCCATTGTCTCCCACACCATCACCAACTTTATCCGCTCAGGGGATCTCCCATCCACTGCTACCAACCTTATAGTTACCACACCTCGCACTTCCCATTTCTACCTCCTACCCAAGATCCACAAACCTGCCTGTCCTGGCAGACCTATTGTCTCAGCTTGCTCCTGCCCCACCGAACTCATTTCTGCATACCTCGACACGGTTTTATCCCCCTTTGTTCAATCCCTTCCTACCTATGTTCGTGACACTTCTCACGCTCTTAAACCTTTCGATGATTTTAAGTTCCCTGGCCCCCACCGCTTTATTTTCACCATGGATGTCCAGTCCCGATATACTTCCATTCCCCATCAGGAAGGTCTCAAAGCTCTCCGCTTCTTTTTGGATTCCAGACCTAATCAGTTCCCCTCTACCACCACTCTGCTCCGTCTAGCGGAATTAGTCCTTACTCTTAATAATTTCTCCTTTGGCTCCTCCCACTTCCTCCAAACTAAAGGTGTAGCTATGGGCACCCATATGGGTCCTAGCTATGCCTGCCTTTTTGTTGGCTTTGTGGAACAAACTATGTTCCGAACCTATTCTGGTATCTGTCCCCCACTTTTCCTTTGCTACATTGACGGCTGCATTGAAGCTGCTTCCTGCACGCATGCTGAGCTCGTTGACTTTATTAACTTTGCCTCCAACTTTCACCCTGCCCTCAAGTTTACCTGGTCCATTTCCAACACCTCCCTCCCCATTCTAGATCTTTCTGTCTCTATCTCTGGAGACAGCTTATCCACTGATGTCTACTATAAGCCTACTGACTCTCACAGCTATCTGGGCTATTCCTCTTTTCACCCTGTCTCTTGCAAAAATGCCATCCCCTTCTCGCAATTCCTCTGTCTCCGCCGCATCTGCTCTCAGGATGAGGTTTTTCATTCCGGGACGAGGCAGATTGCCTCCTTTTTTAAAGAAAGGGGCTTCCCTTCCTCCACCATCAACTCTACTCTCAAATGCATCTCCCCCATTTCACGCACATCTGCTCTCACTCCATCCTCCCGCTACCCCACTAGGAATAGGGTTCCCCTGGTCCTCACCTACCACCCCACCAGCCTCCGGGTTCAACATATTATTCTCCGTAACTTCTGCCACCTCCAACGGGATCCCACCACTAAGCACATCTTTCCCTCCCCCACTCTCTCTGCTTTCCGCAGGGATCGCTCCCTACGCGACTCCCTTGTCCATTTATTCCTCCCCCCATCCCTCCCCACTGATCTGCCTCCTGGCACTTATCCTTGTAAGCGGAACAATGCTACACAGACACTTCCTCCCTTACCACCATTCAGGGCCCCAGACAGTCCTTCCAGGTGAGCCGACACTTCACCTGTGAGTTGGCTGGGGTGATATATTGCGCCCGGTGCTCTTGATGTGGCTTTCTATATATTGGCGAGACCCGATGCAGACTGGGAGACCGTTTTGCTGAACACCTATGCTCTGTCCGCCAGAGAAAGCAGGATCTCCCAGTGGCCACACATTTTAATTCCACATCCCATTCCCATTCTGACATGTCTATCCACGGCGTCCTCTACTGTAAAGATGAAGCCACACTCAGGTTGGAGGAACAACACCTTATATTCCGTCTGGGTAGCGTCCAACCTGATGGCATAAACAATGACTTCTCTAACTTCTGCTAATGACCCACCTCCCCCTCGTACCCCATCCGTTATTTATTTTTATACACACTTTCTTTCTCTCTCTCTCCTTTTTCTCCCTCTGTCCCTCTGACTATACCCCTTGCCCATCCTTTGTTTCCCCCCTCCCCCTTTTCCTTCTTCCTGGGCCTCCTGTCCCATGATCCTCTCATATCCCCTTTGCCAATCACCTGTCCAGCTCTTGGCTCCATCCCTCCCCCTCCTGTCTTCTCCTATCATTTTTGATCTCCCCCTCCCCCTCCCACTTTCAAATCTCTTACTAACTCTTCCTTCAGTTAGTCCTGACGAAGGGTCTCGGCCTGAAACGTCGACTGTACCTCTTCCTAGAGATGCTGCCTGGCCTGCTGCGTTCGCCAGCAACTTTGATGTGTGTTGCTCATATGTTAAACCTTTCATTCTCAGGATTGTTCTTGTGAACCTCCTCTGATCCATCTCCAATACCAGCACATCCTTTCTTAAATAAGGGGCCCAGAATTGTTCACAATACTCCAAATGCAGCCTTACAAATGCCTTATAAAACCTCAGCACTATACCCTTGCTTTTATATTGTAGTCCTCTTGAAATGAATGCTGACAGTGCATTTGCCTTCCTTGCCACTGAATGAAGCTGCAGTTTAACCTTAGGGGAGTCCTGAACTAGGAATCCCAAGTCCCTTTGCCCCTGTGATTTGTGAATTTGCTCCACGTTTAGGAAACTAGCTGTGCATTTATTCTTTCTACCAATGTGCATGACCATACACTTCCCTACACTGTATTCCTTCTGCCTGATGACCATTATGAGCCACGTGTCCCAGATATGACGTAGTCATAGGCTCAGGGATGTATAATGTGAGAACTGACTCTTTGCTTCACTGATCTACATCAACCACTCATTAACACTAATCCTATATTCATCCCATTTTTATTCTCCCCACATTCCCATCAGCTTCCCACAAGTTCATCCACTCACCTACACCATGGTGGTTAGCACGACGCTATTACAGATTGGGGCGTTGGAGTTTAGAGTTTAATTCCAGCATCCTCTGTAAGAAAGTTTGCAAGTTCTTCCAGTGTGCTCATGTGTTCCCGCTGAGTGCTCCAGTTTCCTCGCACGGTCCAAAGGAGTACGGGTTAGTAAGTTAATTAGTCTTTTACATAGAACATAGAACACAGAATAGAACAGCACATTACAGGCCATTCGACCCACAATGTTGTGCCGACCCTCAAACCCTGCCTTCCATATAACCCCCCACCTTAAATTCCTCCATATACCTGTCCAGTAGTCTCTTAAACTTCACTAGTGTATCTGCCTCCACCACTGACTCAGGCAGTGCATTCCATGCACCAACCACTCTCTGAGTAAAAAGTCTTCCTCTAATATCCCCCTTGAACTTCCCACCCCTTACCTTAAAGCCATGTCCCCTTGTATTGAGCACTGGTGCCCTGGGGAAGAGGCGCTGGCTATCCACTCTATCTATTCCTTTTATTATCTTGTACACCTCTATCATGTCTCCTCTCATCCTCCTTCTCTCCAAAGAGTAAAGCCCTAACTCCCTTAATCTCTGATCATAATTCAGACTCTCTAAACCAGGCAGCATCCTGGTAAATCTCCTCTGTACCCTTTCCAATGCTTCCACATCCTTCCTATAGTGAGGTGACCAGAACTGGACACAGTACTCCAAGTGTGGCCTAACCAGAGTTTTTCGTTTAATTGTCTTGTGTTTAGGCTAAGGTTAAATGGGTAGGTTACTCGAGGTCCTGGTCAGCGCTGTAGTTGCACACAAATAAATAAACAAACACATACACCACTAGGGATAATTTACAGTGACCTTCAGCTAACAGCCTATGTGTTTATGGGTGATAAACAGAGCATCCTGAAGGAACCCTTGCAATTGTAGGGAGGATGTGAAATCTCGGTGCAGACAGCAGCTGAGGTTAGGATTGAACTGCAGATCGTGGGCACTGTGGGCAGCAGCTCCACAAGTTATGCCATGGTGCCACCCACATGATGGTTACCAAGTTGTCCCATGAGGTGCTGGTGGCCAGACTGTAATGTCTGAGGTCGCAAATGATCATAAGAGTTGTGGCTTGTCCCAGCGTTAGCTCAGGCCTTGTGACAGGCTGCTGACGTTACATTGTTGGTGATGAGTCAGGGAGTTCACTCAGGCAATAGTTCAAAAGAACCACAGTCACCTAATCCTTGGACATCAAAAGCTACCGAACATCCTGTTTGAGGTGGACCCCTGGGTTGCTGATCGAGAGTTTATTGCAGGGATCGAATTCAGTTTCAGATTTGTTTATCACATGTCCATGGAAACATACCAAGAAATGTGTCATTTGTGTCAACAACCAACACACAAAAGGATGGTTTGGGTGTATCCCACAAGTGTTGCAACGCCCACAGTATTCAGTAGAACAACACAAACAGCAACAACAACAACAGAACAAAACAAAACAACAGAGAAACAAGACCTTTTTCCCAATCATTCATTCACACACACACACACACACACACACACACACACACACAGACAGACCTCCAGCCCCAAGACACTTTCAGGCCTCCAAACCTTGTTCCCAGACTCCTAGGCTCACTGACATCACATCCCCAACTTTAGACTTTACCCCAAGACCTGCTGATGCTACAGGTGGCGTCCAGGTGAAGGGGCTTGACTCGAAATGTCGATTGCTCATTTCCCTCCAAAGGTGCTGCCTAACTCATGGAGTTCTTCCAGCACCTGTTATGTTGTTTCGGTCTCCAACATCTGTAGGTCCCTTGTGTCTCCATCTTGGTTTTGAAGTGTCTTTCCAAAGGTATTATCTCCAGCATTCCAAGAAATGATTGTTTGAGCCCATCACATCATTGATCCTTCATACAGAGCATAGAAGGAGGCCATTCAGCCCTTCACATCACAAGGATAAAATAATGGGATTAATATAGGATGAGTGTAAATTAGTGGTCGATGGTTCGTAGATTAAAATTACCTTTTTCGTCACACTTACATTCAGTGACCACTTTATTAGGAACCTCCTGTACCTAATAGTGTGGCCACTGAATGCATGTTTGTGTTCTTCTGCTGCTGTAGCCCAACCACTTCAAGGTTCATCATGTTGTACATTCAGAGTTGCTCTTCTGGATAACACTGTTGTTACATGCGGTTATTTGAGTTACTATCACCTTCCTGTCAGTTTGAACTAGTCTGGCCATTTTTCTCTGACCTCTGTCATTAATAAGGTGTTTTCGCCCACAGAACTGCGGCTCACTGCTATCCCGTCAGCTTGAACCAGTCTGGCCATTACCCTCCGACCTCTTACATTAATAAGGCATTTTTGTCCACAGAAGTCCCATTCACTAGATTTTCTTTTGCACCATTGTCTGTAAACTCTAGAGACTGTTGTGCATGAAAATCCCAGGAGATCAGCAGTTTCTGAGATACTCAAACCATCCCATCTGACACCACCAATCAATCCACAGTCAAAATCACTTAAATCATATTTTGTCCCCATTCTGCTATTTGGTTTAAACGCCAACTGAACCTCTTGACTGTGTCTGCATGCTTTTACGCATTGAGTTGCTGCCACCTGATTGGCTGATTAGATAGTTGTATTAATGAGCAGGTGAACAGGTGTACCCAATAAAGTGTACATCAAAGTATAAAGTGTTTTGTTTTGTGTCAAATCTAATTAGCAAGGATTATGCTGGGCAGCCTGCAAGTCTTGCCACACTTCCAATGCCAACATAACATGCCCACAACTTACTACCCTAACATCTTTGGAATGTGGGAAGAAATTGGAGCACCCAGGGGAAACCCATGCAGTCATGGGGGAACATCCACACTCCTTACAGTGAGCGGTGGGAATCAAACCCAGGTACTGTAATGCTTTGGGCTAACCGCTACATTGCCATGCCTCCCCCAGTACAGTCTAATTGGGTTGAAAGACTAGCTTCCATACTGTGTCTCTCTCTGACCCGATGAGGTGTGAAGTCATCTAGGGAAGGAATACCAAAGGATATGGGCTTGCTTGTGGTCAGCAGGACAGTCAGGGTGGGAAAGTTAAATTCTGGGAATGTCAAGGAGCTTGAAACTGGAGGATTGTGAGGCAGGAGAAGATCACTGACACAGGGAGCAGGGAGTGCCATGGCCACAGAAGGGTTACGGAAAGGAGGGGTTTAGAGTGATATGAGCCAAACACAGACAAACAGGACCAGCTTGGTGAGCACAATGGATAGTATGGACAAGTTGGGCAGAAGGGCCATTTTCCATTGTGTGTTACTTTGTGATTCTATGGCATAAGTGGTGGGTTATTGTCAGAAAGTCTCTACAACTTAAAACTAACTTGTTTTTTCCTCTCCTTCTCGGTTATGACAAAGCATGTACAGCTCTGCTTTCCTTCCACAGATGTTTCCTGTCTTAATTATTTATTTAGAGATACACAAGGTAACAGGCCCATCTAGCTCAACAAGCCCATACTGCCCAATTACACCTATGTAACCAATTAAACTACTAACGTGTATGTTTTTGGAATATGGGAGGAAACAAGAGCACCCCGAGAAAACCCATGCAGTACAAACTTCTTACAGACAGCAGCAGATCTGAATCCACATCACTGGTGCTGAAATAACATTACACTAACTGTTACACTACCATCACAGCCATTACACTTACTGTTACACTACCGTCACAACCATTACACTAACTGTTACGCTACCGTCACAGCCATTACACTAATGTTACGCTACCGTCACAGCCATTGCTGAGTGTTTACAGCATCCTTTGTTTTTACAGTGGATTAAATGCTCTACCCTGGTCCTGCCTGCATTAATCTGAGATGTATGAGTTCGAGGCAGGTTAGAGTAAGGTTTTTATTTATTTATTCACAGAATTTATTATCTTTCCCTGTTTAAACCATGGGTCATTTCAACATCAGGTAGAGCTGGGATTCGCTAAGCTCAGATGTCAATTATGGTAGACTTTCTCGCCTGAAGGACATTAAACTGACTTTAACAACAGTGTAATGGCAAACAATTACTATCTGATCTACAAAGCCAGATTAGCTACAACACATGGTTTTAAGATCCTCAATTGCAATATTAGAATCCAGACTCATCTTAACCTATTCAGTGTTCAGGCGACTGATCAGGCAATTTAGCCAATATGGTTCTTATCTGCAACTAGTTCACTGTAAGAGATCATGAGACATTACTTTCTCATGATCTCT
The DNA here is from genome assembly GCF_030028105.1 of Mobula birostris. NCBI lineage: Eukaryota > Metazoa > Chordata > Chondrichthyes > Myliobatiformes > Myliobatidae > Mobula > Mobula birostris. Next base: position 17,312,520 of record NC_092373.1, on the reverse strand, counting down.
TAAAGAGCAACACTTTATATTCCATCTGGGTAGCCTTCAGCCTGATGGCATGAATATCAATTTCTCCTTCCAGTAATTATTTTCCCTCCTTCAACCCTCCCTCTTCTTCTATTCCCCACTCCATCCTTTTACCTCCTGTCACCTGCCTATCACTTCCCTCTGTGTCCTCTCCTCTTTTCCTTTCTCCTATGTTTCACTCTCCTCTCCTATCAGATTCCTTCTTCTCCAGCCCTTTACCTTTCCCACCCACAGGGCTTCACCTATCAACTTCTAACTGCCCTACTTCGTCTCCCCCCATCTTTTTATTCTGGCATCTTCTCTCTTCCTTTCCAGTCCTGAGAAAGGGTCTCGGCCCAAAACATTGACTGTTTATTCATTTCCATAGGTGCTGCCTGACCTGCTGAGTTTCTCCAACATTTTGTGTGTGTTGCTTTGGATTTCCAGCATCTGCAGGCTTTCTCATGTTTTTGACCACTTTCTGGAGTAAATGAGGCATTTCCAACTGAGAGCTAACCAATCTTTATTCCTGAGTCAAAATCTACAGGTAATAGACCATGCAATTACTCATGTTATTTGTTGTATCTTGCATTGCACCTGTGTTTCCTGCATTCAAAGGGTCAATGCAAATGAGCCTTTAAAAGACATTTCAAGGGTTTTGAAAGATGGTGTATAATTGTACAAAATGCCAGAAAAGTGGTATTTCTTGTGGCCACCCATTTCAACTGAACTTCCCATTTAGAGCATGGCCTTCTCTAATGCCATGTCGAGGATTCTCTCAGATTGAAGGAGCAACGCCTCATATTCCGTCTGAGTAGCCTCCAACTGAGTCCAAAATGTCGACTCTTTAGCCTTCTCCATTGATGATGCCTGAACTGCTGAGTTCCTCCAGATTTTTGTGTGTGTTCCTTATAAATGCACATCCTTCACTGTTCTCACCCTTATCATATCAAATCATTCTGGTCAAAGCCGCTTTCCCAGCTGAGCACGTACAATGAGCACAGAGGATGACATAAACTAAACTCATTTTTATAGTAAACTTCAAAAATCATTTCTCAGATTTATTCCAGTCCTACTAAGAAACGATTAAAATATTATTTACATAAAATAATTCATATAAAATGTATTTTAATAATATTCATGTACTTTATTCTTTGTTAAAAATGTGTGGCCTTACTGTTTGTGACATGGGTTATTCTTCCTATTGGGTCCATGCTGATTCTCACCAGGACAATCCCATCATTCCGTAAGACCATAAGACATAGAAGCAGAATTAGGCCATTCAGTCCATTGAGTCTGTACCTCCATTCCATCAAGGCTGATTTATTATCCCTCTCAACCCTATTCTCCTGCCTTCTCCCAGTAACCTTTGATACCATTACTAATTAAGAATCTATTAACCTTTATTTTAAATATACTCTATCATTTAGCCTCCACAGCCATCTATGGCATTGAATTCCACAGACTGACCACCTTCTGGCTAAATAAATTCCTTCCCATCGCTGTTCTAAAGGGACATTCTTGTATTCTGAGTTTGTGCCCTTTGGGTCCTAGATTCTCCCACTATTGGCAGACGCATTCCCTTTCACATAATCCTCTGTTCCCACAACTTTTCATTTCTCAGATGCACATTAATTTGCATCTGATTCATGAAAATCCAGGGAAAAGAAAAATAAATATTGCACAAAGTTCTGTTGCAGCGTCCAGGGATCAATTAGAAAATGTTATAAGAGCAACAGATATACTGAGCAATATCATCAGCTAACCTACAGTTAATCTAATTGTTTAATGAACTTACTTTGGAGAAACTCACAAGGACATGTTTGATGGCTCTGGGCCTGTACCACCTGGAGTTCAGAAGAATGAAGAGGGATGTAACTGAGACCAATCGAACATTGAAAGGCCTGGATAGAGAGAACGTGGAATGGATGTTTTCTGTAATGGGAAATTCTTGGACCAGAGGCACAGCCTCTGAATAGAAGGATGTCCTCTTAGAACAGAGATAAGGAGGAATTTCTTTATCCAGAGGGTGGAGAATCTGTGGAACACACATAAAATGCTGAAGGAACTCAACAGATCAGGCAACATCTAGAGAAAAAAGCAAACAGTTGGTGTTTTAAGCCGATGAATCAGTCCTGATGAATTATCTACCCAGACAATCGCGTGGTCATGAGGTTCAGTTGTTGTTCAGACCAAACATCAGAATCAAGATGAAATGTAATCTAAGTGACTTTGACTGTGGAAAATTTGTTGGTGCCAGATGGGTGGTTTGAGTATCTCAGAAACCGCTGATCTCCTGCAATTTTCACGAAGAGTAGTTTCTAGAGTTCTAGAGTGCGAGAAGCAAAAAAAGCATCCAGTGAGTGGCAGTTCTGTTGGTGAAAATGCCTTTTTAATGAGAGAGGTCAGAGAAGAATGGCCAGACTGGTTCAAGCTGACAGGAAGGTGACAGTAACTCAAATAAACATGTGTTACAACAGTGGTGTGCAGAAAAGCATCGCTGAACACAAGTCACGTTGAACTTTAAACTAGATAGGCTACAGCAGCAAAAGACTATAAACATACACTCAGTAGCCTCTTTATTAGGTCCAAGATGTACCTAATATTATGTGGCCACTGCATGTATATCAGAATGCAGAAATAGTGTTTCCTGTCATGAAATTTCCTGTTTTGTGGCAGCAGTAAAGTGCAAGAAAATAAAATTACTCTAAGTCCCAGTAAATAAATAATAATGCAAAAGTGGAACTGCAAGGTAGTGTTCATGGGTTCAAGGACTATTCAGAAATCTGACAGTCTAGGGAAAAGAGGTTGTTCCCAAAACTTTGAGTGTGGGTCTTCACACTCCTCCCCCATGGCAGTGATGGAAAATCCTCCTGAATTAACTATTGGATATGTGGAGGATTTCAGAATGAAAATAGTTCAAAAGTTCAATAGTTTCATTTAGTATCTTAGAAATGTATTCATCATTCATCCTGAAATGGAGGATTTCACATAACACCTGGTGTCACCCATTTTCATTCAACTTTACTCTTCATAGAAAGTAAATTGCATAGTATCCAAAGTCATGTGTTCCAGTGATCAGACATAACTTTTTCTATTTACTCAACTTTACTAACTCTCATGATTTAACCATTCGGGCTGTAGATTCTATCCAGTATGGCCTGAATTCCAAATTTCAAATTCCCCACGCTTCAAAGAATGGGGTTTCCCTTCTTCTACTACTGATGCTGCCCTTACCAGCATCTCCTCCATTTCCTGAACATCTGTGCTCACTCCGCCTTCCCACTGCCTTAACAGAGATAGAGTTCTTCTTGTCCTCACATACCACCCCATGAGCCTTCTATCCAACACATCATCCTCTGCACCTTCTGCCATTTCCAAAGGGATCCTACCACTGAAGACATTTTTACTTACCACCCTCAACACTTTCTGCAAGGATGAGTCCCTCCGTGACTCACTTGTCCATTCCTCCATCTCCACTAATCTCCCTCCCGGCACATATCCCTGTATTGCAAGCGACGAAGGGCTACACCTGCCCACTGACTTCCTCCTTCACCTCCAAGCAGTCCTTTCAGGTGAAGCAAAACTTCACTTGCGAATCTGCTGGTGCCCTCTATTGCCTCCGTTGCTCCGGGAAAAGTGTCCTCTACATTGGTGAGACCCTTCATCAAGCACCTCCATTCCATCCATCAAAAGCAGAAGTTCCTGGTGACCAGACATATTAATTTCCATTCCCGTACCGTTCTGACATGTGGGTCCATGGTCTCCTCTTGTGCCAAGATGAGGCCACCCTCAGAGTGGAGGGGCAGCACTATATTCCGTTGGAGTAGCTTCCAACCTGACAGCATGAACATCGATTTCTCCTTCCAATAGAAAACATTCCCTCCTCCTTCTCTCTTTTTCTATTCTCCACCCTAGCCGCTTACCTTTTCTCACCTACCTATTACTTCCCTCTGGATCCCCAGGTTATGCGACCACCAATGCCAGGAAGACAACCTCTGAAGAGTATTGACGATGGCTGGAGTCACCCGTCTTATAAAGACATTGCCCAGAAGAAGTCAATGGCAAATCACTTCTGTGGAGAAATTTACCAAAATTACTAATAGTCATATAGACCATGATTGCCCAATAATTCAACAATTGTTTTTACTACCTTTATTATACCCTTTCGTTTTGAATTGCTACTCAGTAGCACAATATAATCCATAAATCCGGCAATATGGTGGTCACAGTTGACTCTGACAGTGAGACGGAGATCTATAGACTGACTCTGGAGTCTCGTGGAGAGAACCTTTGCAGACAGTCCAGAGGAACTGAAGAAGCAGGAGACTGCTGATGCTGAAACCAGCAGGAAACAATACACTGCTGGAAGAACTCAACAGGTCGAGGAGTATCAGTGAATGACCCTGATGCAGGGTTTTAACGCCAAATTTCAACCATCCCTTTGTTCCTTGATACATTGAGATCTTCCAGCATTTTTTTATATCTCAGAGAAGATATATCCTCTTGCCATCACTGATTAACTGGTCTCTGACAACTTGCATTCATTCCTCAATCACACTTCGTTTACTTATGCATAAGATGAACAGCCTGACCCCTGTCAACAAAATGTTCCAAAGCTTGAGCAAAAAATGGTATTTTTATACAGAAGGTGACTTGTTGGATACAGCTATTGACCAACTGGAATGTCTTATTTGCATAATCAGTCAATCACATTACAATAATACAGGTTTTAAAAGCAAATAGAAACTACAAGTTAATGGCTAACAATACCCCAGAATTAGTAACGATGTTGTTTTGTAGTTAGTGTGTGCCTTGGATCTTCATTTGCAGTCTTATCTTGATGTGTCAAATGGCCTTGGTTCCCAGGCTTGAATAGAAAGACTGTATAAAGGAGAGTCAATCTTTCATGGCTGACTGTATTATGTCTGAACACAGTCTGTCAGTTTATCATCTTGATGCTTGCCTGACTGAACTTCCACGCTCAGAAAGGGCTGTACAGAGGGGAACAAAGTTAGCAGCAGAACAATCAATTCGTAGAGAGAGAGAGCTTCGCACAGATTGGGGAGAAGAGTTTAAAAAAGGAGTGTTTCACGGGGCTCTGTACATTAGCAGTGGATCAATCTATTTGCAATTCATTAGCAAAAGCAAATAAAAGTAAAGCAGGGTCAAAGCGAAGCGGCCAGCATGTGAGTGAACCAGTGTAAGAGTGGGAACTTGAGGCTTTGGTTCAAGAGGCTTTAGCGAGGAGGCTCGGGTAAGTAGCAGGTAAGGTTTTTGTAGTAGTTGAATAAAAAGTCAATAAATTACAGCTAGTTAAATAAAGTAGGGATGATGCAGGATCAGATGATGTGCTGTGGCTGCATGATGCGGAAGCTGGTGGATCCCATTGTGGTTCCTGGTGACCACATCTGCAGCAAGTGTTGGCTGCTCGAGGAACTCAGGCTCAAAGTTGATGACCTGGAATCTGAGCCTCAAACACTGCGGCACATCAGGGAGGGGGGAGAGTTACCTGGATTCTCTGTTTCAGGAGGTAGTCACACCCATTAAATTAGCTGCTTCAAGTTCGGTCTGTGGTCAGGGACAAGAGGGCATGACTGCGAGTGAATCGGGTAGTGGGATCCAAGAGACAGTGCTACAGGAGCCTCAGCCCTTGAGCTTGTCCAATAGGTCTAAGATTTTTGCTCCTTGTGTGGATGACAGTGTGGGCTGTAGGAAGAATGAACAATCTAACTGTGGCACCATAGTTCAGGGAGCCATTCAAAAGGGGGGAGAGAAGTGAAATGTAGTGGCAAGTGGCGATAGTATAGTCAGGGGAATAGACAGAGTTCTCTGTTGTAAGGATAGAGCATCCCGAAGGCTGTGTTGCCTGCCTGGTGTTCGGATTCAGGACATCTTATCTGGCCTGCTGAGGAATTTGCAGTAGGAGGGGAAAGTTCCAGTTGTCGTGGTCCATGTGGTTACCAATGATATAAGTAGAATGAGGAAAGAGGTTATTCTGAGGGAATTTGAGCAGCTAGGGACCAAATTAAAAAGCAGAACCAAAAAGGTGGTAATCTTTGGATTACTATCTGAACCATGTGCAAATTGCCATAGGGCCAAGAAGATTAGAAAGTTAAATGTGTGGCTGAAGGATTGGTGTGGAAGATATGGGTGTGAATTCGTGGGAAATTGGCACCAGTGTTGGGAAAGGAGGGAGCTGTTCCAATAGGACAGGCTCCATCTGAACCGTGATGGGACCTGGATCCTAGCTGTAGACAGGGCTTTAAACTAAATAGGAAGGGTGGGGGTGGGGTGGGTTCAACAGTTTGGAAAAGTATGGATAAAGTAAAAGAGAAAAGTGTGGATAGAGAGAAAATAAAAGCAAAAAATAAAAAAAAGAGAAAAGTAAGTGGAGTGAAGAAAACTCAAGTGCAAAAGAGAAAAAGATTACAAGATTTTAAAAGCACAATGAGTTTAAGGGCACTTTATCTGAATGCCCATCGTATTCAAAACAAGGTCAGCGAACTTGTGGCACAAGATTAGTGCAAAAGGATATGATCTAGTGGCCATTACAGAAACGTGGTTGCAGGGTGGAGAGGATTGGGAATTAAATATCTGGGGATATCAGGTAACACAGAAGGATAGGCTGGAAGATAAGGGAGGTGGGGTAACGTTCTTAATTAGAGATGAATTCAGGGCAATATAATATCTAAGGAGCAGAATACTGAATTCATCTGGGTAGAGAATAGGAATAGTAAAAACAAAATCACTGTTGGGAGTTGTTTATCAGCTAATGAACAATAGTATTACTGTAGCATGCAATAAATAGAGAGATATCTGAGACGTAAAAATGGAACAGTAGTTATAGTGGGGAACTCTAACTTGCACATAGATTGGGTGAATCGAGTTGGTCGAGGTAGTCTTGAGGAGGATTTCATAGAATGTATCCGTGATGGCTTTCTTGAACAGCATGTTACAAGGGAACGTGCTATCTCAGATCTGATCCTGTGCAATGAGACAGGTAAAATTAGTGATCTTGTAGTTAGTGATCCTCGTTTCTCATACAAATGGAGGGTGCAATAGTTTGATCTAAAACCAGTGTATTATGCCTAAACAATGGAGACTACAATGGGACGAGGGACGGTTTGGATAATGTAGACTGGGAACACAAGCCATATGGTGGGTTGGTTGAGCAACAGCAGAGACTTTCGAAGAGATTTTTCACAGTGCTCAACAAAAGTATATTCCAGTCTAAAGCAAAGACAGTAGAAAATAGGTGCAGGAGTAGGCCATTCGGCCCTTCAAGCTTGCACCCCCATTCAGTACGATCGTGGCTGATCATCCAACTCAGAACCCTGTACCTGCCTTCTCTCCATACCCACTGATCCCTTTAGCCACAAGGGCCATATCTAATTCCCTCTTAAATATAGCCAATGAATCTGCCTCAACTGTTTCCTGTGGCAGGGAATTCCACCGATTCACCACTCTCTGTGTGAAGAAGTTTTTCCTCAACTCGGTCCTAAAAGGCTTCCCCTTTATCCTCAAACTGTGACCCCTCGTTCTGGACTTCCCCAGCATCGGGAACAATCTTCCTGCATCTAGCCTGTCTAATCCCAGGAATCATCATATGAAATGCCTGCCATCCCAGGAATCGATCTGGTGAACCTTGTTGTACTCTCTCTATGGCAAGAATGTCTTTCCTCAAATTAGGGGACCAAAAATGCACACAATACTCCAGGTGTGGTCTCACCAAGGCCTTGTACAACTGCAGTAGTACCTCCCTGCTCCTGTACTCGAATCCTCTTGCTATGAATGCCAGCATACCATTCGCCTTTTTCACCGCCTGCTGTACCTGCATGCCGACTTTCAATGACTGGTGTATAATGACACCAAGGTCTTGTTGCACCTCCCCTTTTCCTAATCGGCCGCCATTCAGATAATAATCTGTTTTCCTGTTCTTGCCACCAAAATGGATAACCTCACATTTATCCACATTAAATTGCATCTGCCATGAATTTGCCCACTCACCTAACTTATCCAAGTCAACCTGCATCCTCTTAGCATCCTCCTCACAGCTAACACTGCCACCCAGCTTCATGTCATCCGCAAACTTGGAGATGCTGTGTTTAATATATTGTTATATATTGTTTATATATTGTAAACAACTGGGGTCCCAACACTGAGCCTTGCGGTACCACACTTGTCACTGCCTGCCATTCTGAAAAGGTCCCGTTTATTCCCACTCTTTGCTTCCTGTCTGCCAACCAATTCTCTATCCACATCAATACCCTACCCCCAATACCATGTGCTTTAAGTTTGCACACTAATTTCCTGTGTGGGACCTTGTCAAAAGCCTTTTGAAAATCCAGATATACCACATCCACTGGTTCTCCCCTATCCACTCTAATAGTTACATCCTCACAAAATTCTATGAGGATCGTCAGATATGATTTTCCTTTCACAAATCCATGCTGACTTTGTCCAATGATTTCACCGCTTTCCAAAAGAAAGATGCTTCCACTGGTAGGTGAGACTAGAGCTCGGGGACATAGTCTCATGATTCAGGGTCGTAGATTTAGGATGGAGATAAGAAGGAACTACTTTTCCCAGAAAGTGATGAATCTGCAGAATTCTCTGCCCAATGAAGCAGTGGAGGCTACTTCAGTAAATATATTTAAGACAAGGTTTGATAGGTTTTTATTTCATAGGGGAATTAAGGGCTATGGGCAAAAGGCAGGTAGGTGGAGCTGAGTCCATGGCCAGAATAGCCGTGATCTTATTGAATGGGGGGGCAGGCTCGGCAGGCCAGATAGCCTAGTCCTGCTCCTGCTTCTTATGTTCTTATGTTATGTTCTCAAAGGTTTAATTCAACTTGGGATTGCACTCTGTCAGCTCACCATTTTAGCTCTTGCCTTTCTGCAACTTCCACTCTCCATTGAAGAGTTTGTAAGAGAGTACAGCATCAGGAGAGGGTGTGAAACTCTGGTGGTTGTGAATCTTTGGAACTGCTCCCCGAAGAGTCATCAAACAGGAGTTTCTTTAGCAAGAGTACGATGTCCCTATAGAATTTGTGGCCATTGAAGGTAGTGTAGGGCTAAGTCATAGGGTGTATTTAAGGCAGAGATTGATAGGTTCTTGATTGTTAAGGGGTTTAAGAGTTACAGGGAAAGGCAAGAGAATGAGGTTGAAGAAACAGTCATGATTAAATGGTGGAGTAAACACAATGGGCTGAATAGACTAATGCAGGTATCTTATATCCTCTATCTTATGGAATCTATCAATTGAGTTTGCTCTGTCAGGGCTCCAAACCAGATTTATTCTTCCTTAAGAAGATCAAAATTGCTCACAGTATTCTTAAGCCCCATTCAATAAACAAGACTTTCTTGCTGAAAGTAAACTAAAAATCTGCACATCTGCAAATCTGAAATTTAGAAATCAGAGAATGCTGGAAACACAGGCTTCACCTGTGGAAAGAGGGACAGAGTTAACTCTCATTTTCAAAACACTTAAAAATAGAACAGTACATGATGGTTTGCCAACCTTTTAACTTACAGTGTTAAGTTTTCATGTCAAAAATTTTTAAACGTAGAATATAGAACGTAGAACAGTACAGCACAATCCAGGTGCTTCAGCCAATGATGTTGTGCCAACCTCTTTACCTGCTCCAAGATCAATCTGATTCCTTCTATTTTGCCCTCCATTTTTCTTTCATCCTTGTGCCTATCTCAGTCTCTTAGTCTAACGTATCTGCTTCTACCACCAATCCTGGCAGCACAGTTCACACACCCACCAACTGCAGTCTGATCAATGCCTCATGAGGGCCTTAGTATCACAGCCTTGCTTTTATATTCTAGTCCTCTTGAAATGAATGCTAAAGTTGCATTTGCCTTCCTGGTTACTGACTCAACATGCAAGTTAGCCTTCAGGGAATCCTGCACTTGCTGAAATCTGATTGTTTCATGGTTCCCATCAGATATGTCAGATTTTTTAACATCATTTCCAGCACATAAGCACAAACCCGGCCCATGGAATGGTAAAGAAGGCTTATGACATTCTTTGCTTCATTGGTCGGGTCATTGGGGAAAAGAATAATGAAGTTATGCTGCAGTTATTTCCAACTTTGGTTAGGCCACACCATCAGGTAGGAGGTACAGAAAGCTGCAGGCACACACTCAGCAATTCAGGTTCTTCCCCTCTGCCGTCTGATTCCTAAATGGACATTGAACACTTGAACACTACCTCACTTTTTTAATGTATATAATTTCAGGATTTTTTGCATGATTTTTAATCTATATATCTGTATACCACTATTTATTTATTATTATTATTTTTCTTCTATACTACTGTATATTGTATGTTTCATTGAAGTGCTGCTGCTAAGTTAACAAATTTCACGACAGATGCCGGTGATAATAAACCTGATTCTGAGCATAGTGTGCTATTCTGGTTGCCCCTTTACAGGAAGACTGTGGAGATCTTGGTCAATGTACAGAAGAGGTTTGTTAGGATGCTACCTGGTTTATAGAGTATGAGCTTTTCAGAGAGTTTGGAGAAACCTGGGTTGCTTTCTCTGTAGCAACAGAGACTGATAAAAGTTTATAAAATTATGAAAGCCATCGATAAGGTAGACAGTTGGAATCTTTTTTCCCAGGGCAGAAATGTCAAATGTTGGTTGATGATTCAAGTTTAATTGTCATTCAACCATGCAGCCAAATGAAACAGTGTTTCTCTGGGGCCAAGGTGCAAAACACTGCACCAACAGTCATACACAACACAAAGGACATATAGCACAAATAAGATAGCAGTAAAATACAGTCACACAAAAAATAGTGTCCATGACTGTTGAACACAATCTGGAGGACATAGGTTTATGAGGGGAGGGGAAAAGTTTAAAGGAGATGTGCCGGGCATGTTTTCTACGTAGAGACTGGTACGTGCCTGTTGTAGCGTGGATGAAGTTACCGGAGAGACAGAGTCACTGGTAGATTCAAAGCAGCTTCTTTATTCGACACAACAAGGTACAGTAGGCATCATATAGATGGAGACGCTTTCCGCAGAAAGGTCTGCTAGCTAAAATGTGGACTCGATATTTATATGCTAAACACAAAGGCAATCGCTACTTAAAAAGTTACAGACAATGCTTCCTCTTGAAGTTACATACAAACATCACACCTTCAGATTTCATTCTTTCCTTCTGATGCCAACATGTCTGTGTTGGTATCCACAGCCTTTAGTTCAATCCACAATACATTTATTTGGCATTCTACGTGCTAACATAGAAGACAATTAATACTTATAATGTATAGATAAAACTGTCTTCAAAACTACAGCATCAGGCACCAGAAGCATCTGGTATTTACACCTTTTAGGAAGCCCATTGTGGTGGACTCAATCCACAGTCCTTTGTCAAACAGTTAAAATAGAAGTCTGGTGGCCAAAGTTATTTAAGTGTCAACAAAACATCTACCCAAAAAGAAATCCACTCTAACAGTGCCCTTTTTTTAAAGACGGAGTACTGGTGGGGGCCTGGAACAGAGGGTCAAGGGTAGAAACAGAAGCAAATATGGTAATCATGTTCAAGAGGATGTCTGAGGGTACAGGGAATGGAGGGATATGAATCACACACAGGCAAAAAAGTCTTAGTTTAGTTCAGAATTGTGTTCAGCACAGACATCATGGGCCAAAGGCCTGTCCCTGTTTTCTACTCCTCTATATCCTATATAAGTTCAGGCACCCAGCAACATAATTAATACACAACTGCAAGCACGTGTCTGTGGCTCACTGTCGAGCCCACTAAGATCAATCTGTTTTGTTTGGCCAAAAAAGTAAGGATCTAAGGAAACAATATGGTTTGATTAAGTTGATACAAAAGGATCATGATCTAATTATATAGCAGAAATATCTCAAAGGAGCTTAATTGTCTCACCCTCTTCATTGGTGCCACTTGATTATACATGTAACATCTGTACTTGAGGCTATAAAGATTTCTAACTCTAAACAAGAACATGAAATCACCACATTATTGAGGGTTGCTTCACAGAGAGCAGTCAGAGAGATAGAATGTGTATAAAACACCACAATACCACAATCATTATTTGATGTTTGGGGTTTAGGAATGAATTTTCATGAAGACTTGGAAAGACCTCAACAAGATATGGAATGACCGAGGACCGTCCACAGAGCCTGGAGTCTCAATTGGAATCAGAACTGCGGTTAACAACCCTGGCATATGTCGTGAAATTTGTTGTTTTTCAGCAGCAGTAAAACAAATTAAATTAAATAAGTGGTGTAAAAAGAGAGCAAGACAAGAGAGAAAAAGTAGTGCTGTAGTGTACAGAGGTTCATGGTCCATTCACAAATCCGATGGCAGAGGGGAAGAAGCTGTTCCTAAAATGCTGGGTGTGTGTCATCACGCTCTTGTGCCTCCTCTTTTATGAGAAGAGGGTTTGTGCTGGGTAATGGGCTCTTTAATGATGGATGCCTCCTTTTTGAGTCATTGCATTTTGAAGATGTCCTTGATGCTGGAGAGGCTAATGCCCCTGATAGAGTTTGCAACTTTCTGTGGCTTTTTCTGACCCTGTGCAATGGCCCCTCCATACCAGACGTGAAGTAACCAGGTAGAATGCTCTCCACGATGCATCAGTGGAAATTTGCTTGAGTTTTTGTTGACATACCAAGTTTTCTCAGACTCCTAATGAAACATAGCAGCTGTTGTGCCTTCTTTGTAATTGCAACAACATTTGGGCCCAAGATGGATCTCCAGAGATGTTGATGTCAAGGAAAATTGGAACATCTGCCCACCAGTAAACAGGCTAAATGCTACAGAACATTGTAGCATGTAGACTGCATTCAAAAGTCTACATTCATTGCCAAAGAACCCTGCCAACCTTCCCACAATCACTTTGACTTCCTGCCGTCAAGCAGAAGATACTAGGGCATACGAACCAGAACTTCCAGGCTGGGTAATAACTTCTTCCTCCTCCCTCCCCCAGGTTGTTAGGCTTCTTAAAACCCTGCTGTCACTCAGCCCCCACATACACCCCATCTGAATGCCTGCCACCTTCTGCCTCCCCACTTCCCAACTCACGGACACAATCCCACCCCGCACTGGTCACCCCTCATCTTTTATTGTTGCAGTTTCACATATTTTATACGACTGCTTGTTTTATTTATTTAAGTACAGGACCTCCTGGCCCAATGAGCCGTGCTGCCCAGCAACCCCCCTTGTTTCACACCAGACCAATCACAAGACAATCTACAATGAGTAATTCACCTGCTGACTGGTGTGTCTCGGAATATGGGAGGAAACCTGAGTACCCGGAGGAAACACACCCACTCATGGGTGGGAATGTGCGAAGTCCTTACAGAAGGCACCACAGTTGAAGTCTGATCTCTAACACCATGAGCTGCAATAGCATTACACTAACCGCTATGCTACCATAGCGTGCCAACAACATTAAACTGTCTTACATAAAGCTCCCACTTTATGTCAACCCTCAGTCAATCTTCAGGCTGTGCCACCCAGGGAATTTGTGCGAATATTATCTTTGGACTGCCTGTGCTGAATCAGAATTACATGTGCTATGTGTAGCTGCTCACACTGTGCTCTGCACCTTGGCCCCAGAGGAAAAAATGTTTCATTTAGCTGTATACATGTGTGTAATTAAATGACAATAAAGTTTGAATTTGAACTTGACTTACTCTCTTTGTTATTGTGTGTATAACAAAGGAGAAACAAACCCATTATTCAAAGGCATTTTGTTTTCTTCAATGAATGCCAGACATGAAATGCTGATCCGGAACTATAATACTCTGTAGGGTTTCAAACGCAGCTGGAGTGATGTGGTTTCTTAAGGCTGTCCAGATATGAAAATGTCTCATGACATCGACTTTGTTTGCAGCTGCTACTTTTTTTGAAATTTTATTTATTTTTTGCTCAGCATAAAAAAATTTCAATTTACAGATGCGTTTACATTTCTTCCCCTCACAGATATCAACTATCAGAACACTTCCATCAAAATACAGACATCACCCCTACATCTTATACAAAAGCCCTTATTAGTATAGCAGACAGGTTTACATCTACAAAGTGCAGAAAAGGTTGCCATGTTTTATGAAAACTATTTGTTTTTGAGTGTACCATACATGTCAAAACGTCCAAAGGAATGTACTCCATGATTAATTCACTCCAACTAAAAAGTCCAGGGGCCTTATCGGATATCCAACAAAGTAAAATGTTCTTCCTCGCGCAAAAAGTCAGGACGTTGAAAGGTTTATTCTGATGTGCATTAATAATACGACTGCTGGGTAGACCTAACAGAAAAGAGACTGGGTCCAGTTCAAGCTCCATCTTCAGAATCTTTTCCATTTCACCCAAAATATCACTGCTGAATGCCTGAAGTTTGGGACAAGTCAAAAAACAATGGGTGAGAGTTCCAGTATTTACTTTACATTTAGAACACATTCGAGAAACCCCCATCTTAAATTTCGAGCGACAATCTGCAGTCAGGTGGGCGCTATGCCCAATTTTGAGTTGTAATGCTTCAGTTCTATTACAAACTGAAATTTTCTTTGCATTATAACAGATGTCTTCCCATGTTTCAGCTGTAATTTCTACTCCTAGCTCTTCCTCCCAGACCCTTCCCAGCTGCTAACCCTCTCCACAAGAACATTCCCTCAGGATGCTGTAAAAAGTACTAATGGAGACTTCATCCTGAGAATGAAACACCCTCTTTTCTATGTCAGAACTATAGAAATCAGTTAACAATGTTTTTTTCTGTATGTAATCTCTTATCTGAAAGAAATGAAAAAGATCCTTGCGTATGTTAAATTTCTGTACTATTTGACTAAAAGACATCATTGTTCCTTCATCAAACAAATCTCCCAGATGGAAAATACCCTTAGAAATCCAAAGTTTAAATCCAGAATCCATTACGCCAGGCTGAAAATCTGGACTGCCAGTCGTTGGAGTGAAGGGTGATATTTTCACTGCGTTGCCCTCAAATTTGTTGCACCACCCTCCAAACCCTGACTGTGTTAATTGTTACTGGATGTGACAAAATTCCTTAACTAGTTTCATCTTATTGAGGAAAAGCGAATTAATAAGAGGGCATTTTGCTTGTGAAGCTTTAATGTCTAGCCAAATTGAGGAGGGATCCCTGCAAACCCAGTCAACCACACAAGATAAAAAGGAACTTAAGTGATATTTTTTGATGTGTGGAAAATCCAGACCCCCTAGACTACTGGGAAGCTGTAACTTAGACATTTTAATACAGGGTCCTTTTTAGTTCCAGATGAAAGAAACAAAGCAGCCATTTATTTTTTTAAGTGTTTGATGGGTAAAAGTGACTGGAATCATTCGTATTGGGTAGAGCAGACGAGGAAGAATGTTCATTTTGAGTGAGGATATTTGGCCAAGCCAAGGAATGGGAAGAGTGCTCCATTGCTCAAGATCCCGTTTGATTTTGTTAAATAACTGCGCAAAGTTAGCTTTGAACAATTGATCAAACGTAGGTGTAATGAATATGCCGAAGTAAACAAAACCTGTCTGCAACCATTTAAAGGGGGAAACACCCTGAGTGTCAGGTACCTGCTGCAGATTCCCAAGAGGCATAGCCTCTGATTTAGTAAAACTGATTTTATAAACTGAAAAGGCGCTAAATGAATTGATGCATTGTATAAGGTGGTGCACTGATATAGCAGGGTTTGATAAGAAAATTAGAACATCATCCGCATACAACGTAATTTTATGTGACTTCAGTCCTCTGTCTGGAACAGATATTTTGGGGTCTCACCGAATAGCCTCAGCCAACGGCTCGATCACTAGTGTGAAAAGTAGTGGTGATAAAGGGCAGCCAAAATATTAAAATTATCTGACCTAATACCATTAGTGAGAACCGCAGCCAAAGGGTCATTACAAAGAATTTCACCCACTTAATAAAATTATTGCCCAAACCAGATCGTTCTAAAGTGAAAAAAAAATGACCATTTGATACGATCAAAGGCCTTTTCTGCATCTTAGGAAACCACCAAGCCATCCACTGCCTGTTGCTGACATGCCTGAATCACATTAAGTAATCTTCTGATATTGTTCGATGATCTACGGCCTTTTACAAAACCCGTTTGATCCACTTTTATGATAAAAGGTAACACAGCTTCTAATTGCAATGCTAAGGTTTTAAATAAGATTTTAAAGTCAACATTCAACAATGAAATAGGTCTGTAGGAGACACAATCTTCAGGGTTCTTTCCTTTCTTAAGAATTAGGGAGATATTATCTTCTCTCAATGATGGTGGGAGGAGACCACAATTAAATGCATGATTGAACACATTTAGCATAGGATCTGATAATAACCCTGTGAACTCTTTATAGAATTCACTAGTGAGTCCATCAGAACTAGGGGCCTTCCCACTTCGGAGCTGTCTCACAGCTTCCTGTATCTCCTGTATAGATAATGGAACATTGAGGAGAGACTCTTGTTCAGAAGAAATGCCTTGGAGATCTAAATTCCTGAAAATGGACTCAACCCTAGATTGTCCATCACTACATTGCTCAGATTGATACAATTCAGAATAAAAATTTTTAAACACAACGTTAATCATTTTAGAATTACTAGTGAGGGCTCCTGTCCCATCCCTAATTGAAGCAATAGTCTGAGAGGCATTTTTCTTTCTAGCTAAATAAGCCAAATACCTACCTAGTTTTTCACCGTGTTCAAACAATCGTTGTTCAGCAAATGCCAATTTTCTTTTGGTTGCTTGTGTAAATAAAGAGTTTAGTGTACAGTGTAGGGCTGTGATATTCTGTAACTTGGCTGCAGAAGGCTTATTAATATAATCCTTTTCAGCTGCCGCTAGCCATGATTCCACTAGACGCTCCTGTTCTGCAGTTTGTCATTTCTTATTAGCAGAGTAAGAGATAATTAATCCCCTTGCATAGGCCTTAGTGGTTTCCCAGAGCATCGGTGGACTACTGGCCGATTTGGAATTAATAGATAGGAAAGTTTTGAATTTGGAAGTAAAGTAGTCTATAAATTTATTATCTTTTAGAATAAAAAATAATGTCTCCAATATCTAGATCATGCTGAATTAACTTTGGGCTTAATATTTAAATATACTGCTGCATGGTCAGAAATAGAGATATTTCCAATTGTGCAGGATACAACAAAATCTAGGAGCATTTTGGGGTTTAGAAAAAATTCTATTCTGGTGTAACGCTTGTGTGGATTAGAAAAAAATGTGAAGTCTTTGTCTGAGGGATATAACAACCTCCAGACACCCACAAGTCCTAGTTCTCCACATAAGCCCATGATTTATTTAGTCTGTGAGGAGAGCAATGCGGGGGGGGGGGGCACTAGGCACTCTGTCCATCAGTGGCATCCATGAGGCAATGAAAATCCCCACCTATAATAATGTTTTGTATTGAAAAGCTTGTAAGTTGGGAAAAGTATCAATTAGGAATTTGAGAGGATGAGCTGGAGAGCAGTAAACATCGAGAATACCATATTCCTCTCCATATATTAAGTCTTAACAATCACAAATCTCCCACGCTTTTCCTTAATGTAGTCTAATAACTTAAAAGGTAGGCTCTTCCTAAATAAAATGGCTACCCCCCTACTCCTGGCATTAAAAGATGAAAAATAAACTGATCAAATCCACTCTGTTGCAGCTTTAGTTGTTCTTTATTGTTTAAATGTGTCTCCTACAATAAGGCTATGTCCACCCTCTCCTTTTTCAGGTTTAGTAGGACTTTCTTTCTCTTGATTGGTGAATGACTCCCCTTAATGTTCCAAGTGTACAATTTTAATATATTACTGGTCATAACCCTTTATAATAACCTTTTGACTCCAGAGGAGAAGAAACCCGACTTAAGATCAACTGCGGAGCAATAAGTGAATAAAAAAAACACACAAAAAAAAACAAAGTGCCAACAGCGCTGAACAAGAGGACTTACCCCACACTT
Organism: Mobula birostris; assembly: GCF_030028105.1. Classification (NCBI taxonomy): domain Eukaryota; kingdom Metazoa; phylum Chordata; class Chondrichthyes; order Myliobatiformes; family Myliobatidae; genus Mobula; species Mobula birostris. The sequence goes on along the minus strand of NC_092373.1, from coordinate 17,294,579 downwards.
AAAGGGGATAGCTGAACCTTCTAGCAGCCCATATTCTGCCCCACTGTCAATATGGCATTTAACATAGTCAAAAATGAAAACAGGACATAATTTATCCATCCACCTATTTGTTACCATCATGTTTAAGCTCCTACAGGCTGAAGCAGCACAGCTAATTTAAACAAATAATGAAACTATATTAATCAAACAAATACGTCACCCATCCTATAAAATATCTTGCCGTCGAGTAATGAAAAGGTAAAATAAAGCAACGATAACCAGGGCTACACAATATATACATTCTTTAGCCCAATGTGTCCACAGAAGCTTTCGCTTTGCCAGGAGAATCAAATATCTTGGTGGTCCCGTTGTAGGTGATTTTCAGTGCCGCTGGGTACAGCCTAAGGTACTGGATTCTGGATTCTGTTAGCTGCTTCTTCACCTGGTCGAATCCTTTGCGCTTCCGAATAATGGCTGCCGAAAAATCTTGAGAAAACATAAGCCTGGATCCCTCATATATTAAAGCCTGGACATCAGTCCCATGGCGTCTCAAAGCCTCCATCACTTTTTGCTTATCACCGAAATTATGGAACAGCACGAGGACAGTTTGAAAGTGTTGGTCTGGGCCCCGCTTTGGAGGCAGCGTACGATGAGCTCTTTCGACTTTAATGCGTCCACCCTTGGTTTCCAAATCAAGGAAGTTAGGCAGGCAGCCCTCAAAAAACTTCGCTGGCTGGCTGCCTTCTGTATCTTCAGGTAGACCGATGACCCGTATGTTCTTCCTCCTGCTTCTAGTCTCAGGATCATCGATATGGTCAGACAGGCTTTGAATTTGCTTTTCTAGCGCTGGATGCGGCTTTGGGCCTGATCAGTTACAGTCCCTACCGTGGAGACTCGGCCCTCGCCCTCGGTCGTTCTTGTATCAAGATTTTTAAGCTCCAATGTGTGGCTCTGGAGTGTTAGAGAGAGCGGACCCAGCTTCTCGTCCATCATTTTGGATATGTTCTCCGTAACTTCCTGAGTTACTTGACGAAAAGCAGGGTCCAGCATGTTGGCATAGCTAGCTTCTCAGCTCTGGGCGAGCGCTCTGTGCAGTCCATCTTGGCCTCTTTTTTAGTACCTTTCGACGGCTTGGTGTTGAAGCAGCTCAAAAAAAATACTCATCAATCTTCATGTCATTAAATCTGACACTTGGGCATTTTTTAAAAAAAAGTTGAAAGGGATAGGTTTATATGCAAAATTATCAGTGTTGCGGTGCTGAGCTCTGCAAATGCGCCGCCATCTTGAAAAACCTCAGCTGCTACTTTAACGAAACAATCCAATCTATCTTCCTATTTGATCTAATCCAGTCACTCTATCTAAATGTAAAGAGAAGAGATGGCAGACGCTGAAATCTGAAGCACCAAATATAATGCTGGAGGGACTCAGTGGGTTGAGCAGCATCTGTAGGGGGAATGGAGTCAATATTTTGGATCAAGACCCTTCAGCTGGGCTGTATTTTCATTCTATCCAGAGCAGAGGACACAGAGCAGCGAAACACAATACAGGCCATTCAACCCAAGATGTACATAGACCTACTCCATAATCAATCCAACCCTTCCTTCTACCCACCTCTCTTCCATCATCCATGTGCCTATCTAAGAGTCTCTTAAATGTCTCTAATGTATCAGTCTCAAACACTGCCCCTGGCTGTATGTTCCAAGCACGCAGCACTCTGTGTAAAACACCTACCTCTGATATATCCCCTAAATTCCCTCCAATTCAACTTTAACTGTCATTCAACCATACATCAGCACCCATGAACACAGCTAAATGAGACAAGGTACAAAACACAGGACCAAAGGTCACACAGCACAAAGCATACATAACATACACAAGATAGCAAACACATGTATAATATCGTAAAATATACCCACGAAAAAAAAATAGACCAGACACAGAATGCAACATCTATCCGAAAACAGATTAAAGGAAATAAGTAATAAAGAGTATCAAGAACAGAAGTTGTAGAGTCCTTGAAAGTGGTAGGTTGTGGAATCAGTTCAATGTTTAGCTGAGTGAAGTTATCCACGTTGGTTCAGGAGCCTGATGGTTAAAGGGTAATAACTATTCATGGACCTGGTGGTATGGGACCTAAGCCTCCTGTAGCTTCACTCCATTTAAATAATAATTCATTTTCTTCAACTTTCCTTTCCATTTTCTACTCCATTTGGCAAACTCTTGCCCCAGTATTAACCTATCTACATCTTTTTGCCAGCTCTTTATAGACTGGTCATAGAGTTATAGAATCATATAGCACAGAAGCTAGACTCAAGGACAGTTTCTCTCTGTAATCAGATTCTTGAATGGATCTCTTTCACTATAAGAAGGACTCACAGATCTTGCAATTTATTGTTTACCTGCACTGCACTTTCTCTATAGCTTTCACAATTTACACTATGTTCATATTGTTTTGCCTTTTTCTAGCACAATGCACTGTGTAATGTTTTGATCTGTATGCACAGTACGCAAGACTAGATTTTCACTGAATCTTGGTATGTGTGACAATAATAAACCAATTCTAATCTCAGCATCTCCAGTTTTTTTTTAGATATTTATTTACTGGTAATTATCCGTTTAAAAGTTATACCCAGGAAAGCAAGGAGAATTTTCTACTCCCTTGGAAGAGTGCCACATGCTCTTTAATAAAGACCCAAAATGTCAGAGCTTGATTTATAGTTTGAGAAGTTGTGCCTCTGATTATTTGAGTGTGTTGTAAAATAAATTGATTCCTGTGCTGTCCACACTATAACAGTGGCTGCATTTTCAAGTACTCGCGGGTTGTAGGATATGTTTTGTAATGTCACAACATTAAACTAATTCAAAGGAAGACACGGGAGTCTGCGATATGGGTCTAACTTTGAGTTTACTTTAAATGACGCGAGCACATATCACATGGTAGTATGATGACATATCCAATTAATGTAGTTTATATATAACCCATATTAAATTGTATAAACAAACAAGAATGATTAATCAAGCTATATATATATATATATAAAATTACTCAAACAATACTGATGCTAATTACACAATAAAGCAGTGTGATATCCTGAGAAAGTGCAATGTGTAAACGTTCATCTTTTTGATGTGATTTAACAATTCACTGTAACGGTACAGTTTCACACCAAGGGAGGTGTATATGTGGATGGAATCAGCTGCCTGAAATAGTGGTTGAGACAGACATATTATTGGCATTTAGATAAGCACATAGGTAGTAGAGGTTTAGAAGGTCAAATGCCAGTGGATTGGATGGTTCGCTGGGCAACACCGTCAGTATGGACGAGTTGGGCCGAAGGTCCTGTTTCTGTGCTGTATTCCTCCATGAACAAAAGTGGATCACAGCGGTTTGATCTTCAATCTCCTCCAACACAACATTGGGCCTGCAAAATACATTGTTTCATGTGATTCCTGTGGCTGCCTAAAGGATTAAGTGATGTCCAGACACTTCAGACAGACTTGCAGCAGGAGCCCGGTTGGAGATGTTATTGGGGTCAAAGACTGAAGAAACAATCTGCATTAACTCAACTTCCCATCTGCTAGTATCACAGACTACCTAGTTTAAACTCAGCTGCTGGACTGTGATCAAAGTACAAGTCCAAGCTATGCAGCAGACATAATCCCAAGGTTACAGAGCTGGAAAAAGCACAGCCAAACTGTGGTGGAGAACGATTCATTGGCTGTCCGGAGGCATAAAACCAGAGTTTCTGCCAATGAGAGTAGTCAGGATATTTTGCTTAAAATGCACTTGAAGTGGCTGTGGTGTTATTTTTTCAGCTCATAGTTTTATAAGGAAACAAGGAAGTAGGGCCTAGAGTGGGCCTCTCAGCCGCTCAGGCTTGCCCTACCATTCAATATCATCATGGCTGATCTGCCTTGGGCCTCACCTCATTTTATCTGCCTCCTCTCCATGGCTCTCAATTCCTCAATCTTTCTAAAGTGTATCTTCTTTCTTGTTAAGTGCTCCCCAGTCATCTAACCTCCACAACACTTGGTGAAAAGAAATTCCAACACATCTCAGGTTTGGAAGAACACTTCCTAATTCTGTAATTATGTCATTGGGTTTGAAAATATTTCAACATCCACCTGATTATTCCCTCAAAGGACCTTATATTTTTAATAAGATCTCTCCTCTGAATGTCAAATCATATACTCTCAGTGGCCACTTTATCAGGCACTTCCTGTACCTAATAAGTGGCTACTGAATGTATGTTTGTGGTCTTCTGCTGCTGTAGCCTATCCGCTTCATGGTTTGATGTGTTGTGCATTCAGAGATGTCTTTCTTCACACCACTGTTGTAACACGTGGTTATTTGAGTTACTGTTGCTTTCTTGTCTGCTTGAACCAGTCTGGCCATTCTCCTCTGACCTCTCTCATTAACAAGTTAGTTTCATCCACAGAACTGCTGCTCACTGGATGTTTTTTTTGTATTTTGCACCTCCCTCTGTAAACTCTAGGGATTGCCGCACATGGAAATCTGAGGAGGTCAGCAATTTCTGAGACATTCAAGCCACCCTATCTGGTACCAACAATCATTCCATGGTCAAAGTCACTTGGATCACATTCCTTTCCATTCTGATACTTGGTCTGAATAACAACTGAACCTTGTGATCATCTCTGCATACTTGCATCTATTGAGTTGTTGATTAGATATTTGCATTACTGAGCAAATATACAGGTATACAATACAGTGGCCACTGAGTCAAACCTAATTTATTTAGCTGCATGTGTTCGGACAACCTTCTGTTCATATTCATTTTGAGACGACTAGAATCTAAAAGCTAGGATGTAATGTTGAGGCTCTATAAGGTACTGGTGAGGCCTCACTTGGAGTATCATGAACAGTTTTGGGCCCCTTATTTCGGAAAAGAGGCACTGACGTTGGAGAGGGTGCAGAGGAGGGTCAGAAAAATGATTCCAGGAACGAAAGGCTGATTCTATGAGGAGCGATTGATGACCCTGGGCCTTTACTCACTGGAATTTAGAAGAATGATGGGGGATCTCATGGAATGTTGAAAGTCATAGATAGAGTGGATGTCGAGAGGATGTTTCCTATAGTGCGGGAGTCTATGACCAGAAGGCACAGCTTCAGAACAGAGTGCAGTCTGTTTAGAATGGAGATGAGGAGGAATTTCTTTATCCAGAGAGTAGAATCTGAGGAATTTGTTGCCACAGACAGCTGTGGAGGCCAGCTCATTGGGTGCATTTAAGACTGAGGTCAATAGGTTCTTGATTAGTCAGGGTGTGAAAGGTTATGGGGAGAAGTTGGGGATTTAGGTTGAGAGGGAAATGGATCAGCCATGGTGAAATGACGGACCAGAATTGATAATTCTTCTCCTGGGTCCTGATGGTCTTCACAACTCAGGAGTTAGATGACTGAAATTATCTGAATTTTCAAAATGAACTGCTGATGGAATGTCTGCAATGAATAGATCTAACAGAACGAGTTAAAGCAGATACTTGTCTGGTCAGGTAGAAACTGGAGAAAAATGTTTTGATGTCTTGGGTTGGAATAATAACGTTGCCTCAGTGTACATAGAAACACAGTGAAATGCGCCATTTTAGTTGAAGTTCAAGTTTAATTGTCTTTCAACCATACATAAATACCCATGAACCCAGTCAATCAAAACACTCCTTCTCCGTTATATAACCGCTACACTACTGCCCCATCCGTTGCTGAGTGCTTGCAGTATCCTTTGTTTTTATACTCTACCCTGCCTGCATTAATCTGAGATTCATGAGTTCAAAGATTCAAGTTCAATTATTCAAAGTATGTATGCAGCATACATCCTGAGACTCATCTTGCCCACAGACATCTGCAAAACAAAGACAACTATGGAACCTGTTCAGAGAAAAACATCAAACCTACCCCCCACATGCAAAAAAAGCAAATCGCGCAAACAAAAAACACAGAATATAAAGTGAAAAAATCGTAAGAGTGCAGACATATTCAGTTCAGCTCAGTTCTTTACCTGCAGGCTGCCCTGATCAAAATTACCCTAAAATAGCAACCAAAAAAAGAGCGACAAAAGAAATCATAACATAAACCAAAAAGTCTAATCTCTAAACTGTGTCACAGAGAGAGAGGGAGGTGGGAAGGGGGAGAGGGGGAGAGATGAGGAGAAAAGGAGAGAGATGGGGAGAAAAGGAGAGGGGGGGAGAGATTGGGAGAGATGTTCAGAGATGGGGGGAGAGAGGGGAAGAGAGGAAGAGGGGAAGAGGGGAAGGGGAGAGGGGAGGAGGGGAAGGGGAGAGGGGAAGAGGGGAGAGGGGAAGAGAGGGGGATGGGGAGTGGGGGAGATGGGAGAGAGAGGGAGATGGGGAGAAGGAGGGGGAGGGGGAGAATCACACACAGACACCTTCCTTCAGCAGCAGTGAGACAGAAGTTGACAGATGGTGCTCAACACTTGCTTGCCTTCTGCTCTTCCCTGAAATATTTCAATCTTCCTCAATGCTTTGATCAGTGAGAAGTGGAGTTGGTCATGGACTCACACCCCATCTCCAGGTTTTTTGGCCTCGAAGCCATACACTTTGCTGGAAGCCTCACAGAACCCTCTCGGAGCCAGCAAAGTGCCAGATCACTCAATCGGCCCAAAAAGACACCACCAAGATGTAGATCACAGACTCCAACTGTGGCAGAGCCACATTTGAAAGAAAAAGAAGACAGAAAAGAAGTGAAAGAAGTAGTTTTGTGAACTGCCCTTGGTCATATTGCTTGCTGGCACCATCTTCTTTAGCGTAAGGTTAGCATTAGGCTTTTATTTATTTATTCACAGAATATGGGTGATGTTCAGTATCCAGTCCTATTTATACTATGGGTCATTTCACAGTCAGCCACTGCTGGGATCTCAAGATTCACTAGGGTTAATCAAAAAAATTAATCAGCATTAATTGCTGATGGAATGTTTTCAATGAATAAATTTGGCGGAATAAATTAAGTCAGACAGGCTGGTCAGGCAGCAACTGTGGAGAGAAAAGATTTGACATCTTAGGTTGGAGAACTTCCGACAGCAGTATGACTAATTAGAAGTAAAACAAGTACGAAGTTGCAGGGAAGAGAGCGTGACGTGGAAAGAGCGAAAGGTTTAAGAGCTGTTATAAGGACTGGAAAGCTGTAGTTATGAAGAGGGCTTGGACAAGCAGGTTTTGGTGGAAGAAACTTAACTGCTGTCTAATGTTATAAGGGAGGTGAACCTGTGGGGTTCATTGTCCCAGATGGCTGTGGAGGCCAAGTCATTGGGTATGCTTAAGGCGGAGTTTGATAGGTTAGTGATTAGTAACGGTGTCAAAGGGGAGATGTCAGGAGAATGCTGTTGAGAGGGATAATAAATCAACTATGATGGAATGGCGGAGGAGACTCAATGGGCCAAATAGTCTAATTCTGCACCTGCATCTTACGTCTCATGGCTTTGATAAAATCTGCATCCCTTTGCAGAGGGGTCAAAAACTGGTGAGTATGGATTTAAGTAGATGGTTTGGAAAGGAAATGATGAAAATTGGATGTGGAGTGGGTTGGGGGGGGGAGGGTGGTTTCTCACTGGCCAAAATGGTGGCAAGGACAGAAACCCTCATGCATTTACGCAGTAGCTGTGTCTGTACTTGAAGGAATGAGACTGTGATGGATATCCACTTTCCAGGGTCTGAGAGCCTTTTTATCTAGTTCAGCAACATGACCTTTCGAAAGGGTCAGAATTGTTGGTAATTAAGGTAAACTTTTAAGAAATGTTCTTTGCTTAGCTTTTTGTTGTAAACAGAAAAGCAGTCTTCAGTTCTTAATGTAGATTGCAAGCAGCAATCAGTTTGAATACAAAAGCACAGCTTTGCTAGCAAGAGTGTTACAGAATACAGGTCACTAATTCACAGCGGGGAGATTGCTGCTGAGAGATATGTTTTGCGAAGTGAAGTGACCAATGAGTTTTCTTGCCTGCGTCAGCCAAATATAAAACAATGGTATTATGTCACTTAGCAGAGCACACATGGCTACAAATTGGGATATTTGTATAATTAGAGACTTGCCCTTACAGTGTATGGCCAGGGTTTCTGTCACCAGAAGCTATGAGACCATCTACAGTATGTGAATTACTTTGTCCCAGCAAAGGTACCTAGAAAACCTTCTGATGCATTTGATGTCATCTAGCAGAAAACAATACAAATATTAGAATGCTTTGGGGATTGTTAGGAATGACAGGGTGAATGGCGTAAAAATGGTGCGACAGAAAGAAGAAATAGAATTTATTCCTCAGCCTTTGTTTTCTGTGACATATTCCCTGGAATACAGGAGAATGAGAAGAGATCTTCTAGAGATATATAAAATGATGAGAGGGATCTGTAGTTTTGTAACTCCAGAATTTTTATAGCAAATAATCTTCTAACATTTTTAGCACGAATAATCTTCTAACATTTTTAGCACGGTCTTGAGATTTTGCAGATGTTCCTTATCATCCTCACCAGTAACAATGATGACATCCAAGTGCTTGGACAGCCTTGGGGAATCTGATCCACAGCTTTTGGCTAGAGTGCAGGTGCAGATGTTTCTCTAAAAATAAGCCTATTATAGCGATAAGCCCTTTGTGTGTGTTTATTATGAGAAACACTTTGGACTCTCCTTCCATCTCAATCTTTAGGTAGGTCTAAGCTTCATCCATTTTGCTGAATTTCCTTCCACCTAAGGAACTGGGTGGGCATTATAAAACTTGTGTGTGGCAATTTTCTTTAACTCTATTTTACCCTTAATATTCACAACATGCTGGAGGAACTCAGCAGGTCAGGCAGCATCCGTGGAAAAGATCGGTCGACGTTTCGGGCCGAAACCCTTCGTCAGGGCTGTAGAGGGAGGGGGCAGAGGCCCTGTAAAGAAGGTGGAGGGAGGGTGGGAAGGAGAAGGCTGGTCAGTTCCAGGTGAAAAACCAGTAAGGGGAGAGATAAAGGGGTGGGGGAGGGGAAGCAGGGAGTTGATAGGCATACATGGCCTCCTCTACTGCCATGATGAGGTTAAACTCAGGTTGGAGGAGCAACACCTCATATACCGTCTAGGTAGTCTCCAGCCCCTTGGTATGAACATAGAATTCTCCAACTTCCGGTAATTCCCTCCCCCTCCCTTCCCCTATCCCTATTTCACTCTGTTCCCTCCCCCAGCTGCCTACCACCTCCCTCCTGGTTCCGCCCCCTTCTACCACCCATTGTGGTTTCCCCTATTCCTTCTTCACCTTTCCTGCCTATCACCTCCCTGCCTCCCCTCCCCCACCCCTTTATCTTTCCCCTTACTGGTTTTTCACCTGGAACCTACCAGCCTTCTCCTTCCCACCCTCCCCCCACCTTCTCTATAGGGCCTCTGCCCCTTCTCTCTTCAGTCCTGACGAAGGGTTCCGGCCTGAAACGTCGACTGATCTTTTCCACAGATGCTGCCCGACCTGCTGAGTTCCTCCAGCGTTTTGTGAATGTTGCTTTAACCCCAGCATCTGCAGAGTATTTTGTGTTTACCCCTAATATTGTTGAGTTTTCCAGGCTGTCCTTGAATACTGAGATGGCATCAGCCAGCACCTTTCTTAATTTGCTTTCAGTTGACTCTATTGCAGGGGATATGGCATGAAAAGTGTGGATGGATCTCCAATCAAGTTGCAGTTGCTCATCTAGTCACATGCTTACAATATTTTACCACATACAAGCCCAATGTTGCTTTTTGTTTGTTATATTTCACTGTTACAAATGTCATTTCCACAGTCATTTTTTGGAATGACTGAAACATTGAGACAATGTCTAATTCTATTTCAATTAATTTGACATTCACTTTTGCTGCAAGCCTTATTCCTTGTCTATTGTTAGTTTTCACATTGTTAATCCCAATGCTAATCAGTCCTGCGTTAATCTTGTCATTATCAGAATTTTCACCAATGGCACGCAGATCAGTGCTGTTTTTGAAAATGCGACTTGAAGTTTTCTCTTTTTCTTCCCTGTGCAGTCCATTTATTTTTGTCTGCCTAACATATACTTTGTATGCGTCCAAATTTTTGCCTTTTCTGCAAGTTTTGTCTTTAAACCTGCATTGGTCTGATGCATGTGAGCCCCTGCCACAATGGTAGCATAGTTAGTTCAATGAGGCAGGTTTCTGTTTCGATGTTGCAATTTTGTTCACATATGCTTTTATTCCTGACTAAAACTCAACTGTGTCTCTGGCTGCTGTTTCCACTGACACAGTAATTTCAACTGCTGTTGAAATGAGAGCTATGCTTCAGTTAGGAGCTGTTTTTGAATGCTTTCTTGTGTAACATCCTGAGAAAGGTTTCACTGCTAATGTAATGGTTTTTCTGTAGCAGCAGTGTTTGGGTTATGACCATAGATAATGAGGGCTTTAGAATGTAGGACAGCTAATGAAGGGAGTTTTTTTTCTTGTTCTGTGCCTGAGAGCGAGGGGTTCTAGGTCTTTTCTTCAGCGACAGATGAAGAGGGAAGGCACCAGAAAGGAGAGGTCATAGACCACAGGAGAGAATGGACTTGGAGTGAGGGGCCAGGAGTGGACGATACCTGGGTGAAATCAATGGAGGACTAACAGACGGGAAGCCATGAGCTCCAACGTGCACATTAGACCGTTCCATTAAAATGAGCCCTTTTCTTTTTGTTTTTCTTTACTAACCTCCTAGTCAAATTAAGAATTCTAAAGCTAAATCGTTTAATTGCATATGTCTGTTATTTTGTGGTGCATTTGTAACAAGGTAACATATCATACAATATCCACACAAACAAGAGGTTTTTCACCTCAGATTTCACACATTTGGTGGGGATGGAGACTTTCTTCCCTAGACTAATGCCATTGGCCGAGCCTGAGGGTCACACTTGCAAGATTCCACAAACTAAGCAATCTCTCAGTGCTTCATTAAGCCCATCACTGAACTAACAACGTTCAGCCAATTTCTTCAATTCAGACAGTTAAGCTGGAGTTGACTCTGCTTCTTTTTGTTTCCGCTTATGAAACCTAAAGCATTCTGCAATCACCAATAGTTTTGTTTCTAAATGTTCCTGCATTACTTTCACAATATCAGCAGCGCTGATTTTCACTGGTTTGGTTGGAGCAGTCAAACCACCAAGCAAACTGCATACCTTACTATCTATTAAATGCAGCAAAACTGGCACTCATTTCTTATTGGCTATTTTATTTGCTTCAAAATACTACTCAATTTATTCAGTATGCATCACTCTGTTATCTGATGTGCAATCAAACACATCTATCTTTCCAATGTAGCCAGCCATTTCTGCTTTTTAAAAATTTATTATTATTATCACTCACTGTTTTTAAACCCATGAATTTCTTTTTCTACTCAACTGCATTTCTCTTTGCCTTCCGAAGAAGAAAAAAACATGTTGTGCTTTATTTTTAACTCATGTGTCTCGCTGCACTTCAGCAGGTATGTCCTGTTATGTTTTGTATCTCCAGAAACAAATCAAAAGAAAAAATGGGAACCTGGGATAACTGGTATCTACTTAGTTCTTTTCACTTTCCTTTTTGTTAGTGAGGCACGCATGTATAATGTGGTAGAATAATGATGTACTTTTACTACAACCTGTAATGAATTATGTAAACAACAAAACATGCTTAATCAAGCAATATATTTACAACATCATTCATAAGAAAATAAGAAATAGGAGCAGGAGTAGGCTACCTGGCCCATCAAGCCTGCTCCGCCATTCAATAAGCTCATGGCTGATCTGACCATGGACTTATCTCCACCTACCTGCCTTTTCCCCATACCCTTAATTTCCGTACTATGCAAAAATCTATCCAGCCTTAAATAATATTCAAATATTATTGGTATTAAATACACAACCGTATCTAAAAGGTAAGCACGTGTAGGCTTTTACCACAGAGGTTGATTGAGATGTGAACTAGAAATCATGGGTTAAGGGTGAGAGATGAAATATTTAAGGGGAATCTGAGGGATAACTTGGTCACTCGGAGGATGGTGTGAGTGTGGAATGAGCTTCCCGACCAAGTGGTAGATTCAGGTACAATTGTAACCTTAAGAGATGTTTGGATAGGTACATGGATGGGAGAATTTGAAGGGATATGGTTCGGGTGCCGGTAGATGGAGCTAAGTCTAAACTTGGTGGGTTAAATAGCCTGCTTGAGTGTTGTTGTGCTCTATGACTCTATGGCTGTCTCAGTTCAGTAACAACAGTAAATTACCCCTTGAAGGTATGTGGGAAGAAGGATCTAAAGGGAGTTAATGTGAGACAATACAGTAGATGAAGAAGGGGAATGAGACTGATGGGAGTGCAGTGCTAGGTGCTGGCATGAATCCAAATGTCTCCTCTGTCCCATCATGAAGTTGCAGTGTATTTCCAAATGGGATCAGTAAGTCGTTTAAGGTCCGGCACCTCTGCTGTGGTGTATCAGACACAAAAGTGAAAACTCAGCAGCCTCATTCTTTTTCGCTCTTGCTTTTGTCTCATTAGCAATTCCAGCTTGCTTCAGAAGTCTGGCTAAGTGCTTAAATACCTTTATTAAAATTCACCTTTTGGTGCTTCCAATTTGTTTTATAGAGGAAACAAGTCTCCTTTACAAAGGGATTTAGTCTGGAGCATGGAGCTTAATTCTACCCCTTGTAGAGTTGGTATTTTTATAAATTAACCATAACCTGTCTATTTCAGACACAGATTATTGGCATTGCAGAAGGCTAATTTTAGTCTAACAAGTTATGGTAGATTTATGTAATGCTGTACACAAGGTCAAGAAGTATAATGGCACTTAAGCAGACACTTAAACCATCTTTTACAATACTATTTGCATTGTAAATATGGTACTGTGCAAAAAGGCTTAGGCACATAGATATAGCTATGGTACCTAAGACTCTTGCACAGTACTGTAGTAATTTTAAGTATTGCACTGTACTGCTGCCACAATAAAAAACAAATTTCATGACGTATGTGAGTGACGATAAACCTGATTCTTGTATGGGTCTCCATTGTGGACTGAGAGAAGGAAGGGGTCGGGGAGAGCGGAGTCATGGTTGGAAAAAGGGGAAAGGAGAGGAGAAGGAGTGGGAAGCACCAGAGAGACATTCTATAATGTTCAATAACCCAGTTGTTTGAAATCAAATAACCTTGCCTGGTATTTCAGGGCCGGGTGTGTCTGCACCTGTGCCACCTCCTGCCTCTGGCACTCATTCTCTGCCAGCTGTCCCACACCACTCCCACCACAGTCCACCCTCATCATTCCCAACATCCTGACAGCTTTACAAATCTGCTCTCCGCTCCACTATCAGGGTCCCTGGTGAGCGCAACTGCAGGAATCACAGAGACTTTGGCAATTCAAACAAAATTAAAGATGTATTACAGAAATTAACCAGCAAAGCTAAGAAGAGCTCAGGCAAACTCTACAGAATCTTGAAGAACTGAAATCACTGATGATCCACAGAAGAACTCGGTCAGATTTTCACTGGACAAAGAACCTCAACGACCAAGCCAGGAGGGGATGGCATGTCGCCTGAAATACACCCTGGAACATGTTGGGGGTTCAGGACCAATCAGACATCCACAGTGTCCAGACAAAGTAACAACCCCCAAAGCAACAACCACAATACAAGACATTGAAGATACTGTGCTAGTTAAATTGTCCCAAATTGAATGAAAGTGATAAGTACAAAGAGAGTTTAACAGTCCCCATGATCCCAGTTGAGGCACCTGCGAAACAAAGTGAGAAACCAGAGCCAGTGCAAAGACAAACAATTAGACACAAAGGGTAAACAATGCCAGGAACATGGCAAACCCACCAGGTTACACTGAGAAAATACAATCAGAACAAGAATCAGGTTTATTATCACCGGAATGTGTCGTGAAATTTGTTAACTTAGCAGCAGGAGTTCAATGCAATACATAATATAGAAGAAAAAAATAATAATAATACTAAATAAATGAGTAAATCAATTACAGTATACATATATTGTAATCCACACACTAAATGAAGAAAAAATCTTTTATTTTTCTTTTAAAAACGACCCCTGCTTGTGACAGAACCACCACTACCACCGCCCTTCTAAAGCCAACTCCTGGGGGCTTAGTGCAATCAGTGTAAACTGATGAAAATTAATCAGATCAGGTTTCAAAATACCCCTGACCGTAACCCAACTCCTTTCATCTGGATCATACACCCCCCCACCCTGATCCGACTGAATTCTCCCCCTTATCTTGCCAGGAGTCAAGCAACTGGTGGACAGTGTGCTCAGGTTTTCCGTCTATGGTTCTAGGACTAGGGGTTGGTTCGGGAGTAAGAGATAAAGAACTGCAGTGTTGAGGTTTAATTTTAGAGACATAAAAGATGGAATGGATTCAGAGAGACCTAGGAAACTGTAATCTATAAATTATAGGACTGATCTTCTTTAAGGGCCCAATAAAATGAGGAGCTAGCATCTAGGATTCAATTTTAAGGGGAAGGTCTTGGATAGAGAGTCAGACCTGCCAACTCACACAAAAAGAGGGACCCGGCCGTCTCCTCCTGTTGGAATTGAATTGCTGCCTCTGTGATCCAAGTTGCAAAGTTCTCTTGGCTTTAAGCCATCACTCAACAAAGTGTTTAGCAGATGGAACATTGACTTCCACTTCCTGCTCAGGAAAGAGAGGCAGCTTAAACCCAAGTTGACATTTGGAGGGAGCCACATTAAGTGAAGAATGGTGCAGGGTGTTATGAGCTATCTCTGACCAAATTAAATGGTCACTCCAAGAAGATTAGTTACCAGAAACAAGGCAACAAAGAGTGTGTTTCAAATCTTGGTTAGTCCATTTGGTCTGACCAGAAGAAAGGCTAGAAGTAGCTCCAATGCATTTACAAGATGCTTGCCTAAACTTGGACGTAAATCGTGTGCCTCTGTCAGAGACAATATCGGAAGGAATCCATGTACCCGAAACATCGGCTGCAATAAAAGGTCTGCAGTTTCATGGGTTGTGGGCAATTTGGTGAGGGAAAAAGAATTCACAAGCCTTGGAAAATTGAACAACAATGACTAAAATAATAGTAAAGGTGTGATGAGAGACCTAGATGAGGATGATCAGGACCCAAATGCTGGAGTACCTGAGTCTAAATTTGAGACACAATATGAGACAGAAATGAGGGCGGGTTTCAAAACTAGATGCTAGGTGAGAGTCCAATGTTGAGCTAATGACTGAGCACTGAACCTCCATTCAGGTGCTCTTTAAATATAAAATCTTGCCCACCAATTAGCGGGGCAGGTCTGAATCTTTAAAAGGGCTGTGCCACCTGTTCATATTCCAGAGAGTTAGAGTGCCCAATTCCCAGAGGCTGGTGCAGTCAGGTGCATGTCATAACAGGTCACCCTCCCCTGTGGCCAACTTCTGACAGCCCTGGCTGCTTGGAGAGGAGTTGATAGTAGTCATAAGTGATCCAAGATGGATTCAAGATGTCCCTTTCTGGAACCCAACACCAATCCTCATTTCCAAATCCGTCCCAGTCCATGAGGAACTGCCAATTACTCTGAACAGCTTGTGAATCCAGAATTCTTTTTACAGTGAAGACCTGTTCCCTATCGACAAACTTGGGTCATGGTGGGACAGATGGTGGTGGGGCTAAAGGACTGGTGTTCACAGGTTTTAATTTGGAAATGTGGAAAGTGGAATTGATCATGAGAGTCTTGGGGAGCTGCAATGTGTAAGCCACTGTGTTTACCTTCTTGAGAACCTTGAAGAGTCCAATGAACTTGGGCACCAACTTCCTAGACACACCTGGAGGGGCTGATCTCAAGTTCACATTCAGGCTTGTTGCCCAGACTGCAAAACTGGTCCTTGGCTTCTCTAGTTGTTATCTTTTATTTCAGCCTTATGGGTGGAAGCCAACAAAATCTCCCTTCCCCTAGTCCATGTTTTCTTGCAGCGTCGGATGAGATCTTCAGCTCTAAGAACCTTGGCCTCCTGCTTAAGGAAAGAGTGGTGGAGAATATCCAAATTGGCATTCAGACAGGGATGTCCTGTGTACAGAATGCCATAAGGTGTTGGAGGTGACCTCTGCCCACATCAAATAGTCACACCACTCATCTGTTTTTCTCTAAGGCCAGGCATCCTAGGGTTCGTTCCATATCCTGGTTCACTTGCTCTTTCTGACCGTTGGACTGCAGGTGAAACCCACAGAAAAGGCTTGATGTTGCCCCAATCTGCTTACAGAACGCCCTCCAAAATATGACATAAATTGAAGACTGTGATCTGACACTATATCTACTGGAAACCCGTGGATCCTGAAGACCTGGTGCAGGACGGTTTTCGCCGTTCCACCACAGATGGTAGTTTGTCCAAAGCAATGAATCAGCAGGCATTCGAAAACCGATCTACAGTTGTCATGCTGACAGTCTTCCCCTTGGAAGGAGGAAGACCTGTGACAATGTCCATGGAGATGTGAGCCCATGGTCTGTCGGGAACAGGTAGAAGATGAAGGAGCTCTTGAGGTTGGGAGTGGGGCTCCCTGTTCTGAATGTACACCTTGCATGCCTACACATATTGATGGACCTCCCTCATCATCCCAGGTCATCAATATCTTCTCTTGATGAACTTGGGGGTCCTGACAATCCCTGGGTGAGCAGTCATTCTTGATGTATGTCCCCATTGAAGTATCGGAAACCTGATCAACCTTGGGATGAACAGATGACCCGGAGGACCATTCTTGGGAATCTCCCCTTCCACCTGGGCCATGCAAACAATTGCGTCGATTCCCCAGTGAACTTACGCTATCATCTTGGCGTGGGGCAAAATGGTGGTAAACTGTTCTTCTCTTTCAGGTTCATCAAACTGACGGGATAAGGCATCCAGTTTCTGATTCTTTGACCCTGGTTGATAGATCAGAATGAAATTAAAGCGGTTAAAGAAAAGAGACTATCTTGCCTGCCTGGAATTCAGTCTTTGGCCTTTTGAATTTAAGCCAGGTTCTTTGAGTAAAAGGGTTCTTTGCCCCCTCAAGCCAGTGATGAATTCCTCCAAAGCTAACTTGACCGTGAGCAGCTCTCTATTTCCAATGTTGTAATTCACCTCTGTCAGGATAGCTGTCTGGAGAAGAACGCACACGAGTGCAGTTTACAGTCCGAAGGTTTCCATTGGGACAACACCGCACCCAGTCTGACATCTGAGGCGTCCTCCTGCACAATGAAGGGAAGGTCTGAGTTAGGTAAAACCAAAACAGGCTTTGTTGTGAACCGTTGATTGAGCTCTGCAAAAGCAGCCTCTGGTTCGGTAGTCCAAGTAAAAAGGTCCGTGGATCTCTTGGTTAGTGTCCTCAGTGAAGCCGCAGCTGAGCTGAAGTTCCTGATGAGCTCTCTGTAAAAGTTAGCAAATCCCAGGAATGGTTGGACTTGATTTATATTGGACGGCTGTGGCCAGTATCTAGCTGCCTGTGTCTCAGTAGCATCCATCTTGAGATTGCCATCAGAGAAGATGAAACCCAAAAATCAAACAGTGATTACGTGAAATTGGGATTTCTCCAGCTTGACATAATGTCCATGATCTAGAGCCTCTTTAAGATATTGCTGATGTGAGCTACGTGCTGCTCCATAGACTGAGAAAATTAGGATTTCATCCAAGTAGAATAAGGTGTACTTATGGAGAGCATCCCGGAGTATGTCATTTATAAAGGCCTGGAAAACTGCAGGCACATTCACAAGACTGAATGGCATGACCACATACTCATAGCATTCTGTTGTTGTGTTGAATACAGTCTTCCATTCGTCACCTCCCTTTTTGCGGACCAGATTGTACGCACTGCGCACGCCGTTAACTAGGTGCTCTGTCCCTTCCAACAAGAGCTGCCACTCTTCTAAGGCCAGTTTAACAACTGCAACTCCCCGTTACCTATATCATAATTGGATTTGTCTGATCAAAATGATTTCAAAAAATAAGCACACGGATGCAACTTTTTATTAGTGGTGGAACGTTGGGACAAGACTACCCCTACTCCAATTTTGGAATTGTCTACCTCAACAACAAAGGGCAGATCAGGGTTGGGTGGGCGCAATTTGGGAGCAGTGACAAAACAATTCTTAAGGTCATTAAAGGCTGACTCAGTGTCTGGCGTCCAAGAGTCTGACCTTTTCATCACGGAACCAAAATTCTCAATAAATCTGCTATAAAAGTGAGCAAACCTCAAGAATCTATGAATCTGCTTGACAGAGGCGGGAGTCGGCCAGTCCCAAATGGCATGAGTTTTATCCAGATCCATTAATAGGTTTCCCTGGGAAATAACAAATCCTAAAAAGGAGACTTTAGGAACATGAAATTCATACTTCTCTAGTTTAACAAATAGGTTATTAACTCATAACACTAAGAACCTGACTAACATGGGAGACAGGCTCTTGATCAGAACTTGAAAAAATCAAAATGTCATCTAGATCCACAAAGACAAACCTGTTTAACATCTCCTTCATGACATCGTTAATGAATGCCTGAAAAACCGCTGGGGCCTTAACAAGCCCAGAGGGCATAACTAGGTATTCATAATGCCCAGTGGGGGTATTGAATTCCGTCTTCCATTCATCTTCCTGACGAATCAAAATTGAATTGTAGGCATTCCTGAGATCTAATTCAAAGAAAATTTTGACTCCTTGCAGCAAATCAAAGGCTGAGTTGACTAAGAGCAAGGGATAATGCTTTGTAATGGATAACCTGTAAAGATCCTGAGAATGAATACAGGGTCTCAGGTTGTGGTCCTTCTTTGTGGCAATGAAGAACCCTGCCCCTGCAGGGGAACCTGAGGGTCCGAATAACCCTGCTTTCCATTCCTCTTTGGGGTAATCATCCATGGTTCGTCTTTCAGGACCAGGTAGGAAGAACAGCCTGCACCAAGAAGGGCAGGGATCTGGCAAAAACTCAATGGCACAATCATAATTCTGATGGGGTGGAGGCGAGGTGGCCCTTTCTTGATAAAAACTGCTAGGAGATGTGAGTAACCAGGAGAGACTCTCTTAATCTCATTTATAACTTCTAACGCAGGAAGGTTGGACACAGGTTCATGGATCTTCATTGTGACCTTGGGCACTCGAGATGCAGACTTGTGATTCTGGGAAACTGATAAAACTCAAACACTAGGCAATTAGGGAACCGACTGGTAATAACTCCACCAGACCAGTCAATCACAGGGAGATGCTCAGACAGCCATGGATAGCCAAGGATGAGAGGGATCACTGCAGAATGAATCAAGTGGAACTTTGATGCTTCATAGTGATTCTCAATCCAAAAACCTAACAGTTGGAAAATATGGCAAATCTGACTCAAGGGGCCTAACTTGCTGAGCATTTGTCACGCCACCCCTAAATCTAAAAAGTTACCCGCTGAACCCGACTCAACAAGTGCCCGAAAGGGAATCTCCTCTAGATTCCACATCAAACAAGAGAGTAAATGTAACCCCGAGGAAGTACTTATGGGAGAAGCCCCAGGGATCGTCACAGATCTCCCCTCACTGGACAGGAGTTTCCTGGCCTCTTGGGGCACATGGTAGGATAATTTCTCAGTTCCCCACAGTACAAACAATGTTTCTCTTTAAACTTGCTTCATGTTTATCAACTGAGAGGTGTGTCCTGCTGAACTACATGGGTCTTGCAGCATCCGGTGAGTAGGTCGGCAAAGGATCTGTAGGAGGTTGTTGGAGAGTGAGGATAGGTAGGATAGAAGCTGAGGAACTCCTGGCATTGTTCTCACCACAGCTCTGACTGACAGATGTCCAGGCAAATGGCTAAATTAATTTGCCCATTAAGGTCCGGTACAGGATCACAAGCTGCTGGTTCATCTTTGAGATTGTTCTTGAGCCCTTTGTAGAATATGGCAGCCAGAGCTTCACCATTCCATCCACTCTCCAGAGCCAAAGTTCTGAGTTTAATTGAATAGTCTACCATGCTCCTTGACTGCTGTCTTATGTCGAGAAGTCTCACAGCTACCTGCTGCCCACCGATGGGGTGATTAAACACTCTCCTTAGGTGCCGATAAATGGACCAACAAAGAAGCATTTGGGTTCCTATCTCTCCCACTTATCTACTGCCCATTCTAAAGTTTTATTGGAGAGGAGGGAAATAATGTAAGCCACTTTACTTCATTCAGTGGGAAACTTGTGCAACCTCACTTCGAACACCAGAGAACACTGGATTGTAAACGTGTGTTATGACTCGGCTCTCCAGAGTAAGCAAATTCGGGGAGCTCTCGGCAGTCTCCCCTTGAGGTCATGGCGTACCTGATTCTTGGGCTTTTTCATCTTTCTTGATGGCAGAGAGTGACATGACCATTTCATGCAGCTGCGGCTCATGACTACAGCCGAAAGAGTTGTCCAATGCAGAAATCAGAACCCGATGAATGAACTCTAGTTCTTCTTTTTGTCAGCCGATCATTCTGCTATTCTCCTTGTCATTCTTAACAATTCCCTGTGTACTCTAATATTTATACTGTTTTGTTACTATATCATCGGCATAGGATGTTTTCTATAAACCTATACTGGGACAAAGTAATTCACACAGATGGCCTAAAGGCTCCTGAGGGCAATAGTGCAAATAACTTAGCTGTAATTGCCTGGTTTAATGTAAGCCAATTAACATAACCCCATTGTCTTGCATTTCAAGATCTCTGATGATCTAACCTGGTCCCAACATATTGATGCAGCTATCAAGAAGGCAAGACCATAATACCATAAGGGCTGAATTAGGTCATTCAGCCCATCAAGGCTGCTCTGCCATTCCATCATTCTGATCCTAATTCCCCTCAACCCCATACACCTGTCTTCTCGCCGTAACCTTTGATGCCCTGTCCAATCAGGAAAGTATCAATTTTCGCTTTAAGTATATCCGCAGTCTTGGCACCCACAGCTGTCTGTGGCGGAGCATTCCACTGATTCATTACACTCTGGCTAAAAAAATCCTCCTAACTTCTGTCCTAAAGGGGCACCCCTCAATTTTGAGGCTGTGCCCTCTAGTTCTGGACACCCCAATCATAGGAAGCAACCCCCCCACATCCACCATGTCCAGTCCTTTCAACATTTTCTAGGTTTCATGAGATCCCCCCATATTCTTCTAAATTCTAGTGAGTACGGGCCCAAAGTTGCCAAATGCTTCTCATATGTTGACCCCTTAAATCCCGGAATCACCCTTGTGAACATCCTTTCTCCAATAACACATTCTTTCTGAGATATGGGCTCCAAAACTGTTGACGATACCCCAAGTGCAGCCTGACCAGTGTCTTATAAAGACTCAGCATTATCTCTTTATTTTTAAATTCTATTCACTTTGAAATAAATGCCAACATTGCATTTGCCTTCTTTACCACAAACTCAACCTGTAAATTCTGAGAATCTTGCACAAGGACTCTGAAGTCCCTTTGCAACTCTGATGTTTAAATTTTCTGCCCATTTAGATAATAGTTTGCACTATTGTTCCTTTTACCAAATTGCATTATCATACGTTTCCCAACACTGTATTCCATTTGCCATTTTTTTGTGCATTCTTTCAATTTTTCTAAGTCCTGCTGCAATCGCATTGCTTCCTCAGCACTACCTACCCCTCCACCTATCTTCATATCACCTGTAAACTTTGCCACAAAGCCATCCATTCCATTTTCTAAATCACTGACAAACAATGTGAAAAGAAGCAGTCCCAATACTGATCCCTAAGGAACACCACTAGTCACTTGCAGCCAACCAGAGAAGTCCCCCTTTATTCCCATTCACTGCCTTCTGCCTGCCAACCATTCCTCTATCCATGACAGTATCTTTCCTGTCATGCCATGGGATTTTATCTTGTTGAGCAGCTTCATGTCTGGCACCTTCTTAAATGCCTTCTGAAAATCCAAGTAAATGACATCCACTGCCTCTCCTTTAGATAGATAGGTAGATAGATAGATATACTTTATTGATCCCGAGGGAAATTGGGTTTTGTTACAGCCGCACCAACCAAGAATAGAGCGTAAATATAGCAATACAAAAACCACAAACAATCAAACAACAAAATGCCAACTATGCCAGATGGAAAATAAGTCCAGGACTTATTGGCTCAGGGTGTCTGACCCTCCACAGGAGGAGCTGCAAGTTCGAGGGCCACAGGCAGGAACAACCTCCCATGCCGCCCAGTGTTGTATCTCGGTGGAATGTGGTCGAAGTCCAATTGTAAAGAGTTCAATATCCGGTCTACAAACACGTTCCTCGATCGTAATATGACCCGGATTGCACCATCTGTTGTTAACCAGAACAGTAAGCACCCAACTCCTTTATGCTTACCGCTCTCAGTGCACTTCCGGTCAGCTGGAATGGTCTGGAAGCTGTCCATGGAGAAGATTTGATCAGATATGTCCTCGTGCAGCCCCGTTCCAGTGAAACACACAACACTGCACTCCCAAAATGTTCTCTGACGCCTGGCTAGCGCTGTGAGCTCGTCCATTTTATTACCCACCGAACTCCTCTTCTCCATAAGTCTCTGTTGTCTCGACCCGGTCCTCTTTCCTCGACTTTGTGATCCCGCTCTGCATCCTCTGTATGTTTCCCTCCAGAGCCATCCATTCCATTTTCACCCAGCAGGGGTGTCTGCCGCTCTGCTCGCTAAACCGGCCGGCACTAGCGCAAGCAGCTGGTCCTTGGAATGAACAATGCGACCATGCTTCTGTCCCGCGTGTCGGGATGTAACTATTTCCAGCACTAAAAACCCAAATAAAACTCTCTCTACTAGCATGTTAGAGAGGGTGCAGCTTCGACGTGTTACTGTGCAAAAAATACAAAAATAACCTAAGTTAAAAAGTAAGAAGAGAAAAGTAAGAATACTGATCAGAACGGCTGTACCAGGCTGCATGCACAACTGGCACGTGCGCACTACTTGTCCTCCCTGCTTGTTACTTCCTTGAAGAACTCTAACAGATTTGTCAGGCAAGATTACCCATTACCAAAACCATGCTGATGTTGACTTATTTTATCATTAGTCGCCAAGTACTCTGAACCTCATCCTTAATAATGAACTCCCACACTTTCCCAACCACTGAGGTTAGGCTAACTGACATATAATTTCCTTTCTTTTGCTCCCTCTCTTCTTAAAGAGTGGAGTGACATTTGTAATTTTCCAGTCCTCTGGAAACATGTCAAAATCAAGTGATTCTTCAAAGATCATGACCAATGCATCTGCTACATCTTCAGCAACATCTTTCAGCACTCTGGGATGTAGTCCATCTGGTCCAGGTAACTTTTCCACATTAAAACCTTTCAGTTTGCCTAGCACCTTTTCCTTTGTAATAGCAATGACACTTACTCCTGCTTGTTGACACTCATGGACCTCTGGTACACTGCCAGTGTCTTCCACAGTGAAGAATGATGCAAAGTATTTATTAAGTTCGTCCACCAGTTTTTTGTTCCCCATTACTACCTCACCAGCATTATTTTCCAGTGGTTCAATATCAACTCTCATTTTATTTTTACTCTTTATATAACTGAAAAATCTTTTAGTATCCTGCATTATATTATTGGTTAGTTTGCCCTTATATTTCACCTTTCCCTTGTTATGGCTTTTTACTTGCCTTTTGTTGGATTTTAAAAACTTCCCAATCCTCCAACTTCTCACTCAGTTTTGCTACATTATATGCCCTTTCCTTGGCTTTTATGCTGTCCTTAACTTCGCTTGTCAACCATATTCTTCTGTGGGATATATCTACCCAGCAGCTATATTTCATTAGGAATTTGAAGAGATTTAGTTTGTCACCAACTACATCCAAAAATTTCCTTAGCCGTATCTTGGAGAGCATTCTGATAGTTTGTATCACTGTCTACTCCACAGGGCAGAAAAAAGCTACAGAAAGTTGTAAAATTAGTCAGCTCCATCTTGGGTACCAGCCTCTGGAGTATCCAAGACATCGTCAAGGAGCAGTGCCTCAGAAAGGTGGCATCCATTATTTTCTGCCCTTATCACCAAGGACATGCCCTCTTCTTATTGTACCATCTGGAATAAGGTACCAAAGCTTATCCATCCCCTCCGCCATCCAATTCCTAAATGGACATTGAATACATGAACACTGCCCCACTTTTTTTTTCATAAATTATTTCCGTTTTACACTATTTTTAATCTATGTTGTAAACATATATGAGCTTACTGTAATTGATTTACTTATTTCTTTTCTATTTCTATATTATCATGTAATATTACAGAGATATTATAGAAATATCTTGTACTGCTGCTGCTAAGTTAACAAACTTCATGGCACAGGCCGGTGATAATAAAGCTGATTCTGACTCCTTTGGCTAATGCTCACACGGCGTGCCTTGGTCACTTCACTTTGTAAAACATCTCTTAGCAGACAATCCAGGTGCCCACTTCATTTCAAATAGATTACTACTGGAAATTTACATTAGGAACTGAAGATTGATTCTTGTTTACAACAAAAGTTGAGCAAGGAATATTTACGCATTGTGAACTATGGAACCGCTTCATCGAGCATCACTGCTCCCTTCACCAAAAAGAGCATTTTCCAGCAGCCAAACATTTTAATTCTGATTCCCATTCCCATTCTGATATGGCATCCATGGCCTGCTTTTGTGCCAAGATGAGGCCACCCTCAGGATGGAGGAGCAACACCTTATATTCCATCTGGGAAGCCTCCAACCTGATGGCATGAATATCGATTTCTCCTTCCAGCAAAAGAAATTTCACACTCCCTTCCCTCTTCTTCTATTCCCCACTCTGGCTTCTTACCTCTTCTCACTTGCCTATCACCTCCCCTTGGGTTGGCTCCTCCTTCCATTTTTTCTATAATCCACTCTCTTCTATCAGATTTCATCCTCTCCAACCCACCTGTCCTCAACTATTACCTGCTAGCTATTCTCCTTCCCCTCCTCCTGACCTCTTATTCTGTATTTTTCCCATTTCCTTCCCAGTTTTGATGAAGGTTTTTGGCCCGAAACATCAACTGTTCATTCATTTTGATAGGTGCTCCTGACCACTAATTTCCTCCGGCATTTTTGTGTGCTATTTTTGTTGGAAATTTTACTTTATCACAAACAACTCTGACCCTTTGGAAAGGACATGCTGCTGTAGTAGAAAGCTGAGGTTAGCGATAAACCTCTTGGGCCTATAAAACGAATATCCATCACAAAATGAAATTGCATTGGGAGTCGGGTCAAGTTAAAGAAATTACCAGCCCATCCTTTGATTTTCACAATTCGTTCCCTTTGAGTGAAAAAGTGATTAAGAGGATGTTTATGAGTCCAGCTGCATTGTAAAAAGCAGACAGAAGACAAAAAGACTTGCATCGCAGTATGCCACACTGTAATGTCATTACTCTGATCTTAATTTTTATAGATGCACCGTAGAAAGCACTCTTCTCGGGTGCATCACAACCTGGTATGGAAGTTGTCCTGTCCAAGACCGGAAGAAGCTGCAGAAGATCGTGAACACGGTGAAGCACATCACACAAACCAATCTTCAATCTTCAGTCCTTGGACTCACACGCTGTCGGAGCAGTGCTGCCAGGATAATCAAGGACAGGACCCACCCAGCCAACACACTTTTCGGCCCTCTTCCCTCCAGGAGAAGGCTCAGGAGCTTGAAGACTCGTACGGCCAAATTTGGGAACAGCTTCTTTCCAACTGTGATAAGACTGCTGAATGGATCCTGACCTGGATCTGGGCCGTACCCTCCAAATATCCAGACCTGCATCTTGATTTTTTTGCACTACCTTACTTTCCATTTTTCTATTTTCTATTTGTGATTTATAATTTATAATATTTACTATCAATTTGTAATCCAGGGAATGGGAAGTGTAGAATCAAATATCGCTGTGATGATTGTACGTTCTAGTATCAATTGTTCGGCGACAATAAAGTATAAAGTATTAAAGTATGTTAACAGTAACCCCCAACAACAAATTGCTTTGAAATGCAGAGAACATTGCAGCTGTAGCTTGGAATAATTTCATTCACCTAAATCCTGTAAATTTTTAATTAGCTGTTTTTTTGTTAAGATTAAAGGAACTCATGTTAACCAAGGCTTGAAGGAACAGTTAACACAAGGAAACCTGCAGATGCTGGAATTTCAAGCAACACACATAAAAAATGCTGGTGAATGCAGCAGGCCAGGCAGCATCTATAGGAAGAGGTACAGTTGACGTTTTGGGCCGAGACCCTTAGTCAGGACTAACTGAAAGAAGAGATAGTAGGAGATTTGAAAGTGGGAGGGGAAGGGGAGATCTGAATTGATAGGAGAAGACAGGATGGGGAGGGATGGAGCTAAGAGCTGGAAAGTTGATTGGCAAAAGTGATAGGGAGCTGGAGAAGGGAGAGGATAATGGGGCGGGAGTCCTAGGAAGAAAGAAAGGGGGAGGGGGGAAGCCCAGAAGATGGGCAAGGTGTTATAGTGAGAGGGACAGAGGGAGAAAAAGGAGGGGGGGGAGAGGGGGGGGGGAGAGAGAGAGAGAGAGAGAGAGAGAGAGAGAGAGAGAGAGAGAAAATGAGAATGAGAATAAATAAATAATAATTAAAAAAATAAATTAAGGATGGGGTACGAAGGGGAGGTGGGGCATTAACGGAAGTTAGAGAAATTAATGTTCATGCCATCAGGTTGGAGGCTACCCAGATGGAATGTAAGGTGTTGTTCCTCCAACCTGAGTGTGGCTTCATCTTGATAGTAGAGGAGGCTGTGGATAAACATATCAGAATGGGAATGGGATGTGGAATTAAAATGTGTGGCCACTGGGAGATCCTGCTTTCTCTGGTGGACAGAGCGTAGGTGTTCAGCAAAACGATCTCCCAGTCTGCATTGGGTCTCGCCGATATATAGAAGGCCACATCGGGAGCACTGGATGCAGTATATCACCCCAGCCGACTCACAGGTGAAGTGTCGCCTCACCTGGAAGGACTGTCTGGGGCCCTGAATGGTGGTGAGGGAGGAAGTGTAAGGGCATGTGTAGCACTTGTTCTGCTTACAATGATAAGTGCCGGGAGGGAGATCGGTGGGAAGCGATGGGGGACGAATGGACATGGGAGTCGCGTAGGGAGCGATCCCTGTGGAATGCAGGGGGGGGGTGAGGGAAAGATGTGCTTAGTGGTGGGATCCCGTTGGAGGTGGTGGAAGGTACGGAGAACTATATGTTGGACCCAGAGGCTGGTGGGATGGTAGGGGAGGACAAGTGGAACCCTGTTCCTAGTAGGTTGGTGGGAGGATGGGGTGAGAGCAGAAGTGCGTGAAATGGGAGAGATGCATTTGAGAGCAGAGTTGATGGTGGAGGAACTGAAGCCCCTTTCTTTAAAAAAAGGAGGACATCTCCCTCGTCCTGGAATGAAAATCTTCACCCTGAGAGCAGATGCGGCTGAGGCGAAGGAATTGCATGAAGGAGATGGCATGTTTGCAAGAGACAGGGTGGGAAGAGGAATAGTCCAGGTAGCTGTGAGAGTCAGTAGGCTTATAGTAGACATCAGTAGATAGGCTGTCTCCAGAGATAGAGACAGAAAGATCAAGAAAGGGGAGGGAGGTGTTGGAAATGGACCAGGTAAACTTGAGGGCAGGGTGAAAGTTGGAGACAATGTTAATGAAATCAACGAGCTCAGCATGTGTGCAGGAAGCAGCACCAATGCAGTCGTCGATGTAGCAAAGGAAAAGAGGGGGACGGATACCAGTATAGGCTTGGAACATGGATTGTTCCACAAAGTCAACAAAAAGGCAGGCATAGCTAGGACCCACACAGGTGCCCATGGCTACACCTTCAGTTTGGAGGAAGTGGGAGGAGCCAAAGGAGAAATTATTAAGAGTAAGGACTAATTCCGCTAGACGGAGCAGAGTGGTGGTAGCGGGGAACTGGTTAGGTCTGGAATCCAAAAAGAAGCAGAGAGCTTTGAGACCTTCCTGGTGGGGGATGGAGGTATATATGGACTGGACATCCATGGTGAAAATAAAGCGGTGGGAGCCAGGGAACTTAAAATCATCGAAAGAATTCAGAGCGTGAGAAGTGTCACGAACATAGGTAGGAAGGGATTGAATAAGGTGGGATAAAACAGTGTTGAGGTATGCAGAAATGATTTCGGTGGGGCGGGAGCAAGTTGAGACACTGGGTCTACCTAGACAGGCAGGTTTGTGGATCTTGAGTAGGAGGTAGAAGTGGGATGTGTGGGGTGTGGGAACTATAAGGTTGGTAGCAGTGGATGGGAGATCCCCTGAGTGGATAAATTTGGTGATGGTGTGGGAGACAATGGCCTTAGTGATCCACCACTAAGCACATCTTTCCCTCCCCTCCCCCTTCTGCTTTCCACAGAGATCGCTCCCTGCGCGACTCCCTTGTCCATTCGTTTCCCCCCCCCCATCCCTCCCCACTGATCTCCCTCCTGGCACTAATCCTTGTAAGCGGAACAAGTGCTACACATGCCGTTACACCTCCTCCCTCATCACCATTCAGGGCCCCAGACAGTCCTTCCAGGTGAGGCGACACTTCACCTGTGAGTCGGCTGGGGTGATATGCTGCATCTGGTGCTCCCAGTATGGCCTTCTATATATTGGCGAGACCCGACGCAGGCAGGGAGACTGCTTCGCTGAACACCTACGCTCTGTCCACCAGAGAAAGCAGGATCTCCCAGTGGCCACACATTTTAATTCCACGTCCCATTCCCATTCTGATATGTCTATCCACGGCCTCGTCTACTGTAAAGATGAAGCCACACTCAGGTTGGAGGAACAACACCTTATATTCTGTCTGGGTAGCCTCCAACCTGATGGCATGAATATTGACTTCTCTAACATCCGTTAATGTCCCACCTCCCCCTCGTACCCCATCCGTTATTCATTTATTTATTTTCCTCTCTCCTTTTTCTCCCTCCGACCCTCTCACTATACCCCTTGCCCATCCTCTGGGCTTCTCCCTGCCCCCTTCTTTCTCCCTGGGCCCCCTGTCCCATGATCCTCTCATATCCCTTTTGCCAATCAACTGTCCAGCTCTTGGTTCCATCCCTCCCCCTCCTGTCTTCTCCTAACATTTTGGATCTCCCCCTCCCCCTTCCACTTTCAAATCTCTTACTAGCTCTTCTTTCAATTAGTCCTGACGAACAGTCTCAACCCAAAACGTCGACTGTACCTCTTCCTATAGATGCTGCCTGGCCTGCTGTGTTCATCAGCAATTTTTGTGTGTGTTGCTTGAAGGAACAGGCTTGATTAGGGACAAGAGACCTTTATAATTAACATAGAACAGTAGAGACCAGGAACAGGCCTGTTAGCCCACGATGTTGTGCTGAATTAATTAAGCAAATAACATCTGCTTAAACTAATCCCTTCTGTCTGCACATGACCCATATCCAAACATACTCTAACTTTCATGTGCCTGTCTAAACTTCCCTTAAATGCTCCTATTGTCTTTGCCTCCATCACTACCACTGGCAGACAATTCTCAATCTACCTCCCTAATTCCTCCTGAATCCCATGCAGCCTAACCTAATTAACTCCAATGTTGTAATATTACGCTATAATGTCACATCCAGAGATCATTTCAAAATTTAAAAGAAGATTTTTTTTAGTTAATATGTGGATTGTATTTTCTCAGTGTCTCCTTGTGGGTATGCAGTGTTCCTTCAATTTTTTTTCACCTTTTATGTCTAATTCTTTGTCTTTGGACTAGCTCTGATTTTTCACTTTGTTTTGCAGGTGTCTCATTGGGGGTCATGGGGATTGTTAAACTCTCTTTCTATTTATCACACTTATTCAATTTGGGATAATTTAATTAGCACAGTATTGCCAATGTCTTGCATTCCTACGTACTCCAGGGTGTACTTCAGAGAGGCATGCTAATCCCTCTTTGCTTGGTCATTGGGTTCCTTGTCTGGTGAAATTCTGATCGAGTTCTTCTGTGTACTGTGAGTAATTTCAGTTCTTCAAGATTCTGAATAGTTTTCCTGAGCTCGTTAGATTATAACCATATAACCGTATATCAATTACAGCACGGAAACAGGCCACCTCGGCCCTTCTAGTACATGCTGAATTCTTACTCTCACCTAGTCCCACCGACCTGCGCTCAGCCCATAACCCTCCATTCCTTTCCTGTCCATATAGCTGTCCAATTTAACTTTAAATGACAACACCGAACCTGCTTCAACCACTTCTGCTGGAAGCTCGTTCCACACAGCTACCTCTCTCTGAGTAAAGAAGTTCCCCCTCATGTTACCCCTATAACGCTCAACTCATGTCCTCTTGTTTGAATCTCCCCCACTCTCAATGGAAAAAGCCTATCCACGTCAACTCTATCTATCCCCCTCATAATTTTAAATATCTCTATCAAGTCCCCCCTCAACCTTCTATGTTCCAAAGTTTGCTGGTTACTTTCTGCAATAATTTTTGCGTTTTGTTTGAGTTGTCGAAGTCTCTATGATTCCTGCACTTGAGTTCACTAGTGATCCTTACAGTTATTTTAAGGCTCAATGCTCAATAATATCTGTTTGGCATCTTGTACAGCTTAGTGCCAGCCAGTATTTTCCCTGTTGTCTATTAGTGCAGTAAATTCTCAAATGGTACTTGGACAGACAAGCCAAATCTGGAATGTCAGAGGTAAATCCTTGTTGTATACCTGGAATACAACAAATTTTGTCCAGTATTACCTGTGGATAAAGCAAGGATAAAGCATTGTAGATTGATGGTTAATGTCTACGAAAGACAACATTATGAAGGTATATCATAATCTATTCCATAGACCCCTACAAATATAGCGCGTATATAGTCTGGCTGTGGCCCTTCATCAACTTGCCACAGAGCAAAGAGTGTGATACCAAAGACAACAAGAATTTAACTATGAAAAATCAAAATAAAACAAAGAAACTGGAAATCTAGGTTAAAATTGAAAAATGCTGGGGAAACTCAGCAGAGCAGCAACATCAGTGGACAGCATTAACAGTGTTAACAATTCAGGTTGAAGACCCTTCACAAATACCACAGTAACTTCTAGAGATTTTGCCTGCCCTGCAGAGTCACTCAATTCAGAAGTCAGGATGATTTCTACACGGAAAGTTGTTGCAGGAAAGCAGCATCCATCATCAGGGATCCCCAGCACCCAGGACATGCTCTTTTGCTGCTGCCATCAGGAAGAACGCACAGAAGCCTCAGGACTCATGCCACCAGGTTCAAGAACAGTTATTACCCCTCAACCATCAAGCTCTTGAACCAAAGAGGATATCTTCACTCAGCTTCACTTGCCCCATCACTGAAATGTGTTGTAGATTTATTGAGTATGCCCGCAAAAAAAACAAATCTCAGGGTTGTATATGGTGATGTTATTTTTACCTTGATAATAAATTTACTTTGAACCTCCTAAATACATGGAACTGTGGCACAGGGGGAGACCATCCCTTCAAGCAGTGTGAAAAAGAAATCCAGCCCAATCCCCAGTCCCAAGTTTTGATATGTAGCTTTGTGTGCTACAACCATTAAAGTGGACTTTCAAGCAGTCAATATCAATATCTGGTTGAAGTAGTTGTGGTAGGCTGCTGTCTCCTAGTAGTATGGTTTGAGGAATCCCATGACAATCTGTGTTAGTAACCAATGGGTTGCAGCAGGGTAATGACTGCACACGAAGAGTGCCAGTTGCTCATGTGAGGAAGACAAAGGATTTTCAAACTATAGCAGCAGCTATCAAAATGATGCAAGTTTCTGACAGAGAAAATAAGGCAAAGGCATCGGTACGGCACAGGATTGGAAAAAGCTGCAGGATGTTGCAAACTCTGCCAGCCTTTCCAGCATTGAGGATATTTTCAAGAGGTAATGCTTCAGAAAGGTGGCATCCATCATTAAGGACCTCCGTCACCCAGGACATGTTCTCTTTGTATTACTACTATTGCACAGGAGGTACGGGAGCTTGAAAATACACACTCAAGGTTTCAGAAACAGCTTCTTCCCCTCTGCCATCAGATTTCTCAATGAACAATGAACCCATGAACACTACCTCAGTAGGTTTGCTCTTTTTCTGCACTGCTTATTTAAGCTATTTTCTTTACGTAGTTCTCATTTTAGTTTATAATTTCATGATGTATGTCAATGATATTAAATATTGTTTTGATTCTGTTTTTGGCAGAGGACTCTAGCAAAGGAACTCAAGAGAATGTGATTGTTTTGAAGTGAGAAGTTGCTATGATCTGGAAAGAAACAGAAACCATAAGGCCATTAGACATAGGAGCAGAATCAGGACATTTGTTCCATTGAATCTACTCCGATATTCCACCATGGCTGATTATTTATCCTTGTCAGCCCCATTCTCCTGCTTTCTTCCCATAACTTTTGACACCATTACTAATCAAGAAGCTATCAAACTCTGCTCTTATTATACCCAATTATTTGCCTTCCACAGTCATCCATGGCAATGTAAATGTCAATATTTTGGAATATATTTCATTACTTAGTTTTTTTGTGGTAATATTATGTCATATGTTGTATGGAGTTATATGTATTGTGCTGTGCACCTTGGTCTGGAGGAACATTGTTTGGTGATATACATGTATATGGGTGAATGATTATAAACTTGAACTTTGAGTTCCACAGTTTCACCATTCTCCGGCTAAAGAATTTCCTCTCATTTCAGTTCCAAAGGAATGCCCTTCTATTCTGAAAATGGGCCCTCAGGTCCTAGACTCCCCCCATTATAGGAAACATCCTCTCCATGTCCACTCTATCTAGGCCTTTCAACAATCAATAAGTTTCAATGAGATCCCACCTCATTCCTCTAAACTCTGGAGAATAAACTACTCAGGAAGTCAGGCACCATCAAAATTCCTGCACTAGGAAACATGTATTAATGCGTCATTGCAATGACTTGTTTGCCTCAGAATATACAAGTTGGAATGCATAGCTTTAAAGTGTATTGGAAGCAGGTTCAACAGCAAAGGAAGCATTTATCCATTTGAGTAATTAGATTTACATATATTGTTGTAAGGCAGAGGAATGAACCTATTCTGCACTGGATGTTTCTAGAACTCTGTAAAATAGTGAAGTAATTCGCAGCATGACATTCCTGCACTACCACACTGCAGATATCACAGCCAAAGCTAAAAAATGTGAACCACATAGTTTCTGTTGGCATGCTCCACTCCACTTCACAGAGGGTTTGGACCTAACTGGTAGGCAGAGTTACTTAAAATAAAGTTTGACGTTTTAAAACAATAATCTTGGTATTGAAATATACAGTAAATTGAGTAAAGCACATTCCAAAATATTAACATAACATTTTCAAACTTTTTACTTTTTAATGGTTTGCAAATTGTGCTGTGTGTTACTTTCTAACATAATGCTGGCTGTAGTGAGCAGAAATTTGGCAACAAATCCACTTATTTAAGCAAATATTTTCTGAATCTGCCTTCGTCTATGGGTTTGCCATCTGTGCAGAATTATTACTGATGTTTTTTTTTTCTTATTTTCGCTTCAGAACACCAGTTTTAATTTCCACAGCGAAAGCACGCAGGCAGCTCTACTTTGTTTGGAGTTTGAGGAGATTTTGTATGTCACCCAAGATACTTATATATTTCTGCAGACGTACAGTGGAGAGCATTCTGACTGGTCACATCACAGTCTGGTATGGAGCCTCTAGTGCACAGGATCACAAGAATTTCAAAGTCCAAAGTAAATTTATTATCAAAAACACATAGTATATGTCACCATATACAACACTGAGATTCAATTTCTTGTGGGCATACTTAATAAATCCATACTAGAATAATAATCATAACATAATCAATGAAAGACAGCACCAACTTGGGCATTCAACCAGTGTGCAAAAGACAACAAACTGTGCAAATACAAAAAGAAATAATAATGATAATAAATAAATAAATAAGCAATAGATATCAAGAATATGAGATAAAGAGTCCTTGAAAGTGAGTCCATGGGTTGTGGGAACATTTCACGGATGGGAGAAGTGAAGTTATGTCCTCTGGTTCAAGAGCTTGACGGTTGAGGAGTGATAACCGTTCCTAAACTTGGTGGTGTGAGTCCTGAGGCTCCTGTACCTTTTTCCTGATTGTAGCAGTGAGAAGAGAGTATGTCCTAAGTGGTCGTGGTCACTGATGATGGATGCAGCTTTAGTGTGACAATGTTTCGTGCAGATGTGTTCAATGGTGGGGAGAGCGTTACCTGTGATGGACTGGGCTGTACCTGCTGCTTTTTGCAGGATTTTCCATTGACTGGCATTGGTGTTTCCATAGTAGGCTATGATGCTCTATATACATTCCATCACACGTCTATAGAAGTTTGTCGAAGTTTTAGATGGCATGCTGAATTTTCGCAAACTTCTCAGGAAATAGAGGTGCTGCTGTGATGGTGTCGAGGTCCTCATCGACGTCAATGATGGATGAACAACTTATGTGCTGGGCCCAGGACAGATCCTCTGAAATAATAACAACAAGGATTTTAAAGTTGCTGACCCTCTCCACCTGTGATCCCCTAATAAGCACTGGCTCAAGGACCAGTCAGACCATGCAGAGGGCTATAGATTCAGCCTGCCCTTTCATGGGAACAACGCTCTTCCTCGTTCAGAACTTTGCCAAGAGGCAGTGCCTCAGGACCCTCACCATTACGACATGTCTTCTTCTTGTGACTGTGATTGCGGGTCCACATTCAAAGAATCAGAAACACCTCCTTTCCCTCCACCATCTGATTCCTGAGTGGCTTATGAGCGCAAGAATTGTTCGTGTTGTTCATTTCCATGGGGGAGTGGGGATGAAGTGCGAAGCTGGGAGGTGATAGGTGAAAAGGTAAAGAGGGCTGAAGAAGGAGGAATATGATTGGATAGGAGAGTGGAACATGGGAGAAAGGGAAGAAGGAGGGGCACCAGAGGGAGCTGATGGGTAGGAGAGGACAAAAGAAGGGATACGGGTGGAGACACAATGGGGAATGGGAAAAAAAAGAAGAGAGTGCAGGGGAGAAATTACCGGAAGTTTGTGAAATTGAGGCTCATGCCCTCAGATTGGAGGCTACCCAGATGGAATATGAGATGTTGGTCCTCCAACCTGAGTGGCCTCATTGTGGCAGTAGAGGAGATGATAGACTGAATTGTCATGATGGGAATAGGAATTGGAATTCAATGGTTGGCTACTGGGAAACGGGAAATCCTCCTTGTTGTGGGCAGAGCAAACATGTTTTACAAAGCGGTACCGCAAACTAGTTCTATGCTGTAACTTTCTTTGACTCTACGAGCATATTTCATGACCTGGGGCTCTAGTTTTCATTAACGATGATGATTTGTAACTCAAAGTGATTATGGGTTCTTGGTCTTGTCTAACACAAAGGGAAGCATCATTAGGGTTAGTTAGTGATGTTATTGACAACGCAAAATGGAGCTTATGATATCAAGCCAGCCTGAAATATGGTCTACTTCTTGTAGCCAAAACATTTTTATGAGAAACAAGTGCCACTTTGAATTATAGATATTATTAATTGTGACCAAATGTCTCTAAAATTAATTTCCTGAGAAGATTCATTTATCTTTATTAATTGGTTGGAACTGAATTGTGATATGAACTGTAAGTGGGTGTAATTGCTATCACTAAGGAGAAGGTGCTTGGGAAGCTGAAAGTTTTGAAGGTGGATGAGTCATCTGGACCAGATGGACTACGCCCCAGGGTTCTGAAAGAGGTGGCTGAAGAGATGAGATTGCGGAGGCATTAGTCGTGATCTTCCAAGTATCACTAGATTTTGTAATGGTTCTGGTGGGGGGGGTTCTGGAAACTTACAAATGGCACTCCTCTCTTTCAGAAGAGAGGGAAGTAAAATGAAAGAAATTACAGGCCAGTTAGCTTTCCTGTAGTGGTTGGGAAGGTGTTGGTATCCTTATTAAGGATGAGGTTTCGGGCTTCTTGGTGGCACATGATAAAATGGGCCAAAGTCAGAATGGTTTCCTTAAGTGGAAATCTTACCTAATAAATTTGTTCAAATTCCTTGAGGAAATAGCAGGCAGAATAGATAAAGAAGAGTCAGTGGGTGTTGTTTAATTGGATTTTCAGAGGGTCTTTGAGAAAGTGCTGCATATGAGAATGCTAAACAGCATAAGACCCCATGGTATTACAGGAAAGATACTAGCATGGACAGAAGATTGGCTGACTGGCAGGAGGCAGAAAGTGGGGCCTTTTCTGTTTGGCTTCTGCTGACTAGTGGTGTTCTGCAGAGGTCATTGTGGGTAACATTTCTTTTCACATTTTATGTTAATGCTTTGGATGACAGAATTGATGGCTTGTGGCCAATTTTGCATAATGTATGAAGATAGGTGGAGTGGCAGGTAGTGCTGAGGAAGCAAGTAGTCTGTAGAATGATTTAAACAGTTTCAGAGAATGGACAAAGAAGTGGCAAATGAACTATAGTGTAGAGAAGTGTATGGTCATGCACTTTGGTAGCAGGAATAAGTACTTTATAAATAGGGAGAAAATTCTGAAATCAGAGGGGCAAAGAGACTTGAGTCCTCGTGTAGAGTTCCCTAAATGTTACCTTCCCAGTTGAGTCAGTGGTAAGGAAGGCAAATGCAATTTTGGCATTCGTTTCTGAAGACTACAATATAAAAGCAAGAAAGTAATGCTGAGGCTTTACAAGGTATTGGTCAGAGCACACGGTGTATTGTGAACAGTTTTGGGACCCTTATCTAAGAAAGCATGAGCAGGCATTGAAGAGGATCCAGAGGAGTTCATGAGAATGATTCCTGGAATGAAAGGGTTAAAGTATGAGGAGCGTTTGATGGCTCTGGGCTTGTGCTCACAGGGGTAATGAGGAGGGATGTCATTGAAACATACTGAATATTGAAAGGCCTGGATAGAGTGGATGTGGAGAGGACATTTCCTATGGTTGTGGAGTCCAGTACCAGCGGGAACATCCTGAGAAGGAACGACTCTTTAGTAAAGAGATGGTGCTGAATTTCTTTAGCCAGAGTGTGGTGATTCCTTAGAACTCATTGCTACAGATAGCGTTGGAGGCCAAATCATTGGGTATATTTAAGGAGGAGCTTGATAATTCCTTGATTAATCAAGGTATCAAAGGTTATGGGTGGAAGGCAGGAGAACAGGTTTGAGAGGGATAATAAATCAACCATGATGGAATTTCAGAGCAGAATCAATGGGCCAAATGGCGTAATCCTGCTCTTATATTTTATGGTGTTATGCTGGAAACTCTCAGCAGATCAGGCAGCATCTGTGAAGAGAGAAAGGCAGTTATTGTTTCCACAGATGTGGAAAGACAAATAGAATTAGCATTTCAGGTTAAAGATTATTTCTCTTTCTACAGTTACTGCCTGATCAGCTGAGTACCTTGGGAACTTTTTGCTTTTTAAGAGAAGAAACCTTCTGCCAAATAATGTTAGAAGAGGTAGGATGATTTAAGTTATTTCTACCACTGTAATTCCTGTCAGCCCTGTAGCTTCCTGAGAAGACAGGCCTCATAAATCTCACGGAGAATTATCAAGAAGCTGTCTTCACAAGAGAGGAAAGGATATGAGGCAAGGTTCATTGAGCAAAGTCTTTTCTCTTTGGAGTGACAGAGGATGAAAGGTGACTTGATAAATGTGTATAATGTGATGAGAGCATTGACAGTGTGGAAGGCTTCCTTTTCAGGGTGATTGGGACATAATTTTAGGGTGATTGGAAAAGAGTATGGGGGATGTCAGAGGTAGTTTTTTTATACAAACACTGATAGGTGTGTGGAATGTGCTTCTGGGGGTGATGATAGAGGTAGATACAGGAGGCATTTAGGACACTCTTAGCTAGACACATGGATGGAAGTAAAATGGAGGGCTATGTGGCAGGGAAGGGTTAGGATGATCCAGGACTAGTTTAAAAGGTCAGAACAACATCATGGGCTGAAGGGCCTTTACTGTGCCATTATACTGCTCCACACTCAGTGGGCATTTTAATAGGTACCTCCTATACCTAATAGAGTGGCCGCTGAGTGTACGTTCTATATTCTAACACTTCGGTGGAGGACTTCAGGATGCTTTGTTATGTACATTATGTACTGTGAGGCCAAGTGAACCAATGTCAGTGTCCTTCCACAGAACCAGATCCTTGGTACTGAGGCAGATGTTTCACCAATTCAAGCCCTGACCACTTGGAAATTGCTTTTATTTTTGATCACGTGGCTATAAGAGCTTATTCTTATTCTCATTCACCTTCTTATTCTGGTTTCTTCCATCATCTTTTCCAGTCCTGAAGAAGGGTCTCAGCCCAAAACACTGACAGTTTATTCATTTCCATAGATGCTTCCTGACCTGCTGAATTGTTGTAGCATTTTGTGTGTGCTGCCATAGGAAAGCTGTTCGGAAATTAGAAATGCTGCAATAACTTAAGAAGAAGTTAAACACAAAAGATTCTGCAGGTGCTGGAAGTAACACATACAAAATGCTGGAGCAACTCAACAGATCAGGCAGCATCTTGACTAATCAAGGTATCAAAGGTTATAGGTGGAAGACAGGAGAACGGGTTTGATAGGGATAATAAATCATCCATGATGGAATTCCAGAGCAGAATCGATGGGCCAAATAGCGTAATTCTGCTCTTATATTTTATGGTGTTATGCTGGAAACTCTCAGCATAACACCATAATAGAGGTGTAGAGTCAATGTTTTGGGCCAAGACCCTTCGTCAGGACTGGAAAGTGTGTGTATTTCAGTACTGTTTGAGTAATATTGCAAATAGTGTTTGATTAAGCTCTATTTGTTGTTTACATAATGAATTACAGGTTATCTATAAAAGTACACAAATTAACATCATCACACAACCACATCATAAGTGCATACGTCACTAAAAGTAAAATAAAAGTAAGACATACATCTCCTAGCTCCATGTATTTCATTAGTTTCATGTTTTGGAGTTACAAAATATAACAGTGGAAATGAGGATGGAATTGAAAATGAACTCGAGATGACTACTTACTTGTTAAAGCAGAGCACGTTTTTTTCGCAAAGGAAAAAGAGATGTTCGAGTTTTTAAAAAGTGCAAGGAGATGTTCAAGTTCAAGAAGAAAGGCAGAAAACAGACAAAGTTATGAGTTCATAAACAGAGTGTTCCATGTGATAATAATTACAAATTAATTTTTAAAATAGCAGAAACAGCTGGCTACATTGAAAGAATAGACATGTTTGATTGTACAATAGATAACTGGATGATATATACAGAACTAATTAAGTTCTATTTTAAAGCAAAATAAATAGCTAATTAAGAGCGGGTGCCAGTATTACTAAGTGTAATTAGTGGAAGTGCACACAATTTGCTGAGAAGTTTAACTGCTCCAACCAAACAAACCAAATTGTGCTTTGCTGATTTCACGAAAGTAAAGCAGGCACACACAGAACTGAGACTATTGTTGATTGCAGAATCCTTATTCTCATAAGTGGAATCAAAGGAAGAGGAGTCCATTTAACTTACATGGCTGAATTGAAGAGATTATTTGAGCATTGTTCGTCTAGTGATGGACTTAATGATGGGCACTGAGAGTTTGTTTAGTTTGTGGAATCTTACCAGAAAGCATTCAAAATCAGCTCCTAACAGAAACAAAATTCTCACTTAAAAGAACAGTTGAAATCACTGTTTCAATGGAAACTGCAGCCAGAGATACAATTGAGTTGCAGTCAGAGATGAAAGTGAGCATGAACAAAATTGCAGTGTCTAAACAGAAACCAGTCTGGCAAAGCAAATTGTGTTATTGTTCTGGTAACTTAATGTCCAAGGATACACATTGTATCCAAAACACAGGTAGGAAGGCAGAAGGGGAGGTGTTGCTAAAATATGAATTCAAATCATTAGAGAGGCAACATTGGGCCGGAGAGTGTGTTGATTCATTGTGGAGCTAAAGTATTGCAAGGATAGAGAGACCCACAAAGGGTAGTAAGGATGTGGTTTACAAATTACAATTGGGGATATAAAATCCATGCCGAAATAGCAATGTTACAATAGTCATGGTGGATTAAAAAATTCAGGTAGATTGGGAAAAGCGGTTTGGTGCCAGATTCTAAGGGGGGGAATTTCTAGAGTGTCTACAAGCTGGCTTTTCAGAGCCACTTGTGGTTGAGCCCACTAGTGGATCAACAATTCTGGATTGGGTATTGTGCAATGAATCAGAAATGATTAGAGAGCTTAAGGTAAACGGTCCCTTAGTGGACAAGTGATTACAATACGATCAAATTCACCAGGACATTTGAGAAGGAGAAACTGAAGTCAAATGTATCAGTATTACAGTGGAGTAAAGGGAATTACAGAGGCATGAGAGAGGAGTTGGCCAGAATTGATTGTAAAAGAACACTGGCTGGGATGACGGCCAAACAGCAATGGCTGGAATTTCTGGAAGCAATTCAGAAGGCACTGAATGTACATATCCCGAAGAGGAAGAAGTATTCTGAAGGCAAGATGACTCAACCGTGGCTAACAAGAGAAGACAAAACCAACATAAAGGCCAAAGAGATGGCATATAATAGAACAGAAATTAGTGGGAAGTTAAAGCATTGTGAAGCTTTTAAAAATCAACAGAAGGCAACTAAAAAAGTCAATAAGAATGTAAAGACAGGATATAAAAGTAAGCTAGCCAATAATATTGAAAACAATGCCAAATGTTTTTTCAGATACATAAAGTGTAAAAGCGAGGCAAGAGTGGATATCGGACCACTAGAAAATGATGCTGGAGAGGTAGTAATGGGGAAGAGGAAATGACGGATGAACTGAATAAGTATTTTACATCAGTCTTCACTGTGGAAGACACTAGCAGTATGGTGGTATTTCTGGGTGTCAGAGGCCATGAAGTGTGTGAAGCTACCATTACTGGGAGAAGGTTCATGGGAAACTGCAAGTTTTGTGGGTAGATAAGTCACCTGAACTACATGGCACACACCCCAGAGTTCTGAAAGAGATCGTGGAGGCATTAGTAATAATTTTTCAAGAATCACCAGATCCTGGAATGGTTCCGGAAGACTGGAAAATTGCAAATGTTACTCCACTCTTCAAGAAGGGAGAGAGGCAGAAGAAAGGAAACTATAGGCCAACTAATCTGAAGTCTGTGGTTGGGAAGATGTTGGAATCAATTATTAAGGATCAGGTCTCAGGATACTTGGAGGCACATGATAAAAATGCCCCGTGGTCAGCATTGTTTCCTCAAGGGCAAATCTTTTGGAATTCTTTGAAGAATTAAAAAGGATGGACAAAGATGAAGTTCTGTACTTAGATTTACAGAAGGTCTTTCACAAGGTGCCACACATGAGGCTGCTTAACAAACTACGAGCCCATGGTATTGCAGGAAAGATCCTAGCACGGATAAATCAGTGGCTGATTGGCAGGAAGCAAAGAGTGAGAATAAAGGGAGCCTTTCCTATTTGGCTGCCAGTGACTAGTGGTGTTCCACAGGGGTCTGTGTTGGGACTGTTTCTTTTTACGTTTGTATGTTATATGTCAATTATTTGGATTATGGCTTTGTTGCAAAGTTTGCAGACAATATCAAGATAGGTATATCTTGATAGAAGAGGCATGTAGTTTTGCGGAAGGAGAGAGGCTACAGAAGGACTTAAACAGATTAGGATAATGGACAAAGTAATGGCAGATGGAATGCAGTGTCGGGAAGTATTTGGTCATGTACTTTAGTAGAAGAAATGAAAAGGTTGACTATTTTCTAAATGGAGAGAAAATACAAAAACAAAACTGAGGTGCAAAGAGACTTCAGAGTTCATGTGCAGGATTCCCTAAAGGATATTTTGCTCATTGAATCTTTAGTGAGGAAAGCAAATGCAATGTTAGTATTCATTTCAAGTGGACAAGAATATAAAAGCAAGGATGTAATGTTGAAACTTTATAAAGCACTGGTGAGGCCTCACTTTGAGTACCATGAGCCAGTTTAGGCCCCATATCTTAGAAAGGATGTGCTGAAACTGGAGAGGGTTCAAAGGAGGTTCAGGAAAATGATTCCAGAATTGAATGGCTTGTCAAATGAAGAGCATTTGATGGCTCTAGACCTGTATTCACTAGGATTCGGAAGAATGAAGAGTGACCTCATTGAAACCTATGGATTGATGAAAGACCTTGGTGGAGAGGATGTTTCCTATGGTGAATCAGAATCAGGTTATTACCACTGGCATGTGTCTTGAAATTTGCTACCTTAGCAGCAGTTCAATACAATACATAATATAGAAGAAAAAAAAAACAAAATAAATAATAATAGGTAAATTAGTCACAGTATATGTATATTGAAAAGATTGAAAATCATCCAAAGAACAGAAATAATATATACTAAAAAGTGAGGTAGTGTCCAAGGATTCAGTGTCCATTTAGGAATCGGATGGCAGAGGGGAAGAAGCTGTTCCTAAATCGCTGAGTGTGTGCCTTCAGGCTTCTGTACCTCCTACATGATGGTAACAATGAGAAAAGGGCATGCCCTGGCTGGTGGAGGTCCTTAATAATGGACACTGCCTTTCTGAGACGCCATTCTTTGAAGATGTCCTGGGTACTTTGTAGGCTAGTACCCAAGATGGAGCCAGCTAAAATTACAACCCTCTGTAGCTTCTTTTGGTCCTGTGTAGTAGCTCCCTGCCCCCCATACCGGACAGTGATGCAGCCTGTCAGAATGCTCTCCACAGTACACCTATAGAAGATTTTGAGTGTATTTGTTGACATATCAAATCTCTTCAAACTCTTAATGAAGTATAGTCACTGTCTGGATTTCTTTATAACTGCATTGATATGTTGGGACCAGGTTAGATCCTTAGAGATCTTGACACCCAGGAACTTGAAGCAGCTCACTTTCTCCATTTCTAATCCCTCTATGAGGATTGGTATGTGTTCCTTCGTCTTACCCTTCCTGAAGTCCAC
The DNA here is from genome assembly GCF_030028105.1 of Mobula birostris. Classification (NCBI taxonomy): domain Eukaryota; kingdom Metazoa; phylum Chordata; class Chondrichthyes; order Myliobatiformes; family Myliobatidae; genus Mobula; species Mobula birostris. The sequence goes on along the minus strand of NC_092373.1, from coordinate 17,251,810 downwards.
TTACTGACGTTGAGTGCCAGGTTATTGTTGTGACACCACTCTACTAGTTGGCATATCTTGCTCCTGTACACCCTCTTGTCACCACCTGAGATTCTGCCAACAATGGTTGTATCATCAGCAAATTTATAGATGGGATTTGAGCTATGCCTCACCACACAGTCATGTGTATAGAGAGAGTAGAGCAGTGGGCTAAGCACACACTCCTGAGGTGCACCAGTGTTGATTGCCAGCGAGGAGGAGATGTTACTACCAATATACACAGATTGTGTTCTTCTGGTTAGAAAGTCGAGGATCCAATTGTAGAGAGAGATACAGAGGTCCATGTTCTGCAACTTCTCAATCAGGATAGTGGGAATGATGGTATTAAATGCTGAACTATAGTCAATGAACAGCACCCTGACATAGGTGTTTATGTTGTTTAGGTGGTATAAAGCCATGTGAAGAGCCATTGATGACATCTGCCGTTGACCTCTTGTGGCGATAGGCAAATTGCCGTGGGTCCAGGTCCTTGCTGAGGCAGGAGTTCAGTCTAGTCATGATCAACCTCAAAGTATTTCATCACTGTAGATTTGAGTGCTACCAGGCAATAGTCATTAAGGCAGCTCACATTATTCTTCTTAGGCACTGGTATAGTTGTTGACTTGAAGATGATGGGATGAGTTCCCGGTGGCCAAATATTTTAATTCCGACTCCCACTCCCTTTGCAACATTTCAATTCATGGCCTCCTCTTGTGCGAAGATGAAGCCACCTTCTGGGTGGAGGAGCAACACCTTACATTCTGGCTGTGTATCCTCCAACCTGGCATGAGTATCGATTTCTCCTTCTAGTGAACAAAAATTCCTCTCATCCCCACCTCTAATCCCCTCTTTGACATTTCACTTCTCACCTGCCTAGTACTTCCCTCTGGATCCCTTGTTCCTTCCACTCTCCCAGACACTAGAATACTACAGCACAGTACAGGCCCTTCAGCCCTCGATGTTGTGCCGACCCATATATTCCTTAGAAAAATGTACTAAACCCACTCTACCCCGTAACCCTCTATTTTTCTTTCATCCATGTGCCTGTCCAAGAGGCTCTTAAATACCCCTAATGTTTTAGCCTCCATCACCATCCCTGGCAAGTCATTCCAGGCACCCACAGCCCACTGTGTAAATCCTCCTCTCCTATCAGATTCTTTCTTCTCCAGCCCTTGACCTTTTCCACGCACCGTGCTTCACCTATCACCTTCCAGCCAGCCTTATTCTCTCCCTCCAACATTTTACTCAGTCGTCTTCGCCACTCTTTTCCAGTGCTGAAGAAGGGTTTTGGCCTGAAAATTCCACAGTTTACGCTTTTCCCATAGATGCTGCCTGACCCGCTGAGCTCCTCCAGTATTTTTGTTTGTGTTAATCAGTCATCGGAACACTTTTGCCTCTGGATCAGTTGTTTCAAATTTATCTCCTTTATTTCAGGTTACCTTCATCCTAAGATTTAACATCCTTTCTGCTCTCTGCGCTCAGTTGTGCCTAACTAATTAAATTCTAACTTGAGTAAGCACACTGTGCATTATATTCTGAAATCTGTTTTTTTACAACCTCAGTGTATTTATGTCTGAACTGATCTCAATATATGTGATATTGTATAAAATTGTGATTGTTCAAAATTATGAGGGCTATAGATAGGGTAAATGCAAGCAGGCTTTTTCCACTGAGGTTTGGTGAGAGTAGAACTAGAGGTCATGGGCCAAGGATGAAAGGTGAAATGTTTAAGGGGAACATGAAAAGGAACTTCTTCACTCAGTGGTAGGTCATCATCATCATTATGTGCATTTCAGATAACGTGAGCGATCATGATCTTGACTAGAATTAACCTTGGCAAATTTTTCTACAGAAGTAGTTTGCCATTGCCTTCTTCTGGGCAGTGCCTTTTCAAGACAGGTGACTCCAGCCCTTATCAATACTCTGCAAAGATTGTCTGCCTGGCATCAGTGTTCACATAGCCAGGTCTTGTGATGTGCACCAGCTTCCCACACAACTATCCTCCACCTGCTCCCACAGGCTTCACGTAAACCTGATCGTGTGTGTGTGTGTGTGTGTGTGTGTGGGGGGGGGGGTTGCTGCTAAGCAGGTCCTACAGCTTGCCCAAGGGTGGCCTCACACTTCCTTTGGTAGAGATACAGCTCCACCATTCCACCTAAAAGTGATGCATATCGCTTCCATTTCAATATTTAAGAGAAATTTGGATAGGTACATGGATGGGAGGAGTACAGTCTGGGTGCTGGTTGATGGGACTAGGCATATTCTTCAGACTAGACAGGCCAAAGGTGTGTTTCTGTGTTGTAGTGGTGGGCTGCCAATCTTTGTTTCAATAGTTCTTCATTGATTCCATTGTGTTTCTTCATATTTATGGTGAATGCCTACAAGAAAATGAATCTCACAGTCTTATATGGTGACATATATTTACTTTGATAATTCGAGGGGTGATTGATAAGTTCATGGCCTGAGGTAGAAGGAGATGAGTTATACAGCTCTCCTTACAAGCATGAGCAGTTCAACTCTTTGAGTGATTATGCAGAAAGTTTGAAGTTTGTGTTGGGCATGTGGCCAAGTGGTTAAAGCATTCGTCTAGTGATCTTAAGGTCGCTAGTTTGAGTCTCAGCAGTGGAGGCGTGTTTGTGTCCTTGAGCAAGGCTCAAGAACTAGGAGTTGAGGATGCCATCATCTACCTGCTGAACCGTGTCTACGCCCACCTGGGCAAGCCAGCGAGCACTGTGAGGGTCATGTTTTTTGACTTCTCCAGTGCGTTCAACACCACCTGTCCTGCTTTGCTGGGGGAGAAGCTGACAGCGATGCAGGTGGATGCTTCCCTGGTGTCATGGATTCTTGATTACCTGACTGGCAGACCACAGTACGTGTGCTTGCAACACTGTGTGTCTGACAGAGTGATCAGCAGCACTGGGGCTCCACAGGGGACTGTCTTGTCTCCCTTTCCCTTCACCATTTACACCTCGGACTTCAACTACTGCACAGAGTCTTGTCATCTTCAGAAGTTTTCGGATGACTCTGCTATAGTTGGATGCATCAGCAATGGAGATGAGGCTGAGTACAGGGCTACGGTAGGAAACTTTGTCACATGGTGTGATTAGAATTATCTGCAGCTTAATGTGAAAAAGACTAAGGAGCTGGTGGTAGACCTGAGGAGAGCTAAGGTACCGGTGACCCCTGTTTCCATCCAAGGGGTCAGTGTGGACATGGTGGAGGATTACAAATACCTGGGGATACGAATTGACAATAAACTGGACTGGTCAAAGAACACAGAGGCTGTCTACAAGAAGGGTCAGAGCCGTCTCTGTTTCCTGAGGAGACTGAGGTCCTTTAACATCTGCCGGACGATGCTGAGGATGTTCTACGAGTCTGTGGTGGCCAGTGCTATCATGTTTGCTGTTATGTGCTGGGGCAGCAGGCTGAGGGTAGCAGACACCAACAGAATCAACAAACTCATCCGTAAGGCCAGTGATGTTGTGGGGATGGAACTGGACTCTCTCACAGTGGTGTCTGAAAAGAGGATGCTGTCTAAGTTGCATGCCATCTTGGATAATGTCTCTCATCCACTACATAATGTACTGGGTGGGCACAGGAGTACATTCAGCCAGAGACTCATTCCACCGAGATGCAACACAGAGCGTCATAGGAAGTCATTCCTGCCTGTGGCCATCAAACTTTACAACTCCTCCCTTGGAGGGTCAGACACCCTGAGCCAATAGGCTGGCCCTGGACTTATTTCATAATTTACTGGCATAATTTACATACTACTATTTAACTATTTATGGTTCTATTACTATTTATTATTTATGATGCAACTGTAACGAAAACCAATTTCCCCCTGGGATCAATAAAGTAGGACTATGACTATGACACTTAACCACACATTGCTCTCGTGTCTGTGCGAGGAGTGGCGCCCCACACAGACTTCCAATCTGGGCCTTGTGAGGCATGAAAATGCCCGATGCAGGCATCTCATGGTCTAAGCTGACGTACCCCCAAAACTTCAAAAATAACCAATGGCTATTTGATGGTCTGTAATAATTTTTATTTTTTAGTGCTTGAATCATAGGTGAGCTTGGTTGATTGATGTTTCAATATATCAGAGGAATAATATAAACTGCGGACAGAAATTGGTCCAGCAGAGTTTTTCTCCTGACAGAAACCATAAAAGCTAATTTTAAACAGCTGCTTATTCCTTGGAGCCATACAGAGCTCTGAGAACCAGCAAGGGAATGAACGTCCTCATGCAAACAACTGTAGCACAGTGCAAACAAGGTCATTCAGAATGTTGTATCCAGGAATGTTTTGCAAACTGGCTGCTACAAGTGAGAAGGCAGGATAATCCAAGACGCTTGTTTATTAGAGCTCCCAGACCGAGCTGTGGAGGAGGAGTCTTTTCAATTGCAGTCAATGTTGGGAGATCCCTTGGATATAGTATGATTATTTTCTGCAGAGTTTGATTCCCATTCATCACGTACAAGATGACAGATATGGTTGACTGAAACCAATTGGGCTCATCTAAGTGGAAAGAATCTACAGGGTTGCTTGATTATTTCATCAGCTGTACATTAAATTACTCCATAGGGATGGCTTTAAGAAACCCTTCCAGGAAAAAATATTGCATATATTTATTACTCTTCTCCTGAGGAATTTTTACCTTTTGAGACATCAGCAATTCTCTACATTCTTGTAGTTTTTTTTGTTTATTAATTGTGGTCATTATATTTAGCGGCCATTCCACATGGCCACTGGTTTATTAACCCATTTTAGAGGGTAATTGGTTCCAAGTAAATTTATTTTCAGAGTGTGTGTATGTCAAGAACTATCCTGAGATTTATTTTTCTTACTGGCATTCACAGTAAAACAAAGACATACAATAGAATCAACGAAGAGCGACACATAAATAAAGACTAGCAAGCAGCCAATGTGCAAAAAGACGACAAATTATGTAACCACAAATAATAAATACATAAATAAGGTGGGAGAGGGAAAAGGAGATGGGGATTAGTGAAGGGGAGGAAGTTCGAGAAATCAATGTTCATGCCATCAGGTTGGAGGCTACTTAGAAAGAAGATAAGGTGTTGTTCCTCCAACCTGAGTGTGGCCTCATCGCGACAGTAGAGTAAGCCACGGGTAGACATATTGGAATGGGAATGAGAAGTGGAGTTAAAATGGGTGGCCACTGGGAGATGTCGCTTTTCTCTGGTGGACGGAACCATTCACCATTCCCCATCCTCTTTTCCTTCTGTCACCTTGCCTGCCCATCTCTGGTGCTCCTCCCCCCTTTTCTTTCTTCCAGGGCCTTCCGTCCTCTCCTATTAGATTCCCCCTTCATCAGCCCTGCATCTCTCTCACCAATCAACATCCCAGCTCTGTACTTCACCCCTCTCCCTCCCGGTTTCACCTATTACTTTGTGTTTCTCCCACCCCTCCCCCACTTTTTTAAAATCTACTCCTTTTCATTTTTTCTTCAGTCCTGCTGAAGGGTCTCAGTCCATAACAATGACTGTATGCTTTTCCATAGATGCTGCCTGGCCTGCTGGGTTCCTCCAGCATTTTGTGCATATTGCTTGGATTTCCAGCATTAGCAGATTTTCTCCTGTTTGCTTTTAGTGGACTCTGGTTGTGTTTCAATGTGGTCAGAAAATACCAGCAAGTAGCTGACTGCAACTTTAGAACTTCAGTATTTGTGCACATGTCAGGAAATCACAAATCACAAACAGCCAAAAGGTGGGAAATGTCAGCAAATTTGCCCACACTTCCTGGAAAATACTATCATGTTTGCTGTTGTGTGCTGGGGCAGCAGGCTGAGGGTAACAGTCACCAACAGAATCAACAAACTAATTTGTAAGGCCAGTGATATTGTGGGGATGGAACTGGACTCTGTCACGGTGGTGTCTGAAAAGAGGATGCTGTCTAAGTTGCATGCCATCTTGGACAATGTCTCCCATCCACTACATAATGTACTGGTTGGGCACAGGAGTACATTCAGCCAGAGACTCATTCTACCAAGATGCAGCACAGAGCTTCATAGGAAGTCATTCCTGCCTGTGGCCATCAAACTTCACAACTCCTCCCTTGGAGGGACAGACACCCTGAGCCAATAGGCTGGTCCTGGATTTATTTCATAATCTACTGGCATAATTTACATATTACTATTTAACTATTTATGGTTTTATTACTATTTATTATTTATGATGCAACTGTAATGAAAACTAATTTCCCCCTGGGATCAATAAAATATGACAGTTTTCTACCTCAGAAACTTTTTAAAATTTCTCATTCTATTTATTGCTTTGTATGAAGGCTCCAATTCCCAGCATCACAAGAGGCTGCAGAGGGCTGTAGACTCAGCAATCTCCAGCAAAGCACTTGCCATCACCAAGAATATCTTCAAGAGGTGATGCCCCAAGGCGGTGGCATCCATCATTAAGGACACTCACCATTTGTGACGTGCCCTTTGCATTACTGTCATTGAGGGGGCGATACAGGAGCCTCGAGACCCACACTCAACAATTCAGAAACAGCTTTTCCCCTTGATTATCAGATTGCTGGACGGTTCATGAACCCAGGAACACCACCTCACTATTCCTTTTTTTCATAATGTTTATTTATTTATTGTAATTTAAGGTAATTTTATATTTTTGCATTGTATTGCTGACACAAAACAACAATTTTACATCACAGAAATTAGTGATAATAAAGCTGATTCTGATTCTATTAGTGTTCTTTATATATTCATAGTTATAGAACACTCCAGCACGGTCATAGAGCACTGTGGCACAGAAACCTGTCCTTAAGCTCATGTAGTCCATGCCAAACTGATATTCTACCTAGTCCCATCCTGGGCCATAGCCTTCTCTTCCCCTCCCACCCATGTACCTGTCCAAATTTCTCTTAGATGCTGCATTCAGAATCAGGTTTATTATAACTGGCATGTGTTATGAAATTTGTTAACTTACCACCAGCAGTTCAATGCAATACATCATAATGTAGAAAGAAAAAAAACTTTAAAAATAAATAAATAAGTGTGTGTGTGTGTGTGTGTGTGTGTGTGTGTGTGTGTGTGTGTGTGTGTGTGTGTGTGTGTGTTTGTTTTTAAAAAGATTAAAAATATGCAAAGATAGAAATTATATATATATATATTTAAATTGTGGGACTGTTATGGATTCAATGTCCATTTAAGAAAAGGATGGCAGAGACGAAGAACTGTTCCTGAATAAGTGTGTGCCTTCGGACTTCAGTACCTCCTTCCTGATGGTAACAATGGGAAGAGGGCATGTTCTGGGTGATGGGGTTCCTGATGGGGCCTTTCTGAGTCAATGCTCCTTGAAGATGTCTTGGGTACTATGGAGGCAAGTATCCAAGATGGAGCTGGCTAATTTTACAATTTTCTGCAGCTTCTTTCGGTCCTGCGCAGTATCCCCTCCTCCCATACCAGACAGTGATGCAACCTGTCAGAATGCCCTCCACAGCACATCTATAGAAGTTTTTGAGTGTTTTATTTGACAAACCAAATCTCTTCAAACTCCTAATGAAATATAGCTGCTGTCTTGCCTTCTTTATAGCTGCATCGATATATTGAGACCAGGTTAGATCCTCAGAAATCTTGACAGCTAGGAACTTGAAATTGCTCACCCTATGAGGATTGGTTCATGTTCCCTTGTCTTACCCTTCCTGAAGTCCACAATCAGCTCTTTTTTCTTACTGATGTTGAGTGCAAAGTTGTTGATAAGACACCGCTCAACTGGTTGGTTATAGATAGTTTTGAGCTGTACCTAGCCACATACGCATAGGTAGCAAGTGGGAACTTCCGATCGCAGCAGTGAAAGGATGAAAGTGTTGTTGAATACTCTCGCCAGTTGGTTGGCACAAGTTTTCAGAACTTACCAGGTTCTCCATCCAAACCCACATCCACCATTTTCTCTGGCAGTTCACTCCACGTCACCAGAAATATACATTGGTCTTAAAATTTGGAAATGTATAACACGTTATCTCCATTTGTCCACATATACAGTAAAAAACGAATCATTCCATTCACTTATAAGATTCAGATCATATCTGCAGTTTTTCCTTTTACTGATATTCCATGAGTAAACTGTCCATTAGACATAGATTCAAGATACCATTATATTTATCAAAGAATGTATAAATTACATAACCTTGAGATTTGCTTGCTCACAGGTAGCCACACAGCCAGAAACCCAAAATAAACTAATTTAAAGAGAAAAAAAAGAATAAAAATAAAAATAAAAGATCAACACATGGTCAAGAGAAGGAAAAATAAAAGTACAAATCATGCAAACAATTGAAGTGAACAACAGCATTTCGAACCAAAAATGAGTCCTCAGATCTGAACCCATGGAGGAGCCTGAAGCCTCACCTATCAGTTCATCATATTAGTGGGCAAGGAGTGCAGCAGCCGGGGCAGTCTTCATAGCCTCAGTGCCATAGGAGCAGAATTAGACTATTCGACCCATTGAGTCTGCTCTGCAATTCCATTACGGCTGATTTTTTTTAATCACTCTCAATCTCGTTCTCCTGCCTTCTTGTTGATGCAGAGTCTGAGTTAGACAGGAACATGGTACGGTGCTGTTTGGAAGGATAGGGATCAAATCTGGGAAAATGGGATTTTCTGATGGGTATTTTGTTTGGCATGGACCAGTTGGGCTGAAGTGCCTATTTTCGTATTATGGACCCTATGTGCTGTCTCTTCTGGCCCTACTGAATTTGATTGACCAGCAGTCTTCATGTGGAATGCGGCACTTTTAAAGCTGAATGGCCTATTCTTACTTCTAATCCTATTTTCTTGGTTTCAGTCATTAAAACCAAGAACATACATTCTTTTACCTTATTAAAATGCGAGTTTTATTGTTGTCCGTAGCTTTCAATCTATTTCACAACTTAACAGCAGAAATTCTGTTATAGTATTAGTGAAATCTCACTGAGTAATGCCACAAAGGAGATTTTCTCCTTGTTTAACTTGGCGTTAGCGCCAAAAACTCAACCTTCCTCAGAATTCATTTCATGGTCTGGTACGCTGAATGCTGTGATCTCAGCTGTATAAGCCAGCTACTTACCAGTTACACAGGGGAGATGATAGGGGTTGATTCAAATTTCTATCAGTTTATCTAATGCCTCCCCAGAAACCGGCAGACACTGACCTGAGGGCCCTGATCTCCTGCTGACAGCCCTACCCAAAGTATTTTGCTTGTTAATAACTCCCAGGAGGCGTGCATTTGGAGATCAAGTTAATAATGCAGAGTTCACTGTAAAACTGAGTGCTGGCTGTAAGCCAAATAATGTAGAACACAGGACACAACAGCACTGTACAGGACCTTGGGCCCATGATGTTGGGCCAGCCTTACAACCTACTCCAAAATCAATCTAACCCTTCCCTCATACATAGTCCTCCATTGTTCTATCATCCTCTGCATCTCTAAGAGTTTCTTAAATGGCCCTAATGTATCTGCCTCTATCATCAGCCCTGGCACTGCATTCCACACACCCTTTACTCTCTGTGTAAGGAATTTAGCTCTGATTACCCCATTATACTTCCTACCAAACGCCCTAAAATTATGCCCTCTCATATTATGCCCATTTCCACCCTGGGGAAAAAGTCTCTGGCTGTGCACTCTATGTATGCCTTTTATTATCTTGTACACCATTAACAAGCCTCCTCTCGTCCTCCTACATACCAATGAGAAAAGCCCCCACTTGCTTACCCTGTCTTCATGAGACATGTCAGATGTAAATAGTTGTAACAACACTACACAAGTATGATAGTATTTCAGAGCATATATCAATAGTCTATTTTAAGGCATCCGTTAGTCTTGCAAGACCATGGATCTGCGTCTGGAAAGTCTTCACTCTGCAGGGTGCAGGCCTGGGCAAGGTTGTATGGAGGACCAGCAGTTGCCCATGCTGCAAGTCCCCCCTCTCCACGCCACCAATGTTGTCCAAGGGAAGGGCATTAGGACCCATACAGCTTGGCACCAGTGTCGTCGCAGAGCAATGTGTGATTAAGTGCCTTGCTCAAGGACACAACACGTTGCCTTGGCTGGGGCTCAAACTCACGACCTTCAGGTAGCTAGTACAATGCCTTAACCACTTGGCCACGTGCTCACAAATAGTCTACAGGCTGTATTATAATCCAACAAATCATGCATGTACATTTAGATTAAGTAACATACAAATGAACACAACCCCACTGTGAATTTTGTTTTAAAGTTGAATTTGCTTTTGGAGCACAAAAATGCTTAACACTCTAATTAGAAGCATGATTGCTCGCTGTGTTATTTTACTCAGACAGTCTCGCATCTTAAACGTCCCTAATGCATCTGCCTCTACTGGCAACCTGGGCTGTAAATTCCATGCACTCACCACACTGTATCAAAAACTTACCTCTGACAACCACCCCCCAACAGATGCTTGAGTAATTTGTCATTCTCCAGGACTTCAGGGCTTCCAATGTTTACGCAGTGCTGAGCTGTGATCTCTCGAGACCCACTGCTGTGATCACCTCACACCCAAAAGGCAGAGTACAGAGACGCACTGATACAATGCCCGAGAAAGGGAGAACTGAGCTACAAGCAGAGGTTGTGTAGACTCAGACTTTATTCCTTGGGAGATAGGATACTGAGGGATACCGGGATAGAAGAAGCATGAGGAGCAGAGACAAGGAGGAAGCAAATCATCTTTTTCTGAGGGACAGGGTGCTAAAATGTACCCCTAGAGGCATTAGGGGTTGATGCTTTTGCAAAGAGTGGGGGGGTGGAGGGGTTTCAATGTTCTATCATTTATTCTATACATTGTATACATTCTCCAAAATTAAATTATCCAATATTAAAGGAGAATATTTATAAAGGAGACGTGAGTTGGCAGCAGCACATGATGAACGTTGAGCTCTATAATGACCTACCGATGCTCACCACTAAAATCGAGGCGAGAAGACTGCAACTAGCGGGGCACTGTCTACACCACCCCGAGCTACCTGCCAGCCTAGTCATCATATGGGAGCCCAAACATGGGAGAATGAACCCGGGGCGCCCTCCCAAGACTATGGTCAACACGCTCCTAGAAGACAGCGGCGTGGCTAATGTAGATGAACTGAACACACTGATGAGGGAGAGGGAGAACTGGAGGGTCCATCATCATGCCCAACGCCGGCCCCCTAGGCCTGAGTCGACGTAGACGTAGTAGTAATATTAATGGAACTCAAATCCAAAAACAAGAGGGAATAGGTTTATGATTAGAGGTGAGATATTTAGATGGGCCAACTATTGGCAGATGGGATTAGCGTGCTGGACAGCACAGATGGCATGAGTGCGCTGGACTGAAAGGCCTGTTTCCAGGCTGTATAACTCTGTGATTCTTCGACCCTATGGCCCCCCATTTTCCTTCAGGCCCTGGTGGTAGAGTGTGGCATGGTATAGGGGCAGTGCGATGGGGGAGTGGCCTGTGGGTGGCATGATTGTATAGTGCAGTCACTGCACAGTCCAGCACTCCAGCAATCACCCAGCAGTGTTTGATTCCCACCATTCCCTGTAGGGAGTTTGTGTGTTCTCCCAGAGACCGGGTGGGTTTTCTCTGGGTGCCCCGGTTTCCCCCCTACATTCCAGAGGTATGGGTTAGGGTTCATGAGTTGTGGGCTTGCTGTGTTGGCACAGGAAGCATGGTGACACTTGTGGACTGCGTCCAACACATCCTTGCTGATTTGATTTGATGCAAAACGACAGATTGTACTGTATGTTTTGATGTTTCAATTGTACATGTGACTCCACAGGAACCCATGGCAAATTTAAAGAAAAGAGATTTCAGATGCTGGAATATGGGGTAAAAAATAAATGACTTAAGGAACTGAATGGGTCAATAAGCATGAGTGGATAGAAATGGACAGTGACATTTTGGGTTGAGGCCTTTCACCTGGAATGAAAGGTAGAGGGAAGATTGTGAGTGCAAAGAGGTGAGGGAAATGTGTGGAGCAAGAGCTGAGGAAGGGTGATAGGGCAGATTTATTTAGTTATTGTAGGATGGGAGAGAGGCAATAGTGACAGAGACTGTGAGGTAGAGAGATGATAGACAAGACAGCTAGGTAACCGGCAGACCAATCGTGAGCTAGAGAGCTACGAGAGAGGAAGTGGCGCACAGGTCTGGGAGCGAAGTTTAAAAGGGGAAAGATTCGTGGGGACTCAGCTATAACTGGTACACCAAACGTATGTTGGAAAGAAGGGCGGGTTCAGGCATAAAAAGGAAGACACTGCCGAGCAGAGCGGTCATCAAAGGAGCGGTCTGAGACAGAGTGGCAGGGCTTTGGCTCGTTTGGTGCATCAAGATGCAGCTCCTGAGACACCGTGTTACAGATCTGGAGGTACGGCTTGATGACCCACAGCTTATCAGGGAAAGTGAGCAGGAAATCGAAAGGAGCTACAAGGAGTTAGTCACCGCGAGGCTGCAGGAGTTAGATAAGTGGGTGACTGTCAGGGAAGGGATGGGAAGAGCTCAGATAGTAGAGAGCACTCCTGTGGCCATCCCCTTCAGTAATTGTTATCTCATTTTGGATGCGATTGAGGGGGATGACCTGACTGAGAATGATCACAGTGACCGGGTCTCTGGCACTGAGACTGGTTCTGTGGTGCAGAAGGGAGAGAAGGTGGTGAGGAATGGGGTAGTCATAGGGGATTCCATAGTGAGGGGGACAGACAGGAGGTTCTGTCAGCCTGATAGAGATACCCACATGGTGTTTTGCCTCCCAGATGCCATGGTACAGGATGTCTCAGATCGGGTGCAGAGTATTCTGAAGAGAAAGGAACAGCCAGAAGTCTTGGTACACGTTGGTACCAATGACATAGGTAGAAAAAGGGAGAAGGTCCTGAAGAGAGAATTCAGGGAGTTGGGTAGGAAGCTGAAAAGCAGGACCTCCAGGGTAGTAATCTCAGGATTGCTGCCTGTGCTACGTGCTAACAAGCACAAGAACAGTATGATCAGGCATATTAAAGCACGGCTGAGAGACTGGTGTAGGGGGCAGGGCTTTGGGTTACTGGATCATTGGAGCTTCTTCTGGGGGAGGTACAACCTGTACAAAAAGGATGGGTTACACCTGAACCCAAAGGGGTCCAATATCCTAGTAAGCAGGTTTAATAGAGCTGATAGGGAAGGTTTAAACTAATTTGGCAGGGGGTTGGGAACCAGAGTGATAGGGCTGGGAAAGGGGAAAACAGAAATAAATCAAAGATAGTGTACAACAGAGATGACAGAAAGAACAGGCAGGAGATGAGGCTTAATCACAGCTAGTGGGATGAGTTACAGGGCAGTAGAGGCATGGTGCAGTTAAAACAGAAAGCAACAAATACTGGACTGAAAGTGTTATATTTGAATGCATGCACAATGGACGATCTTGAAATTCGGCTACAGATTGGCAGGTATGATGTTGTGGTCATCTCTGAAACTTGGTTAAGCAATGGCTGCCATTGGGAGCTGAACGTCCAAAGATATATGGTGTATTGGAAGATAGGTTAGTAGGCAGAGGGGGTGGTGTGGCCCTGTGTATACAAAATATTAAATCATTAGAAAGGGATGGCATAGGATTGGAAGGTGTAGATTTTCTATGGGTTGAGTTAATAAACTGCATGAGTAAAAGAACCCTAATGGCAGTTGTATACAGGCCTCCAAACAACATCCAGGATGTGGATTGCAAATTACAGCAGGAAATAGAAAAGGTGTGTCAGAAGGACAGTGTCATGATAATTTTTGGGGATTTTAACATGAAAGTGGATTGGGAAAACTAGGCCAGTACTGGACCTCAAGAGAAAGTTTGTAGAATGTCTAAGGGATGGCTTTTTAGAACAGCTTGTTGTTGAGCCCACTAGGGGGTCGGCTGTGCTGGATTGGGTGTTGTGCAATGATCCGGAGGTCATCATCATCATCATCATCATCGGGTGCCATGCCCAGTTTGAGCTTTGACTACCATGGCCCACACACTCCTGTTTCGGGTCAAGTGAATCAATTCATTTGTATTCATTTCCAGTTCTCTGGCTACTGTCTCCATCATCATTTGTCTTTGCCTTCCTTTTGCTTTCTTCCCTTCAAACTTTCTCATAATTACTGTGCATTCTAACATTCTAACTTATCTTTCCTAATCACATGTCCAATGAAGTTACATTGCCTTTTCATTATCACCGGAGCTGATAAGAGAGTTTAAAGTTAAGAAACCCTTAGGGAACGGTGATCACAATATGATTGAGTTCGCTTTGAAATTTGAGAAAGAGAAGCTAAATTCCAAAGTGTCGGTATTCAGTAGAATAAAGGAAATTAAAATGGCACAAGAGGGGAACTGGCCAAATTGACTGGAAAGGGACACTAGCAGGAAGGACAGCAGAGCAGCAATGGCTGGAGTATCTGCAAAGAATGAGGGAAGTGCAAGACAGATATATTCCAAATAAGAAGAAATTTTTGAATGGAAAAAGGACACTACTGTGGCTGACAAGTGAAGTCAGAGCAATAGTAAAAGCGGAAGAGAGCGCATACAAGGAAGCCAAAGCCAGTGAGAAGATAATGGATTGGAAAGCTTTTAAAAACTTGCTGAAGAAAACGAAGAAGGTCATTAGGGAGGAAGAAATGAATTATGAAAGGAAGCTGGCAACTAATATCAAAGAAGATACTAAAAGCTTTTTTAAGTATATAAAGGATAAAAGAGAGTTGAGGGTAGATATAGGACCAATAGAGAATGACGCTGGAGATATTGTAATGAGAGACGTAGAGATGGCAGAGGAACTGAATGCCTATTTTGCATCAGTCTTCACAGTGGAAGATGATTCAAGAGTGTCAGGGAAGTGAAGTATGTGCAGTGAAAATTAAGACTGAGAAAGTACTCAGGAAGCTTAATGGTCCGAGGGTAGATAAATCTCCTGGACCTGATGGAATGCACCCTCGGGTTCTGATGGAAGTAGCTGGAGAGATTGTGGAGGCATTAACAATAATCTTTCAAGAATCGATAGATTCTGGAAATGTACCGGATGACTGGAAAACTGCAAATGTTACTCCGCTATTAACGAAGGATGGGAGGCTGCAGAAAGGAAACTATAGCCTGACATCAGTGGTTGGGAAGTTGTTGGAATTGATCGTTAGGGATGAGATTATGGAGTACCTGGAGGCACATGACAAGATAGGCCAAAGCCAGTATGATTTCCTGAAAGGAAAATCCTGCCTGACTGACCTAATGCAATTTTTTTGAAGACATTACAAGCCGGGGATGCAGTAGATGTGGTGTACTTAGATTTTCAGATGGCCTTTGACAAGGTACCGCACATGAGGCCACTTAGCAAGATAAGAGCCCATGGAATTACAAGGAAGTTCCTAGCATGAGTAGAGCATTGGCTGGTCAGCAGAAAACAGAGTGGGAATAAAGGGATCCTATTCTGGCTCTCTGCTGGTTACCAGTGGAGTTCCACAGGGATCGGTGTTGGGACCGCTGCTTTTTATGATGTCGATGACTTGGACTGTGGGATTAATGGTAGGTGGCTAAATTTGCCAATGATACAAAGATAGGTGGAGGAGCAGGTAGTGTTGAGGAAAAAGAGAGCCTGCAGAGAGACTTAGATAGTTTAGGGGAATGGGCGAAGAAGTGACAAATGAAATACAATGTTGGAAAGTGTATGGTCATGCACTTTGGTGGAAGAAATAAATGGGCAGACTATTACTTAGATGGGGAAAGGATTCAAAATGCAGAGATGCAAAGGGACTTGGGAGTCCTTGTGCCAGATACCCTAAAGGTTAATATCTAGGTTGAGTTGGTGGTGAAGAAGGTGAGTGCAATGTTGCCATTCATTTTTAGAGGTACAGAACATAAGAGCAGGAATATGATGTTGAGGCTTTATAAGGCACTTGTGAGACCACATTTGGATTATTGTGTGCAGTTTTGGGCTCCTTATTTTAGAAAGGATATACTGACAGGACAGGAGAGGGTTCAGAGAAGATTTACGAGAATAATTCCAGGAATGAAAGGGTTACCGTATGAGGAACGTCTGGCGGCTCTTGGGCTGTACTGGAGTTCAGGAGAATGAGGGGGATCTCATAGAAACATTCTGAATGTTAAAAGGCTTGAACAGATTAGATATGGCAAAGTTGTTTCCCATGGTGGGGGAGTCTCGGGCAAGAGGGCATGACTTCAGGATTGAAGAACGTCCTTTAGAACAGAGGTGCAGAGAAATTACTTTAGTCAGAGGGTGGTAAATGTGTGGAATTTGTTGCCATGAGCAGCTCTGGAGGCCAAATCACTGGGTGCATTTAAGACAGAGATAGATAGGTTCTTGATTAGCCAGGGCATTAAAGGGTATGGGGAGAATGCAGAGGAGTGGGGATGACTGGAAGAATTGGATCAGCCCATGATCGAATGGTGGAGCAGATTCAATGGGCAGAATGGCCTATTTCTGCTCCTATATCTTAAGGTCTTATGGCAACAATCAAGAGATTGCAAGCTCTTTCTTCACACCTCTCCATTATCCCTTCACACTGGTTATCTCCACTCTGAGTTCCTCTTGCAGCTTCAGGGATGTCCCAGAATGGAGATTGAGAGGAATTTCTTAAACCAGAGTGGTGGTGCTACAGAATTTATTGCCACAGGTGGCTGTGGAGGCCAAAACATTTGGGGATATTTAGGGTAGAGGTTGTTAGATTCTTGATTGGTCAGGGCATGAAGGGATACGGGGAGAAGGCAGAAGATTTGGGGCTCAGAGGGAAAATGGATCAGCCATGATAAGATGGCGGAGCAGACTCAGTGGACCAAATAGCCTAATTCTGCTCCTCTATCTTATGGTCTTACTTTACTGAAAGTTAATCAGAGTGCCAAAATCTTAAACAAAGCATTCTGTGTGTTCTGTGTTAGAAGG
Organism: Mobula birostris; assembly: GCF_030028105.1. Taxonomy (NCBI): domain Eukaryota; kingdom Metazoa; phylum Chordata; class Chondrichthyes; order Myliobatiformes; family Myliobatidae; genus Mobula; species Mobula birostris. Next base: position 17,234,900 of record NC_092373.1, on the reverse strand, counting down.
GACTCCCAGCAGCTGTAAGGCACACTTTCCTCATGTGGGGCTGTTTCTCACCTCTTAAAGGAATATATGATCTCAAAAATATGCATTTTACCACTTGCTTCAACTTTGTGTCAATAATTAATAACACTGCCTACTTTGTACACTTCTTTTGTGTGCAGAATGATCAAAGTGCCACAGGCGAACAGGAAATATTTCCAGTATGCTCATTGGAACAGAATAAGACCGATGTGTTGCTGGACGATTATTGTCCTCCGTCTCCACAAAGGCTGCTGCTATTTATATTTATTTATTTATGTATTTATCAATACAATGCAGAATGGGCCCTTCCGGCCCTTTGAGCCACGCTGTCTGGGCAACCCCAGAACCTCGATTAACCCTAACCTAATCATGACGCAACTTACAATGACTAATTGAGCTATTCAGTACATCTTTGGACTGTGGGAGGAAACTGGAGCTCTGAGGGAAAACCCACCCATGCAAACATAGAATTTAAACATAGAACGCTCGGGAGGATTTTCCTTGTCCTCTGCTGCCCCAGTGTGGCCAACACAACAACCCTTTTCAAAAACTAACACATACAAAATACCGGAGGAACTCAGCAGGGCAGGCAGCATCCATGGAAAGGAATTAACAGTCGATGTTTCAGTCCGAGAATTATCATTAGAGCACTTACTGTTTCTCATCTTCTCACCTGCCAATCAGCTCCCCCTAGGTCCCCTCTTCCTTCCCTTTCTCCCATGGTCCACTCTCCTCTTCTATCAGATTCCTTCTTCTTCAGCCCTGTTCATCTCCTAGCTTCTCATTTCATCCCCTTCCCCAATCCAGCTGGTTTCATCTATCATCTTCTAGTGTGTACTCCTCCCCCATCTTTTTATTGTGGCTTCCTCCCCCTTCCTTTCCAATCCTGATGAAGGGTTGCGGTCCAACACATTGACTGTTTCTTCCTTTCCATAGAGGTTATCTGACCTGCTAAGTTCTTCCAGCAACTTGAATGTTTTACTGTGCATTTCCAACATATGTAGAAACGCTTTTGTTTTCAAAGACATACCACAGATTCTGGGGATCCTGAGCAACGCAAGACACACACACACACACCTGGAAGTACTTAACACATCAGGCAGCATCTATGGAGGGGAACAAACAGTCAACATTTTTATTATGGGCCAATTTATGATGAAGGGTCTCAGCCCGAAACTTTGAATATTTTTTCCTCTCCATAGGGGCTGCCTTACTTGTTGAATTCCACCAGCATTTTGGGTGTGTTGCCAGGCTAAATAAATCATATAGTTTTGACATTGGAAATCTTGCTGTCCAATTACCAAGTGTTTCTCTGAGGTTATAGGTTATAAGAAATAGAGAGGATTCGGGAGACCAGCAAAAAATAGGAACATTGATTTTCAAAATTGCATTGGATAAGGTGCAGTTTAAAAGGCACAGCAATGGCTGTGGCACGGTGCTGTACAATAACACACACAAAATGCTGGAGGAACTCTGCAGGTCCGGCAGCATCGATGGAAAGGAATAAACAGTCAATATTTCAAGCTGAAACTCATCAGGACTGGAAAGAAAGGGGTCATAGAGTCATAGAAAAGTACAGCATTAAAACTGGCCCTTGGCCCATCTAGCTTGTGTCAAAGGGCAGGATACTTGGTAGTGTGGAGGAGCAGAGGGATCTGCGGGTACATGTCCACAGATCCCTGAAAGTTGCCTCACAGGTAGATAGGGTAGTTAAGAAAGCTTATGGGGTGTTAGCTTTCATAAGTCGAGGGACAGAGTTTAAGAGTCGCGATGTAATGATGCAGCTCTATAAAATTCTGGTTACGCCACACTTTGAGTACTGTGTCCAGTTCTGGTCGCCTCACTATAGGAAGGATGTGGAAGCATTGGAAAGGGTACAGAGGAGATTCACCAGGATGCTGCCTGGTTTAGAGAGTATGCATTTTGATCAGAGATTAAGGGAGCTAGGGCTTTACTCTTTGGAGAGAAGGAGGATGAGAGGAGACACGATAGAGGTGTACAAGATATTAAGAGGAATAGATAGAGTGGATAGCCAGTGCCTCTTCCCCAGGGCACCACTGATCAATACAAGAGGACATGGCTTTAAGGTAAGGGGTGGGAAGTTCAAGGGGAATATTAGAGGAAGGTTTTTTACTCAGAGAGTGGTTGGTGCATGGAATGAACTGCCTGAGTCAGTGGTGGAGGCAGATACACTAGTGAAGTTTAAGAGACTACTAGACAGGTATATGGAGGAATTTAAGGTGGGTGGGTTATATGGGAGGCAGGTTTGAGGGTCGGCACAACATTGTGGGCCAAAGGGCCTGTAATGTGCTGTACTATTCTATGTTCTATGTTGTTCTATGTAAATGATTAAAACTGCCTTGTCTCATTGACCTGCGCCTATACCGTAGTCCTCCATACCCCTCCCTTCCATATACCTATCTAAATTTCACTCAACCGTTGAAATTGAGCTCACATACACCACGTGCTGGCAGATTGTTCCACACTCTCACCCTGAGTGAAGAAGTTTCCCCTTATGTTCCCCTTAAAACTTCATCTTTCATTCTTAACCCATGACCTCTAGTTGTAACCTCACCCAAATTCAGTGGAAAAAGCCTGCTTTCATTTGCCCTATTTGTGCCCTTCAAAATTTTGGAAACCTCTATCAAATCTCTCCTCAATCTTCTCCGACCCAAGGTATAAAGTTCTGACCTATTCAATCTTTCCTTATAACTCAGATCCTCCAGTCCCAGCAACATCCTTGTAAAATTTCTCTGTACACTTTCAACGTTATTTACATCTTCCTTATAGGTATGTGACCAAAGCTGCACACAATACTCCAAATTAGGCTTCATACTGTATGTCTTATACAACTTCAACATAACATCCCATCTCCTGAACTCAATTCTTTGATTTATGAAGGCCAATGTGTCAAAGCTTTATTTGCATCCCTATTAACCTACACTGCCACTTTTAATAAATGTACCTCTATTCCCAGATTCCTTTGTTCTCTGGCACTCCTCAGTGCCCTACCGTTCACTGTGTAGGGCCACCGAGTTGGTCCTACCAAAGTGCAAATCCACTTGTCTGGATTAAGTTCCATTTGCCATTTTTCCAGCTGGTCCAGATCTCACTGCAAGCTCTGATAGTCTACTTTACTGTCCACTACACCCCCAATCTCAGTGTCATCTGCAAATTTACTGATCCAGTTAACCACGTTACCATCCAGATCATTGATGTAGATGACGAACAACAATGGACCTTGTACCGATGCCTGCGGCACACAGCTAGTCACAAGGCTCTAATCAGAGGCAACCCTCTACTACCACCCGCTGGCTTCTCCCACAAAGCCAATCTCTAACCCAATTTACTACCTCATCTTGAATGCCCACCAACTCCCACATGGGACCTTGTCAAATGCTTTGCTAAAGTCCATACAGGCTGCCCTGTCTTTAGCAACATTCCTGGTTATTTCCTTGAGAAGCTCTGTAAGATTGGTCTGACACCACATACCACACACAAAGCCATACTGATCATCCATAATCAGTCCCTGTCAAATACTCATTTATCCACTCCATTAGAACACCTTTCAATAACTTTCCTACTACTGATGTCGGATTCACCTGCCTATAATTTCCTGGTTTATACTTAGAGCCTTTCTTAAACAGTGGAACAACATTAGCTATCTTCCAATCCTCTGGTACCTCACCTGTTGCAAAAAATGATTTAAATATCTCTAAGGCCACGTAATTTCTGCATTTTCCTCCCACTGGGTCCGAGGAAACAACGTATTATGCCCTGGGGATTATTCCACCAAATTTGCCTCTAGACAATAAACACCTCCTTCTGTGTAATCTGTTGCTGCTTTGACTCACCTCTGCAGACTCTGAAGACTACACACTACAGATTCTGGGACATAAACCAGAATAAGAACATGGAGGAGGTGGAGGAGCAGAAGCTGGCAGGTGATAGGGGGGACCAGGTGAGGGTAAAGATGGGTGGGTGTGGAGAGAGGAAATGAAGGGAGAAGCTGGCAGATGATAGGTGGGATCAGGTGAGGGTAAAGATGGGTGGGTGTGGAGAGAGGGAATGAAGGGAGAAGCTGGCCAGTGATAGGTGGGATCAGGTGAGGGTAAAGATGGGTGGGTGTGGAGAGAGGGAATGAAGGGAGAAGCTGGCCAGTGATAGGTGGGATCAGGTGAGGGTAAAGATGGGTGGGTGTGGAGAGAGGGAATGAAGGGAGAAGCTGGCAGGTGATAGGTGGAAAAGGTAAAGGACTGAAGAAGCAGCAGCATGTTAGGAAAGGACAGTCGACAATGGGAGGAAGGGAAGGAGGAGGGGCACCAAAATGGGGAATGGAAAAAGAGAGTTACTGCGTTCGTGAAATTGACGCTCATGTATCAGCTCAAAGGCTCAGAAGATGAAATATGAGGTATTTCTCTTCCAACAAAATGGATTAAAAAATTAAGGCATTCTCATACCAGGTCACAGAGCACAGAAACAGACATCAACTCTACACCCACTAGGAAGACCCTATTTATACTAATTCAATTTTATACTTCCAGTATTTATTTAAACTTCATCCAGAATCACCTACGCATTGAAGATAATTTACAATTAAGATCTGATCTTTGAGTTCTATACAAACTCCACTCAGGCTGAATCCAAGGTCAGGATTGAACCCAGGTCACTGAAATCGTGAGGAAGAAGTTCTACCAGCTGTGCCACCTCGCTGTCTCCTCTGTCATTTTGCTACATTGCCCTTTGTCAGTAGCGTTTACACTATTTTGTATTGTTATTAGACCATAAGAATATATATATGTTCTTATGGTGTGAGTGTATATATATATATATATATATATATATATATATAAAAGACCATGGATTTGCATCTTAGAAGGTTTCCAGGGCGCAGGCCCGGGCAAGGGTGTATGGAAACCAGCAGTTGCCCATGCTGCAAGTCTCCCCTCTCCACGACACCAATGTTGTCCAAGGGAAGGGCACTAGGGCCGATACAGCTTGGCACCGGTGTCGTCACAGTGCAATCTGTGGTTAAGTGCCTGTTCAAGGACACAACACATTGCCTCTGCCAAGGCTCGAACTAGCGACCTTCAGGTAACTAGACGAACGCCTTAACCACTTGGCCACGCGCCAGCACAACCATAAGAACAGAAAACATAAGAAACCATTCAGTCCATTGAGTCTGCTCTGCCATTCCATCATGACTGATTTGTTATTCCTTTCAATCCTATTCTCCTGCATTCTCTCTTTAACCTTTGATACTCTCATGAATTAAAAATCTATCAACCTCCAAGCTTAATATGTATACATATCTAGTTGGCCTCCACTGCTGTCTGTGGCAATTAAGTCTGCAGATTCAGCATCCTCTGGATAAAGAAATTCCTCTTCCACTGTATTCTAATTGGACATCCTATTCTGAGACTGTGCCCTCTGACTCTCCCACTACAGGAAAAAATCTTCTCCACATCCACTCTGTCTAAGCTTTACAATATTTGATTGGTATCAATGAGATTCTCCCCTCAATTTTCTAAACTCCATCAAGTACAGAGCCAGAGCCATCAAACACTCCTCATACATTAACCCTTTCATTCCTAGGTCATTGCCATGATCCTCCTCTCCAATGACACACATCCCATCTCAGGTAAGACACCCAAAACTGCTCACAATGCTCCAAGTGTGATCTGACCAATGCCTTATAAAGCTGTAACGCTATGTAATGGCTTCTCTGTAATGTTCACCGCTGAAGTAGCGGTTTCTCTGTAGCAGCATTGTTTGGGTTATGGCTGGAGAGAACAGGACTGTAGTTCTGCATGTTAGCTAATCAGGATTTTGTTGCCCTGTCTTGTGAATCTGGAAGGAGTTGATTTCACGGGCATTTGCCGGAATGAGAGTAGAGATGAGGAGAGAAGACGAGAATGGAGAGATTTGGTAGACTGCCGGACGAGGTGGACTCAGAGCAAAGATCCAAAGGGCAGCAACAATCGGAGGAGGTCGATGGTGAACGATAGGTCTATGAGTGAGCTCCAACTTTGCGCACAGACTGTTTAATAAGATTGGGCCCTTTTTTTTTCTTTTATTTTGTTTCTCTGCTAACCATATAGTCAAAGTAAGAGTTATAAAGCTTAATCATTTAATCGCATATTGTGTACTATTTGTTATTTCGGGGTACTGATTTCTAACAGGGGACACATGGCACAGCATCCATCCAAACGAGATTTCTTAAGTCTGGCCGGGCCGGGGGGGTGGGGGGGGGAGGGCGGGGTTATCACCCCCTATATTAAGCCACTAGGCGAAGGTAGATTTACAAAGCCTTAGCTTTTTTTTAAATATGCTAGCACTGATGAAATGAATGCTAAGATTGCATTTGCTTTCCTTACCACTCATTCAACCTGCAAGTTAACCTTTAGGGAACCCTGCATGAAAGCTCCCAAGTCCCTTTGCACCTCTGATTTTGAATTTTCTGCCCATTTAGAAAATAGTCTACACCTTTACTCCTTCTACCAAAATGCATGACCATGCACTAGATTCCATCTGCTACTTCTTTGCTCTTTCTCCTAATCTGTGCAAGTCCTTCTGCAGACTCCTTGCTTCCTCAACACTACCTGCCTTTCCACCTGTGTTTGTATTGTTTGCAAACTTGGCCACAAAGCCATCAATTCTGTATCCAAATCTTTGATATAATGCGTAAAAAGATCCCTGTGGAACACCACCAATCACCAGCAGCCAACCAGAAAAGTACCCCTTTATTCCCTCTCTTTCCCTCCAGTCAGTCAGCCAATCATCTACCTTTTGAAAGGATTTTGTCTTACCTTATTCCAGCTCAATGTAACAATCTGATCTGTATGAATAGTATACAAGACAGCTTTACACTGTATCTTGATACATATGACAATAATAACCAATATATTCACTGTAATTCGAAGTGAAATTTACAAGTGATGACGTTCTTATGAAAATACCTTTCTTGTCATCGTAAGTGTTCAAGGTTGTGGATTTGGGAGTTGTTGTGGAAGAAGTTTTGATGAGTCTCTGGGGTGTATTTTACAGACAATGCTCACCGCAGTCATAACCTGCTGGGTGTGAATAGAGGGAATGTTTCAGGTGGAGCCATGCGAGTCTGCAAATGCTGCGGTCCGTCACAGAAAGCAAACCAGCTGGAGGAACTCAGCAGGTCAATCCACATCTGTGGAGCAAAAGGGTTTGCTAATGAGAGGATCAACCCAGAACTGTCTCTTTGCCTCCACAGATGCTACATATCCAGCTGGGGTCTTCCAGCCACTTGCTTTTATCTTTTTATTTGCAAGGATGTAACGCTGAAGACTTATAAGCATTCGTCAGACCACGCTTGGAATATGGTGAGCAGTTTTGGACCTCTTATCTACGAGAGGATGTCCTGGCATTGTTGAGGGTGCAGATAAGTTTCGCAGGAATTATCTCAGGAATGAAAAGGTTAAAGTATGAGGAGCGTTTGATGGCTCTGAGCCTGTACTCACTGGAGTTTAGAAGAATGGGGGTGGGGTGATCTCATTGAAACCTATAGAATATTGAAAGGCCCAGATAGAGGATGATGATATGGGAAGGGTGGGGGGGAGTCTAAGACCTAAAGGCAAAGCCCCGAAGTACAAGGATGTTCCTTTAGAACAGAGAAGAGGGATACTTTATTTAGTCAGAACGTGGTAAATCTGTGGAATTCTTTGCCACAGAGAGCTGTGGAGGCCAAGTCATTGGGTATATTTAAAGTGAAGGTTGGTAGGTTCTTTGATGAGCAAAAGTGTCAAAGTTTACAGGGAGGAGGAGGAAAATGGGTTGAGAGAGATAATAAATCAGCCATGATGGACTGGCGGAACGGACTTGATGGGTCAAAAGGCCTAATTCTCTTCGGTGTCCCTATATCATATCGCATGATGTTCTAACTGTGAAAGACAGAGATCATTTCTGAATCTGGTATGAAAGTCCTTCTAGTTTATTTTGATACTGTATTTAATCTTGTACCATCAGGTTCCTGAACCACCGTGGATAACTTCATTCACCTCAACACTGAACTGATTCTACAACCTATGGACTCACTTTTAGGGATCTACAACTCATGTTCTCGTTATTATTTATTTACTTATTATTATTGTGGGCCACATGAGAGTGTAATGGTTAGCATAACACTATTACAGTGTCAGTAACCCAGGTTCAATTTCACTACTGTCTGTAAGGAGTTTATATGTTCTCACTGTGAACGTGCAGATTTCCTCCAGATGCGCTGGTTTCCTTCTACATTTCAAAGACATATGGGTTAGTAGATTAATTGGCTACATGGGTGTAATTGGGTGGCATGGACTCATTGGGTTGGAAGGGTTTGTTTCTATTCTGTATCTCTAAATAAAATCCATAAATATATATTTTTCATATTTGCACAGTTTGTCTTAATTTACACATTGGCTGTTGGTCAGTCTTTGTTTGTGTGTAGCTCTTCGTTGGTTCCATTGCACTTCTTTGTTCTCCTGTGAATGCCTGCATGAAATTGAATCTCAGGGTGGTATTTGGTGATATAAACATACTTCTATGATAGATTTACTTTGATCTTTTGAACTTTGAACTTTCAAAAAAATGATAAAACTTTAGTTAAGTCATACTTGAAATACTGTGTGTAATCCTGGTAACCCCATTGCATAAGGATGTGGAGACTCTGCAAAGGCTCCAGAGGAGGTTCATGAATATGCTGCTGGATTGAGTAAGAAGGAGAGCTTGAACTAACTTAGGCTCTCTGGACCAGCAGGGGCTGAAGGGACAACTTATAGAAGTTTATAAAATTAGGAGAGGCATAGATAGACATCCAGAATAATTTTCCCAATGTATAAATGTCAAATACTAGAGGAAATGCACTTAACTTGGAAAGGGTATGTTTAAAGAGTTTTGAACCAAAGGGAATTTCTCTGAGTTTCACTTGCCCTGTCATTGAAATTTTCCCACAATCAATGGACTTACTTTCATGGATTTTTCATCTCATGTGCTCAATATGTTTTACTTATTATTAGGTCCTCTTTTCATATTCACATACTTTGTTGTCTTCTGCTTTAATGCCCTATATGGGCTGTCTTTCATTGATTCCATTATAGTTATTAATACAGGGATTTATTGAATAAATCCCCAGAAAATGAAGCTCAGGGTTAAATATAGTCATACTTTATTGATCCCGGGGGAAATTGGTTTTCATTACAGTTGCACTATAAATAATTAAATAGCAATAAAACCATAAATAGTTAAATAGCAATTTGTAACTTATGCCAGTAAATTATGAAATAAGTCCAGGACCAGCCTATTGGCTCAGGGTGTCTGACCCTCCAAGGGAGGAGTTGTAAAGTTTGATGGCCACAGGCAGGAATGACTTCCTATGATGCCCTGTGTTGCATCTCGGTGGAATGAGTCTCCGGCTGAATGTACTCCTGTGCCCACCCAGTACATTATATAGTGGATGGGAGACAGTGTCCAAGATGGCATGCAACTTGGACAGCATCCTCTTTTCAGACACTACCATCAGAGTCCAGTTCTATCCCCACAACATCACTGGCCTTACGAATGAGTTTGTTGATTCTGTTAGTGTCTGCTACCCTCAGCCTGCTGCCCCAGCACACAACAGCAAACATGATCGCAGTGGCCACCACAGACACGTAGAACATCCTCAGCATCGTCCGGCAGATGTTAAAGGACCTCAGTCTCCTCAGGAAATAGAGACAGCTCTGACCCTTCTTGTAGACAGCCTCAATGTTCTTTGACCAGTCCAGTTTATTGTCAATTCATATCCCCACGTATTTGTAATCCTCCACCATGTCCACACTGACCCCCTGGATGGAAACAGGGGTCACCAGTACCTTAGTTCTCCTCAGGTCTACCACCAGCTCCTTAATCTTTTCCACATTAAGCCGCAGATAATTCTGCTCACACCATATAGTGACATAGGTACTTTGATAATAAACTTACTTAAAAATTTGAACTTTGAAGCATATTGCCACTGGGAGTGGTCGGTATCTGGAATGAATTGCAGTGGTCTGTGATGGAAGATAGTTTAGATGACTGTTGGATCGATACATTGAATCTCGAGAATGGAGGGGTATGCAGCATGTGCAGGCAGAAGGGACTCAGTTTAGTTCTGTACCTTGTTTGGTGTAGTTTTTGTAGGCCAAAGGGCCTGTCCTTGTGTTGTACTGTTCTATACGCTATCTTAATCACCATTATTGGATTTAGCTTTGGAATTGTATGTTTTCTCATTTAATTAACCACATTCAAATTGTCTCAGCTGTGTCAGTAACAATGGAATGTTATCAGTGGATTAGAAATGTTGGTCTGTGGTTTTCTGGGCCAGACACATAGGTAATACACAATACCGATAAAATGTAGAACTTCTCCCTTGGAAGTTTTCATGTTTTTTAGTTTTACCACATGGAGTCACTGTGGATTTAATTTGGTTTTTTTTTTGGATACTGATCAACAGAAAAAGACTTGTGTCAAAGTGAAAGCAAATTTGTACAAATTGGTCTAAGTCTATCACAATTATTAAACACAAAATAACTTACTGCATAATTACTCACCCTTTTCAAGTCAGTATTTAGTAGATGCCCCCTTGGCTGCAATTACAGCCTTAATTCTGTGTGGATAGATCTCTATCAGCTTTGGACATCTGGAGACTGCAATTTTTCCCCATTCTTCTTTACAAAACCGCTCAAGCTCGATCAGATTACATGGGGATTGTGAGTGAACAGACCTTTTCAAGTCTAGTCACAAATTCTCAATTGGATTGAGGTCTGGACTCTGACTTGGGTAATCCAGGACATAATTTTGTTGTTTTTAAGCCATTCCTGTGTAACTTAGGCTTTATGCTTTGTCTTACTGGAAAACAAACCTCCCAAGTCGTAGTTCTCTTGCAGACTGCATCAAGTTTTCCTTGTATTTTGCTGCATTTATTTTACCCTCTACCTTCACAAGCCTTCCAGGGCCTGCTGCAGTGAAGCACCCTCACAACATGATGCAACCACCACCATGCTTCATAGTATGGATGGTGTGTTTTTGATGATGTGCAGTAGCTGGCTTACACCAAACATAGCATTTAGTCTGATGGCCAAAAAGCTCAATTTTGGTTTCAGCAGACTATAGAACCTTCTTCCAGCTGACTTCAGTCTCCCACCTAACTTCAGGAAAATTCTAGCCAAGATTTCATGTGAGGCTTTTTCAGGCTCTTTGCCACTTTCCCATAAAGCTGCGATTGGTGAAGCACTCGGGCAACAGTTGTTGTATGTGCTGTCCCTCCCATTTCAGCCACTGAAGCTTATAACTCCTCTAGAACTGTCACAGGCCTCTTGGAGATTTTCCCTCACTTGTCCCCTTCTTGCACGGTCACTCAGTTTTTGAGGAGAGCCTTCTCTAGTCAGATTTACAGCTGTGCCATATTCTTTCCATTTCTTGATAATTGACTGAACTGTACTCCAAAGGATATTCAGTGACTTGGAAATTTTCTTGCACCCATTTCCTCACTTGTGCTTTTCAATAACCTTTTCATGGAATTGCTTGGAATGTTCTTTTATCTTCATGGTGTAGTTTTTACCAGGATACTGACTCACCAGCAGATAGACCACTTTAGAGATACAGATGTATTTAAACTACAATCAATTGAAACAGCTTGACTGCACACAAGTGATCTCCATTTAACTAATTATATACTTCTAAAACCAATTGGCTTCACCAGTGATGATTTGGAGTGTCATAGTAAAGGGGGTGAATACTTATGCAATCTATATTTTGAGTTTTATATTTGTAATTAATTTAGATCACTTTGACATGGAAGTGTCCTTTTCCATTGATCAGTCAAAAAAAGCCAAATTAAATCCACTATGATCCAATGTTTTAAAACAATAAAACATGAAAACTTCTGGGGTTGGGGGAGGGGTTGAATGCTTTTTATAGACACTGTACTACTGCACACTCTGGGAAGAAAAGTGAAAAGCATGTCTTAAAACATCACTGCAAGATGTTGGATCATGTTGCATGTTATTTAACTAGGAATGATCCGAATTAGTAATAATCTCTCAAGAATCACTAGATTCTGGCATGGTTTCAGAGAACTGGAAAATTGCAAATGTCAATCCACTCTTTAAGGGAGGGAGGCAGAAGGAAGGAAATTATATGTCAGTTAGCCAGACTTCAGTGGTTGGGAAAATGTTGAAATCTATTATGAAGGATGAAGTTTAGGGATACTTGCGGGCACATGATAAAATAGACTAAAGTCAGCATGGTTTCCTTTCGGGGTAATCTTCCCTGACAAATCTGTTCAAATTCTTTGAGGAAGTAACAGACAGGATAGGCAAAGGAGAGTCAGTGTTTATTTGGATTTTCAGAAGGCCTTTGACAAGATGCTGCACATGACGCTGCTGAGCAAGATAAAAGCCAGGAAAGATACTTCTATGGATAAAAGATTGGCTGATTGGCAGGAGATAAAGAGTGGGAGTAAGGGGGGGGCTTTTCTGGTTGAGTGCCAGTAACTTGTGGTGTTCCATATGGGTCCGTGTTGGGACTGTTTCTTTTCACATTAATTGCTAATGATTTGGATGATGGAATTGACGGCTTTGTAGCCAAGTTTATGGACAATTCAAAGCTAGGTGGAGGGGCGGGTAGTGTTGAGGAAGCAGGATGTCTGCAGAAGAAGTGGATAGATTGGGAGAATGGGCAAATAAGTGGCCGAAGGAATGTAATACAGGGAAGTGTATGGTTATGCACTCTAGTAGAAGGAGTAAAGGTGTGGACTATTTTCTAAATTGGGTGAAGATCCAGAAATCAGAGGTGCAGGGGGAATTGGGAGTCCTCACGCAGGTACTTGCTGTGCACAATTTTGTATCCATCTAAATTGATGGATCTACAATGAAAGATTGTGGGAATGAGGGTCAAGTGGACTGGGCGCAGTGAGGAGGTGAGGTGAGGAGGTGAGGTCTGGAGTTGATCATCCTTGATCATAGTTACTGGTGGGTCAATGTTCAATAGGTGTCGAATGGCCTGTTCCTGCTCCCATGTTCCGATGTATGGTAGTACCGCGCAAGTGCCAAAGGCAGAATACAATCTCAGAGCATTTTCATTGTACAGGTAGTTCTGTCTTTGCTGTATCTTCTACAAGGATTGAATAGTGTTATGCAGAATGTGCCATAACAGTAATATGCAGAATGACATTGCTGCATATCAAACTTTGGAATAGATGGGCTATGGTAGCAGAGGACCACGAACGTACACTCAGTAGCCACTTAGGTACAGAAGGTGCATAATAAAGTGACCACTTAGTGTATATTTGCAGGCCTTCTGCCATTAGATGGCAGTGCAGCTCCTGGTAAATACCTTGTGAGTAAGCCTATTTGTAAATGAGCCCAGTGAACCCAGTTTTATTAAATTTTCATCTACCCCTCACCCTCCCCCTACCCCTCCACTTCTCCTTCTCCCCTCCTCCATCCCCCTGTCCTCCCTCCCCCTTCCTCCTTTCCCCCTCCTCCTCCCCCTCTCTCCCCTTCCCCCCCCGAAGTCTGTTCATTACTCCAGCATAAAGTAAGAAGCTCCCTTGCCCCTTTTTATCCCCTTCAAACCTTTCATCCTAGTAATTTCCCATGGTATTAGGCGGTGCTTTCTTCACCGTTTTGCCCTTTCGGTCTGGACAACTATTTAGAAAGAGAAACAACACATTTTCCACCATCATCAGGCAACTTGCTTGTCCTTACTGTTACATGGACATCCGCTGAGAATTACTTTAACTGCAATAACTCTCTCTTCCCCTAGCCATAAGACATAGGAGCCGATTAGGCCACCCAGCCCATCGAGTCAGCCACGCCATTCCATCATGGCTGATCCCAGATCCCACTCAACCCCCATATACCCCCGTATACCTGCCTTCATGCCATGTCCTGACCAAAGTATCAATATTTGCTTTAAATATACCCGTGGATTTGGGCTCCACAGCTGTCTGTGGCAGAGCATTCCTCCTTACCTTTGTTCTAAAGGGTTACCTCTCAATTCTGAGGCTGTCTCCTCTAGTTCTGGACACCCCTACCATAGGAAACATCCTCTCCACATCCACCCTAATCTAGTTCTTTCAACGTTCGTTAGGTTTCAATCAGATCCCCCCTCACATTCTTCTGAATACCAGTAAGTACAGGGCCAAAGCTGCCAAACGCTCCTCATAGGTCAACCCTTTATTCCTGGAATCATTCTTGTGAACCTCCTCTAGGCTCTCTCCAACGACACCACATCCTTTCTGAGATATGGGGCCCAAAACTGTTGACAGTACTCCAAGTGCAGCCTGACCAATGTCTTATAAAGCCTCAGCATTATCTCCTTGTTTTTATATTCTACTCCCCTTGAAATGAATGCTAATATTGCATTTGTCTTCTTTACCACAGACCGAACTTATAAATTAACCTGGAGGCCTTGGACTCCTAAGTCCCTTTGCACCACTGAAGGGTGAATTTTCTCCCCATTTAATTAATAGCCTGCACATTTGTTCCTTTTACTAAAATACATTTCTCGACACTATATTCCATCTGCCGCTTTTTTGCCCATTCTTCCAATTTGTCTGAGACCTTCTGTAATCGCATTGCTTTCTCAGCACTACCTACCCCTACACTTATTTTCGTATCATTTGCAAAATTTGCAACAAAGCCATCAATTCCATTATTCCTTCTAAAGATTACTGTGCTGTGCTTCAACTTATAGGTAGTTGGGTTCATTTTAAAACTTATTGGTCACCACTCTTATGTTTTGTAACTCCAAAATATAAAATTAATTGAAAGCAAAGCACGGAGCTGTGAATAATGTGTATATTTTGTTCTTTAGTGAGGTGCACACATATGACATGGCGACGTAATGACATAAGACCTTCGCGTACTTTTTTATATAACCTGTAATGAATTATACAAACAAAAAAGAATGCTTAATCAAGCAAAGTATTTACAATATCACTCAAATATTACTGAAATATTAAAACGCAACATTTAAAGCTTGTAAATTTATTAATTACGCATAGCAGAGTGAGTGGACATAGCGGGAAGGAAATTGCCACAATGATAGATAGATAGATATACTTTATTAATCCCGACAGCTCAGTTCAAGACTGACTGATTACATAAGCTTCAGCCAGGATATAGAAATCCATTTCAGAAACTTCTTTTTCTATGACCTTTTGCACATCCTGAGGAGGGATCAAATATCTCTTCCATAAAATTTAATTCTCTCCTCATTATTCCCTCTATTATTAGACATTTCAACCCTGGGAAAAAGATACTGGTTGTTTATCTGTGCCTGTCATAATCCTATAAACCTCTACAAATTCTTTCATTCACAGGGATGGTGGTAGAGAGAGAGAGATACATTAGTGACATTTGAAAGTCTCTTAGATAGGCACATGGATGAGAGAAAAACAGAGGATTATGTGGGAGAGAAAGGTTAGATTGATCTTCAAATAGGTTAAAAGGTCAGGACAACATTATGGGCCGAAGGGCTTAAATTGTGCTGTATTCTATGTTCTATATCCCCCTCAGCCTCGAGCACTGGATAACATACAGGCAGATTGCTTTCCCTAAAGGATATTGGTGAAATACACCTTTTATTCAACTTAGTTGTCAGTTTAATATGTTCCTTGTATTTTTTTTTGCACATTCCTTAAATTCCCATCTCCTCTTGGATCTAACCCAATGGTTTAGGCACAGAGTAGATGGGCTGAAGGGCCTGTTTCTGTGCTGTGGTTTCTATGACTCTGATCTTATTTTAACCAACACAGGTTCTCATACCAACCACCCACCTGGGCATTTTCTCATCTTCCTTCACTCATTGGGTAGAAGATGCAAGTGCAGGAAACCAGGCTTGAGGACAGCTTGTATCTCACTGCTATATCGGAGTCAGAATCAGACTCTGTCTCACTGACATAGGTCGTGAAATTTGTTGTTGTTGCGGCAGCAGTACACTGTAACAACAAGCTGTGTGAACTGAGAGCCAGAGTCTCCTACCAGTGGGAAACAAAGGAATGTAACATTTTGTGCTTTGTGGAGACCTGGTTGATGGAGGAGGTACCAGGTCAAGCCCTTTGGTTTCTCCCTGTTCCAGGCAGACAGGTCAAAAAACCTCTCTGGGAAGAGTAAAGGAGGAGGGGTATGCTTCATGGTCAACAATGCTTGGTGTGACCCCCAGAATGTGCACGCACTCAAATCCTTTCGTTCCCCAGACCTGGAATATCTGGTGCTGCTGTGCAGACCCTACTGGCTGCCTAGGGAGCTCACTGCTGTTATCATCACAGCAGTGTACATTACGCCGCAGGCTGATACTGACCTGGCTCTGAAGGAACTGTATGGGACCGTCAACGTGCTGGAGACGGCACACCCAGGGGCTGCCTTTATCATCGCTGGTAATTGAGCATCGCTGACGAAAATCTCTCTGAAGTTTTGTCAGCACATCCAGGTGAGCACTCGTGGAGGCAACACACTTGATCACTGCTGTACTCCCTTGTGCAATGCTTACAAACCTCTCCTTCGCCCAGCTTTTGGAAAATCAGACCACTCTTCGATCCTGCTTTCGGTGACGTACAGGCAGAAGTTGAAACAAGAGATGGCCATAGTTAAAACCGTCCACTGTTGGTCCAACCAATCAGCCTCCATGCTGCAGGAATGTTCAATAACGTTGACTAGAATGTCTTCCGTGATGAGGATTTCTGGAAGTGCATGGACGATGCTGTCCCCCAGAGGTCGGTCAGGGTCTTCTCGAACCAGAAACCCTGGATCGATAGTTCTGTGCGACATAGAGCTTACATTGCCGGTA
Organism: Mobula birostris; assembly: GCF_030028105.1. NCBI lineage: Eukaryota > Metazoa > Chordata > Chondrichthyes > Myliobatiformes > Myliobatidae > Mobula > Mobula birostris. The sequence continues at coordinate 17,218,061 of NC_092373.1, read as the reverse complement.
ATCAGCAGGAGCTCAAGAAAGCAGCTACAATCCACGCAAAGCTATCAAGGCTGCAAAACAACATACAGGGACAAGATTGAGTCAAGATTCACAACAAATAACACACGTGACTTGTAGTGGGGAATGCATACCATCGCAGACTTCAAAGCCAATCATAGTGATGTTGCCAACATCGCGTCCTCTCTCCCAGGTGAGCTCAATCGCTTTTACGCTTGGTTCAATGTTGCTAACTCTGAGCCTCTGAGGAAAGCCACCGCTACAACCTGCAACCTGGTCACCTCTGATGCTGAGGTACACAGATGTTTCCAACGAGTGGACAGTCACAAGGTGCGGGACCAGACGGCATCCCAGGCGAGTACTCAGGATGAGCACAGCACAAATGGCAGGTGTGTTTACTGACACTTTTAATCTCTCTTTCTACCAATGTAGAGTGCCCTCCTGCTTCAAATTATCCACCATTGTCCCTGTACCAAAAAAGACCAAGGTAACATGTCTGAACAACTGGCGTCCTGTCACACTCACCTCAATAAGCAACACACACAAAAATTGCTGGTGAATGCAGCAGGCCAGGCAGCATCTAAAGGAAGAGGTACAGTCAACGTTTCAGGCCAAGATCCTTCATCAATCCTGGAAGGAGGAGGAGGAGGAGGAGATGGCAGCGTGATGCAGTGCACGCAGCCTCTCCAGTGAATGATATCTGTAATCTGTCAAGTAGGGTACCGTGCACAGTTCTGATTTGATGGAGACAGACGTGAGAGTACAGAGGAACATCTGGAGAAACTTCTGAAATGCCCGCTTCGCTGCTGCTGCTACTGTGTGGTAACGGGAATCTCCGGAGCAGAAGGCCCCGAATCCTTGGCTTTGCTTGTTTCGGCAGCCAGGGCTAGGTCGAAGGCACTCGGAAGAGGATGGTGCTCAGGAGGCCGTGTCAGAGGGGCTGGTTGGAGGCTTGAAGTTTTCGGATGGACGGACTCAGTGTCGGCTATAGTCGGCTGCTTTCAATGCATCGGCTGCTATCGGTGCCTGGAGGTTTATGGCAGGGAGTATCTCCCTTTTGCCACCTGCTATTGGGGACTCGGAAGTCGATCGGGACTTGAGACTTTTTTTATTGTGCCCATGGTCGGTTCTTTATCAAATTATGGTATTGCTTTGCACGGCTGTAACTATATGTTATAATTATTTGGTTCTGTCAGTGTTAGTCTTTGGTTTGTCCTGTTTTTCTGTGATATCACTCTGGAGGAACATTGTATCATTTGTTAAAGCATGTATACATTTCTAAATGACAATAAAAGAGGACTGAGTGTTCTCATAATCTAAAAAAATCTAAAACGCTATCAAAAGTTTTGGATCTGAATCTACAACCTAATTTGCTTATGGCAATTTTTGGGATTATCCAATCGGAAGCAGGAAACATTCCTGTTTCTGCTCAACATATGATAGCCTTTTCCACTTTATTGGTTCAGAGAGCCATTTTACTGAATTGGAAGGATTCTAATCCACCTACTGTCTTTTATTGGCTTTCCTCCATTATGTCCTGTTTAAGTTTAGAGAAAATAAGAAGTTGAACATTTGATACATCCTTTAAATTTGAGCAAATCTGGCAACCTTTTATTCAATATTTTCATTTAATTTGATTTATAACGCTTCCAATTTTTTTTTTGAAGTTTTTGATTTCATCAGAAAGTTTTTCTTTTTTTTTGGTCATATCCTCAGAATGGACTGCCCAGTCCCTTTTTATTTGTTTCTTTTTTTTGTATAGTGTAGTGTTTTTTTTTTCCTTCATTGAAAGTCCAAAGTTTTTTCTTTCCTCTTTATGAACTGATAAGAGGAGAATTGCTGTTTTCTTTTTTATAAATTATATACTAGATTAACACTACATATGATGTTGATAATGTTTATATCTCGGTTGGTATTGTTATTGATATATATATCTGAGATAATTCTCCTGTTGTTTGTATTTATGTTTCTTTTAAATCAATAAAAAGATTAATAAAGAAAGAGAATGCTGTTCTTGGACTACAGTTCAGCATTCAACACCATAATTCCATCCAGGCTCGACAGGAAGATCAGAGACCTTGGCCTTGACCCTGCCTTGTGTAGCTGGATCCTAGACTTCCTGTCAGATCGCCAGCAGGTAGTAAGAGTGGACTCTCTCACCTCCACCCCTCTGACTCTCAACACAGGAGCCCCTCAGGGCTGTGTACTAAGTCCCCTCCTTTACTCCCTGTATAACCATGACTGTGTCGCTACCCACAGCTCTAATCTGCTAATTAAATTTGCTGGCGACACTTGGCCTTATCTCAAACAATAATGAGGTGGCCTACAGGGAAGAAGTCATCTCTCTGACACAGTGGTGTCAAGAAAACAACCTCTTGCACTCAATGTCGTAAAAACAAAGGAACTGGTTGTGGATTACAGGAGGAATGGAGACAGGCTAGCCTCTATTGACTTCAATGGATCTGGGGTTGAGAGGGTGAACAGTTTCAAGTTCCTTGGCATCCACATCACTGAGGACCTCACGTGGTCTGCACACACCAGCTGTGGTGAAAAAGGCACAACAGCGCCTCTTTCACCTCAGACGGTTGAGGAAGTTTGGAATAGGCCCCCAAATGTAAGAACTTTCTACAGGGGCACAATTGAGAGCATCCTGATTGACTGCATCACTGCCTGGTATGGGAACTGTACCTCCCTTAATCGCAGGATTCTGCAGAGAGTGGTGCGGACAGCCCAGCGCATCTGTAGTTGTGAACTTCCCATGATTCAGGACATTTACAAATACAGGTGTGAAAAAAGGGCCCGAAGGATCATTGGGGACCTGAGCCACCCTAGCCATGTCTATTCCAGCTGCTACCATCCGGGAAGCAGTACCACAGCAAAAAAGCCAGGACCAACAGGCTCCGGGACAGCTTCTTCCACCAGGCCATCAGACTGATTAACTCACTCTGATTTGAGTATATTACTATATTACATTAGCTATTCTACTTATTATAAATTACTATGATTGCACATTGCACATTTAAACGGAGATGTAACGTAAAGATTTTTACTCCTCATGTATGTCATCGATGTAAGAAATAAAGTCAATTCAATAAAGTAATACATAATAATAGAAAAGAAATTAAATAAGTAGTACAAAGATAAAAAAAAGTAGTGAGGTAGTGTTCACAGGTTCAATATCCATTCAGAAATCAGATGGCAGGGAGGAAAACACTCTTCCTGAATCTTGAGTGTGTGCCTTTAGGTTCTGTACCTTCTTCCTGATGGTGGCAATGAGAACAAGGCATGACCTGGGTGATGGGGCTCATTAATGATGGACGCCGCCTTTTTGAGGCATCTCCCCTTGAAGATATCTTGCATACAATGGAGGCTAGTGCCTACGATGGAGCCGACTAAGTTTGCAACTCTCTGCAGCTTTCTTCAATCTTGTGCAATAGCCCCCTCCCTCAAAACCAAACAGTGATGCATCCAGTTAAAATGCTCTCCACAGTACACCTGTAGAAATTTGTTAGTGTTTCAGGTGACATACCAAATCTCCTCAAATTCCGAATAAAATATAATCACTGTCGTGCATTCTTTGTAGCTTCATCGATATAGAATAGCACAGCACAGTACAGGTCCTTAAAGCCATGTCCTCTTGTATTCAGCAGTGGTGTCCTGGGGAAGAGGCGCTGGCAGTCCACTCTATCTATTCCTCTTAATATTTTGTACACCTCTATCATGCCTCCTCTCATCCTCCTTCTCTCCAAAGAGTAAAGCCCTAGCTCCCATAATCTCTGATCATAATGCATACTCTCCAAAGCAGGCGGCATCCTGGTAAATCTCCTCTGTACCCTTTCCAATGCTTCCACATCCTTCCTATAGTGAGGCAGCCAGAACTGGTCACTGTACTCCAAGAGTGGCCTAACCAGAGTTTCATAGAGCTGCATCATTACCTCACGACTCTTAAACTCTATGAAAGCTATCACCCCATAAGCTTTCTTAACACCCTATCTACCTGTGAGGCAACTTTCAGGGATCTGTGGACATGTACCCCCAGGTCCCTCTGCTCCTCCACACTACCAAGTATCCTGTCATTTACTTTGTACTCTGCCTTGGAGTTTTTCCTTCCAAAGTGTACCACCTCACACTTCTCCGGGTTGAACTTCATCTGCTACTTCTCAGCCCACTTCTGCATCCTATCACTGTCTCTCTGCAATCTTTGACAAACCTCTACACTATCTACAACACCACCAACCTTTGTGTCGTCTGCAAACTTGCCAATACACCCTTCCACCCCCACATCCAGGTCGTTAATAAAAATCACGAAAAGTAGAGGTCCCAGAACTGATCCTTGTGGGACACCACTAGTCCAACCCTCCAATCCGAATGTACTCCCTCCACCACCACCCTCTGCCTTCTGCAGGCAAGCCAATTCTGAATCCACCTGGCCAAACTTCCCTGGATCCCGTACCTTCTGACTTTCTGAATAAGCCTACTGTGTGGAAGCTTGTCGAATGCCTTACTAAAATCCGTATAGATCACATCCACTACACTACCCTCATCTATATGCCTGGTCACCTCCTCAAAGAACTCTGTCAGGCTTGTTAGACACGATCTGCCCTTCACAAAGCCATGCTGACTGTCCCTGATCAGACCATGATTCTCTAAATGCCCAGAGATCCTATCTCTAAGAATCTTTTCCAACAGCTTTCCCACCACAGAGGTAAGGCTCACTGGTCTATAATTACCCGGACTATCCCTACTACCTTTTTTCAACAAGGGGACAACATTCGCCTCCTTCCAATCCTCCGGTACCATTTCCATAGAAAACAATGACATAAAGATCCTAGCCAAAGGCTCAGCAATCTCTTCCCTCCCCTTGTGGAGCAGCCTGGGGAATATTCTGTCCAGCCCAGGTTAGATCCTCAGAGATATTGACATCCATAAATTGCTCACTCTTTCCTCTTCTGATCCCTCTTTTTTATCCTTTTTGAAGACCACAACCAGTTCTTTGATCTTATTGATGTTGAGTGGAAGGTTATTGCTGCAGTACCACTCAACCAGCTGGAATATCTCGCTGTATGCCCTCTCGTTACCATATGAGATTCTGCCAACAATGATGTACCATCATCAATTTTATAGATGGCATTTGAGCATTTGAACTGTGCCTAACCACACAGTTATTGGTGTAGACAGAGCAGAGTAGTGGGCTAAGCAGACATCCCTGAGGTTTGTCAGTGTTGACCATCAGCAAGGTGAAGATGTTACTTCTAATCCATACTGAATGAGGTCTTCTGGTGAGGAAGATGAGGATCCAATTGCAGAGAGAGGTACAGAAGCTCAGCTTCTGGAGCTTTTTGATCTGAACTGTCGGAATGATTGTGTTAAATGCTGAGCTGTAGGCTATAAACAGCATCCTGACATAGGTACTTGTGTTGTCCAGGTGACCCAAGGCCACGTGGAGAGCTAGTGAGATCACATCTACCATAGACCTGTTGTAGCAACAGGCAAATTGCAGTGGGTCCAGGTCGTTGCTGAGAAAGGAGTTAATTCTAGCCATATCCAACCTCTCAAAACTCCTCATTACTGTAGATGTGAGTGCTACTAGATGATAGTTGTTAAGGCAGCTTATCCTGCTCTTCTTGGGCACTGTTAAATGAGTCTATTAACCAGTTTCCTTGTATGATAAATTGGAATTTGACCTCACAATCCACCTCATTATAATCTCGTACCTTATTGCTTACCTGTACTGCGTTCATTATTTCGTATTCACTTACTGCCCATTACGCTGCTGGCATTTAGGGCGGCAATGAAGATCCTCCGTCTCTGGCAGTGATCAGGGCTTCCTTCATCATGTCAGTAGCTTCTCTCAATTTTCATCGCTGTCAGTCATGCAAATCCCAGGTGGAGACTCAGGAATACCGTCACACTCCTTGCTGTTTCCATAGCAACTTTATTTTACCATCAGGGCTGCTGTTAGCCCTGTGCTGAACCCCCGAACCTGGAAGATGGCTGGACCAGTCTTAGTCCGGCATCTACGCTTTAACCTGTTTGGCAGGTTATGATTATACCAAAGAGCTAAAAAGTAGTATAGCTCTCCAGGTCATTGAGACATCCAAATCACAACAAGGTTGTGGCCCTCTTGGAGGTACATTCATTAAACACTCTGTTATTCCTTTACCTCATTCTACCTCATTGTATGGTGAAATAACCTGATTTGTATAATAGTACGTAAGACAAGCTTTTCTTTCTGTGCCTTGCTACATGTGACAATAATAAACCAATTCTAATTCCAATTCCAAATGTTAGGTACAAACAAAATTTAATTATAGTTTAATATTCCAGATAAACAATTCTCATGTTTCCAGCTGCTAAGACCATAAATTCAGGAATTTCCTCTCTTAAACATCTTTGCCTCTACTTCTTCCTTTACACTCCTTCCATCTGGCCACTGTGCATTGCTGGAATGACTTGCAACCTTGGGAAAGGTTTCAGTTGACCAATGGTTTGTGGTTGGCTCATGGGTATCCCATCATTTTGCAGTTCATAGCCTGAGGATGTTCTGGTTACTCGTTAAAAAAAAATGGATTCTCACAATACAGATACAGGCCCTTCCATCCATCACATCTATGCTAACATTTTTGCCATCTACACTAATCCAAGTAAGAACTGTATCATTCTGTGCCTTGTGGAGACAGAAGGGACTGCAAATGCTGGAAACTGAAATAACAAACTTAGCCCATTAAGCTCCTCCAAAAGAGTGATTGCTGTCTATTTAAGGGGATCGCTTGCTGCCTCTTAAACACAGCAACGGAATTTGATTCCACCACTTTGCAGATACATCCCAGATATGAAATACCCTTCATGTAAAACACTTACACTTCAGATTAGCTTTAGAAATCCTCTAAAAATCACCTCCCTCTACACTGATCCCTGAGGCTCAAGCACACAAGGTCCTCCTTCACATTTCAATGCTCGAGGTCCATGGTGGAATCACGAAGAAAGCACACCAGCAGCTATACTTCATTGGGACTTTGAGGAGATTGGTATGTCACCAAAGGTTCTTACAAATTTCTACAGCTATATGGTGGAGAGCATTCTGACTGGTTGCATCACAGCCTAGTATGGAACCTCTAATGCCCTGGATGAAAGTGGCGTCAGAGGGTTGTAAACTCAGACAGCTCCATCACAAGCACAAGCCTGACATTATCGAGGACATCTTCAGAAGGCAATGCCCCAAGAGGGCAATATCCATCATTTAGAACCCCCGCTACCCAGGACATCCCCTCTTGTCATTACTGCCATCAGGAAGGAGGTACAAAAGCCTAAGGAAATATACTGAAAGTTTTAGGAACAGCTTCTTTCCCTCTGCCACCAGAATTCTGAACAATCAAGGAATGCAAGAACACGGTCTCGCAATTCCTCTTTCGCACTAATTATTTATTTTGTAACTGACAGTAATTTTTATGTCTTACACTGTACGGCGCCCATAAAACATAACTTATGTCAGTGCTATTAAACTTGATCCTGATTCTCATTCTGATTACACCAGAGAAATGTTAAGTGCTTTAAGACATAAAATTTGGAATATCCCTGGGAATTCCATCTGGGTAACCTCCAATCTAATAGCATGAACAGTGATTCTCTAACCTCTGGTAATTTCTCCCCCCCCCCCCCCACCTTTCCCTCCTCTTCTTTTCCATTCCCCATCCTGGCTCCCCTCTTACCCCTTCTCTTCTCCTCACCTGCTAAATCACCTCACTCTGGTGCCGCTACTCCGCTTGTTCTCCCATGATCCACTCTCCTGCCCTATCAGATTCCTTCTTCTTCAGCCCTTCACCCTTTCCTATCAACTCCCAACTTCTCTCTTCATCCTTCCTCTGCCACACATCTACCTTCCCCCTCACTGGCTTCACCTATCACCTTCTAGCTTGTACTCCTTCCCCTCCTGCCACTTTCTAATCCAGGCTTCTGCCACTTTCTTTTCCAGTCCTAATGAAGGGTCTCAACCTGAAACATTGGCTGGTTATGCCCCTCCATAGATGCTGCTGAGTTCCTCCAGCATTTATGGGTTCCGCATTTACAAGAGACTCACCTGTAGCCTGCACTGCCATCTAATGGCAGAAGGCCAGCAATTACATGTTGATGACAAATCAGACACTAAATTGAGTCACAGGTAGATAGGGTTGTAAAGGGAACTGTTGCACATTAGCTTTCATTATACAGAGTATTGGCTATAGAATGTTAGTTTATGTATGTTACTTCGGAATATCTCTGAAATCTAAAACTTTTAAAAAAGAATTTTAAGAAGAATAATTCATCTGTTCTGATTAGTTTTAAATGCAGCATAACAGTGTTCAAAGTAAACTTATTATAAAAGTACATATATGTCACCTTATATTACCTTGAGATTCATTTTTGTGGGCATTTACAAGGGGAAAAATACAATAGAATTTATGAAAAACCATACATAAATGAACACCGAAAAGCAACCAATGTGCAAAAGAAAACAAGCAGTGTAAATACAAAAGGAAAGATAAAAGAAAGAAATAATAATAATAATAATAAGCAATAAATATTGAAAACATGAGGTGAAGAGTCCTTGAAAGTAAGTCCATAGGTCCTGTGAACAATTCATTTATAGAGTGTGAAGTTATCTCCCCTAGTTCAAGAGTCTGATGGTTGAGGTGTAATAACTGTTGGTTGAGGTGTAATAACTGTTTCTGAACTAGCTGATGCAGGTCCTGAGGCTCCTGTACCTTCTTCCTGATGGTAGCAGTGAGAAGAGGGCATGCCTGGGTGGTGGAGGTCCTTGATGATTATTGCTGCTTTCCTGCATTAGCGCTCTGTTTAGATGTGTTCAATGGTGGGAAGAACTTTACCCGTGATGGACTGTGCTGTATCCAATGCATTTTTGTAGGCTTTTATATACAAGGGCATTGGTGTTTCCATACCAGGCCATGATGTAACCAGTCAATATATTCTCCACAACACACCTATGGAAGTTTGTCAAAGTTTTAGATGTCATGCTGAATCTTCACAAACTTCTAAGAAAGTAGAGGTGGTACCATGCTTTCTTCATAATGGCACTTGCGTGCTGGACCCAGGCCAGGTCCTCTGAAATGATAACACTGAGAAGTTTAAAGTTGCTGACCCTTTCTACCAATGAGAACTAGCTCATGGACCTCTGGTGTCCTCCTCCTGAAATCAATAATCATCTCTTTATTCTTGCTAACATTGAGTGAAAGGTTGCTGTTGTTGCACTCAGCCAGATGTTCAATCTCCCTCCTATATGCTGACTCACCACAACCTTTGATTTGGCCAGCAACAGTGGTAACATCGGCTAACTTCAATATGGCATTGGAGCTGTGCTTTGCCTCACAGTCGCAAGAGTAACGCGAGTAGCAGGAGGTTAAGCACACGGTCTTGTGGTACACCTGTTCTGATGGAGATTGTGGAGGAGATCCAAACTGACTGGGGTCTACAAATGAGGAAATTGAGGATCTAGTTGCATAAGGAAGTATTGAGGCCAAGGTCTTACAGTTTATGGATTAGCTTTTAAGGGACAATAGTATTGAATGCCAATCTGTGATCAATGAAGAGCATCCAGATGTATGAAGCTTCTCTGTCCAGAGGTTCCAGGATTGAGTGAAGAACCAATGAATGAAATGGTATCTGCATACACAATGGAATAGCATCTCCATTGACCTGTTGCACCAGAAGGCACATTAGAGTAGGTCCAAATACTTCTCAGGCAGGAGTTGATAGGTGTCATCAACAACCTCTTGAAGCACTTCATCACTTTGGATGTAACTTGAAGCGGGTGGGTACCTCAGACTGCCGAAGTGAGGGGTTAAAGATATTAGTGAACGCTGTGCTGTTGATCAGCACAGGTCTTTGGTACCTGGACAAGTACTCAGTCTGGGCTGGATACCTTTAGTGGGTTCACTCTTCTGAAGGATGCTCTCATGTTGGCCTCAGAGACTGAAGTCCCAGAGTCATCAGGGGCTGTAAGAGTTCATGAAGGTGCCTCCATGTTTTGATGGTCAAAGGGAGTATCAAAGGCAGTAAGCTTATTTTGGAGAGTAATCATATTGTCACCTATGTCGCTTGATTTCACTTTGTAGAAGGTGATAGTATACTGTGACGGGGTCCTGAATTACCCCTATGAACTGTGCTCGATTACACCTATAAACTGTGCTTTTGAAAAGAGAGAGGAAGAGGTATTTAACACTGACATCTTGTTTTTAAGAGAGAGAGAGGTGAAGACTGCTCGCAGTATGTTTACATTTCTACAAGGACGCTGCCTGCTTGCAAATTCTTACAGACAGAGAACGGAGGAGCTGTTTGAGTGGCAGTTGGTATTCAGCATGGGGAGATAAATAGAAGGTCAGATGATAGACCTCAGACGCATGGTTTTGGAAACTGAATGAGCTTTGTTGTGCCCACGGAAAAAGTGGGTTTTGGAGGATCAAACAGGCGGATCGATCAGTGGCTCTTGCAGTGTGAACAGAGCGTGACTGGTGGGGAGTTATTTGTATCCAACCCTAGCCTGGGTTGATAGCTCCACCACAGAAGAACAGTCCCCTTTGTTGTGGTCACAGTCGGTGACTTTTAAAGGATTTCGGAGGACAATGGGACAATCGACGGTGTCAGCTCACCTGAAGACTCAAATCTCTCCCTCTCTCTCTCTCCATCACTACTCAACTCAATACCACGAACTGAACTGAACTTTACTCATCATTGTATTTACCCCTAGACTTGAAGAAGCTTGATTTTCATATATTTCCATATTTATATATATTCATTGCTAACCTGTTTGACTTATCTGCATTTATATTACGGTATTGCGTAGTTACTAATAAATACCACTAGTTAATAGCAATACTGGACTCCAAAGTGTTTTCCATTTCTGCTGGTTCTTTAACCCGTCACAGGGCACGTGTCAAAATAAGCCCTGCCACAGCCATTGAGCATTGTTCAGTGATTCAAGTTTGGTCTGGAGTTGCTACTTTGCACCTGAGTTGGCTTTCCGGAGATTGTACCTGGACCTCTTGTGTTCTACTTAGTTGCCAGACCTGAGTGCCAAGATCTGACCCTCAGCAGATTACAGATATCCAGGGCATCTGGTTAGGGGCATTCTCACCTATGACTGGTTTTTATAAAAGGCGTGACAACCATGGTGTATTTGTTCAGATCCTCTGACGAGTCCTTGAATACGACCCAGTCCAGTGACGCAAAGCAATCCCGTAGCTGTTCGTCTGCCTCCCACGACCACCTCTTTGTTGCCTTTACCTCCGGAGCCTTGCTCTTTAGCCTCTGCCTGTATGCAGGTAGGAGAAGGGCAGCTAGGTGATCAGATTTACCTAAATGCACTCTGGACATAGAACAATAGGCATTCCTAAACTTAGTGTAGCAGTGATAAGAGTATGTTGGGACCCCTGGTACTACAGGTGATACACTGATGCTAAACTGGGCAGATATTTCTTCAAACAAGCCTGACTGAAGTCCCCGACAATGAATTGAAAGGTGTTGGTGTATGCTATTTTTTGTTTGCTGACTGCGGTACTCAATACATTGAGTGCTTGTTTATCATTGGCCTATGGTGGTATATAAGTTGTGGTCAGGATCACAGAAGAGAACTCTCTTGGTAAGAGCATAAGAACATAAGAGATACAAGCAGAATTAGGCCATTTGGCCCATCAAGTCTGCTCCTCCATTCAATCATGGCAGATTCTTTTTCCCTCTCCTCAGGTCCACTTCCTGGCCTTCTCTCTGTGACCTTTAATGTTGTGTCCAATCAAGAACATATCAAGCTCTGTCTTAAATACATCCAATGACCTGGCCTCCACAGCTGCCTGTGGTAACAAATTCCACAAATTCTCAACCCTCTGACAAAAGAAATTTCTCTGCATCTCAGTTTTAAATGGATACCCTTCTATCCTGAGGCAGTCCCATCTTGTCCTAGACTCACTCACCATGGGAAACATCCTCTCCACATCTATGCTGTCTAGGAATTTTAATATTCAAAAAGTTTCAATGAAATCCCCCCCCCCCCCATATGCTTCTAAACTCCAGTGAGTACAGACCCAGAGCCATCAAATGTTCCTTGTACAATAACCTTTTCATTCCTGGTACTATCCTTGTGTACCTCCTCTGAATTTCTCCAATGCCAGCACATATTTCCTTAGATGAAGAGCCCAGAACTGTTCCCCCTCCCCCTCCCACTTTCAAATCTCTTGCTAGCTCTTCCTTCAGTTAGTCCTGATGAAGGTTCTCTGCCTGAAATGTCGACTGTACCTCTTCCTAGAGATGCTGCCTGGCCTGCTGCGTTCACCAGCAACTTTGATGTGTGTTGCTTGAATTTCCATCATCTGCAGAATTCCTCGTGTTCACAATACTCAAGGTGAGATTTCACCAGTGCCTTATAAAACCTCAGCAATATATCCTTGCTCTCGTTTTCTAGATCTCTTCCTCACTCCCGACTCTACCTGCAACTTAACCTTTAAAGTGTTCTGCACAAGGAATCCTGAGTCCCTTTGCATCTTCCATTTAGAAATTAGTCTGCACATTTATTTCTACTACCAAAGTGCATGACCGTGCATTTTCCAACATTGTATTTCATTTGCCACTTCCTTGCCCATTCTCCTAATCTGTCCAAGTCCTTCTGCAGCCTACCGGTTTCCTCATCACTACCTGCTCCCCCAGCAATCTTCGTATCATCTGCAAACTTGGCAACAAAGCCATCTATTCCATGAACTAAATCATTGATATAGAGAATTAAAAAAAGCGGTCCCAACACTGACGTCTGCGGAACACCAATGTTCACTGGGAGTCAACCAGTAAAGGATCTTTTTATTCCTACTCACTGTCTCCTACCAATCAGCTGGTGCTCTAACCATGCCAGGAACTTTCCTGAAATACCATGGGCTCTTAACTTGGTAAGCAACCTCATGTGTGGCACCTTGTCAAAGTCCTTCTGAAAGTCCAAATATACAATATTCACTGCATCCCCTTTATCTATCCTACTTGTAATCGCTTCATAGAATTCGAATAAGTTTATCAGGCAAGATTTTCCCTTAAGGAAACCATTCTGGCTTTGTCCTGTCTTGTGCTGTGTCACCAAGTACTCCATACCTTCATCTTTAACAATTGACTCTAACATCTTCCCAACCACTGGGGTCAGGCTAACTGGTCTATAATTTCCTTTCTGCTGCCTTCCTCCTTTCTTAAAGAATGGAGTGACATTTGCAATTTTCCAATCCTCTGGCACCAAGCGGGAGTCCAATGATTTTTGTAAGATCATTACTAATGCCTCCACAACCTCTACCACTACAACTTTCAGAAGCCCTGGATGTAGTTCATCTGTTCCAGGTGACTTATCCACTTGGATCAACGTAATATCTTTGTGGAAGGTATAACCTGTACAAAAAGGATGGTTTATGCATGAACCCATAGGAGACAAATGCCTTTGCAGGCAGGTTTTCCAGAGCTGTTGGGGAGGGTTTAAACTAATTTGGCAGGGGAATGGGGACCAGAGTGATAGGGCTGAGAATGAGAAATTTGGCATACCAGTTGATGCTGTGAGTATTGAGACTGTGAGGAAAAACAAGCTGATAATAGGGCAAAATTGCAGTCAGCAGGATGAGGTAGAGTGTAACATGGGAGGGAAATCAAAAAGTGTGATGAATACAAGATTGAAGGTGTTATATTTGAATGCACACAGTTTACAGAATAGGGTAGATGATCTTGTAGCACAGTTAGAGATTAGCAGATTGTGGGTATCACTGAGGTGTGCCTGAAAGTTGGGAGATTAATATCCAGGGATACACGTTGTATCAAAAGGACAAGCCATTAGGCAGAGGAGGTGGGTGGCTCTGTGGGCAAAAAAATGAAAGGAAATCCTTTGAAAGAGGTGACATAGGATCTGAAGGTGTAGAACCCTTGCGTTATAGAGTTCAGAAACTGCAAGGGTGAAAAGACCCTAATGGGAGTCATATACAGGCATCCAAACAGTAGCCAGGATGTGAGCTACAAATTACAAGGGAGATGGAAAACGCATTTCACAAGGAGAATTTTATTATAGTCATGGGGGTTTTCAATTTCCAGGAAGATTGGCAAATTAGGTTGGAGCTGGATATCAAGAGAGTGAGCTTGTAGAATACTTTAGGGATGGCTTTTTAGATCATCCTATGTTGAGCCCAAGCAGGGAAAGGTAATTCTGGATTTCATATTGTGTAATGACCCAGATTAGATTAGGAAATTTAAGGAAAAGGAACCGTTAGGAGACAGTGATCATAATATGATAGATTTTTTTTGAGAGGGAGAAGGTAAAATCAGATGTATCAGAGTTTCATTGGAGTAAAGGGAATTGCAGAGGCATAAGAGAGGAGTTCACCAAATTTGATTGGAAGTGGACCTATCAGTGTAGGGTCTCGTCCCAAAACATTGACTGTGTACTCTTTTCCGTAGATGCTGCCTGACCTGCAAAGTTCTTCCAGCAGTTTGTGGGTGTTGCTTTGGATTTCCAGCATCTGCAGACTTTCTGATGTTTGTGATCCACTGTCAGGGATCATGGCAGAACAACAATGGCTGGGGTTTCTGGGGGCAAATCAGAAGGCACAGGATAGATACATCCCAGAGATGTTGAAGTATTCTGACGGGAGGATGAGGTAACCAGGGGTTCCAAGGAAAGTCAAAGGCAGCATGAAAGCAATATAATATTGCAGTGTGAAATTAAAGGATTGGGTATCTTTTAAAACCAACAGAAAGCAACTAAAAAGACCATTAAGGAGAGAAAAAATGAAATATGAATGTAAAAGTTTTTGAAGATATATAAAGAGTAAAAGAGAGGTGATAGTAATATCAGACTGCTGGAAATGATGATGGAGATGTAGTAACTGGGACAAAGAAATGGTGAATAAACTTACTAAGTATTTTGCATCAGTGTTTACTGAGAAAGACGCTAGTAGTATACCAGAAACTTGAGAGTATAGTGGGCAGAAATGAGTGTAACCACTATAACTGAAGAGAATGTATTTGGGAAACTGAAAGGGCTGAACGTAGATAAGTCACCTAGACCAAATGGACCACACCCTAGGGTTCTGAAAGAAGGAACTGAAGAGATTGTGGAGGCATTAATAATGAACTAGATTCTGGAATAATTCCAGAGGACTGGAAAATTGCAGCTCACTCCATTTGTGCTGTGGAATTAAAGTTCACATCACAGCAAATAAGAAAACAACATCACAGTGTAGATGTGAACTGATATCAGTGACCTTGCAGTGAACTGCGCTGGACTGGATCCTGTGAGGTATCCTTATGAGGGAGGCATAGGGAAGGAAATTATATGCCAGATAGGCTGACTTCAGTGATTGGGTAGGTATTGGTGTCTGAGAGGACTAGAATATAAGAGCAAGGATGTAATGCTGAGGCTTTATAAGGCATTGCTCAGATTGCACTTGGAGTATTGTGAACAGCTTTGGGCCCCTAATCGAAGAAAAGATGTGTTGGCATTGGGGAGGATTCAGAGGAGGTTCATGAGAATGATAGGTTTAACTAATGAAGAGTGTTCGGTGGCTCTGTGCCTGTATTCACTGGAGTTTAGAAGGACTAGGCGGGATGTCATTGAAAGGCCTAGACAGAATGGATGTGGAGAGGACGTTTCCTATCTTTGTTGAGCCTAGGACCAGAGAGTACAGTCTCAAAATAGAAGGACATCCTTTTAGAACAGAGATGAGGAGAAATTTCTTTAGCCAGAGGGTGGTGAATCTGTGGAACTTGTTGCCACAGGCGGCTGTGGAGGCCAATTCTCTGGTTATTTTTAAAGTGGGGCTTGATAGTTCTCGATTCGTCAGGATGTTAAAAATTAAAGGGATAAGGTGGGAGAATGAGATTGAGGGGGATAATAAATCAGCCATGATGGGTTTTCCTGGCTCAGTTCTGCTCTGCTGTCATGTCTTATGATCTTCTGAGTGGTGCTGGACACACAGTGTATCTGTTCATCTACCAGGGCCTGAATCCATCTTCAAAACATCCTCAGTGCTGGAGAATCTTGTGACTTCAGCACTTTTCATCATGAGAATCACATTACTTTTCCTCAAAACTTCACAAATCCTACCTTGTTTAACTCATTAAAGATCAAAACGCGTCAAGGCTTTTCTTCGGAGGATGTCAGTGATGAACTCAATAATCTAATTCTTCTCCTATGTCTCATGGTCTTTATGGTCTCATACCTAGAGTGGGTAAGGTTTTCGTATAAGGAATAGATGGACTAGTTCGACAGCTTCAAAAGGTGAAAGGGATTTCAGTGGAGCATACAAGGTTCTGAGGACTCTTGACAGGGTGATGGTGGAGAGGATTATTTCCTTTTATGGGAAAACCTAAAACTAGAGGTTACTGCTTCAACATGATTGGTCACCTATTTACGACAGAGTTGGGGAGAATTATTTTGTCTTAGGAGCCTTGAACTTCATAAATATTTTAACGACAGAGGTACTTGATGAGCAAACAGGCGAGAAGTACAAGTTCAAGTTTATTGACATTCAACCGCTAAACAAAAAAAAGTTCCTCTGGAATCAACATGGAAGACACAGTACATATATGACATACAGCATATAAAGTAATAGTAACACAATAATATTAACAGATAATAATTTCTAAAAATCTGCATACGTTCAAATTAATAAAAAGTGCATATAGAACATATAGTCTGTGGAGTGACTAGAATGAGGAGTTGAAATTATCATGATATTAGCCAGAGACTCCAGTTCATCTGCGAAACAGTTAATTCTTCTTTTCTTATGTCTTTCTTTTCTTTTCAAGGAGGCTGGTGCGCTATCGGAGTCTGTGATTTACAGCTGTAATTCAAGCTATGGTTCTCTGCGAACAGTTTCTCGGACTTGCCGTGTGGCCTGGCATTTTGATATCTCCAGGTGTGGACTGGAAGACGAGCAACTTCAGGATGCGGCCACATGCCCGACAGGGTTCCTCACCAGTGTCACTGACTGAAGCGCTGCTGTCAGAAAAAAATCCCCTGAACAATTCATTCTCTCTCTTTCCCTCTCTCTCTCTCTCTCTCTCTTTCTTCTCTCTCTCTCCCCCCTCCCTCTTCCCCTCTCTCCCTCCCCCCTCCCCCCTCTCCCTATCTCTCTCCCTCTCCCCTCTCTCTCCCTCTCTCTCTCCCTATGCCTCTCTCCCTCTCCCTCTCTCTCTCTCCCTCCTCTCTATCTCCCCCTCTCCCTTTCTCTCTCTCTCTCTCCTTCTTTCCCTATGCCTCTCTCCCTCTCCCTCTCTCTCCCTCCCGCTCTCCCTCTATCTCTCTTCCTCCCTTCTGGCCCTCTCTCTCTCTAAAAATCAAAAAAGAGGCTTTTGCTACCTCTTGTGTGTGTGGGGGGTTAGTTTGGGGTTCTGACGTTTCTTTCATTCATTCTTTGAGTTTTTTTTGTTTCATGGACGTCTGCGAAGAGTAAGAATTTCAGATTGGATACTGCTGACATTCTCTGATATTAAATTGAACTATTGAATATGGTTCCTTAAGGCTGGTGTAGCCTGGGAGGTAATGGGGACAAGCTCCCACTCCCTATTAAATGTTCCCAATGGTGTGCACCTCAAATAGCCTTTGACAACCAAGTCCAGATTCTGGCCTTCATGTGTGGCTTAGTCACTAAGCACAATAGAACCATTTCTACTGACAGGAGGTGGGGCAAAGGTGGGTTACTAGCACTTTAAAACCAGTCGCTTCGGGCAGGTGGGGCTCCTCAGCCTCGGTTGGCAGCTCAGCCAGGAGAAGGAAAAGTCTGTCCTCAAACCTCCGCTGCCTTGTAGCTATACCTACTCATGGGGAAGGCTTCAGAAGTAAACCCTGTGGGAAAGATCTGGAGATGGAGTCCCCAAGGGAGTCCTACGCTGAGTTCAACGTTGATTAGAAACTCCTGCGATGCTGCTGGGGCCACTGGTCTAAGCTGTTTCTTTGGGTTCATCAGATGCATGGTGAAGGGAAGCTTGCTCTCTGTACTGTTCTGCCTAGATTCCCATATCTAGACAACTAGGACACAACATCCAAGGTCACCCCTGACTGATGGGGCCAATATTAGCAACAATTTTGGAATCAGATTTATTATCACCTATATGATGTGAAATTTGTTCTTTCGTTATGGCATTTCAGTGCAAAGCCTTAAAATTACCTTAAATTGCAAAAGTAAATAAATAGTGTAAAAAAGTAATAGTGAGGTTCATGAACAGTTCAGAAATCTGATGGTGGAGAGGAAGAAGTTGATCCTGAATCACTGATTGTGGGTCTTCAGGCTCCTGTACCTCCTCCCTGATGGTACTAACAATAGACGGCATGAACTGAGGATGCTCAGTGATGGACGCTGCCCTCCTGAGGCACTGCCTCGTGAAGGTGTCCTCAATGTCATGGAGGGTTGTGCCTATTGTCGAGATGGCTGTGTCCCTAACCCTCTGCAGCCTTTTGCAATCCTCCATATTGAAGCCTCCAGTCTAGACTGTGATTCAACCAGTCAGAATTTATAAGATTGTGTGGTTACTGACTATATCTCCTCAAAACTCTTAGAAAAATAGAGCCAATGATGCAATTTCTTCATCATTGTATTAAGGTGTTTGTAAATCTGATTAAATCAGATAGTTCTGTTCTGATTTCATATATATCGATTGTGATGGAGAGTGTTCGATAAACACACACACACAAACAAATTTTGCCTTGTCATTCGGCTGTCATTGCAGTGAGTGTGCACACTTCAATGTCATCCCCCCCCCTCTCCCCCCGGTGTATTCTCATAAAGTCCGAAAGGGTTTGGGCACCTTTCCCACCATACACAGTGGAACATTCTATTTCTTTAGTGACGGGGATGTGTAAATATGTACATGTTGTCTGTATACTGTATTGAAGATAGATACTTCTGCCTATTTTGTAATATGAATGTAACTACATTGTGGGGTGCATCATATTCTAGTTCACGTGTAGTCTTTGTGGGTAATTATGGATGGTATGTCCAGATGCCGAAAAAACAAACAGAGCAGATTGCTCTTGGTAGGGGAGAGAGAGATCGGGATGCTGGGAGTTCACGCTGGACAAAATGGTATACTTCAGCTTCCAGTAAACAAATTCTCCCTCTGCCCCCACCACTTTATTCTATTCATCACTGTGACCTTTCACTTCTTCTCACTCTGCCTATTACTTGCCCATAGGTCCCCTCCTCCTTCCTCCTTCCCTTTTTTCCTGTGGGCCACTCTCCTCTCCTATCAGATTCTTTCTTCTCCAGCCCTGACCTTTCCCACCCACCTAGTTTCACCTATCATCTTCCAACTAGCTTCTTTCCCCTCCTCCCTCCTTTCTATTCTGGGGTCTTCCCCCTTCCTTCTCAATCCTGAAGAAACGTCTTGGCCCAAATCTTTGTCTGTTTACACTTTTACATATTTGCTGCTGAGCTCCTTTAGAATTTTGTGTGTTTTGCTTTGGATTTCCAACATCTGCAGGATTTCTCAAGTTTGAAATTGCGTGGAGTTATGTATTGTGTTTTCTGGTAGATATCTCAGTAAATATTGGCAGTTTTCCTTTTCCTAAATTCGCTAATTTTTCTAAGTTTTATTTTTGACGCACTAAATAAATACTCTTGCACAAAAGCCATTTTTTCTTCAGTCATAACCCAGAATTTAATGAAAGCCTTGCAGGCATAGTACAAAATTAACATCAAGAGACTCAACCGGGACTTGTGATGTTTATTTGCCTTCTACTGGATGCCCACGTGTGGGATTGCATTCAATATAACGATGTTGTTAAGGATTGTCACAGGATCCAGTCCAGCGCAGTTCACTGCAAGGTCACTGGTATCAGTTCACATCTACACTGTGATGCTGTTTTCTTATTTGCTGTGATGTGAAGTTTCATTCCACAGGCCAAATGCCTCCTCAATAGTATAATCTAACACCAGATGGCTGAATGAAAAGTAAGCAAAGCATTCAGTTCAGTAATGTAAAACTTTTTTTTAGAAATCAGGATGTGTATCAAAACCCATTGTAATAAGTTCTAAGTGATACACCCAAAATGCTGAAGGAATTCAGCAGGTTAGTGAGCAAAGGAATAAGCAGTCAACATTTCAGGCTGAGATCCTTCATCCGGACTGGAAAGGAAGGGGAAAGAAGCCAGATTAAGAAAGTGGGGGGAGAGGAAGGAGTACAGGCTAGAGGGTGATAGGTGAAGCCAGGTGGGTGGGAGAGAGAGGTTGAAGTGAGGGGCTGGGAAGAAGTAGGTGGAAAAGGAAAAGGGCTGGAGAAGAAGGAATCTGATAGCAGAGTGAACCAAGGGAGAAAGGGAAGGAGGAGGGGGTGTTAGCACGTGAGCAGAAGAGGAGAACTGTTGCTCATCCAACCTGAGACTGGCTTCATCATGGCAGTAGAGGAGGACATGGGCCAACATGTCAGAACGGCAATGAGGATTGGAATTAAAATGTTTGGCAACTGGGAAATCCTCCTTGCTGCAGATGGAGAAAAGGTGTAATGTCTGAAAGGGAGATCATTTTTAGAAAAGATCAATGCATTAACAAAGTTGCGTTCAAGTCAACAGAACGGTTTTGTAATTTACAGCACAGCCACATGCCCCTCGGCCTTCAGTCTATGTGCTGAACATTATGTCAAATTATATCTCTTCTGCCTGCAGGTGTTGCATAACCCACTCACTTAATTGTCTGTCTGAAAGCTTCTTAAACACCATCTCAATCACATTCTCTGGCAGCCCGAACCAGGCACCCACCACTGTGTGAAAAAAAAACTTGCCCTATGCATCTCCATTGACCATTTCCCGTCACCTTTAAAAATATATCTTCTTATATTATACATCTCATAAACACAAATAAAAATAACAATTGCAGATTCTAGAAAACCTGAAACAAAACCCTAAACTGCCACTTACACCCAGCAGGTCTCCAACAGTTAATACCCCTCAACCATCAGGCTCCTGAACCAGATTAGATAACTTCACTCAACTCAACACTGAACTGATTCCACAACCAATTGACTTATTTTCAAGGACCCTACTACCTATATTCTCAATATGTATTACTCATTTATTTATTTATTGTAATCTTGTATTGTTATTTTATATATTTGCATAATTTATTGCCTTTCGCACATTGGTTGTTTTACTGTCTGTGTGCAGTTTCTCATTGATTATTTGTATGCTTGCAAGGAAATGAACCTCAGGGTTTTATATGGCGGCATAGTGTACTTTAATAATAACATTTTCTTTGAACTTTGAAACCATATTTATATTCTTTCAAGTTTGCGGAGAAATTACTTTAGTCAGCTGGTGGTAAATCTGTGGAATTTGTTGCCACGAGCAGCTGTGGAGGCCAAGTATTTGGGTGTATTTAAGGCAGAGATAGATAGGTCCTTCATTAGCCAGGACATCAAAGGGTATGGGGAGAAGACAGGGGAGTGGGGATGACTGGAGGAATTGTATCAGCCCATGACTGAATGGTGAAGCAGACTCAATGGGCCAAATGGCCTACTTCTGCTCCTATATTTTATGGTATTATAATAACTGGCAAGTGGCCAAGTGGTTAAGGCGTACGTCTAGTGATCTGAAGGTCGCTAGTTCGAACCTTGGCTGAGGCAGCGTGTGTGTCCTTGAGCAAGGCACTTAATCACACATTGCTCTGTGACGACACTGGTGCCAAGCTGTATGGGTCCTAATGCCCTTCCCTTGGACAACATCAGTAGCGTGGAGAGGGGAGACTTGCAGCATGGGCAACTGCTGGTCTTCCATACAACCTTGCCCAGGCCTGTGCCCTGGAAACTTTCCAAGGCGCAAACCCATGGTGTCATGAGACTAATGGATGCCTATATAGAAAAAAATAACTGGAGGCATGTAGAAAATTTGCCACAGAAAACAGCTACTTCAGTAGTTCAAATTTTGTTTTAGCAACCTAAGTTGAGGGATAAATTGTTCTCCTGATTGTTTGGGTGGTCCATAATAAAATAGCATGGACACTGGACTCTTCAATTTCAAGTAAACTGTTCCCCCGTCTCTCGCTGTGATCTACCATGAACCTCCTACACCCACCACAGACCACACTCCCATCATTCTGTTTCATTCTCTATCTTTCCTCTTCCCCAATCATTCCATCTGCACACCTCTCCCACTGTGTCCCCCCCACCTACTGTTCACATCTGCCCACTCCACCTCCCTTATTTGGTTACATGTCCCACTTTACTTTCACGTCAGATTCCATCATCTGCAGTTCCTTTGTCACCACCAGCTGTCTACCCTCACCTATTACTCCCCACCACCTATCTTCCCCCCACCTATTACCCCCACCACCTATCACCCACCACCACTTATCGCCCACCACC
This sequence comes from Mobula birostris, assembly GCF_030028105.1. Taxonomy (NCBI): domain Eukaryota; kingdom Metazoa; phylum Chordata; class Chondrichthyes; order Myliobatiformes; family Myliobatidae; genus Mobula; species Mobula birostris. Next base: position 17,195,711 of record NC_092373.1, on the reverse strand, counting down.
ACCTATCACCCACCCAGCAACCAACCCCCACCACATATCACCCCCCTCCACCTCACACCCCACACCACCTATCACCTTCCCACCTATTAGCCCCCCACCACCTGTCACGCGTAGTTATTTGAGTTACTATCACCTTCCTGTCAGCTTGAACCAGTCTGGCCATTCTCCTCGGACCTCTCTCATTAACAAGGCGTTTTCACCCACAGAACTGACACTCACTGGATGTTTTTTGCACCATTCTCTGTAAACTCCAGAGACTGCTGTGTGTGAAAATCCAGAGAGATCAGCGGTTTCTGAGATACTCAAACCACCCCGTCTGGCACCAATGATTATTTCCCAATCAAAGTCATTTAGATCATATTTGTTTCCCATTCTGATTTTCAGTCTGAACAACAACTGAACCTCTTGACCATGCTTACATGCTTTTTTGCATTGACTTGCTGATGATTGGCTGATTAGAGATTTGCATTAAGAAGCAGGTGGAGAGGTGTACCTTTTAAAGTGACCACTAAGTGTACAAAATATTAGAGCATAAAATATAGGAGCAGAATTAAGCCATTCCATCATGACTGATTCATTTTCCCTCCCAACCCCAGTCTCTTTTCTCCTTGTAATCTTTGATGCCCTTAATAATCAAGAAGCTAACAGCCTCCAATTAAAATATACCAATGATTTGGCCTCCGCAGATTCACCAACATCTGGCTAAAGAAATTTCTCCTCATCTCTGTCCTAAAGGGGTGTCCTGTCTGAGGCTGTGTCCTCTGGTCCTAGATTCCCCACTATAGGAAACTTCTTCTCCACATTCATTCTATCTCGGCCTAAAAACGAATAGAACACACCTGTTGTAACGTTATTCAATGCAGCAGACATCATGTGCTAAAAGGCTTGTTCTGGCTTCAATGTTCTGTATGAAGTGAGGCTGAAGATCAGCTGCTATCATAGTGAATGTCACTGCAAGCTAATTACAGGATTAATTTACAAATTCTTCCACTATCATTCAAGTGGAGAAAATTTAACAAAGTGGTCATCCACCCGCTGTTTCTTACCGGAATTCGATATTCAGTGAGTACAAGATCACCACCCTATTAAAAATCAACCACGCTCACAAAGCTATCGAGTAAACCAATGAGGCTTTAAAACACTCAGAGAATGATCAAAACTGAATGGAATATTTAGAGGCAAGTATAAGGAGACGGAAAAGTACGTTACTGACATTAATGCCAGAAAACCCAGTTTCAACAACTTGCTTCACGTCAAACACACGATGATATTTCCTATCGACTGTGGTAGACAAGATGGAGAATTTAGATCACAGTGATGGAGGCAGTGGACCTGGAGCAATAATTATTCTGTTTCCCTTACACTGTGTACAGAAAATGATATTAAACAATCTTGACTCATTGAGGCATCATCTTAATACATTCCCTTCCATCCTGACTTGCTGTACCTACTGTTTCTAATTACCTTCTGTGATGTGTGCACTTCAGGAAAATACTCAAGTGCTTCCATCAAAATGAGAGTAGAATTCCTGGGCTAGGTTATTCAAAGATGCTGCATTTATAGTGCTTCCTTGATTTTGTATCTCTTGTGCATTTAATGAATTAGATTGGCATCTTAAGGAGAAATGAAAAGATAGACTGCATGAAAACTCAATTAACTGAGCAGAAGGTGTCAGTTCTTGGCTCAGGTGTAGTTGTCTTGACATGTTTGAAAAGTTTGCAGTCTTGTCTGGTTGCACAAGGTAGTACCAAGACCTAACTTCAGTTTCTTTTTGCTACAGCTAAACCATACATGTCTGCATAAGACCATAAGACATAGGAGGAGAATTAGGCCATTCCTTCATGGCTGCTGTAGTATTCCTCTCTACTGTATTCACCTGCCTTCTTCCCAATAGGTTTATCGAGATTCTCCCTTGTTCCTCTAGTCCTAGACTTCCCCAATATAGGGAGCATTCTCTCCACATCCACGGTATCTAGTCCTCTCAATATCTGATATACAAAGGGTATTTCAATGAGATCCCCCTCAGTTTTCTAAACAGTCAGTACAGGTCCAGAGGCATAAAATGCTCCTCATATGTTATCCCTTTCATTCTCGTGAACCTGGACCAAAGCCAACACATCCGTTCTTAGACAAGGAGCCCAAAGCTACTCACGATTCTGCACTGCAGTGTCCACATGCTGAAGTTCTGCAAACAAGGCAGAGCTGGGAATAAAACTGCGAAAGAAAATGCAATGGGCAACACAAAATTCAAAGTTCAAAGTAAATTTATCCCTTTCAACCCCTATTCAAAAGTAAATTGGTACTTCCCTCTGTGTCACAATAATTTTATTTCTGAGTGGCCTGGGTCAGATTCGTTCAGACCTGGGTCAGCGCATTTGGCTCCAGATTGGCAGTGTTAGGACCTGGGTTGGCGGCCACTTTTTACAGAAGGACTGAGTTTGCGCGGCTGCTCTCCACACATGCGGGCAAAAAGACGTTTCCCGTATTCTGAGATCTGTGTGATGATCGGACTGTATTTTATATCGGCTTCGTTCAGTTTTCGGTGTTTTCTTTCTTGTGGACTACTGGCAGGTGGGTGATATGTTAATTTTTGTGTGGGGGGGTGTTGGGGATTTGGTGCTACTGTCACTGTAATTTGCTGTGAGTGAAGGCGTCGGTGATTGCTATGCGTAAGGGGTTGGTGAAAGTTATTGTGGCTGTTTTTTTTTTGCTTGGGGAGGGAGGAGTTTGGGGTCTGTGAGTTTTTTTTCTTTTCCATAATGGGGTGGGGGGGAGTTGATATCTTTTCTTTCATCAACATCCATGGTCATTCTGTATTTAATGGCTATCTAGAGTAGACAATTATCAGAGTTGTATTGTACATACATAGTTCGACAATAAAGTCAACCTAGGAACATATGGACTTACATAATCAACGTTTTGGAGCTGCATGACTAATAACGAGGAATCATAATGAGGAACGATTCATAATCTGATTGGCACAGGAAGATAGGGCAATGCGGCATTGAAGAACAAATGGTTATTGGCTAGAAGCAAAGGATTATATAATCAAATTCCCAGCAATGTTTAAAACCAGATACAACTGCAAAGGCAAAAGTGATTCTGCAGATACTGGAAATATTGAGAAATACACAAAAATGTTTTACAAACTCAACTGGTCAGGCAGCAACGATGAAGAGAAATATCAGAGTTAGAAATATCGCCCTGTCATCATTTCAGGCTGAGGGTATTCATCAGCCCCTTCCACTTCACCATTCCCATTTCCATTCCCCTCTCTCACCTTATCTCCTTCCCTGCCATCACCTCCCTCTGGTACTCCTCCCCCTTCACTTTCTTCCACAGCCTTCTATCCTCCCGTATCTCCAGCCCTTTATCTCTTTCACCAATCAGATTCCCAGTTCTTTACTTAACCCCTTTCCCCCTCCCAGTTTCACCTATCACCTACCACCTTGTACAGGTCGACCTTCACTAATCCGGCACCATTGGGACCTGAGGTGTGCCGGATTAGTGAAAATGCCGATTTACAGAAGGATTACATTAAGCATAATCAGTGCCGGATTATTTGGCTTATTTCCCTCTAAGCCTCACCTGTTGAAGAATCTTTTAGCAACACACATAAAAGTTGCTGGTGAACGCAGCAGGCCAGGCAGCATCTCTAGGAAGAGGTGCAGTCGACGTTTCAGGCCGAGACCCTTCAGCAGGACTAACAGAAGGAAGAGTGAGTAAGGGATTTGAAAGTGGGAGGGGGAGGGGGAGATCCAAAATGATAGGAGAAGACAGGAGGGGGAGGGATAGAGCCAAGAGCTGGACAGGTGATAGGCAAAAGGGATACAAGAGGATCATGGGACAGGAAGTCAGGGAAGAAAGACAAGGGGGTGGGGGACCCAGAGGATGGGCAAGGGGTATATTCAGAGGGACAGAGGGAGAAAAAGGAGAGTGAGAGAAAGAATGTGTGTATAAAAATAAGTAAGAGATGGGGTACGAGGGGGAGGTGGGGCATTAGCGGAAGTTAGAGAAGTCGATGTTCATGCCATCAGGTTGGAGGCTACCCAGACGGAATATAAGGTGTTGTTCCTCCAACCTGAGTGTGGCTTCATCTTTACAGTAGAGGAGGCCATGGATAGACATGTCAGAATGGGAATGGGATGTGGAATTAAAATGTGTGGCCACTGGGAGATCCCGCTTTCTCTGGCGGACAGAGCGTAGGTGTTCAGCAAAGCAGTCTCCCAGTCTGCGTCGGTTCTCGCTACTATATAAAAGGCCATTTAAAAGAATCTTTTAAATGTTTCTGTATTTTCATCACCTATTTGCTCTTGCAGCTTGTTCCATAGAGTTATCTTACTCTGCAGAAGAAGTTGCCCCTTTGGTCCTTTTTAAATCTTACCCCTCTCACCTTAAATTTATGTCCTCTCATTTTTGATTTTTTCCGGAGAAAAAGACAGTGTGCACACACTCCACCTGCGTCCTCTATAAATTTATACACCTCTATGAAGTCGCCCTTCAGTCTCCAATGCTCCGAGGAAGATCTAGCCTGCCCAACTTCTCCCTATAACTCAGACGCTTGGGTCCTGGCAATATTCTCTAAACTCTTCATTGCACTCTTTCCTGCTTTATGACGCCTCTTACAACAAGGTAGTCAAAATTGTACAAAGTCTTTCACCAATGTCTTGTATTTTATCAGGTTCCAAACTTAGGTCTTGTAAATTGTGGAAAGGTTTTGTTGTACAGGTCGACCTTCACTAATCCGACACCATTGGACCTGAGGAGTGCCGGATTAGTCAAAATGCCGAATTATAGAAGGATCACATTAAGCATAATCAGTGCCAGATTATCGAAGGATCCAGATTACAGGTAGTCGGATTAATGAAGGTCGACCTGTACTTCTTCCTCACCTCTCCCCACCTTCTTGCTCCAACTTCTCATTCTGTTTTTTTCCAGTCCTGGTAAAGGGTCTCGCCCAAATTGTTGGCTGTTTACTCTTTTCCATTGATGCTGCCTGGCCTGCTGAGTTCCTCCAGCATTTTGTGTGTGCTACTTGGATTTCCAGCATCTGCAGATGTTCTCTTTTTGTGCCTCCTGATCTGCTGAGTTCCTTAGGAATGCTGTGTCTCTGATTCAACAACAGCGACATCAGTTCTAAAATGAGCCTCTGCGAGAATGGTTGACTGCTCCCAACAATCCCCTGCCCTGCTAACAACCTAAAATCACCTCTCAGAGGAATCTTACCGGATCAAAGTCACTCTTTTGCTCAGGGGAGTTTAGAATCACAGAAGAATGGATAGGGCTTTAATCTAAATCATAGGTGGTGGTTTCAACAGCTTGGAAAAGTATGGATAAAGTAAACATAAGAACATAAGAAATAGGAGCAGGAGTAGGCCATCAGGCCCATTGAGCCTGCTCTGCCATTCAATAAAATCATGGCTGATGTGGCTGATTATGACTCATCTTCACCTACCTGCCTTTTCACTACAATCCTTAATTCCCCTACTACGCAAAAATATATCCAACCTTGTTTTAAATATATTTACTGAGGTAGCGTCCACTGCTTCATTGGGCAGAGAATTCCACAGATTTACCACTCTCTGGGAAAAGCAGTTCCTCCTCATCTCCGTCCTAAATCTACTCCCCCAAATTTTGAGGCTATGTTCCCTAGTTCTAGTCTTACCTACCAGTGGAAACAGCTTTTCTGCCTCTATCTTATCTATCCCTTTCATAATTTTATATGTTTCTATAAGATCTCCTCTCATTCTTCTGAATCCCAGTGAGTACAGTCCCAGGTGACTCAATCTCTCTTTATAGTCTAACCCCCTCATCTCTGGAATCAACCTGGTGAATCTCCTCTGTACCTTCTCTAAAGCCAGTATATCCTTCCTCAAGTAAGGAGACCAGAACTGCATGCGGTACTCCAGGTGTGGCCTCACCAGTACCCTGTACAGTTGCAGCATAGCCTCCCTGCTCTTAAATTCAATCCCTCCAGCAATGAAGGCCAACATCCCATTTGCCTTCTTGATAGACTGCTGCACCTGAAAAGCAACCTTTTGTGATTCGTTCCCTTTTGTAAAACGGAAGGAGAGGGCGGGAGAGATTACGCAGGTCTCCAGAATAAAAAAAAGGACACAAAGTTTGGCTAAGCGGTCATTTCTTCAATAACAACTTTGGATACTGTTGGTGAAGGGAAAGGGAAAACAACAGTGACCAGATCTTTGACACTGAGTCTGGTTCTGTGGCTTAGAAGCGTGGGATTGGGGAGAAGAGAGTGGTGGTGATAGGAGATTCAATAGTTCGAGGACCAACTCAAGGTCATGAACTACAGCACAAAAAGGAATCTATTCCACTAATTCAGTCAAAGTCAGCTCCGTTAATGCTTTCTATTCACTTATTCTTTGCCTGCTGACCTGCAAGTTATTTTCATGAAAGCCTATATCCAACTCTCTTTAGAAAACTCCCATTAACTTTGCTTCCATCACCCTCACGGCAGTGAATTCTATCCCTGCTTAAAAATATCATCCCAAATTTTGTGGTGGCACAGCAGTGGAGTGGTTAGCACAACACTTTACAGTACCCAGTAACCTAGGTTGAATTCGTTTCCCGCTGTTTTCAATAAATTCTCCCCGTGACTATGTGGATGTCCTCCGGGTGCTCCTGTTTCCTCCCACAGTCCAAAGATGTACCAGTCGCTAGGTTAATTGGTCATTGCAAATTGTCCTGTGATTAGGCTAGGGTTAAATCAGTGCTTGCCGGATGGCACAGCTCGAAGGGTCAGAATGGCTTATTTCACATTGTATCTCAATAAATTAAAAACATAAATAAATATTCCCCATGTACTTCCTTATTATAACCTTAACTTTTTCTCCTGATCCTTGTATCTACTGCTAATTGACGCAGCTTCAGGTTAAGTATACACTCAGTGGCCACTCTGTTAGGTTCACCTGTACACATGCTTGTTAATGCAAATATCTAATCAGCCAGTCATGTGGCAGCAACTCGATACATAAAAGCTTGCAGACATGGTCAAGTTGTTGTTCAGACCATTCACTGGAATGGGGAAGAAATGTGATCTCAGTGACTTAGATCAGGCAATGATGGCTTGTGCCAGAAGGAGTGGTTTCAGTATCTCAGAAACTGCTGATCACCTGGAATTTTCACACACGACAGTTTCTAGAGTTTACTGAGAATGCTGTGGGAAGCACAACATATCCAGTGAGTGACATCCTGGTGGGTGAAAATGCCTTTGTAATGAGACCAGTCAGAGGAGAGTGGCCAGACTGGTTTACACTGACAGAAAGGCAGCAGTAACTGAAATAATCACATATAACAACAGTGGTGTGCAGAAGATCACCTCTGAATGCAGAACATGTCAAACCTTGAAGTGGATGGGCTACAGCAGCAGAAGACCATTAACACTGAGTAGGTAAAATGAGAACTAAAACAGTGAGATGGTGTTAATGGTCCATTCAGCAACGTGAAGGAGGCTTAGAAGCTGTTCCTAAAACTTTGAGTGTGTGTATGTTTGTAAACATCTAACTTAGATTTGAACATATCCCTGGTCCTATTTTAATTTAAATGTTGTTGCCTATTGCTAATTTTAAAAACCAGAGAGTCTTGTGATTACAGTTTGGAGTATGCAAGGATCAAAGGTGCCCTGATATATTTAAAAGCTCAGTTATATGGACTCACTTTTGGGGACCTTGTGTTCTGTGTGTTATTTGTTTATATTTTTATTGTTGCACGATTTGTACTTTTTGTACACACTTTGAGTGTTTGACAGTCTTTGTTGTAAGAGGGGTTTTAATGGTTCTATTGTGTTTGTTTAGTGGCTGTCTGCAATAAGATGAATCTCAAGGTTGTGTGCAGTTTACATACTTTGAGAATAGATGTATGTTAAACTTTGGTAAGCAATGACTTGAGGTCACACAGCAGCAAGAAATCTGAGGCTGAAGTTAATGAAGTGGAAAAATAGCAGGCTGTTAGGAAGTCTGTAGGCTAATTAATAAACCTATATTTGAGTTATTAATGGTAATGCTCAAAACCCATAAATCTTTACTTCAAGGCATTTAATTACTGCTGAAAGAGGCTTGTGTGAGATTCCCTCCTGGCATTGTGAAATGGAACTGCAAATTAATTTATCAGGCATTCATATGCAAAACGAATCTCTGCATCATTCATCAGGAATGACATAAAATAGAAATGTAAAGGCAGCAGAGACTGTAGCCAAAATAGGCAGAAGGAAATATTTTATCTTTAAAAATTTGGGTGGCATAGTAACATACTGTACTGTGCAAAAGTCTTAGACACGTATATATGCTGTAGCCAGGGAGCCTAAGACTTTCGCACTGTACTGTATTTGCCAACATGAGTTTAAGCCTGGCGGCAGCTAAAGTTTTTAAAATAATGAGTGTGGAGCACCAGGGGAGGGGTGTGGGGCAGGTGGCAGAGGAGTGCCAAGGATGGGGGTGGTGTGGGTGCAGTGCAGACACAGCCAGCCCTGAGACATTAGGCAAGGTCTTTAGATTCCATACAACTGGTTTATTGATCACTACAGAATGTCACTTTGATGCTTCCCATTCTCTCTCCTCTCCCTTCCCATTTTCCCAACCATGATTCCCCTCTCTTTGCCCTTCCCCCACTCCTTCCCACTCTCTGTCCACAATGGAGAACCCTGTCGGAATCAGGTTTATCATCGCTTGCATTTGCCATGAAATCTGTTTTTGTTTGCAGTACAGTGCAATACATAAAATTACTACAGCCCTTTGCAAAAGTCTTAGATGTGCCTAAGACTTTTGTACTGTATTGTACCAGTTAGTGCAACATTTACAGCAGCCGGCTGTAAGAGCTGTTCCTGCTGCTGTCTGTAAATTGTTTGTATGTTCTCCTCATGACTATGTGGGTTTCCTTCAAGTTCTTCTGTTCCCTCTCACATTCCAAACGCGTACAGATTATGGGTAGTGAGTTGTGCGCGTGTTATATTGGCACAGGAAGCGTGGCCACACTTGTGGGCTGACCCCAGCATGCCCTCACTGATTTGATTTGATGCAATATGACACACCTCACTGTACGCTCCGATGGGCATGTGACAAGTAATGCTCAGCTAATCTAATCTCTTTTTTTTACGCAAGTCTGTAGTGTCTGATGAATGGCCCTCTGGAGCATCTGAACAGCATCTGGCCTTGAATACTGTAAATCACTGAAACGCTGTACAGAAGTGGGAGCAGACAGAGGTCGCCAACTGGACAGTGGAAGGGTTCTCAAATGGTCAGCAAAGAGCTGGAGTTGTTGCAGGACAACAGGAAGATGAAGAGTTTCAGGAAGTGGTCCACAGTGGAGCAGTAGCCTGGAGAAGGTGTGGGAGGAGGACAAGGAACATTGGGGGATGGGGGGGGGGTGGAAGGCATAAAATGAGATGAGGGAACTTCATTCGGATGGCAGAGAGTCTTTGGAGTTCTTTACCACTGAACACAAGCAACAGTAACAAATGGTGTACCGGGGTACTGGGCTATTTTTTACCTCTAATACCCAGAGTCAATGTTGTGTTTATTGCCATACACATATATGCACAGGTGCAACGAAGAACTTAAAAACAAGAGAAAGTCTGCAGATGCTGGAAATCCAGGCAATAGACACAAAATGCGGGAGGAACTCAGCAGGCCAGGGAGCACCTGTGGAAAAGATTATAGTCGATGTTTCGGGTGAGACCCTTCAGCAGAGCAAATGAACTCAATACAGTTAATTTCAACTTGAAATTTGATAGGGAAAAAGTAAAATCTGACATAGCAGTATTTCGGCTGAGTAAACTAATGGAAGGAGGTGCTGGCAGAGATGACAGCAGAGTAGCAGTGGCCTGGGATACTGGGAAAAGTGAGGGAGGTGCAGGATAGATGCACTCCAACCACAAAGAAATACTGAAATGGCAAAATAATACAGTTGTTGCTGCCAAGGGAAGTCAAAGTTAATGTAAGAGCAAAAGAGGGCATACAACAAAGCAGGAAGATAGAGGATTGGGATGATCTTTCAGGAATCATCGGAGATTGGCATGGTTCCAAAGGACTGGAAAATTGGAAATGTCACTCCACTCTTTAAGAATGGAAGGAGGCAGCAGAAAGGAAATTATAGACCAGTTAGCTAGACCTCAGTTGTTGGGAAGATGTTGGAGTCAATTATTAAGGTTGAGGTTATGGAGTACTTGCTGACACAGGACAAGATAGGACAAAGTCTGCATGGTTTCCCTAAGGGAAAATTTTGCCTGATGAACCTATTGGAATTCATTGAGGAGTTTACAAGTAGGATAGATAAAGAGGATGCAATAGATGTTGTATATTTGGATTTTTAGAAGGCCTTTGCCAAGGTGCCACATATGAGGCTGCTTACCAAGTTAAGAGCCCATGGTATTACAGGAAAGTTACTAGCATGGTTATACCATTGGCTGGTTGGTAGGAGGCAGCAAGTGGGAATAAAAGGATCCTTTTCCGGCTGGCTGCCAGTGACGAGTGATGTTCCACAGGGGCCAGTGCTGGGATCACTTCCTTTTATGTTGTATATCAATGATTTAAATGATGGAGTAGATAGCTTTGTTGCCACATCTGTAGGTGATACAAAGATTGCTGGAGGGACAGATAGTGATGAAGAAACAAGAAGGCAGCAGAAGGGCTGGCCGGCTGGTGGTGCAATGGCATCAGTGCCGGACTCCGGAGCGAAGGCTCCTGAGTTTGAATCCAAGTCAGACCACCCCCCCCCCGAGCACGCTTTCCATGCTGGGTTGAGCATCGAGCTAGCCACTTGGCCTCGTAAGGAAAAAAAACAAGGGTCGAGTCAGGAACATTCATATCGTGACCTGGTTAACCCGAGGAGACCAATCCTGACACCACTGGCCAGACAAGAATGGCTGACTGTCTGGTGTGACACACTAAAAAAAAACAGAAGGGCTTAGACAGATTAGGAGAATGGGAAACAATGTGGCAAATGACATATAATGTTGGAAAATGTGAGGTCACGCACTTTGGTAGAAGAAATAAATGTGCAGACTATTTTTAAATGGGGAGAAAATCCAAAAATCTGGGATGTAAAGGGACTTAAGAATTCTTGTGCAGAACACTTTAAAGGTTTACTTGTGGGTTGAGTTGGTAATGAGGAAGGCAATGCAATGTTAGCATTCATATCAAGAGGTCTAGAATACAAGAGCAGGGATGTGATGCTAAGGTACTCGTGGAGCCTTACCTGAGTATTGTGAACAGTTTTGTGCTCCGCATCTAAGAAAAGATGAGCTGGCATTGCAGAGGATTCAGGTGAAGTTCACAAGGATGATTCCAGGAATAAAACAGTTAACATACGAGGAATGTTTGATGCCCTGGATCTTTACTCATTGGAATTTAGAAGGACTAGGGGGATCTCGCTGAATCCTTTCGAATATTGAAAGGCCTAGAGAGAGTAGATGTGGAAAAGATCTTTCTCATAGTGGGGGTGGTTCAGGACAAGAGGCACAGCCTTGGGACAGAGAGGCATCCATTTAAAACAGATGAGGAGAAATTTCTTTAGCCAGAGGATGGTGAAGTTGTGGAATTAGTTACCATAGGCAGCTGTGGAGGCTGGGCATATTTAAGGCAGAGATTGATAGGTTCTTGATTGACCACAGTATCAAAGGTTACAGGGTGAAGGCCAGGGAGTGGGGCTGAGGAGAAGGGAAAGAAAGGATCAGCCATGATTTAATGGCAGAGCAGACTCGATGGGCCAGCTGGGCTAATTCTGCTCCTATATCTCGTTGTCTTAAATATACTGGCCAATGAATAGTCTAAAGATTGATACAAAGTCAAATAAATAAAGCAAGGTGAAAGGTTTGGAACTTTGATCAAATTAATTGACTTTTGGTGTTATTGTGACAATTACCTTGGATTTTTGGTAACAGTTTTGTAACTAAATTCTCACATGATGGTCCACAAGCTGGTGAGGTATGGAATCAAAAGCTTTAGATTCTGATATGTCGAACATTTGGAAAAAGTGGTTCTAATTTAAAAATTCCATCTGTCTGAGTGCCTGTGAGTCCTCTCAGGGAAGGGAATTAAAAAACTAGAAGGCACAGGTTTAGGGTGCGAGGGATAAATTTTAAAAAGGACTTGAGAGGTGATTTCCTCATGGGGAGTTTAGTGTGTGTATGGAATGAGCTGTCATAGGAAGTGACGTTTAAGACATTGATAGAAAAGGCTAACATAGATATGGGCTAAATGTGGCAAATGTGACTAGCTTAGGTGGGGACCTTAGTCAACATGGAAGATTACGGCCGAAGGACTGTATTACTTCACAACTCTCAATCAAAGAGAAATTTGGATAAATTCCCGGAGGTGTGGATAACAGAGTGATCCTGTACCTTCAGTATCTTGTTCGATGATAGAGCACATAATCTGAACTATTCTTATTGGCTGCAGAAGATCACAGTGCAATAATATGCAGAGCAGAAAGATTACTCCAATGTGATTTGTAAGGAATGTTCTTCCAGAAACTCCTGGGAGCCCACAAAGGCATCACTGATGCTATTTCAGTCCTGTGAAATGAACAGCTGACGAATTTAAACATGGAAACCAGGAGAAATGTGTAAGTATAGATACTGAAAAGCTTGCTGCTTTTCTGTGGTTATTTGAGTTACTGTCACCTTCCTGTCAGCTTGGCCCAGTCTGGCCACTCTTATTAACAAGGTGCTTTAGCTTACTGAACTGCTGCTCACTGGATGTTTCTTGTTTATTTTTGTACCTCTTTCTGTAAACTCTAGAAACTGTTGTGCCTGAAAATCCAAGATCAGCAGTTTCTGAGATACTCTGACCACCCTGTCTGGCACCAACAATCATTCCACGGTCAAAGTCACTTAAAATGCAGCTCTTCCCTATTCTGATGTTTGGTCTGAACAACTGAACACCTAGACCATGCCTTCATGCTTTTATGCACCATGTGAAATGTGATCTAAGTGACCCGTCAATGAGAAAGGTCAGAGGAGAATGGCCGGATTGACAGGAAGGCGACAGTAACTCAAATACCACACTACAACAGCGGTGTGTAAAAAAATAAACATCTCTGAACACACAACACGTCCGACCTTGAAGAGGATGGGCTCAGCAGCAGAAGACCACGAACCTGCACTCAGTGGCTATTTTATTAGGTGCAGAAGATAACTAATAAATTGGTCACTGAGTGTCTGCTCTCCTGTTTTCTGTCTTCCTTGCTTGGAAATATTCCGGCTGTTCAGTAGCTCCCCGGGACAGTGTCAGTATTTAAAACAAGACCCCGGGAATGATTCGCTAATACTTAGCATACGGGGAGTAATCAAGGGTCCCGAAGATTTAGCACCTCCCCCTCCCACTTCATCACGTTAAAGTTATTTTAAAGGGCCGGCACTGCCCCGTTTAACTTGTTACAGGCAGCGTTATTCGCTGTACACACTTCGGTAGCTTCGCATTGAGGTCGAGTTCTTCGGGTAAAACACAAATCTCAGCAGCAGTGTGGAAGCAATCTCACCGACAAGAGGTTGCTCCTCGACGGCTACCAGTGACTGAACAATGTCATCAGACCTCTATCACATCCGCTTAGCAAAATTGAACCTCACCTTTGTCCCTCCCGCGGCAGCTCGATGAGACTGCCCAATTCAGTTTATTTTTTGATCTTCTAATCTTCGTGTGGTACCTTATCTGAGGTAATCTCTTGGGGGCAGAGCGAGCATGGGAATCAGACTACTTTCCCTCGCCGTGGTCGGTATACTCCTGGGTTACTATGTGTACCTCCCCCTCCCGGAGACATTGGAAGAGAGATGGAAATTGATGGTAGTCGATGCCTGCTTCCGAAGTTTGGAACATCTGGTAAGCTTTCTAAGGCGCTCTCGTACTGAAAGTGAAGTGTATGGTATGCCTGCCGGATTTGTATGATTTAATTGCAACTTCGTAATGACTGTGGTAGCCTTGCCCAGACATTTCCTATAAGGCTGCTGGTGACTCTCCACTCCTGGAGCCGTCTGGATGCCTCAGCGTTTTATTCAATTAAAATGATCTTTTGATGCACTTTGAATTATATTTTATTAAATTATTTGTGGTAACAAATCCTATGCGTGATATATGTTTTGTGGGTGCACCGTGGTCTACAGGAACGTTGTTTAGTTTGGTTGTATGTTAGGGGCGGCATGGTTAACACAACACTTTACAGTACCAGCGATGCTGGTGCAATTTATGCCGCTGTCTGTAAGGCGTTTGTAGTTTCCCCCGTGTCTCCGTGGGTTTCCTCCGGGTGCTTTGGTTTCCTCCCACAATCTAAGGACCTACCAGTTGGTAGGTTACTTGGTCATTGTAACTTGTCCTCAGATTAGGTTAGAATTAACTCAGAGGTGAATTGCTGGCCAGTACTGCTTGGAGGGCCAATTCCGTACTGTATCTTGATAAATAAATAGTCAGGTGACAATAAACTTGAGCTTGAACTTGGTATAACCTTGGCACTGACAGTCCATTTGTAAAAACAAATTGATACATTCTTGAACATCCAAAGGGTCCAATATGACCTTAGTACAGAAATGACATACTGAGATGCATTTTGAAGTTAACTTTGCAGCCCGGCGCACTCAGGAGGGAATTAATCTGTTGTTTTCAGTTTCTATTGTTCTTCACCTGAGTACTTGCCCTCTGTGAGGTTCCCTGTCCTCTAAACAGAGCAATACCAGATACATTCCACTTCAAACATGAGGAAGTCTGCAGATGCTGGAATTTCAAGCAACACACATAAAAGTTGCTGGTGAACGTAGCAGGCCAGGCAGCATCTCTAGGAAGTGGTACAGTTGACGTTTCGGGCCAAGGCCCTTCGTCAGGATTAACTGAAAGAAGAGCTAGTAAGAAATTTGGAAGTGGGAGGGGAGATCCGAAATGATTGGAGAAGACAGGATGGGGAGGGATGGAGCCAAGAGCTGTACAGTTGATTGGCAAATGGGATATGAGAGGATCATGGGACAGGAGGCCTAGGGAGAAAGAAAAGGGGGAGGGGGGGGAAAGCCCAGAGGCAAGAGGTATAGTGAGAGGAACAGAGAGAGAAAAAGGAGAGAGAGAAAAAGAATGTGTGTATATAAATAAATAACGGATGGGGTACGAGGGGGAGGTGGGGCATTAGCGGAAGTTTGAGAAGTCAATGTTCATGCCATCAAGTTGGAGGCTACCCAGATGGAATATAAGGTTCCTCCAATCTGAGTGTGGCTTCATTTTTACAGTAGAGGAGGCCTTGGATAGACATATCAGAATTTACATTCCACTTCATACATTTTACATTCTCCTGAAATGTAAATTGTGCGGGTTATCAAGGAGTTTAAATCGGGTCTCGTACTATTTTCTTGTTGTTCACAATCTGGCTGAGGCTTTTTAAGCCATTGATCAGAGTGCACTTGGAGTACTGTAAGGTACATGAAATGCTGGAGGAACTCAGCAGGCCAGGCAGCATCTATGGAAAAGAGTATACAGTCGAAATTTCAGGCTGAAAGCCTTCTTCAGGCTTGAGAAAGGGCCTCGGCCCGGTACATCAACTGCTTACTCTGGCCTGCTGAGTTGCTCCAGCATTTTGTGTTTGCTGCTTTGGATCTCCAGCATCTGCAGATTTTCTCATGCTTGGGGTATTGTGAGCCGTTTTGAGCCCCTTATGAAAGAAACAACATGCTGGCATTGGAGATGGTTCAAAGGAGCTTTAGGATAATGATCCCAGGGATGAAAGGGTTAACATATGAGGAGCATTTGATGGTGCTGGGCCTGTCCTTGCTAGAGTTTAGAAGAATCGGGGGGGACCTCACTGAAATCTATCGAATATTAAAAAGCTCAGATAGAGTGGATGTGGAGAGGATGTTTCCTATAGTGAGGGATACTAGTACCAGAGGGCACAGCCTCAGAATAGAGAGGCATTCCTTAAGAACAGAGATGAGGAGCAATATCTTTAGCCAGAGAGTAGTGAATATGAGGAATTCACTGTCACAGACAGCTCTGAAGGCCAAGTCACTGGGTATATTTAAAATCAAAAGTTGATTGGTATTGATTAGTAAAGGCATCAAAGGTTACTGGGAGAAGACAGGAGAATAGGATTGAAAGATAATAAATCAACTATGATGGAATGGCAGAGCAGACTTGACGGGCTGAATGGCAGAGCAGACTTGATGGGCTGAATGGCCTAATTCTGCTCCTATGTCTTATGATCTTGTGCTCTTGTAGTTGGTTTGCATTTACTACCATCCTTAGTTAGAACATGGAGGAGCACAACACAGTAACAGGCTTGTGCCAAGCTAATTAAACTAGTCATTAAATGCCTAACTACACTGATCTGTTTTACCTACACAACGTCCCAAGGCTTGCCACCTTGTTGTGCTGGAGAGGCTTGTGAATTCCTGAGATTACAAGAGCGATGCTGACCAGAGTTTAGCTCCCGGTAGGGTCACCATTGGAGTTAAGGTCAAGAGGAAAGTTCCAGACAAAGAGCGATCCAACCAAGACCTGAACAGTGGAGCTGGTGGAAGATGATGACTCATCATAATGGTAGTGAAGATGGAGGAAGGCTGCAGCAGTGAAGGGTCCCCGGTCACTTTGCATTCCACACAACTTGACCCTGACTCCAATCTGTTAAGGACCATGTGGTGGTTGCACAGGCATCAGCCTCTCTACGTTAAAGAAAGTTGCCCACTGGCGTTCTCCATTAAGGGAATACCCCCTTGTACCATACTCTACTTGAATGGTTGCACTACAATGTAATGCCCACATCCCTCCAATCTCTTCATATTCATGATGAAGGGTCTCGGCCTGAAACGTCGACTGTACCTCTTCCTAGAGATGCTGCCTGGCCTGCTGCATTCACCAGCAACTTTGATGTGTGTTGCTTGAATTTCCAGCATCTGCAGAATTCCTGTTGTCTTCATATTCATGTAACTCATCGAAAGCACTTCTGTCATATTTGACATCGCTAGCAGCACATTCCAGGCACCCAGCTCCCTGTGCATGTATATAAAACCACACACATCTCATTAGAACTTACCCCCGCCCCCATCACCTTGAATGCCCACTGGCATTAGACATTGTGTTCTCTGGGGAACAGAGGATACCAAATATCTACTCTGTCCATGCCTCTCGTAATCTTAGAAGCTTCTTACATTAAGTCTCCTCAGTCTGTGCTGCTTCAGAGATAACAAACCAAGTTCAATTGTCCTGGGGGGGGGGGATGAAGTGGTGGGGAAGCTTTCTTGTGCTACAATCCTTCAGATAAAGGCTCTTCCAGAGTTGGGACAAAGTAGATCCAATTCAGGATTGTGACTTGGAGGGCAACCTGCTGCTCTGCTACTAGGTTGTACAGGTCAAGGGTATGCGGGGGAATAGGAACTGGAACACCAGAGCAGATAGCAGAGTTGTTGTAGGGAAAGGTGTTTTAAGCCAACATACAAAGCCAATAATCAAAATGTTGAGCATGGTGGGACTAATATTCTGAGCTGTGTATATATCAATGCAATGAGTATTGTAGGAAAGGAGGATGATCTTGAAGCAAGGATCAGCACATTGCAGCCATTAGTGCTACAGTACCCAGGCTTGTGTTCCTAGACAGCTAGGACACAACATCCATGTTCGACCCGGACTGATGGAGGACTCGTCATCATCAGCCGCTGTTAGTGAAACTTGGTTGCAGGAAAGGCAGGATGGGTAGCAATGTCCAGGGTTCCATTGCTTTAGATGTGATAGCGCAGAAGGGATTAAAGGAGGAGAAGTGGCATTACTAGTTATAGAAAATGTCACGGCCGTGTTCAGTCAGGACGGATTGGAAAGCTCACCCACACGGCAGAAGTCTGGCAAATGTTCATATATGCATGGTGTTCTGCATAGGTATGTTCCATTGAGACAGGGAGAGGATGGTGGGGTAAAAGAACAATGCCGTACAAAGGATGTAAAAAATCTAGTTGAAAAGAAAAGCTTATGAAAGGTTCAAAAAAGCTAGGTACTGTTAGGCTTTAGGAACTTACAAGGCTGCCAGGAAGGAGCTCAAGAATGAAATTAGGAGAACTAGAAGGGGCCATGAGAAGGCCTTGGAAAGCAGGATTAAGGAAAACCCAAAGGTATTCTACAAATATGCGAAGAGCAAGAGGACGAGCCGTGTGTGAATGGGACCAATCAGGTGTGATAGTGGAAACGTGTGCAGGGAGCCAGAGGAGATAGCAGAGGTAATTCATGAATGCTTCAGTATTCACCAGTGAAAAGGACCTTGGCATTCGTGGGGATAACTTTCAGTGGACTGAAATACTTGCGTGTGGAGACATTAAGAAAGAGGATATGCTGGAGCTGTTGAAAGGTATTAAGTTAGATAAGTCGTCGGGACCGGACGAGATGTACCCGGGCTACTGTGAGAAGCAAGGGAGGAGATTGCTGAGCTTCTGGCAATGACCTTTGCATCGTCAATAGGGACGGGAGAAGTACCAGAGGACTGGAAGTTTGCAAATGTTGCTCCCTTGTTCAAGAAAGGAAGTAGAGATAACCCAGAAATTATAGACCAGTGAGTCTTACTTCAGTGATGGGCAAGTTGTTGAAGATCCTGACAGGCAGGATTTTTGAACATTTGGAGAGACCTAATCTGGTTGAAGATGGTTCGTATTCTGCATTGAGTTCATTGACCAGTGGTGTTCTGTAGGGATCTGTTCTGGGATCCCTTCCCTTTGTGAATTTTAGAAATGACCTGGATGAGGAAGTGGAAGGTGGGTTAGTAAGGTACGTACATATGGAGCTTAGAAAATTAGAGGGCTATGCGGTAGGGAAATTCTCAGCAGTTTTTAGAGTAGGTTACATGGTCGGCACAACATTGTGGGCTGAATGGCCTGTAATGTGCTATATTTCTATGTTCTATATGTGTGGAACTGAGGAATAAGAAAGGGATGGCAACATTTTTATATTATAGTCCGCTGGATTTATAGGAGCAAATTTGTAGAGAGATCGCAGACTATTGTAAGAAACATTTAACTTTCAACTAAAGACTGGGCCTCCTATACTGTAAAAGGGCTGGATGAGATAGAGTTTGTCAAATGTGTACACTGAAGTCCCAAATAGAGAGATCTCCTATTCTCCTAATAGATCTCCTACTGGGAAATGAGACAGGTGACAGAAGTTTGTGTCAGGGAACACTTTGCATCTAGTCATTATGATGCCATTAGTTTCTCCACCCTGCTCTGCTGGGGGAGAAGCTGACAGCGATGCAGGTGGATGCTTCCTTGGTATCATGGATTCTTGGTTTCCTGACTGGCAGACCACAGTACGTGTGCTTGCAAGACTGTGTGTCCGACAGAGTGATCAGCAGCACTGGGGCTCCACAGGGGACTGTCTTGTCTCCCTTTCTCTTCACCATTTACACCTCGGACTTCAACTACTGCACAGAGTCTTGTCATCTTCAGAAGTTTTCGGATGACTCTGCTATAGTTGGATGCATCAGCAAGGGAGATGAGGCTGAGTACAGGGCTACGGTAGGAAACTTTGTCACATGGTGTGAGCAGAATTATCTGCAGCTTAATGTGAAAAAGACTAAGGAGCTGGTGGTAGACCTGAGGAGAGCTAAGGTACCGGTGACCCCTGTTTCCATCCAGGGGGTCAGTGTGGACATGGTGGAGGATTACAAATACCTGGGGATACGAATTGACAATAAACTGGACTGGTCAAAGAACACTGAGGCTGTCTACAAGAAGAGTCAGAGCCGTCTCTATTTCCTGAGGAGACTGAGGTCCT
This sequence comes from Mobula birostris, assembly GCF_030028105.1. Lineage (NCBI taxonomy): Eukaryota > Metazoa > Chordata > Chondrichthyes > Myliobatiformes > Myliobatidae > Mobula > Mobula birostris. The sequence goes on along the minus strand of NC_092373.1, from coordinate 17,175,981 downwards.
TTAACATCTGCCGGACGATGCTGAGGATGTTCTACGAGTCTGTGGTGGCCAGTGCTATCATGTTTGCTGTTGTGTGCTGGGGCAGCAGGCTGAGGGTAGCAGACACCAACAGAATCAACAAACTCATTTGTAAGGCCAGTGATGTTGTGGGGATGGAACTGGACTCTGACTGTGGTGTCTGAAAAGAGGATGCTGTCCAAGTTGCATGCCATCTTGGATAATGTCTCCCATCCACTACATAATGTACTGGGTGGGCTCAGGAGTACATTCAGCCAGAGACTCATTCCACTGAGATGCATCACAGAGCGTCATAGGAAGTCATTCCTGCCTGTGGCCATCAAACTTTACAACTCCTCCCTTGGAGGGTCATACACCCTGAGCCAATAGGCTGGTCCTGGATTTATTTTATAATTTACTGGCATAATTTACATATTACTATTTAACTATTTATGGTTCTATTACTATTTATTATTTATGGTGCAACTGTAATGAAAACCAATTTCCCCCAGGATCAATAAAGTATGACTATGACTATGACTAAGATAATTATGGAGAAGGACAAGACTGGTCCTCTGGTTGAGATTCTAAATTGGAGGGGGGGGTGGTGGGGAAAGGCCAATTTTTGGGATTGTTCTGGGATTTTCATGCACATCAACCTCTAGGGTTTATAGAGAAGAGTGTGGAAAGCAAAAAAAAAAAATCTAGTGAGCACTGGTTCTGTGGATGAAAACACCTTGTTAATGAGAGAGCTCAGAAGAGAGTGGTCAGACTGGTTCAAGCTGACAGGAAGGTGACAGTAATGCAAATAACCACATGTTGCAACAGTGGGGTACGGTAGAAGACGTCTGATTGCACAAGCTTGAAGTGGATGGGCTGTAGGAGCAGAGGACCATACCGGCTTCCATTCCTGTGACCACTTTATTAAGTACACTCCTGTACCTAACAAAGTGGCAACTGAGTGTATTTGCGGTCTCTTTGACAATTTTGCAATCAGTTCAATAATGTTTCCAGTTAAACAGCTTTTAACAGAGATTTAATTCCACATGGTTTGTTTATCACACAGTCTAAACACTAGCAATCTCCGTCCTATCACACTTCATAACTCAGACTACAAACGACAAAGATCCTCAAAATCGCAGCTGAGCGAATCAATGCTGGCTTTGCCAGTGATTAACACATTCCATATGAATAATAAAATAAATACTGAATTGTCAGCAGTTTTTGGGCCTCTTTTCTAAGAAAGGGTGTGCTGGCATTGGAGAGAGTCCAGAGAAGGTTCATGGGAATGATCCTGGGAATGACAGGTTCACTGTAAGAGGAATTTTTGATGGCTCTGAGGCTGTGTTCACTGGCGTTTAGAGAATAAGGGTGGGTCTCATTGCAATATCTGTCGAATATTGAAAGGTCTAGGTGGGGTGGACGTTTCCTATAGTGGGGGAGTCCAGGGCAAGAGGGCACAACCTCAGAATAGAAGCATGCTCCTTTAGAACTGAGATGAGGATGTTTTTTTTTATAGGTGAATCTGTGAAATTCATTACCATGGACGGCTGTGGAGGCCAAGCTATTAAGCATAATTAAAGCAGAGTTTGATAGGTTATTGATTAGTAAGGGTTAAAGGGGAAAAAAAGGCAAATGGGGTTGAAAGCAGTAATAAACCAGCCATGATAGAACTGTAGAGCATAGCTAGATGGGCTGAATGGTCTAATTCTACTCCTATGTCTTGTGTTTGGGTCAGAATATTCTGCCTAATAGCAACTACCTTTTCCTATCCATCTCTTTGTCCCCCCTCACTTCCCACATCTCTGCTCTCCATATCCCCCACAATACGCATTTCCTGAAATTTCTGCTGTTAAACAAGTAAGTCAAATTGAGGAACAAGTTTACATTGTTTCTCCTCACCAACGGGCATATCTATAAGGAACACTGCCACAAAGCCATATCCATCATCAAACAGCATCAGTATCTGGGCCATGCTCTCTTCTCGCTGATGCCATCTGAAAGGGGTACAGGAGCTTCAGGTCCCTCGCCACCAGGTTCAGGAACAGTTATTACTCCTCAAACATCAGGGTCCTGATGGGACCACATCACTCACCTCAACACTGAACTGATTCCACAACCTATGGACTCACTCTCAAGGACTCTACAACTCATGTTCTCAGTTCTATTTATTTACTTATTTTTTTGTCAGTCTTTGTTTTTCATTGATTCATTGTATTTCTTTGTTCTACTGTGAATGGTGCAAGAAAATTCATCTTATGGTATTACATCATGACTAATATGTACTTTGATAATAAATTTACTTTGATCTATTTGAATTATTCTATATTAACAGGCAGATGTGAACCACAAGCAGAACAATGTGTTTCACCATGAAAGGAACCAGAAGTGGAAAGAAAATGTTTTTCACGTAGAGTATTTATAAAAGCACATTGTGTGCGGTTCTGGTCCAGAAAATATATCAACAAGATTGAAAGGGTGCACTGAAAATTTATGAGGATGTTGTCGGGAATTGAAGACCTGATTTATAGGGGAAGATTGAATAGGGTTAGGACTGTATTCCCTGAAGCATTAGAGAATGAGGGGTGATTTAATAGTGGTATAAAAAATCATGACGGATATAGATGAGGTGAATGCATGCAGACTTTTGACACTGAAGTTGGATGAGTCTAAGACTGGAGGTCATAGGTTGAAGGTGTAATGTTTAAATAGAATATGAAGGGGGCCAACTTCACTTACAGAGATGAGAGTGCAGAAGGATGTGGTGGATGTGAGTTTGATTTTTAACCTGCAAGAGAAATTTTGGTAGGTACATGGATGGGAGGGGTTTGGAGGGCTATGGTCCGAGGGCAGGTCAATGACAAAGACAAAGTAATAGTTTGGCATGGACTAGATGGGCCAAAGGGCCTGTTGCTGTGCCATGGTATCTATGACTCTAAAGCACTTACTGAAGGCTAGAGGAAGCAGAGTCAACTGTACATTCGTAAAAGGATAAAGGATAAAACGGAGGACTACTGCCTGAAGATAAGAAATGAAAATTGTATTGCACGCTCAGAAAGCTAAAAGATACATAATGGGATGAAAGAGACTCTTCTCCAGTGCTGTAGCTCTTATGATTCCAAGGTTAGAAGTTATCAAAATTACAAAATTATGAGGCATATTTCGGGTAGAGTCAGAATCCTTTTCAAGGGCAGAAGTGTGAGTGGTCCCACCCAGACATTCTCTCTCTCTCTCCTGTCAGACAGAAGGTACAAAAGTCTGAAAGTATGTACCACCAGTCTCAAGAACAGCTTCTATCCTGCTGTTATAATACTACTAAACAGATCACTTATGGGGTCATGATTCCTTCTTATTGTACGATCTACCTTGTCATAGCATTATTAACTGCCTGCACTGCACTTTTTCTGTGAATGTAACAATTTATTCTGTATTGCCTTTTCCCTGTATTATCTCAATGTATTGATGTGAAGGAAATGATCTGTATGCAAGGTTTGCAAAACCCTAACCCTCATGCCTCCATGCATATGATGGCCTCCATTGGCTGTGGTTGACCATGGGTGTTGCGTCCTTGCTGTCTACACGATGTGCAAGCCTGGGCAGTATGATATGGAGAGCAAGCTGTTGCCCATGCGGTAGGCTCCACTTCTCCATGCGCATGAAGAATCGAAAGGAACAGCAAAGACCAATATGGTTTGGCATCAGCAGCCTCGCAAGAGTGACCAGTCTGCATTGAACTCAACATAGTCGAGCCTGGGCTTTTAGATCATAAGATATAGGAGCAGAATCAGGCTATGTGGCCCATCGAGTCCGCTCCGCCATTTCATCATGGCTGATCCAATATTCCTCTCAGCCTCAGTCGCCTGCTTTCTCTCTATATCCCTTCAAGCCCTGACCAAACAAGAACCTATCAACTTCCATGTTAAATATAGATAAAGACTTGGCCTCCGCAGCTGCCTGTGGCAAAGAATTCCACAGATTCACTGCTCTCTGGCTAAAGAAATTCTTCCTCATCTCCTCTCTAAAAGGATGCCCCTCAATTCTAAGACTGTGTCCTCTGGTCTTAGACTCTCCCACCATAGAAACCATCATCTCCACATCAACCCTATCAAGGCCTTTCACCATTCGATAGATTTCAATGAGGTCACCCCTCATTTTTATGAATTCTAGTGAATGCAGGCCCAGAGCCTTCAAACACTCTTCATATGGCAAGCCATTCAATCCTGGAATCTTTTTCATGAACCTCCTTTGAACCCGCTCCAGTTTCCACACATCCTTTCTAAGATAAACATCACAAACCTGTTTGCAATACTCTAAATGAGGCCCAATCATCGCTTTATAAAGTTTCTACATTATATCCTTGCTTTTATATTCAAGTCCTCTTGAAATGAATGTTAACATCACATTTGCCTTCCTCATCAAAGACTCAACCTGTAAAATAACCTTTAGGGAATCCTGCATAAGGACTCCCAAGTTCCTTTGCATCTCAAATTTTTGTATTTTCTCTCCATTTAGAAAATAGTCAACCCCTTCATTTCTTCTACCAAAGTGCATGACCATATACTTCCCACATGGTATTCCATCTGCCATTTCTTTGCCCATTCTCCTTATCTATCCAAATTCTTCTGTAGCCTCACTACTTCATCAAAACTACCTGCTTCTCTAATAGTCTTTATATCGTCTGCAAACTTTGCAACAAGCCATCGATTCTATCATCCACATCTTGGACATATAACGTAAAAAAAAAATTCAGGCCCAACACTGACCCCTGTGGAATACTACTAGTCACCGGCCGCCAACCTGAAAAGGCTAACTTTATTCCTAGTCTTTGCTTTCTGCCAATCAGCCACCGCTTTATCCATGCTAGAATATTTCCTGTAATATCATGGGCTCGTAGCTTGTTAAGCAGCCTTGTGTAGCACCTTGTCAAAGGCCTTCTAAAAATCCAAGAACACAACATCAACTGATCCTCCTTTGTCTATCTTGCTTCAAAGGATTCCAACAGATCTGTCAGGCAAGATTTTTCCTTCAGGAAACTATACTAACTATGGCCTATTTTATCATGTACCTCCAGGAACCCCAAAACTGCATCCTTTATAATTGACTCCAACATCTTCCCAATCCTAACTGGCATGCAGTTTTCTTTCTTTTGCCTCTCTCCCTCCTTGAAGAGTGGAGTGACAATTTTCCAGTCTTCTAGAACCATTCCAGAATCTAGTGATTCTTGCAAGATCATTGCTAATGCCTTCACAATCTCTTTAGTCATCTCTTTCAGAGCTGTGGGGTGTACAAAATCTTGTCCAGGTGCCTTATCTGCCTTCAAACCTTTCAGTTTCCCAAGAACCTTCTGTCTCGTTGTGACAGCTTCACACATTTCATGCCCCCTGACACCTGGAACTTCCACCATACTACTAGTGTCTTCCACAGTGAAGTCTGATGCAAAATACTTATTCAGTTCGTCTACCATTTTGTTGTCTCCCATTACTACCTCTCCAGCATCATTTTCCAGTGGTCCAATATTGAATTTCAACTCTTTTACACTTTATGGATCTGAAAAAACTTCCAGCATCCTCTTCAATACTATTGGCTAGCTTACTTTTTTATTCAATCTTTATTTTTAGTTGTCTTCTATTGGTTTTTAAAAGTTTCCCAATCCTTTAACTTCCATTAATATTTTCTCTATTACATGCACTCACTTTAGCTTTTATGTTGACTTTGACTTGTTAGCCATGATTGTGTCATCTTTCCTTTAGCATTCTTCTCCATCTTTGGGATGTACAAAGTATATATCCTGTGCCTTTTCAATTGCTTCCACAAATTCCAGCCATTGCTGCTCTGCCGTCATCTCTGCCCGTGTTCTTTTCCTATCAATTCTGGCCAGCTCCTCTCTCATGCCTCTGTAATTCCCTTTACTCCACTGTAATACAGATATGTCTGATTTTGACTTCCCCCTTCTCAAATTTCTGGGTGAATTCGATCATTTATAATCTCACGCCCCTAAGGGTTCTTTGATCTTAAGCTCTCTAATCAATTCTGGTTCATTGCCCAACACCCAGTCCAGAACAGATGATCCCCTAGTGGGCTCACCACGAGCTGCTCTAAAAAGCTATCTTGTAGGCACTCTAGAAATTACCCCCTCCTGCAATCCAGTACTAACCTGATTTTCCCAATCTACCTGCATATTGAGGTCCCCATAACTATTGTAACATTGCTGTTTATAATATATTCTGTGCCTTCTGAATTGCTTCCAGAAATGCATAAAACGTACAGCAGTACAGGCCCTTTGGCCCACAATATTGTACCGACCTTTAAACATTCTCTAAGGTCAACCTAACACTTCCTTACTGCATAGTCTACCATTTTCTTACATCCATGTGCATATCTACAAGTCTCTTGAATAGCTCTAATGTATCTGCATCTACTACCATCCCTACCATCCCTGGCTGTGTGTTTTATATACCTACCATATGTGTTACCTCTGATATCACCCCCCCCCCCCCATACTTTCTCCTAATCACCTTAACATGATGTTGTCTCTTATTAGTCATTTCTGCTCTCGGAAAATGGGTGCTGGCTGTCCGCTCGATCTATCATCTTGTATACCTCTATCAATTGTGCTTAAGAGGCTGAAAACACATGTAATGGAGGAATATGTATCATATGTGAACAGCAGAGACTTAGCTGGTTTTGGCATCGTGCAGACCATGTGGGCTGAAGGTAGATTTCATTTTTTTTTTGTTGTTTGCCTTGGCAAAAGACTTCTCACATCCTTAAATACCTCTGTTAATCGGTTTACTATTTTAAATTGTGGCTTCTCCCAGTAACCATGCAATTGATTTTCCCTTCCAACTACTTATTTAAAAAAAAAATCTTTTCAACAGCACAGATGAATGAGTAGTTATTGGCTGCTGAGTGCTTTAGAATGACCTGATAAACGTCAACTGTTTATTCATTTCCATAGATGCTGCCTGACGTGCTGAGTTCCTCCAGCATCTTGTGTGTGTTGCTTTTTAGAAAGACCTGAAGTAGTTACAGGAATGCAAAGCCTTTCCTCTTCATTATATACTGTAGTGTAGTCATATCCAGTATATGACATGTGCACAGGAAGGTTCTACAAACCGCAGCGATGGAAGTGACTGGTTAATCCGCTGCTACAAAGTACAAAATGTGTGTGCATACCCAGCAAATCTATAGAATAGTAACTACAACAGGATGAATGAAAGACCAAGAGTGCAGAAGACTTCTTCCCCTCTCTTAGGGAGGACTGGTAGCACAGTGGTTAGCACAACAATTTACAGTACAAATGACCCGGACTCAATTCCCACCGCTGCCTGTAAGGAGTTTGTACATCTCACCCCCACCCCCCACGCTTGCATGAGTTTCCTCCGAATGCTCTGGTTTCCTCCTACAGTCCAAAGACATACTGGTGGGTCGGTTAATTTGTCATTGTAAATAGTCTTGCAGCATCTATGGAAAAGAGTAAACAGTCATGTTTCGGGCTGAGTTGCTAGTTAGAACCTGTTCAAGTCTCCTGTTCCAATTAAGTGGCATAGTGTACCAAATAAACAGAGGGAATCCCAGATATTTTCTTGATTAGTTTTTGTTCTTAAACAGCTGTCCCAATAACCAATAGTCCAAATAACCACTGTATATGTTATTATAATTAATGGTGATTTTTATGTATTGCACTGTACTGATGCTACAAAACGAGACTTTTTATGATATGCGTTAGAAGTAGGTTCTTTAATCAGAGTGGTGAGCACATGGAATGCCCTGTCAGGGGGTGGAGGTAGAGGCAGATACATTCGGGGCATTTAAGAAACTCTTGGATAGGAACATGGATGATAGAAAAATGGAGGGTTAGGAGGGAGGGGATAGATTGATCTTGGAATAGATTTAAGTGTTCAGCTCATTGCTGTTTGCCAAAGGAACTTTACTGTTCTATGTTGTATATGTCAGTAATAATAAATCTGAGGCAACACGCATAAAAATTACTGATGAATGCAGCAGGCCAGGCAGCATCTCTAGGAAGAGGTATAGTTGACGTTTCAGGCCGAGACCCTTCGTCAGGACTAACTGAAAGAAGAGATAGTAACAGATACACATATGGACCAGAGAGCAGAATTCCAAAGGGGAGATAGAAATGACTGCCTTTGACATCAAAGAAACATTAATTGAACGTGGTCCCAGTGCCAGATCAGAAACAGAATCAGATTTATTATCGCAAACACGAGGATACTACCTCTTCTTTCAGTTAGTCCTGACGAAGGGTCTCAGCCTGAAACGTCAACTGTACCTCTTCCTAGAGATGCTGCCTGGCCTGCTGCGTTCACCAGTAATTTTTGTGTGTTGCTTGAAATTCCAGCATCTGCAGATTTCCTCGTGTTTGCGATAATAAATCTAATTCTGTTTCTGATCTGGCATTGGGACCACATTCAATTAATGCTTCTTTGACGTCAAAGGAAGTCATTTCTATCTCCCCTTTGGAATTCTGATCTCTGGTCCATATGTGAACCAATGCTCTAATGTGGTCAGAAGCATATGATTAAGAATGATGCATTCATGGCTAGCTTCCATCATTTGCTGCCAAAGGGTTTCGGTCTGAAACGTTGACTGCTTTTTTCTATGGATGTTGCCTGGCTTGCTGAGTTCCCCCAGTACTGTGTGTGTCAGAATTAGATTCGGGTTTATTGCCACCAGCATGTGTCATGAAATTTGTTAACTTAGCAGCAGTAGTTCAATGCAATACATAATATAGAAGAGGAACAAAAAAAGGTAATAATAAATAAATCAACCAATTACAACATATGTATATTCAGTAGATTAAAAATCATGCAAAAAGCAGAAATAATATGTATTTTTTTTTAAAAAGTGAGGTAGTGTTCATGGGTCCAATGTCCATTTAGGAATCGGATGGCAGAGGGGAAGAAGCTGTTCCTGAATCGCTGAGTGTGTGTCTTCAGGCTTCTGTATCTCCTACCTGATGGTAACAATGAGAAAACGGCATGCCCTGGGTGCTGGGGGTCCTTAATAATGGACGCTACCTTTCTGAGACACCACTCCTTGAAGATGTCGTAGGTACTTTGTAGGACAGTACCCAAGATGGAGCCGACTAGATTCACAACCCTCTGCAGCTTCATTAGGTCCTGTGCAGTAACCACCCCTCCCCCCCCCCCCCCCCCCCATACCGGACAGTGGTGCAGTCTGTCAGAATGCTCTCCACGGTACAGCTATAGAAGATTTTGAGTGCATTTGTTGACATTTCAAATCTCCAAGTTCCTAATGAAGTATAGCCAGTGTCTTGCCTTCTTTATAACTACATCAATATGTTGGGACCAGGTTAGGTCCTCAAAGATCTTGACACCCAGGGACTTGAAACTGCTCACTTTCTCCACTTCTGATCCCTCTGTGAGGATTGGTGTGTGTTCCTTCATCTTACCCTCCATGAAGTCCACATTCAGCTCTTTTGTTTTACTGACGCTGCGACCCCATTCCACTAGTTGGCATATCTCACTCCTGTACGCCCTCTCGTCACCATCTGAGATTCTACCAACAATGGTTGTATTATCAGCAAATTTATAGATGGTATTTGTGCTATGCCTAGCCACACAATCATATGTCGCTCGAATTTCCAGCATCAGCAAATTTTCTCTTGTTTCCATTATTTGCTGATGTTTGAGAGTGAATGGTTGCTAATCAGGTTGGATTGGTCCTTGTATTTGTGTATTGAAAGATACCTTGGCAATTTTCCACATGGCTGGGTAGATGCCAGTGTTTTAACTATACTGAACAGATTGGCTAGAAGCACAGTAAATCTGAAGCAATGGTCTTCCATCCTACCGTTGGACATTGCAAAGGACATGTCAAGCCCATGGGCTTATAGATTGCAGTGGGTTACACTTGTTCTGGTGATGGTCGATAAAGATTCCTGTTCGCCCATTCTTGAGCAGGCCAGCTTTGTCTGAAGCTAAGCAACACACACAAAATACTGGAGGAGTTCAGCAGACCAGGCAGCGTCTATGGAAAAGAGTGAACAGTTGATGTTTCAGGCTGAGACCCTTCATCAGGACTGTATATAAAAAAAAAAGATGAGAAGTAGGAGCAAGAAGATGGGGGAGAGGGGAGGAAGAATTACAAGGTGGAAGGTGATAGGTGAAACTGGGAAAGGGTGATTGGGGGAGAGAGCTGGGAATCTGATAGGAGAGGGTAGACCATGGAAGAAAGACAAAGGGGGGGGGCACCAGAGGGATGTGATAGACAAGTAAGGAGATGAGAGAGAAATGGGAATGGTGGAGGGGGGGAGCAATTACTGGAAATTTGATAAATTGATGTCCATGCCTGTTCTGTTGAGTTTCTCCAGCATTTTGTGTCTGTTGCTTGGATTTCCTGCATCTACAGATTTTCTGTTCTTTGAAGCTATCACATTTGTAGTGTCACACAACGTGACTCTGGAGTTCATTGTTCCAGACAGCTGTGGAGAGCAAACCATTGGGTAATTTAAAGCAAGGGGTGATGGCTACTTAAGTAGTAAGGGTGCCAATGAAGATGGGGGAAAAAGGCAGGAGAAAAAAGTTGAGGGATAATAAATCAGCCATGATTGAATGACAGACCAGACAATGGACTGAATGGCAAATTTTTTTGTCTTGTCTTACAGTTTTGTTATCAACATGATGGAAAATACAAAGCAAAAACGTAAGAGATTCTGCAGATGCTGGAGATTTAGTAACACACACAAAATGCTGGTAGAGCTCACCAGGCCAGGCAACACCCATGGAGAGGATAAACAGTTGATGTTTCAGGACCTATTGAGTTCCTCCAGCATTTGTTGTGTTATGATGGAGGATGGAGATAGTACTGTCATTGGATTAATCACTAGATGTGACAAATCCAATGCTACCCAGAAGTAAACAAGCTAGTTCAGGGGGTCTTGGGAGTCCTCGTGCAAGACTCCCAGAAGGTTAATTTACAGGTTGAGTCTGTGGTATAGTAGGCAAATGCAATGTTGGCATTCATTTCAAGGGGAATAGTATATAAAAGCAAGGAGATAATGCTGAAGCTCTGTAAGACACTAATGGCCACACTTGGAGTATTGGGCCCCCATCTCAGAAAGGATGAATGAAGTCTGACCAATGCTTTATAAACGTTCCACATTATATCCTTGCTTTTTGTATTCTAGTCCTCTTGAAATGAATGCTAACATTACATTTACCTTCCTTACCATGATCTTTTGTTTGCATACTATCCTGATAGATCATTCCAAAACAAAAGTACATTGAGGAAGTACAAAAGGAAAAACAATTATGGAATGTACTGTCAGAGTTGCTGAGAAAGTGCAGTGCAGGTACAGTAAGTACCATATTGAGGTAGAGTGAGATCAAATCAATATTTATCAATCAAAGGTGCAATAATGAATCTTATAGCAGTAGGTTATGAATTTCCCTTCAGCCTGATGGTACATATTGTAAGCTTTTGTATCTTCTGCCTGATGGGAGACAGCAGTAGAGAGAAGATGTACTTTGATATACAGCATGCACTTTGCTAGTAAATTTACTTGGACTTTGACTTGAATGACTGGGGTAGGAGGTGGTCCTTAATTATGTTGACTGCTTTCCCGAGGCTGTGGGAAGTGTAAACACTGTCAGTTGAGGAGAAGCTGGTTTTCACGATAGATGTTCACAACTTGCTACAAATTCCAATAGTCAAAGTCCAATGTGCACTTATTATCAAAGTATGTATACATTATATAACCTTGAGATTCATCTCCTTACAGAGAGCTACAAAACAAGAAACCCATTAAAAAAACATATATCACCAATGCACAGAATGGAAAAAAAGTCAAATGATAAAAGTAAGCAAATAACCTTCAGCACTGAAGTTTTACAAAAGGCACGGAGCTAGGCATCACTGCAGCTGGAGTAGGCTACAACCTCAGTTTAGCGCAGAGATGAGTAAATGCCACAGAGCAGCTTGCTGAACCGGCCTGTTCCTCACCTCTGGTCCCAGCACCTTGACCTCGTCAATATGGCCTGGTGCTTCAATCGCCCTCACTCTCGGCCAGCTCCTGGGTCTGGATCCTGCTGCCGTGACTCGGCCCATAACAGACCTTTCCAATTTGACCCAGTGCTTAAATCGATAAGACATCAGGACTTTTCTCACTTTAAACTTCACTTGTCTCTGCTATGCTTTTGTCTTCACCTTGGCCTCTGCCTCCACTAGCCTCTACACATCTCTTGGGCAGGTCTACAATTTAGGTGCCAGTGTTGGTGACTGCACAATCTTGACTGATGCTAAAGCCCTCTGGAAAGGGAAATATGCTCTTCATTCAGTGACTCCAGATCCATTTATAATGTAGTTGGGTCTTAACTTGAGCCCCCAGTAAGACGATCAGTTCAAGGGCATTAAATACTGATGTTGTCAACAACTCCTCCAACAGGACCACACCTTGTCCTAGGGTTTCGAGCCGAGCGTGCCTCAATGACTCTGAGAGCTATACGGCTGGAGTTGGGGCTTTATACTTTGGTTGTTAGCAGGGTCACCCATGCAAACAGGTCAAAGAGTAGATGCCTAAGAATGGTCCACAGATCCTCCAGGTTTGTGGTTCATCTCAGGGCTAACAACCCTAAGTGGTAAAACAGAATTGTTACGGAAACAGCAATGAAAAATCCTTCTAAATCTGTGTGTGATAGACAGAGATGGAGGACCTTCATTGCTGCCCTAAATGCCAGCAGCATAAAGGGCTGTAAGTGAGTTGTCAACAACAGATGAATCTTGAAAGAGGTTTTAAAATATATAGTTTATAAACTGGGAATCTTAATGCAGTTAAATGATTAGTAATCAGTGCAGAGTAGAAGGAAAATTTGAACTTCAGATATTTTCGCAAAAGGGCAGTTAGACCATTAATTTTAGGCCAACCTTGGACTGAGTCTTTAAAAAGTGATGTGCAGTGCCAAAGTCAATTCTTTGGATTAAGTACAATCCTTCTGCAAAATGATATCAAGATAGATTCAGTAGCTGTTAAGTCAGTCAGCGGATTGCCTTGTTTACAATGAAGGTGAAAAGTCTCCCTCAAGAAACTATCTTTATTTGCAGCTTGTTCACATTGCACTGGTGTTTCGTCTTCAAATAGTACAGCACAGTACAGGCCCTTCGGCCCACAATGTTGTGCCGACACTCAAACCCTGCCTCCCATATAAGCCCCCACCTTAGATTCCTCCATATACCTGTCTAGTAGTCTCTTAAACTTCACGAGTGTATCTGCCTCCACCACTGACTCAGGCAGTGCATTCCGCACACCAACCACTCTCTGAGTAAAAAACCTTCCTCTAATATCCCCCCTTGAACTTCCAACCCCTTACCTTAAAGCCATGTCCTCTTGTATTGAGCAGTGGTGCCCTGGGGAAGAGGCACTGGCTATCCACTCTATCTATTCCTCTTATTATCTTGTACACCTCTATCATGTCTCCTCTCATCCTCCTTCTCTCCAAAGAGTAAAGCCCTAGCTCCCTTAATCTCTGATCATAATGCATACTTTCTAAACCAGGCAGCATCCTGATAAATCTCCTCTGTACCCTTTCCAATGCTTCCACATGCTTCCTATAGTGAGGTGACCAGAACTGGACACAATACTCCAAGTGTGGCTTAACCAGTGTTTTATAGAGCTGCATCATTATATCGCAACTCTTAAACTCTATCCCTCGACTTATGAAAGCTAACACCCCATAAGCTTTCTTAACTACCCTATCCACCTGTGAGGCAACTTTCAGGGATCTGTGGACATGTACCCTGAGATCCCTCTGCTCCTCCACACTACCAAGTATCCTGCCATTTACTTTGTACTCTGCCTTGGAGTTTGTCCTTCCAAAGTGTACCACCTCACACTTCTCCGGGTTGAACTCCATCTGCCACTTCTCAGCCCACTTCTGCATTCTATCAATGTCTCTCTGCAATCTTTGACAATCCTCTACACTATCTACAACACCACCAACCTTTGTGTCATCTGCAAACTTGCCAACCCACACTTCTACCCCCACATCCAGGTCATTAATAAAAATCATTAAAAGAAGAGGTCCCAGAACAGATCCTTGTGGGACACCACTAGTCACAACCCTCCAATCTGAATGTACTCCCTCCACCACCACCCTCTGCTTTCTGCAGGCAAGCCAATTCTGAATCCACCTGGCCAAACTTCCCTGGATCCCATGCCTTCTGACTTTCTGAATAAGCCTACCATGTGGAACCTTACTAAAATCCATGTAGATCACATCCACTGCACTACCCTCATTTATAGGTCTGGTCACCTCCTCAAAGAACTCTATCAGGCTTGTTAGACATGATCTGTCCTTCACAAAGACATGCTGACTGTCCCTGATCAGACCATGATTCTCTAAATGCCCAGAGATCCTATCTCTAAGAATCTTTTCCAACAGCTTTCCCACCACAGACATAAGGCTCACTGGTCTATAATTACCCGGACTATCCCTACTACCTTTTTTGAAAAAGAGGACAACATTTGCCTCCCTCCAATCCTCCGGTACCATTCCCATGGACAACGAGCACATAAAGATCCTAGCCAGAGGCTCAGCAATCTCTTCTCTCGCCTCGTGGAGCAGCCTGGGGAATATTCCGTCAGGCTCCGGGGACTTATCTGTCCTAATGTATTTTAACAACTCCAACACCTCCTCTCTCTTAATATCAGCATGCTCCAGAACATCAACCTCACTCATATTGTCCTCACCATCATCAAGTTCCCTCTCATTGGTGAATACCGAAGAGAAGTATTCACTGAGGACCTCGCTCACTTCCACAGCCTCCAGGCACATCTTCCCACCTTTATCTCTAATCGGTCCTACCTTCACTCCTGTCATCCTTTTTTTCTTCACATAATTGAAGAATGCCTTGGGGTTTTCCTGTACCCTACTCGCCAAGGCCTTCTCATGCCCCCTTCTTGCTCTTCTTAGTCCCTTCTTAAGCTCCTTTCTTGCTTCCCTATATTCCTCAATAGACCCAGCTGATCCTTGCTTCCTAAACCCCATGTATGCTGCCTTCTTCCACCTGACTAGATTTTCCACCTCACTTGTCACCCATGGTTCCTTCACCCTACCATTCTTTATCTTCCTCACCAGGACAAACTTATCCCTAACATCCTGCAAGAGATCTCTAAACATCGACCACATGTCCATAGTATATTTCCCTGCAAAAACATCATCCCAATTCACACCCGCAAGTTCTAGCCTTATAGCCTCATAATTTGCCTTTCCCCAATTAAAATACATACAATGACACACATACACAAACCAGTGACTAACAATTACTTCACTACAAATAGACAATACACATTAAACTAATATGCTTCCACCTCTGTCAGTGATGACAATTACCCCCCGCAGAGCCCAACGGTCCCGGATTGCCTCTATGGTTATCATGGACAGCGTGTGTTTCCTCTCAATATTTACTTGGGCACGAACATACCCCCTAAACATTGTTAGGCACTCTGCCTGGGCAGATCCTCCCACCACCCATTTCCAAGACCCACAGATGGCTGATTTTGCCAGTCCCAGGAGCAAGTTGATGAGGACATCCTCATCCCTCTTACTGTATATAAATAGGACCTCCTTTACCTCCAGGTGGAAAGACCAACCGCCAAGGCGTGTCTGGATGGTGGACAAGGGCTGGGAAGTGGAGGGTGTGCAGCAGTCCATACAGATACCTCCTACTTGCATCCCTGAATGGGATTGTGGGTGTCGAGGAGAGACGGCTGAAATTGTGTGGACTCTGTTCTCGGATAAGATTGCGAGGCCCGGGCGGGCCCGACAAGCAGCTCAGCCTGAGTCGGTCCACACACCTGAGCCACACCGACATCCATTGAGGTAGGGCAAGGGTCGGCCAGGACTCCACCCTCTGCCAGAGGAGGGGATTCTCGGCCTGAGGCAACCATGTTCCAGACTCTCAGTAGATCCTGATAGAATCTGGCAGACTCCGCAAAGCAGCACGGCTGACGCCCGCCGGTGGTAGCCACATTTCATCATGAAGACAGCAGCCCCTCCGGAGAAAGAATGTTGCCAACACGTGCCACCTGGGGGTTGCTTGGCATTCAGGAATCTCTGCAGAGTCCTGAGGCGGAAAGCCGCCAATCACATACATACGCACTCCAGTGACTGTCCGCCCTATCCCACTGGGAGACTAAAGACTGCTGCAGAGATCCAGTGTTTCCTGTTACCCCAGAAGAAGTCCACTAACTTCTTCTGCATTCTCACTACAAAGGGGGCAGGAGGGGCCAAGGTGACCATCCGGTACCACAACATGGAGGCCACCAGCTGGATTATGACAAACCACCCTGCCTCAATAGGAAAGCACCCTGAGAAGGCATGACCAGCACCCCAGCCAGGCCACGACTTTCTTCTCCAGGTCCTGCCAGTTCACCAGCCGGGTCTCCCCAGAAGGACACTGGTAGACTCCCAGATAGAGGAGATGCCTGGTGCTCCATTCAAAAGCTCTCATCTCCTCCGTTAGGGAGTCCGCCTGCAACTGACCCACGAAGAGTCTGGGACATTTTGCCCTGTTGATCCTAGTGGAGGACGCCGTTGAGAAAGCTTCTTGGCACTCGCATATCCTCCGCAGGTCACTGGGGTCTGTCACGATGAGTACGTCATGGGCGTAGGCCGAGGGGACAACCTCCATGTCTGGTTCGCACAGGACCAGACCCGTCAGCCTACGCCAAACAAGGCTCAGGAATGGCTCGACACAGATTGCATACAATTGGCTGGACATGGGGCACCCCTGACATATTCCTCTTCTGAAGGGAATGAGTGCTGTCAGTGACCCATTGATCTTAACAAGACACTCTGTGGCAGAGTATAGGAGCCGAACTCGGGGCCATAAAGTGTTGTCCGAGCCCAAAAGCCTGCATAGTGCCCACCAGGAAACTGTGGTCTACCCGGTCAAATGCCTTCTCCTGGTCAAGAGAAAGAAACGCTGCCTGAGGCCCAGTCTCCTGTTGCAGGTGAATCAGGTCCCATACTAGGTGGACATTGTCCTGGATGGAGTGACACAGGACTGTGTAAGATTGGTCAGGATGGATCACTTATCTCATTACCGAACCAAGATGGTTGGCCATTGCCCAGGCGAAGAACTTGTAGTCCGTTCACAAGAGGGACACCGTACACCTGTTCTTTAGCAGGCGGAGGTCTCCCTTCTTGGGCAGTGGGACCACGACAGCTCTCCGCCATGAGAGGGGCATTTCCCCGGTGGCTAGGCTCTCCCTAAAGCAAAGTACTTCATCAACCCAGATGGAACTTGAACCCACGATCCCTGGCTTAGGAGGCCATTGCCTTATCCATTACACCCTGAGTATTTGGGACTGTGGGCCGGTTCCAAGGAATGACACTGTGCACAGTGCAGATGTGCTCTCCTGCCAAGCTTGTGGTCCAAGATATCTTATTACTTGTTTGCATGAAGTGCACTGAGAGTGCTCAGTGTAGAGACTGGTTGTGAAATGCCAGCAAAGCAGGCAGCAAGAATTTGTAATGTCTCAAAGAAAATTGCATGTTTTGAGACTAAGTAAAGGCATCTGTTAGTCTTGCAAGACCATGGATCTGCGCCTGGAAAGTCTTCACTCTCCAGGGCACAGGCCTGGGCAAGGTTATATGGAAGACCAGCAGTTGCACATGCTGCAAGTCTCCCCTCTCCACGACACCGATGTTGTCCAAGGGAAGGGCATTAGGACCCATACAGCTTGGCACCAGTGTCGTCGCAGAGCAATGTGTGA
Source organism: Mobula birostris (assembly GCF_030028105.1). Classification (NCBI taxonomy): domain Eukaryota; kingdom Metazoa; phylum Chordata; class Chondrichthyes; order Myliobatiformes; family Myliobatidae; genus Mobula; species Mobula birostris. The sequence continues at coordinate 17,158,223 of NC_092373.1, read as the reverse complement.
TTAAGTTCCTTGCTCAAGGACACAACACGTTCCCTCGGCTGGGACTCAAACTCGTGACCTTCAGGTAGCTAGTCCAATGCCTTAACCACTTGGCCGCATGCCCACACTTTTGAGACTAGGCTCTGTTTTAACCTTCAACAATTAGGTTCCTGAACCAACATGGATAACTTCACCCAAGTCGACATTGAAATGATTCCAAAACCTAGAATCTCACTCAAGGACTCTATAACTCATGTTCTCTATTATTATTAATTATTAGGTTTTATTATTTTTTTGTACTTGTGCAGATTATCTTCATTTGCACATTAGTTGTTTGTCAGTCTTCCTTTGAGTGAAGTTTTTCATTGATCTGTTGTATTTTTTTGTTCTACTGTGAATGCCTGCAAGACAATGAACCACCGGGTAGCATTCAATAACATATACATACTCTGATAATAAAGTTACTTTGAATTTTGATCTGAAATCTGACTGCAACATAGTGTAAATAGACATTGTAAAATAGCAATTAGTTTGAGAAAAGAAGAGGGCAAATAAACATTTACAAAGCATCTATGTATGTACACTGGAGAGTATCTTAATTGGTTGCACCATGGCCTGGTATGGAAGCACCAATGCCCAGGAAAAGAGAAGTCTACAAAGTGATAGAGAAAGCTCTTCCCACCATGGAGCACCTTTACATGGAGAGCTGCATCCATCCTCAAGGACCCCAACCATCCAGGCCATGCAATCTTCCCAGTACTAACATCAGGCGGAAGGCACAGAGCCTTGGGTCCGGCATCACCTGGCTCAAGAATTACTAACCGACAATCATCAGGCTCCTGAACTAGTGTGGAGAACTTCACTCACTGAAACTCTGACTATTGATTCTGCAACCTACAGGCTCACTTTCAAGGATTCATTACAACTCATGATTAGTATAATCTATTGTTTGCATTTTGGGGCAGCAGTTCGTCAAGCACCTCTGCACCATCCACCACAAGCGGGACTTCCTGGTGGCCAAACATTTTTCATTCTGATTCCTATTCCCGTTCTGTCCATGGTCAAGATGAGGCCTCAGGGTGGAGGAGAAACCCCTTCTATTCTGTCTGGGTACGCTCCAACCTGATGGCATGAACATTGATTTCTCCTTCTGGTGAACAAAATTCACTCCCTTGTCCTCTATTCCCCACTCTGACCTTTCACTTCTCACCTGCCTATTAATGGCCCAGGGGTCCCCTCTTTCTCCCACTGTTCACTATCCTCTCCTGTCAGATTCTTTCCTCTCAAGTCCTTAGCTTTTTCCACTCATCTGGCTTCACTTAGTACCTTCCAGCTCTCCTCTTTCCCACCAACCCCCCTCACCACCTTTTTATTCAGGCATCTTCTCCCTTCTCGGTTCTGACGAAGAGTCTCGTCCCAAAATGTCAACTGCTCACCCTTTTCCATCGACGCTGCCTGGGTTGCTGAGTTTCTCCAGCATTTTGCGTGTGTTGCTTTTGTTGCACAACTTGTCTACATTTCCACATTGGTTGTTTGTCTTTGTTTATATATAGTTTTTCATAAATTCTATTTTTCCTGTAAATGCCTGCAAGAAAATAAATCTGAAGGAGTAGTATATGGTAACATCGACAGACTTCGATAATAAATTTTACTCTGACAATGACAATGCAGAATAAAGTGTATCCAGAATGCTGGAAGGACATGGACACCAGGTAACATCTATGGAAAAGAGTAAACAGTCAACATTTCAGGCTGAGACCCTTTGTCAACTTTGGGGAAAAATTGAGATTAGAAGTCAGAGTAAGAACGTGGGGTTGGTGGGGGGGGAGGACAGGAAGAAGTATAAGGTAGTAGGTCATGGGTGAAACCGAGAGAGTATACTACCTTGTACTTCCTCTCCTCTCCCCCCCCCACCCTATATGAGGAATTTATTTAATCAGAGTGTGGTGAAAGTGTGGAATTCATTGTCACTAATGGCTGTGGGGAGGCCAAGTCACTGGGTATGAATTGCAGAGCAAACTCGTTGGGCTTAATGGCCCAATTCTGTTTAAAGATTAGCTTTAATTGTCGCATATACATGGAAACATCAAATCATTTTATTTTTAAACACATTAAATAATTTGTATCTCATTCTGAAGGTTCCCTGATATTTATGTGATAAGGTTATTTCTCCGCAACTCAAAACTGTTAATCTAGCTGTTGCTCTTGACTCGAAACCACTTCTCACCATTGTTGCAGTGCCCTGAGATGGCACCAGGTGTCGCCATGCTTCCAATGCCAACGTTACGTCCTCAACCTACTGACCCTTACACTAACTGTACACCTTTGGAATGTGGGAGGAAACTGGAGCACCCAGAGGAAACCCATGCTGTCAAGGGAGGATGTACAAACTCTGAATAGACAGTGGTAGAAAATGAACCCTGAAGTGTCTTATTACACTAGCTATTATGCTGCTGTGCCATCCTGGCCATCAAGCACCCAGTTCTCCACTAATCCTACATTTTATTCTCCTGTTCCCATTTACTTCCCCTCAGATTCTACACCCTCCTACACACGCAAGGCAACTTACAGCAGGCAGACTAATCTACAAAGCCAAGGGTTTAATGCAGGGTTTCCCAGCCTTGGGTCCATGGACCCCACTGTCAATGGTAAGGGTTCATGGCATAAAAAGGGTTAGGAGCCCATTGGTTTAATGGAATGTGGGAGGAGATTAGCAGGGATAGAAAATTGGCTAACTGGCAAAAGATAAGGAGTGGGAATAAAGGGGGCCTTTTCTGGTTGGCTGCTGGTGACTAGCAGTGTTTCACAGGGGTCAATGTTTGGACCGCTTCTTTTTCACACTATATGTCGATGATTTGGATGGCAGAGTTAATGGATTCATGGCCAAGTGTACGGATGACATGAAGATGCATAGGTGATAGGTGGGGCAGGCAGTGTTGAAGCATGGAGTCTGCAAAGGGACTTGGATTAGGAGAATGGCAAATAAGTGGCAGATGGAATATAGTGTAGGAAAGTGCATGGTCATGCACTTTGGTAGTTGGGATAAAGCTGAAGACTATTTTCTAAATGGGGAGAAAATTCAAAAATCCAGAGGTGCAAAGGGTCTTGATGGTCCTTGTGCAGGATTCCCTAAAGGTTAACTTGCAGGTTGAGTCCTTGGTAAGGAAAGCAAATGCAATGTTAGAATATATAAGCAAGGATGTAATGCTGAGACTTTATAAGGCATTGATCAGAATGAACTTGGAGTACTATGAGCAGTTGTGGGCCCCTTATATAAGAAACGATGTGCTGACATTGAAGAGGGATCAGAGGAGTTTCATGAAAGTGATCCCAGAAAACATAGGGTTAATGTATGAGGAGTGTTTGATGGCTCTGGGCTTGTACTCATTGGAGTTTAGAAGAATGAGGGGGGACGTCAAAGGTTACAGGAAGAAGACAGGGGAATGGTGTTGAGAGGGATATTAAATCAGCGATGAACAGACTCAATGTGCCATATGGTCTAATTCTGCTCCCATGTCTTAATGGTTTTATGGAAACTGGAGCACCCAGTAGTAATCCATGAAGACATGGGAATTACATGCAATCTCATACAGACAGCACTCGAGGTCAGAATTGAACTTGGATCATTGCAGCCTTGAGGCAGTGGCTCTGCATAATCTGTCACAGTGCTGCCCTAGGGCTACTTGTGGTGTTTCCGAGAAGACGACTGGTGAAGCAGTACGAGCTTCTACAAGTCTTCGGCCCATGATTCACTTTGAGCACTGGCTGTCTCCCCTCTCTACTCACTCCTGCTGCAGTGTTTTTTAGCGAAAACCTGGACAATCCCTTTCCTTCCAGAGATGCTGTTTGACCTGCTGAGTTCCTCTGGCAGATTGTTTATTGTTCCTGATTGCAACATCGTGTGATCTGAATTGTGTTTGCATAGATTTGGCATGTTATCTGAGACTTTGATAAGGTTGATAGATGCACAGTGCAGTGTGGCCCAACTGGTTGAATCACAGCCTGGTGTAGAAGTACCAATGTACAAGAATGGAGAAGTCTACAGAAAGTGATAGATATATCCTAGTCCATCACAGGCAAAGCCCTCCCCACCGCTGAGTACACCGACAAGGAGCACTGCCACAAGAAAGCCGCATCCATCATCGCGGGTCCCCACCATCCAGGCCGTGCTCTCTTCTCGTTCCCACGATTAGGTAGGAGGTACAGAAGCCTTTGGTCTCACACCACTAGGTTCAGTTACAGTTATTATCCAACAACCATCAGGCCTCTGAACCAGCATGGATAACTTCACTCACTGCAACACAGAACCGTTTCCACAATGTATGGACTCACTTTCAAGGAGGCGACAGCTCATATTGTCAGTATTACTTGCTTTCTTTTGCACGTTGGTTGTCAGTCTTGATGTATAGTGTTTCATAAATCCTATTGTACTTTATTTTCCAGTAAAAACCTGGAAGAAAATGAAACTGGGTTGTATATGGTGACATATATGTACTTTGATAACATTTACTTTGGTATTGACTTTGCATTCTGTTTTGTTTTATGACCTCAATGTAATTATGTATGGCATCTGTTCCGATGCCTGACAAAACAAAAGCTTTCCATTGTATCGCGGTACATGTGAGTATAATAAACTCATCCAGTCCAATGAACTGTCCCTTATTTTAAACAGCAGCTGCTCACATTAGATCCTTCCACAAGTGGAAACAGCTTTTCTACATCTGTCTTGCCGCAGTGTTGTATTTCAGTCCCAACCCATTTCTCTTTTAACCTCCAGTAGAGACAAACCTAACCTGGCTAACCTTGTCAGGTAAGGAGCCTATTCCATAGGGCAGAATTAAGCTATTCAACCCATCGAGTCTGCTCTGCCATTCAATCATGGCTGATTTATTTTCCCCCTCAACCCCATTATCCTGCCTTCTCCCTGTACCATTTGATGTCCTGAATAATCAGAACTTATTACCCTCTGCTTTAAATATACCCAATGACTTGGCAGTAAATTCCACGTATCCGCCAACATCTGGCTAACGAAATTCTTGTACATTTCTGTTTTAAGTGAATGTTCTTGTATTCTGAGGCTGTGCCCTCTGGTCCTAGACTCTCCCACCACAGGAAATGTCCTCGGCTTGTCCACTCTATATAGTCCTTTAAAGATTCAGTAGTTTCAATGAGATCTCCCCTCACTCTCCTAAACTCCGGTGAGTACAGCCCCAGGGCTATCAAACCTTCCTCAGACATTAACTCTTTCATTCTTGTTCTTCATACATTAACCCTTTCATTCCCAATATTGAGTCCTGGTGCCCCTGCAACTGAAGATACATCTGCTAATGGTGGGGTGAATGGAATGGGTGACAGACAAGAAGGAGGATTGGAGGAGGACTGCAGGTGGTCACTACGTAAATGCCTGTGTTTGGATTAACCTGGATATCCCTGTTTCCTTGTCCAAATCTAGGCTGAGCTGACCGAGTTCATTGGGCTGAAACACTACATGGAAGTGATGATGCTGCTCACCGTCGCCGAGATGGTCGGGCCGACGTCCGACGTGAACGTCACTGTGGTGGACACCACCTTCAACGGGGTAGCTGTTCGTGTCTTTGAGCCGGCCACTCGGAGCACAGGACTGAGGCGGGCGGTCATTTATCTGCACGGTGGTGGTTGGTGTTTAGGAAGTGCGAGTAAGTTAGTGAATTAATCCTCGAGAGAGTGGCTAACATGAGGTCACATCTGTCGTTGCTTTCCCTTGTACTACCTCAATGCATCGTCTACCTCAATGCATGCAAGTCGAGCTTTTCACTCTACCTAGGGACATGTGACACCAAGAAACAAATTCGGCTCTATCTATCACAACCTCAGGATTGTCCCAGGCTGATCAGCAACCAGCAAAGTGCCTTAGAAGTCTATTTGTATAATATAGGGGGCAGCACAGTAGTAGCAGCTAGAGCAAAACTTCACAGCACCAGCAATAGCTGTTCAATACCCACCACTGTCTGTAAGGAGTGTGGATGTTGTCCCTCGGACTGCGTTGGTCGTTGATGCAAATAATTCATTTCACTTGATGTTTTGATGTGCATATGAGAGGTTTGTCTTTTGATCTTTATCTTCAGAAAACACAGTAGCAAGTTTACACACAAGCTCCCTCAAACTGAATTTGCCTTTCCAAATATTCTGTTTAATATCCTGGAACTAGATACATGGTTAATGTAGGAAGAGGTGCAGCCTGGCCTGCTGCGTTCACCAGCAACTTTGATGTGTGTTGCTTGAATTTCCAGCATCTGCAGAATTCCTGTTGTTTACATGGTTAATGATAGGCTTTGCAAAGATTTGAACATTCAAAGGTCAAAGATGGATTCTCTGAGCTCTGGCAACACACACAAAATGTTGGTGGAACGCAGCAGGCCAGGCAGCATCTATAGGAAGAAGTACAGTCGACGTTTCGGGCCAAGACCCTTATCGTCAGGACTAACTGAAAGAAGAGATAGTAAGAGTTTTGAAAGTGGGAGGGGGAGGGGAAGATCAGAAATGACAGGAGAAGACAGGAGGGGGAGGGATGGAGCTAAGGTCTGGACAGTTAATTGGCAAAGGAGATACGAGGCTGGAGAAGGGAGAGGATCATGGGATGGGACCTACACTCTGTCCGCCAGAGAAAGCAGGATCTCCCAGTGGCCACACATTTTAATTCCACATCCCATTCTGATATGTCTATCCACGGCCTCCTCTACTGTAAAGATGAAGCCACACTCAGGTTGAAGGAACAACACCTTATATTCCGTCTGGGTAGCCTCCAACCTGATGGCATGAACACTAATTTCGCTAAATTCTGTTAATGCTCCTCCTCCCCTTCTTACCCCATCCCTTATTTATTATTCTCCCCCCCCCCGTTTTTCTTTTTTCTCTCTCTGTCCCTCTCACAATCACTCCTTGACTGCTCTCCATCTTCCCCTGGGCTCCCCTCCCCCTTTCTTTCCCCCTAGGCCTCTTGTCCCATGATTCTCCCCCTTCTCCAGCTCTGTATCCCCTTATTGGAATCCACTTTCCAGCTCTTAGCTTCATCCTTCCCCCTCCTGTCTTCTCTTATCATTTCGGATCTCCCTCTTCCCCTCCCACTTTCAAATCTCTTACTATCTATGCTTTCAGTTAGTCCTGAAGAAGGGTCTCGGCCCGAAATGTCGACTGTACTTCTTCCTATAGATGCTGCCTGGCCTGCTGCGTTCACCAGCATTTTGTGTGTGTTGCTTGAACTTCCAGCATCTGCAGATTTTCTTGTGTTTGCATTCTATGAGCTCTGAATCATTTTTCAGTATTGAAATGCACAAGCAGTCCCATGGAGAAGCTGAATAATAAATTACCAGAGCAATATAGAATTTTATTCAATTCCATTTGTAATGAGGAAATTGGTTTCAATATGCAGAGTTTTCACTTGTAAATTGGATGTTTGTTTCTCTTTTGTTTTGCTGTGATGCTCATTGCTTTGCTGAGGATGTATTCAGAGTTCTGCACAGAAACAGGCATTCAAACCATCATATCCACACTAACCTTTATGCTAGTCCCAATTGCTCAAATCATTACTGAATCTCCCCACGCCTTGCCTATTCAAGTACCCATGACCTGTAGTTTAGTCTCATCTGACTTCAGTGGAAAATGCCTGCTTGCACCAATACTGCTACCCCAACCCCCAAACCTTTATTCTCTGCACTATACATACTGAGGGTTTGCTTTAATTTTTGAAATGCTGATGTATCCATATTCAGATTTGGTAGTCACTAGGCATAAACTCTGTAACTAACTGCATTGTATCCGGAATGTTTGGCACTGTGGTTGTCAGGAAGTGCAACAGCGCTGCATGGTGGCAAAATGAGGAACTGCGTTTGATCTGCCAGCACTCTAGGATTTCCGCAGTTTCCCAGAAATTCAGTACTTCTGTCAGCATCACTGGCAACCTATCACAGGGGCATTTCAGACCTGATTGTCTCACAATAGTAAAGACGTGGAAGCTTTAGAGAAGGTGCAGAGGAGGTTTGTCAGGAAGCTGCCTGGATTAGGGGGCACATCTTATAAGGAAAGGATGAGTGAGCTAGGGCTTATCCCTTTGGAGTGAAGGAGCATGAGAGATGAGTTGACAGATGTATACAGGATGATAAGAGGCATAGATCGAATGAGCACCGAAATATCAATCCCTCTCCCCATTCCAACAAGAGGACTCTAACCTGAGACATTAGCTCCATGTCTCTTCCTACAGATGCAGCCAGATCTGCTGAATGTTTCAACAATTTTCGTCTTTTACTTTGACTGGCAGATGGGTTGGCCATTTGAATTTGTTTGCCACTGTGGCCAAAAATGGTAGATGTGTAGTGCTAATACCCTTCGGAACTGTTCAATCAGAGCTGAGAATTCTACATTGATCTAAACTAGGTTTTTGTTAAAGTTACACTATCTGAATAAGTGCAGCCGCTACATTATGTCCTGCTTGACATCATTCATTTGACCAACACAGAGATTGCAGAGAGATCAATAATGGAGCAATCTCATTGGTTGTTGATTCCACCTGGAGAGAAATTGTATTTGAAAACAAATTAAGTGATTTGAATTGAAAACAATTTATTATGGCAGATGAAATTGCAAATATTAATGCAACAACAACAATTTCTATGTCTCGTGTGTTGGGAAACTTCCCAAGGGCCTTCATAGAAGGGAATACAAGATTAAGTTATCACCAGGCCATAGAAAATTAAAGACAGGTTAACAAGAACTTGAACAGGTTTAGGAAGCATCCACTCTGAAAGTTTTGGAGACTTCCGGTAAGATGGTCGACTGTATGGACAGTGAACCCAGTACTGTCACAGATGATATTGCCAGGACTAGAAGACCTGAGTTATTGGGGGAGGTTGGCCACTTGTGGACAGCATGAATGTAATTTGCCATTTATTGCTGATATTCTTGTGCTTTTTTGCCAGCCAATGACTGAATCTTTTATTTCCCTTTTAGAAATGCTGCCCTATGATATCCTGTCAAGAAGGAGTGCAACAGAACTGAATGCAGTTATTGTTTCAGTGGAGTAAGAGCTTTTGTCATTTTTCTTCCCCCACACAATAGACTGTGATCGAGTTTGTACTCAAATTCCTGAAAGCTACCAGTATGTAGGGGTTCTCAGGTCAGACATGGGTAATTTTGTGAGTCATTTTTGATATGAATGGGTGATCTAGGCAGATATAAAGATTATTTCAAGCAGTTTAACTTTATCATTGTAATTATCCAGGCTTTTTGTAACACACTATGCTTACTTAAAGGGGCAATCCCAAGGTAGAAATTAGCCATTGGATGTAAGTAGTTAATGGGGGCTGGGATTTAGTACTGATTGTTCATAGATCTCCAGATAGCTGGCTCCACTGTTAATGCCTGCCTGTGGGATTGTCCTCTTTTTAAACACTTCATTTTTGGGAATTTGGTTGTTATTTGCTGGCAGAATGGAGTGGGTGAGTCATCAGCTTGATTGAGTGCTGGTCTTCTGATGCACCAAAGGGTGAGTTCAACTGCTACACAAAGCCACAGAGAGATCATCATCATCATCATTATGAGCCATGTCATATGACATGAACAATCATGGTCTTTCCATGAGCACGATTGTTCTAGGCAAATTTCCTACGATAGTGGTTTGTCATTGCCGCCTTCTGGGCAGTGTCTTAACATGGCGGGTGACCCCAGCCATTATCAATACTATTCAGAGATTGTCTGCCTGGCATCAGTGGTTGCATAACCAGGACATTATAGGCACCAGTTGCTCATACGATCATCCACGAACTGCTCCCAAGGATTCACGTTACCCTGATCGTGGAGCTAAGCAGGTGATGCACTTTGTCAAGGGTGACCTGCAGTGCCTTACTCCTCTGTTAGAGACAAAACTCCACCTTGCCACCCACCGAGAGATACAGGTGGAAAACAGGCCATTCATCCCATTGACTCCATGCTGACCATCAAACACCCTTTTATACAAATGTTACCTGAATCCCAATTTTTATTCCCATCCACCGCCACATATTCTAGCACTCCCCAGCACATTAGGGGCAATTTACACTGGAGAATTGCCCCATGAATCCACATATGGGAGGAAGCCTGATAACATCAGAAAAAACAATGTGGTCATTGGGAGGGGATACAAACACCACACAAATGCCACGCGGTCATAGGGAGGGAACGCAAAAGCTGCACGGAAGCCACACAAAAGCAATGTGGTCATAGGGAAGGGATGCAAATGCCACACAAACAGCATTGGATGTTGGGACTGAATACAAACTGCCTGTGCTGAGAGATAGTAGTAAAGACCATAGATTATCCTGGGCCTTAAGTCAACTTCCCCTTCCCTTCAGCTGATTTCATTAGTGTCCAAAAGATTAGATTTTTATTTTATTCTAGAGATGCAGCATGGTTACAGGTCCTTCCGGCACATTGAGCACGTGCTGGTCAATTACGCCCATTTGACCAATTAACACAGCAATGGGTACGTCTTTGGAATGTGGGAGAAAACCAGAGCACCTGGCGGAAATCCACACAGACACGTGGAGAATACACAAACTCCTTCCAGACAGCAACAGAATTAAACCCGGGTCACTGGCGCTGTAAGTGTTGTGGTAACCGTTAGCTACCATGCCACCATGTCCGCCCCCGAAAAATATTCTCACCGCCGCTTACTTTTTTTAACCAATAAACATTATTATAAATTCAAACCACCACAGTGCTATTGTACATTCACATTACAAGCCAAGACCAGGCAAATTATGACATTTCCATCCTCTTCGAGGATGGCATGATATATACTCAACAACAGAGTGTCCACGTCCATCTGGGATAAGGGTTGACAAACATCCGCTGAAAGAAATTTGTCCCTGTACTAAATGAGAGGGGTATTGAAGACAATGCTTTGGATGCAGGTGAGGGAAGCATCCGTGGAAAAGATCAGTCAACGTATTGGGCCGGAACCCTTCGTCAGGACTGAGGGCGTGTGAATCAGGGAGTTGCGGAGGGACCGATCCCTGCGGAAAGCGGAGAGTTGTGGAGAGGGAAAGATGTGCTTGGTGGTGGGGTCCTGTTGAAGGTGGTGGAAGCTGCGGAGGATATTGTGCTGGATCCGGAGGCTGGTGGGGTGGTAGATGAGGACAAGGGGAACTCTGTCCCTGTTGTGGTGGCGGGAGGATGGGGTGAGGGCCGAAGTGCGGGAAATGGAGGAGATGCAGGTGAGGGCATCATTGATGACAGCCGAAGGGAAACCACGATCCTTACAGAAAGAGGACATTTGAGCTGTCCTGGAACGGGAAGCCTCATCCTGGGAGCAGATGCGGCGAAGACGGAGGAACTGGGAATAGGGAATGGCATTTTTTCATGTGGTGGGGTGGGAAGAGGTATAGTTGAGGTAGTTAGGAGAGTCAGTGGGCTTGTAGAAGATGTCAGTGGACAGTCTGTCTCCAGAGACGGAGACCAAGAGATCAAGAAAGGGGAGAGAAGTGTCCGAGATAGACCAAGTGAGTTTGAGGGTTGGGTGGAAGTTTGAAGTAAAGTTGATGAAATTGACAAGCTCAGCATGGGCGCAGGAAGCAGCACCAATGTAGTCGTCAATGTACCGAAGGAAAAGTTGGGGAGTAGTACCAGAATAGGTTTGGAGCACAGACTGTTCCACATAACCAACGAAGAGGCAGGCATAGCTGGGGCTCATGCGAGTTCCCATAGCTACACCCTTAGTCTGAAGAAAGTGGGAAGAGCCAAAAGAGAAGTTATTAAGTGTGAGTACCAGTTCCGCCAACCGGCGAGGGTTGTGGTGGTGGGGAACTGGTGAGGTCTATTGTCCAGAAAGTAGCGGAGGGCTTTGAGGCCTTCTTAATGGGGAATGGAGGTGTATAAGGATTGGACATCCATAGTGAAAATGAAGTGGTCGGGACCGGGGAACTGGAAGTTATTGAAGAGGTGGAGGGCATGGGATGTATCCTGGATGTAGGTGGGGAGGGACTGAACTATGGGTGGATCAGGGAGTCGCGGAGGGACCGATCCCTGTGGAATGCTCAGTCCTGACGACGGGTTCCAGACCGATACGTTGATGCTGGCTGAGCTGCTGTGTTCCTCCAGCGTATTGTGAGTGCTGCTTTGACCCCAGCATCTGCAGAGTATTTTGTGTATCTGATATTACTGATAATCGTTAGCAAAACTCAGTTCCTGTGTTATCTTTCAGATACCGATTAGCACCACAGCATCACTTTCCTGATCAGTTCAATGATGTCTATGCTGTGGTGAAGTACTTTCTTCAGCGAGATGTCTTGGCCCAATACTCTGTGGACCCAGGCAGAGTTGCTGTAGCTGGGGACAGTGCTGGAGGGAACTTGGCGGCTGCAGTGACCCAACAGGTAGTTATGGGCGTCAATAATTGTTTGTGGCAGTTCTCAGTTATAGAATCATAGAAATATACTCGACAGAAATGGACTCTAGGACCTAGATCACTCATGGGTCCTACCGGTACTCTGGCCTCTTTATTAGGTACACCTGTTCATCTTGCAAAATCTAATCAATCAATCAATCACATGGCAGCAATTCAATGCATAAGAACATGCAGACATAGTCAAAAGGTTCAGTTGTTGTTCAGCCCAAACATCAGATTAGGAAGAAATGTGATAGTGATATAGAGATGTATACCCAGGGTACCTAAGACTTTTGCACAGTGCTGTAGTAATTTTATGTATTTCACTCTACTACTGCTGCTGCACCAAAAAAAACAATTTCATGACATATGTGAGTGATGATAAACCTGACTCTGATACGGGTCTCTAATTGCGGACTGAGAGTATGAAGGGGGCAGGGAGAGGGGAATCATGAATGGGGGAAAAGGAGAGGGGAGATGGGGAGGGAGTGGGAAGCTTCAGGGAGACATTCTGTAATGATCAATAAACCAATTGTTTGGATTCAAATGGCCTTGCCTGCTGTCTCGGGCTGGGCGTGTCTGCACCTGCGCTACCCCGACACTCGTCTCAGCCACCGGTCCCACAGCCATCCTGTGGCACACCACCCTCAGGATTTCCAACATCCTTTGCTCCTGCCAGGTTTACAGACTCGCTCTCCACTCCACGTTGGCAAATGCAGTACTGTGCAAAACTCTTAGGCACCCTAGCTACGGATATGTGCCTAAGATTTTACGCAGTACTGAAGATTAAGCTCATGGGTGCATTTGATCATACAAGAGGTCCATTAAATGTCTTAGAACAGTGGGATAGAAGCTATCCCTGAAAGAATTGACCTCTACTTCTGTTGAATGTTCCCTGACGGATTGCACCATGGTCCGGTAAGACAAAAAGAACGAAGATCGAGCAATAGGATTCTCATTTTCCACCATCATTTGCTGCCAGGAATCAGTTTATCATATTCCTTGGCAACACAGCAATACAGCTCCACCCAGTGTCCATAGACACAACATTTAGTAGGTCAATCGGTCATTGTAAATTGTCCTATTATTCAGCTCGGGTTAAGCTGAGGGTTGCTGGGTGGTGCAGCTTGAAGGGACAAAAGGGCCTACTCCACCCTGTATCCCAACAAATAAACTTGACATTTATGGAATCATTATGCAAAATACTAAATAAGAATCAGAGTGTACAGTATTCACGTGAATAATGCTTGCCTGTGGTGTAGAATGCTACAAAGCAGCAGAGGTTATGGATGAGACCAGATAGCAGCTTCAGGATTTCCCTTTCTGAACTCTGCCCGTGTGCAAATACTCAAGCTGCCATCAACCGCACACAGTCGTGATAATGAACAGCAAAAGTTTTGTCTGATTCACCCCAGCTGCAAACCCTACAAAGGGGATAGCAAAACACTAATGTCGAAATATTTATCCATTTGGATCATGGAGACAATCTCCTGGTGCCTTTACTTTGCAAAGCTGTGCCTCCGTCGTCAAACTGATTGCTGCTTGCAATGAAGAATTGGGGACTGGTCCTTGTTTGAAATTTGAAAAAGCTGAGCAAAAAGTATTTGTCAAATGTTTAACTTTATCATCAATAACGCTGACCATTTGGAAAGGTCATGCAGCTACAGTAAAAAGCTAAATTTAGTAATAAGCCTCTCTGGGCCCCAAAAAGTGATTATCCATCACACAAGATGATTAGTCAGTTCAAATCCCCACCAGAGCCTGTGGGAATTTTAATTATAAACCATAACGTTACTGGTTTGTGGAAACTCAAAACTGGATAGGTAACCAGACAGCTATGGGGTTATCGTAACTGCTACTGCTGTGAAAATAACCATATATCCACCGTACAGATAACCATGATACCACAGGCTGGTTTATGTCAGTTTTACAAGTAATTATAAAGCTATCTGATTCATTAATGTCTGTGATGGAAATCAGTTGATATCATTTAGTGTAGCTGCTATATGCAGAAATGGTTGAGTCCTGATGAAGAGTCTCTGCTGGAAACGTGGACTGTACTCTTTTCCATAGATGCTGCCTGGCCTGCTGAGTTTCTCCAGCATTTTGTGTGTGTTGCTTGGATTTCCACCATCTGCAGATTTTCACTTGCTTATGGTTGACTCCTATCTGCTTAGAAAAGCTACTCAGCAAAATCAAAATTATGGATTCTTACAGCATAGAAACCGGATCTGCAGCCCAACTGATCCACGCTGACTGTGTTGTCCAGTAAGCTAATGTTTTTGCCTGCATTTGGCCCATACAACTCTCCTATCTGTTATGCTCGTCCATCGTCGTCATCGATGAAGACCTCGACACCATTGATGGTGTCAAGACTGGCGCATGATTTGGATTTAAGTGAGGGAGAGTTGCGCAGCATCAGCCTTGCTCTCCCTTCCCAATTCCCATCTGGATCCAGTGGCAGGACAGAGTCGAGACGACTGGAAATGGGACTAGGCGCAGTGGATAACCAGGACATCTTCTGTGTCTTGTCCTGCTCTACACTTTCCTATCTGTGTACTTATCTTGAAGGCTTTTAAGTATGGCTAATGTGCCTGTGCCAACCTGCACTTCTGGCAGCTTGTTCCAAATATGCACCACCCTTTGGTTACAGGGCGAAAGCAGGAGAATGAGACAGATAATAAATCAGCCATGATGGAATGGAGGAGTAGACTTGATAGGCCATAAGACATAGGAGCAGAATTAGGCCATCTGGATTCTCAAGTCTGCTCTGCCATTCAATCATGGCTGATCCTTTTTTTTAATCATCTCCTCAACCACAGTCCTGTTCTTCTCCCCGTAACCCTTGATGCCATGTCCAATCAAGAACCTATCAATCTCTGCCTTAAATACACCCAATGACCTGGCCTCCACAGCTGCCTGTGGCAACAAATTCCACAGATTCATCACCCTTTGGCTAAAGAAATTTCTCCGCATATCTGTTTTGAAAGGGCGCCCCTCTATCCTGAGGCTGTGCCCTCTGGTCCTAGATTCTCTCACTGTGGGAAACATCCTTTCCACACCTACTCTGTCTAGGGCTTTCAACATTCGAAAAGTTTCAAAAAGATTCCCCTGCATCCTTCTAAATTCAAGCGGGTACTGACCAGGAGCCATCAAATGTTTCTCATATGATAACCCTTTCAGTCCTGGAATCATCCTTGGAAACCTCCCCTGGACCCTTTCTAATGTCAGCACATCTTTTTGAAGATGAGGGGCCTAAAACTGTTCACAATACTCTAGCTGAGGCTTCACCAGTGCCTTATAAAGCCTCAGCATCACATCCTTGCTCTTGTATTCTGGACCTCTTGAAATGATGCTAACATGGCATTTGTTTTCCTCACCACTGACTCAACCTGCACGGTAACCTTCAGGATGTTCTGCACAAGGACTCCCAAGTCCCTCTGAATCTCAGATTCCTGGATTTTCTCCCCGTGTAGAAGATAGTCTGCACATTTATTTCTACTACCAAAGTGCATGACCATGCATTTTCCAACTTTGTATTTCATTTGTCACTTTCTTGCCCATTCTCCTAAATCTAAGTCCTTCTGCAAAAAAAAACATCCAGTGAAGGGCAGTTCTGTGGGCAAAAAGGCCTTTGTAAATGGAAGCGGTCTGAGGCAAATGGCTAGGCTGAGTCAAGCTGACAGGAAGGCAAAAGTAGCTCAAATAACCATGCATTACAACTGTAATGTGCAGAAGAGTATTACTGAACACAACCTCACATGGTACCTTGAAGTTGGTGGGCTGCAGCAACAGAAGACCACAAACGTGCACTCAGTAGCCACTTTATTACATGTAGGAGGTATCTGATAAGGTGGTCATTGTGTGTATGTTGTGAAATTTGACGTTTATGGAAGCAGTACAGTACATTAAAATTGCAATAATAAATAGATGTAGTGTTCACAAACCCTTCAGACATAAGGCCATAAGATATAGGAGCAGAATTAGGCTAATTGGCCCATTGAGTCTGCTCTGTCATTTCATCATGGCTGATCCTTTTCCCCCTCGGCCCCAGTCTCCTACTTTTGCCCTGTAACATGATCTGACTAATCATGAATCTGCCAACTGTCTTAAATATACCCTATCACTTGATCTCCACAGCTGGCTGTGACGACAAAGTCCGAAGATTTGCCAGTCTCTGGCTAAAGAAATTCCTTCTCATCTCCATTCTAAATGGAGGTTGTGCCCACATGTCCTATATCCCCCACGATAGGAAACATCCTCTCCACATCCACTCAATCAAGGCCTTTCAACATTAGATAGGATTCAAGGGGATCCTCCTTCAGTCTTCTGAATACCAGTGAATACAGTCATAGAGCCATGAAACCCTAATTCATACGCTAAGCCTTTCAATCTCAGAAACATTTTCATGAACCTCCTTTGAAGCCTCTTCAATGCCACCACATCCTTCCTTAGATATGGGGCCCAAAACTACTCGCAATGCTCCAAGTGAGGTGTCAGCAATGCTTTATAAAACCACAAGACACATGCTTGCTTTTATATTCTAATCCTGTCAAAATGAATGCTAACATTGCATTTGCCTTCCTCACCACCAACTCAGTTTGCAAATTAGCCTTCAGGGAATCCTGCATGAGGACTGCATGTCCTTGTTGTCCATTGGAATGGTACCAGAGGATTGGAGGGAGGTGAATGTTGTCCCCTTGTTCAAAAAAGGTAGTAGGGATAGTCCGGGTAATTATAGACCAGTGAGCCTTACGTCTGTGGTGGGAAAGCTGTTGGGAAAGATTCTTAGAGATAGGATCTATGGGCATTTAGAGAATCATGGTCTGATCAGGGACAGTCAGCATGGCTTTGTGAAGGGCAGATCATGTCTAACAAGCCTGATAGAGTTCTTTGAGGAGGTGACCAGACCTATAAATGAGGGTAGTGCAGTGGATGTGATCTACATGGATTTTAGTAAGGTTCCACATGGTAGGCTTATTCAGAAAGTCAGAAGGCATGGGATCCAGGGAAGTTTGGCCAGGTGGATTCAGAATTGGCTTGCCTGCAGAAAGCAGAGGGTGGTGGTGGAGGGAGTACATTCAGATTGGAGGGTTGTGACTAGTGGTGTCCCACAAGGATCTGTTCTGGGACCTCTTCTTTTCATGATTTTTATTAACGACCTGGATGTGGGGGTAGAGTGTGGGTTGGCAAGTTTGCAGATGACACAAAGGTTGGTGGTGTTGTAGATAGTGTAGAGGATTGTCAAAGATTGCGGAGAGACATTGATAGAATGCAGAAGTGGGCTGAGAAGTGGCAGATGGAGTTCAACCCGGAGAAGTGTGAGGTGGTACACTTTGGAAGGACAAACTCCAAGGCAGGGTACGAAGTAAATGGCAGGATACTTGGTAGTGTGGAGGAGCAGAGGGATCTGGGTGTACATGTCCACAGATCCCTGAAAGTTGCCTCAAAGGTGGGTAGGGTAGTTAAGAAAGCTTATGAGGTGTTAGCTTTCATAAGTCAAGGGATAGAGTTTAAGAGTCACGAGGTAATGATGCAGCTCTATAAAACTCTGGTTAGGCCACACTTGGAGTACTGTGTCCGGTTCTGGTTGCCTCACTATAGGGAGGATGTGGAAGCATTGGAAAGGGTACAGAGGAGATTTACCAGGATGCTGCCTGGTTTAGAGAGTATGTGTTATGATCCAGAGATTAAGGGAGCTAGGGCTTTACTCTTTGGAGAGAAGGAGGATGAGAGGAGACATGATAGAGGTGTACAAGATAATAAGTGGAATAGATAGAGTGGATAGCCAGCGCCTCTTCCCCAGGGCACCAGTGCTCAATACAAGAGGACATGGCTTTAAGGTAAGGGGTGGGAAGTTCAAGGGGGATATTAGAGGAAGGTTTTTTACTCAGAGAGTGGTTGGTGCATGGAATGCACTGCCTGAGTCTGTGGTGGAGGCAGATACACTAGTGAAGTTTAAGAGACTACTAGACAGGTATATGGAGGAATTTAAGGTGGGGGGTTATGTGCGAGGCAGGGTTTGAGGGTCGGCACAACATTGTGGGCCGAAGGGCCTGTACTGTGCTGTACTATTCTATGTTCTATGTAGGCCTCCTATGTCCCTTTGCACCTCAGATCTTTGAATTTGCTCTCCATTTAGAAAATAATCTATCCTTTTATTTCTTCTATCAAAGTGCATGACCATACACTTCCTGACGCTATTCCCACTACCACTTCTTTGCCCATTCTCCTCATCTGTCTAAGTCCTTCTGTAGGCTCTCTGTTTCTTAAACACTACCTGTCCCTCCACCTATCTTCGTACCATCTGTAAATTTGGCCACAAAACCAAAATTCTGTTGTCCAAATCATTAACAAACAACATAAAAAGAAGCAGAACCAACACAGATTCACAGTAGCGGAACCCCAGTGGTCACCAGCAGCCAATCAGAAAAGGCTCCCGTTATCCCCACTCTTTGCCTGCTGCCAATCAGCCAAAGTTCTAACCATGCTAGTATATTTCCTGTAATACCATGGGCTCTGAACCTGTTAAGCAGCTTCATGTTTGGCACCTTGTGAAAGGCCTTCTGAAAATCCAAATACACAACATCCATCATTTCTCCTTTGTCTATCTTGCTTGTTATTTCCTCAAAGAATTCTAACAGATTTGTCAGGCAAGATTTTTCCATAAGGAAACCATGCCGACTTCAACCTATTTTACCATGTGCTTCCAAATATCTGTGAACCACATCCTCAACAATGGACTCGAACATCTTCTCAACGACTGAGATCAGACTAACTGGCTATAATTTCCTTTCTTCTGCCTCTCTCCCTTTTTGAAGAGTGGAGTGATATCTCCAGTTTTCCGGTCCTCTGGAACCTTGCCAGAATCTAATGATTCTTGAAAGATCATTACTAATGCCTCCACAATCTCTGCAGCCACTTTTTTCAGAACCCTGATGTGTAGACAATCTGGTCCCGGTGATTTAGACATTCCAGTTTTCCAAGTAGCTTCTCCTTAATAATGCCAGCTTCACTCACCTCTGCCTCCTGACACCCTTGACCCACTGGCATACTGCTGGCATCCACAGTGAAAAGGGATACAAATACTTATTCAATTTGTCTGCTATTTTCTTTCCCCCCATTACTACCTCTCCAGCATCATTTTCTAGTGGTCCAATACCTACTCTCACTTCTCTTTTAGTCTTTATATATACAGTATCTGAAGAAGTTTTTGGTATCCTTAATATTGGCTGTTCAATTTTTCTTATTTATGACTTTTTAAATTGCCTTCTGTTAATTTTTGAAAGCTTCTTAATCCTTTAACCTACATCTCTTTGGCTTTTATGTTGGCTTTGAATTCCCTTCTCAGCCATGGTTGTATCATCTTGCCTTTAGAATACTTCTTTGGGATTTATCTATTCCGTGCCTTCCAAATTTCTCCCAGAAACTGCAGCCATTGCTGCTCTGCCATCATCCCTGCTAGTGTCTCCTTTTAATCAACTTTGGCCAGCTCCTCTCTCATGCCTCCATAATTTCCTTTACTCCACTGTGATACTGATAAATCTGACTTTAGCTTCTTCCTCTCAAATTTCACTGTGAATTCTATAATATTATGATCACAGCCCTCAAAGGTTCCTTTACCTTAATCTGTCTAATCAATTCCAGTTCATTGCATAACACCCAATCCAAAATAGCTGGGTCCCTAGTGGGCTCATCCACAAGTTGCTCTGAAAAGCAATTGTGTAAGCATTCTGCAAATTATGCTTCTTGGGATCCAGCACTAGCCTGCATATTTTCCCAGTCTACCTGCATATTGAAATCCCCATGACTATCGTAACATTGGCCTTTTGACATGCATTTTTTACTTCCCATTGTAATTTCTAGCCCACATCTTTGCTGCTGTTTGGAGGCCTGTATATAACTCCCATCAGGGTCTCTGTACCCTCACAGTTTCTTAGAGTTACCACAACTCTACACTCTCCGATCCTGTGTCACCTCTTTCTAAGGATTTGATTTCATTATTTACCAACAGACTCACCCCATCCCCTCTGCCTACCTGCCTGTCCTTTCAATACAACGTGTATCCTTAGATGTTAAGCTCCCAGCTGTAATCTTCTTTCAGCCACGACTCAGCGATGCCCAGAATGTCAGAATCAGGTTTAATGTCACTGGTAACCATCATGAAATTTGTTAATTTATTGGCAGCAGTACAATGCAATACATGATAATGTTGAAAAGAAAAGAAAAGTAAATCAATTACAAACTGCTACAAGTTCATCTACCTTATTCCACATATTGCATAAACTTAGATAAAACATCTTCAGTCCTGTATTCATCACCCTTTTTGATTTTGTCCAACATTTATATTTTACCATCCTGTTGACTGTAATTTTGCCCTATAATCAGCCTGTCCTTGCTAGCAGTCTCACTAAATACTGCCTCTGTTTGTAAACCAACTGCCCCATCCTCAGACCTGCTGCTATAGTTCCCATTCCCCTATCAAATTACTTTAAACCCTCCCGAACAACTTGAGAAAACCTGCCTGCAAGGATATTCAGGTAGAACCCACCCCTTTTATACGGGTCATACCTTCCCCAGAAGAGATCCCAATGATCCATAAATCTGAACCCCTGCCCCCTGCACCAGCTCCTCAGCCATGCATTTATCTGCCAATCTGTCCTAGTCTTACCTTCACTGGAGCATGGTACAGGCAGCAATCTAAAGATAACTACCCTGAAGGTCCTGTTTTTCAACTTTCTAACTAGCTCCCTAGAATCTCTCTCCAGGACCTTCTTGCCTTTCCTACTTATGTCAATGGTATCAACATGAACCAAGATTCCCTCCCCTTAAGAATTCCATGGACCTGATCCAAGACACCCCTGATGCTGGCACCTGGGAAGGAACAACATACCATCCGGTATCTCTATCGCATTCACAGAATCTCATTTCTATTTCTCTATCTATAGAATCTCCTGTCAGTCTGCTTCACCTCCTTTCTCTTCTGAGCCATAGTGCCAGGTTACTGAAGCTCCCCTGGTGGATCATCCCCCTTGACAGTGTCCAAAACCACATCCTGATTGTTGAGGGAAATGACTACAGGGCTATTCTGTACTGGCTGCCCATTCCCCTTCCTTCACCTGACAGTCACATTGTTACCTGCCTCTTGCTACTTAGAGCTGACTACCTCTCTGTAGCTCCTAAGTATCATTTCCTTGGTCTCCCATATGAACCGAAGATCATCAAGCCGCTGCTCCTATTCCTCAATATGTTCTCTGAGGAGCTGCATCGCAGTGTACCTGGTGTGGATGTGATTATCTGGGACCCTGTAGGTCTCCCAAGTTCGCACATCGCGCACAATGAACACAGCACCACCTGTGGAGCCATTCTCACTGCACTAACTCTGTCCTCACAGACAAGAAATGAAGAATAAAGAAGAAGCAGAAACTAAACTCGCTCAAGCTTGATCTCGCCTAAGTCTGGTGAGCCAAAGCTTCTCCACTCTAATACCAGCCCACTCCAACAATGGCTGCTCTGCTTGCCCCTGCTTTATATTTATTTGCCCTTGCTAATGAATACTGATTGGGCACAGTTCAAATTCCAAAAGCTTCCATAAAGCACTGTTTTTTTCAAATCTTCAGTTGCGGACCTGTGTGAAATCGTCTCTTTTTCTCGCACTCCTGTTATGATGCCTGATTGGCTCTCTTGGTTACCTACTCAAGAATACCAAGAAATTTGTCAGGTATCAAGTTCCAGGAATTAACAAGCAGAAATCCAGCCAGACAATAGAACATGGAGAAAATTAGCTATATTTTTACTAGACTCAAGAGATTTTGCAGATGCTGGAAATCCAGAGCAGTACACAGAAAATGCTGAAGAAACTGAGGAGGTCAAGCAGCATCTATGGAGGGAAATAAACTGTTGCCATTTTGGACCAAGACCCTTCATTAGGACTGGAAAGGAAGGGGGAAGAAGCTAGAATAAAAAGGTGAATGCTGTTTCCCTCCTAGTCCTCCCTGAGCAATGACAGTAGACATCTGGAGCAGGACAACAGCTGGTCCTGAACGGGAGTCTCCCCACAATTATCATCCTTAACATGTATAAGATGTGACCCTCTTCCTTCTCTTTCTCCTATTTTCCACTCTCCTGTCAGATTCATTCTCCTCTTCAGCCCTTTCCTCTTCCAGCTTCTCACTTTATCCTCCCTCCTCCACCCATCTTTGTTTCCCCTCACCCGCTTGTATTCCTTCCTCTTCCCACTCTTCCTTATTCTGGCTTCTTCCCCCTTCCTTTCCAGTCATAATGAAGAGTCTCAGCCCAAAACGTTGACTCTTTATTCCCCTCCATGCCTTTTGTGCATTGTTTGTCCTGGATTTGGTTGAGCTTTGCATGTTTTATTGAAGTGGGACTCATCCGCAGAAGAAGAGAAGATTCCAACTTTCAGCTTACTTATCAAAGTCAAGTTTATCATCATTAGCACAAGTATATGTATGTATGTACAAGTACAATGAAGACATTACTTGCAGCAGCATCACAGATACATAGTATACAAGGAACATTCACAATAAAAAAAACATAAATTAAACACAAATTATATACCCAGGTTTTACAAGAAGGAACACAACTTAAAACAAAAAAAACAAGTCCATTTAGCGCCAGGGGATCAAAGTGACCATAGCGTTGTTAGACTGACGTAGTGAATAAGACTGGTTCAAGAGCCCGATGGTTGAAGAGAAGGAGCTGTTCTTGAAAGTAGTTGTATAGGACGTCTGTACCTCTTGCCCGATGGCAGCTGCAAGAAGATGACATGACCTGGATGGGGATCTTTGATGATGAACCCTTTGCCTTCTTAAAAGTCAAAGTTCAAAGTACATTTATTAACGAAGTATGGATACATCATACAACCTTGAGATTCGTCTCCTAACAGGCAGCTATGAAACAAAGAAACCCAAAAAAATTCATAAAAAAAGAACGTCAAACACCCAATATGCAGACAGGGAGAGAAAAAACAAATCATACATCTGAGACCCTTAGTTCAGTGCAGAGCCAAGTAAACGCCATGTGGCAGCCAGCGGAACTAGCCCATCCCTGGCCTCGGGACCCGACACCCTGACCTTTTCAATCTTGGCCTGGTGCCTAAATCGATGTCCAAGCATCGGGTTCAGTCACCTCTCTGCGCCCCGGAGCCTGGTCCCTGCCACCTTGATTTGGCCTGTACCTGACCTTTTTGATCAAAAGCAAGAGAGAATCTGCAGATACAGGAAATCCAAGCAACACATACAAAATGCTGGAGGAATTCAGCAGACAGGCAGTGTCCTGCTGAAGAGTCGCCCAAAACATCAACTGTACTTTTTTTCCATAAATGCTGCCTGGCCTGTAGAATTCCTCCATCATGTTGTGTGTGTTGCCCCAACCTTTCCGATTTGGCTTGGTGCTTAAATCGATTGATCCCTGGGTCTTCCTCACTCTCAGTGACGGACCCACTGCCTCGCCTCGACTTGGTTCTGCCTCATCAAATTGACTCCAAGTCCAAAGAGAAGCTTGCGATAATCGTTTGCCAGAAAAAGAGAGAGATTAACAAAGTATTTAGTTGGTTTCCTTGACTCACTGGCCACCAGCCAGAAGCCACTGAGATTCACCAGCTCCATTTGAAACTGGAAATACCTTAAGGCAATTCCTCCTGCAGATACTACTGATGGTGGGGAGGGAGATGCCCATGTTGCACTGGGGAGAGTCCACTACTCTCTGCAGCTTCTTGCATTCCTGCGCACTCGAAGTGCCATACCAGACCATGATGCACTCAGTCAGGACACTTTCAACAGGACATCTGCAGAAGTTCATAGAGTGATCGGTGACCAGCATGTTGCATGTGGAAAGTTTAGGGGTGGTAGGGGTGCGGTGAGAGCTGGAATCCTGCTTGCTCTTGTTGCTGCTGTAATTGTGTTGTTAGGCCAGTGAGTTTGAGAGATATAGGAAGGTAGTTATAGTTTTTCATTTGTACCATGTCCACTAATAAGTAGGAAGTACATTAGTGCCATTTAAAAGACTGTTACAGGCATGTATAAGGATGCAAGACAAATGAGATTCTGTGGGAGCGAAGGGTTAGATTGGAGTAGATTAAAGAGTTGGCCCAACATCGTAGGTAGAAGGGTCTTTCCAGAGCCTTGTTGTACTATGTTCTACAGCAGGGGTTCCCAACCTATTTCTGCCTGGACCCCGATATTGCCAGAGAGTGGTAAATTTATGGAATTCATTGCCGTAGGTGCTGTGGAGGCCAGGTCATTGGGTATATTTAAGGCAAACGTTGATAAGTTCCTGATTAATCAGGTCATGAAGGAATATGGGGAGAATACAGGAGACTAGGACTGAGAGGGAAAATGGATTGGCTATGATAATACGGCAGAGCAGACTCGATGGGCCGGATGGCCTAATTCTGCTTCTGTATCTTACGGTCTTGTGGTGAATCACCGAGGGGTCCAAAGAACCCACATTTAGGCATCCCTGTCAGTGACGGGCACCAAGTAATGACAGAAATGTTTTGCAGATCAAGGAAGAGCCTGGGGTTGAAGTTGAAATCAAGATTCAAGCCTTGGTGTACCCTGCACTTCAGACCATCGATTTCAATACTCCTTCCTACCAGCAGAATGAGAACATGCCCATCCTGCCCAAGAACCTAATGGTCAGGTTCTGGAGTGAATACTTCAGTCGAGACAAGTCACTGCTGGAGGCCATGGTGGCCAATGCCCACACTGGCCTTGAAGCCAGAGACTTGAGCAGCCTGGTGAACTGGAGCGTCCTTCTGCCAGAGAAATTCAGGAAAGAGTACAAATACATGCTACCCACTCGAGGGAATGAGGGGACGTCCCACACAAAGGTCCCCGGGGTCTTCGACCCGAGGGCTGCTCCACTCTTGGCCAAGGACAAGGAGCTCAGGGCGCTTCCCCGTGCCCTCATCATGACCTGTGAGTTTGACGTTCTGAGAGATGATGGGACCATGTATGCCACGAGACTGCAGCGAGCCGGTGTCCAAGTAGCCCTCGAGCATTTCGAGGACTGCTTCCATGGTGTCTTGATGTTCATTACGTGGCCGACCAATTTCGCCATTGGCCACAAGCTGATGGACCGCTACATTGACTGGCTGCGGGAAAACTTATAAACAGAGTTTTCATTTAATTCTCACTCCCCCCTCCCCCACTATTTACCACCTTACTTCCATACCTGTGGATTATCAGCAAGTGATTTTTTTCTCCTAATGATCCACTTCCCTGATTATCATTGTATCTAAAATATCGTTTTACTGAGGAGCTTTTAGTCAGGGATTTTAATCACTTGAATTAAAATATTTAAAAGAAGCTTACTAGGTACGGAAGAGTGGGGAGGTTGATGTCACGTGGCTCAAGAACGGATGCAAACCAGGCCACAGAGTCAAAGAGCCATACAGCTCAGAAAGAGGCCATTCGGCCCAATTGCTGCATGCTGACCGAGACTCCCATCTAAGCCAGTCCCATTTGCCCGTGTTTAGCCCATATAATTCTCAACCTTTCCCACTTAAATGTCCCTTTTAAATGTTGTTCATGTACCTTCCTCAGCCTCTCCCTCTGGCAGCTCATTCCATAAACTGATCACCCACTGAGTGAAAAACTTCCCCTTCAGGTTTTACCATTAACTTTATCTCTTCTTGTCCGAAGCCTATAGCTCTTTGGTTCTTGGTTCCCCAACTGTGGGGAAAAGACTGTGAACATTGACCCTGCCTATGCCCCTCATGATTGTACACATCTTGATAAGATCCCCCCTATTTCTGTTGCACACTTACTCATCCTCTTTTCATAACTCAAGTTCCTCAAGTCCCAGCAACATCCTCATGACTCTCCTCTGCACTGTTTCAAGCTTTATGCTATCTTTCTTATAACAGGGTGGCCAACACTGAACACAGTATTCCAAATGTGGCCTCACTAGTGTCTTGTACAACTACAGCATAATGTACCATCTTCCCAATTTGCCCTCTCCAAAATCATAAATGGAAGAAGGGTGTTCATGCCTGCCCTACCATTCAATAAGAACACAAGAAACTGGAAGCAGGTGTAGGCCACTCAGGCCTTCAAACCTGCTCCATCATTCAATGTGATCATGGCAGATTTCTGCTGACCTCATCTCCTCTTCTGTGCTAGTTCGCTCCCCCACCACCACCCCATAACCCTCAACTCCTCGTTTTTATCAGCTAATTTCACTGCCTTGGTTGGATACCGCTTGTTTGTCTAACAAACATCTATCAGGTTCAGACCTGATAGTATAAAAGGCAAAATACTGCAGATGCTAGAAATCTGTGGAAAAACTGAAAATGCTGAGTAGGTCAGGCAGCATTTGTGTGGAGAGAAGCAGTGCCATCATGTCAGGTTGGTAACTTGATAGAACATCATTGACCTGAAATATTAATTGTGATTTTATCTCCACAGATGCTGTCTGACTAGCTGAGTGTTTCCAGTATTTTGTGTATTATTTCAGTTTTGAACTTTTCTTTAATGCCTGGCTTTTTGGGGGAGAGTTAGCGTCCTGTCATTGCCACTGGATAACCTGGTTCCAGCTTCAAGCTTCCATCTCCCTGTCCTTCCAGAGGAGACCTGCCTGCTTAACTTACCAATTGTCTCAAACAGCAGATCATTTCTTAACATTCCACCCAAGGGAATGAAAAGACTTGTCCGAATCAATTCAGCTTTCTTACCTGACAATCTCATTCAGAAAGTAATCATTTCTGCTGCATCCATTCCAAAAGCTCACAAGCTGTGATATAACCTTCACAATGCTGAGACTTTGATAGCACAATGTCTATGTCAGAGCTGAAAATTAATGTATGCTTATGACAACAGTTGGGATGTGAAATTTGGAATGTCCATATTGACACTCACCAGTGTTTATAGATGCACAAGAGAAAGCAACCTATCTTCATGCATCAAAGCTTGGTGGTCCCCAAACCAGTTGAATGCCTCGTTGCTCACGACCTTCTCCCACCATAACACCAGAAAATCCAGCCCCTCCCACTATACAATGCCCACCTAAGTTGTTCAGGTACTGAAAGCCTTTCCACTATCACTGTACTCCTGATGAAGGTTAACTGCAATGGGGTAATAGTCAAGTTCCATGCTGTGTATCAACTCCATTTCTCTATTGATATGTTCTGTGTGTATATCACCTGCCCTATTTGTATCATGATGAATAAACTATTGTGTGAAAAGGCCCTTTCTTGGTTCAAATGTCTCCAATCTTGTTGTTTTCCTGAGAACACAGATATGTTAGAGATTCAGATTCAGATTTAGATTTCTTACCACATGTAGATCCAAACATACAGCAAAATACACCATTTGTATTCACAACCAACACACTCAAGGATGTGCTGGGGGCAGAATCAGATTTAATATCACTGCCATATGTTTTGAAATTTGTAGTAATGCGGCAGAAGTACATTGCAAAATATAATACAGTTTTTTATAATTATGTATGGGTGTTACTTATTGAAATACAGTGCAGAACAGGGTCTTTTGACCATTCAAGGTGCACTGACCAGCAATCACCTAACTTATTCCTGGCTTAATCAAGGGACAATTTACAATGACCAATTAACCTATCAACCAGTATGTCTTGGGACTATCAGAGGAAACCAGAAACCCAGTAGTCACAGGGAGAACATACAAACTCCTCACAGGCAGCATTGGGAATTGAACCCGGGTCGCCTGTACTGTAAAGCTTTGTGCTAACCACTGTTAGCATGCTACCATTATCAAAGAGGGTGTAAGGTTCTCTTTCCGTCTGAGTACATTATGTAGTGGGTGGGAGACATTGTCTAAGATGGCATGCAGCTTAGACAGCATCCTCTTTTCAGACACCAACATCAGAGAGTCCAGTTTCATCCCCACAACATCACTGGCCTTACGAATGAGTTTGTTGATTCTGTTGGTGTCTGCCACCCTCAGCCTGCTACCCCAGCACACAACAGCAAACATGATCGTACTGGCCACCACAGACTCGTAGAACATCCTCAGCGTCGTCCGGCAGATGTTAAAGGACCTCAGTCTCCTCAGGAAATAGAGATGGCTCTGACCCTTCTTGTAGACAGCCTCAGTGTTCTTTGACCAGTCCAGTTTATTGTCAATTCATATGCCCAGGTATTTGTAATCCTCCTGCTGGTTCGACATACAATCATGAATGTCCTCCATCACATGTCCATGTGTCTGGCCATCAAATGCAGAATTTAGTCTGATTTCTAACTCTCCCGCCGGCCTATCTCTAAACCCTAGGCTAACACCCTGCTTCCCTCTCTGTCCCCTGAACCATCCCTAAAAGACTTTAAATGCAACAACTAAATCTGAACCATGACCTCGATGGAGACTACAACTTGGCGCCATCTTGATCAGAACTGCACAGTTCATGCCCTTCAGGCTACAATGTTGTGCTGAACTGTTGGTCTACTCTAAGATCAATCTCACCCTTCCCTCCCTCCCACATTCCCCTCTACTTTTCATTCATCCATGGGCCTGTCGAAGAATTTCTTAAATGCGCCTCTACCACCATATCTGGCTATGCATTCTGTGCACCTACCACTCTCTGTAAAAAAAAAAAATATATTAGCCATTTGTGCCCTGGGCAAAAGGCACTGGCTCTCTATATATCAACCTGTACACCTCTATCAAGTCACCACACATCCTCCTTAACTCCAAAGAGGAAAAAACTCGAGCTCACTCAACCTATCGTCATAAGGCATACTCTTTAATCCAGGCAGCATCCTGGTAAATCTCCTTTGCACCCTCTCTAAAACTTTCACATCCCTTCTATAATGAAGTAATTGGAACGGAATATGATGCTGAGGATGTTCTACGAGTCTGTGGTGGCCAGTGCGATCATGTTTGCTGTTGTGTGCTGGGGCAGCAGGCCGAGGGTAGCAGACACCAACAGAATCAACAAACTCATTCGTAAGGCCAGTGATGTTGTGGGGATGGAACTGGACTCTCTGGCAGTGGTGTCCGAAAAGAGGATGCTGTCCAAGTTGCATGCCATCTTGGCCAATGTCCCCCATCTACTACATAATGTACTGGGTGGGCACAGAAGTACATTCAGCCAGAGACTCGTTCCACCGAGATGCAGCACTGAGCGTCATAGGAAGTCATTCCTGTCAATTGTGGGCATGCTATGTTGGTGATGGAACTTTACAACTCCTCCCTTGGAGGGTTAGACACCCCGAGCCAGTTGGCTGGTCCTGGACTTATTTCCTGGCATAATTTACATATTACTATTTAATTATTTATTGTTTTATTACTATTTAATTATTTATGGTGCAACTGTAACGAAAACCAATTTCCCCCGGGATCAATAAAGTATGACTATGACTATGACTGTTCCAAGCATGGTCGGCATTTTACGGAGCTGCAGTATTACCTCGTGGCTATCGAACTCAGTTCCCTGACTGCTGAAGGCCAACACACCATGTGCCTTCTTAACCATTTTATCAACTTGTGCAGTAATCCATCAGATTCACTGAACCAGTGACTAGAGTTCTGGGCCGTTGATGCCACCCTTGCAGTTGCAAAATTTACATTCAAGGAGATAAAGAGATTTGACACATGTACATCGAAAGATATAATGAAATGCTTCGCGTCAGATCTAATCAGCAAGGGTTGTGCTAGGCAGCTTGCAAGCATTGCCACATTTCCATCACCAACATAGCATGCCCACAATTGACTATCTCTAATGTCTTTGGAAAGTGGGAGGAAACCAGAGCTCCTGAAGGAAACCTACGCAGTCATGGAGGGAGCGTATGGACTCCTTACAGATAGCAGCGGGAATTGAACTCTGACCTTACTCAAACATGGTTTAAGAAATAATCTTGATAATGACAGCTATTCAGGTTTCTACCAAAGGAGGTGTAAGGAGCTCCTTCCTTCTGTTAGCCTGCAGATCACCCTTGGGTAACCGGTAGCACTTGCTTAGCCTCCTCCTTCCCCACATAATTAGGGTCACATCAAGCAACGGGAGCAGCTGGTAGATGGTCGTATGAGCAGCTGTTGCATATCACAAGTTCTATAGGCAAACACTGATGCCAGGCAGGCAGTTTCTGGAGAGTATTGATAACGTCTGGAGTCACCCGTCTTGTAAAGGTACTGCCTAGAAGAAGGAAATGGCAAACAACTTCTGTAGAAGAATTTGCCCACAACCATGATCTTCATGGAAAGACCATGGTCGCCCATGTCATATGACTTGGCACGTAACAAATGAATGAATGATAGGTATGACTCTACCAGAGTGTTGTATAGAAATGTTACTCGATTTGCTAATATCCTTCAAGGATGGCTTCATCTGTGTTGGCCTGTGTGTGATATCAGACCCACTAATGTTGCTCAGTTTAAACTGGGACCGTGTTCCGAAGCACAGAGGGATGAATAATAAAACTTGGACTTGTAAACAATCATGTTATGTAAATGACTGAAAAAAAGCAATAGGGTTGACTAAATCCCATTCCCTCTTAACTTCATCTTTACCTTCATAGTCTTAGAGTCAAAGAGCACGACAGAAGAGAAAGTTGTTATTCTGCCTAGTCCTATTGAGTCACATTGGGACAATAGTCCTTCATAATCCTCCCATCCATGTACTTCTCCAAATTTCTCTTAAACACTCTAATCAAACCCTCATCCACAACTTCCATCGGCAGTTTGTTTCACACTTGCTCCCCCCTCTGATGAAGTGAAGAAGTCTCCCCCTCAGATTCACCTGAAATATTTCCCCTTAACCTATGACCTCTAGCTCTCATCTCACCCAACCTCAGTGGAAAAAAGACTTCTTCCATTTATCCTATCCATACCCTTCATAATTTGGTATCATTATCATCCTTATGTGCCGTGTTATATGATGTAGGTGATCATGGTCTCTGACTAGGATCGTTCTTAGCAAATTTTTTCTACAGAAGTGGTTTTGCCATTGCCTTCTTCTGGGCAGTATCTTTACAAGACTGATGACCAGCTATTATCAATACTCTCCAGAGATTGTCTGCCTTCAGGACTTGTGATATGCAACAATTGCTCATATGACCTTCCACCACCTGCTCTCATGGCTTCACGTGACCTTGATCGGCAGCCTAAGCAGGTGCTATACCTTACCCAAGGGGGACCTGCAGGCTAGAGGAGGGGAGGAGATCCTTAACACCTCTTTTGGTGGAGACATATCTCTACCCCGCCACCCTACTTTGTATACCTCTATTAAATCTTCCCAATTTTCCTGTGCCAACTTAAAGAACCTTGGATTGTTTTTTTTTGAGGCCAAGGCGAGACCTTATAGAAATTTATGATACTATGAGAAGGATAAATAGGGTAGAGATTCATAATATTTTATTCAGGGGAGTAGGAATGTTCAATACTAGAGCATATGTATTTAAGTTGAGAGAAGGAAAGTAGAAAGGAGATGTGCAGGGCAAGTTTTTTACAAGGAGGGTGCTGGGTTCCTAGGGGTGGTAGAAGCCATTATGTTAGGGGAATTTAAGAAGCTGTTAGACAAAGAAAAGAAATATACAGGGAATGGAAGGATATGAATCACATACAGGCAGAAGAAAATTAGTTTATTTTGGCATTGTGTTCACCAGGACTTGTGATTTCAGGATCAGAATCAGGTTTAATATCACTGGCATATGTCATGAAAGTTGTCAACTCTATGGCAGCAGCACAATGAGATATATGATAAGTAAATACAGAGAAAAAACTGAGTTTCATTAAGTATGTGTATGTCTATTAAGTTAAAATAAGTGGCACAAAAAAAAAGTAGCGAAGTACTGTTCATGGATTCAATGTCCATTTAGAAATTTCCGAATCATACGGCAGGTGTGAAGAGGCTGTTCCTGGATCACTGAGTTTGTGCCTTTGGGCTTCTGTACCTCCTTCCTGATGGTAACAGTGTGAAGAGGGCATGTCCTGGGTGGTGGGGATCCTTAATGATGGATAATGCCTTCCTAAGCTACTGTTCCTTGACGATGTCTTCGATACTACAGAGGCAAGTACCCATGATGGAGCTGACTAATCCTACAAGTTTCTGCATCAGCTCCTCGTACACCCATCCACCACCTGCTCCGATGGCTTCATGCCACCCTGATCGGGGGCTAAGCAGGTGCTACACCTTGCCCAAGGGTAACCTGCAGGCTAGCGGATGGAAGGGGCGCCTTTCATCTTCTTTGGTAGAGACGAATCTCCACCCAGCCACCCAGGAAATACTTACAGTAAAAGAAACAGGAAATGTGCCCAGTGGTGATTCCCATGTAGTAGGAATTTCTGTATGTAACTTTGGGCCTATGTTCACTGAAGCTTCAAAATACTAGAGGTAATCTTATTGAAAAACAGGATTTTATTTTCAAGTGGGCACATGGCCAAGTGGTTAAGGCATTGGACTAGCGACCTGAAGGTCGTGAGTTCGAGCCCCAGTCGAGGCAACATGTTGTGTCCTTGAGCAAGGCACTTAATCACACATTGCTCTGCGATGACACTGGTGAATGGGTCCTAATGCCCTTCCCTTGGACAACATTGGTGCCATGGAGAGGGGAGACTTGGGCAACTGCCAGTCTTCCATACAACCTTGCCCAGGTCTGCGCCCTGGAGAGTGAAGACTTTCCAGGTGCAATCCATGGTCTCGCGAGACTAACGGTGCTGGTCATAGCTCAGACTTAGTTGCCTCTTTAAGTTTGTAGGGATGATTTTAGGCAGAGAGGGGAGTTAGGGGTCAGGGTAGGGCTTAGAAACGATGATATGGGGAAGGCAGATGTCTGATTTGTGCTTAGGGACAGGAATGTGGCGGAATTAGAGGTCAGGCCTCTACTCCATGTTCCATGTTCAAGGTCCAGCAACCTGGTTGCATGATGAAGGACATCCACAGCCCAGTCCTTCGCTGTGCTCAAAGGCTTGTATCCAGCAAGAGGCACCAGAATGTGTGATGTCCAGTCAGTCAACGTGGAGTTTGGAGTCCCAACATTGGCTAGTGCAGGGGTCAATACAGAATATCAGAGCCCAAACATCAATCAATAGTCCAGATGACGAAGTTTAATGGCTGAAGCCTGGAAATTGGAGGACCAGAAGCCTGTACTGGAGCTGGGGGACTGTCCCTATGTGTGTGTGGCTGGGTGGCTTATTGTGCTCTGTGTTGTGCTGTTGGGCATTGTGGGTACGCTGTGTTGGCACCAGAATATATGGTAATACTGGTGGCAACACCGCAAGCATATTGCGCCATTGTGTTGGTTGTTAGCACAAACAAAACATTTCACTCTCTGTTTCAATGTGCATCTGATAAATAAACCTCATCTGAATCTGGAAAAATATGTTTCCAAGAGAAGTTTGATAAGATTTTTTGCTGAGCTGTAGTTTTCAGGGGAACTTCAAACTTGAGTAATTCTTTCAGAATAAGAAATCGTCTCTTCTAATGAAGAACATGAAACATTTCTTACAACGTTGTGAATCTTTGGACCTGTTTTGAAAATCTATAGAAAAGCAAGAAGTTTTGCTTTGTTGTAACAATCAGTCCTGGGAGGCTAGCTGAATCATCCACCCTCCATGGTCAGATGCGTGTTGTTTCTCAAAAGGGGGTTATCCAGATGTCTGTGAGTGCTAAAGTGCTGAATCTGTTCCTGGCAGAGTTAGAGAGATTTTTGAACAGTAGGGGATTAAAGCATATTAGAGATGGGACAGGAATGTGGAATTGAGGCCAGAATCATGGAGTCATAGAGCTGTATAGCGTGGAAAAAGGTCCTTTAGCCTACCCTTGTCCATGCCAACCAAAATGTACATTCCGGCCAGCTTCACTTCCCAGCACCTGGCCCATAGCCATCTAAACTTATGTCTACAAGATCATAAGACATAGGAGCACAATTAGATCATTCCCCGCCCTGTGGATGCCAGGAGGAGGAATGAGCAGTTCGATCAGACACAGTGGGGGATTTCCGGGACCGAAATGTGCCTCAGGGTCTCAATTGCATTCTCAATGGTGCCGACTGTGTTATACTTTGAAGTGTGAATCATGGAGCTCCGTAATGCTGCAATAATGTGATGCTGTAATCACTGAACGAATATCCTTTCGACAAGGAAAACAAACCAGACTGTATGACAGGATGATTCATTTATTGTCGTCACATCATGACCCTGAGCTTGGAAATGTGGCAAGGAAAAACATTCCAAAGTAGTTCTCTGCAAAGGGAGGAAATCATAAGATCATAAGACCTAGGAGCAGAATTAGGCCATTTGTCCCATTGAATCTGCTCCACCATTCCATCATGGTTGACATTATCCCTTTTAACCCATTCTCCTGTCCCGTATCAAGTATGATGGCAGTATATAGTATAAGACTCTTGGCAGTGTGAAGGATCGGAGGGATCTTGGGGTCTGAGTCCATAGGACGCTCAAAGCTGCAGCGCAGGTTGACGCAGTGGTTAAGAAGGCATAAGTGTATTGGCCTTCATTAATTGTGGAATTGAATATAGGAGCCGAAAGGTAATGTTGCAGCTATATAGGACCCTGGTTAGACCCCACCTGGAGTACATTTCTGGTCGCTTCACTGCAGGAAGGATGTGGAAACCATAGAAAGGGTGCAGAGGAGCTTTACAAGGATGTTGCCTGGATTGCGGAGCATGCCTTATGAAAATAGGTTGAGTGAACTCGGCCTTTTCTCCTTGGAGCGACAGAGGATGAGAGGTGACCTGACAGAGGTGTATAAGATGATGAGAGGCATTGATCGTGTTGATAGTCAGAGCCTTTTTCCCAGGGCTGAAATGGTTGCCATAGGAGGACACAGCTTTAAGGTGCTGGGAAGTAGGTACAGAGGTCAGGGGTAAGTTTTTTTACTCAGAGTGTGGTGAGTGCGTGGAATGGGCTGCCGGCAACGGTGGTGAAGGTGGATACGATAGGGTCTTTTAATAGACTTTTGGATAGGTACATGGAGCTTAGAAAAATAGAGGGCTATGGGTAAGTCTAGTAATTTCTAAGGTAGGGACATGTTCGGCACAACTCTCTGAGCTGAAGGGCCTGTATTGTGCTGTAGGTTTTCTATGTTTCGATGTATCCTCTGACCCCTGGGGAGTAAAGTCCTCACCTTTTCAACCTATCTCTGTAACTCCGGTTCTCAAGTCTTGGCAAAAAACCTTGTAATTTTCTCTGTGTTCTTTCAATCTCATTGATATCTTTCCTGTAGGTTGGTGCGAAGGGAACACCTTAAGTGTTCCCCTTTCCCCCTTAAGTATCTTCCCCTTTCCTTTCCAGATCTGATGAAGGACCTTGGCTCGAAATATCGAGTGTTGATTCATTTCCATAGAGGCTGCCTGACCTGCTGTGATCCTTCAGCATTTTGTGGGTGTTGCTCTGGATTCTGGATCTCTAGCATCAGCAGTCACTCGTGTTTATCTTAAATGTTCCCAAGTGTACAGAAATGTAAACTTCCTCGAGTGTTCAACTCATTAACAAAATCACTGCACCACTTGTTCTGAGAAATAGAGAAATTCAAGAATATCTCTTCACTTATGCCATTTGTGATTTTTTAAAAATTTGTATTTATGCTATTTAGCTTAAGTCCCATACAACCAGGTTCAGGAACAGTTATTACCCTTCAACCATCAGGCAAATGAACCAGCATGGATAACTTCACTCACCTTGACACTGAACTGATTCCACAACCTATAGCCTCACTTTCAAGTACTCCACAACTCATATTCTCAATTTTATTTATTTATTATCAAATTATCTTGCACAATTTGTCATCTTTTGCGCATTGGTTGTTTGTCAGTCTTTGCATATGTGCAGTTTTTCCCTGATTGTATTGTATTTCTTTGTAGCTTCTCTGAATGTCCATAAGAAGATGAATGTCAGGGTAGTATATAGTGACACATGCATACTTTGATAGTACAGTTAGTTTGAACTTTGAACTTTGTGGAACCTGTGGTTTCTAAAACGCTGAGCATAATGTTCTTAACTTGCAATACACTGAAGTGAGTCGAGGCCTCAGTGGGATTTGAGGCTTTTCTTTGAAATACAGCCTCGACCTTCAAGCCCAGTTCTGACCAGGGTTTGACTTCAGATTTTTCTCCCTCATCACCATCTTTGAGTCGAATAATTCATGTTTCTTGCAGGTAATGTTTATAGTAATCAGGATACTTGGTAATCAGAACCACCTTGACTATTGCTGGTAGGACATTTCCTGAACAGGACATCACCACTGTATCTTAGAAACTTAAAACATTGTTTGTTTATGAACAGCCACTGTTTGTTACTGAAGTGGAACAGGAAGGGATTCCACAAACAGTAAGTGTTATACACAGACTGTGGGACTGGTTCTTCTTTAACAAGTTTGCAGGTGACAGCACTGTAGCAGGCCAGATCTGAAACAATGATGAGCTGGAGTACAGGAAGGTGATAAAAAGCCTAGTGGTATGCCACTCCCTTCCTCTATGTCAACAAAACGAAAGAATCGGTCATTGATTTCAGGAAATGGGGCAGCGTACATAATTCTGTATGCATCAGTAGTGCTGCGACAGACGTGGTCGAAAACATTAGGTGTCTACATACAATACTGTGTAATAGTCTTAGGCACACACACACATATATATATATATATGTGTGTGTGTGTGTGTGTGTGTGTGTATGGCTATATATATATAGCTTAGTTATTCTTTTACCTCATTGTCAGGAGACCAGAATATAAAAGCAAAGATGTAATGATAAGGCTTTATAAAGCACTTGTGAGGCCTCACCAGTTGTAAGTCCCTTATCTAAGAACGAACATGCTGAAACTGGAAAGGGCTCAGAGGAGGTTCATGAACATGATTCCAGGATTGAATGGCTTGTCATATGAGGAGTGTTTGATGGCTGTGAGCCTCTACTCGATGGAATTCAAAAGAATGAGGGGTGACTTGATTGAAACCTATCGAATGTTGAAAGGCCTTGATAGAGTGGATGTTTCCTATGGTGGGTGAGTCTAAGTCCAGGAAATACAGCCTCAGTATAGACGGGCATCCTTTTGGAACGGAAATGAGGAGGAATTTCTTTAGCCAGTGGATCTGTGGAATTTGTTGCTACAGGCAGCTGTGGAGGCCAAGTCATAGGATATATTTAAGCAGAAGTTAATAGATTCTTGATTAGTCAGGGCATGAAGGGAAATGGGGAGAAGGCAGGAGATTGGAGCTGAGAAGGAAAATGGATCAGCCATGATGAAATAGCAGAACGACTTGATGGGCCAAATGGCCTAATTCTGCTCTTATATTTAATGGTCTTATTGAGTTAATTTAAAATAGACACTGACAGACTTCTAAATGTTCAGAACATCAGGTGATATAGGGACAGAATAAGGAAATGGTGGCAAGGTAGAAGATCATGGACCAGAGGAAGTTCACAAGAATGATCCCAGGAGAGGCAGGGTTAATGTATGAGGAATATTTGATGGCTCTGGGCGTGTACTTGGTGGGGTTTAGAAGAATGAAGTGGGATCTCATTGAGACCTAATAGGTATTAAAGGTCTGGGTAGAGTGGACATGCAGAAGGTATTTCCTATAATGTGGGAGTCTAGGACCAGCAGGCACAGCCTCAGAATAGAAGCGCGTCCTGTTAGAACAGAAGAGGATTTTATTAGCCAGGGTGTGATGAAACTGTGGAATTCATTGCCGCTGATGGCTGTGGAGGCCGAGTCATCGGGTATATTTAAAGTGGAGGTAGAAAGTTCTTGATTAGTAAGACCATAAGACCATAAGACAAAGGAGCAGAAGTCGGCCATTCGGCCCATCGAATCTGCTCCGCCATTTTATCATGAACTGATCCATTCTCTCATTTAGTCCCACTCCCCTGCCTTCTCACCATAACCTTTGATGCCCTAGCTACTCAGATACCTATCAATCTCTGTCTTAAATACACCCAATAACTTGGCCTCCACTGCTGCCTGTGGCAACAAATTCCAGAGATTCATCAGCCTCAGACTAAAAAAATTTCTTCGCATTTCTGTTCTGAATGGGCGCCCTTCAATCCTTAAGTCATGCCCTCTCGTACTAGACTCCCCCATCATGGGAAACAACTTTGCCACATCCACTCTGTCCACGCCTTTCAACATTCAAAATGTTTCTATGAGGTCTCCCCTCATTCTTCTAAGCTCCAAGGATTACAGTCCAAGAGCGGACAAACGTTCCTCATATGTTAACCCTCTCATTCCAGGAATCATTCTAGTGAATCTTCTCTGTACCCTCTCCAACATTAGCACATCCTTTCTTAAATAAGGGGACCAAAACTGCCCACAGTACTCCAAGTGAGGTCTCACCAGCACCTTATAGAACCTCAACATCACATCCCTGCTCCTATACTCTATTCCTCTAGAAATGAATGCCAACATTGCTTTTGCCTTGTTCACTACCGACTCAACCTGGAGGTTAACCTTAAGGGTATCCTGTACGAAGACTCCCAAGTCCCGTTGCATCTCAGAACTTCGAATTCTTTCCCCATTTAAATAGTAGTCTGCCCGTTTATTACTTTTGCCAAAGTGCATAAACATACACTTTCCAACATTGTACTTCATTTGCCACTTCTTTGCCCATTCTTCCAATCTATCCAAGTCTCACTGCAGACTCTCCGTTTCCTCAGCACTACCGGCCCCTCCACCTATCTTTGTATCGTCAGCAAACTTAGCCACAATCCAAATCGTTGATGTACAATGTAAAAAGAAGCGGCCCCAACACGGACCCCTGTGGAACACCACTGGTAACTGGCAGCCAACCAGAATA
Organism: Mobula birostris; assembly: GCF_030028105.1. Lineage (NCBI taxonomy): Eukaryota > Metazoa > Chordata > Chondrichthyes > Myliobatiformes > Myliobatidae > Mobula > Mobula birostris. Next base: position 17,119,113 of record NC_092373.1, on the reverse strand, counting down.
GGATCCCTTTATTCCCACTCCCTGTTTCCTGCCAATCAGCCAACGCTCTATCCATGTGAGGGTGCCAAAGGATATGGGGAGAAGACAGGGGTTTACGATTGAGAGGGATATTAAATCAGCCATGATGGAATGGCGGAGCAGACTCGATGGGCAGAGTGACCTAATTGTGTTTCTATGTCGTATGGCCTTATAGTGTTATTTGAACGAATGGCAGAACAAATTTGAAGAGTTAATTGTTTTTCCTACCCCATTTCTTATGTTGTAATACTTTCATGTCCTGCCAGTTGATGACAGTGTGTTGAAAATAACTTCCTTCCCAATCTAAAACTTGTTTACTTAGCAGATTTTTTCTGGATAAACCCAATGCCCTCTTGGGCACTAGCTCCTCTTCCCTTCACCAGCCCCTTGCTTGCATTACAATACTGCAGATAGAAGGTTCTCAAAGTAATGATAGGCAATAAAGCTTAGGTTCATTTGTCACACGTACATCGAAACAGACAGTGAAATACTCAGCAGATCAGGCAATGAGCCAAGGAGAAAAACAGAATTAGCTGTGGTCACAAGGGTTTCAGAAATGATCACTGTTCCGCATATCAGAACATCCAATGATATCTAAAGAGAAGAATTTATTTTTATCTGCGTGTGATTATCTCTTAGACTGGTGCAATGGCTGGACTCATTAATAAATCAACTATATTGCTTTTATCTCAGTAATAGCAAGAATTAGTGCATACATAGTCAAGGGCAGCTTCTATCCCACTGTTGATCTGTCTCCCAGTACAATAAGATAGACTCTTGCCCTCACAATTAACCTTACAATGGTCCTGCACCTTAATGTCTACATGCACATTACTTTCCTCCATAACTGTAATACTATTCTACGCTCTGTTATTGTTTTCCCTTTCACTATCTCAAACCACTGTGGAATGAAATGATCTGTATGGAAGCTCGGCAGAGGGAGTTTTTCATTTTACCTCAGTAGATGTGACAATAATAGACCAATTGACAGATTAACTCCGTTTTATTTTTAAAAGGCCTCGTCTTTGGGTTTGGAGGCTTGTGTATCTCAGTGACTCGGAGAGCTGTGTTGGCTGGAGTTAGGGCTTTGTGGTTTGGCTCTTGGTAGGGTCACCCAGGTCAAACAGATCAAAGAGTAGAGGCCAGACTAAGTGTGGTCCACTTACCCACCAGGGCTAACAACCCCGAGTGGTAAAACAAAATTGTTACAGAAACAGCAATGGAGAATCATTCTACATCTGAGTGCGATGGTAGTCCTGAGTCACCACTCAGTACTTGCATGACTGGCAGTAGTGAAAACAGAGATGGAGCCACTGACATGATAAAGGAAGACCTGAACACCGCCAGAGATGGAGGACCTTCATTGCTGCCCTAAATGCCAGTGGCATAATGGGCAGTAAAAAAGTTTTTTGGAAGGGGATAAATGGATAAGGCAGTGAGCTGGCAAATAACAAAGTGGTGTTTGTGGAACAAAATTAAATTTGGTAGCATTTCATGTTGAATTATGGAAAAACTTGTTGAGGTCCATATTTCCATGTTTGTTTTATTTTACTGAACATTGCTTGAAGAAATGAAAGGGTAAAACATGACAAGGTTCATTAACAATAGAATAAATATCACTTCAAAAGTTGAACTGTTCCGTTATTGACTTAAAGCCTATAGGGGAAACACAAAATAGATTCTATCATAAGAAAGGCACTTTCTTTAAAGTCCTCAAAGCTAGGAAATTAAATATATACACTGTTGAGATTCATACACAATTCCAGATAATTTTTAAATACTTCCACACTATTGGTAGTTTTGGCTATCCCTAACATGCAATTTTATTTTTTCACTTTGCACTCTAAGATCAGGAGAAGTTCCTCAAACGTAGACAATTGAGAACAGGAACAAAATGCAGATTTGAAATATAAATAGAAAATGCAGGAAATGCTCAATATCACGAAAATGTGTTAATGTTTCAGGTTGCAAACATTCACCAAAACAGGAGAATATTAGCATTAAACAACAGGAATTCTGCAGATGCTGGAAATTCAAGCAACACACATCAAAGTTGCTGGTGAACGCAGCAGGCCAGGCAGCATCTCTAGGAAGAGGTGCAGTCGACGTTTCAGGCCGAGACCTTTCGTCAGGACTAACTGAAGGAAGAGCGAGTAAGAGATTTGAAAGTGGGAGGGGGAGGGGGAGATCCAAAATGATAGGAGAAGACAGGAGGGGGAGGGATGGAGCCAAGAGCTGGACAGGTGATAGGCAAAAGGGGATACGAGAGGATCATGGGACAGGAGGTCCGGGAAGAAAGACAAGGGGGGGAGGACCCAGAGGATGGGCAAGAGGTATATTCAGAGGGACAGTTTCTTTCTCTCACTCTCCTTTTTCTCCCTCTGTCCCTCTAAATATACCTCTTGCCCATCCTCTGGGACCCCCCCTCCTTGTCTTTCTTCCCGGACCTCCTGTCCCATGATCCTCTCGTATCCCCTTTTGCCAATCACCTGTCCAGCTCTTGGCTCCATCCCTCCCCCTCCTGTCTTCTCCTATCATTTTGGATCTCCCCCTCTCCCTCCCACTTTCAAATCTCTTACTCGCTCTTCCTTCAGTTAGTCCTGACGAAGGGTCTCGGCCTGAAACGTCGACTGTACCTCTTCCTACAGATGCTGCCTGGCCTGCTGCGTTCACCAGCAACTTTGATGTGTGTTGCTTGAATATTAGCATTAGGTTGCATTCGAGTTCTGGAGAAGATGAGGGGGTGAAGAGAGCAAAAGGAATGGTTGTGAAGGGATGGATATCACAGCAAATGAGTGATTATCACAAGTGGTATGAGCAGTGGCTGAGAGATCAGAAGGACAAGTAGCCAAGAGCAGGATTAGGCCATTGAGTCTGCTCTGTCATTCAGTCACGGCTGATTTGTTTTTCAAGCCTATCAGAACATAGTAAAGTACAGCACTGTACTGGCTCTTGGGTCTTCAATTTAATTGAAACTTTCCTTCCGATATAACAACTCATAAACCTCCATTTTCTTTTATCTCTGAGCCTATCTAAGAATCTCTTAAATGCCACCCTCTACCATTGAACCCAGCAGTGCATTCTGGGCACTTATCACTCTTTGTTAAAAAAATCTCTGACGTCCCTCCTAAACTTTCCTCCACTCACCGGAAAGGATGTTCTCTGGTAGTAGCCATTTCCTCCCACGGAAAATGGCACTGACTGTCAACTCTATCTATGCTTCTTACACAAATCTATCAAAATTATCTCTCATCCTCCTTTGATCCAAAGATAAAAGGCCTCTCTCACTCATCCACCTTCATAAGACATGCTCTCTAGTCCAGGGAGCACCATTCTTTCTAGTGCTTCCACATCCTTCCTATAATGAGACAAACAAAATTGAATGCAATATTTCAAGGGTGGTCTTACTTACTTACAGCCCATTTATAGTACTGACATTTGGGCAGCAATGAAGGCCCTCATCATGTCAGTAGCTTTGTCTCGGTCTTCACTACTGTCAGTCATGCAAGTCCTGGGTGGAGACTCAGGAATACCATCACACTCAGGTGTAGAAGAAGTCTTCATTGCTGTTTCTGTAACAATTTTGGCTTACCCGTCAGGGTTGTTTGCCTGGAGCTGAACCCCTGAACATGGAGAACTGGTGGACCACTCTTAGTCTGGTCTCTACCCTTTGACCTGTTTGACATGGGTGACCCTACCAAGAGCCAAAGGATAAAGCCCTGACTCCAGCCAGCATAGATCATCGAGTCATTGAAGCATGCAATCCCCCAAACCCTGACAAGGTTGTGGCCCTCTTGGAGGAAGTGTGGTTTAAACTGGGGTTTATAGAGCTGCCCCTTTACCTGGCAGTTCTTGAACTCAACCCCCCAACTACTGAAGGCCAACACTCCACATGCCATTTTAACTACCCTCTCAACTTAGGGAGATAGGGATATATAGTTACAGATTTTTTTTTACCCAGAGTGAAGAGACTAAAACGAGAGGTCATAGGCTGAATGTGAAGAGGGAAGATTTAAAGAGGGTCTGAGGGACAACATTTTTCACTCAGAGAATGGAGGGTTTATAGAATGAGGTAAGAGGATGTTGTAGAGGTGTATACAGTCTCATCATTTAAAACACTTCTGGACAGATACACAGATGGGGAAGTGTTATAGGGCAAAGAATAATGAGGACTATTGTCATTAGTAAATTAGTAAGTAGGGATGTGGATTGTGTTAATGTGGTAACAGGGAACTGCAGACAAAAATAGAGACATGGAATGCAGCCGCGATTAAGCTTCAGGAACTTCACTAATTTTGTTATAATGTGCACCCATTGTTGTAATAGAAAACTGGATTTACTGCTATCAGGACCTATCCTGTTTCATAACTAAATATTCCTGTAGCCACCATTCTGTTACCGAAATGTAGTTTTACTGGTAATCTCGTCAACAGAGACTGGAAAAGCTATATCAAATGCATGCTCAGGTAGATCAGCTTTTTCTGGTCTCCTGGTGTAACCAGTTTTCAAATACCTACTCTATGTGATCTTTCCTACAGAATGGTATAGAAGGAGGTGGTCCAAGTGCAGGCAAACAGGATTCGCTTAGACGGGCACATTGTTCAGCATGGACAAATTGGGCTGAAGGGCCTACTTTCATGCTGTGTAACTCCATGAATCTCTATGAATCTAGACAATCAGAGGAGAGAGAATAGAAGATATGGCCAGATTTAGGAAGCTATAAGCTTGATTTACAGCCAGGTATAGACAATCTGGCTAAATGGTCAGTTGTGCGTGGCACACTCTGAATGCTTGTGAGTACATGTCCCTTGCATCTCAATTGATTTCAGGGGTTCATGAACAATGGCTTCTGATTAAAGTATTTATTCTGGATATTTACCTCAGAATCAGAATCAGGTTTACTATCACTTTCATATGTCGTGAAATTTGTTGTTTTGCTGCAGTAGTACAGTGCAGTACATAAAAAACTATAAATTACAATAAGATATATACAAATATATATCTTGTTACATACACCTGTTAGGGTGCATTCTCCAGTTACCTTATAAGGTAACCGTAGCCTTCAGCCAGGAGCAGATGTCATCAGGTGGTTCCCAATCTTTCGACCCTTAACCACGACACTCTCCAGTTGGTGGGCCGGCAGTGGTGGCCAAATCACTGCCCATCTGCTCCTGGCTTCCAGCTCCCCTCCTCTCACCAACTCCAAATACAACAAGAAGCTCGTTCTGCCTCTTCCCCCATCCTACGAGCTGCTTGTTTTTTGCTCCTTTCATCTAGGCCCAGATCTAACAACAACCGCCATGCTGATTTGGCAGGGAAACCTCTGCAGCCGATCTCCACAGGGAACAACCATGCCTGCCATCCCTTGTCTTTACACTCCTGCAGTAAGGGCTGGTGCTTCATGGCCTTTCTCTCGTGGGCCTCTTCCCATCCTTCCTCCCATGGCACAGTCAACTCGACCAGAATTATTTTCTTGTCTTCCATTGACCTCAGTACAATGTCCGGGCGTAGGGTTGTGTGCACCACATCCGGGAACTGCAACCTCCTTCCCACATCGACCCTCATCTCCCAGGACCTGGCTGTTAGCAGCAGATTGGGCTTTGGTTGTTTGGTTACGAAAGTCCTGGCTCCCTCTTTGATGAAGGTGATGACCTTCCTCAAATCTGTGTCAGCCATCCTCTCCTTGCATCTCTCCTGCTCTAGTGTGTCAGCAAGAGCCAGAAGCACCTTATCATGGTGCCACCTATACCATCCTTGAGTTAGAGCTGTTTTACACCCAGACAGTATATGAGCCAGTGTCCCCTTTTGACCACAGAGCTTACAGTTCGGGTCCTCTCTCATCCCCCATGTGTACAGATGTAATGGTGAAGGAATAGTGTCATACACGGATCGCAAGAGGAAGGAAATACGGAAGGGCTCCAGTCTCCATAACTCTGCCCATGAGATCTTGCGCTTAGGCAGATCCCATTTTGTCCAGGCACCCTGGGACCCTTGTTCCACTGCCTTTGACATCCGCTTCTCTTCCTCACGGATCTGTACTTCTGCCTGTACCATGTCTCGCCTGTTCCTTATGCTTGCGTTTCCCCACTGCTGGAAGTGAACTGAGCCGAGGCGTTGCCGCCCGATGCAGGGGTTGCCGATGATATCTCGCAGCTTCAGAGAACACACTGCCTGCTCCACAGCTGCGCTGGCTGCCCACTTGTGCCCAGATCTGGTTGTAATGCCTGTTTGCTTTACCAAGACGTCATTGGAATCTCTCAAGCTTAGGCTCTGCATTTTGCCACCTTGAATTCCTCCACAACAGATGACAGGGGAAGCTGCAGTTTCCCAGAACGAATGTAAAGGCCCACTGAAGAGAAGCTTGGGGGAACTCTCAACCATCTCCGCAGGTGCTTGTTGGTTTTCCTCTCGACGCCCTCTACGGCAGTCATGGGGAACTCATAAAGTGTGAAGAGCCGGAGAAGCCTGGGCAGAATGCTGTATTGGTACAGCCAGGTCTTGAATTTACCCGAAAGTCCGGATTTGTCGATCTTCTTCAGCCATTCGTCTGTCCGTTTCACTGGCCCCATCTGTCAGTGACACATTAAACCACTTCCCCAAGCATTTTATCGGGTTATCTTCGATGGAAGATATGACCTCACCCTGAACCTGGAGGCTATACTTGCCAGTAACTTTGCCCTTTCTGCTCACCATGCACCTGGACTTCTTGGCCTTGAAGGACATCGTCGCCCAAGTGGCTACATTATCCAGGGTTTCCAATAACCATCTTGCTTGGACATGTGACACAGTTATTATAGTGATGTCGTCCATGAATCCTCGTAGAGCCGGCTGAACAATGCCTGACTCCAGCGTCAGGCCGCGGGTTACATCTTCTGCTGCTGATAATAGGAGGTTCATTCCCATAATAAATAGGTTGGGGTTGATGGTGCAGCCTGTTGGAATCCCCTTCTCGAGGTCCTGCCAACTAGTTGTGAAATGGGCTGATGTAAATCTGAGTCTGAATCCTCCTAGGTAGCTGGTGATCATGTCTCGAATAGCCACTGGGATGTAGTAGTGGTCGAGTCCTTCTGGGATGAGGTCATGTGGAATAGACCCGTAGGCGTTCGCGAGGTCTAACCAGACGAGTGTTAGGTCGCCTTTTTTCTGCTTGGCCTCACGGATCAAATGGCTAATCATTGAGATGTGTTCCAGACACCCCGAAAAGCCTGGAATACCGCCTTTCTGGATGGATGTGTTGATATAGCGGTTCTGCGTCATGTAAGAAGTCAGCCTTCTTGCGAGCACAGAAAAGAAAATCTTACATTCCACATCCAGGAGAGAAATTGTCCTAAACTGGGCAATTGTAGAAGAAACCTCTTCCTTTGGAATAAAGCATCCCTCTGCCAATTTCCAACTTGATGGAATAGTACTTTTGGCCCAGATCTTTCTCATGACCTTCCACAGCCTCTGAAGAAGCTTTGGGCATTTCTTATACACCTTATAAGGTATGCCTCTTGGGCCTGGGGCAGCTGATGCTTTAGCTTTCCGGATGATGCCATGTAGGCTCCTTCACATTCAGCTCAACTGTTGGATTTTCCGGTCTACGCACAGCCCGATTGGTTCCTAGTCCCGGACCCCTCCGTGGGTCGCTGTGTGCCTCCCGCAGGAGCTCCTCCACCTCTGGCTTCGAGCTGGATAGTTTACCAGATTTTTGTTAGCCAAGAAGAGTCCTGGTGAAGCTGAATGGATCTCTCACAAACTGCGCTTGCCTTTTCTCTTTCTTCCTTCTTTGCTGTCACAGATGTTCCGCCCTCTGGAGTTTGCACAGCTTTACCCACAGCATACTGGTTAAGTCCTTGATACCTTCTTTTTCGGCCAGTGAGCTGGTTTTAAACCTCTTGTTGAGTGCCTTTAATTTATTTAATCACATTAAGTAGTGCAAAAAGAAAACAAAATAATAGTGAGGTAGTGAGAACACGGGTTCATTGTCCATTTAGAAATCTGATGGTGGAGGGGAAGAAGCCGTTCCTGAAATGTTGAGTGTATGTCTTCAGCTCCTGTACCTCCTCTTTGATGTTAGCAATGAGAAGAGGGTCCTTATTGACGGATATCGCCTTTCTGAGGTATTTTCTTTTGAAGATGTCCTCAATGCTGGGGCTCATGATGCAGCCCCTCTGGTAGATTAGTGAATCAGTAAATCTCCACATCATTATAACATATCTCCAAGCTCAAGTCCAACACAACACTGAGTCTGACACAATGCATTACATACCTAAAAATAAATGCCAGAGCTGCTCTGAATTGGTTTGCAATTCTTCTCACACTTTAAGACAGCATGTTTCAAACTGAACTTCACTTTAGTCATGACACCTGCCTTTTGAACCTTATCTTGTTCCAGCCGATCAAACAATTTAGCTTCGAAGAAAGAGAAAACATGTTTCAGGTCAAAGTCATCATCTTCATCAGAATCATTATTTTCCTGTTTCTCTTTCCAGAGATACAATCTGATTTGATATTTTTTAAAGAGAAAGATAAAGATTAGCTCTATTTATCATCGAAACATGGAAGTATACGTCGTTTCCATCGGCAAACGACACAATCCGGGAATGTGCCGGGGGGGGCAGCCCCCAAGTGTTACCATACCTCTTGCCTCAACAAAGCATGCCCACAACTTACTAACCCTTACTAAGCCGTACATCTTTGGAAGGAAACTGGAGTACTCAGAGGAAGTTATTGTTGTCATACAGCAAGATACAGTGAAAAGCTTTGTTTTGTAAGCCATCCAAACAGATCATGTCATACATAATGCCATCAGGGTAGAAAAAAGAAAACAAATTGCAGAATATACTGCTACAGCTCAACAAAATGTGCAGTGGAATAAAGAGAAAAGGTGCAAGAACAACAAAACAGCAGAAGAGAGAACAATAGTTCACTTTTTGGCATATGAGGGAGTGGGAGAAGGGAGAAGAGAGAATATTCAAGTTGGGAGGTCCTTGATTACGTTGGCTGCAGAGAATTTACAGTATTTTTTAATTTTGTTTCATATCTCCAGTATCTGTGTGTGAGTTTGTGTGTGTGTGCATGTGTGTTTTTAAAATTTCTTTTATTTGAACTACCCAAGTGAGATCAGTACTATTGGGATGGATCCTCTTATAAGTTGATGCGGATGGATTTATTTTGTATATAGAGTTGAAGTGTGGAACAAGCCCTTCTGGTGAAATGAGCCGCACCTCCCAACAACCCACCTATTTAACGCCAGACTAATCACAGGACAATTCACGGTGACCAATTATCTTTCTAACTGGTATGTTTTTGGACTGTGGGAGGAAACTAGAGCACCTGGAAGAAACACATGTGGTTCATGGGGAGAAAGTAGTGAATTCCAAACTTGGGAATGACCTGAGCTGTAATAGTGTTACACTAACTATTACACTAGCCTAGAAAAGTTGAAGTTAAGAACCTTGCTCACTCGGTGTGGCTGTCTGGGTTTCAAGTTTTGTCTGGATGGATACCTTTTGAGATTCCAGCCACAGAGCTAAATTTAATTTGAGGTTTCCTGCTGAGGTAAGAGTACAATTATATCACTAAACATAGACTCAGAGGCCACATTATTAGGTACTCCTGTACACCTGCTGATTAATGTAAACGTCTGATCAGCCAATCATGTGCCAGAAATTCAAAGCAGACATGGTCAAGAGGTTCAGTTGTTGTTCAGACAAAATATCACAATGGGATGGAAATGTGAGCTAAATGACTCTGACCATGGAATGATTGTTCGTGCCATACGGGGTGGTTTGAGTTTCTCAGAACTGCTGATCTCCTTGGATTTCCACACACAACAGTTTCTGGAATTTACAGAGATTGGTGCGAGAAACAGAAATCATCCAGTGAACCACAAACTCGAGGAAATCTGCAGATGCTGGAAATTCAAAGCGACGCGCACAAAATGCTGGAGGAACTCAACAGCTCAGGCAGCATCTAAGGAAAAGAGTAAACAGTGGACATTTCAGACTGAGACCCTTCACATTAGTTCTGTGGCTTAAAATGTCTGATAATGATAGAGGTCAGAGGAGAATGGCCAAACTGGCTCAAGATGACAGGAAGGCGACTATAACTCACATAACCAAATAACTTCAATAACCACGTGTTACAACAGTGGTGTGCAGAAGAGTATCGCTGAATGCTTAACGTGTTGAACCTTGAAGTGGATGGGCTACAGCAGCAGAAGACCATGAACGTACGCTCAGTGACCACTTTATGAGGTACTGGAGGTATCTAGTAAGAGGCCACTGAGTGTATTTCTTTGAGTATTGCAATTGAAGGTTATGAGCAACAAACACAAAATGCTGGAGGAACTCAGAAGCTCAGGCAGCATCTATGGAGGGAAACGGCAGTTGATGTTCGACGCCGAGGCCCTTCATTTAGCCTCACTGAAGATTATAATTCTTCAATGGGTCAATTGGATACTCGGCATGAAAAATGACTGATGGGACAATGTTGTGCAGTATTGCCTGTAAGCATATTCAGAGCGTACACCCTTCGCAACAAATCTAGGAATGTAAACAACATGATTTTATCTTGAATGACTGCTAACATTTCACATTTCTATCTTGAGTTGCTTGGGTGTGTTAGCTGTAATGGAGCCACGAGATAACACTTGTGTTTGGGATATCCGTCAACTTCACCGCATTTCAGATTAACCTAGAAATTCTTCTATTGCACTTAACGGGGTTTAAATTTTCCTCCCAACTTCTCTGCTCATTCCCCCGTCCCCGACTCTGGATTCACCTGACTCCTTCAAGCTTGTACTCCTTCCCCTCCCCCTTACCGTCTTTTTATTCAAGAACCTTCCCACTTCATTCCCAGTCCTGAAGAAGGGTCTCAGCCTGAAATATTGACTGTTTATTCCTTTCTATAGCTGCTGCCTGATCCGCTGAGTTCCTCCAGCATTTTGTGTGCATCTCACCCTAATGCTGCTTTGAAGTCTGGTAGGAATTGCAATCTACAGTTAAAAGGTTCACAGAAACATTGTTGAGATTCTCTATTTAATGCCATTATACAATGGAACTGGATGACATTTTTATGAACCTTATAGCTGAAGGCTACAGTTTTGACAGGACGTCAAAGGTCAATAGAGTATATACTGCATTGAAACTGATATTTCAGTAACACGTTATTGAAACTTGACAGTGCTTCGGGGCACCTTCTAAGTGAATATTGCAATTCTTACCAGACTTGAAAAGCAGCAGCAGGGTGAACCATGTCTTTCCAACCCCATTAAAATTCAGTCAAGCAGTTGCTACTTAATTGGAAAATGTTGCCAACGTCCCACGCAGGAGCGTTTTCTCTTGCTGCATTATGGTTGAAACAGGCTATCAGTGCATCTCAAGGTTGAAATATGCTTGGCTGACAGTCAGGGAAAGTTAAAGCACTTTTGTTTAACTCAAAGATTACGTGCTGTGAATATAATTACAGGAAATGATGTACAAATTAAGTTACATTAATTATGATAATAATATGCAAGCCTGACATGGGATGAATGAAATCAATGAAATGTCACTTAAAAAGAACATAAATTTTAGCCGGTAAGTAAATGGTCATCACATCTCTGACACTGCTCTATACCATTGTTGCTCCACTCATTTTTGCTCCAGATTTGAGAATATTCTTAAAGACATGATCCTCAACATTGCCTTTAATAGTCTCTTAATCACACTGTCGTCTCCGTTTTCCTCTATCCCTTCAAAACTATTCAATAAGCTTCAAGATCTTGGCCTCAGTACTCCCTTGTGCAATTAGATCCTCGACTTCCTTGACATTGTATCAGAGGAATGGGAAGGTAGGCAGAGGGGAAGGCATGGCTCTGCTGGTAAAAATGGCATCAAATCAGAAGAAAGATGTGACATTGCATTGGAAGATGTTAGATTAAGTTAAGAAACTGTAACGGCAAAAGGGCCCTGATGGTAGTTAAATACAGACCTACCAACGGTAGTTGGGGTGTGGACCACAGATTACAATGGGAAATAGAAATGGAGTATTAGAAAGGGCAATTTCAGTGAGATTTCAACATGAAGTTCGATTGGGAAAATCAGGTTGGTAATGAATCTCAAGAGAATGAGTTTGTTGAATGCTTACAAAAATGTACTTTTAGAGCAGTTTGTCATTGAGCCTACTAAGGGATCAGCTATATTGGATTGGATGTCATGTAATGAAATGGAGGCAATTAGTGAGCTTAAGGTAAAAAAAATCCCTTCGGAGACAGTGATCACAATATATTTGAGTTCAACTTGAAATTTGATAGGGAGAAAGTAAAGTCTGATGTAGCAGTATTTCAGTGGAGTAAAGGAAATTACAATGGTATGAGAGAGGAGTTGGCCAAAGTAAATTGGAAGGAGCTGCTGGCAGGGATGTCAGGAGAGCAGCAATGGGTGTGAGTTTCTGTGAAAAAATGAAGAAAGTGCAGGATACACACATCAAAGTTGCTGGTGAACGCAGCAGGCCAGGCAGCATCTCTGGGAAGAGGTACAGTCGACGTTTCAGGCCGAGACCCTTCGTCAAGACTAACTGAAGGAAGAGTTAGTAAGAGATTTGAAAGTGGGAGGGGGAGGGAGAGATCCAAAATGATAGGAGAAGACAGGAGAGGGAAGGATGGAGCCAAGAGCTGGACAGGTGATTGGCAAAAGGGATATGAGAGGATCACGGGACAGGAGGTCCGGGAAGAAAGACAAGGAGGGGGGGAACCCAGAGGATGGGCAAGGGGTATAGTCAGAGGGACAGAGGGAGAAAAAGGAGAATGAGAGAAAGAATGTGTGTATAAAAATAAATAACAGATGGGGTACGAGGGGGAGGTGGGGCATTAGCGGAAGTTAGAGAAGTCGATGTTCATGCCATCAGGTTGGAGGCTACCCAGATGGAATATAAGGTGTTGTTCCTCCAACCTGAGAAGGAGCACCAGAAGTAGGAGGTGACACAGGTGCAGACACATCAGCCCTGAAACACCAGGCAAGGTCACTTGATTCCAGACTATTTGTTTACTGATCATTACGGAATGTTTCTCTCATGCTTCCCATCCCTTCCCCTCTCCCTTCCCATTTTCCCAACCATGATCCACTCTCCCTGCTCCCTTCCCACTTTCAATCCACAATTGAGACCCATATCAGAATTAGGTTTATCATCACACACAAATGTCATGAATTTTTTTTTTGTGTGGCAGCAGTACAGCGCAGTCTGAGGCATTCTAGCTATTTATATATGCTAAAGGCTTTTGCTCTGTACTGTAGTTGACATATTTGTATTTAGATAATAAAATTACTTAGAACTGTGAGCTTTGATGTCTGTACAAAGCTTGTTATTCAGAAATACAGAACAGAAATTAATTCAGGACTACAAAACAGTATGATAATTGGTTTATTTCTGTCACATGTACTGTGGTATCCTAGAAAGGATATGATGTCGTTGGAGAGGGTTCATAAAAATGATCCCAGCAAGGAAAGGCACATAAGAAGTGTTTGATGGCTCTGGGCCTGTACTTGCTGCAGTTTAAAAGAATCATGGAGAGATCGCTTTGAAACCCTTTGAATATTGAAAGGCCTAGACAGAGTGAGCATGGAGGGAGCACAGTCTCAGAATTCAGGGGATGACCCTTTAGAACAGAGGTGAAGAGGAATTTATCTAGCTAGAGCAGGGGTTCCCAACTTGGTGTCCATGATCCCTTTGCTTAATGGTATTGGCCTTTGGCATAAAACAGGTTAGGAACCCCTGAGCCAGAGGCTGGTGAATCTGTGGAATTTGTTGCCACGGACAGCTGCAGAGGCCAAGTCATTAGGTATATTCAAACTGGAGAAGGCAGGAAAACAGGGTTGAGAGGGATAATAAATCAGCCATGGTGGAATGGTGGAGCAGACTCAAAGGACCAAATGGCCTAATTCTGCTCTTACTTTTTATGGTCTTCTGAAGGGCAACTGGTAATAGGCAATAAATGCAGAGCTTGATAACAATGAGTACATTCTGAAAAAAATGAATCAACCATTCCCAGATCAGAAGAGAGCTGTCTCACAACATAATTAATAGCGAATACTGGGTTACAGAATTCCTTGATCAAATGACATACTGTTATTTTGTACTGATCATTTCTGCACTGTACCAGTGCTCTGTCAGATGTCTGTGTGATAGGATTTCTGCAGGCAGGTTCTTTCAATGTGTCTTTAGCTGATATGGAGTTTGAACTACCTGTTTATCAAAAGTGTCCAGTAATTAAATGTTTTGAAAACTAATTTATGTATAACAGAAAAAGTAAGGTGAACTTGTGGAACAGTTTCTTAAGCTCAGCACATTACAATGCCCTCCACAAGTGCTGATGGATAAGAACTTAGGAAGTAGAAAGTGTGACTAGGCATAGCACAAATGTTGTTTCTAAATTTGCCAATGACGTCACTGCCATTGCAGAATTTTTTATTTAGAGATAGAGCACTGAACTGGCCTTTCCAGCCTAACAAACCACATCTCCTAGTAGCTCACTTATTTAACCCTAGCCTAATCATGGGGCAATTTACAATGACCAATTAACCTACTAGCCAGTATGTCTTTGGACTGTAGGAGGAAACTGGAGCACCCGGAGGAAAGCCATGCGATTCTCAGGGAGAACATACAATCTCCTTATAGACCATGCCAGAATTGATCCCTGATCTCTGCAAGGCTCCAAACTCCAATAGTGTGGTGCAAACTGCTACTCTATCTAATCTCAGACAGTGACAAGGAAGCATACAGAGGTGAGATAGATCAGCTTGTTGAGTGGTTTCGCAACAACACTCAGCAGCTTCTTTTCTTTCGCCGACAGATTTTTGAACTGTCCATGGCTCTCTCTCTCTCTCTCTCTCTCTCCCCCCAATCCCCCTCTAATTCAGTTCTTTTGGACCTGTTCTATTTCTAGTTCTAGTTCTAGTCACCCTTTTCTTTGTTCCTACTTTTGGGTGATTCTTGAATGGGGCGTCCTGCAGATAATGAACACTGAGCTGAACTGAACTGTACTGAAATGGGCTTTTTGTGTTTTATAATCTGTGTGTTTTTCAACCTTGCTTTTTGTTGCCGCTTGCACGATTATTTTTGCACAAGAGGCTTTAACGGGTTTTGAAGTTTGACATTTTTCTTTGAATGGGTTGATTCCATGGTTCTTTGTTTTGTAACTCTCTGTGGGGAAGACAAATTTCAGGGTTGTAATGGTGGCGTAGTGGTATCAGTGCCGGACTTCGGGACAAAAGGTCCCGAGTTCAAATCCCCTGCACGCTTTCCATCCATGCTGGGTTACGAGCTGGTAATCTCTTTGCTGGTAAACTCACCTGGCAGAAGGCAATGGCAAACCACTGTTGTAACTTGCCTCGTACGCGGTTCCCCACTATGTTGGGGAAATGTGGAGGAAAATCGTCCGCTGACCGGAGAAACTCCGGATGCGACATACCTTTCCCTAATACTGCATACATGCTTTGATAATAAATGTACTTTGAACCTTGAACTTCAAAAAATATATTTCTCAATTAAGACAATGAAGACAGAAAATCAAAAAGTCACAGTTTAATATACAATTAGAAAAATATATGAAGCCTTTTAAATTATCAATATATTAAGATTATGCGACAACAATCTGACGTACATTACAATAGTTATTGTCAGTAACATTGGAAGCATTGTAGATGGAAGGTGAGATTTGGTGTGAAATCAGTACATGAGCTGCCATGGGTCTGGCTAGGTTAGGGCAGATTGGTGTGTACCTCCATTTCTTTTACTTTCCAGCATACACTCAGTGGCTACTTTATTAGGTACACTTTTGGACCTGCTCATTAATGTAAATATATGGTAGTGAAGAAGGCGAATGCAATGTTGGCATTCATTTCTAGAAGAATAGAGTATAGGAGCAGGGATGTGATGTGGAGGCTCCATAAGGCCCTGGTGAGACCTTATTTGGAGTACTGTGGGCAGTTTTGGTCTCCTTATTTAAGAAAGGATGTGCTGACATTGGAGAGGGTACAGAGAAGATTCACTAGAATGATTCCGGGAATGAGAGGGTTAACATATGAGGAACGTTTGTCCGCTCTTGGACAGTATTCCTTGGAGTTTAGAAGAATGAGGGGAGACCTCATAGAAACATTTTGAATGTTGAAAGGCATGGACAGAGTAGATGTGGCAAAGTTGTTTCCCCTGATGGGAGAGTCTAGTACGAGAGGGTATGACTTAAAGATTGAAGGGCACCCATTCAGAACAGAAATGTGAAGAAATTTTTTTAGTCAGAGGGTGGTGAATCTATGGAATTTGTTGCCACGGGCGGCAGTGGAGGCCAAGTCATTGGGTGTATTTAAGGCAGAGTTTGATAGGTATTTGAGTAGCCAGGGCATCAAAGGTTATGGTGAGAAGGCGGGGGAGTGGGACTAAATGGGAGAATGGATCAGCTCATGATAAAATGGTGCAGCAGACTCGATGGGCCGAATGGCCAACTTCTGCTCCTTTGTCTTATGGTCCTATATAATTAGCTAATCATATGGCAGCAACTCAATAAATAAAAGCTTGTGGATATGGTCAAGAGGTTCAGTTACTGTTCAGACCAAATATCAGAATGGGGAAGAAGTGTGTTCTTAGTGACTTTGATTATTGGTGCCAGATGGGGTGGTTTGAGTATCTCAGAAATTGCTGATCTGCTGGGATTTTCGCACGCCTCTAGAGCAGGAGTTCCCAACTAGGAATTGAAGGACCCCTTGGTGAATGGTAAGGCTCCATGGTATAAAAGCAAGTTGGGAACCCCTACACTAGAGTTGACAGAGAACGGTGTGAAAAACAAAAAACATCCAGTGAGTTGCAGTTCTGTGGAAAAAAAACAGCTTGTTAATAAGGAAGGTCAGAGAATAAAGGCTAGACTGGTTCAAGCTGACAGGAAGTTGACTGTTGCTCAAATATCCACATGTTACAACAGTGGTGTGCAGAAGAGCATCTCTGAATGCACAACACATTGAATTTTCAAGTGGATGAGCTACAGCAAAAGGAGACCACGAACATATACACAGGTACAGGAGGTAACTGAGATTGTGGCCACTGTGTGTATAGTAAGTGGAACAGTTATAATTATGAATATATTGCAAGTAGAGCCACAGCCTTATTGGCCATTGACAACCTAATCTTGTCCGCTGATGCTGTGTGTGTGTGTGTGTGTGTGTGTGTGTGTGTGTGTGTGTGTGTGTGTGTGTGTCCATGTTCTCCCCATGCCATGTGGGTTTCCTCTGGCTGCACTGGTTTCTCCCACATCTCAAACACGTGCAGTTTGGTTGGTTAATCGGTCCCTGTAAGCTAAAGGGCATAGTTGAGTGGTAGATTTTGGAGAATGGAGGAGCTCATGAGATTGTGGGGGGAATTAAAATGGCATTAATGTGAGATAAGTGTGAAAGGATGGGTAGCCAGTGTAGACTGATGGGCTGAAGGGATTGTTTCTGTGACCTTCATATTTCATATAAAATAGAAGGAACTCATTTTATCCCATTGAGTTTTATACTGACTCAGGGTGCAATCCCATCCCTCCAGCAATACTCGTATTTGTACTGATATTTACTCGTGGAGCAATCTAATACCTTCATACCTCCATAGACAGGAAGCTGGAGGCCCAGGGACTGGGTTGATGGCCTGTTTGTGTGTGTGTGTGTGTGTTGGGGGGGGCGGGGGCAGAGGGAGGGAAGGGGGGTTGTTCTGTTGTCATTACTACTGCAGCTGCCCGTGCTGATCCACTGAATATCATGGACGTGCTATATTGTCATGCTGAAGTGTGTGCTGTCACTTAAGGGCTGCTCCTAGCACATCCTCGGGTTGTGTTGGTTGCTGACATAACCAATACATCATTTTAGTAAAGCATTTCTTCAAAGCATCAAATCTCGGGCATATGTCACCTGGGCTGTTTTCAAACATTTTTGTCTCTCTATATTATGACACACATGTGATAAATAAATAAATCTGAATCTAAATCCACTATTTTCCTTTCTATCTTCTTCTCCCCACGTTCCCTTTAACTCTCATATTCTACCACAACAATTAATCCGCTGACCTGCACATCTTTAGGATGTGAGGGGAAGCCAGACCACCCAGAGGAAACCTTCATAAATCAAAGTATTGAGTACAGGAGATGGCATGTTATGTTGAAGTTGTATAAGACATTGGTGAAACCTAAATTGGTTGGAGTATTGTGTACAGTTTTGGTCACCTACCTCGTAAACAAGGTTGAAAGAGTACAGAGAAAATGTACAAGGATATTGCCATGTCTGAAGGACCTGAGTTATAAGGAAAGATTGAAGAGGTGAGGAGGGTATTCTTTAGAATGTAGCAGATTGAGAGGAGATTTGATAGAGGTATACACAATTACAAGGGGTATAGATAGGGTAAAGTCTGGCAGGTTTTTTCCACAGAGGTTGGAACCAGAGGACCACAACCAGAGGTCGTGGGTTAAGGGTGAAAGATGAAAAGTTTAAGGGGAACATGAGGGGAATTTTTTTCACACTGAGGATGGTGGGAGTGTGGAATAAGCTGCCAGCACAAGTAGTGCATGCGAGCTTGATCTCAATGTTTAAGAGAAGTTTGGATAGGTACATAGATGATAGGGGTATGGAGAGCTGTAGTCCTAGTGCAGGTCGTTGGGAGAAGGCAGTTTAAATGGTTTCAGCATGGACTGGATGGGCCAAAGGGTCTTTTTCTGTGCTGTACTTCTCTACGACGCCGTGACCCTACAGTTCCTGGTGCTAACAAAAAGTCTTCAAAGTGCAGATTAACTCCAGTTTATCGTGAAACACCGCACTGTTACACATTCCCCAGAAACTGTAACTTCATTCATTCTTCAAAAGTGAGTTCCTTCATTCTTCAAAACTTTTCATTCTGTTCTTGGTCCTTTGAGGCCGTTGGATCACTCTTCCTTTTGAACTCTTTGTCTTGATTGATTATTGTCAGCATGGAACATGATGCTCTCTCGCTCGCAGTGCACACAGCAAGTAAGAGCACAGCCAATTCTTCCACTTAAGGAGGTGTTAACCCACCAGCGGTTCACTTCAGTCTGATGCACTTTCAGAAGTCAGTCTCTAAAGTGATGCATTGCTTAAGTAACAGATTTAACAAATAATTTACAAGCAGAAATTATATGGCTGTACCACACTAATATTCTTTTATTGTTCATTCTTGCGATGTGACAGGTTCAATTTTTTTAATTGAAATTTTATTTTGTCTTTCAAACTAGTTGATCTGAGAGATATTTAGCTATGAGCCTTCTCTTAGTTCTTAGAACTCTCAATCCTGATGCAGAGAGGTCACATGAGATTTTGGGATGACCTTTCTCAGTCCAAATCCAAAGCCTCTTTGAGATTGAACAAGGATTTTAACCTTTTTATAGCTGAACCTTGGGGGATAAGCCCCAGGTCATCTTTAAAATGTCAACGGATATCTACAAAGTGCTGGAATTTGAAGTATGAGGAACTTACGTCAACATCCACATTTTAAACACGGTTTCAAAGTTCATGGTAAGGTAGCGGTTAGCACAGTTGCTTTACAGTGCCAGTGAGCACTGGTTGGGATTCAAATTCCACCACTGTCTGTACACTCTTCCTGTGACCATGTGGGTTTCCTCTGGACACTATGGTTTTCTCCCACATTTGAAAGATGTAAGGTAAGGCTTAGGGCGAGTCAGCTGTGGCACCGGAAGCATACGGGTAACCCCCAGCACAATCCTCATGCCTCGATGTTTCTATGAACATATGACAAATACTTCTCTCTGCTTGCCTCCTTTGTTTAAAGTCCCGTGCATGAGCTCCCAGTGACAGGCAAGAAGACAAATCAATGATAGCCCATCCGAATCCTGCTGAGCAAAATGCTTTTGAAATCTCTGCTTAACAATTTGGGCAAAATTGGTCTGTCAACACAGCTTAGAAAGCTAAGTCTTTGTTAGTTAAGATAGTGGTAATCTTTCTGGTCAACTATTCCAACTGTTCACCGTTCTCTCCATCAGTAATGAGCTTCTCCGTTTTGCTTGCATCATTTTCTTCCTTTGCTTCTATGCTATTCTGGGTCTGACAGGAATGTGGTGATGACAAGTTGAATACCTCTAGCTCCCTGCTGCGCTGGATGAATGCCAGACTGATGGCAAGCATGCTAGTGGAGGAGCTGTACATGGGATCCACCTCTTTCTTCTTCAGCCACATTTTAATAAATGTTCTAAAGCCTTGGCCGACAAAGATGTAAAGAAGGGGATCAAAACAGCTGTTGGCCACCGCCAGGCATAAGGTAGCCACGACAGACTTGCGCAGGATGTTTTCCAGATCACAGTTGCTATGGTGATGAACCAGGAAATGCAAATGCACTGTCCTCTGCACATGGTAGGGAAGGAAACAGACGAAAAACACCAACAGGACCAGGATGGTCATTGCCACGTCTCTCTTGAACCGCTTGGTCTTGCAGGTGAATCTCACTAAATGCTTTATCATCACTAAGTAACAGAGAAGGATAATAGAGAACGGGAGGAGGAATCCAACAGTGAGAGCAAAATAGTTCATCCGCATAATGTGGACCCATGAAGTCACATTCACGGGCTCGAAGCACTTGACCTTGCCCTCGAATTGATGAGTACCAGTTAAGAGGAAAGGAGCTGAAGAGACTAAAACAAACAGCCAAACGCTGACACATGTTATCACACAGCAGCGGAACGTAAATATCTTCTGGTGTTTTACGTGGTGTACAAGAGACAGGTATCGGGAAATGCTGAGACAGGTCAGGAAGAAAATGCTGCAGTACATGCTGACATAGAAAATGTGCCCTGAGACACGACACAGGAAATCTCCAAACGGCCAATCACCCCTTCTCAGGTAGTAGACAATACGCAAGGGTAAGCTGAGGCAGAAGAGGAGGTCAGCAATGGCAAGGTTCATGAGATAGATGGTGCTGGCATTCTTCCTCTTGGCAATGCGGCAGAATACAAAGAGGGCACCCACATTTGAGACCAGACCAACGATAAACACAAAGCTGTAGACCGCAGAGTAGATCATATATTTGTACTCGCTCGTCAATGGGCAGAGGGATTCCTGCGACGAATTCTCATGTGTTGCGTTGGCAGAACTCGCGAGAGGGGTTGTCACAGTCAACATCTTCTGTATCTGTTGAAAAATAGCAATAGATAGTGTATTATTTACCCATGTCGCTGGGCACTTACTTGGGCATTATACCCACACCACTGGGTGTATTTAAAGCAGAAGTTGATAGGTTATTGATTAGTAAGGGCATCAAAGGCTTCTGGGAGAATGGAGGGGAATGGGGTTAAGAGGGATAAAAAATCAACCTTGATGGAATGGAAGAGAAGACTCGATGGGCTGAATGCCCCAATAATGCTCCTATGTCATATGGCCTTATTAGTTATACCTTCCAGAATCAACTACTAGTGGTTTGGTGATGGAGTCATGCATTTACATCCTGTCCTCAGAGAAAGGAGATGCCAAACCTGGATGACATTCCAAATTGCATGTCCTGTTTTGGGGGAACATGTTAGACTGTGGCCTCATTTCCCCCACAGCTGGATCTACGGGTTTCTGTAGTGCTGTATTGAAAGGGGGCAATGGTTTCTTCCAGGCCAACAGTTATAAAGTATCAAACTTAGAACATAGAACAGAGCAACTCAGCAAAAGACCCTAGAGCCCATGATGTTATGCAAAATTATTTGGTACTAGTATTGGATTATTATTGTCACGTGTACCAAGATACAGTGAGAAGCCTATCTTGCTCATTGTTGATACAGATCAAGTCATTATACAGAGCATTGAGCTAGAATATGGTAAAATAATAATCATGCAGAATGAAGTGTAAAAACCACAAAGAAAGTTCAGGATAAAGTTTAGAGATCATAATAAGGTTGTCTGTGAGGCCGAGCGTCCACGTTATTGTACAGGAGTTCTCTACAAAAGTCTGATAACAGTGGGGTAGAAGCAGATTAAACTAGTAACAAGAAGCCAAGAAACTAATCCTTTCTGTTGACACATCCCCAAATCTCACCATTCTCTATGTATTCATAAGACCATAAGGCAAAGGAGCAGTATTAAGTAATTTGGCTCACTGAGTGTGCTCTGCCAATTCCATCATGCCTGATTTATTATCCCTCTTAACCCATTTTCATGCCTTTTCCCCGTAACCTTAACTACCTTATTAATCAAGAACCTATCAACTTCTGCTTTAAATATACCCATTGACTTGGACTCCACAGCGATCTGTGGCAATGAATTCCACAGATTCACCACTCTCTGGATGAAGAAATTCCTCCTCATCTCTGTTCTAAAGGAACGTCCTTGTATTCTGATCCTATGCTCTGTGGTGTTAGACTTTCCCACTGTGGGAAACATCTTCTCCACGTCCACTCTATCTAGGACTTTCAATATTCAATAGGTTTCAATGATAATTCTTGACATTATTACACTCCAGAAGTAATTAAAAAGTTAGCAAAAGTATTTGAAAAACAGAAACAAAATATCATGCTTTTTATATCTCCTTTTAGAACGTTCCAAAAATTCACCTTATAAACTAATGGTTACACAGAATGTCATTGTGATTAACAGAAATTAAGCTTATCACAATCAGCATCAGGTTTAATATCACAGATAAAGGTAATTAAATTTGTTGTTTTGCAGCAGCAGTGCAGTGTAATACATAAAACTAAAAGAAACTATAAATTATGGTAAGTATATCTATGAAAAGAAATGAGATAAATAATTAATACAAAAAAGAGGAAAAATGTCTGAGGTCGTATTTATGGATTTATTGTTCATTCAGAAATATGATGACAGATGGGAAGTAATTTCTTGAACATTGAGTGTGTGTTTTCAGGCTTCTGTACCTCCTCCTTGATGCAAACAATGAGAAAAATGCATGTCCTGGGTGATGCGGGTCCTTAATGATTGATAGTGCTTTTTTTTGAAGCATTGCCTTTTGAAAGTGTGTTCGCTGCTCTTGAGGCTCATGCCAATAATGGAGCTGGCTGAGTTTACAACTTTCTGCAGCTTTTTCTGTTCCTGTGCAGTAGCCCCACCAAACCAGATGGTGAGGGAACCAATTAGAGTGCTCTCCACAGTATATCTGTAGAAATTTGCAAGTGTCATTGATGACGTATCAATTCTCCTCAAACTCCTAATGAAGTATAGCCACTGCCATACCTTCCTTATAACTGTATCAATGTGTTGGGCCCAGGATAGATGTTCAGAGTTGTTCACTCCCAGGAACTTGAAACTGTTCATCCTTTCCCCTGCTGATCCCTTAATGAGGACTGTTGTGTGCTCCCCTGACTTCCACTTCCTGAGGGCCACAAAGAATTCCTTAGTCTTACTGACATTGAGTGTAAGGTTGTTGTCGAAACAACACTAAACCAGCTGATCTACAGTACCTTGCTCCTGTACACCTTGTTGCTGTTTGAAATGCCACCAACAATAGTTGTGCCGTCGGCAGATTTATGGATGGCTTATCCCTAACACCCCTTCCCCCATCAAAGGTCATTTATGACAACATCATAGAGTGACTGGCTAGGCTTCTGAGCGCGAGAGCAATGCCTTAACCTTTACACTAATCTCTCAACTCACCACTCTTTTTTAAAGAGAAGCTACTTTACTCTGTTTACATTGAAACAAAGCTTCACAAACTCATTTTGCTGATGTGCACACCACTTTTGTAACACAAGGTTATTCAAGTTACTGTTGCCTTCCTGTCAGCTTGAATCAATCTGGCCATTCTCCTCTGACCTCTCTCATTAACAAGGTATTTTTGCCCACAGAATTGCTGCTCGCTGGATTTTTTCGCAAACAAGAGAAAGTCTGCAGATGCTGGAAATTTGAGCAACACACAAAATGCTGAAAAAACTCAGAAGGCCAGGCAGTATCTAGGAAAAGAGTACAGTCGATGTTTCAGGTCAAATCCCTTTGATGGGACAAGTTCTGAGACCTGCCGAAGGGTTTCAGCCCGAAACATTGATTGTACTCTTTTCCTAAATGTTGCCTGGCCTGCTGAGTTCCTCCACCATTGTATGTGTGACACTGGATTTTTTTTGTTTTTCATGCCATTTTCTGTGAACTCTAGAGACTGTTGTGTGTGAAAATCCCAGGAGATCAGCATTTGCTGAGATACTGAATCCACCCTTTTTGGCACTAACAATCATTCCACGGTCAAAGTCACTGATGTTTGCTCTGAACAATAACTGAACTTCTTGACCAGTCTGCATGCACTTTATGTATTGAGTTGCTGCGACATAATTGGGTGATGAAATATTTGCATTAACAAACTAATAAAGTGGCGACTAAATGAAGTGTCTGCAAATGTTCCTATCCCATAATACATTTAGTGATTTACGCACAAAATGCTAGAGGAACTCAGCAGGCCATGCAGCATCTATGGAAAAGAGTATGGCCAACATTTCAGGCCGAGGTCCTTCATCAGGACTCAAGGCAGGGGGAGCGGTGAGAGAGGGTTTCACTGAACTCCCATCGAAGGGAAGATTTAAACTTCTTCGGGGTAGGCATCCCTGGAAGAGACTTCGCAGCATAGTAGTCCAATCACGAACAAGAGAAAATCTGCAGATGCTGGAAATCCAAGCACAAACACAAAATGCTGGAGGAACTCAGCAGGCCAGGCAGCATCTCTGGAAAAGATAACAGTCAACATTTTGGTCTGAGTCCCTTCATCAGGGCTCCACATTCAGTGATACTATCAAGTATTTCATGCCTTTGAATCTTTCTCTGCTGCCAAATTTCACAGACCAGTCCACACATTTGTGCTTCTATGCAAAAGATAACCAAATCACACTCTGATTATTGTCGAAGATTTTGTCCTCAGGCTTTCACACATTTGAAGCTTTTTTTTTCCAGTAAATCTCTCATTCTCACGCTGGTGTTACAGAAAAGCCTATATTTCTATAGCGCCACTTCCTATGACAGAGCAGACATCCTAAAATGCTCTTCTGCCGACTATGTTCAGCCATCATGTTGAGGCAGCATGCCTATCAGTCCATTTGTACTCAGCAAGCATCCACACACAGTGCAATATGAAAATCAGATGATCAGTTTGGAGACATAAGGTGACTTTAAAAAAAGCCGTATGAACCGTCAGGGGAAAGCCGGATTTCACCATTCGGCCCCTCAAACCTGGTCCAGCATTCAAATGGAATGGAACATGGTTGAACAGAACTTCCTTCAGTCCTCTTTTCTGCCCTTTCCCCACATGCTTCATTGTTTAACAGAAATCTATCCATCTCATAGCTTTTTGCAGGAAGTACAGATCTCCCACGCCACCAGGTTTCAAGAACAACTGCTTCCCGTCAGTCAGTTCTTGAACCAAACAGCACATTAGAGTTCAGCAACACTGTCACAACTTTGCACTAAAGAACTTTTTTTTGTTTTAGTTAGATTCTTTCTTGTAAAATCTGTGTAAATTTATGTTTAACTTACAAACGTTTTTATATACCTTTTGTGAATGCTGTTTATCTGATGCCATGTGCATGCAATGCTGCTGCAAGCTTGTCATTTGCAATTGTGCATGCATGTGTTTGTGCAAATAGCAAAAAAGCTTAAATTTGACTTTGATACATGATGCCACCTCCATCATACTTTACAGTAGGGATGGTGTTACCTGGCTGATGCGCAATGTAGATTTACGCCGCTGGTACCGCTTTAAAAAAAGCATGTCCTTGCCTGCATAGATGTTGCAAAGCATCACTTAGAAGATACTGCAAAGATGTGGAAGAAGCTTTTCTGGTCAGATGACACTAAAGTGGTTCTTTTTTTTTGCCTCAACACTATTGTGACTTAAAGGTTTTTAAAAAATAATACCACAAAACAAACAATACTTCTGCCACAAAACAACAAATTGCATGACATGTGCCAGTAAAATTAAAACAGATTCTGATGTTCTTTAGTGTTTGAAATTGCTGCCCTGGGAAAGAGAGTCTGATTGTCTGTGCTATCTATGCCTCTCATAATTTTCTAAACTCCTATCAAGTCTTCACTCAGTCTCTAATGCTCAGGAAAACACAACCCATGTTTGTCCAAATTCTCCTTATACCCCTAATCTCTAATCTGGGCAGCATCCTGGTAAACATCTTCTTTACCTGTTCCAAAACCTCCACCTCCTTCCTGTAACCATATAACCAGAACAACACACAATTGATTTCCCTTTCCCTAAATCTAACATCATAGAACACCATTCAGTACATTTAGTATAATCCATTTCTAAGAGGTTGCTTAAGGTTGTCATAGCTGGGGAAGGTAGTGGGAATAAGCTCCTTCTATCTATTAAATGTTCCCAATGGCGTGCACCTCAAATAGCCTCTGACAACCAAGTCCAACTCCTGGCTTTCATGTGCGGTTTAGCTACCAAGTCCCATAGAACCGATTTTTCCTGACTGGAGAAGGAGCAAAGGCAGGTTACTGGCACCTGAAAACCAGTCGCACAGGCCAGATGGGGCTCGTCATCCATGGATGGCAGCTCAGCTAGAAGCTGGAAAACTCTGATCTCAAACCTCCGCTGCCTTGCACCTATACCCACACCTGGGGAAGGCTTTAGGAGTAAAACCCGAGGAAAACTCTGGAGCTGGAATCCTGAAAACAGTCCCATACTGAGTTCGACACTGACTGAAAACTCCTGCAGTACTGCTGGCACTAAACTGTGTCAGTTTCTGTTGCTCCTTTGGGTTCACCAGCTGCGTGGAGAGGGCAAGCCTGCTATACGGGCAACAACCTGCTTTCCGTATTGTACTGCCCTGACTTATGTACTGGCTTGTGTATCATGTCGACAGCTAGAACACGGTATCCATGGTCGACCCCAACTTCAGAGCACTAAGATCTAATTTACTCCCACAAGTGTTTTACTGGAAACTGTTCTTTCCCAGAACCCCATTAACCCCCCTCGACTTTCTTCCCGTTAGCAGTAAGCAATTAATGAAGAAACCACAGCTTCAGAGGTAAATCCACGTGGTCAGGAGGAGAACCCACAAATTTTTTAAGAATTGACTTTACTGCTTAAGGAACAGGAACTTGCAGTTCAGGGTCAAGTTCTGAGGGTATAAGGATACAAAGGTAAGCAAAGAACCTACCACTTAAAGAGAAAAGTAATCTGGTGGCCAGTGATATATCCAGATGCTGCACTTATTGCAGTCGGTACCAAGATGGGGTGAAATGTTCCTCTGACAAAATGAGTGAGGATTCAGCCGTTAGCTCATTTAATGAACTGTAACAATTTGTTGTAGTAAGAAGGAACAAGTAACTTTGCACCACTCTGGTAGAGCTTTTGCAAGTGCTTTTCAACCAATAAATTAGTGACACCGTGTATTGAGAATGTGGGTGATAAGCTGATAAGATTCCATGTCAAGGTGATCGAAGTGCACTTTATGTTAGATATTTATAAAATACTGGTTCCACAGAGGTTCCACTGCCAACTCTAGTTACCATGCGGAGAGTGAGTTCTATAACCAGGCAAGAAAACTGAAGGTCTTTGAGA
Organism: Mobula birostris; assembly: GCF_030028105.1. Taxonomy (NCBI): domain Eukaryota; kingdom Metazoa; phylum Chordata; class Chondrichthyes; order Myliobatiformes; family Myliobatidae; genus Mobula; species Mobula birostris. The sequence continues at coordinate 17,091,597 of NC_092373.1, read as the reverse complement.
AGATGCAGGACAAGGTGTAAAAGAAGCCACTGGATTTAGACCACAAAACTATAAGATATAGGAACAGAATGAGGCCATTCTGCCATTTATAGCTGATTCATTATCCCTCTCAACCCCATTTTCCTCTCTTCGCCTCATAAGTTTTGGCACCCTTATTAATCATCAACCTGTCAACCTCTGCTTTAAATATACTAAGACTTGGCCTCCATCTGTGGCAATGAATTCCACAGATACACCACCTTATGACTCAAGGAATTCCTCCTCATCTCCGTTCTAAAGGGATGACTCTCTATTCTGAGTCTCTGTCCCTGATCCGAGAGTCCCCCTCCATAGGAAGCATCCTCCCTACATCCATTCTATCTCAGCCGTTCAATTGTTCAGGAGCTGTCCTCTCTGCAGTCGAGGAAGTTGAGAGGAGAGGTGAGAGTGGTGGAAAAGGTCAAGTGCATTGAGAAAGGGGAAGCAGAGAGTAGATAGGAATCCAAGGTTCAAAGGAATGGATAAAAAACTCACAGAAGGAGAAAGAGGAGATGTTTCTGTACTCAGTTCAGAGTGTTGAGCTCATTGCTTGTCAATGTGAAGCAACAGAGATTGGCTCAGCCTTCAAGATATAAGCACATCAGAACTTATCAGACGACATGGCAATGATTAGACTGATGAATCAGACCAGCTTAATTATCACTGACATGTCATGAAATGTGTTATTTTCTGGCAGTGGCACTGTGTGAAGCATTAAAAAAATTATGTTACAATAAATAAATGGACAGACAAACAACTGAACAAATAAACAGATATATAAATGCATAGTGCAAAAGAATAGTGAGATAGTGTGCATGGTTGATGGACCATTCAGAAATCTCAAGGCAGAAGGAAAGAAGCTGTTCCTAAAATGTTGAGTGTGGCTCCTATACTTCCCTTTGATGGTAGCAATGTCCGAGGTGCTGAGAATATAAGAACACAAGAACATAAGAAATAGGAGCAGGAGTAGGCCATCTGGCCCATCGAGCCTGCCCCACCATTCAATGAGATCATGGCTGATCTGGCCATGGACTCATCTCCACCTGCCTGCCTTTTCCCCATAACCCTTAATTCCCCTACCATGCAAAAATCTATCCAATCTTGTCTTAAAGGTTCTTCAATGATGGATTCAGCCTTCTTGAGGGGCAACACCCTTTGAAGTAGACCTCAAAGGTAAGGAGGGTTGTGCCTGTGGTGGAGCTAACTGAGTTTATAATCCTCTGCAGTTTCTTGCAATCCTGTGCATTGAACCTCTATACCAGGCAGCGATGCTACGAGTCAGAATGCTCTCTACTATGTCTCTGTAGAAATTTGGTAGTCTTTTCCACCTGGGCTGCTTGTCTGCTTAATAATCCTATGATTCAATGAGTTGCTTTTGAAGAGTGGAACAAGAGGACAGGAAAGACAACTGATGATCAGATTGTCATCTTAAGCATCCGTAATGGGCTAATAATTTCTCTGTGGTCTTGGGTTACATGCTGCTATGCTTGCACCCTTACTAATAAATAACACATACGAAATGCTGGAGGAGCTCAACATGTCAGGCGGCATCTCCGGAGGGCAACATATGGTCAACAGTTCAGGCTCAGACCCTTCATCTGGACAGGAGTGCAAGGGGGCAGAATCCAAAATAAGTAGGCAGGGAGAGGTAAAGGAGTTGAGGCTAATACATGATAGATGACACCAGATGAGGGATAGATGGGAGGGTGGGTGGAGGAGGGGAGGATGAAGTGAGAAGCTGGGGAGGGCGTGGTGACAGTCAGCTGAAGAAGAAGCAATCTGATAGGAGATGGCAGTGAACCATGGGAGAAAGGGATGGAGGAGGGGTACCGAAGGGAGGTGATAGGCAAGTGAGCAACATGCCTTTCCAACCCTCCAGACCACGCCTCTCAGCAGCCCCTGATTTAACACCAGCCTACTCACAAGAAAAGGTGTATAACATGATGAGAGGTATTGATCGTGTGGATAGTCAGAGGCTTTTCCTCAGAGTTGAAATGGCTAGCATGAGAGGGCACAGTTATAAGGTGCTCGGAAGTAGGTACAGAGGAAATGTCAGGGGTAGGTTTTTTACGCAGAGAGTGGTGAGTGCATGGAATGAGCTGCCGGTGACGGTGGTGGAGGCGGAAACGATAGAGTCTTTTAAGAGACTCCTGGATAGGTACATCGAGCTTAGAAAACTAGAGGGCTATGGGTAACTCTAGGTAATTTCTAAAGTAAAGACATGTTCGGCACAGCTTTGTGGGCCAAAGGGCCTGTATTGTGCTGTAGACTTTCTATGTTTCTAAGATTCACAATGAACAATTTACCTAATAACTGGTATGTCTTTGGACTCTGGGAGCAAATCAGAGCACCTGGAGGAAACCCACATGGTCACGGGGAGAACGCTGTCCTTACTGACAGCGGTGGGAATTGAACCCTGATCGTCACTACAGTAAAGCATTGTGCTAACTATTATGCTATCATGTAAGAGTGGAGCCAGAATGAAAAAAGGAAGAAGAAAGAGGGGGGAGGGGGGAGAAATTAACGGAAGCTGGAGAAATTGATGTCCATGCTGTCAGGCTGCAGGCTACCAGACAGAGTAGGAGGTGTCTTCCCTCTAAGCTGAAACTGGGCTCATCGTGGTAGCAGAGGATGCCAAGCAATGACATGTTGGACTGGGAACCAGGATTGGAATTAAAATGGTTGGTCAACAGAAAACCCTGCTTGTTTCAGATAGCGCAAAAGTGCTCGACAAAGCACTTCCCCAATTTATGTCAGATACTTATTAATTGATGAATAAATCCCAGTTAATTCTGAAATTTTGCCAGATGTAATGTTTGAGCATAAGGCACAGGAGCAGAACTAGACCATTTGGCCTATCGAGTCTGTTCCATCATTCCTTCATGGCTGATTTATTATCTCTCTTAAATCTATTCTCCTCCCTTCTCCCCTTAACCTTTGACACCTTACTAATCACAAACCTATCAACCTCCACTTTACATATACCCAAATAAATTGACCTCCAACAGCTGTCCGTGACAGTGAATTCCGCAGATTCACCACCCTCTGGCTAAAGAAATTCCTCCTCATCTCTGTTGTAAAGGGACGTCCCTTTATTCTGAGGCTGTGCCCTCTTGTCTGAGACTTCCCGACTATACGAAACATCCTTTCCACATGCACTAATGATGGAAAAGACTGGAATGAATTTCAGGTAGTGTGAGGAGTTAAACTTCAAGATCAAGGTCATTGTCATTTAACCATACACACTCATAGAGCAAAGCAAAACATTGTTCCTCTGGGGCCAAGGTGTAAAACACAGCACAGATAGTGTCACACAGGGTGGTGGGGTGGAGATACATTTCCACCAAAGGAGATGGAAGGTGCTGCTTCCCTCCTCTAGCCTGCAGGTCACTCTTGGGCAAGGTGTAGCACCTGCTTAGCCCTTTCCCCCATCATGTGAAGCCATGGGAGCAGGTGGTGGATGGTCGTAAGAGCGGCTGGTGCATATCACAAATCCTGGTTATGCAACCACTGACGCCAGGTAGACAATCTCTGAAGAGTATTGATAATGGCTGGGGTCACCCATCTTGTGAAGACATTTCCCAGAAGAAGGCAATTTCTGTGGAAAAATTTGACTTGAACAATCATAATTATGGAAAGACCATGATGTCATATGACACAGCACATAATGAAGGATTGATAGTCTCATTCACAGCACATTTATTTCTCTATTTCCTGAGGAAACTGAGGTCTTTTAACATCTGTCGGACGATGCTGAGGATGTTCTACTAGTCTGTGGTGGCCAGTGCTATCATGTTTGCTGTTGTGTGCTGGGGCAGCAGGCTGAGAGTAGCAGATGCCAACAGAATCAACAAACTCATTCGTAAGGCCAGTGATGTTGTGGGGACGGAACTGGACTCTCTGACAGTGGTGTCTGAAAAGAGGATGCTGTCCAAGTTGCATGCCATCTTGGACAATGTCTCCCATCCACTACATAATGTACTGGTTGGGCACAGGAGTACATTCAGCCAGAGACTCATTCCACCAAGATGCAGCACTGAGCGTCATAGGAAGTCATTCCTGCCTGTGGCCATCAAACTTTACAACTCTTCCCTTGGAGGGTCAGACACCCTGAGCCAATAGGCTGGTCCTGGACTTATTTCCCTCTGGCATAATTTACATATTATTATTTAATTATTTATGCTTTTATATTGCTATATTTATACTCTATTCTTGTTTGGTGCAACTGTAACGAAACCCAATTTCCCTCGGGATCAATACAGTATGTCTATCTATCCATCTATCTATCTATCTATTTAGTTGCGAGTTAGTTTATCAGTAACGTAACCAAAGCTAGGAGCTTCAGCGTCAAATCTAGGTTATATGAGCACGGGAAACTGATCTACAGTGGTAATGCTATCTTATATCAGCAAACTGTTTCAATTGTAGATAGCAACGGCACATATTCCCTGTTTGCTGAACTAAGCAAAATTTAACAAGGAGACGTGCAAAGTCATATTCTGGAGCAACAGAATTCCATCTCTTTTATTCTGGAGATAAAGGAACTCGATGGGTCAGGCAGTGCCTGTGGGAAAACGGGATGGCTGACATATCAGCTTGCGACCCTGCATCAAGATTCATACTTGGAGGACAACAAGCCAAAGTTATGAAAGTACAGACAGTGGAAAACCAAAGACTGGATGTTTACACAACACTGAGGCAGATTATATTACCTTGTTTGCTACCAGTTTTAATATAAAAGGTGTAGCCATTACAGATTCAAGTAAATATGCATAAACAAGATGTTAATGTGTTCTGTATATTCACACAGCCGCTGACTGCTTCATTATAGCAAGAGACATGTATGGCCAGTGTCATTATAAAGGAACACATTGCAGATGAGAATATAGTTTATCTGAAATCCTGAAAATATTAGGAATAAAGTATTGAGTGGTCCTGCAACACGGGAAGGTCAGGTCAGTGACTCACTTTGTGAACATCTGAGGGAGAAGTTGGTGGAAATTGAAGACGAATGCACTTAGCATGGATGTGTCTCAAGCATGTTAATGTTTTTTTTATTCTCACATGTACTGGGATACAGTGAAAAGCTTGTCTTGCAGACAGTCTATACAGATCAACTCATTACACAGTCTAATGTTGCCTTTAGGTTAAAGATTTGTGGACCATGCAAGTAAGATCAACAGTGAGATCCAATGACCAGGGAGATGTTTCTGCAGTGCTTAATGGAGAACGAAGGGCATGATAAGGCACAGAAGTCATGGTCATCCACTGTAACCAAGGGAGACCCAAGTTGTGATGATTACTTGTACCACTGGACCCAGACTTCTGAGGTCAAGACAGCTGAACTGCCCCAGTGCAACAGTTTTTCTACTTTAAAAACTCCCACACAGGTTTCTTCATAAGATGTGCATCATAGAACTACACAAATCTGTCATCACCAGATACAATGGACAACCAACGTTAGCTTCAGGAAGTTAGCACAGTTTCATACTATACCTGCATGAAAATGCACTCAGTAGCCACTTTATTAGGTACAGGAGATAACTAATAAAGTGTCCACTGAGTGTATGATCATGGTCTTCTGCTGCTATAGACCCTCCACTTCAAGGGTTGACGTGTGGTGCAGTCAGAGCTGCTGTTCTGCACATCACTGTTGTGATGTGTGGTTATTTGAGCTACTATTGCCTTCCTGTCAGCTTGAACCAGTCTGACCATTCTCCTTTGCCCTCTCTCATTAACAAGACATTTTTTGCCTGCAAATGCCACTCATTAGACGTCTTTGTTTTTTCAAATTTGTTTATTGCAACATTCTCTGTAAACACTAGAGACTGCTGTGCATGACAATCCCAGGAGCTCATCAGTTTCTGAGATACTCAAACCACCCCATCTGGCACCAACAGTCATTCCACAGTCAAAGTCACTTAGATCACATTTCTTCCCCATTCTGATGTTTCGTCCGAACAACAAATGAACCTCTTGACCATGCCTGCATGCTTTTCTGTATTGAGTTACAATACATGATTGAGATTGTATTGAGCCACATGATTGAATGCTTAGATATTTGCATTAATGAGTAGGTGTACAGATATACCTTATAAAGTGGCCATGGAGTTTTGACAAGTAAAGATAATATAGCTTAATAATTAACATCCACAAGGGGTTGTGCTGGCATACTAAACTACCGTATAGAGAAAACAATCACTAGGTACCTTCTGGGAAATCTCACATAGGATGTTGCTGAAAGTGCAGCGTTGTTTGTGTGATCTGAAAGATGTTCTTGTTATAACAGAGAAGAAAAATATTCCAGAAAGTGATCAGCAGATTTCTTCAACACAATGTCAGGGTTAAAAGAAGCAAAGGAGTCTTTGTGAAGGAAAACCTCACCAACTGAAGGGAATGTTTATTTATTGAGAAACAGCACAGAACAGGCCTTTCCAGCCCTATGAGCCACGGCACCCAGCAATTCCCCAATTTAATTCTAGACTAATTATGGGACAATTTTGCAATGACCAATTAACCTACCAACTGGTACATCTTTGGACTGTTGGAGGTCATCTGAGCACTCGGAGGAAACCCACGCAGTCATGGGGAGAAGGTACAAACTCCTTACAGGCAGTGGGGGATTGACGACATCCTCAGAGCCAAGACAAAAGCCTGATTATGTTCCTGAGCTCCAGTCGTTTCCAGGGATCATCCAGTACCAAGCCAACCATGTCACTGTGTTGACTCTATTTCGTTAATTATTAAAGGGAGATTGACTTTGGCAATGTGAAAAGATTAACAAACATAGGTGATCTGCACAGATAAAGGCCTCAAATTGAAACAGGGACAACCAAATGCTAAACATAAAATAATCTGCAGATGCTGGGGTCAAGGCAACACTCACAACACGCTGGAGGAACTCAGCAGGTCAGGCAGCATCCGTGGAAACGATCAGTCAACGTTTCGGGCCGGAACCCTTCGTTAGGACTGAAGAGGGAAGGAGCAGAGGCCCTGTAATGGAGGTGGGGGGAGAGTGGGAAGGAGAAGGCTGGTAGGTGCCAGGTGAAAAACCAGTAAGGGGAAGGATAAAGGGGTGGGGGAGGGGAAGCAGGGAGGGGATGGGCAGACACAAGGAATTCTGCAGATGCTGGAAATTCAAGCAACACACATCAAAGTTGCTGGTGAACGCAGCAGGCCAGGCAGCATCTCTAGGAAGAGGTACAGTCGACGTTTCGGGCCGAGACCCTTCGTCAGGACTGAGGGGATAGGCAGGAAAGGTGAAGAGGGAAACGTTATAGGACCTCTGCCCTTCCCTCTTCAGTCCTGACGAAGGGTTCCGGCCCGAAACGTTGACTGATCGTTTCCATGGATTCTGCTCGACCTGCTGAGTACAACCAAATGCTAAATCTTGCCGGTTCTGATTTCAGTTTGAGAGCCTGGGTGGTGATTAGCCTCATCTGGGCAGTAGCCTTAATTTCAAGACAGACTGACTAAGAGAGAGAAAAATTACGCTCAGATAAAGGATAGGATGTGGCGGTCATCATTTGACTTAGAAGATTTTGCCAGTCCTCGCTGGGAAGGCCAACCATAAAATCTTGTTGGTCCTTCTGGGACACTGAGATGACCCTAAGACCTTAAGAGATAGGAGTCATTTGGCCCATCGAGTCATGGTTGATTTATTATCCCTCTGAACTCCATTCTCCTACCTTCACCCACAACCACTGACACTCTTGTTAATCAGAAATGTATGAACCTCCACTTTAAATATACCCAAATGAAGAGGTCTCCACAATCATCTGTGGCAATGATCCACCATTCTCAGGCTAAAGAAATTTCTCCTCATCTAAAGGGACATCCCTGTACTCTCAAGCTGTCCTCTGGTCATAGACTCCCTCACTATAGGTAACATCCTCTCTATCTAGGCTTCTCAATATTTGATCAGTTAATGGCTGAGTAAATGAAGCTCTTGTTTCCCAGCACCCTGTCATTTCTGTGCCTGGGAGCACTCAGTACTTCATGTTAGAGGTTGAAGTCTCTATCTCAGTATCTGAAGGGGCTTCTCCTTAAGATTTGGCTGCACTTCAGCCCCACACTCCTATCTTCGGTCACCAGTTTCAGAGGGGTGTAGGTCGGCTGGGATATCCCCTGGTTTGGTGTCTTGCCTGCCTGCTCCTTCATTTGTTGGTACCATGAGGGATTTCTGGACAGGTGGGTGCCCCAGGGACTCGAGTGCATTCTGGTTAGAGATGACAAAATTATGAGGGGTATAGATAGGGTAAGTGCAAGCAGACTGTTTCCACTGAGCTCGGGTGAGTCTAGAACCAGAAGTCATGGGTTAAGGGTGAGAGGTGAAATGTGTAAGGGGAACATGTGGGGGATCTTCTTCACTCAAATGGTGGTGAGAGCGTGGAACCAGATGCCAACAGAAGTGGTGGATGTGGGTTCGATTTCACATTTAAGCACAATTCAGAAATGTACATGGATGGGAGGGTTATGGAGTGATATGGTCTGGGAGCAGGTCGCCATGGACTAGATGGGCCCAATGGCCTGTTTCTGTGTTGTTGTGATCTATGACTGTGCTTTAATTTGAAATGGTAAATAGCGGTATGCTCCGTTCAAAGAGTAAAGCTCACTTGGAAAGGAAATAAAAATAGTGAAGTGTACAGAGAGGGGCCTCACCCTTGCTTCCATATGACTATACAATTGAGTTCAAAACATCCAGAGAAAACACTGCAGTGGCTACCTTCTCAGAACACCTTATAAGAGGTCCCATCAGACAGGGTGAAGAAAGTTAATCAATTAGTTTTTAAGTAGAGGTTCAGAACAAGCCCTTGTGGCCCAACCAGCTGCATCACCCCGCAACCCAGCGATTTAACGCTAGCCTCATTACAGGACAATCTGCGACGACAAAGGAACCTACCAACTGGTATGCCTTTGGGCTGTAGGAGCAGCTGGAGGAAACCCATGAGGTTCACAGGGAGAGCTCTTTACACTCGGTGCCGGAATTGAACTCCGAACCCCAGAACTCCCTCAGCTGTAATAGCGTCACGCTAACTACCACGCTACAATGTTCCATAGACATTAGGAGACTTTTACCAGGGGGAATCAGGTTACACTCGGTGCCGGAATTGAACTCCGAACCCCAGAACTCCCTCCGCTGTAATAGTGCCAAGCTAACTACCACGTTACCATGTTCCGTAGACATTAGGAGACTTTTACCAGCGGGAATCAGGTGTACAAGATGGTAGGAGGCACAGATCGAGTGAGTAGCGGAGGCCTCTTCCCAAGGCAGTGAAGGTTAGTACTGGGGAGGGGGGAGGGAAGGGGATAATTTTAAGGTGATTGGAAAGAAAGTGAAAGCGGGATGTCAGAGGCAAGATTTTTACATGTACAGAGAGCGGAACGCCCTGCCAGGAATGGTAGTGGGAGCAGATACATTAGGGGCATTTAAGGAACTCTTAGAAAGGCACACGGATGATAGGAAAATGGAGGGCTAAGCATGAAGGAAAGGCTAGAGTGGACTAAAATCTCGACACAACATCATTGGCAGAGGTACCTGTGCTGTGTTCTATATTCTAAATAGCCAAGGCATCACAAGTGGCAAGAGCAGAAATCTGTGACCCAGTTACATAGTGAAAATGTCGCGTTAGTTTATGTTTAAAAAAAAACAGGAAGTAATATAATCTATGTAAATATGTACAATGTTATTGACACATAAATCACATGTGCATTATTGCAGCAGACTGTGTCACACCTTTGAATACAGTAAACAGATGATTTTTGAGCTTCTTGCGGACTGTGGGAGAACATTGTGAAAGTTTAGGAACTCACTAAGTGCGCAAGCTTATGTTCGTCTGTTGTTGAAGTGGCTGAGCAAAGTTACTCAGAGGATGGGCTAATAAAACTGGACATCCAGTGACGATGTTAAAGTAAGCATTCAGTATCAGAGGTGAGAGCAGGGGCAGCACATTTCGTACAGCGCGTTGTTAGTGTAAGTGGACAGTCCAATTTAATTGCAGCAGTATTTAGTTAGTTTGCGATACAACACAGTAACAGCTCCAAGTACACCCAATTAACTAACTAACCTGTATATCTTTGGAATGTGGGAGGAAGTTCACAGGGAGTATCTACACTTTACAGACAGAGGGAGAAATTGAACTTGGCTTGTTGGCATTATGCTAATTGCCACACTACCTAGCCCTAGTGTTGCTCCACTTGTTTCTTAAGCATTTTTTTACCATGACCTTGAGATTGTGAAACTTGCTCTTTCATTCAGACATTCCTACAAACCAGAGTCATAAGTTTGTGTCATCTAACCTCGTATCTTTTCTACTCTCCCTAGTCTCTTTAACATAGATATCTTTTATAACTGCTGCTTCTTTTCTTAAGCACTTTCTCAAGGTTGAGGATAGTTACTTTCCTCTGTTTAAGAGAGGCATTCTCTGTTTTGGCTCCCTCCTTACTGCTGCCTATCACCTCCTGCTGGTTCCTCTCCTCTTTCCCTTTCTTCCATGGTCCACTCATCTCTCCTATCAGGTTCCTTCTTTTTCAGAACTTTACCTCTTCCACCTATCACCTCCCAGCTTCTGACCCCATCATGCCACCCCACACACCTTCTCCTTCACCTGGCTTCACCTATCACCATTAAGCTTGTACTCCTTCTCCTCTCCCCACCTTATTCTGGCTGCTCCCCTTCCCCCGTACCTTTCCAGTCCTGATGAAGGGACTTGGCCTGAAGCGTCGACTGTCTATTTCTTTCCATGGCTGCCACCTGACCTGCTGAGTTCCTCCAGCATTTTGTTTGTGTTGTCAAGAGTGGAAGGTACAGGTCGTAAATGAACCCGTGAACTTATAAAGAGCTGACATTCCAATATTTCATAATCCATGTTATTCCTCTTTTACACTACTCATTTTGTAACTTTTATTAACTTTTTATCTCTTGCACTGTATTGCTACCACAAAATAACAAATTTCACTAAATATATTAGTAATAATAAACCTGATGCTGATTCTGATTCTGATTTGGACTGAATGTGGATTTTTCAACACATTGTGGATGCGTGCACCTATTATACAAAGGACATGCAAGTGCAAGCTCTTGCTCCAGTGACAAGGAGGTCCATGTCATTTGCCGATTGAGTTTTTCAGTACATATACTTACTTTATTGTAGATTTTAGCCTGCAGACCACCTTCCCTAACAAAACAGACGCAAAATGCTGGAGGAACTCAGCAGGTTAGGCAGCAGCAATGGAAAGCAATAAAGAGATGACATTTTGGGCCGAGACCTTTCATCAGGACTGGAAAGGAAAAGAACAAAGTGTTGACGTGCTGGACTAAGACCCTTCATCAGGACTAAAACAGGAGGGGTCTTCTTCCCCCTTCCTTCCCAGTCCTGATGAAGGGACTCAGCCTGAAACATCAGGTCTTTATTTCTTTCCATAGGTACTGTCTGACCTGTTGCATTTATTTATTTATTGACATACAGTGTGGAATAGGCCCTTCGAGCCACACCACACAGCAATCCCCCAGTCTAATCCTGGCCTAATCACAAGACGAGTTACAATGACCAATTAACCTACCAATTGGTGCGTCTTTGGACCGTGGGAGTAAACTGGAGCATGTAAAGGAAACACACTCGGTCACTGGGAGAACGTACAAACTCCTTGCAGGCAGCGTCAGGAATTGCCTGTACGGTAAAGCATGCTAACCACTATGCTTATGCCTGTTATTCTGGATTCCCAGGGTCCATGTTCCCTAACATAAAATTTGAAGCAGTCTTAACAACACTATCTAACACTGATAGATCTTGTGTCATATTGTGGCTGACATTAAGCAGCAACATGTTCCTTACTTACACACACCTTATTCATTAATTAACCCACTGACAGCAACTTGGCCACAAGATCTGGCCTCTTGTACGTTTCCTTGATCACAAGTTTAAGTCACTTTTTGGGAGGACAAAATATTGGTTTCTGAAACTTCCATGAAAGGTAAAAGCAACACTATGCTTTGAAATAGAAAATGAGCTTGCCTGAGCTTTATACTTTATACTTTATTGTCACCAAACAATTGATACTAGAGCGTACAATCATCACAGCGATATTTGATTCTGCTCACAAACTGCTTCTGTAAAGATCAATTAGCAGAGTTCATGGGCTCTAGATAATTAGCACCAGAATAAAATTAGAGAGTTTGTATTGTAATGCACAGTCCATACCATGCAAAGGTCTCCCTAACATTGAGACTATCTACAAGGAGCACTGTCACAAGCAAACAGCATCCATTATCAAGGACCTCCCCATCCAGGCCATGCCCTCTTTTCGCTGCTACCATCGGGAAGGAGCCTTCGGTCCCACACCACCAGGTTCAGGAATAGTTATTACACTTTAGCCATTAGGGTTCTGAACCAGCATGGGTAACTTCACTCAACACAATTCTGAACTGATCCCACGACCTATGGACTCATTTTTGAGGACTCCACAACTCACTTTCTCAATATTATATACTTATTTGTTATTAATATCTCTTTTATTCTATTTCTGCAGTTTGTCTTCTTTAGCACATTAGCTGTTGATCAGTTTTTGTGTGTCATTTTTCACTGATTCTATGGTATTTATTTGTTCTACAGCGAATGCCCATAAGAAAATGCATCTCAGGGTAGTATATAGTTAAATATAAGTACTTTGAACTTAAACTGTGAATATATCGCAATGTGAGAAAAAACATTTGAGGCAGATTCGCAATTAGCTTTCAAGTGGAGTTGGATAAATACATGAAAAAGAAGAGATTGTGAGGCTATGGAGAAAGAGAAGAGGAGTGGGATTAATTTTGCAGTAAACCTGAAGAGATAATATGGGTTTGATGGGCTGAAGGGCTCAATTCAATGATATAGCATCCAAAGATCCCTGGTAGCATGTTTCAGCAATCCTTAAAAACACAGTAATCAATAATCCCGTTAACCATGCACCATCCCGAGTTCAAGCAAACAGGTTAATCAGTATTGTGTTACACTCAGTATGTTACAAAAGCTGGAACTCACAATTCAGGTGGCGTCCGTGTGAATAGAGTTGTCGAACAGCTGCTGGCAGTTGTGTGTGTTCTGCTCGAAACCAATTACAGTTCCACTTCCACCTCCCAGCATTGCTCTGCTGCTATTTATTTGAGTGATAGCAATGTGAGGAACTGCTCAGTCCCCACCCACACAGTGTTCACACACAGCAACCGTTTCTAGGGTACACCGTACTGACATATGGTGCAGAGAAGTAAGGGAAACAGTGAATTGTGAAAGATGCTTAACACATCCCTGTAATGCAATTATTCTCAGAAACACACTTTAGCACCGATACTGCAAGATGCACACACACACACACACACACACACACACACACACACACACACACACACTTACAACCATGCTGATGTTGATGTATACACATACACACTCTCTATCTCACACACACACAATCTCTCACACATTTTTCTCTTTCACACAAACACACAATTTTGTTCTCTCTCACACACATACACTATCTTTTTCTCTCTCACACACACACTTGCTCTCTCTCACTCTCATACACACACAAAACCCTCTCAAACACACATGCTGCCATTCACACTTTCTTTCTTTCTCACAATCACACCCCTTCTCTCTCTCACACACACACACTCTACCTCTCACACATTTTCTCTTTCACACAAACAATTTTGTTCTCTCTCACACATACACTATCTTTTTCTCTCTCACACACACACTTGCTCTCTCTCACTCTCATACACACACAAAAACCCTCTCAAACACACACGCTGTCATTCACACTTTCTTTCTCTCTCACCTCTCTCTCTCTCTCACACACGCACTTGCTCTTTCGCTCACTACACTCTCTCTATATCACACACAGATTTTCGTTCTGTCACACACACACGCTTTCACACTCACACACAAACGCTCTGTCTGTCTCACACACACACTCTTTCTCTCACACTATCTTTCTCTGTCTCTGACACACACACTTTCTCTCTCTCACGCTGTCTTTCTCTCTCTCACAAAGATACACACTGTCTCTCTCTCTCTCACACACATACTCACTCCCTATCGCACACACACTCTCTCGTGTGCACACCTTCTCTGTCACACTCACACACACTTTCTCTCTCTCTCACCCACACACTATCTCTTTCTCTAACTCACACACAAACTCTCACACACACATAAAATTTCTCACTCTCACTCACACACACACACACACACACACACACACACACACACTCTCTCTCAGTGTAGAGCACTCCTACTTCAAAACATCCACCTTTGTCCCTGTACCTAAAAAGACCAAGGTAACATAACTGAATGACTGCTGTCCTGTCACACTCACCTCAATAATAAGCAAATGTTTTGAGAGGCTGGTCAAGGACTACATCTGCAGTTTGCTACCACCCAGACTGGACACCCTACAACTCGTCTACCAACATAAGCGATCGACAGATGATGCAGTAGCCACAGCTCTACACACTTTCCTTACACATCTGGAGAAGAGGGATGCTGTTCTTGGACTACAGTTCAGCATTCAACACCATAATTCCCTCCAGGCTCAACAAGAAGCTCAGAGACCTCGGCCTTTACCCTGTCTTGTGTAGGTGTATCCTGGATTTCCTGTCAGATCGCCGGCAGGTGGTAAGAGTGGGCTCCCTCACCTCTGCCCCACTGACCCTCAACGCAGGTGCCACTCGGGGCTGCGTACTAGCCCCCTCCTTTACTCTCTGTATATCTATGACTGTGTCGCCACCCACAGTTTCAATCTTCTAATTAAATTTGCTGATGACACTGCACTGACTGGCCTAATCTAAGATAATAATGAGGCAGCCCACAGAGAGGAAGTCATCACCCTGACACAGTGGTGTCAAGAAAACAACTTCTCACTCAACGTTGCAAAAACAAAGGAGCTGGTTGTGGACTACAGGAAGAATGGAGACAGGCTAACCCCTATTGACATCAATGGACTTGGGGTTGAGAGGTTGAACAGCTTTAAGTTCCTTGGCATAAATGTCATCGAGGATCACATGTGGCCTGTGTATACCAGCTGTGTGGTGAAAAAGACACAACAGTGCCTCTTTCACCTCAGACAGTTGAAGAAGTTTGGTATGACCCACCAAATTCTAAGAACTTTCTATTGGGGCATTATTGGCTGCATCACTGCCTGGTATGGGAACTGAACTTCTCTTAATCGCAGGACTCTGCAGAGAGTGGTGCAGACAGCCCAGCACATCTGCAGATGTGAACTTCCCACTATTCAGGATATGTACAAAGACAGGTGTCCAAAAAAGGGCCTGGAGGATCACTGGGGACCCGAGTCACCCCAACCGCAAACTGTTCTAGCTGCTACCATCTGGGAAACGGTACCACAGCATAAAAGCTATGACCAACAGGCTCCGGGACAGCTTCTTTCACCAAGCCATCAGACTGATTAACTCACGCTGACACAACTGTATTTCTATGTTATAGTGACTGTCCTGTTGTACATACTATTTATTATAAATTACTATAATTGCACATTGCACATTTGAACGGAGACGTAAAGATTTTTACTCCTCATGTATATGAAGGATGTAAGTAATAGTCAATTAAATTCAATTCGACAAACACACTCTTTCTCTCTCACACATACTTTCTCACTTACTCACATACTCTCTCTATCGCCAACACACATTCTCTCACTTACACACTAACTCTCTCACACACACTATCTTCCTTTGTGTCTCACACACACTCTCTCTACAGCTCTCTTTCTCTCATACGCAAGTATTTTTTCTTACTCTCTCAGACACACGCACATACACTTTCTCCCTCTCTCACACACACTCTTTCTCTCTCTCACACAGACTCACTTTCACTCTGTCCCTGACACAGACAGTCTTTCTCTCACATACACTTTCTCTCTCTCTGCCACTCTCTTTTTCTCTCACATGCACATTTCTCTCCATCACACAGATGCACACTTTCTCTCTCTCTCTCTCTCACACACATACACCTTCTTTCTCTTTCTCAGACACTCTGTCACACATCACTCTATCTTGCACATACTTTCTCTCTCACATAAACACTCTCTATCTCTCTCTTTCATACTCTTTCCATGATGATGGCTTTTTACAAGGTGCGGAATGAGAGAGAGAGAGACTGTGTGGCGTGCCACTCTTCACAGAGACATTTTTGCAGTATTTTCCCCTTATTTTATGAGGTCAAGTTGCGATCTCGACACTCAACCCGGCACGGATGGAAAGCGTACTCGGGAGCGGACCCGACTAGTTTCGAACCCGGGAACCTCTGCTCCCGCGTCCGGCGCCAATGCCATTGTGCCACCAGCCGGCCCACATGCTTTCTTTCTCACTTACAATCACACTCTCATCTCACACACACTTTCTATCTCTCAAACATTTTCTTTCTCTCTGACACTCACACACTCTTTCTATCACACACACACACACACACACACACTAATATTCCCTTCTCTCACACACACTCTTTCTACCTCTTATACACACATTCTTTCTATCTCTCATATGCTTTCTTTCTCACACTTACACGTTCTCTCTCTCACACACATTTTTCTCTAACTCACGCACACATATTCTCACACTCATACATTCTCTCTTTCACGCTCTCTGTCTTACACACACTCACATTTTGTCTCTCTCTTGCACACCTTTCTCTCTAACTCTCTGTCTCTCTCTCACACACAGACTCGCATTCATACATTCTCTCTCTCACACACACTCTTTCTCTCTCTTTGTCTCACACAGGTTTATCTCTAACTCTCTCTCATCCACACACACACACACATTCTCACAGTCATACTCTCTCTCTCTTTCACTCACACACACTCTTTCTCTCACACACACACACTTTCTTTCTAACCAACTCTCTTCCTCTCTCATGCACACTCTCTCTCTCACACATACTCTTTCTCTCTCTCTCTCACACATACACACTCTTTCACACCCATACTCTCTCTCACATACACATTCTCTCTCTCATCTACACATTCTCTAGAGCACATCCAGACTTTCTCTCTCTCTCCCACACCCTTTATTACTTACACAATTTTTTCAGTCTCTCTCTCTCTCTCTCTCTCTCTCTCACACACACACACACACACACACACACACACACAATTTTTCTCTGTCTCAAACACCCACACTTTCTCTCTCTCTCACACGGACACCCATCTTCTCACTCTTTCACACATCACTCTCTCACACACACACATCACTCTCTATCACTCTCTCAGACTTCCTCTCTCTCACACACACAATCCTTTCTCAACCACACGCTTTTTCTCTCTCACACACATGCTTTCTTGCTCTCTCACCCATTCTCTCTCTCACACACACGTTCTCTCTCCGTCAAACACATACTCTCTCTCACACACTCTTTCTATTTCTCACACTCTCACACATACACACTTTCTCTCCCACACATACTTTCTCCTTCATTATCACACAAATGTTCTATCTCACATCCACACACTTTCTCTTTCTCTCTCACACTCTATCCCTCTTTCACATAAAAATTTTCTCTTTCACACACACATACACTCACTTTCTCTCTCTCTTACATGTACACTTCCTCTCTTTCTCTCACAGACACTTGCTCTCACTCATTCTCTCTCTCAAACACACACGTTCTCTCTCAGACAGATAGGCTCCTTCTCACTCTCCCATACACCGTTCTCTCTCCCTTTCTCCCACTTTCTCTCGCTCACACACACACACACAATCTCCCTCTCTCACACCCTCTCTTGCTTCCTGTCTTATACACTCATACTTTCTCTCTCACAATCTCCCTCTCACACACACCTTCCCTCTGTCTCCCACTCTCATCCTCTCTAACATGCACACATGATCTCTGTCTCAACCACACTCTCTATTGTGCACACAGACCTTCTCTCCCTCACACACTCACACTTTGTCTCTCTCTTATACACTCATTTTCTCTCTCTCTCACACATGCTCTTTCTCTCTCTCTCTCTCTTGCTCACTCACACACACACTCTCTCTCTCACACATACTCTTTCTCTCTCACACACACACTCTCACATACAGACTCCCTCTGTCCCTCACACAGATTTTCTATCGCTTTCCCACACACACACTTTATCTCGCTCTCCCACAGACTCTCACTCTTTCACACACTCATTCTTTCTCCCTCATACACCTTTCTCTCTCTCTGTCATACATTCTTTCCCACTCACACACAAATATTCTCTACCTCTCTCTCACTCTCACACACACACTTTCTCTCTGTCACACTCACTCTCTCTCTCTTTCTCACACCCCCTTTCTCACTCACACACAAAATTTCTCTCTCTCTCTCTCCCATAGACCCTCTTTCTCCCACTCTCCCCCACACACAGAATTTCTATCTTTCACACAGACACACACTCTCTTTCTGTATCAGACACGCTTCTTCTTCTTCGGTTGTCCATCGAAATCCGATGACGACATCCATTCCTTTAACAGTGAGATCTTTGATGACTATACAGTCCTATCCTGGACCCACAAGCTCTATTGCAGGTGGGACATGTATATGTGGTAGTGGTGGCAACCATGGCTGCATTTCTCCTGGCTCTCTTCTGCTGTCTTCTGGTTGTTCGTTCCATCTCCAGAATACGAACCCCATCCCTACACAGCTGTCGCCAAGTGGTACGGTCAGCAGCAACATCCTCCAGGTCCTCGGGTCTGATCTTGCACTTCCTTAAAGCATTCTTCATCTGATCCTTATAGCGCTTCTTCAGCCCTCCAGCTGAGCGTCGACCATGTTGTAGCTGGCCGTATAACACTCTGCGAGGTAGCCGACATGGGAGCATCCTTATCACGTGCCCCAGCCACTGCAGCTGACGCTGGGTGATCATGGCCTCAATACTCCTGCAGTTGGTCTTTACAAGTATTTCAGTGTGAGGCACCCGCTCACGCCAGGTAATTCCCAGGATGTGCTGGGGGCAGCTTATGTGGAAGCGCTCCAAGGACTTGATGTGACGGCTGTAGGTTACCCAAGCTTCACAGCTATAAAGGAGGGTGGTGGCACAGACCACTTGGTATATGGCGACCTTTGTGGAGGGACGAAGGCTCCTGTTCTGAAAGACTCTACGCCGAGGTCTTCCAAAGGCAGCTGATGCCTGTTTAATGCGGCTCTGGATGTCATTGTCAATGCCGCTATCCTCAGAGAGAATGCTCCCCAGATATCTGAAAGATGGCGCTACTGACAGCTTTTCATCACCAACAGTGAAGACAGGTAGAGTGGGTGGGACACTGGTATTCCATTGGCAAACTACTTCTGCCTTGGTGGTATTGACAGTCAGCATACTGCAGCTCCAGGACCTACTGTCTACGGAGTTTGGTGGTTGCGTGGAGCCTCCTGATATCAAAGAGGTTGCCATTTAATCTAACGTCCACTGCCACACCGCTGCTGTCTTCAGTCTCGTTGTGGAGAAGCTTGGTAACACACAAGAGGAAGGTGTTAAAGAGCACTGGCACTAACACACACCCCTGCCTCACCCCTGTGCATATAAGGAAGGGCTCGGACTCTTGTCCTCCTTTGGTCACCCGAGCAGTCGTCCCATCATGGAACTGGTGGAGGATGTTAACAAATTTATTGGGACAGCCAAATCTGAGGAGGACATCCCATAAGAGCTCTCTTTGCACAGTGTTGAATGCTTTGGAGAGGTCAACAAAGGCCATAAACAGGTTCTAATGTTGCTCCCAGAAATTTTCCTGAAGCTGCTGAGCTGTGAAGATCATGTCGATCGTGCTCCTGTGCTTCCTAAATCCACACTGCGATTCAGGCAGGATTGGCTCAGTGCTCTTGCTAATGAGTCTCTGAAGCATCACCTTAGCCAGGACCTTTCCAGCAACAGAAAGGAGTGATATGCCCCTACTATTGCTGCAGATGGCCTTGTCACCCTTGTTCTTATAAATGACAATGATGTTTGCATCTCTCCGTTGCTGTGGGATGTTCTCATCAGCCCAGGCCTTGGCGATGTACTGGTAGAGGGTGCGCATACACATGTACCCTCCGTTCTTCAGTAGCTCAGCAGGGATATTGTCAGTGCCAGGGGACCTGTTGTTCTTATGGGAATAGATAGCTGATAGAACCTCCTGGAAGGCTGGTGGTAGACTGAGGTCGTGGATAGGAGGAAGTTCAGGCAGTTTGTCCAGGATGGTGGGGTCTGCGTCAGAGTCCTGATTAAGCAGGGTGTTAAAATGCTCAGCCCACCTCAGCAGAATGGTATTCTGATTCGTCAGAAGTGTTAGAACATCTGCTGTTTTCAGGGGAGTAACGCATCGATTTATTGTGCCGTAGATGGTTTAGACAGCATTGTAAAAACTATGCATGTCATTATTATCGGCAAAGGACTGGATTTCATGTGCCTTTTCAGTCCACCACTCACTTTGTATGGTCCGTATTGCCTTTTGCACTTTCCTCCGAGCTGCCTGCCAATGCTGCCTGATGCTGGTGGATGCAGGGTTGTCTAAAGTTGCCCGGTGTGCTTTGTGCATGTCATTTAGCAAGTTGTGGACGGTGTCTGAGTTATCGTCAAACCAGTCTTGGTGGTTCCTGCTCTTATGGCCGATGGATTGGACTGGTGCATCATGGAGCTCAGAGCTGATATAGGTCCACTGTTGTTCCATGGTATTTTCTGAGCTCAGGCAAGGTTCCAGCACTCTTAGTTTCTCAGCTAGGATGCGTCAAAACTCACTTCTTGCTTCTGTGTTTCTCAGGCGGTTGCAATTTAGCCGTTTTTTATTGGGTTTTTGCAGCCGCAAGGAGGGATGCACTTTCATATGGAGCTTGGCCACAATCATATAGTGGTCAGTCCAGCACTCTGTGCCTCTCTTGGCACGGGTGATGAGAACATTCTTGATGTCACTACGTCGCACAATGATGAAGTCGATCATGTGCCAATGTTTAGCGCGAGGGTGCATCCACGAGGTCTTATATTTTGCCTTCTGCTGGAAGCTGGTGTTGGTTATGGTAAGATTATGCTCAGAGCAAAGAGTAAGTAGCCTCATGCCATTTGTATTCACCTTGCCAGTACCGTGCCTATCTAGCACTCCACTCCATATCCTGTTGTTCTGCCCCACCCTAGCATTGAAGTCCCCAAGCAAAAGGATCTTATCATTCTTAGGGATCTGGCTAAGAGCTTCATCCAATGTCTGATAAAAGCATTCCTTGGCCTCATTCTCAGATGGCAAAGTTGGTGCATAGGCGTGGCATAATGTTTCTTTGCCGTGGAAAACGAAGGATCATTAGTCTTTCACTAATGCCAACAGATGTTTCTGTAAGATTTGGTAGAAAGGTGTTCTTGATGGCCAATCCTACTCCGTGGAGATGTTGTCCACCTGGAGGGAAACCTTTCCAGAAGAAGGTGTAACCCATCCCTTCCTCTGTTAAAGAGCCTTCATCCAGGAGCCTGGTCTCACTCAGGGCAGCAATGTCGATGTTGTAGCGCCTCAGCTCAGCATCGATCAAGACTGCTCTTCGGTGAGGTCTGTCAGAGATGCCATACGAGTCCAGGAGAGTCCTTTCATTCCACGTTGCCATTTTAGGTTGTATTGTTTCTTATTTCGACCGCAGTAGTGGAATAACTCGGTAGGCGTGGTAACCTTTCCAGATGAATGATTGAATGGGTAATTTTTAGGCCACCTTTTCTAGGCCCTCCTCCAATTGGGGTGAGCAGTGCGGTCCCTAAATAGGGCTGCTCAGTTGCACAGGGGTTTGCCGGAACAGCTGCCACTCAGTCCCAGCTGCTAGCGACTGGCCGTGCAGGGTTCTGACTAGGAGCTCACAGTCCATTCGTACCTGCTCCCGTTGCCAGACACCCCATCGCCATCAGACTTCGACCATATGCAAGGTCCAGGTATTGTTCGCCATGGTCAGAGGTGGAGACCTGCGCAAGGAAGATTTTAAAGTGCCACGGGGGCACGCCATCCCCAGTAGCTCTATCTTCACCATGATGAGGTAAATCCCGGTGGCAAGGGTGATCCCAGGACAACCGGTCCCACATCTTGGCTGCAGGAGGCTGCTGGGCCCTTGGTCTGTTAAGACCCGCCTATTGCGCGCCGCCAGTGCATTGCTTTTCTGTCAGGGTGTGCTCCCTTAACCTTGTCTCAACAGACTTACCACAAGGCAGTGGGGCTACTTGCCCATAGCTGGGACAGTGGTTGACGGGTGCCAGGGCGAATCTCGGAGTAGCAATGGGCCCCAGAGACGTAACGTGCAGGCCCACCACTGTGTGGACACGTCTTGGCGCCCGTCAACCACTGTCCCAGCTATCAGACACCCACTCTCTCTCTGACACACTCAATCTCTCTCTCTCTCTCTCTCTCTCTCACACACACACACACACACACACACACACACACACACACACACACACACACACACACACTCACACACACGCATACTCTCCCTCAGACACACAGACTTCTTCTCAGACATATTGTTTCTCTCCCTGACACATACTTTTTCACTCTCACACAAACAATTTCTCACTCTTTCTCCCTTTCTCTTACACTCACTTATCACAATACTCAAGTTAATGTATACACATAGATAAATACATACAGACACACACACACTCACACTTTCTCTCACGCGGAAACACACTTGCCTTTTCTCTCTCTCACACACTCACTCTATCTCTTACATATTTTTTCTCCCAAACACCCACTCTTTCTCACACTCCCATGCTCCCTCTCACATACACACACTCTCTTTCTCACATGCACTTTCTCTCTCTCCCACTCTCTCACACATACAATCTTCCTTTGTCTCTCACACACACAGAATTTCAATTTTTCATACAAACACATACTTTCTCTCTATCTAGTACACGCTCCCGCCCACACAGACTTCTTCTCTCTCACACAAATTTTCTCTCTCACACACTTTCTCTACCTCTTTCTCCCTCTTCCGCACACAAACTTTCTCTCTCTCTCACACATACACATGCGTTCTATCTCTTACTTATTTTGTCTCTCTCACACATACTCATACTTTCTTTCTCTCTCACACTCACTCTCTGTCCCTCACACATGCACTTACTCTCTCTCTCCAACTCTCACACACACAGTCTTTCTCTTTCTCTCACACACACAGAATTTCTATCTTTCATACAGACACCCACTTTCTCCTGTCTCACACAGACACATGTTTTCTTTCTCTCTCTCACACAGACAGCCTCTGTCTCTCACATAAATCTACTTTCTCTCTCCCTCTCACACACACTTACTCTCTCTCACACACTTGCACACAGACACCCTCTGTCTCTCACAGTAAAACAATCTCTCTCTCTAACACACACATTCATTCTCTCTCACACACACTCTGTCTCTCTTACACATTCACACACAGACACCCTCTGTCTCTCACACAGACTCTCTCACACACACTCACTCATTCTCTCTCTCTCATTCACACACAAAATTTCTCTACCTCTCACACACCCTCTCTCTCTAACACACACACACTCTCTCTCACACACACATTCTCTCACTCACACCTTCTCTCTTTTACACACTCTGTATCGCACACACTGACTTTTTCTCTCACACCCATACCCTTTCTCACTCACACACAAAATTTCTCTCTCTCACACAACCTCTCTCTCTCTAATACACACACTCTCTCCCTCTCACATACACTCCCTCTCTCCCACACACACACTTTCTCTCTCTCTTAGACACACACTCCTTATCAGTCTTTTTTGCTCTCTCACACACACGTTTCAGTCTCTCACACAGTCACCCATTCTCTCACTCAATATTCACTCACTCTCTCTCTTACACACCCTTTAGCGCACACACTGACTTTTTCTCTCTCACACATACACCCGATCCCACTCACACACAAAATTTCTCTATCTGTCACACATCCTCTCTCTCTCTCTAACAGACACACACACTCCCTCTTTCACACATACTTTCTCTCTCTCTCACAAACACTCTCCCTCCCATATGGACTTTTTCTCTCTCAAACACACACTCATTCTCTCTCTCACACACTTCTTCTATCTCTCTCCTTCTTTCACACATACACTTTCTCTCTCATACACACACTTTCACTTCCACAGCAAGTTTCTCTCTCTAACACAGACAAACACTTCCTCCATCTCTCTCACACACACCCTCTCTCTCTGTTACACACGCACACACACACATAATTTTCCTCCCCCTCTCACACTCTCGCTATCTCTCAGAAATTTTCTCTCTCTCCTTCACACCCACATTTTCTTCGTGTCTCACACTCACACTCTCTCTCAAATACATACTTTTTCTCTCACTCTCACACACATTCTCTCAAGCACATATTCTCTCTCTCATACAGTTTCCCTTCCTCTCTTTCACACACACACCCCTCTCTCTCACACATGCATTCTCTCTCTCCTACTCTCACACACAGAATTTCTCATTTTTCATGTGTAAATCTTTTTTATTAATTATTATTGAAGATTAACAAAAAAAATTAAAGTAAACAAGTCAACATGTCAATATGTACAATGAGGAATTAAATCACCAAATAACTGATTAACAAAGCTAAACAATATAGTCATAGTCATACTTTATTGATCCCGGGGGAAATTGGTTTTTGTTACAGTTGCACCATAAATAATAAATAGTAATAAAACCATAAATAGTTAAATAGTAATATGTAAATTATGCCAGGAAATAAGTCCAGGACCAGCCAACTGGCTCAGGGTGTCTGACCTTCCAAGGGAGGGATTGTAAAGTTTGATGGCCAGAGGCAGGAATGACTTCCTATGACGCTCTGTGCTGCATCTCGGTGGAATGAGTCTCTGGCTGAATGTACTTCTGTGCCCACCCAGTACATTATGTAGTGGATGGGAGACATTGACCAAGATGGCATGCAACTTGGACAGCATTCTCTTTTTGGACACCACTGTCAGAGAGTCCAATATATCAATAATAATAATAAAAATAAGGTGTTAAGACTTTTTAAAAAAAAAGGAAAAAAAGAACCCCTACTAACTAAAACAAAAAAACCCTACTAACAAAAAAAACAAACAAAAAAAATCCATTTGGAAGCACAACCCTGGAGCTAAACGCCATACAAGCTTCCATAAAAGAAACATCAATTTGCCAACTCAAATCCATTTAAACAAGAATCAGAAGGAAACCATCTTAATTAACTCAAATCAGATGAGTTAAAGAATTTCTATCTTTCATACAGACACACACTTTCTCTCTCTATCACATACACACATTCCCACGCAGACTTTTTCTACCTCTCTCCCTCTTTCACACACTTTCTCTCTCTCTCACACACACACTGTCTCTTACTTACACTCTCTCACACACTCACACTCTCTCTCTCACACACATACACAGTCACACTTGCTCTCCCACTCTCTCACACACACAATCTTTCTGTCTGTCACACACACGGAATTTCTATCTTTCACACAGACACACACACACTCTTCCTCTCTCTCACACACACTTTTTCTTTCTATTTCTCACACTCACTCACACACAGACACCCTCTGTCATTCACACAAAATATTCTTTCTCTTTCCCTCTCACACTCTTTCTTTCTCTCATACACACTTTTCCTCTCTCACACACTCACATGTCTCTCTCACTCACCCACATTCTCTCTCTTTCACTCTATCGCATAAGCAGACTTTCTCTCTTTTACACACACACCTTTTCTCAGTCACACAATTTCTGTCTCCCACACACACTTTCGTTCTCTCATTCCCTCACACGCACACCTCTTTCTCACACACACTTCATTTCTCTCTCTATCTACACACAAACTTTCCCCATCCCCTGACAA
Organism: Mobula birostris; assembly: GCF_030028105.1. Taxonomy (NCBI): domain Eukaryota; kingdom Metazoa; phylum Chordata; class Chondrichthyes; order Myliobatiformes; family Myliobatidae; genus Mobula; species Mobula birostris. The sequence continues at coordinate 17,065,744 of NC_092373.1, read as the reverse complement.
ATACTTGCTCTCTCGTACACACACTATTTCTCCATCTCACATGCACACTTTCTCTGCCCCTCTGTCTCACACACATTTACAACCATGCTCATGTTAATGTATACACATAGATAAACACACACACACACACACACACACACACACACACACCCTTACCACCATGCTCACATTTATGTATACACATGGATAAATAGACCTGCACACTCTCACACACACACACATACACACACTTTCTCTCTCGAGCACACATACACGCTCGCACACAGACTTTTTCTCTCTCTCACACACGTGCTTTCCCTCTCTCTCTTTCACACATACACACTTTCTTTCTCTCTCATACACACTCCTTCTCTCTCACACACACACTCTCTCTGCCATTATCTCTCACACACAATCTTTCTCTGTCCCTCTCACACACAGAATTTCTATCTTTCTCTGTCTCTCTCATACACAGAATTTCTATCTTTCACAAAGACACACACTTTCTCTCTCTCCCACTCTCACACACACAATCTTTCTCTGTCTCTTACACACACAGAATTTCTCTTTCATACAGACACACACTTTCTCTCTCTATCACATACACTCTATCTCTCACACACCCAAACTTTCTTCCTCTCTCTCACTCACATCTCTCTTTCTCACACACACTCACACATTCTTTCACTCACACATTCTTTCCTTCTTTTACACACTCGCTATCGCACACACTGACTTTTCCCCTCTCACACCCACAGCCTTTCTCTTTCTCACACAAAATTTATCTGTCTCTCCCCCACACATACTCTCTCCCTCCCACTTCCCATCACACACACAATCTTTCTCTGTCTCTCACACATACAATTTCTATCTTTTGCACAGACACACACTCTCTCTCTCACACATACACTCTTCCTCTCATATGCTCTGTTTCTCTCACACACACTATCTCACACATACACTTTTTCTATCTCTCTCTCACATGCACTCACACACAGACACCCTCTCTCTCTCACACGCCTGCACTTTCTTTCTCTCTCTAACGCTCACATTTTTTTCTCTCTCACACTCACACGTTGTCTTACTTGCACATTCTCTCGCACTCTTACACACTCTCTATCACACACACTGATTATTCCCTCTCACACCTACACCCTTTCTCAGTCACACACAAGATTTCTGTCTCTCACACTCTCTCTCAGACACACACACTCCCTCCCACTTTCTCTCACACGCACAATCTTTCTGTCTCTCACACACAGAATTTCTATCTTTCACACAGACACTCACTTCCTCACTCTGTCACACATGCACTTTCTCTCTCTCTCCGACTCACACATACCATCTTTCTCTGTCTCTCACTCACACACAGATACTCTCTCTTTCACACACACAGTCCCTGTTTCACTCACAAACTTCCCTCTCTCTCACACATTCTCTATTGCACACACAGACTTTCTCTCTCTCTCTCTCAAACACACAAAATTTCTTTGTCTCACACACTCTCTATTGCACACACAGACTTTCTCTCAAACACACAAAATTTCTTTATGTCTCACACACTCTCTCTCACACTCACGCAATTTCTCTCTCACTGACAGTCTTTTTCTCTCTCACACATACTTATACTTTCTCTCCCTCTCTCATACACACTCTCTCCCACACACACTCTCTCTCTCACACACACACACACACGTTTTCTCTCTCTCACACATACACTTTTGATTTCTCTGTCATACACACCCTCAGACACTCACACACTCTCTCCCACACAGTCTCACTCTCACACATACAGACATTCACTGTCTCTCTCTCTCTCTCATACACACACAAAGTCTTTCTTTGTTTCTCACACACATGTACTTCCCATTTGACATGCATACTTTCTCTTTCACTCTCTATCTTTCCTACACACTAACTTTTTTTCTCTCGCAGAGAAAACACACTTTCTCTCTTCCACTCACACACTCCCTCTATCGCACATACACACTTACTCTGTCTTTCACACACGTACATACACACTTTCCCTTTCACACACACACACACACACAGCTTTCTCTCTTCCACACACACATACACACTTATCTTTTTCTCTCATGGACACACTTTCTCACTCACACACACTCTTTCTCTATCACAACATGCACTCTCACACACACACACACACACACTCATCAAACAAGTGAAAAAAGAATAAAATGCACAAACAGCAAAAAGCATAAAGCAAACAAATACACACAATAGATTAAACATCAAACTGCGGAATCCCCAAAAGTTGGTCCACAGCCACAAGCTGCAGAGGCGAGTGTAGCCAATCCAGGAGCCGATGGCCACAGTCACCAAGTCAGTCAGTGCAGTGCTCTCACATCTATACTCTCCCACACACACACTTCCTCTTTCTCTCACACACACACACACACACACATTGTCTCTCTAATACACACACTTCTCACACACACATATTTTTTCTCTCTCACACAGACTTTCTCTCTCACAAATAAATTTAATCTCTTCCACACGTACACTCTCTTTCTCACACAGACACACACAATTTCTCTGTTACTCATGTACAGTCTCTATCTCTCTCTCACACACACAATCTTTCTTTGTCTCTCACACACATGTACTTTCTCTCTCACATGCATATTTTATTTCTCTCTCTCACACTCTCTTTCTCTCTTACACACAAACTTTATTTCTCTCACAGAGAAAACACACTTTCTCTTTTCCACACACATATACTCTGTCTATTGCACATACTCTTGTCTTTCACACACACTCTTTCTCTATTTCTCACACTTTCTCACTGTCTCACACACACTTTGTCTCTCTCTCAAAAACACACTTCTCTCACGCTCTTTCTCTCTTTCACTCTATCTCACACACACTCTTTCTCCCTCTGTCACTCACACTCTCCTCCTCTCACACACTTTCTCTCTCACTCACAAACACACTATTTCTCTCTCATATCCATACACTTTCTCTCTCACACTCACAGTTTCTTTCTCTCTCACTTATACACTCTCTCTTTCTCTCACACAGACACGTAAAATTTCTCTCTCATTCATATAGTCTCTTTCACACACACACTTTCTCTCTCTCATACACACTCTCACTTACAATTTCTCACACACGTTCTCACTCTCTCACACACACTCTCTCTCTCACACACACTTTCTCATTCACACACAAAATATCTCTGTCTCTTATAGATACACTCTCTCTCTCGTTCACTGTTTCCCTTTCTCTCTCTCTCACACACACACACACACACACACACACACACCATCTTTCTGTGTCTCACAAGCATGTAATTTCTATCTCACACACATATTTTCTCTCTCACACACTTTCTTTCTCCTACGCACAAACTTTATTTCTCTCAATGAGAAAACACACTCTTTCCTTCACACACTTACTCTCTATCACACATACAGTTCTCTCTCTTTTACACACTCTTCATCTTTACAGTAGAGGAGGCCGTGGATAGACATGTCAGAATGAAAGAAAGAGAAAGCAGGATCTCCCAGTGGCCACATATTTTAATTCCACATCCCATTCCCATTCTGACATGTCTATCCATGGCCTCCTCTACTGTAAAGATGAAGCCACACTCAGGTTGGAGGAACAACACCTTATATTCCGTCTGGGTAGCCTCCAACCTGATGGCATGAACACTGACTTCTTTAACTTCCGCTAATGCCCCACCTCCCCCTCGTACCCCATCCGTTATTTATTTTTATACACACATTCTTTCTCTCAGTCTCTTTTTTCTCCCTCTATCCCTCTGATTATACCCCTTGCCCATCCTCTGGGTTCCCCCCCCCCCTTGTCTTTCTTCCCGGGCCTCCTGTCCCATGATCCTCTCATATCCCCTTTGCCAATCACCTGTCCAGCTCTTGGCTCCATCCCTCCCCCTCCTGTCTTCTCCTATCATTTTGGATCTCCCCCTCCCCCTCCCACTTTCAAATCTCTTACTAACTCTTCCTTCAGTTAGTCCTGACGAAGGGTCTCGGCCTGAAATGTTGACTGCACCTCTTCCTAGAGATGCTGCCTGGCCTGCTGCGTTCACCAGCAACTTTGATGTGTGTTGATAGAGCATGCAGAGAGGCTCCGAGTCAGTAAGTGTCATTCTCACTGCTGGGTGTGTGCTTGGAGTCCTCAGTCCAAAATGCTAGTAGTACAGAAAGTGGGTGGGAGGCACAGTAACATAGCAGTTAGCATTAAGCTATTGCAACTTGGAGCTTTGGAGTTCTGAGTTCAATTCCAACGCTGTCTGTAAAAGATTTATAAGTCCTTCCCATGAGCACGTGGGTCTCTTCCGGGGTGCTCTGGTTTCCTCCCACAGTCCAAAGACATACAAGTTACATGTTAATTGGTCTTTGCAAATTGTCCTGTGATTCAGTCAGTCATCGGGTGCCATCCCGAATCCAGGGTTGGCGGCTATGCACCTCCATCTTCTTCCATCTTGTGACAGCACCGAGTACAGCCTCTCCTCCAGTTTGTTCTCACTGGCTGCCTTGGCACTGCCTGCCGCCGCCCTGCCGAACCCGAGCCCGAGGCTATGTCGGCCTCCAGCCGCGGCTGCTTCTTCGAGCTCGGCCTTTCCTTGAGTGGAGGCCTTGGGCAGGTCCAGGCACACGGTGCAGCGCCCAAGTTTATCACATTTCTTCTAACTAGGTGCATAGCATACGATTCGTAGATAGATGGTGAGGCTTTAATCTCTTCCACGGAAGATGGCCGTCGACTCACAAGGAGCTCATCCACCCTTTGTCAGGTCTTGTCTTTTTTAGTCCTGCTGGGTGTCCTCACACCCTCCTCACCAGATTAATTCCAGTTGGGGAGCCGGCCCAAGTCACCAACCACTCGATCACGGTCCCTGGCCGAGCGCCGGGCAACCGCCCCCCCACCAAATCTCTCCAAGCGTCCGGCGCCCGACCGAAAACCATGGTAGAGCGGCTGGCGACCAAACCTGTGATTAGGTTAGTGTTAAATCAGTGGGGTGCTGGGCAGAGCAGTTCGTTGGTCTGGGAGGGTCTGTTCTGCCCTATATCTCAAAATAAAACTAAAAATAAAAAGTAATGAATGATATCCGAGAGGACTATTTAAGATTTCCAGCTATGGTAATTCATACACACAGACCAGCACTGAGAGGGCTGGATTATTGACCCAGTGTTCAAATCCCACTATGGAGGGCTGGGGAATTTAAATTAGAGAAATTGTGCAATGTGGGTTTTAGTAAAATCAACCACAAAACTGCTTTATGGTTGTAAAATCAACCACAATCTTATTAAATGCTTGAAATGTGGAGGACACCATTTCCCAGTTCTGCCAGCCAGCAGATTTAATCACAAGAGTCCCATGTCCAATATGACTAAGAAGAGGCTTACCTTGGTCCAGATTGTCAGTGACTGTGAAGAGTTTGTTGTGTGTAAGATGTGTGTCTTGTTTCTTTAAGACCATAAGACATTGGTGCAGAATTAGGCCATTCGGCTCATCGAGTCTGCTCTGCCATTTGATCATGGCTGATCCATACCCCTCTCAACCCCATTCTCCTGCCTTCTCCCAGTAACATTTGAGATCCTTACTAATCAGGAACCTATCAACCTCTGCTTTAAATATACTCAACAACTTGACCTCCACAATCAACTGTGGCAATGAATTCCCCAGATTAACGACCCTCTGGCGTACGAAATTGCTTCCCATCTCCATTCTAGAGGTATGTCCTCGTTTGAGGCCATGACTTCTCATCCCACTATAGGAAGCATTCTCTGCACATCTACTCTGTCAAGGCCCTTCAATATTCAATAGGTTTCAATGAATTCTCCCCTCATTCTTCTGAATTCCAGTGAGTATAGACCCAAAGGAATCAATCACTCCTTATATGGTAAGCCTTTCAATCCCGGAATCATTTTTGTGAACCTCCTTCGAACCCTCTCCATTGTCAACCCATTCTTTCTTCGATAAGGTGCCTAAAACAGCTCACAATACTCCAGGTGAGGCTTCACCAGTGCCTTATAAAGCCTTAGCATTACGTACTTATTTTGAACACTTCATTAGTCTGCTCCTAATCTGTGTAAGTCCTTCTGCAGCCTCCCTCCTTCCTCAACACTACCTGCCCCTCCACCTGTCTTTGTATTGTCTACAAGCTTAGCCACAAAGCCATCAATTCCATTATCCAAATCATTGACATACAACGTAATTAGCGGTCTCAACATAAGTGGGCAGAACACCACTAGTCACCGGCAGCCAACCAGAAAAGGCTTCTTTTTTCCCTCCTCTTTGCCTCCTGCCAATCAGCCAATGATCTATCCGTGCTAGTACCTTTCCTGTAATATCATGTGCTTGTAAGATATTAAGCTGCCTCGTGAGTAGCACTTTGTCAAAGGCCTTTTAAAAAGCTAAGTACACAACATCCACCAATTCTCCTTTGTTGATCCTGCTTGCTATTTCCTCAAAGAATTCCAACAGATTTATCAGGTAAGATTTTACCCTAAGGAAACCATGCTGACTTTAGCCAGTTTTATCATGTGCCTCCAAGTACCCCTAAAACTTCATCCTTAATAATCAACTCAAACAGCTTCCCAGCTACTGTGGTCAGGCTAACTGGCCTATAATTTCCTTTCTTTTGCCTCCCTCCTTTCTGGAGGAATAGAGTGGCATTAGCAACTTTCTAATCCCTCGGAATCATGCCAGAACCTAGGGATTCTTGAAAGATCATTACTAATGCCTCCACAATCTCCTCAGCCACCTCTTTCAGAATGCTCGGGTGTAGAATATCTAACAGGACGACTACATATGATTATGTGCGTGCCAAAGTTCAAAGTTCAAAGTAAATTTATGATCAAAGTATGACTGTCACCTTGTTTGACTTTCTTGCAAGTATTCACATGAAAACAAAGAAATACAATGGAATGCATGAAAAATGGAACAGAATTGAAGACTAATAACTAATGTGAAAGAGAAGGCAAAATATACAAGTAAAAATAAATAAGTAATAAAAATATGTAGAATGTAAGTTGTAGAGTCCTTGAAAGTGAGTCCATAGGTTGTGGAATCAGTTCAGAGTTGAGGTGAGTGAAGTTATCCACGCTTGAAGGTTGAAGTATAGTAACTCTTCCTGAACCTGGTGGTGTGGGACCTAAGGTTCCTGTACCCCATTCCTGATAACAGCAGTGGAAAGAGATGGATGCTTCTTTCTTCTAGCAACGTTCCTTGTAGATGTGCTCAACGCCGGGAGGGCTTTACCCTTATTGGACAGGGCCATATCACCATTTCCTTTCTGTCCACAGATTCTCCAAGCTACCAGGACAAATTCCAATTAGATTATTGATGTACTGTATGTGAAAGGGTGCATTGAAATTGCTTACCTGTGTGAAGCTTAGACTAAACAGTAAACATGGTAATAATGAACACAATGATAAACATTAGACAACTGAATGTTGCAATGGTTGTAGTGAAATCTGAACCAGTGCGAATGGAAATGCTGTAGTGGCAATGCCGGGAGAGGGAGAATTAATAGCCTGAGATCATGGCAGCACAGCCCAGAAGGGGATGTAACTAAAAAAGGGATGCTTTCCTTCCCTGTCATAGAGTCATGGAGACATACAGTTATCGACAATGGAACAGGCGCTTCAGACCATTTCATCCATGCTTGAACACCCAAGTTGGTGCGGTCTTTCATTGATTCTATTATGGTTATTATTCTATGGATTTATTGAGAACGTCCAGAAGAAAATGAATCTCAGGGTTGTATATAGTGACATATCTGTACTTTGATAATAAATTTACTTTGAACTTTGAAACTTACCTCACCAGGTTGCTTCCCTGAGCTAGATATGGCATGTAAGAGTGTTTGGCATATGGAATATAAGAGCAGAGAGTTTAGGTTAGATTTGCATTCAGTACATACTAGGTTGATGCTTTTGCTGTGGCATAAGATGTGCTTTCAAATCCAGGCATAATCCTGGTAAATCCACTCTGCATCCTCTCTAAGTCTCCACCTCCTTCTACCAAAGTGAAAACAAGTTGAGCTGAAGGGCATGCTTTCATGTTGCATAATTTAATTATTCTGATTATTTCGTTTGTGGTAAAATGTGGTTGAAAAAAACATAATTCCCTCAAGCAAATGTGGCCCTATCTATCCCCTGTGCACTTGATCAACTTGAGTCAGCTTATTCATTTTAAGCAATCTAGCTTATGCTCACAGACAGATAGAATATGAACAGTATAGCACAGGAACAGGTCCTTTGGCCCACAATGTTGTGCCGAACCAACTAAATTAGTAATCAGACAGCCAACTAAACTAATCCCTTCTTCCTGCACAATGTTCATATCCTTCCATTTTCTTCACATTCACAACCCTATTCATATCCCTTCACTTCCCTCACATTCACATTCCTATTCATATCCCTCCATTTCCCTCACATTCACATTCCTATTCATATCCCTACACTTCCCTCACATTCACATCCCTATTCATATCCCTCCATTTCACTCACATTCACAACCCTATTCATATCCCTCCACTTCCCTCACATTCACATCCCTATTCATATCCCTCCACTTCCCTCACATTCACATCCCTATTCATATCCCTCCACTTCCCTCACATTCACATCCCTATTCATATCCCTTCACTTCTCTCACATTCACATCCCTATTCATATCCCTCCATTTCCCTCTCATTCACATCCCTATTCATATCCTTCCATTTCCCTCACATTCACATCCCTATTCATATCCCTCCATTTCCCGCTCATTCACGCCCCTATTCATATCCCTCCACTTCCCTCACATTTACATCCCTATTCATATCCTTCCACTTCCCTCACATTCACATCCCTATTCATATCCCTCCATTTCACTCACATTTGCATCCCTATTCATATCCCTCCACTTCCCTCACATTCACATCCCTATTCATATCCCTTCACTTCCTTCACATTCACATCCCTATTCATATCCCTCCATTTCACCCACATTCACATTCCTATTCATATCCCTCCACTTCCCTCACATTCACATCCCTATTCATATCCCTTCACTTCCTTCACATTCACGTCCCTATTCATATCCCTCTATTTCCCTCAAATTCACATCCCTATTCATGTCTCTTAAAAATCATTAACATTTCTGCCTTTACCACCATTCCAGGCACTCACCACTCTCTGTGTAAAAAAAATCCTGCCCCCTCATCTCCTTTGAAATTACCCCCTCCCACCTTGAATGTATGCCCTCTGGTGTTAGACAGTTCCACCCTGGGAAAAAGATACCGTCGGTCTACTCTAGCTATACCTCTCCGAATCTTATAAACTTCTTTCAGATCTCCCTGCAGCCACTGGCACTCCAGAGCAAGCAATCCAAGTTTATCCAACCTCTTGTTACAGTCTCTAATCCAGGTGACATCCTGGTAAGTGATTTCTGCTCCCTCTCCAAATATGAAAGAGCTTTCAGATGAATTTGTAAACATTTTATGTTGAAGATCTTATTAAATGCTCTGTATGTTCTGATATTGAGTGATTAAGATGGTAAAGGATGTTTGGTTCAGAGCTTATAACTTTACAGTGATTGGAGGAGAGTATAGAGGTAGATTTTTTTTTACACAGTGAGAATGAGTGCATAGAATGCCCTGCCAAGGGGTGGTGGAAAAGGCAAATAGCTGATGCCCTTCTGTGGTTGGGGTTGACCATGGACTTCGTGTCCTAGCTGTCTAGGTGATATGCAAGGCAGCATAATATGGAGGGCAAGCTGTTGCCCATACAACAGGACCTCTCTCCACACAGTTGATGAATCTAACAGACCAGCAGAGACTGATGCAGTTTGGCACCAGCAGCATCATAGGAGCTGCCAGTCAGTGTTGAACTCAACATAGAACTGCCTTAAGGAATTCAGCTTTGGATTTTTCCCTTGGGGTCTTACTTCCAAAGCCTTTCCCATGAGTAGGTATAGTTACAAGGCAATGGAGGTTTGAGATCAGCGTTTTCCTTCTCCTGGATGAGCTGCTAACCACGACTGATGAATCCCATCTGCCCGAAACAACTGATTTTAAGACACCAGTAACCCGCCGATTCCTTTTCTCCTGTCAGTAGAAAGGGCTCCACTGAATTTAGTAGTTAGGTCACACCTGAAGGCCAGAAGATACACTTGGTAGTCAGAGGCTATTTGAACTGCATACCATTTGGAGTATATTGCAGATAGTGGAAGCTTATTCACAATATCATCCCCAGCAATGACAACATTAAGGAACCAAGAGGTGGATACATTAAGGGCATTTAAGAATCTCTTAGACAGGTACTGTACATGGAAGAAAGAAAAGTGGAGGGCTTTGTAGGAGGGAAGAGACAGAGTGATTAGGCCGAAGATCCTTACTGTGCTGTATTGTTTGATGTTCTATGTTCATCTATGCTGATCAAGAGCTTACGTAAGAAGCAATCTACTTTTTAACAAGAAATAAGAAAAGATTAGACTACTTGAAAAGTATTTCTAATGCTTATGTAGATTTGAGTATATGCTTCTACTCAGGACAGCAACAGCCAATACCAGAAGACATCTACTTCAGGTGAGTGGAGGAAAAATTGTGTTTAATTTATGTTTATCTTGTTTATGCTGTGTATCTGATGCTATGTGTCTGTGATACTGTTGCAAGTAAGCTTTTCACTGCACCTGTGCAGACCTATGCAAATGACAATAAACTTAACTTTGATTTTGGTGTCCACCTGGACTCAGTAGGGTGAAGGACCTGTTCTGGTGCTGTATCTCTCCATGACTGATGCCAAACAGTCTCAAAAGCAGAAAAGAAGCCTTAAGAACTCACTGTGACCCCAGTAACTCAAGTGAATCATTGGCCCAAGAAAATGTAATGGGCAGATATCAACTTGAGTTACAACCACAACAGAGGAAAGATGCTCTTGCTGATGCTAACAGTGGCATCACCACATACCCTCTGGTTAAATCCTTGGGACTGTAAACTTGCATTCAGTGGCCACTTCATTAGGTACTTCCTGTACCTAATAAAGTGGTCACTGAGTGTATTTTTGTGGTCTTCTGTTGCGGTACTCCATTCACTTCAAGGTCCAGTGGGTTGTGATTTCAGAGATGCTCTTCTGCACACCACTGTTGTAATAGGTGGTTATTTGAGTTGCTGTCACCTTTCAGTCAGCTTAAACCAGTATGGCTATTCTCCTCTGATCTATCTCATTTTTGCCCTCAGAATTGCTGTTCACTGTGTGTTTTTTTTTGTTTTTCACATCATTGTCTCTAAACTATTCTTGTGTGTGAAAATCCCAGGAGATCAGCAGTTTCTGAGATACAAATACCGCCCCATCTGTCAAAGTCACTTAAGAACACATTCTTCCCCATTCTGAAGTTTGACCTGAACAACATCTGAACCTCTTGACCATGTCTGCATGCTTTTATGCATTGAGTAGCTGCCACATATTTGCATTAATGAGCAAGTGTACAGGTGACCTCAGAATGTAAATGCAATCACAGGATGGAGCTGCAGAGATAAAGGCAGAAATATCGCACTCAAAGTCAAAATTCAATCATCAGTAGGCCAAGAGATGTGTTATAAAACAGGGAAAAGTAGTGTGAGGAAATGAAACAGGAGCATATAGAGTGTCATCCACTATTGGACATGTGAACACTGTTGGAAATGTTGGACAATAAGACCAAGGGTTAATTGCAGACTTCAGGAAGGGGAAGTAGAGGGAAAACATACCAGTCCTCATTCAGGCATCAGCAGTGGAAAGGAGGAGCAGTTCCAGGGTGTCAACATCGCTGAAGATCTATCCTGGGCCCAACATACTGATGCAATTACAAAGAGGGCATGCCAGTGTCTGTAGTTCAATAGGACTCTAAGGGATGTTGGTATGTCATCAAAGACTCTGGCAAATTTCTACAGATGCACGGTGGAAAGCTTTGTACCTGGCTGCAACACTATCTGGTATGGAGGGATCACTGCACACGACTGGGAAAAGCTGCAGAAAGTTGTCAACTCAGCCAGCTACATTGTGGGCTCTAGCCTTCCCAGCATTGAGGACACCTTCAAAAAGCAAAGCCTCAGAAAAGGCGGCATCCATCATTAAGGACCCCCATCATCCAGGACATACTCTCTTCTCATTAATACCATCAGGGAGGAGGTACAGACGTCTGAAACGCACAGTCATCATTTCAGGGATGGCTTCTTCCTCTCTACCGTTGGATTTCTGATTGGACAATGAACTATCTCACGAGCATTAACTCTCTTTCTGCTCTACTTATTTAATGTCATTTATTAAATCTAATGTATTCAATTAAATTATTTATTTATTTTTCACTGTAATTAATTACTATATATTTCATTTTTTGACAGAGTTCTTTTCTGTACATAAGGTTCACCAGATTGATTCCTGGGATGGCAGGACTTTCATATGATGAAAGACTGGATGAACTAGGCTTATACTCATTGGAATTTAGAAGATTGAGGGGGGATCTTACTGAAACGTATAAAATTCTAAAGGGATTCAGGCTAGATGCAGGAAGATTGTTCCCGATGTTGGGGAAGTCCAGAACGAGGGGTCACAGTTTGAGGATAAAGGGGAAGCCTTTTAAGATCGAGATTAGGAAAAACTTCTTCACACATAGAGTGGTGAATCTGTGGAATTCTCTGCCACAGGAAACAGTTGGGGCCAGTTCATTGGCTATATTTAAGAGGGAGTTAGATATGGCCCTTGTGGCTAAAGGGATCAGGGGGTCTGGGGGGAAGGCTGGTACAGGGTTCTGAGTTGGATGATCAGCCATGATCATACTGAATGGCGGCGCAGTCTCGAAGGGCCGAATGGCCTACTCCTGCACCTATTTTCTGTTTTCTATGTTTTCTATATGCTGTATTGCTGCTGCAAAACACCAAATTTCATGAAATATGCCTGTGTTATTAAACCCGATTCTGATATTAAATGAGTATTGAATTAACCAAAATCAAAGCTAAGTTGTTGACATTTGCAAAAGTGCATGGGTGAACTGGGGCACGGAAAAACTTATTGGTACCATCACAGGCACACAGCTTTGGAAGCACAACGTTCAAAGGAAAGACATAAATTATACAAAATTACGAAAGAAGGAAGACAATTTGAACAAAAAAAAATCAACACCATGAGCTGAAGGGCCTGTTCCTGCTGAGTTATTTATGTTTTAAAGGCACGAAGTGAATTAGCTGATTAACGTCTGGGTTAGGCTGCCGGGAAAGAACCTTTCTGGGGAGAGTGATGACCCAGCTAAACTGAGATAGATAAAGGAACACACTGAGGTGTTCCTGCAAATGTAAATCAGCTAGCTTTCAGAGCGATGCATCCACACAGCATTAATATTGCACAAGGACCAAGTGCTGGCATAGTTGATTCAAAATGACCTGAAGCTTGTACTTGCTCAGATGCACATCAAATTTCCTGTGGCACTTTTCTGAATGGGAGCGGAGGAGATTCCATGGTGACGCAGTCAAAGTGTATCCCCCAACCTGCACCTTCAGATAAGAAGTTCTCACTCTTTACCTCAGTGGTAGATGTGGTAGTTTGTGTCTAGATTTCTTATGGTACAAAAAAGCCCAAGTTTCAAACAATGTCAATGATCACAATGTGCTTTGGGTGTATTCCGAACCTGTGAAAGATTGTCACTGTCATTTTGTATGACATGGGTGATCATGGTTGTATCCTTGACCGTGACTGATCCTGTCAATTTTTTTCTACAGAAGTGGTTTTCCATTACCTTCTTCTGGGCAATATCTTTACAAGATGGCTGCAACCAGCTGCTCATACACCCATCCATCACCTGACCCCATGGCTTCACATGACCTTTATTGAGGGGATAAGCAGGAGGTACACCTTGCCCAAGGATGACCTGCAGGCAGGCAGAGGGAAGAAGTGCCTTACACCTCCTTTGGTAGAGATGTATCTCCACCCCACCGTCCACCGTGAAAGATAGCACATGAAATCAGCTCACATTTTTTTAGTGTGCCATCAGGACAGATCATTCCATGATCACATCGAGGTATTAAAAAGAAAACAAAATGCAGTAAATATACGAGAGATTCTGCAGAAGTCTGAAATATCACACACAAAATGCTGGAGGAGCTCAGTAGGTCAGGCAGCTTCTATGGAAATAAATGAACAGTTGATATTTTGGGCTGAGGCTGTTCTTCAGGAGTGGAAAAGAAAAGAAAGGGGAAGGAGCCGGAATAAGAAGGTGGGGTGGGAGTTGGAAGAGCACAAACTAGAAAATGATAGGTGAAGCCAGGTGAGCTGTAAGGTGGGTGGGTGGGGTTGAGGTTGAAGTAAGGAGGTAGGAGGTGATGCGAAGGGGGTAAAAGGCTGTAGCAGAAGGAATTTAATGGAGAGCTCAGTCGAACAAGGGAGAAAGGGGAGGAGGAGGGGCACCAGAGGGAGGTCATGAACAGGTGAGGAGAAAAGAGAGAGAGAGAGAGGAACCAGAATGGAGAAGTGAAAAAAGATACAAAGGAGGGGGAGATATTAGCAGAATTTAGTGAAATCAATGTTCGTGCCATTAGGCTGGAGGCTATCCAGAAGGAATATGAGATGCTGCTCTTCCAGCCTGTGTCACGGTCCGGTCCGTAAAGTCCGCATTCCGGTTCACGGTCCGATCCGTGGACTCAGGTCTCCGGGTCTTCCAGCTGTCCCTTGTTTGGTTGAGTTAATCATAGGCACCTGATTCCCATCTTGGGGCTTGGAATATAAGTGGTCTTGTGGTCGAGTGTGGGCTGCTGGTTTGTCTTGTCAGTTCCCCTTGGAGCAACCTGCTGATGGAAGGCTAATGAAACCATTTGTGATCTCGAGGCCTAGTTGGAGGGCCACCACATCATGGAGCCTTGTTTCCACTAGTCAGAGCAGTCATTGTGGTATGGACTTGGCTGTTTCTGTAGCCAGCCAAGGTTTCTGGCTTTCCCAAGACTCAGAGCCACCCTGGATTGAGCTCCTTTCCTGTCCTTGCTTCCGTTGAGTAAGCCAGGCTATAATTGCCATTACCCTGTGGTTGGTTCTGTCCCTTCCTGTCCCTTGCCTCCGTCGGGTAATCCAAGCTAATTGCCGTTACCCTGCGGTTGGTTCTGTCCCTTGCCTCAGTTGGGTAAGCCAGGCCGATTGCCGTTACCCTGCGGTTGGGTCCGTCCCTCCCTGTCCTTGCCTCCGTGGGGTGAAGTTCCGCATCCTGCCCTGGAGTTCTGCGTCCTGCACAGGAGTAGCTCCAAGAACCCCAGCCTCAAAGATCCTGCAGCCAAGCTCCAAGAATCCCAGCCTTGAAGATCCCAGCCTCCAAGCCTCAAGACCCAAGGCCCCAGCCTGCAGCCAAGCTCAAGACCCAAGGCCTCAGCCTCAAGCCTCAAGAGCAAAGACCCCAGCCTGTCTCCAAGCTTAGGCCTCTAGAATCCAGCCATGTCCTGTCCTGAAGCCATGTCATGTCCTTGCCTGGTTCTGGGGTCTGAGCCCAAGGCAAGGGCTTGGAGTCAAAGCCTTGTCTCCTAGTTCATGGTTTCTAGTCCTGGTCCCGCTTTCCCTAGCCCAAGTCTGCGTTCTTGTCCCTGCTCCTTGCCTGTATCCTGTCACGTCCCTACTCTAGTCAAGTCTTGCTCCTTGTACTTCGGTGTCTGTGTCTCGCATTTGGGTTCGTTCCCAGCACCCCATTGTGACAGCCTGAGATTACCCTCATCATGGCAGTAGAGGAGGATGTGACTGACAATTCAGAATGGGAATGTGAAGTCGAATTGAAATGGGAAGCCACTGGGAGATTTTGCATTTGTAGTGGACAGAGCAAAGGTTTTTGATGAAGTGGTTCCCAATCCTCCATTGGCTCTCACTAATGTAGAGGAGGTCATGCCAGTAGCACCAGATAGAGTGCATGACCCCCACAGACTCACAGGTGAAGTGTCACCTCACCTGGAAGGACCGTTTGGGACCCTGAATGGTGGGGAAGGAGGAGCTGTAGGGGCAGGTGTGGCACTTGTCCCACTCACAGGGATAAGTGTCAGGAGGGTGAGAAGTGAGGAGGGATGAGGGCACAAAGGAGTCACATAGAGGGAGATCCTTACAAAAACAGGGAGTGGGGGGAGGGGACAGAAAGATTGTGTAGCAGTAGGATCTCATTGGAGATGCTGGAAGTTACTGTGAAGGATGTGCTGGATATGGAGGCAAGTGGGATGCCAGGTGAGGACAAAGGGAACCCTCTTTTGTCAAAATTTTCTGTTGCACTTTTGTAAGTAAGACTATGCATGATAAAACCTTGCACTCAGTATTAGTAAGACGAAAGAGCTAATTGTGGACTTTAGGAAGGTAAGACAAGGGAACACAAATCAGTCCTCATAGAGGGATCAGAAGTGGAGAGAGTGAGCCAATTTAAGTTCCTGGGTGTCAAGATCTCTGATGAACTCACCTGGTATCCTTTGATGCCCTTACTAATCAAGAGCAGATCAATCTCCTCTTTAAATATACCAAATGATTTAGCTTCCACAGCCATCCACGGCAAGGAATTCCACAAATTCATCACCCTCTGGTGAAAGAAATTCCTCCTCATCTCTGTTCTAAAAGGGTATTCTTCTAGTCTGAGGCTGTGCCCTCTGACCCACTGGACTCCCCCATTATAGGAAACACCTATATAAAATTACATTGAGGTTGTGACAAAAGCAGAATGCAGAATATAATGTTGCAGTTCCAAAGAGAGTGCAGGGGACCTGACTAGGCTGAACTGGAGATCAAGAGTTCCTCTTTTCACATATCAGAAGGCCACTTGAAATTCTGACAATGGTGCTATTGAAGTTGTCCTTGAGCTTGGTGATACGTGCTGCAGGCTTTTGCATCTACTGCCTGAAGGGAGGGGAGAGAAGAGAGAACATCTTGGGTCCTTGATTACGTTAATTGATTTCCCGAGGCGATGGAGACTGTAGACGGAGCTAATGGAATCATAGAGTCATAGAACACAACATCACAGAAATAGGCCCTTTGGCACATCTGGTCCATGCCAGACTGTTATTCTGGCTTGACCTAATGACCTGCATGCAAACTATAGCTCCCTCCCCCCCCATACCCTGGCCATCCATGTACGTATTCAAATTTCTCTCAAATGTTGAAATCGAACCAACATCCACTACTTCTGCTGGCAACTCATTCCACACTCTCACCACTCTCTGAGTGAAGAAGTTCCCCTTCATTTTCCCCTTAAACATTTCACCTTTCACCCTTAGCCCATGAACTCTAGTTCTACTCTCACCCTACCTCATTAGAAAAAGCCTGCTTGCATTTAAGCTGTCTACACTCCTCGTAGAGGGGAGGGAGGATGGTCATTGATTAAGCTTGTCTAGGTTTACTTACTGAATGAATTAAAACTATATGAGATGTTGAAAGAGAACACATTGTAATGTTTTGGAAATATTCCATTATGCTGTAAACACGATTTTACAAGGATGATTTTTGAGCCAAGTACCCGGAGAATGAGACTTGAAATACCTTGTACATGTCTTTACTTCACTGAATTTATACGTCATCTTTTTGATCTGTGCTCCTTGTACCACTTCCTGGGGATAGCTTGTCACTACACATTTCTGAGCAAAGGAAATATTACAAAATATTTTGTTACCATAATTTGACTCAGAGAGGAACAGGATATTACAAAACCACAAAAGAAACTTCTTGAAGACGTCAGTGTTTGCTGAAGAAAATCTAAGTAGTATAGAACACACATCTTTCTCCTGCCAGATTATTCTTCCACCTGTTCCTGTTTCTTCTTCCTGTCATGTTACAATGCTGACTCAAAATGCTTGTGGGGTAGGTTAAGCAGCACCTGGAAAAAAAGTCAGGGCATGATAGTATGCAACAGAGGACTTGCTTCCTTATTGCCCATTATGCCACTGGTGTTTAGGGCAGAAATGAAGGTCCTCCATCTCTGCTGGTCTTCAGGGCTTCCTTCATCATGTCAGTCGCTTCCCCTCAGTTTTCACTACTGTCAATCATGGAAATTCTGGGTGGAGACTCAGGAATACCATTGTGCTCAGATGTAGAAGGATTCTTCATTGTTATTTCCATAACAGTTTTGTTTTACCAGTTAGCGATGTTAACCCTGAGCTGAACCCCCAAACCTGGAGGTCTGGTCAAGCCTCTACCCTTTGACCTCTTTGGAATGGGTGATATTGCCAAAAGGTCAAGCATAAAGTCCTGACTCCAGCTAACATAACCCTCTGGGTCATTGAGACATGCAAGCCTCCCAAACCACCACGAGGTTGCAGTCCTCTTGGAGGATACCACAGAGGAGTGGAGTTTTATAGTGTCATAGAATTATTGAGTGGTAGGGGGAAGATATGTCTCTACCAAAGGAGGTGCAAGATGCTCTTTCCCTCTGCTAGCCTGCAGGTTAACCTTGGACAAGGTGAAGCACCTGCTTAGCCTCCTGATCAGAGTCATGTGGAGCCATGGGAGCAGGTGGTGGATGGTCATACAAGCAGCTAATGCACATCACAAGTCCTGGTTATGAGACCACTGATGTGAGGCAAAAATTCTCTGAAGAGTATTGATAATGGCTGGGATCACTGGGATTGTAAAGGCACTCCCCAGAAGAAGGCAATGGTAAACAAATTCTGTCAAAAAATTTGCCAAGAACAATTATGGTCATGGATAGAAAACAGCATAAGAACAGCAGCATAAAAGGAGACTTCCCCACAGGCAATGATCCCTCTCAGATTAAAGACAGATGGAAGACTATGACCACCCACATCAATCAACAAGGCACATAGTGATGATGATGATGATGACGCAGAGTCACAGAGCATCACAGCAACACACACAAAATGCTGGTGGAACTCAGCAACTCAGGCTGCAATTATAGAAAGGAGTAAACAATTGATGTTTTGGGCCAAGACCCTTCATCAGGCCCTCTCTTCCATAGATGCTGCCTGGCCTGCTGAGTTTCTGCAGCATTTTGTGTGTGTTGCTATGGATTTCCCTAAGGTAGAAGGAGACGAGTTATTAACTTCAAGCTTTCTGCATAATCACTCAAAGAGTTGAACTGCACGTGCATGTAATGAGAGCTGTATAACTCATCTCTTTCTGCTCTAGGCCATGAATCTATCAATCACCCCTGCTGTTGACCACTTCTGGAGGTCCAAGACGCCGACTTCTACAAAGAAGGGATCTGTATGCTCCATGACCGCTGGACTAAGTATGTAAATGTAAGAGGGGACCATGCTGAAAAATAAATGTGCTAGGTTTTCTAAAGTTGACTCCTTCTACCTTAGGCTATAAACTTATCAATCACCCCTCGTACGTATTAACAAAGTTAAGCTAAATAAGTAGTGCAAAATCAGAAAAAAAAGTATTAAGGTCATGTTCATGGGTTTAATATCCGTTCAGAAATTGGATGGCAGAGGGGGAAGAAGCTGCTTCTGAACCGTTGAGTGTGTGCTTTCAGCTTCTGTATCTTCGTCCTGATGGTAGCAATGAGAACAAGGCATCACTTGAGTGATGGGGTTCCTTACTGATGGATCTCACCTTTTTGAGTCATTGCTCCTTGAGGATGTCCTGGATTTGGGGAGGTTAGTACTCTTGATGGGGCTTTCAACCCCAATTCATAGCCACCCCACCCCCCAATACCAGACAATGATGCACCCAGTTAGAATGCTCTCCACAGTACAACTGTAGAAGATTGTCATTAACGGAGTTTTTGAGATATCGCTCCTCCCTGCTCCTTTTGACACTGGAGGGAGGTGGGGTCATCGCAATGGCTCGATCATCAGCTCAATCCGATGCCCAATGCACACTCCATGGGTGTGAGCAGCTTCCTGGCGTCTCTCCTCAGTTTCTGTGAGCCATTGGACAGGGCAGTGGTATAAAGAATCACAAGCACAATACAGTAGCACCTTGACGTACACTTCCAACCACCCTTGAATGTAGCAGCCTAGGTAATTGTCTTATTGCTGTCACTAGTGAAAGGCCTCTGTCATGTTCCACCCAGACCAGTGGTTCCCAACTTGGGGTCCAAACACCCACCAGTTAATGGTAAGGGTCCATGGCATAAAAAAAGTCTCGGAACTCCTGATCGAGACAGATCATGCCATACAGAAGAACATCAAGATAGTACAAAAGGAAAAGTAATAACCAAATGCAATAACATTGCAATTCTAGAGAAAATGCAGTGCAGGCAGACAAATATAGTGCAAGGGTCATAATAAAATTGAGAAATCAACAACACAAGAGATTCTGTGGATGGTGGAAATCCAGAGTAACACATATGTGATGGGGTCCTGAATTACCCCCCTGAACTGTGCTTTCAAAAAGAGAGAAAGAGAGTTATTTAACACCGACATCTTGTATTTAAGAGAGAGAGAGACGAAGACTGCTCACAGTATGTTCACATTTCTACAAGGACGCTGCCTGCTTGCAAATTCTTACAGATAGAGAACGGAGGAGCTGTTTGAGAGACAGTTGGTATTCAGCATGGGGAGATAAATAGAAGGTCAGATGATAGACGTCAGACACATGGTTTTGGACACTGAATGAGCTTTGTGGTGCCCATAGAAAAAGTGGGTTTTGGGGGGATCGATTAGGCGGATTGATCAGTGGTTCTCGCAATGTGAACAGGACATGACTGGTGGGGAGTTATTTGTGTGAACCAACCCTCGCCTGGGCTGATAGCTCCACCACAGAAGAACAGTCCCCTTTGTTGTGGTCACAATTGGTGACTTCTAAAGGAATTCGGAGGACAACAGGAAGATCGATGGCGTCATATCACCTGAAGACTCAAATCTCTCCCTCTCTCTCTCTCTCTCTCTCCATCACTACTCAACTCAATACCACGAACTGAACTGAACTTCACTCATCATCATAAGACTGTATCTACTTACCCCTAGACTTGAAGAAGCTTGATTTTTCATATATTTCCACACTTACTTATATATAATCATTGCTAACTTGTTTGATTTATCTGCATTTATATTACTGTATTGCGCAGTTACTAATAAATTCCATTAGTTAATAGCAATACTGGACTCCAAAGTGTTTTCCATCTCTGCTGGTTCTTTAACTCGTCACGGGAGTAAGTGACAAAATTGCGGCCTGCATTCATGATATGAACAAATTGTTTGGGAGGCTTGTTTGAATTGATTGGGGGAAATTCCTTTTGATTTGGTTGTGTGGAAAAACAGCAGAAATGGATGTTGGGAAATTTCTGGCAACGCAAAACCCTATGGTTTTGAAACGAGCTAAAAAGGATGAGTTGCGGACAATTGTTGAGGAATTGGAACTTAGGACGCGTATGACTAAGGTAGCAACTCAAAGAAAAATAGTTGAATATTATATTTCAACAAAGCAATTTACTGAGAATGTGTTGAGAATGTTTGCTGAAAGTAAAGTACTTACTGAGGCTGAGCTGCAGCTTCAGCTGGAAAAATTAAAAATGGAGCCTGAACTTCAACTGAAACAGCTGGAGGCTAGAGAGGCAGACAAACAGAGAGAAGAGGCAGAAAGACAGAGACAGTTCGAGAGGGAGATGTGGCAGCTGAAAGGTTTAGTGTTAGACCCTGCTGATTATTACAGCTCGGAAGGGCTTGTTTTGGTTGATGAATTTAAAAGTTGTGTCCCCTATGATGTAAGGGCATACCTAGGTGATGAGGATGCTGCCACCCTGCGGGGGTCTTCTAAGAAAGGAGACGAAGTTGTTTTAACCCACGAAGTTGAGTTTACTCCAGATGAGAGTTACCCAGAGAGTAGCTGGGAGATTCAGGGTGACCTTGAATTTGAAACTGGGACAAGTGATGAAAGCCCAGAAGAGGCAGCTGTCCCGATTGCCTCTATCCAGGTTGTTGAAGTACCTGTGGATTCACAGGGTACTGAACCTTGTGTGGAAACTCAGTTAAGGTCTGAGGTGTCTGACTTGGTTGGAAAGGAATGCAATTCTTTTGTGTCAGATTGTTTTGGTTCAGTGAATAAGGGGTTAATCTTGGTACCAGTGGAAATTGAGGATTCTCAGTCACTTGTATTAGACAGTGTCCTAAAAGTTAGTGATGGGATAAAAATTAGTTAGGTAAGTGTTACTGAAAATAATGTGAAAATAAAGTGTTGTTCCTGGAATTTTGAATGAAGTACTGGGGAAGGTTGGATTGGTTGCGCAATCTTTGACCCTGCTTGCAGGACAAAGGCCTGCTGAGGAAGTATGTCCCCCCCTGTTGAACTTTGCTTTAAAATTTGGAGGTAAACACCTTCAAGGTTATGATGTTATTCATGATGATGTTGTTCAAGTTTGGGGTGTGGAGAGACAAAACTTGAGGTGTTGTTGTAACCAGGAGGGACTGTCGGAAGTTATTATGGAGACAAGTTGAAATAAAGGTCGTAAAAATCAGATAAATGGATTGTTTGGCCTCTTCCACAATGTACACATGGCTCTTATAAGTCTAGTGATGGTGCTAAGTTTAGTAAACAATGTGGGGAGGTTGACACCTCTCCAAGGTAAGGATGATTTAACAATTCAGCTAATGAGCAAAGCTGTTGCTAATGAACCACACAGAAAGACTGATGTTTATCCCACATGCGCAATTACTCGAAGCATGTTTAGGACGTCTGCTGAGGCCCATGATAACAAAACCAGAGGTTTAAAGTACGATGATGTGTCACAGATTTCTCTTCCATGTTACAACAGGATTTGGAGAGTAAGGTGTATGAGAAAGGTTTGTCCTTATCAAAGAAGGAATTTATAGAGAAACAGAATAAAGATACTGAAATGGTGGCTTTAAAGGAGATAGCTCTCACAGAAGAGGAGGTTCAGAAAGAGTTAGTGGGATATTATCTTAAAGATGGGATGTTAACGAGGAAGTGGAGACCAGCCACTGTGCCTGCAAGTGAGGATTGGGCTATTGTGCATCAGGTTGTGGTTTAGAAAGTTTACAGAGCTGAAATTTTAAACATGGCTTACAGTATGCCTTTAGGTGGACATTTTGGAGTGAAAAAACAGTGAACAGAATTTTGAAGGAATTCTACTGGCCTAATTTAAGAGAGGATGTTGTGAATTTTTGCAGACTTGCCATACCTGCCATGTTGAGGGGAAACTTACTCAGGTTATTCAAGTAACACCACTTAAACCAATACCTTTTTCTAGGGTCATAGTGGATTGTGTAGGCCAATTGCTAAAGACTGCAGCTGGTCATCAGTATCTGTTAACAATTATATGTGCTGTGTCTTGGTTCCCTGAAGCCATGCCTCTTGGAAACATCAAGGCTGAGACTGTGGTAAAAGCATTCAGTAAGTTTTTCACACTGATAGGTCTGCCAAAGAAATTCAATTTGTCCAGAGTAGTAACTTTACTTCGAGAACATTCTAGGGGATAGTTGGAGAATCGGGAGCTAAGCACATTGTGTCATCTGCATATCACACAGAGTCCAAGGGAGCCTTGGAACGGTTTAACTCCACTCTTAAGACCATGATTAAAGCATATTGTGTGAACAATGGGAAAAGCTGGGATGAAGCGGTTCCCCTACTCTTATTTGCTGTTGGAGATACGATTCAAAAATCATTGGAGGGTAGTCTGTTTGAACCTGTGTTCGGTCACAGGCCAAAAGGACCTTTGACCCTACTCAGAGAAGTGGGATCTGATTTGGAAACATGGGTCAATGTGTGGAAAAGATTTAATAAGTTTTGTGACCTTCCAAAGGAAAGTTTGCAGAAGGCTCAAATTAAACTAAAGCACTTGTTTGATATGGTAGCACCTGTGGGTACTGTTATCAAAACAAATGGAGTCGTGGAGGCTGAAAGTGAGATGAAAAATCATTTTTACCCACTGAATCTAGTAACAACAAGATTTAAGAATTCCATTGTTTTGAAAAATATTACTGATAAGGTCCATCAGTTGGAAGCTACACTGCAAAAACAATTGAAAGAATTAATTAGCAAGCATAAAGATTTATTCCCTGACATTCTAAGACGGTGTACAGCTGAAGGGCATGACGTCATTGTAAATTCAGCCCAGCCCATCAGAGAGCATCCGTACAGAATGAATTTAGAAGAAAGTAAAATGGTTGAACAAGAAATTAGAAACAAGAAGGAACAAGGAAAGAGAGTGGATGACTGTATTGAAAGAGTGGGGAAGGCTAAATACCGTATAAAGATTGACCTGTTGAAAGGATATTGGTGTGTTCCTTTAACAGAGAGGGCTAAAGAGATATCAGCATTTGTGACACCGTCTAGACTGTATGAATATAATGTTTTACCCTTCAGGATGAAAAATGCTCCAGGGACATTTCAAAGAATGATCAATTCTGTGATTCGAGGTTTAGAAAACACAGGGACTTATATTGATGATTTAGTAGGCTGGAATGACACGTGGGAAGAGCATATTGCGGCTGTATAAAAACTGTTTAAAAGGCTGTCCAAGGCCAATCTTACTGTGAACCTCCCTAAAAGTGAGTTTGGTCATGCCACAGCTACATATCTGGGCTATGTAGTAGACCAGGGCCAACTGGCTCTTGTACAGGCCAAGGTTCAAGCTGTTGCTGAGGTTCCTGTTCTAACGGGCAAGAGAGCTTTAAGAAGATTTTTGAGAATGGTTGGGTATTATCGTAAGTTTTGTAAGAACTTTGCTGACATTGCTCTCCCCCTAACAAAACTTCTAGGGAAGAGTGAAAGATTTATATGGAGTGATTTTTGCCAGGAGGCATTTGAATGTCTGAAAACCATCCTGTGCTCAAGGCACCTGATTTTTCCAAACCATTTTCTATAGCAACAGACGTTAGTGACGAAGCTGCTGGGGCAGTACTGTTACAGAAGGGAGTGGATGATATTGAACACCCAGTAGCCTATTTCTCAAATAAATTTAATGTGCACCAGAAAAATTACTCCACTGTTGAAAAGGAATTGCTAGCACTTATTCTGGCTTTACAACATTTTGAAGTCTATGTTTGTCCTGCTCAGAGACCACTTGTGGTTTACGGATCACAATCTGTTGGTGTTTCTAACTAAGATGAAGGATAAGAATATAAGGTTATTAAATTAGAGTCTGATATTGCAAGAATATGACCTGACAATCAAACATGTGAAAGGTACTGACAATGTTATAGCTGATTGTTTATACAGATGTTAAGTTGGAAATTGTACATGTTTTGCTCTGTCATCTGATGATTATATATGCATTGTTACAAACTCTGAAATTTCCAGTTAAACAAAAATTTTGCCTTCGCCAAAATTTGTTCTCTGAAGGAAGGGGGAGTGACGGGGTCCTGAATTACCCCTATGAACTGTGCCGGATTACCCCTATGAACTTTGCTTTTGAAAAGTGAGAGAGAGAGTTATTTAACACCGACATCTTGTTTTTAAGAGAGAGAGAGGCGAAGACTGCCCACAGTATGTTCACATTTCTACAAGGATGCTGCCTACTTGGAAATTCTTACAGACAGAGCAGGGAGGAGCTGTTTGAATGACAGTTGGCATTCGGCACGGGGAGATAAATAGAAGGTCAGATGATAGACCTCAGACACATGGTTCTGGACACTGAATGAGCTTTGTTGTGCCCACGGAAAAAGTGGGTTTTGGGGGGATCGATTAGGCAGATTGATCAGTGGCTCTCGCAGTGTGAACAGGACCTGACTGGTGGGGAGTTACTTGTGTGACCAACCCTCGCCTGGGCTGATAGCTCCACCACAGAAGTACGGTCTCCTTTGTTGTGGTCACAATCGGTGATTTCTAAAGGAATTTGGAGGACAACGTGAAGATCGATGGCGTCAGCTCACCTGAAGACTCAGATCTCTCCCCCTCTCTCTCTCTCTCCATCACTACTCAACTCAATACCATGAACTGAACTGAACTTTACTCATTATCATAAGACTGTATCTATTTACCCTTAGACTTGAAAAAGCTTGATTTTTCATATATTTCCACACTTACTTATATATAATCATTGCTAACCTGTTTTATATATCTGCATTTATATTATTGTATTGCGCAGTTACTAATAAATTCCATCAGTTAATAGCAATACCGGACTCCAAAGTGTTTTCCATCTCTGCTGGTTCTTTACCCCATTACGCGGTACATGATACATACAAAATGCTGGAGGAACTCAGCAGGTCAAGTAACATCTATGGAATGATTCAAGATTCAAGATTTGTTAATGTCATTTTCAGTACACAAGTGTAAAGGAGTACATGCTTTGCTAATTGTTACTCCAGATCTGACGCAGAACAAAAAAAAATAAGAAGCACAATTAATATAAATACATAAGAGAGCTTATATGCATAGATTGATTGAATGTCTACAAAGTGGTGTTAAGCACAGGAGTGCAGGTACTCTGACAGGAAATGATAAAGTAGTGGTGGGTGGGTTAATGAGTGGAGGAGTTGATCAGCCTGACTGCTTGGGGAAAGAAACAGATTTTGAGTCTGGTGTTCCTGGTGCAGATGCTATGCAGCCTCCTCCCTGATGGGATGGGAAAAGGAGTCCATTAGCAGGGGGGATGATGTCTCTTATGATGTCACTGGGCCTTTTCCAGTACCTTTCTGTTGATATGTTAAATCTTTAAATATTATTGCTAAATCTTTACAATAATACTACTAGTTTATAATAGTTTATACTAATACTACTACTAGTTTATACTAATAGTTTATAATAGTAGGGTAGAAGTTGTTCTTCATAATCCAACTTCATAAAACATTGGTCAGACCTCAGCTGGTGAATACATGCAGTCCTGGTCCCAACCCTATAGAAAGGATGTGATGGCACCAGAAAGGGTGCAGGGTGGATACATTAGGATGTTGCCTGGACGGAGTGTTTAAGTTATGAAGAGGCATGAGAGAGGCTAGGTCTAGCTCCCTGCAATGGAGAAGGTTAAGAGATGACATGATAGAGATACACACTCAGTGGCCACTCTATGAGGTACCTCCTGTGCCTAATGAAGTGGTCACCTGTGTGCATGTTTGTGATCTGCTGCTGGCTCCCATCCACTTCAAGGTTCAGACATGCTGTGCATTCAGAGATGCACCTTGGCACACCACTGTTATAACGCGTGTTTATTTGAGTTACTGTCGCCTTCCTGTCAGCTTGAACTAATCTGGCCATTCACCCCTGAACTCTCTCATTAACAAGGCATTCTCACCCACAAAACTGCTGCTCACTGGATGTTTTTCATTGTTTTTCACACCATTGTCATGAAAGTTTTAGAGACTATTGTGTGTGAAAATCCCAGGAAATCAACAGTTTCTGAAATACTCAAACCACTCAGCTGGCACCAACAATCATTCCATGGTCAATGTCGCTTAGATCACGTTTCTTCCCCATTCTGATGTTTGGTCTGAACAACCTATTGACTATGTCTGCATGCTTTTATGCATTCAGTTGCTGCCACATGATTTGCATTAATGAGCAGGTGTACATCTGTACCTAATAAAGTGGCCACTTGGTGTAGATATAGGGAAAGGGGAGGAAAATGAGAGAGGTTCTGAGGGCAAATGTTTTCAGCCTGATACGGGTGAGTACCTGGACACACTGCCCGAGCAACTGGAGGATGCAGGGTTACTGAGCGATTGGTGGAAGCAGAGTTACTGACGATTGGTGGAAGCAGTTACTGATGATTGGCAGAAGCAGTTACTGATGATTGGTGGAAGCAGTTACTGATGATTGGCGGAAGCAGTTACTGATGATTGGCAGAAGCAGTTACTGATGATTGGTGGAAGCAGATTTACTGAGCGATTGGTGGAAGCAGATTTACTGACTATTGGTGGAAGCGGAGTTACTGACGATTGGAGGAAGCAGAGTTACTGAGCGATTGGAGGAAGCAGAGTTACTGAGCGATTGGTGGAAGCAAAATTACTGACGATTGGTGGAAGCAGAGTTACTGATTACATTTAAGGAGTCTCTCAAAAAACACTTTAACTATCGAGGTCTGGAATGCTCCGGGGCAAGTGCTGAAAGATGGAATTAATAACTAAAAGTGGCCATTAGTCAGTGAGGACATGGTGGTCCAACTAGACTGTTTCCACACTGTGTGACTGTATGACTATACCCAGGAATAAAAAAACTACATAAAATGGAGACTACTGTCCAGTCTATCATAGGCAATGCGACACCCACTATTGAACGCATTTACATGAGGAGCACTGCCACAAGCAAGGAGCATCCATCATCAAAGACCCCTACCATCCAGGCCATGTTCCCTCTTTAATCCTACCACTGGGCAGGAGGTACCATAGGTACCACACCAACAGGTTCAGGAATAGTTATTACATTGAACCATCAGGCTCCCGAACTGGGGTGGATGACTTCACTCAGCACAACACTGAACTGATTCCACAACCTATGGACTCACTTTCAAGGTCACTTTACAGCTGATGTTCTCAATATTATTTTCAATTACACAGTTTGTGTTCGTTTTCACATTGGCTGTTTGGCAGAACTTGTTAGTTTAGCTTTTTCTGTAAATGCTGTTGTATTGCTTTTTATCCTGTAAATGCCTGTAAGAATATGAATCTCAAAGTAGTATATGGTAACACAAATGTACTATGTGTGGCTAGGTACGGCTCAAATGCCATCTATAAATTTACTGAAGATACAACCATTGTTGGTAGAATCTCAGATGGTGATGAGAAGGCATACAGGAGCGAGATAGAACATAGAACATAGCACATAGAATAGTACAGCACAGTACAGGCCATTTGGCCCACAACGTTGTGCCGACCCTCAAACCCTGCCTCCCATATAAGCCCCAAACTTAAATTCCTCCATATACCTGTCTAGTAGTCTCTTAAACTTCACGAGTGTATCTGCCTCCACCACTGACTCAGGCAGTGCATTCCACGCACCAACCACTCTCTGAGTAAAAAACCTTCCTCTAATATCCCCCTTGAACTTCCCACCCCTTACCTTAAAGCCATGTCCTCAGGTATTGAGCAGTGGTGCCCTGGGGAAGAGGCGCTGGCTATCCACTCTATTTATTCCTCTTATTATCTTGTACACCTCTACCATGTCTCCTCTCATCCTCCTTCTCTCCAAAGAGTAAAGCCCTAGCTCCCTTAATCTCTGATCATAATGCATACTCTCTAAACCAGGCAGCATCCTGGTAAATCTCCTCTGTACCCTTTCCAATGCTCCACATCCTTCCTATAGTGAGGTGACCAGAACTGGACACAGTACTCCAAGTGTGGCCTAACCAGAGTTTTATAGAGCTGCATCATTACATCGTGACTCTTAAACCCTATCCCTTGACTTATGAAAGCTAACACCCCATAAGCTTTCTTAACTACCCTATCCACCTGTGAGGCAACTTTCAGGGATCTGTGGACATGTACCCCGAGATCCCTCTGCTCCTCCACGTTACCAAGTATCCTGCCATTTACTTTGTACTCTGCCTTGGAGTTTGTCCTTCCAAAGTGTACCACCTCACACTTCTCCGGGTTGAACGCCATCTGCCACTTCTCAGCCCACTTCTGCATCCTATCAATGTCTCTCTGCAATCTTTGACAACCCTCGAAACTATCTACAACACCACCAACCTTTGTGTCGTCTGCAAACTTGCAACCCACCCTTCTACCCCCACATCCAGGTCGTTAATAAAAATCATGAAAAGTAGAGGTCCCAGAACAGATCCTTGTGGGACACCACTAGTCACAATCCTCCAATCTGAATGTACTCCCTCCACCACCACCCTCTGCCTTCTGCAGGCAAGCCAATTCTGAATCCACCTGGCCAAACTTCCCTGGATTCCATGCCTTCTGACTTTCTGAATAAGCCTACTGTGTGGAACCTTGTCAAATGCCTTAATAAAATCCATATAGATCACATCCACTACACTACCCTCATCTATATGCCTGGTCACCTCCTCAAAGAACTTTATCAGGCTTGTTAGACATGATCTGCCCTTCACAAAGCCATGCTGACTGTCCCTGATCAGACCATGATTCTCTAAATGCCTATAGATCCTATCTCTAAGAATCTTTTCCAACAGCTTTCCCACCACAGACGTAAGGCTCACTGGTCTATAATTAGCCAGACTATCCCTACTACCTTTTTTGAACAAGGGGACAACATTCGCCTCCCTCCAATCCTCTGGTACCATTCCCATGGACAACAAGGACATAAAGATCCTAGCTAGAGGCTCAGCAATCTCTTCTCTCGCCTCGTGGAGCATACTGGGGAATAATCCGTCAGGCGCTGGGGACTTATCTGTCCTAATGCATCTTAACAACTCCAACACCTCCTCTCCCTTAATATCAACATGCTCCAGAACATCAACCTCACTCATATTGCCCTCACCATCATCAAGTTCCCTCTCATTGGTGAATATGGAAGAGAAGTATTCATTGGGGACCTCGCTCACTTCCACATCCTCCAGGCACATCTTCCCACCTTCGTCTCTAATCGGTCCTACTTTCACTCCTGTCATCCTTTTTTACTTCACATAATTGAAGAATGCCTTGGGGTTTTCCTTTACCCTACTCACCAAGGCCTTCTCATGTCCCTTTCTTGCTCTTCTCAGCTCCTTCTTAAGCTCCTTTCTTGCTTCTCTATATTCCTCAATAGACCCATCTGATCCTTGCTTCCTAAACCTCACCTATGCTGCCTTCTTCCACCTGACTAGATTTTCCACCTCACATGTCATCCATGGTTCCTTCACCCTACCATTCTTTATCTTCCTCACCAGGACAAATTTATCCCTAACATCCTGCAAGAGATCTCTAAACTTCGACCACATGTCCATAGTATATTTCCCTGCAAAAACATCATCCCAATTCACACCCACTAGTTCTAGCCTTATAGCCTCATAATTTGCCTTTCTCCAATTAAAAATTTTCCTGTCTTCTGTGATTCTATCCTTTTCCATGATAATGCTAAAGGCCAGGGAACGGTGGTCATTGTCCCCCAGGTGCTCACCCACTGAGAGATCTGTGACCTGACCCGGTTCATTACTTAGTACTAGATCTAGTATGGCATTCCCCCTGGAATCCGTCCTGGACACACTTAACAAACTCTGCCCCATCTAAACGCTTGAAACTAATCAGGTGCCAATCAATATTAGGGAAGTTAAAGTCACCCATGATAACAACCCTGTTATTTTTGCACCTTTCCGAAATCTGCCTCCCAATCTGCTCCTCTGTATCTCTGCTGCTACCAGGGGGCCTATAGAATACCCTCAATAGAGTAACTGCTCCCTTCCTGTTCCTGACTTCCACCCATATTTACTTAAAAGAGGATCCTGCTACATTACCCACCCTTTCTGTAGCTGTAGTGGTATCCCTGGCCAGTAATGTCACCCCTGCTCCCCTTTTTCCGCCCTCTCCATCCTTTTTAAAACACTGAAATCCAGGAATATTGAGTATCCATTCCTGCCCTGGTGCCAGCCAAGTCTCTGTAATGGCCACTACATCATAATTACATGTATGTATCCAAGCTCTCAGTTCATCACCCTTGTTCCTGATGCTTCTTGCATTGAGGTACACACATTTCATGATATAACAGCTAGTGGAGTGGTGTCGCAGCAACAACCTGGCACTCAACGTCATTAATATAAAAGAGCTGATTGTGGACTTCAGGAAGCGTAAGATGAAGGAACACATACCAATCCTCATAGATGGATCAGAAGTGGAGAGAGTAAGCAATTTCAAGTTCCTGGGTGTCAAGATCTCTGATGATCTAACTTGGTCCCAACATATCGATGTAGCTATAAAGTTGGAAAGACAGTGGACATATTTCATTAGGAGTGTGAAGAGATTTGGATTGTCACCTTAAGCATTCAAAAACTTCTGCAGATGTACTGTGGAGAGTATTATGACAGACTGCATCACTGTCGGATATAGGGGGCGGGGGGGCTGCTACCGCACAGGACTGAATGAAACTACAGAAAGTTGTAAAATTAGTCAACTCCATCTTTGGTACTAGCCTCTGTAGTATCCAAGGCATTTTCAAGGAGCGGTACCTCAGAAAGATAATGTCCATTACAAAGGCCCCCATCACCCAGGACATGCCCTCTTCTTGTTGTTACCATCAGAAGGCACACACTCAGTGATTCAGGAACAGCTTCTTCCTCTTTGCCATCCAATTGCTAAATGGACATTGAACCCAAGAACACTACCTCACTTTTTTAATATATATTACTTCTGTTTTGCATGATTTTTAATCTAACTATTTAATAGTCTGTTCTTCCACTTTGGTCTGTTCTTATCAAATTACAGTATTACTTTGCACTGTTGTAACTATATGTTATAATTATGTGCTTTTGTCAGTTTTTCAGTTGGTTTGTCATGTGTTTCTGTGACATTATTCTGGAAAAACATTTCTTAATGCATGCATTACTAAATGACAATAAAAGAGGACTGTGTGTCCTCATAATCTAACCTATTCTAATATACATATATATTTACTGTAAGTGATTTACTTATTTTTTTCTTTCTATATTATCATGTATTGCATTAAACTGCTGCTGCTATGTTAACAAATTTCACGAACACAAAATACTCAGCAGATGCTGGGGTCTAGGCAACACTCACAACACACTGGAGGAACGCAGCAGGTGGGGCAGCATCCATGGAAACGATAAGTCGACGTTTCGGGCCGGAACACTTTGTCAGGACTGTAGAGGGAAGGGGCAGAGGCCCTATAAAGAAGGTGAGGGGAGGGTGGGAAAGAGAAGGCTGGTAGGTTCCAGGTGAAAAACCAGTAAGGGGAAAGATAAAGGGGTGGGGGAGGGGAAGCAGGACACATGCTGGTGATAACAAATCTGATTCTGATTCTGATTCTGGTAATGAATTTACTTTGAAATTTGTTCTAAATATTATTTTTATTTACAGTTTGTTTTCTGTTGCACATTGGTGTTTGTCTGTTCATGTATATTTTTTTTCTAAATTCTATTGTATTCCTTTTCTCCCCCTGTAAATGCCTGTGAGAAAATGAATCTCACGGTCTGCCTGACATCAGTGGTTGCATAGCCAGCGCTTGTGATATGCACCATGGTAACACATTCGTACATTGATGATAAATTTATTTTGAACTTCGAACTCTTGGAGGAGATTTTCAATCATGGCCTCGTTAGCCCATTGAAAGTACGTATTGTGGTACTTTGAATAAAAAGCACAAAGCTTTCCTCTGGTTACCTATTCTATATGTATCACTCTAACAGATGACTCGCTCACAGTGTTTTGTTTTTTAGAAACTTACCTCTCCGCATTATGGATATTAAAGCAGTTAAGAATTGGTAGTTAGTACAGGAAAATGGCGCTGATGTGACCAGTTAATCAGGATCTATATGAATGACACAAAAAAGTGGTGAATCATTTTATTCATCTTTATATTCTTTATTAACTTCAAGTTCAAATTTAATTGTCATTCAACCATACACATGTTTGTAGCTAAACGAAACATCGTTCCCCTAGGGCCTAGAGGCAAAACAGCCAATACACAGCACATATCGTTATCATAGTAGAAACAGTCCCAACATAAAATTAGCACAAGTCCCAGAGCGGCAAGGCCTGAAGATTGATGGTGCGTGGGAATTTGTCCTTGCACAGTATGGCACAGTTACACATCTTGCACTGGGTCAGTCACAGCTGAAGGCAATCCAGCTTGTCTTCCTGGGAGTGACACTGGAGAGTAGTGCTCAAGGGAGAACTAGTCCGCAGGGACACGCAATATTTGGCACTTCACATATTTTGTCATAAAGGGGGCGCTGGGGTGGACCCAAATGTAGGACACAAACACGTTTTGTAGGGTTAACTAAATTGAGTTTATTACTCGTTAAAAGGAGAGCAAAGCGGAAGCGGGAATAAGCGTAACGGACAAGGACTCAGGCTCTGGACTAGGCTGAGACTCAGGGTCTGGGCTAGGCTGGGATTCAGGCCCTGGACTAGGCTGGGACTCAGGCCCTGGACTAGGCTGGGACTCAGGGTCTGGGCTAGGCTGGGATTCAGGCCCTGGACTAGGCTGGGACTCAGGCCCTGGACTAGGCTGGGACTCAGGGTCTGGGCTAGGCTGGGATTCAAGCCCTGGACTAGGCTGGGACTCAGACCCTGGACTAGGCTGGGACTCAGGGTCTGGGCTAGGACTCGGAACACGGACCCCGGAGCCAGGACTTGATACTTGCAACCCCAGAGCCAGGGCTTGGAACTCAAACACAGGACATAGAACACTGAACCGAGACTCCTCCTTAGACACAGGATGGAGTCAGGACTCTTCTTATTCATTGGACAGACTCAGGCACAGGACATAGAACACTGAACCGGGACTCCTCCTTAGACGCAGGACGGAGTCAGGACTGTTCTTGACACAGGGTCAGGACCCTTCTAGGGTACAGGGCCGGGACCCCTTTTAGACACAGGACATGGTTACAGAGACCATATAACTAGGCATGAGTATGGTCCAAGCAGTGGCGAGCTCTTGACTCATCCCGGCGGGTTAACTTTGATGCTCTGGCAAGGGAAGGCGGCTTGCTGGCACTTGCTTCGTGGAGGAGACTTGGCTTGCTCCGGCAAGAAACTTAGTTGGCTCCGGCAAGATGACTTTGGCTCACACTAGCTTCGGTGACTTTGTTAACGCTCTCACACTGAACGGCTGAAAGCTGGAGACTTATAAACTGCCAGTTCAGTCGAGAGTAAATTTAGAGGGCCTTTAATCACCAAGCCCGAGGGACATGGGAAAACAGGGAATTAAAGGGAAACAGGGAGTCAACGGTCTGGATGGTAACACAAACAAAGTAAGTTTAAAGGGAACCTGATCCAGACCATGACATATTTGTCCTTTAGCTTTAATGCAATAACAGTTTTGATGGTAGCAGTCTTTTCCTGGGGGGAGGAGTATTCAAAATTGCAGACATAGAATTAGGGTGAGAGGGATAAGATTCAAAAGGGACCTAAAGCACAACATTTTCATTCAGAGAGTGTTGAATATGTGGAACAAACTCCAGAGGAAGTTGATGAGGTCGGTACAATAGTATCATTTCAGAAGCACTTGGACAGGTAAATAGAGGGATATAGGCTGAATGCAGGAAATTAGGACGAGATTGCTGACACCATGGTCAGTGTGGAATTGATGCCCCAAAGGGTCAGCATCTGCGCTCTGTTGCTCTATGACTTTATAACTCTGTGATGTGGAGCCTGTGCCGAGGCCTACAGTTATTGCCCATCTCTAGTTATTCTTAAATGGCTGAGTAGTTTGCTGGGCATTTCAGTGGGTAATGGAAAGTCAGCCACAATTACCCTGGTCCTGATGTTGCACACCAGCCAGATTGAGCAAGCATATCAGATTTCTTTCCCCAAACATCAGTAAGCCAGATGTATTTATATGACAATCCAGAGTTCCCTGCTGACAGCAACAGAGGCATGATCCAGGGCTATTCAGTAAATCAGAGATAGAGTCATAGTGTCATACTATTCGGCCTAACTTTTCCTTGCCAAGGAAAATGTCTATTTAAGCTAGTCTGTGTCCCTCTAAACCTCTCCTATCCATGTACCTATCCAAACGTCCTTTAAATGTTATTCTTATCATTATAAAAACGCAAACACGAGGAATTCCGCAGATGCTGGAAATTCAAGCAACACACGTCAAAGTTGCTGGTGAACACAGCAGGCCAGGCAGCATCTCTCGGAAGAGGTACAGTCGACGTTTCGGGCCGAGACCCTTCGTCAAGGGTCTCGGCCCAAAACGTCGACTGTACCTCTTCCGAGAGATGCTGCCTGGCCTGCTGCGTTCACCAGCAACTTTGATGTGTATTTCTTATCATTATGTTCTGTCTTGTATGAATTGAGCGATCATAGTTTGTCCATGACCATGATAGTTCTTGGCAAATTTTTCATTGCCTTCTTTGGGGTAGTGTTTTTACAAGACGGGTGATACCAGCCATTATCAGTACTCCTCAGATTGTCTGCCTGGCATCAGTGGTCGCATATCCAGGACTTGTGGTACTCATCAGCTGCTCATAATGCCACTCACTACCCGCTCCCAGGACTCCTTGATTAGGGGAACCCAAGCAGGTGCCACACCTTGCCCGAGAGTGACCTACAGGCCAGCAGAGGGAATGAGCTCCTTACACCTCCTTTGGTAGGGATGTATCTACACCTCATGACCCAAGGTTATTGTACTCACCTTAATTACTTCCTGTGACAGCTTGTTCTATATACACAACAAATTCTGCAGATACTGGAAATCCAGTGTAACACATACAAAATGCAGAAGGAACTCAGCAGGTCAGACAGCATCTATGGAGAAGAATACAAGTCAATGTTTGGGACTGAGACAATATTCCTGAGTTCCTTCAGCATTTTGTATGTATTCTTTTGTTCCATATACACTCAGTGGCTACTTTATTAAGTGCACTCTTACCTATGTTAATTTGTTCGTTAATGCAAATATCCAATTGGCCAGTCTTGTGGCAGCAGCTCAATGTAGACGTGGTCAAGAGGTTCAGTTGTTGTTCAGCCCAAACATCAGATTGGAAAATAAATATGATCTAAATGACTTAGACTGTGGAATGTTGGTGCCAGACAGGGTGGTTTGAGTATCTCAGAAACCGTTGATCTCCTTGGGGCTATCATTCACAGTTAGTGCAATACATAAAAATACTATAAATTACAATAAGAAATATATATTAAAATTAAATTAAGTAAGTAGAGGTAAAAGAAAGCAAAAATAGTAAGGTGGCGTGTATGGCTTCATTATCCATTCAGAAATCTATGGTGGATGGGAAGAAGTTGTTCCTGAAACATTGAGTGTGTGTGTTCAGGCTCCTATACCTCCTCCTTGATGTTAGTAGTAAGAAGAGATCATATCCGAGGTGATGGGGGTCCTTAATGATGGATGCCACCTTTTTGAGGCCTTAGCTTTTGAAAATGTCCTCAATGCTTGGGAAGCTAGTGCCCATGAAGGAGCTAGCTGAGTTTGCAACCCTCTGCAAATTTTTCCAATCCTCTCTCTTAATCTTTAGAGTGGCAGGGTGGAGATACTTCTCTACCAATGGAGGTGTGAGGAACTCCTTCCCTCCGCTAGCCTTCAGGTCACCCTTGGGCAAGGTGTAGCACCTGCTTGGCCTCCAATCTCCAATCAGGGTCATGTGAAGCCATGGGAGCATGTGGTGGTTGGTCATCTGAGGAGCTGGTGCATATCGCAGGTGGCTGGTTATGCAACCACTGACGTCAGGCAGGCAATCTCTGAAGAGTATTGATATTGACTGGGGTCACCCGTAAGGACACTGCCCAGAAGAAAGCAATAACAAACCACATCTGTAAAAAAATTTGGCAAGAACAATCATGGTCAAGACCATTGTCACCCATGTCATAGGACAAGGCACTGAATAATGATGATCTATTCATCTTAATGACATCTTTCCTGTAACAGAATATCAAATCTGTGCACGATACACAATTGTGGCTTCATCATCAAATTTCAGATTTGCTTTTGCAGGATACGTGTAGAGTCATACCGTCATACATTGACACGGCACAGGAAGAGGCAGTACTGCCTACAGTAGCCTTGTGACAATCAGGTATATATCAATGCTAACTCCTTTTACAGCACCCGTTCTATCGCCTTCAATGCTTTGGTAAGTACGTGAACAAGTATCATTACATACTTATTTGAAGTACTGTTGAAGTTTCTCACTTCCACCACCCTCCCTGGCAGTGAGTTCCAGATTCCAACAAATCTTCCAAGTAGAAAATAATTGTCCTCAGATCCCCTTTAAACTTTTTAATCCTTGCCTTAAACTCATGTTCTGTAATTATAATCACCTGCGCTTGGGGGAAAGAAAAGTCTTTTACTGCCTCCTCTCTCTGTGACCCTCATGGGGACGGGGTGCACAGTAGCGTAGTGGTTAGTGTAACACTATTACAGCACCAGAGACCTGGGTTCAATTCCTGCCACTGTCTGTAAGGAGTTCATACATTTTCCCTGTGGCCGTGTGGGCTTCCTCCAAGTGTTCAGGTTTCCTCTCATATCCCAGAGACGCATGAGTCAGTAGTTTAATTGGTCACATGGGTGTAATCGGTCAGCACGGGCTCATTGGGCTGGAAGGACCTGCTTCCGTGTTGTATCTCTAAATATATAAATTTGTACACCTCTGTCAGGTCTCCCATCAGCCTCCACCCTTTCAGGACATGCGAACCTCTCCTACACAGTCTGCGCTCATAAATGACATGTTCCACCCTGAACAACATCCTGGTAAGACTTCTTTGAGCTCTTCTTTTGCACAATCATCGCCTTCCTTTCGTGTGGTAATCAGAGCTGTAGATAGTGTTGCAGCTAAGGCTTAATCACTGTTTTATTATATTGCATCATAGCCTCACAGATGTTATATTCGATGCCTCTGGTTATGAAGCCTCATATCCTTTATGCTTTTCTCAACAGCTTATCCATCAGTGCTGCCTATTTCAAGGAATATATTAATTCTTTGCCCACTATCTTACAATGTAGATGGACAGAAAGGCTTAGCAGCCTTAAGCACAAAAATCTGCAAATAGGGATTTCGAGCTAATGTTGCAGCTCCTTAAAACTCTAGTTCAACAATACTTGAAGCACTCTGTTTAATTTTGGTTGTCTTATTATAGGAAAGATTTTGGAAGCTTTGGAGATTAGGTAGAGAAGATTTACCAGGATGTGGCCTGGTTTAAAGAGTATTTCTGATGAGGTAAGTTTGAACAAACTGGGGCTTTTTTTCTCTGGTCGAAGTAGGATGAGGGAAGATTTAATAAGGATGTATAAGATGATGAGATGATGAACGTACAGACAGTGTCTTTATTTCTTTATTCCCAGGCTGGTACTGGCTAATACAGGTGGGCATTATTTTAATATGACTGGATGAAAGTCTCTGGAGGATGTCAGAGGTAAGAATTTTACACCAAGAGTGGTGAGTGCAGGAAATGCACTTTTTCCCAAGGCAGAAATGACTAATACATAAAGTCGTAATTTTAAGACGATTGGAGGAGAGTACATAGGAAATGTCAGAAGTAAGTTCTTGTTTAACACGGAGAGTGGTAAATATTTTGCCAGAGTGGGTGCAGATGCTGATACAGAAGGAACATTTAAGAGACTCTTCGATCAGCACATGGGTGAAAGAAAGCTGGAGAGTTATGTGGGAGGGAAGTGTTGGTTTGATCTTGGTGTAGGTTAAACAGTTGGTACAATATTGTGGGCTGAGGGGCTGCTACTGCACTGTAAGGTTCTGTGCTCTATAGATGTGTAGCTCAGGGTTAGAGTGGTGAATAGTTCCAAGGGAATATATCCTTCAGCAGAATGGCAGGATTTGAAACTTCCCAAATCATAGACCATAAGACAAGAAGACATAGGAGCAGAATTAGGCCATCTGGCCCATCGAACCTGCTCTGCCATTCAGTCATGGCTGTTTTTTGCTCCTCCTCAACCCCAGTTCCCCGTAACCCTTGGTGCCATGTCCAATCAAGAACCTATCAATCTCTGCCTTAAATTCACCCAATGACCTGGCCTCCACAGCTGCATGTGGCAACAAACAGACGCCATGCTTCCGAGCAGCACACGAAAAATGAAGCATCAGTGGACCTCTCAGCCCCTCAAGCCTGTCCACCATTCAACACAACCATGGCTGATCTACACTAGCCTCAGCTCATCTTTTGTGGTAGTTCCCCATAACACTTACATCCTCGATCTTTCAAAAGTAGCCTTCTGCATTTTAAACACATCTGATGATCTGGCCTCAGCACCCTCTAAGGCAGCACGTTCCTGAGATTCACCATCACCTGAGGGAAGAAATTTTCATGCATCTCAGTTTTTGACCATTCTCTTATTTCAAAATGATTATCCCTAGTCATGATTCTTCCACTAGTGAAAATATTGCAATGTCTCCTCTGTCAATGTCCCTTAGGTTAGAATAAGGATATCCTTCATTCATCTAAGCTCAATGAATAGATAACCATACCATCTAATCTCTTTGGTAGGATATCCTACTCCTCCTAGGAGTTAGCCTGATGACTCTTCTTTGTTACCAAATCTGATTTCTGATTTGATGGAGATGGACGTGAAAGCACAGAGGAACATCTGGAGAAATTCCTGAAACGCTCGTTCGTGGCTGTCGTTACCGCGTGGTCGGGAATCTTCCGGAGGGTAGGCCTCAAAATCCCCGGCTTTGTCTGCTGTTGGCGACCGAGATTGAGGTCGAATCGTTCGGGCAGAGATGGCGCTCAGTACTCGGTGTCGGAGAGCTGATTCAGAGGCTCGAAGTTTTCGGATGACTCAGAGTCGGATTGTGGTCGGGCATGGCAGGGACAGTTTTTCTTCCTTCTCCCGTCTGCGTGAGATGTGGGACATTTGAGAGACTTTGAACTTTTACTGTGCTCATGGACTTCTTCATCAAGTTATGGTATTGTTGCACTGTTGTAACTATATGTTATAATTATGTGGTTTTGTCAGTTTTTTCAGTCTTGGTCTGTCCTGTGTTTTGTGATATCACACCGGAGGAAATATTGTATCATTTCTTAATGCGTGCATTACTAAATGACAATAAAAGAGGACTGCGTGTCTTCATAATCTAAATCAATTCCTTTTGTAAGGGAACCAAAATTGTGCAGAGCCAGACTGCAGAGTTGCAACAGAACTCTGTAGGCTGGATGCTGAATGGGCTGGGCTTAATACTGAGAAGGAGGAGCTGGACAGATAGTGGATTGGACCATGCAGACTGGAGAATAATGGTGCAGATGATCACAGTTCAGATGACTATTCAGCAGTTTTGGTTACTAACATTCATATAGTTTAATGGCCTTGCCTCTTTTTGATTCTGGTATACAGTAGGTGAAGCTCTACTTGTAGGAGTGTCCAGCCAACAAGGGCTTCAAGGCTATTCACTAATCTATCAAAATTGCAGCAAGGAAACTTCTTGTTAACCTCTCTCAATTTGCCCCACATGTGTCGAGAATTCTTGACGAGGATATCTGAAGCAAGGTTGGAGACACAGTATTACAATGGATCTGAGTTCAGAACAGACACTAGAAGATATCACGAGTAGGCTTATGATTGAGCATCAAACCACAGTTCAGGTGTTCCTTAGATACTCAATTCTTGGCACTAGAAACGTGGTTACCAATTAGCGGGACTGTCCTGGACCCTTAAAGCCGTCCTGGTTGGGGGCATCTTGTAACACCACGTGGCCCTTGGCTCCAGTTTGTAGCAGTTTAATACCAGTGGTGTTGCTCCAGCTCTTTCAAGTACTTCAGCCAATATCCGTGGTCTTTGTCCCAGGTGCTTTATATCATCTGGGCAAAGGAGAGGACACAAGTCAGATCCCAGTCACACACGCTACACACATGGACACACATAGACACAGAAACACACACACACACACACACACGTGCGCGCGCGCGGACACAGGCACAAACTCACATGGACACACATAGACACAGAAAAACACACACATGCACGGACACAGGCACAGACTCACATGGATACTGCACACACACACACACACACACACACACACACACACACACACACACACACACACACACACACACACACACACTTAATAATGCAATGCTTAACTTGGGCTTCCACTATCTGTCCTGATCCCAAGTCTGTTACACTTGTGGTTGGTCATAGGCACCTTCACTGGGCTCCAGGGGTTCAAGGTTCTCTGCTCTTCACGAAGATTGGTGATGCTGGTACCATTAATGCTCACCTGGTTGGAGCCCTTACCAATGGTTAGCCCTGACAGTGGTCCCTGCTGGAATCACTGGCCATTGTCGGAGTACTTACCAGCTGACCACCAGGGAGACTAATCATTGCTCTGGCTTGCTGATGAGGGTTAGGTATTATCCCCTATTGTGACCTACAAGAAGCTTCTCACAGCTTGATCATTTGGATGGTAAGGAGGAAGGGCTACTGCTAGACATCTCAGAGGATAAAGAGTTTGAGGAAAGCTTTGAATACAACCCGTATCATGAGATACTGTAGTACTGGCTACTTTCAGTCTACACACTGTGGCCACTTCAGTCGTTACACCTGTAAACATGATCATTGATGCAAATGTCAAATCAGCCAATCATATGGCAGCAACTCAAAGCAGAAAAGCATGCAGACGTGATCAAGAGGTTCACTTGTTGTTTAGACCAACCGTCAGAATGAGAAAGAAGTGTGATCTAAGTGACTGAGTGGGATGATTAATGGTGCCCGACAGGGTGGTTTGAGTAACTCAGAAACTGCTGATCTTTATACACGGCAGTCTCTAGAGTTTCACAGTGAATGTTACAAAAAAAAAGAAAAAAAAAACTCCATTAGCAGCAGTTCACTGGGGTAAAATGCCTTATTAATAAGAGAGATTAGAGGAGAATGGTCAGGCTGGATCAAGCTGACAGGAAAGTGACAGGAACTCAAATAACCACACATTACAACAGTGGTGTGCAGGAGAACATCTCTGAATGCACAACATATTGAAACCTGACGTGGGTGGCCTACAGCAGCAGAAAACTACTAACATACAGTACACTCAGTGGCCACTTTATTGGTACGGGACAGCACTGTTGTTGACAGAGTCTCATGTAACAATGAGGAGGTGTAGAGGACTGAAGCAGATCAGCTGGTTAAGTGGTGTCACAAAAACTACCTCACACTCAACATCAGAAAGGAACTGATTCTGTACTTCAGGAAGATAGAACAATCCTTACTGAAGAGTCAGCAGTGGAATATGTGAGCAGCTTCATTTTCCTCGGCATCAATAACTCTGAGGACCCACCCTGGGATCAACATATTGATGCAATCATGAAGAGGGCATGCCAGTGACCATACTTCAGTGGGAGTTTGAAAACATTTTCTATGTTACCAAAGACCTGACTCGTAGACCACAGTTTGTGTGGCTTCAGAGCTGTGTGTCAGACATGGCTATAAACAGCACTGGGGCTCCACAGGGGATTGTATTGGCTCCCTTCATGTTTACCCTGTATACGCCAGACTTTAGATACAACACTGCAAAAATTCTCTGACATCGAGTGTACAAAGGGAAGATGGGAGGATAAATAAAGGTCCCTTGTGGAGACTCTGTATCACTTTGTCAAATGGTGCAAGCTGAATCACCTGCAGCTCAGCATCAGTAAGACAAAGGAGATGGTGACGGACTTTAATCACTGGCACTGCTCCTGTTACTATTGATGGTGAGGATGTGGTGAGGACCTACAAATACCTGGATGACTGACTTGAGTGGAGGACCAACACAGAAGCTGTGTATAAGAAGGGCCAGAGTCGTCTTTACTTCCTGAGGAGAATGAGGCCTTTTGGAGTATGCAGGCCTCTCCTTCACATGTTCTACTAGTCTGTTGTCACCAGTACAATCTTCTATATGGTGGTGTGCTGGGGCAATGATATCAATATGGGTGATTTCAAAAGGCTCAGTAAACCACAAAACTTAATTGATATAGTTGTAGAAGAAAGTGCAAAAATGGGTCTATCTATCAATCGCAAAAAGACAGAATGTATGGTGATATCCGAAAAGAAGAAGAATTCTATCTGCAGGCAGAGAATAAACAGAGAAGGCATAAAACAAGAACAGAACTTTTGCTACTTAGGAAGCTGGATGACATCAGATGGCAGGTGCAACATGGACATCAAAAGAAGAATAGGCATAGCAAAAGACACCTTTACGAGAGTGAAGAGTTTACTGACCAATACTAAACTAGGCATGACAACCTGCTTCAGAGTACTGAAATGTTACATTTATCCAGTTATATTATATGGCTCAGAATGTTGGACAATATCTAGTAACATGAGGAAACGAATTGTACAGCAGAGATGTGGTTTTTGAGGAGGATGCAAAGAATATCATGGACGAAACGAATGTCTAACGAGGATGTCATGAACAGAGCAAACACTAAAAGAGAAATAATGTATGAAATCATGAAAAGGCAACGTAAGTTCATTGGACATGTGATTAGGAAAGAGTAGTTAGAATGCACAGTAATTATGGGAAAGATTGAAGGGAAGAAAGCAAGAGGAAGGCAAAGGCAAATGATGATGGAGACAGCAGTCAGAGAACTGGAAATGAATACCAATGAATTGATCCACTTGACCCGAAACAGGAGTATGTGGGCCATGGCAGTCAAAGCTCAAACTGGGCATG
This sequence comes from Mobula birostris, assembly GCF_030028105.1. Taxonomy (NCBI): domain Eukaryota; kingdom Metazoa; phylum Chordata; class Chondrichthyes; order Myliobatiformes; family Myliobatidae; genus Mobula; species Mobula birostris. The sequence continues at coordinate 17,021,713 of NC_092373.1, read as the reverse complement.
GCACCTGATGATGATAATAATGATGATGAAACTGATTAGGAAGGCTGGCAGTGTTGTAGGAGTCAAACTGGACATACTGAAGACTATGGTAGAACAGAGAAATCTGCAGAAATCCTGCAATTCTGGATGATGTTTCTCGCCATATGCATGCCACCTTGGCTGAACAGAGTTGCACTTTTCGCAACAGACTAAGACAATTGCACTGCTCCTGGGACTTTAGGCTCTATAATGAATCAACCCATAGCCAGGGAAGTGTTAACCCCGTTCTGTTAGTCTGTTTGAGGTAACTTATTTTTTATTCTTTCTTACTTCTCTTCTAATATTTGTATATTTTTATATCTGTAAACTTGTATTTCTACTGTGACACTATAACTTCCATTGGGATCAATAAGGTGTCTATCTATCTATTTATCTAAAGCATATACTGGTTTCCAGCAGGCACAGGAAGAGCTTCTTCCCTGAGGCTGTGACGCTGCTGAACCTCTCATCACAGCGCTAAGCAATATTGCATCCATATTGTACTGTCTCAGTACTTTTATATTTGTGTGCTGTAGCACTTGTTTTATTCACAGTTATTTTTTAAATAACACTATTCTTTGCATTTCTGGTCAGATGCTAACTGCATTTCATTGGCTTTGTATCTGTACTCGGCACAATGACAATGAAGTTGAATCTAATCTAATCTAATCTAATTGTATCGTCACCTGGAATGGAGTTTGCAATGTGCAGGATTGGAAGAAGCTGCAGATGGCTGTGGACTCAGGTGGCTCCAGTATGGGCACAATTAAGGAGCACCTTTAAAAGGTGTTGCCTCTAGAAGGTGGCATCCATCATTAAGGACTCTCACCACCTAGTGCATGCCCTCCTCTCACTACTTCCATCAGAGATGAGGTGCACACACGCAGCAGTGAAGGACCCTGTAGCCCTGATGAACAATCGCGGCCGAAAACTTTGACTGTTTACTCTTTTCCATGGTTGAAGGTAGGCAGCTGATGGTGTGGGATATCAGGCTTCTGTACCTCCTGCCTGATGGTAGCTGCATTGTCTGAATGATGGAGGTCTTTGATGATGAAAGCTGCCTTCGTGAGGAGTGCCTCCTGTAGATACAACTGATGGTGGGGAGGAAGGTGCTCGTGATATATTGAGAAGGGTCCACTATTCTCAGCAGCTTTTTATGTGTCTGTGCATTCCAATTGACATAAGATTGGAGGGGAATGGACATTGTGTTGGCAGAAGAGATTAGTTTAGTTGGCCATTTAGTGGGTTAGGCACAACATTGTGAGCTGTAGGGCCTGTTCATGTGTTGTCCTGTCTTATGTTCTAATACATTGTCATAAACATGGTGAATGTAGAAAACAAACTATATATTATCAAAGCATGCAGTACAGAAGTAACCATGGGTGTTTTGTCTCCAGCTGTGGCCTGATGGGGCTTGATCAATCACCTTTATTTGTCAGGCCAATGTTTTTTGTTGTCTGCTGACTATGAGAACGATGGGGTACAATAGCGATTTGATGACATGGCAATTCATATAGAGACATAATTGAATGCGCGGCAACTGAGGCAGGATGTTTTTGCCATTAGTTCCTATAAGGTGAAACCCAACAGCATCACTGGCCGGACCTTTCTCTCCCTGATGAGCTCAATGCTTTTTCTGTGCACTTAGAAAGGGAGAATAAAGCTACACCTGTGTGAATTCCCATAGCATCTGGCGGCCCTGTGATATTAACTGCAGAGCCGATGTCAGAACATCTTTCAAGAGGGTGAACCCTTGCAAGGCATCAGGTCCCTATGGTGCCCCTGGCAGGGCATCTCTAACAATCTGTGCTAGCCAACTGCCGAGAGTGATCGAGGACATCTTCAATATCTCACGGCGGCACTTAGACTCTCATTCTAGCGATTATGATAGCTGAATGTGAGAGGAGGTGGACACATCTGTACGTTCGAATTTTAGTTCCAGAACCTGATTTGTTTTATCTTATCTTTCAGGTCTTTGGTTCACCAGATAACTCAGATAAAAGCCTCACAGACCCTTGCTAACTGTGTTCAGACATTCTCCATCAGGATTTTAGAAGATTAGGAACAACTTCTTTCCCTCTGCCATCAGATTTCTGAACAGTCCATCAACCTCACTTTCCTCTTTTGCATTATTTATTTATTTTGTTATTATAACTTAGATATAAGATATAGGAGAAGAATTAGGCCATTCGACCCATTGAGCCTGCTCTGTCATTTCATTATGGCTGATTTACCTCAACCCCATTCTCCAGCCATCTCACCGCCACCTTTGACTCCCTGACTAATCAAGAACCTATCAAGCTTGCATCGTACTGCTGCCACAAAACAAAAACATCTCACCACTAGTGTCAGTGACAATTATGAGATCGGCAAAGGAGGCAGGGGTCAACCCGGGGTATGGGGTTACCAGTTTATTAGGTACACCTGTACACCTGTGCACCTGCCCCTATATGCAAATATCCGTTCAGCCAATCATTTGGCAGCAACTTAATGCTTAAAAGCATACATGGTCAAGAGGTTCAGTTTTTGTTCAGATCAAATACCAGAATGGGGAATCTCAGTGACTTTGACCGTAGAATGACTTTTGATGTCAGACGGGTTGGTTTGAGTATCTCAGAAACTGCTGATCTCCTGGTAACTTCATGCACAACAGTCTCTAGAGTTTACACAGAATGGTGTAAAAACAAACTGAAAAAAACAGCCAGTGAGCCGCAGTTCTGTGGGTGAAAACACCTTGTTAATGAGAGATGTCAGAGGAGAATGGCCAGACTGGTTCAAGCTGACAGGAAGGTGACAGTATCTCAAATAAACACACGTTACAATAGTGATGTGCAGAAGAACATCTCTGAAGGTATAACACATCAAACCTTTCAGTGAATAGGCTATAGCAGCAGAAAAGACTGCCGGGTTCCGTTCCTGTGGACACCTTATTATGTACAATTCCTGCACCTAATAAAGTGGCCACGGAGTGAATGTCCATATCCTGTTTCGCTGACTGAACAGCTTGACCAACCCTCCCATGGATTCCAGCTCCTTGTTCTGAGAAGCTGCTTGGCCAAGGTTGAATCAAATGTAACAAAAATACAGAAGTATTTTGTACAAAAGTAACAGGGACCAGGAATCTGAATTTCAGCATGCATATTGTATACAATTTTCTGACATTAAATGTACCTATTGAAACCTATAGTGTTGGGTATAGTAAACAGTAACTTAAGAAAAATAATTTTCCAATACTTGTAGAGTTCAACATTGAAGCAATTTTATACCCTTGTTATGCAGTGTGGATTGAGGTTCGTATCATTTCTTAATGCGTGTACGCATTTCTAAATGACAATAAAAGAGGACTGAGTGTTCTCATAATCTAATCTAAAACATGCACAAAATGCTGGAGGAACTCTAAAAGAGCAAGGAGCTGATTATAGACTTCAGGAGAAGGAAATCAGAAGTCCATGAGCCAGTTCTCATTGGAGAGCGTCAGCAACTTTGAATTCTTCAGAGTTGTTATTTCAGAGGATCTGTTCTGGGCCCAGTACATAAGTACAACTATGAAGACAACACAGTAGCACCTCTATTTCCTGAGGAGTTTGCAAAAATTCAGCATGACATCCAAAACTATCACTGCCTGGTATGGAAACACCAATGGCTCTGAATGGAAAATCCTACAAATAGTAGTGAATACGGACCAGTCCATCACTACAAATAGTAGTGAATACAGCCCAGCCTATCACTACAAGTAGTAGTGAATACGGCCCAGTCCATCACTACAAATAGTAGTGAATACAGCCCAGCCTATCACTACAAGTAGTAGTGAACACGGCCCAGTCCAACACTACCAATAGTAGTGAATACGGCCCAGTCCATCACTACAAATAGTAGTGAATACAGCCCAGCCTATCACTATAAGTAGTAGTGAATACGGCCCAGTCCAACACTACAAATAGTAGTGAATACGGCCCAGTCCAACACTACAAATAGTAGTGAATACAGCCCAGCCTATCACTACAAGTAGTAGTGAATACGGCCCAGTCCATCACTACAAGTAGTAGTGAATACAGCCCAGTCCATCACTACAAATAGTAGTGAATACGGCCCAGTCCAACACAGGCAAAGCCCTCCCCACCTTTGAGCACATCTACTCAAAACACTGTCACAGGAAGGCAACATCCATCGTCAGGGTTTATTCATCAGGATTTATTCTCTTTTCACTGCTGTCATTAGGGAAAGGTACAGAAGCTTCAGGACTCACACCACCAGGTTCAGAAACAGTTCTTACTCCTCATCCTTCAGGCTCTTGAACCCGAATGGAAAGCTTCACTCAAGTTCACTTGGCCATCATTGAGATATATGGACTCACTTTCAGGAACTTTTAATAGAAAATTTTAGACTTTAGCATGCCTCAAGATATTTGGCTACTGCTTTAGCCCAGGACAATGAAATCACAGTAAAAGTGCTAAAGGATCCTTAAATGTTCTAATTAGATTCCTTAAATAATCTAATCTAATAAATCTAATCTTTCTTCGTAGTTGTACTTATGTACTGGGCCCAGAACAGATCCTCTGAAATAACAACTCTGAAGAATTTGAAATTGCTGACCCTCTCCAATGAGAACTGGCTCGTGGACTTCTGATTTCCTTCTCCTGAAGTCTATAATCATTATTTTCTATAATCATTAATCTCATTTTCTTGATATTTATTGCTTTTTTATTGTAATTATTATTATTTATTTCTTTTAGTATTTGTGCAGTTTATTGTTTTTTACACATTGGTTGAATGTCCAGGTTGGTGTGATCTTCCACTGACTCTAGTATGGTTATCATCCCATGGATTTATTCAGTATACCTGCAGGAAAATGAATCTCAGGGTTGTATATGGTGACATATATGTACTTTGATAATAAATTACTTTGAGCTTTGAAAGGTCATGCAACATCCATGGGAAGGAATAAACAACTGATGTTTCAGACCAAAGCCCTTCCTCGAGACTGGAAAGGAAGGGAGAAGAAGCCAGAATAAAAAGGTAGGGGTGGGGAGGAGAAGGAATACAAGCTAAAAGGTGATAGATGAGTCAAGTGGTGGGGGGGGGCAGGGGGTGAAGTAAGAAGCTGGGAGGTGGTAAAGGTAAAGAGCTGAAGAAGAAAGAATCCGAAAGGAGAAGGAAATGCACAATGGGAGAAAGGAAAGGAGGAGGGATAAGAAAGGAAGGTGTTAGGCAGGTAAGGAGAAGAGAAGAGGTACAAGGAAAGCCAGAGTGGAGAATCGCAGAAGAGGTCAGGGGGAGGAAGAGATGTGGGAAACCATCCATACTGTTGACCACCTGTTAACCAGTGCTTTATATTGTACAACCATAAATTCACAGCCTTGGTACATGCAAATTATTTTTGTGCTGATGTGGTGGTGTGTAAGCAATTATGGCATTCACTTCCAGTTACGTTCTCCTAACCGCATCCTGCCTTTGTGGTCACCTTCAAAATTTCTGATTAATTTTGTTTTTAACATTGTTGAATTGATAGCAATCTCTGAGCAGATCTGCAGCCAAGGGCTTGTGCTGTCTCTGGGCTGTGCAACGAGGTCAAAGGATTTACCCCGTGTATCTGTGCTAGATCACTATGTTGGAACACATGACAAAGAAGTACAGGTATAGCCAGGCAACTCTTGGCCTTGGAGGGACAAGGAGAAAGCATTCTGGAACTTGAGGACTTGAGTTATAGGGAAAGGTTGAATAGCTTAGGACTTTGCTTGCTGTGTTCTGTGTTAAGAATCATAGTCTTAGAGTTGTAGAACACTGCAGCAGAGAAACAGGCCCTTTGGTCCATCTAGTCTGTACTGAACTGTTATCCTGCCTAGTCCCACCAACCTGCAGCTGGACCATAGCTCTCCATACCTCTCCCATCCATATTCCTATCCAAATTAAATATTGAAATGAAACCTGCATCCATCACTTCTACTGGCAGCTCATTCCACAATCCCACCACCCTCTGAGTGATGAAGATCCCCCTCCATGTTCCTCTTAAATATTTCAACTTTTACCATTAATCCATGACTAGTTCTAGGTTCACCACAACCTCAGTGGAAAAAGCCTGCTTGCATTTACCCTATCCTTGCCCCACAAAGTTCCGTCAAACATTGTGGGCATGCTCTGTTCATACCACAATATGTGGCAACACTTGCATCCTTCCTCTGGGCTGTTGGTTTTTAATGCAAACAACAGATTTCACTGTATGCTTTGATACACATGTGGTGCATAAATTTAAGTCTTGAATCTTGAAAACCTTATTTCTTGGAGCATACAAGATTAAGAGGAACTATACAAAATTGTGAAGGGTATAAATGGGCTAAATCAAAGCAGACTTTTTCCACTGAGCAAACACGAGGAAATCTGAAGATGCTGGAAATTCAAGCAACACACACATAATGGTGATGGAACGCAGCATCTATAGGAAGAAGTACAGTTGACATTTCGGGCCGACACCCTTCATCAGGACAAAGGGTCTCGGCCTGAAACGTCGACTGTGCTTCTTCCTATAGATGCTGCCTGGCCTGCTGTGTTCCACCAGCATTTTGTGTATGTTGCTTTTTCCACTGAGGTTAGGTGAAAACAAGAAATAAAGGTCTTAGGTTAAGGGTGAAAGGCGAAATATTTAAGGGAGCCCTGAGGGACAACTTCTTCATTCAGAGGGTGGTGCGAGGGTGACATATGTTGCAGTGAAAGTGGTGGATGTGGGTTTAATTGTGATATTTAAGAGAAATTTAATTAGGTATGGAAGGGTTATGCTCCCGTTGCGGGTCAATAGGGATAGGCAGAACAGCAGGTTGGCACATACTAGATGGCCCAAAGGGCCCACTTCTGTACTGCGATGTCCTATGACTCCCTGACATGTACTCCATGAGCGCACCTGGTTGAGGTTTCTGGTGGTCAACTTGAAACAAGTGACAATGTCAGGCACTGTGGACGGTGAGAAGCTGAAATCTTCCCTCAAAAATTCCCTTCAGATTGTGTGGAGGACACAAATAAACATTAATTAAAATTGGAATGTTGATTTGGCGAGGGCATAAGAGATTAGGAATATGGGCAGATATTCCTTTGACCACAGAGTGACACCTTGCCAGCTGTCAATGCCTTTCTAAGAGACCACGATTCTTCAACGTGGCCCAGAATTGTGTTTGGTCTGTCCCGTAAAATGGCTTTGGCAGCCGGTGAGGCCCTACTCTCAGACACAGAGGCTTTCAAACTGTGAGTATGATTGAAACACTAAAGCAGAGATAAAAGGAATATACGAGCTGATGAAAGGCAATTGGAGCTGGAATTGGAATTGGTTTATTATTGTCATGTGCACTGAGGTACAGTGAAAAGCATGTCTTGCATTCTAATCAATTCATTACACACTACTTTGAGGTAGTTGAAGGTAAAACCATAACAGAATGAAGAATAAAGTGTATCAGCTACAGAGAAATTACATTGCGTTAATTTAAAAGTGAAGAATGATTATAACAGAAGTAATGAATGCATCTACAAGGAGCAACTTGCAACATGTCATCACGTCTCAGCGCTGATCAAAGGCTGATTTTTTAACTTCAATGCTATTTTCCTGCATGCTCCCGATACCCTATGTTGCCTTGTATGTCGAGCAATCTTTCAACCTTCTTGGCTACATTCACTGACATAGCCTCAACTCTCTTCTGTGGTAGAGAATTCCACATGTTAACTTCCTCATGGATGGAGAAATTTCTCCTCATCTCAATCCAAAGTGAGTTGCCTTACATATGCGTCTGTGCCCCATAAATATGTAGCAGTCAAATTAGGCCATTTGGACCATTTAGTCTGCTCCACTACCCAGTCCATGGCTGATTATTTATTTAATCCCATTCTCCTGCCTCCTTCCTATTATTATTTCTTTTTTCTCTTTCTTTTTATTTGCACAGTATGTTGACTTTCGCACATTGGTGGCTTGTCTGTCCTGTTGGTTATGGTCTTTCATTGATTTTATTGTGTTTTTTTGTATTTATTGTGATGGTGATGTAGCCAGTAAGAACCCTCTCCACGGTACATCTGTAGACATTTGCAAATATCTTTCTCTCTTATCATCTTTCACACTCCCATCAAGTTCTGTCTCATCCTCTGTTGCTCCAAAGAGAAAAGCCTAGGCTGGCTCAAACCTTCTGCATTGTCGTGAAACAGATTGATAGCCGCATCACAGAAAAGTCTGCACAGAGAAACACCAAACTCTTTTCACACGGTGCCCTGAGCTCTTCCGTAATCCTCCAAAAAAAAATGCCTTGTTGTCATGGTGATTGAAAAATGGAAACATTTACTGTGGGGCCTTAATCTATTCCAGATGGCCATTTCACTTGAGAGGTACTAAAGCAAGCTGAAGAGTGAATTAGATTGCAAATATCAAAAAGCACAAAAAGGTGCCCGGTCTCAGAAATCAATTATCCCAGCACTATCCTCTGCTCTGTTTAATAAACAATTCTGATGGTACCATTTGAAGTTAGTTATGAGCTAATATGCATCAGCACAAAAGATGAACAACAAAATTTATGTTATATCTAGAAAAATGTCATTACTTCAAGATTAATGTCATCCTTCAGTAGACGAGTCTAAAGGAGAACAAAATGATTGTTACTCTGGATCTGATGGAGCATAAAAAAAAACACAATAGGCATAAAGAACAAAATAAAAAATACAATTTAAAAAAACACAATAAATATAAAAATACAAGTTATAAAAAGGTTCCTCAATATTGTTATCGTCTGGGGAGGTAGTGGGGATAAGCTCCCACTACCTATCTAATTGTCCCAATGGTGAGCATCTCAAATAGCTCCTGACAACAATGCCCAGCTCTTGGCCTTCACGTGTGGCTTAGTTATTAAGCCCAGCAGAACTGTTTCTACTGGTAGGAGAAGGGGCAAAGGTGGGTTACTGGCACCTTAAATCCAGTCAGTTCGGGCAGATGGGCCTTGTCAGCCATGGTTGGCAGCTCATCTAGGAGAAGGAAAACTCCGATCTCAAACCTCCACAGCTTTGTGGCTATACTCACTCATGTGGAAGGCTTCAGGAGTAAACAGCCAAGGAAAAATCCGAGGCTGGACTCTCTAAGGCAGTCCTATATTGAGTTTAATGCTGACTGGCAACTCTTGCGATGCTGCTGGTACCAAGCTGTATCAGTCTCTGCCGTTCCTTTCGATTCATCAGCTGCGTGGAGGAGGGGAGCTTGCTGCAAGGGCAACAGTTTGCTCTCCATATCGTACTGCCCTGTTATATACTGGATTGCATATCATGTAGACAGCTAGGAAGCAATATTCATGGTTGATCCCGGCCAACGAAGGCTACCATAAATACATAGGATTAAATTAAATTAAATTAAAGGCATCCGTTAGCCTTGCGAGACCATGGATCTGCTCCTGGAAAGTTTTCACTCTCCAGGGCTCAGGCCTGGGCAAGGTTGTATGGAAGACCGGCAGTTGCCCATGCTGCAAGTCTCCCCTCTCCACGACACCAATGTTGTCCAAGGGAAGGGCATTAGGACTCATACAGCTTGGCACCAGTGTCGTCACAGAGCAATGTGTGATTAATTGCCTTGCTCAAGGACACAACACGTTCCCTTGCCTGGGGCTCAAACTCAAGACCGTCAGGTCACTAGTCCAATGCCTTAATCACTTGGCCACGTGCCCACACTCATAGGATTAGGTTATATACATAGATCAATTGTATGTCCATAAAGTGACGCTAGGTACAAGAGTATCTACATACGATGACTCTAGCAGTAAATGATCAAGTAATGGTGGTGGGGTGTGCTAGTGAGTGGAGGTGTTGATCAGTCTGGTGGCTTGGGGAAAGTAACTAATTTTTGAGTCTGGTGTTCCTGGCATAGATTCTGCTTTGACTCTCTCCAATAGGGGTAGGATAAACAGTCAACAAGCAGAATGGTTGAGATCCCTCATGATTTCCTGGCCTTTTTCTGGCACCTTTGTACTCAGTACTTGTAAAAGTTTCCAAAAGAAACCATCTCCCAACATTCTGGGAGGCCGTCCAATGGAATGGAAACAGATGGAATTTTGCTTTGAAGGAAAAGTATATCTGACCCTAAAAACAGTGAACCAAAATATTCCATATGACTGTTCCTCAATTCAGCAAATATTCATTTTGATTCAAAACTGGCTGTTGAGCTACATTCTGTTTGTGGTTGGGTCAACATTTCTCTGGCTATTTTGTGAACATTCTTCAAAACAATTCTGGCATTAGTACATTCAGGCAGAAAATGAACTGGCAAGGAACAGAAACAATTAGAGAAACAACATCACTTAAAGACGAAACAGGTGTTGAAAATGAACATTTAATATGCTGGCCATCATCGATCAAGACACTGAGTGTACAGTCTGGGGCACTATGTTGCAGTTGTATAAGTCATTAGTGAGACCTCACAGGGTATAGTGAAACATACAGTTAATCTTTGACAAACTTCTACAGGTGTGTAGTGGAACGCATAGTGATTGGCTGCATCACAGCCTGGTATGGAAACACCAATGCCCTTGAACAGAAAATCCTACAAGAAGTAGTGGATATGTCCCTATCCGTCATGGGTAAAGGCTCCCCAACACTAAGCACATCTGCACAAGATGCTGTTGCAGGAAAGCAGCATCTCCACCTCCCAGGTTATGTTCTCGTCTCACTTGCACCTGTTTCCATCAGGAAGAAGGTACAGGAGCCTCAGGACCAGAAACAGTTCAGAAGCAGGTTCAGAAACAGTTATTACCCCTCAACTATCAGGCTCTCTAACTAAAAGGAATAACTTCACTTAGCTTCACTTGTCCCACCATTGAAATGTTCCCATAAACGAAGGACTCATTTTCAAGGACTCTTCATCTCATGTTCTCGACATTTATTGTTTTTTTTTGTTTTCTTTTTTTTCTCTTTTGTATTCGCACAGTTTGTTGTCTTTTGCATATTGGTTGACCACCGAAGTTGCTGTGCTCCTTCATTGATTCTGTTATGGTTATTATTCTATGGATTTATTGAGTAGGCCCACCAGAAAATTAATCTCAGGGTTTTATATAGTGAGTATATGTATTTTGATGATAAACTTTCTTTGAACTGTGAACTTTGAAGAGTGCAGAAAAGATTTATGAGGATGTTGCCAGGACTAGAGGGCATGAGTTAAAGGGAGAAGTTGGCTAGACTGGGTCTTTGTTCCTTGGGATTTTGGCGAATGAGGAGGGGGACCTTACAGAAGTGTTTAAAATTATGAGGGGCATAAATAAGGTTGATGATAACAGTCTATTCCTAAAGAAAAGGAAGTCCAAAACTAGGGGACAAACACTCAGTAGTCATTTTATTAGGTACACATGTACAACTGTTCATTAATGCAAATATCTAATCAGCCGATCATGTGGCAGCAACTCATTCATAGAAGCTTGCAGACAAGGTCGAGTTTTTTTTAGATTAGATTATGAGGACACGCAGTTCTCTTTTATTGTCATTTAGTAATACATGCATTAAGAAATGATACAATGTTTTTCCAGAATGATATTACAGAAACACATGACAAACTGACTTAAAAACTGACAAAAACCACATAATTATAACATACAGATACAACCATAATTTGATAAGAACAGACCATGGGCACAGTAAAAGTCTCAAAGTCTCTCGAAAGTCCCATCATCTCACGCAGAAGGTGAACCTCCAGCGCCGCAAACTTGCCGATGCAGCATCCTGGAAGCATCCGACCACAGTCCAATTCCGAGTCTGTCCGAAAACTCCAAGCCTCCGACCAGCTCTCCGACACCGAGCACCGAGCCCCATCTCCGCCGAGCGCTTCGAGCCGGCCCTGGCAACAGGCAATAGGCAAAGCCGAGGATTTGGGGCGTTCCTCTCCGGAGATTCTCGATCGCACAGTAGCAGTGGCAGCGAAGCAGGCATTTCAGAAGTTTCTCCAGGTGTTCCTCTGTGCTTCTCATGGCTGTCTCCATCAAATCAGGATTGTACACAGCCCTCTAGTTAACACATCGATATCATTCAGAACGGCCACGTGCGCCTTTATTTGAGTTATTGTCACCTTCCTGTCAGTTTAACCAGCCTGGCCATTCTCAGTTTCAGTTGTTATTCAGACCAAATATCAGAATGGTTAATCAATGCCATCTAAGTAACTTTTACCATGGAATAATTGTTGGTGCCAGATGCGGTGGTTTGAGTATCTCAGTAACTATTGATCTTATGGGATATTCATGCACAACAGTTTCTTGAGTTTACAGATAATGGAGCGAAAAACAAGAAAAAAAAAACATACAGTGAGCAGCAGTTCTGTGGGAATAATATTCCTTGTTAATGAGAGAATTCAGAGGAGAATGGCCAGACTGGTTAAGCTGACAGGAAGGTGACAGTAACTCAAATAACAATGGATTGCAACAGTGGAGTGCAGAAGAGCATCTCTAAATGCACAACATGTCAAGCCTTGAAGTGGATGGGCTACAGCAGCAGAAGACCATGGACATACACTCCGGAGCCACTTGATTCATTACCATCTTACTGGGATCAAGGCTATGATTATATAACAGGGTAACATCGCTGATATAAATTTAGCTACCCATTAAATGCTCTACTGAATTTCATTTCCATCGCTTGGAGTCAAACTGTTTCCATAGAAGGTTTTATTTTCATTTAGTAATTCACAGTATATGCTTCTGGTAGACTCTGACGATTGGGAATTGAAAACGCATGTTGCCACTCAGTTAAATAGAAGCATGTCTGTATCTACTTTGCCATATGTTAGATTATGCCTTTCACATTAATCTTAAACGAGAACCATATGATGGTCCTAGCAAGTAGATTCCTCTATATCAAGTGTTCCCAACCTAGGGCCCATGGTGACCTTGCTTAATGGTATTGGCTGAGAACCCCTGCTCTGTATGAATTGCCATTAAACTGATTGTATCTCTTGTCAATGTGGCATCATCAGGTTCTGATAGTAGTATGCCCTGAGAGACAGAGATAGGGCAGAGAGTCAGATTTTTTATATTCTCAGGCTAAAAATGTCTACAACAATATGACATGCATTTACGTTGAGAGGGAGGAAGTTCAAAACGGATGTGTTGGATTGTGTTTTTTTTCCAACTAATGTCTTGTTTTGGACGTCTTCCTCTCTTCACTGTCCTGTATAATATGCATAGGACTTAGAAATCTACAGCACATTACAGACCCTTCAGCCCAAGGTGTTGTACTGACCATGTAACCTGCTTCAGAAATTCCAAGAGAATGTGAAAATCCAAAAAGAAAAAAAATAAGCAATAAATATCAAGAACAAGAGATGAAGAGTCTTTGAAAGTGAGTCCATCGGTTGTGGGAACATTTCAATGATGGAAAAAGTAGAGTGAAGTTATTCCCTCTGGTTTAAGAACATGATGATTGAGGGGTAATTACAGTTGCTGAACCTAGTAGTGTGTGCTTGGAGGTTTCTCTACCTTCTTTCTGATGGGAGCAGTGAGAAGAGATCACGACCTTGGTTGTGGGGGTCCCTGATGTGGATGCTTCTTTCCTGCGATTATGCTTCGTGTCGACGTGCTCAATGGTGGGGAGAGCTTTACCCTTTATGGACTGGACCATATACATTACTTCTTGTAGGATTTTCTGTTCAAGGGCATTGGTGTTTCCATACCAGGCTGTGATACAGTCAATCAATACACTCTCCATCACGCATCTATAAAAGTTCGTCAAAGTTTTAGATGTCATGCCAAAATTTCACAAACTCCTTAGGAAATAGAGGCACTCTACTAAGGAAGCAGAGCTTCCCCACGACAATTCTTGATCTCAAATTATTCCTAATTCTTGAAGAGGATTTTTTTGTACATAGCAAACTCATTTCCCCATAATAGAAAGGATAGGTAGGCTACAGAGAGTGTAGAGAAGAGGTTTACCAGGATGATGCCAGAATTAGAGAGCTTGTGCTATTAGGAGAGGTTAGGCAGACTCAGATTGTTTTCTTTGGAGCGTTGGATGATAAGGAAGCCCGGATAGAATTTTATACCATGAGAGATATATAATAGATAGGTTAGACAGTCAGAGTCTTCATCCCAGGGTAGAAATGTCAAGAACTAGAGAACATAAATTTAAGATGAGAAGGGGTAGCTCAAAGGAGATGCACAGCATATGTTTTTTACGCACAGAGTGCGTGTGCTTGGAATGCATTTCCCACAGTGGTAATGGAAGCAGATATCATACAGGCATTTATGAAGCTCTTAGATGGCACATAAATTTGCAAATGCAAAGAATTGAGGGACATGGACCACAGTTTGGCACAACATTGTGATCTGCAGGGTCTGTTCTTGTACCAGCATGTTCTGGGTTCTATAAATTTACAAATCAATTAAACCAAAATGATATCTTAAAATAAACGTTTACCCTCTCCATTATCCAGGCCAGGAAAGCTGATTTAAAGAAATAAATTTTAGGGCGGTAATTTTAGAGGAGATGTGAGGGGAGGCTTTTTGCACAGGGAGTGATGGGCGCCCGGAATGCACTGCCTGGAGTGGTGGTAGAGGCAGGTACATTAGTGGCTTTTAAGAGATGTTTAGATAGGCAAATAAATGTGAGGAAAATGGAACAATATAGACTTCGTGTAGATGGAAGAGATTAGTTTAGTAGTCATTTGATTACTGATTTATTTGGTTTGACACAACATTCGTGTGTGTGGAAGAGAGAGAGAGAGAGAAAGTGCATGGTTGAAGCAAAAGGGAGAGAAAGAGGAGTATGGAAAAGACAGAGAATGCAAGAAAGAGATAGATAGATGGTAGTAGTACTGGTAGTATGATCATTTGAGTCGAGTATGATGCTCTCCTAAGGGTTTATTCTCATAATGGAGAATGCCTGTCAGTGACTTTGTTTAATGTGGGGAGGCAGATGCATGGGCTTCCACTACACTGATCCGTGTCAGTGTCCATGGAGTGGAAGCTGACTGGGGACCCTTCACGGCTGCAGCCTTCCTTCACCTTTACCACCATTGTCATGTGTCATCCTCATCAACAACTCTACCGCGAAGGTCTTGTTTGGATCGCTGTTTCGTCTGGAATGTCTCCCCAACCTTAACACCATGGGTGACCTTACCAGAAGCTACGGTCCAGATGGCGTCACTCTTGGGAATCTCACCATGACAAAGTGATGATCCTCAGAGAAGAGATAGATGGATAAATAAATAGATGGATAGATACGAGGGGTGATTGATAAGTTTGTGGCCTAAGGTAGAAGGAGTCAATTTTAGAAAACCTAGCACATTTATTTTTCCTACATTTACACACTTAGTCCAGCGGTCGTGGAGCATACGGATCCCTTCTTTGTAGAAGACAGCATCTTGGACCTCCAGAATGGTCCACAGCAGGGGTGATTGATAAGTTCGTGGCCTAAGGTAGAAGGAGACGAGTTATTAACTTCAAACTTTCTGCATACTCACTCATAGAGTTGAACTGCACATGTATGTAACAAGAGCTGTATAACTCATCTCGTTCTACCTTAGGCCACGAACTTATCAATCACCCCTGCTATGGGCCCCTTCCAAGATGCCGACTTCTACAAAGAAACGATCCGTATGCTCCACAACCGCTGGACTAAGTGTGTAAATGTAAGAGCGGACTATGTTGAAAAATAAATGTGCTAGGTTTTGTAAAACTGACTCTTCTACCTTAGGCCACGAACTTATCAATCACCCCTCATACAATAGATAGACAAGTAGAGAGTGAGACATATATCTGAACCACCAGTGGTTTTTGACTGACCAAAGAATGATAATAGTCACAAACCTGTTGATAAATAGAGTCTTCTTATATCTCAGTTTTACACCCATAAGGTTTTTGGAAATGTGCACGTACATAAACTACTCGTGGCACCTCAGGTCAAAATGTGTGTAGCTTAACTTGACCCAGAGAACTAGTTCTACAGTTTTATTTTTTAAATTTATTCCCCTGAGTCGGGTTGATGATCCGCTTTCCCTCTGCCTTTACATCACGTAACACTGTGCGGGAGTCCTGACCAGAGAGTTTTGGTAAAGAAAAACAAATGCAACTCCTAATGTTATCATCAGCTGCCTCTGCTTGAGGTTGTGTATAGAGTAATCTTCGTGTCACAGCTGACATTCTGATGCCCCTCCTTTTCTCTCCCCTCCTTGACGTAAGTTGAATACAGGCGTCCAGGGGAGAAACTACCGAAGATCATGAGGCACAGCACTCAGTGACTGAGCTGCTCATTTCCCAGAATGTAGCCCCTCTGTCCGTCATGCAGCTGCTGATCTCTGCTGGTGAATGACCTATTCACCCTTCCTGACTGCAGGAACTGTGGCTGAGAGGCCCCGCTGAACACAAATTATTGAGGCCGTGGCTCCCTCGATACAGGTTTTGGCATTCCTTCTCACTTCTTCACCTGAACAAGTAGTACTTCATTTCCCTTCCTTGATCCAGCCTTGAATGTGCATCATTTCTTCAATACAGTCTTAATTGTTAAATCACAATGTCTCAGAATCGGAATCAGCTTCATGAACACTGGCATATCACCAATGTCGAGTGCAAGGTTGTTGATCTATCTCACTCCTGAACGCTTCCTCGTCACCATTTGAGATTCTGCCAACAACACTGGAGTCGTCAGCAAGATTATAGACCGTATTTGAGCTGTGTTTAGTCATGCGATCATTATATTTCATCCCACATGTTAAAGGACACGCTGGTTAGGTTAGTAAGTTGTGGGCAAGTGATGTTGGTGTTGAAAGCATGGTGACACTTGCAGGCTGCCTGCAGCACGTCGTCGGGCTGTGTAGGTTATTAAAAGTTCGTTTTGAAGTTTCAATATACATTTGACAAGTAAAGCTCATCTTTAATATTTAATCTTTAATTTCAAGTGATTAAACATAACTTAGGTAAGTAAAATGGGCAGATTTTAGGTGAGGAAAGGATACTTTAAAATCTTCCAAACACCTGCTTTCTGAGCCAGCCAAACACACAAGTAGATAGGGTTATAAAGAGAGCTTTTGGCGCATTAGCCTTCATGCATCAAAGTGTCCAGTACAGGAGGTGAGATGTCATGTTGAAGTTGTAAAAGGCATTGCTAAGGCCTAATTTGGGATATTATGTGCAGTTCTGGACACCCACCTACAGGAAAGGAATTGATAAGATTATAAGAGTGCAGAGAAAATTTGCAAGGATGTTGGCAGGACTTGAGGATGTGAATTATAGGGAACGCTTGAGTGGGTTAGGACTTTAATCCCTGGAGCATTAAACAATGAGGGCAGGTTTGATGGAGGCATACAAAATTATGAGCAGTGGAGATACGGTAAATGCAAGCAGCCTTTTTCTACTGAGTTTGGTTGAAAGAACAAGGTTAAGGGTGAAAGGTGAAATGTTTAAGGAGATCATGAGGCAAACTTCGTCACTCAGAAGGTGATGAGAATGTGGAACAAGCTGCTAGTGGAAGTGGTGGATTTGGGCTTGATTTCACCATCTAAGAGGAATTTGGATAGGTACATGGATGGGAGAGGTATGAAGGGATATAGTCCAGAGGCAGGTCAATGGAATTAGGCTGATTAATAGTTCAGCATGAACTAGATGACCCCAAGGTCCTTTTCTGGTCTGTATTGTTCTATGACTCTATATCATGAAGTATCGATGTTCAGTATACTGCACCAGTATTTCAAGAGGACAAAATGCAGACAGGAGTTGGGAAGTCATGATGAAGTCGTGTAAGACATTTGTAAAGCCAAATTTAGAATATCTGGTCAAATCCTACACAGAAGGTATCAATAAGCTTGAATGTGTACAGAGAAAGTTTACAAGGATGTTGCCAGAAGTTGAGGACCTGAGTTATAGGGAAAGATTAAATAGGTGAGGACTTTATTCCCTGGAGGGCAGGAGAACACAAGGTGATCTTATAGTGGTATACATAATTATAAGGGGCTGAGATAGTGTAAATACATATGTACTTATTCCCCTTAGGTTGGGTAAGGCTAGCAATAGAGGTCATAGGATAAGGACAAATTGTGAAATATTTAAAGGGATCTTGAGGAATTACTTCTTCATTCAGAGGGTGGTGTGAGTGTGGAACAAGCTGCAAGCAGAAGTCAAAATCTAACTCAAAGTAATTTATCATGAAAGTACGTATATCTCACCATATACTACCTTGAGATTCAATTTCTTGCAGACATTCACAGCAAAATAAAGAAACGCAATAGAACAACCAATGAGCAGAGTACCATAAGACCATAAGATATAGGAGCAGAATTAGGCCATCTGGCCCATTGAGTCTTCTCCACCATTTCATCTTGACCGATCCATTACCCCTCTAGCCCCAATCTCCAGCCTTCTCCCTGTATCACTTCATGCCCTGACTAATCACGTCTATAAGCCCCTGCCTTAAATATACCTTAAGGCTTGGACTATACAGCCACCTGTGGCAATGAATTCCATGGATTCACCACTCTCTGGCTAAAGAAATTTCTCTGCATCTCCATTCTAAATGGACGCCCCTCTACACTGAGGCTGCATCCTCTGGTCTTAGACTCCCCCACCATAGGAAGCATCCTCTCCACATCCATTCTATTGAGGCAAATCAACATTTGATAGGCTTCAATGAGATCCCCCACATTCTTCTAAATTCCAGTGAGTACAGGCCCAGAGCCATCAAATGCTCCTCTCATGACAAGCTATTCAATTCTAGAATCTTTTTTTTTGAACATCCTTTGAACCCTCTCCATTGTCAGCACATCCTTTCTTGCATAAGGGGCCCAAAACTGCTCACAATATTCTAAGTGAGGACTCATCAGTGCCTTATATAGCCTCAACATTACAACCTTGTTTTTATATTCTGATCCTTTTGAAATGACTGCTAACATCACATTTTCCTTCCTCACCACACACTCAACCTGCAAATTAACCTTCAGGGAATCCTGCATGAGGACTCCCAAATCCCTTTGCACTTCAGATTTTTGAATTTTCTTTCCATTTTGAAAATAGTCTGTGCTTTTATTTCTTTTACCGAAGTGCATGACCATACACTTCCCACCACTGTATTCCATTTGTCACTTCTTTGTCCTTTCTTCTAATCTGTCTGAGCCCTTCTTTAGCCTCTCTACTTCCTCAAAACTACCTGCCCCCCTACCTATCTTCATATTTTCTGCAAACTTGGGCACAAAGCCATTAATTCCTTCATCAAAATCATTGACATACAACATGAAAAGAAGACAAATTGTGGAAATAGATAAAGAATACTGAGAACATGACCTTGAAAGTGAATCTGTAGGTTCAGAGATGAAGTGAGTGAAGTTACCCACACTAGTTCAGTTGGTGGTTATTGGTTCGATTGCAACATTTAAGAGAAATTTGGATGGCTCAATGGATGGGAAGGCTATGATGTTGGTCAGCTAGATAAGAGTATGCAGAAGAATGGATTAGCTTAGACTAGTTGGGGCAAAGGGATTGTTTCAGTGCTATAGCCTCTATGGCCACGACATAAAGAACATTTAATTTATTGCAGGATTGTGAAGGACATTTGTGTGGTCATATATTTGTCTCACCCTTTGACAGGGAAATTCAAGAAGCTTTTGAAGTGTTTGACAAAACTTTATATTCCAAAGTCCCAATGGGAGTCATAACCCAAATTGATACCTTCTTGAATTCTCTAGAGTTACCAACTTTATGCGAAGAACAAAATGGAACGATGACTGCTGACATAACTGAAGTTGAACTAAAAGCTGCAATTAGTAGGCTTAAATTAAGCAAGTCACCGGGATCAGATGGGTCCTGCTGCAACCCAGGCCTTCCACAGATAGCTCCTCCCTCCCAATTTCACCTAACTCAGCAGGAGAAGGGCTAGGAGTCTCATCTTCCATCAATGGGGAGTTAGCAAAAGGCAGCATATACCACACATCCAGGACTTCATCCTCCGAATCAGTATCCCTCTCAGGGGTGTGGGCCGGCTTGACCTTTCCTGCTGTGGCCCCTGCAGTCATCTGCGTTGTTATAGCGTCCTCTTACTAGGTGTAGGCTCCAGGTCGGGCTCTGGGTCTATTTGCACCTTGTCCCAGGGCAGCAGGCGGTTCTGATGGAGAACCTTGACAGACACATTCCCATCCTCTGGTTTCACCCAGAAAACTGGTAGGTTTGGCATCTGACTCTCCACCACATAAGGTGTGGCCGCCTAGTGGTCAGCCAACTTTTTCTTCCCAGGTAGACCCAAATTCCTTATGGGGACTTGGTCTCCCGGCAGGAGTTGGGAGAACCTCACCTTTTGATCATATCTCCTCTTATTTCCTTGATTTTGCTTGGCAGCCACGACCCCAGCTAATTCATAAGCCCTTTTCAGCTCTCTCCTCATATCAGACACATACTTCAGATAAGTCTTCGGTAAGTCTCCCTTGTCAGTCCCAAAACAAAAGTCAATTGGTAACCTCGCCTCGCATTCAAATATCAGATAGTATGGCGAGTACCTGGAAGCTTCATTTCGGGTACAGTTGTAACTGTGGACCAGATGTCCAATATGTTGACTCCACCTGCTCTTCTTGCAAGGTCTCCAACGTCTCGAGCATGTCTAGCAAGGTCCAATTAAACTTCTCGGGCTGGGGATCACCCTGCAGATGATAGGCTGTTGTTCTTGACTTCTCGACTCCAAGCATGCGCAGTAACTCACGGATGAGTCTGCTCTTGAAATCCCGTCCCTGATCACTATGTATCCGCCTGGGGAGGCCATAATAAATGAAATACTTCTCCCATAACACTTTGGCCACCATGGACGCCCTCTGGTCCTTGGTAGGGAAAGCCTGAGTATATCTGGTGTAGTGATCCGTGATGACTAAGACATTTACCATGTTGCTGGCATCAGGTTCTATCGACAGGAAATCCATACACCAGGTCCAGGGGCCCCACACTCTGCAAGTGGGACAAGGGAACTGCCTGCGTAGGCTGTATCTTCTATCGTATGCATCGAATGCACAATTTACAATATTCTTCGACTTACAACTTCATTTGGGGCTAATAGAACTGGTCTCTAAGCAATCCATAGGTCTTTTCAACCCCCAAATGTCCAGAATCATCATGAAGTGACTCCAACGCAATCCTCTGATACTTCTCCAGCAGAACCAGCTGGGAATGCCAAGGTCGACCTGGGGGTAATGTGACCCGGTATAGGATCTGGTTCCGCATCTCTAACCGAGGCCATTCTCTCAGTAGTGGAGGCACGGTTATGTGTTTTGTCTTCTCTGCCTGAGCCATGTCTCCTTTTTGACAACTGACCAGATGGTACCAATGCCCAGGTCATCTCACTGAGCAACTGCCACTTCCCCAGAACTCAATTCCAGCAGCTGATTTGTCTTCAGAACAGTCAGGTTACAGTAAACTTGGGAAATGGTGTCATCAGAAGCTTTCAATTGATCCACTGCTTGATCCTGCGCCTCCTTTCCCTCTGCCTTCACGGTGATGGCAAACTGCCTTCACCCCCAGGGCAGGAACGCTCTCCCACTCCTTGTCCCTGTCCAGTCCCTCATGCGCCCATCAGAACAAAGCATCAGCATCAATGTTCCTGCTTCCCAGCCGGTACTTCAGGCTGAAATCATAGGCAGACAACGCCGCCAACAACCAATGGCCTGTGGTATCTAGTTTCACCAAGGTCAGGATATAAGTTAGAGGGTTGTTGTCTGTCCTCACTTCAAACTTGGCCCCATAGAGGTAATTACTCAGCTTATCCACCACCGCCCATTTCAACGCCAGAAATTCCAACTTGTGCATGGGATAGTTTTTCTCGGAGGGTGACAGACTTCGGCAGACAAATGCAACAGGTCTCACCCTGATGCACTAATCCTAATACAGGCACCCACTAAGCCCTCTCGGCTGGCATTCGTGTGCAGTACATACAGCAATCAGGGGTCCGCAAAAGCCAGCACCGGCGCCTGTATCAGCAGCTCCTTCAGCGACTGAAAGGACATTTTGCATTCTACCTCAGTCCAAAGGGCTCTGACGGGCTAAGATACTCTCCAGCCTCTTTTCTCCCCTTCTTTTGCTTCTCCTAGGGAGGGTAACCACACAGAAGCTGATTCAACAGGTGACTCACTTTCACGTGGCCTTCACAAACCTTTGATAGTAACCACAGAACCCGAGGAACGAGCGCAGAGCGCTCACAGTCTGGGGTCTTGGCCAAGTGGTCACCGCCCCTATCTTAGCCAGATCTGTAGCTACTCCATGCTGTGAGACTATGTGCCCAACATAGCTAACAGACGTTTTGCGGAACTGACACTTGTCCAGGGAAAGTTTTAACCCTTCAGCTTTCAGGCAGCCCAGCACCTTCAGTAGCCTCGCTTCATATTTTTCCAAGGTGGATCCAAACACTGTGAGGTCATCCAGATACACCAATACCTCAAGTAAGTTCATATCCCCCACTGTCTTCTCCATGACCAGCTGGAAGGTTGCAGGGGCTCCCAGCATGGCCTGGGGCATCCTTTTGACTGGAAGAATCCCAGGGGACATATTGTACGTGGCCTATCAGCGGCGACAACAGAGCTTTACCAAGAGGGATTTCTCGCAGGTCAGTAGCAGTTATTTAAAAAGGGAGCTACGAGAGCATTTGTCCATTGTACGTGGCCTATCAGCGGCTGTAACCGGAGCACCAATCGTGAGCTAGGTTCAGGCATAAAAGAGAGACACTGCCTAGCGGAGCGGTCATTGATGGAGTGATCTGAGGCATGGTGGTAGGGCTTTGGCTCATTCGGGCTTTGGCGAGGTAAGCGGGTAAGTGGACTTCGTTTTTTCTTTCTTCTATTTTTCTTAGAGGAATAAAGAGCATGTCTGCACGGTTAGTACTTTGCTGTGGGTGTGAGATATGCCAATCCTGGGAATCTTACCGTCTCCCAGATGGCCACATTTATGCCAAGTGCACCAAGTTGCAGCTCCTGAGAGACCGTGTTAGGGATCTGGAGCTGCGGCTTGATGAACTGCAGCTTATCAGGGAGAGTGAACAGGAGATAGAGAGGAGCTACAGGGAGTTAGTCACCCCGAGGCTGCAGGATTTAGATAAGTGGGTGACTGCCAGGGAGGGATGGGAAGAGCTCAGATAGCACCCCTATGACCATCCCCCTCAGTAATTGTTATCTCGTTTTGGATGCTGTTGGGTGACCTGACAGAGGACAACCACAGCAATCGGGTCTCTGGTACTGAGCCTGGTTCTCTGAAGCAGAAGGGAGAGAAGAAGATGAGGAATGCGGTAGTCATAGAGGATTCCCATAGTGAGGGGAACAGACAGGAGGCTCAGTCAGCCTGATAGAGATACCCGCATGGTGTGTTGCTTTCCAGATGCCAGGGTACATAATGTCTTGGATCGAGTGCAGAGTATTCTTAAGGGAGAGGGTGAAATGCCAGAAGTCTTGGTACACGTTGGTACCAATGACATAAGTAGAAAAAGGGAGGAGGTCCTGAAGAGGGAATTCAAGGAGTTGAATGGGAAGCTGAAAAGCAGGGCCTCCAGGGTTGCTGCCTGTGCCACATGCTAACGAGCACGAGAACAGCATGATCAGGCATATTGTTGCGTGGCCGAGAGGCTGGTGAAGCGGGCAGGGCTTCGGTTTCTTGGATCAATGAGGCATCTTCTGGGGAAGATATGATCGGTACAAAAAGGACGGGTTACACCTGAACCCAAAGGGGTCCAACATCCTAGCAGGCAGGTTTAATAGAGCTGCTAGGAAGGGTTTAAACTAATTTGGCAGGGGGATGGGAACCAGAGTGATAGGGCTGAGACAGAGGAAAACAGAAATAAATCAAAGATAGCATGCAACAGAGATGATAGAAAGGACAGGCAGGAGATGAGGCATAGTCACAGCTGGTGGGATGAGTTACAGGGCAATAGAGACGAGGTGCAGTTAAAACAGAAAGCAACCATTACTGGATTGAAAATGTTGTATTTGAATGCACGCAGCATAAGAAATAAAATGGACGATCTTGAAATTCAGCTACAGATTGGAACGTATGACGTTGTGGCCATCTCTGAAACTTGGCTAAAGGATGGCTACCATGGGAGTTGAATGTCCAAGGATATATGGTGTATCAGAAAGGTAGCTTAGTAGGCAGAGGGGTGGTGTGGTCCTGTGTATAAGAAATAGTATTGAATCATTAGAAAGTGATGATAAACGATCAGAAGGTGTACATTCTCTATGTGTTGAGTTAAGAAATGGCAAGGGTAAAGGGACCTGAGTACCCGAATGGCAGTTGTATACAGGTCTCCAAATTGCAGCCAGGATGTGGATTACAAATTACAGCAGGAGATAGAAAAGACCTGTCGGAAGGGCAATGTCATGATAATTGATTGGGATTTTAACATGAAAGTGGATTGGGAAAACTAGGTCAGTACTGGACCTCAAAAGAGAGAATTTGTAGAATGTCTAAGGGATAGCTTTTTAGAACAGCTTGTTGTTAAGTCCACTAGGGGATCAGCTGTGCTGGATTGGGTATTGTGCAATGATCCAGAGGTGATAAGAGAGCTTAAAGGCATCTGTTAGTCTTGCGTGACTATGGATCTGCGCCTGGAAAGCCTTCACTCTCCAGGGCTCAGGCCTGGGCAAGGTTGTATGGAAGACCAGCAGCTGCCCATGCTGCAAGTCTCCCCTCTCCACGACACCAATGTTGTCCAAGGGAAGGGCATTAGGACCCATTCACCAGTGTCGCCGCAGAGCAATGTGTGATTAAGTGCGTTGCTCAAGGATACAACACGTTGCCTCGGCTGGGGCTCGAACTCACGACCTTCAGGTCACTAGCCCAATGCCTTAACCACTTGGCCACGTGCCCACAAGAGGGCTTAAGGTGAAGGAAACCTTAGAGAACAGTGATCACAATATGATCGAGTTCACTTTGAAATTTGAGAATGAGAATTCCAATGTGTCAGTATTTCAGTGGAATAAAGGAAATTACAATGGTATAAGAGGGGAATTGGCCAAGGTTGACTGGAAGGGAACACTAGCAAGAAGTACAGCAGAGCAGCAAGGGCTGGAGTTTCTGTGAAAAATGAGGGAAGTGCAAAACACATATATTCCAAGTAAGAAGAAATTTTCAAATGGAAGAGGGACACTATTGTGGCTGACAAGTGAAGTCAGAGCCAAAGTAAAAGCAAAAGGGAGGGCATACAAGGAAGCCAAAGCCAGATAAAGGATTGGGAAGGTTTTAAAAACTTGCAGAAGGAAACTAAGAAGGTCATTAGGAAGGAAAAGATGTATTATGAAAGGAAGCTGGCGACTAATATCAAAGAAGATACTAAAAACCTTTTTAAGTATATAAAGGGTAAAAGAGAGTTGGGGGTAGATATAGGACCAATAAAAAATGACGCTGGAGATATTGTAATGAGAGATGCAGAGATGTGTGGAACTGAATGCGTATTTTACATAAACCTTCACAGTGGAAGACATCTGCAGGACGACTGAGAAGGTGCTCAGGAAGCTTAATGGTCTGAGGGTGGATAAATCTCCTGGAACTGATGGAATACACCCTCGGGTTCTGAAGGAAGTAGCTGGAGAGGTTTCAGAGCATTAACAATGATCTTTCAAGAATCGACTGAAAAATGTTTAATGTTACTCTGCTATTTAAGAAGGGTGAGAAGCAGCAGAAAGGGAACTATAGACCTGTTAGCCTGACATCAATGGTTGGGAAGTTGTTGGAACCAATTGTTGAGATTACAGAATACCTGGAGTCACATGACAAGATAGGCCAAAGCCAGCATCGTTCCCTGAAAGGAAAATCCTGCCTGACTAACCTACTGCAATTTTTTGAGCTAATTGCAGGCTAGACAAAGGAGATGCAGTAGATGTGGTGTACTTGGATTTTTGGAAGGCCTTTGACAAGGTGCCGCACATGAAGCTATTTAGCAAGATAAGAGCCCTTGGAATTACAGGGGAGTTACTAACATGGGTGGAGCATTAGCTGATCAGCAGAAAACAGAAAGTGGGAATAAAGGGATCCTATTTTGGCTGGCTGCCGGTTACCAGTGGAGTTCCATGGGGGTCGGTGTTGGGACTGTTGCTTTTTCTGATGTATGTCAATGATTTGGACTATGGGACTAATGCATTTGTGGCTAAATTTGCCGATGATACGAAGATAGGTGGAGGAGCGGGTAGTATTGAGAAAACAGAAATCCTGCAGAGAGACTTAGATAGTTTAGGGGAATGGTCAAAGAAGTGGCAAATAAAATACAATGTTGGAAAGTGTATGGGCATGCACTTTGGTGGGTGAAATAAATGGGCAGACTGTTATTTAGATGGGGAGAGAATTCAAAATGCAGAGATGCAAAAGGACTTGGGAATCCTCGTGCAGGATACCCTAAAGTTAATCTCCAGGTGGTGAAGAAGGCGAATGCAATGTTGGCATTCATTTCTAGAGGCATAGATTGTAAGATCAGGGATGTGATGTTGAGGTTCTATAAGGCACTCATGAGACCACACTTGGAGTATTGTGTGCAGTTTTGGGCTTCTTATTTTAGAAAGGTATATACTGACATTGGTGGGGGTTCTAGAAGATTCACGAGAATGATTCCAGGAATGAAAGGGTTACCATCTGAGGAACATCTGGCAGCTCTAGGGCTGTATCTCTTGGAGTTTAGGAGAACGAGGAGGGATCTCATAGAAACATTCCAAATGTTAAAAGGCCTGAACAGATTAGATATGGCAAAGTTGTTTGCCATGGTAGGGGAGTCTAGGACAAGAGGGCACGACTTCCGGATTGAAGGATGTCCATTTAGAACAGAGATGTGGAGAAATTGCTTTCGTCAGAGGATGGTAAATCTGTGGAACTTGCTGCCACATGCAGTTGTGGAGGCCAAGTCATTGGGTGCATTTAAGGCAGAGATAGATAGGTTCTTGATTAGCCAGGGCATCAAGGGGTATGGGGAGAAGGCAGGGGAGAGGGGGTGATTTGAAGAATTGGATCAGCCCATGATTGAATGGCAGAGCAGACTTGATGGGCCAAACGGCCTATTTCTGTTCCTATATCTCATTGTCTTAAATGCAGTTTTCTCTTTGTCTGCCTCACTCATGGGGATCTGGTAATATCCACTCCTCAAGTCCAGCACACTGAACCTCTTCGCACCACTCAAACAGGCCAGCGCATCTTTGATCCTCAGGACTGAATACTGGTCAGGGACAGTGTTCCTGTTCAGAGCCCTATAGTGGACACACATCCTTACCTTCCTATTCTTCTTTTGGGCCACTACTATTGGGGACGCATAGGGGCTTGAGGACTTGGTGATGATCCCAGCTTCCTTCAACTTGCACAAATGCTGCCGAACGTCTTCCACCTCTGCAGGGGCCAGTCTTATCACCCACCCACATCAAACTCATCAATGGAAAAGACTCCTTCAAGCTTCAACATCTTCTCTATCAACCTCCTCTTCCAACCCGCAGGAACTGGGGAGTCTCTGAAGTTGAATGACTCAGCCGTAAACTTCCCCTTTTTTCCAATAGCTTCTCCCTGGCTTGTCTCACGGTGACACTAGACGTTACCATTACCAGCAACAGATGCACCAGGGACATCCCCCAATTGAAGGTGACCCCTCTCTTCGTACTGTTCCTGACAATCACTGCCATCCTGCTCACCTGTACAAATGAGCGCTTCTGCAGTTCGGCCTCACCAGCACCCCAGCAGGAAATCCTGACTCTCCCTCGTGGTTTTCTGGAACGTCCACTAAGAGGGCTTTGGCCTCAAGCACTCCGGGAAACTTGTCCCTACTTTCCCGGGCCGTACCTCCATTGGCTTCGACTGAGTGAACCACACAGTCCCTCGTCTAAATTCAGTATCCGGCCCAATGTAGCCACGCACTTCCTCAAAAGCAGCTCGAAACATCGGGTGCACAGACAATGTTCCCAGAAAGCTCTCACCAGCCTTCTCCTTGCAGGCCCTCATGAGCCTCCTCACAAAAGGGGTGTTGGTCCCCACCAGAACTGAAATGCTGCCCTTCTCAACGGGGTCTGGGCAAACCAGCACTAATGTACCAAGGATCTCAGACCCTCCCACATCGGCCTCTGAAACTCCAGCTGTTCACTGAAAAATAGCCGTCATGTGAATAATCACCAGCACTAAGACCCCAGATCTCCAGTGCCCTGAATGGTGTCATTGGTAAATGATTCAGATACCGGTTGTAAAACGAACGGTACAACAACGTGACCTATGACCTGGTGTCAAGTATGGCTTTAGCATAAATACCCTCTATCTGTAGCGACACACTGGAGCATGGACCCACTAAGCCTACAAGAATAGGGTCTTTCGCTTTCGGGGGATCTTTTGTATATTGCAGGGAATGTGCTTCCCTAGAGACACCCGGCCGATCCCTCACTGGGTCTCCTCTAAGTTTTCCCAGCGACTCTCTGCTTAGGTACCCGGGGGCTCACCCTCCTTCTCGCGTGACATTGGCTGCTAGCAGCCCTCCGCATTGTTCGTCCCCTGAGGGATCCGCTCCCCGCCTCCATCAGTTCCATCATATGGGAAGTTCACACTTGCTGATATTAGCCGAGACATCTCAGTTCTCAACTCTGCCACAATCTCTTCTACCGCTCCCCGGAGCAGGTATCCGTGGTCACTTCAGCACAAGGGGCTACTACCGAGGACTGTTCCCTGCTGACCCAGCCCTCCTGCACCTTCAGCACGTTCTCCTCCTCCTGTACCTCTCTGATCAGCTCAACAACAAAGGGAGGGGGACACATCTTATGGGACTGCCACTGATCCCAAGCAATCAAGTCCTGGGATTGGGCACCCTTGGCTATCTGGTCCATTCTTAACTGATCCACCTCAGCTGCCTGAATGGTCCCTCTACTCCACAAGCAATTTAGCTGCCTCTCTAGCAGAAAAATGTAAGCAGAAAGCTTCTTCCCCTCTGCTGACACATGTTCTGAAACCTCACCATGAGCTCCAGTGGGCTCCCTGTCGTGCCAAAGGCACTCTGCAATGTGCCCAGATAATCGACAATGTTAGCTAAAGGTTGGCGTGTTTTCACAACACTCACCACCACAGCAGTCCACCCACTCAAACTCTCAACCAATCTCTGTCTCGTTTGTGTGGATGCTGTGTGATGTGTTGCCCGGTTACAAATCTGAACTGCAAAATATCAGACCATATGCAATTAAATGATTAACCTTTATAAATCTTAATCTGACTATAGTTATAAAGAAAATAAAACGAAAAAGTTTGATGAAATAGTCTGAATGGCATGTTGGAGCTCACAGTTCTGTCCATTCGTTCCCCAGCGACCGCCTCCTCCGAGCATCACTGACCTTCGGACCCTTGCTCCGGGTCCACTCCTTCCACCGGTCTACCAACTTTCTCCATTCGCGTCTTCTCTCTTCATCTCTCCCCAGCAAAAGACCCCGAATTCCCGGCTCCCAGACACACAAGAAAGAACAACGTGCCTCTCATTGGATGGCACATATTCCAAACCCCCAAAATCTCTAGCCATAACCCAAACATTGCTGCTACAGAGAAACCATTATATTGATAACTTGACACATTGGAACTAGAAATTGTTCACTCTCTCCACTTCTGATTTATCTGTGAGGATTGGTTCATGTTTTCCTGTCTTAAACTTCCTGAAGTCCACAATTAGCTGCTTTGTCTCACTGACAATGAGTGGTCCTGAACCAATGGATAAGTTCAATCACCACTACTCTGAACCGATTCTACGACCTACAGACTTACCTTCAAGGATTCAGATTCAGAATCAGAATCTGGCTCACTAACACTGACAAACTATATGTCATGAAAGTTGTAATATTGGGGCGGCAGTACAGTGAAATACATAAAGTATTCTATAAGTTATAATAAGAAAGAGATATTAAACATTGGTGGTGGGGTGGAGATACGTCTCTACTAAAGGAGGTGTACGGCATTCCCTCCCTTCGCCGGCTCGCAGGTCACCCTTGGGCAAAGTGTAGCACCTGTTCCGCCCCCCGATCAGGGTCACGTGAAGCCATGGGAGCAGGTGGCGGATGGTTGTATGAGCAGCCGGTGCACATCACAATTCATGGTTATGTGACCACAAATGCCAGGTAGAGTATCTCTGAAGAGTATTGATAATGGCTGGGGTAACCCATCTTGCAAGTACTCTGCCCAGTAGAAGGTGATGGTAAACCGCTTCTGTAAAAAAATTTGGCTATGTCATACGACATGGTACATAATGAACAAACGATATTAAAAAAAAAGGTTAACTGAGCAGTGCAAAAAAAAAGAGCAACAATAGTGAGCCTGTGATCCTGGGTTCATGAACCATTAAATATGATGGGAGAGGGGAAGAAGCTGTTCCTAAAGCATAAAATGTGTGTCTCCAGACTCCTGTACCTACTCCTTGATGGCAGTGATAGGGAGCAAGCATGTCCTGGATGGTGGAGATTTTTAATGATGGATGCCACCATTTTGAGGTAACACATTCGACTTTCTTTGATTGTTTATGTATAGTTTTTTGTAAAAATCTATTGTATTATTTCCTGTAATACCTGCAAGAAAATGAACCTCAGGGTAGTATATGGAAACACATATGTACTTGGATAATAAATTTACTTTGAAATTTGAACCCCTAGTAACCTTTCACTCATTTCTCAGGATTTTTCCTATCTCTGTCAACAGTCAAAGGCTCTGCTTCCTCCACTCTTTGACAAAGAGAGTTGAGAAGACCGACAACCCTGCTGTGGTGGCTGCTCTGCATTTGATTGCAACAAACTGCAGACAGGTGTGGACACAGCTCAGCATATAACAGAAACCAGCCACCCCTCCATGTACACTGTCTGGACTTCTCACACCATGGTGGATTAGATGGCTTTGTTGCCAAGTTTTCCAGTGATACAAAGAATGGTGGAGGGGCAGGTAGTGTTGAGGTAACAGGTAGGCTGCAGAAGAACATCGACAGATTAGGAGAATGGGCAAGAAAGTGGCAAATGAAATACAATGTTGGAAAATGCAAGGTCATGCACTTTGGTAGAATAAATAAAAGTGCAGACTATTTTCTAAGTGAGGAAAAAAAATCAAAAAATTCTGAGATGCAAAGGGATTTGAGAGTCCTTGTGCAGAGCACCCTAAAGGTTAACTTACAGGTAGAGTTGGTGGTGAGGAAGGCAAATGCAATATTAGCATTCATTTCAAGAGGTCTCGAATATAAGAGCAGGGATGTGATGCTGAAGCTTTATAAAGCACTGATGAGGCCTCACCTTGAGTATTGTGAACAGTTTTGAGCTCCTTATCTAAGAAAAGATGTGTTGGCATTGGGGAGGTTTCAGACCAGGTTCACAATGATAATTCCAGGAATGAAAGGGTTATCATATGAGGAACGTTTGATAGCTCTGGGTCTGCACTTGCTGGAATTCATAAGGATGGGGGAAATTCCATAGAAATCTTTTGAATGGTGAAAAGCCAAAACAGAGTAGATGTGGAAAGGATGTTTCCCATGATGGGGGAGTCTTGGACAAGAGGGCACATCCTCAGCATAGAGTGGCATCCATCTAAAATAGAGATGTAGAGGAATTTATTTAGCTAGAGGGTGGAAAATTTGTGGAATTTGTTACTACAGGCAGCTGGGGGGGCCAGGTCGTCGGGTGTATTTAAGGCAGAGATTGATATGTTCTTGATTGGACACAACGTCAAGGGTTACCTGGAGAAGGCCAGGGAGTGGGGCTGAGGAGGGGGAAAAGGATCAGCCATGATTGAATGGTGAAGCACTCTTGATGGGCCAAATAGCCTAATTCTGCTCCTATGTCTTATGATCTTATGGTTTTACCTCTGGTAGTGCAGACAGCATTATCAAAGATCCCACCCTGGGCATTCTCTGTTCTTCCCCCCATCCACTGGGCTGAAAAAGCCTGAAAACACATAGTCAGTTTCTATCCCACTGCATTCAGACTCTTGTACGACAAGTTGGAACCTTGATCTCACAATCTATCTCGCTATGACCTTGCACCTCATTGTTTATCTGTACACTGCACTTTGTCTATATTTGTCACACTTTATTCTGCATTGTTATTAATTTACCCTGTGCTACCTCAAGGCACTGTGTAATGATCTGATCTGTATGAACAGTGTGCAAGACTAGATTTTCCCTGAACCTCACCAAATATGGTAGTGATAAACCAATATCAAAACTAATAGAAGCTCACAAGTTCTTCCATCACAGTCTTAAGTGAGTGACTCCTAAGTTATAAACATAAAGTCATAAAGTTGTATAGCGCAGAAATGTGCCCTTTAACCTACGATGTCCATGTCAACTGGTTCACATGTTCACACAAATCCCATGTGCCCCCATTGGATCCATATCCTCCTGTGCTTCAGTGAGCTCTGGATATAGATTTTCTCACAAGAAGCACCATCTTCTCCACATCCACCAAGCTACAATTGGATAAGCTAAATGGTTTGTTATTGTCACATGTACTGAGGCACCGAGGGAAAAAAACCTTGTTTTGCATGCCATCTGTACAGATTGATTCATCACCTCAGTACATCAAGGTAGTGCAAGGGGAAAAAATAAGAAAATGCAGAATATACTGTCAGTGGACCTTCTGTATCTAATAAAGTGGCCACTGAGTGTATGTTCATGGTCTTCTGCTGCTGTAGCCCAGACATTTCAAGTTTTAATGTGTTGTGCTTTCAGGGACACTCCTCTGCATACCACTGGTATAATGCATGGTTATTTGAGTTACTCTCACCTTGAACCAGTCTGGCCATTCTGCTCTGATCTCTCTCATTAATGAGGTGTTTTCCCCCACAGAACTGCCGCTCGCTGGATTTTTTTTTTTGTTGTTTTTCGCTCAATGCTCTGTAAACTCTAGAAACATAGAAACATAGAAAATAGGTGCAGGAGTAGGCCATTCAGCCCTTCAAGCCTGCACCGCCATTTATTTGATCATGGTTGATCATCCAACTCTGAGCCCTGCACCAGCCTTCCCTCCATACCCCCTGATCCCCGTAGCCACAAGGGCCATATCTAACTCCCTCTTAAATATAGCCAATGAACTGGCCTCAACTGTTTCCTGTGGCAGAAAATTCCACAGATTCACCACTCTCTGTGTGAAGAAGTTTTTCCTAATCTCAGTCCTAAAAGGCTTCCCCTTTATCCTCAAACTGTGACCCCTCGTTCTGGAGACTGTTGTTTGTGAAAATCTCAGGAGATCAGCAGTTTCTGGGATACTCAAACCACCCCATCTGGCACCAGCACTCATTCCACGATCAGAGTAACTTTGGTTACATTCTTTCCGCATTTTGATGTTTGGTCTGAAAAACAACTGAACCTCCTGACCACATGAATGGCTGATTAAATATTTGCATTAACGAGCAGGTACATAGGTGTACCTAATAAATTGGCTACTCTGGGTCCAATCAAAGGTGTAGTTGTGTTGGAGAGCAGGCAAAGTAATCTTAGTCTTTGAATTTAGATTAAACAGAGTGGAACAATTACTGGATAATGGAAGTCATGGTAAGATGTGAGGAGAGTTATCACATCCAGCACCAACATGCTGTCATCAAGGTCCCTCAGCACCTTATATTAAGTTTCTTCTCATTCTTTGAAGTTGGGCATGTGGCCAAGTGGTTAAGACGTTCGTCTAATTATCTCAAGGTCGCTAGTTCGAGCCTCAGCTGTGGCGGTGTGTTTGTGCCCTTGAGCAAGGCACTTAATCACACATTGCTCTAGTCTGTGCAAGAAGTGGCGCCCCACACCGACTTCCAATCTGCGCCTTGTAAGGCATGAAAATGCCCAACGCAGGCCTCTCATGGTCTGAGTCGACGTTTCCCCCATTCTTTGAATCTCCAGCAGAGACTAGGATAGCTTGTCCATCTCACTCTTATAAGACAATTTACTCATTTTAGGTGAGTCTCAACCCAAAACGTCAACTGTCCACCTCCCTTCGTAGGTGCTGCCCGACTCACTGAGTTCCTCCAGCTTTTTGTGTGTTGCGCCAGTTTCCAACATTTACAGGCTCTTGTGTATTCAGTTTCAGGTATCGGTCTAAACTGCTTCCTTAAATTTACATCCTTCCTCAAATAAGGAGGCTGGTACTGTACTTAGCAATCTGGATGTCACATTGCTAATGCACAACAGAACGGAAGCAGAACTTCCTTCCTTTTGCATTCAATTTCCCCTGGCAAAAAACAAAAATATTCTGTTTGCTGTCCTCAGTACTTGCTTTACTTGAATACAAACCTTCTGTGAACCATGCATTGTGACGCCGAGATACTACAGCATTACTTAACTCGAGAATCTCTCTCCATTTATATAATATACACTCAAAAGCCACTTTATTAAGTACAGGAGTGGAACCCAGGGTGGTCTTCTGCTGCTGTAGCCCAACCCCTTTAAGTTTCAACATTTTGTATGTTTAGAGATGCTCTTCTGCACACCACTGTTATAATGTGTGTTTAGTTGAGCTACTGTCTCCTTCCTGCCAGCTTGAACCAGTCTGGCCACTCTCCTCTGACCTCCCTCATCAACACAGCTCACTGGATGTCTTGTTTCTTACACCATTTTCCATAAAATTGAGAGACTTGTGTGAAAATCCAAGATCAGCAGTTTCTGAGGTACTTTAACCACCCTGTCTTGCGCCAACAATCATTCCATGATCAAAGTCACTTTCACATTCCTTTCCCATTCTGATATTTGGTCTGAAAAACAACGCAACCCCTTGACCATGTCTGTGTGCTCTTTATAAGACCATAAGATATTGGAGCAGAATTAGGCCATTGAGTCTGCTCTGCTATTCTATCATGACTGATCCCGGATCCCACTCAACCCCACACACCTGCCTCTTCACCATATCAATTGATGCCCTAACCGATCAGGAAACGACCAACATTCACCTTAAATACACCCATGGGCTTGGCCTCCAACGCAGTCTGCGGCAGAGCATTCCACAGATTCACTACCCTCTGGCTAAGAACTTCCTCCTTACCGCCATTCCAAATTTTGAGGCTGTGCCCTCTAGTTCTGGATACACCCTCCATCCTTTCCACATCCACCCTACCTAGTCCTTTGAACGTTCGGCAGGTTTCAATAAGATCCCCGCTCATTCTTCTAAATTGCAGTGAGTACAGGACCAAAGCTGCCAAATGCTTCTTGTATGTTAACCCCTTCATTCCTGGAACCATCCTCATGAACCTCCACTGGACTCTTTCCAATGAGAACACATCCTTTCTGATACAATGAATTGCTGCCACGTGATTGGCATTAATGAGCTGATGTATCTAATGAAGTGACCACCAAGTGTACTTTTCTTTTATGCCGGCTGCTCGGTGCCATCTGCCTGCGTTTGGCCAGTCTTCCTCTCCCTGCTGATGGAGGAAAGTGCAGGATCTCCTTTCCAGTCCAGAGGAAGGTTCTTGGCCCAAATGTTGACTATTCGGTTCTCTCTGCAGATGCTGCTTGACTTGCTGAATTCCTGCGGCTTTTTCTGTGCAGTGTCAGCTCTGCCTGAGAGGGTTAAGATCCTGTGATGAAAGCTACAGTGCTCTGGCCCCAAGCCCCACTTGTGACTGAGGTCATCATCTGTGCTGATTTTTCCAGAGCGGTGCTACACACTCAAAGGTTCATTCTTCTGAATGAACCGCCAAGGTGAGATCCCATCTGACTTCAGGTGGAGGCTCGGTTAGAATGCCCTTCTTAATAGAACAACATAGATTACCACAGAACAGTACAGGGCATTTGATACTAATCTCTACCAATGTGTTCTGCTGCTCACCCTACCCCTTTACAATGCTGTGGACCTGGTTCAAGCTGCCCCTGACCCTGGCATCTGGGAGGCGACATACTATGCAGGTGACTCTTTCATACCCACAGAATATCCTGTCTGTTCCCCTAATTATTGAATCCCCTAGTAGTGCTATTACTGTATGATGTTCTCTCCTGGTAGGTTGGTTCCGGCCACCACAACAATATCCAGAATGTATACCCGTTACTGAGGGGAATGGCCACAGGAGTATTCTGCACTGGCTACATATTCCATTCCCCCCTCCTTACACTCACCCAGCCACCTGCTTTATGCAACTTGGGGGTGACGACTTCCCTGTAGCTCCTATTTATCACCTGTTAATAGGAGCTTAATGGGTACACAGTCTGTCCAGTGCCTCTCTCTGGATACCTACCTCCTTCTCTTTATTCCATGGTCCACTGTCCTCTCCTATCAGGTTCCTCGTTCAGCACTTTCCCCCCTCCACCTATTACTTCTGAGCTTCTTACTTGGCTCACGTTCATCTGCCCTCCTTCACCCTCCTACCTCTCCTTTTCACCTGGCCCCACCTTTCTCCTGCCAACTTGTGCTTCTTGCCTTCCTACCATAAGTCGTCCCGGCACTAGTGACCACAATACGGTCACGGCAGGATCCCAGGTCAACTGGGAAAGTGGGTCAAGGAATGGCAGATAGAAGTAAATTCAGGCAAGTTCCCCTTGTTGCGTTGTGGTGAGTTAAAAGCAGAGTCGGACATACACAGTGAATGTCAGCAGACCTGGAGAGCAGAATTGTCCACAAAGTTCTCCATTGGCTGCACCTGATTTGGAATATGTGACTTTAAAGAAGTGATACATAGAACAATGTTGTCCCGACCCTCAAACCCTGCCTCTCATATAAGCCCCCACCTTAAATTCCTCCATATACCTGTCTAGTAGTCTCTTCAACTTCACTAGTGTACCTGCCTCCACCGCTGACTCAAGCAGTGCATTCCACGTACCAACCACTCTCTGAGTAAAAAACCTTCCTCCAATATTCCCCTTGAACTTCCCACCCCTTACCTTAAAGCAATGTCCTCTTGTATTAAGCAGTGGTTCCCTGGGGAGAGGCACTGGCTATCCACTCTATCTATTCCTCTTATTATCTTGTACACCTCTATCATATCTGCTCTCATCCTTCTCTCCAAAGCGTAAAGCCCTAGCTCCCTTAATCTCTGATCATAATGCATACTTTCTAAACCAGGCAGCATCCTGCTAAATCTCCTCTGTACCCTTTCCAATGCTTCCACATCCTTCCTATAGTGAGGTGACCAGAACTGGACACAGTACTCCAAGGGTGGCCTAACCAGAGTTTTATAGAGCTGCATCATTACATCGCGACTCTTAAACTTCATCCCTCGACTTATGAAAGCTAACACCCCATAAGCTTTCTTAACTACCCTATCCACCTGTGAGGCAACTTTCAGGGATCTGTGGACATGTACCCCGAGATCCCTCTGCTCCTCCACACTACCAAGTATCCTGCCATTTACTTTGTACTCTGCCTTGGAGTTTGTCCTTCCAAAGTGTACAACCTCACACTTCTCTGGGTTGAACTCCATCTGCCACTTCTCAGCCCACTTATGTATCCTATCAATGTCTCTCTGCAATCTTTGACAATCCTTGACACTATCTACAACACCACCAACCCTTGTGTCATCTGCAAACTTGCCAATCCACCCTTCTACACCCACATCCAGATCGTTAATAAAAATCACGAAAAGTAGAGGTCCCAGAACAGATCCTTGTGGGACACCACTAGTCACAATCCTCCAATCTGAATGTACTCCCTCCACCACCACCCTCTGTCTTCTGCAGGCAAGCCAATTCTGAATCCACCTGGCCAAACTTCCCTGGATCCCATGCCTTCTAACTTTCTGAATAAGCTTACCGTGTGGAACTTTGTCAAATGCCTTACTAAAATCCATATAGATCACATCCACTGCACTACCCTCATCTACATGCCTGGTCTCCTCCTCAAAGAACTCTATCAGGCTTGATAGACACGATCTGCCCTTCACAAAGCCATGCTGACTGTCCCTGATCAGACCATGATTCTCTAAATGCCCAGAGATCCTATCTCTAAAAATCTTTTCCAACAGCTTTCCCACCACAGACATAAGGCTCACTGGTCTATAATTACCCGGACTATCCCTTCTACCTTTTTTGAACAAGGAGACAACATTCACCTCCCTCCAATCCTCCGGTACCATTCCAGTGGACAACGAGGACATAAAGATCCCAGCCAGAGGCTCAGCAATCTCTTCTCTCGCCTCATGGAGCAGCCTAGGGAATATTCCGTCAGGCCCCGGGGACTTATCTGTCCTAATGTATTTTAACAACTCCAACATCTCCTCTCCCTTAATATCAACATGCTCCAGAACATCAACCTCACTCATATTGTCCTCACCATCATCAAGTTCCCTCTCATTGATGAATACCGAAGAGAAGTATTCATTGAGGACCTCGCTCACTTCCACAGCCTCCAGGCACATCTTCCCACCTTTATCTCTAATCAGTCCTACCTCACCCCTGTCATCCTTTTTTTCTTCACATAATTGAAGAATGTCTTGGGGTTTTCCTTTACCCTACTCGCCAAGGCCTTCTCATGCCCCCTTCTTGCTCTTCTCAGCCCCTTCTTAAGCTCCTTTCTTGCTTCCCTATATTCCTTAACAGACCCATCTGATCCTTGCTTCCTAAACCTCACGTATGCTGCCTTCTTCCACCTGACTAAATTTTCCACCTCACCTGTCAGCCATGGTTCCTTCACCCTACCATTCTTTATCTTCCTCACCATGACAAACTTATCCCTAACATCCCGCAAGAGATCTCTAAATATTGACCACATGTCCATAGTACATTTCCCTGCAAAAACATCATCCCAATTCACACCCGCAAGTTCTAGCCTTATAGCCTCATAATTTGCCTTTCCCCAATTAAAAATTTTCCTGTCCTCTCTGATTCTATCCTTTTCCATGATAATGCTAAAGGACAGGGAGCGGTGGTCTCTGTCTCCCAGGTGCTCACCCACTGAGAGATCTGTGACCTGACCCGGTTCATTACCTAGTACTAGATCTAGTATGGCATTCCCCCGGTCGGCCTGTCCACATACTGTGATAGGAATACGTCCTGGACACACTTAACAAACTCTGCCCCATCTAAACGCTTGGCACTAATCGAGTGCCAATCAATATTACAGAAGTTAAAGTCACCCATGATAACAACCCTGTTATTTTTGCACCTTTCCGAAATCTGCCTCCCAATCTGCTCCTCTGTATCTCTGCTGCTACCAGGGGGCCTATAGAATACCCCCAGTAGAGTAACTGCTCCCTTCCTGTTCCTGATTTCCACCCATATTGACTCAAAAGAGGATCCTGCTATATTACCCACCGTTTCTGTAGCTGTAGTAGTATCCCTGACCAGTAATGCCACCCCTCCTCCCCTTTTTCCACCCTCTCTATCCCTTTTAAAGCACTGAAATCCAGGAATATTGAGAACCCATTCCTGCCCTGGTGCTAGCCAAGTCTCTGTAATGGTCACTACATCATAATTCCATGTATGTATCCAAGCTCTCAGTTCATCACCTTTGTTCCTGATGCTTCTTGCATTGAGGTACACACATTTCAGCCCTTCTACCTTACTGTCTTTAGACCCTTTATTCTGCTTCTCTATCCTCAAAGCCTCTCAGTATGTTAGATCTGGCTTTACTCCATGCTCTTCTTTCACTGCTCTATCGCTCTGGATCCCATCCCCCTCGCAAATAAGTTTAAATTCTCCCGAACCATGCTAGCAAACCTACCTGCAAGGATATTTCTCCCTCTCGAGTTCAGGTGCCACCCATCCAATCTGTACAGGTCCCACCTTTCCCAGAAGAGATCCCAATGATCTAAAAATCTAAAACCCTGCTTCCTGCACCAACTCTTCAGTTACGCATTCAACTGCCATCTCCTCCAATTCTTACCATCACTGTCACGTAGCACTGACAGCAATCCTGAGAATGCCACCCTTGAGATCCTGTTCTTCAGCCTTCTGCCTAGTTCCCAAAACTCACACTTCAGGACCTCATCCCTCTTCCTGCCTATGCCGTTGGTCCCAACATGCATCATGACTTCTGGTTGCTTTCCCTCTCGTACCAGGATGTCGTGCACCCAGATGAATGCAAATCTTCCTTTATCTTTATTGTGTATCATGTTGGCAATAACACTGCCTTGGTCAGTCCCAAGCCTGGCTGCGAAAAGAGGAGGCTTGGGTATGGGGCTAGCAAACCGATCCCATAAAACCCAGAGATACAGAAACACAAAAAGGGCCTCCAAAGACCTCATCCCTGGGAGAGGAAAGATACACCAAGAAGATGGACTCACCTGGGACAACTTGAAAGATTGGCCCAGGAAAGAGGTCTCCAAGGACTCAGGCCTTTGACCCCAGGAGGGGTGATGAGCTTAACAAGTATGGCAACGAACTTCCCGGTTTCCTTGGAAATATCACTAGCGAATTACCATAGGTGTATTACTTCTGTAACAATTTTAACTTTTCATTTGGCAAATATTATATTGCTATGCCATCTGGTGGAACTCAAGGGTATGTAATCCATTTTCACAGGATAACAATGCATGACCAACAACATAAACCGAAGAGATTCTGCAGATGCTGGAAATCCAAAGTAATGCACACAAAACGCTGGAGGATCTCAGCAGGTCAGGCAGCA
Source organism: Mobula birostris (assembly GCF_030028105.1). NCBI lineage: Eukaryota > Metazoa > Chordata > Chondrichthyes > Myliobatiformes > Myliobatidae > Mobula > Mobula birostris. Next base: position 16,981,281 of record NC_092373.1, on the reverse strand, counting down.
TCTATGGAAGTGAAAAAAACAGTCGATGCTCTTGGCCGAGACTCTCCATCAGAACTGGAGAAGAAGGGGGAAGATGTCAGAATGGAAAGGTGGGAGGCGGGGAAGAAAGTGATAGGTGAAGCTAGGGGAATGGGAAGGGTAAAGGGCTGGAGAGGAAGGAATCTGATAGGAGAGGAGAGTGAGCCATAGGAGAAAGGGAAGGTGGGGTGGGGGAGAGACACCGGGGGAGGTGATAGGCAGATGAGAAGCGGTAAGAAACCAGAGTGGGGAATAGAAAAAGAGGGGAGGTGAGGAATTTTTTTTTACCAGAAGGATCAATTGGTATTCATGCCATCAATTGGAGGCTACCCAGACTTTTTATAAGGTGTTTCTCCTCCGCTCTAACGGTGGTGTCATCTTGGCACAACAGGAGGCCATGGACCAGGATGCAACTCGGAATTAATTTCCCCCTTCCTTTCCAGTCCTGAAGAAGGGTCTTGGTCCAAAATGTTGACTGTTTGTTCATTTCCAAAGATGCTACCTGACCTGCGGAGTTCCTCCAGAATTTTGTATGGGTTGCAATGGATGGCCAGTCTAAGTTACAGGAAAATTCCATTGGCCCTTACTTCAAAGTTCAAAGTAAATTTTTTATCAAAGTGCACATATGTCACCATGGATGCTACTTTCTTTGTAGATGTGCTCAGTGATGGGGGGGGTCTTTACCTGTGATGACTGGGCTGTATCACTACTTTCTGTAGGCTTTTCTATTCCTGGGCATTGATGTTTCCATGTCAGGCTGTGATGAAGCCAGTCAGGATTTTCTCTCCACTGTGCAGGTATAAAAGTTTGCCTGTGTTGGGTGATAAGTGAAATCTGATCAAACCTGTAAGTAGAGGTGCTGTCGTGTCTTCCTTATGATAGCACTTACAAGCTGCTCCTAGTATAGATCCTCTGATATGACCACACCAAAGAATTTAAAGTTACTGACCCTCTATACCTCCTATCCCCTAATGAGGCTTCGCTGTTCAGACTTCGAGATTTTTATTGATCCTTTAGAAAACTTACTCTACCTGGCTAGACCATAAGAGCATAAGGCATAGGAACAGAATTAGACCATTTGGCCAATTGAGTCTGCTCTATCATTAAATCATGGCTGAACCTTTTTTCCCCTCCTCAACCCCTTCCCCAGGTTTCTCCCCGTAACCTTTGATGCCGAGTCCAATCAAGAACCTATCAATCTCTGCCTTAAATACACCCAACAACCTGGCCTCCACAGCTGCCTGTGGAAATAAATTCCACAAATTCACCACCCTCTAGTTAAAGAAATTTCTCCATCTCTTTTTTTAAATGGGCACTCTTCTATCCTGAGGCTGTGCCCTCTTGTCCTACACTCTCCCACCATGGAAAACATGCTTTCCACATCTACTCTGTCTAGGTTATTCAACCTTCAAAAGGTTTCAATGAGATCTCCTCTCTTCTTTATAAATTCCATAAGACCATAAGACCTTAAGACAAAGGAGCAGAAGTCGGCCATTTGGCCCATCGAGTCTGCTCCGCCATTTTATCATGAGCTGATCCATTCTCCCATTTAGTCCCACTCCCCTGCCTTCTCACCATAACCTTTGATGCCCTGGCTACTCAGATACCTATCAATCTGCCTTAAATACACCCAATGACTTGGCCTCCACTGCTGCCCATGGCAACAAATTCCACAGATTCACCACCCTCTGGCTAAAAAAAATTCATTGCATTTCTGTTCTGAATGGGTGCCCTTCAATCCTTCAGTCATGCTCTCTTGTACTAGACTCCCCCATCATGGGAAACAACTTTGCCACATCCACTCTGTCCATGCCTTTCAACAATAAATTCCAGTGAATACAGGCCCAGAGCCATCAAATGTTTCTCATGTGATAACCCTTTAATTCCTGAAATCATCTTTGTGAATCTTTTCTGAACCCTCAGTATTTGAACTATAAATAGATTCTAATGATTATGTATGTATACACATTGTATTCCATATCCACATTTTAACCTCTAACTTTATATTTTATACAATTCTTTACTCTTTATTATTTTGAATTTTGTTTTTGGTGCATATTGTGCTCTGACCAGCACACCACAGCACCTTCTGAATGTATTTAAATGTATATGGGTGCATAAAGTTAATTCTTGAAACTAATCCATTTTTAATATAGCTGATCAAGGGTACTTAGTGGGTGATCAGAAATAACTGTCCCGTTCACATTGTTTCAAGAGATATCTATTTTACATTATAGTGTATATTATAGAGCAACTATGCCTTGATAAACTGAGTGAAGCGCATGGTTACACTTTGATACACTGCTGTACAAGGATATTGCAAGGACTGAGGCCTTCAGCTACGGAGACCAGAAAACATAGGAACATAATTAGGCCATTCAGCCCATTGAATCTGCTCCATAATTTGTTTATGGCTGAATTATCCAGGAAAGAGTGGATAGGTTGGCACTTTATTCTGGAGTAAAGGAGATTAAGGGGTGATCTTACAGAGGTAATCAGGAAGGTCATGGATAAGGTGGATAGTCACAGACCTTTTTTTCAGGATTGAGGGGGGTAAAACTAAAGGGAATAGGTTTAAAGTGAGAGGGGAGTGATTTAAAAAGGATCTGAGAGGTAGGTTTTTCCACACAGGAGGGCAATTGTAAAATGGAACAAGTTGCTAAAGGTGGGTAAAATAAAATACATTCTGACAGGTACATGGATAGGAAAGATTTGGGGGGATATGGGAATTGGAATTCTGGTTGGTTTATTATTGTCATAAGTACCGAAGTACATTGTAAACAACAGGAACTCTGCAGATGCTGGAAATTCAAGTAACACACATCAAAGTTGCTTCGTCAGGATGAAGGGTCTCGGCCTGAAACGTCGACTGTACCTCTTCCTAGAGATGCTGCCTGGCCTGCTGCGTTCACCAGCAACTTTGATGTGAAGTACATTGTAAGTTTTGTTTTGCATACTGCTCATACAGATCAATTAATCACAGTGAGGTAAAGTAATACCCGAGTTCATAATGAATATAGGAGCTACCAAGAAAGTACAATGAAGGTAAACAGCAAGGTGCAAGGTCATACCCAGATAGATTGTGAGGTCAAGAGCCCGTCTTATGGTATTAAGGGAGCCATTCAGTACCTTATAGCTGTGAGGTAGAAGCTGACCTTCAGCCTGGTGGTACCTGCTTTCAGGATGTTGTATCTTTGGCCTGATGGGAAAGGAGAGAATAAAGGATGGCCAGGGTGGGTGGGGTCTTTGATTATGTGGGGATGAATACAGGCAAATGCGTAGGCACCTTGGTCAGCATGGGTAAATTGGACCGAAGGGCCTGTTTACATACTCTGTAACTTCATGACTTTGCACCTCCGCTGTTTAACTTGAAAGGGACAGGCTCAAACGGCTGAGGTTCTCCTGTTTCCTTTAATGGATTCAATGTCCTCAATCAAGAGAAAATCTACAGATGCTGGGAACCTCAAGCAAAACTCACAGAATGCTGGAGGAGTTCAGCAGGCCAGGCAGCATTGACGGAAAAGAGTGAGCTGTCGACATTCCGACCCGAAATCCTTCATCAGGTCTGGAAAGAAAGAGGAGAAGTCAGAGTTAGAAGATGGGGGGAGGGAAAGAAGTACAAGGTGGTAGGTGTTAGGTGAAGGGGAGGGGAGGGGTTATGTGAAGAGCTGGGAAGTTGATTGGTGAAAGAGATAAAGGGCTGGAGAAGGGAGAATCTGACAGGAGTGGACAGGAAACCATGGAGGAAAGGGAAATCAGGAGAACCAGAGGGAGGCGGTAGACAGGTAAGGAGATAAGGAGATAGGATGACCTTCCATTTTGCACACACCTGCCCTCACCCCATCCTCCTGCTGTCATACCAGGGATAGGCTTCCTTTCGAGCCAACCCTTTTTGCCTCTGCATCCAGTACATAGTTCACCGTAACTTCCATCAACCCCAAAGGGATCCCACCACCAAGCACATCCTTCACTCCCCCCACTTCCCACTTTCTGCAGGGATCAGTTGTCCGTTTGTCCCTTCCCACTGATGTCCTTCCTGGTACATATCATTGCAAGCAGAACAAGTGCCACACCTGCCCCTACAGCTCCTCTCTCACCACCATTCAGGGCCCCAGTCAGTCCTTCCAGGTGAGGCAACACTTCACCTGTGAGTCTGCAGGGGTCATCTGCTGTATGCCGTGCTCCTGCTGTGGCCAGCTATATATCAGTGACACCTGACCTGATGTAAAGTAGAAGACCGCCAAAGTGGAGCAACTTTACTGTCCACCAGATAAAGGGAGATCTCCCACTGGCCATCCATTTCAATTCTACTTCCCATTCCCATTCCAAAATGGCAGTCCATGGCCTCCTCTACTGCCGTGATGAGGTTGGAGAAGCAATACTTTATATTCCATCAGGGTAGTCCCTAACCTAATGACATGAACATTGATTTCTCAAACTTCCATTAATGTTCAGCCCCTCCCTTCACCATTCCCCACTCATATTTCCCTCTTGCATCTTATCTCCTTACATGTCTGTCACTTTGCTCTGTGCTCCTCCCCTTCCCTTTTTTCCATGGCCTTCTGTACTCTCTTATCAGATTCCTCATTCTCCAGTCCTTTGTACCTTTCACCAATCAACTTCCCAGCCCTTTACTTCAACCCCTCCTCCTATCCTGGTTTCACCTATCACCTACCAACGTACTTCTTCCTCTTCCACCCCCTCCATCTTCTTACTCTGACTTCACCTCTTTCTTTCCAGTCCTGACGAATGGTCTCAGCCCGAAACGCCGATTGTTTATTCATTTCTATAGATTCTGCCTGACCTGCTGCGTTTCTCCAGCATTTTGTGTGTGTTACAATGTCCTCAATGCCCGCTTTAAATTTAGTACTGTACTCAAGTTCTTGGAGTACTTATTGAACCAAAAATATTTATATTCTAACTGATAATAGATCCGTGTTGGTGCCAAATAAATCAGTATTGGTTTGTCTTATTGTGGCATTTGCCTTTGTGTCCAGTTCACAAATATCCTTTTGTTTTATTTTGCTCAAGTTCAAGTTTATTGTTATTCAATCGCACACATGTTTACAGCTAAACGAGACAACGTTCCTCTGGGACCAAGGTACAATATGTCACACACAGCACATAATATTAACAGATAATAATGTGGGATTTTATGAATAAGGTATGTGAGAGTCATTTTAAGTGCTTAACAAAAGCCACATCCCTTTACAAATAAGAGAAAATCTGCAGATGCTGGAAATACAAGCAACACACAAAATGCTGGAGGAACTCAGCAGGCCAGGTAGCATCTATGAAGAAGAGTACAATTAATGCTTCGGGCTGACACCCCCTTCATCAGCACTCTTTTATTCCAGTCATGTTGAAGGGTCTTGGCCCACATCCCTTTACTTCCATTACAAACAAACCAAAAGCAGTTGCCTTGCACTGACATCATTACGTCAGACACCGTCCCTGAAAATGAACACAACAACTCAATGGTGGTGTTGGTGAATTTTGTAGAGCAGTGTCTATTATGAACAATTTGTGTCATCTGTCACCCATTACATTACCCTATGATAAATAAAATACTCTGTAGATGTACCAGCTAGCATATAATGCATATACAACATATAGTTAAGCAAACAACAGTATAATGCTATTGACACTGAGTGGTAGGAGGGTATTCAGAAGGTAACAATCCTTTATTTTCCTGTAAAATCGTGGACAGATATGAATAAAGGAAGGGAATTTTGGTTTCCTCAACATATATATAAAATTTACTCTGAACTTTGAACAAGTGGGTCTCAACTGTATTAAAATGACAGAGCAATTCTCCTTCTGTTTGTTGTTTTAGTGAATCCACACACCTCTATGCGCACTGTGCTTGTTGAGACTGGAGAGCTACAGCACAGAAATAGGCCCATCATGTTCACACTGACTATCAGGTACACTAAACCTATCCTAATCTATTTATTGTCATTAACTCCTCCTCTGGTAATCTACCACTCGCCTACAGCTGAGGGGTAGGTTACAGCAGCCAATTGGCTAACCATCCTGAAGAGCTTCTGGATGTGGGAGTGCCTGAAGGAAACCCATACAGTTGCCGGAGGAGATGCAGACTCCACATTGAAAGCACTTGAGGTCAGGACCAAACGCAGAGCGTTGGAGCCGCGAGGCAGCAGTTCTACCAACTGCACCACCTTTCTGCTTCAACTTGATACTAGAAATCAGGGCTTGGGACTCACCCCTCGTATAAACTCTTCTCCCTCCTACCATCTGGAAAAAGGCACCGAAGCATTCCGGCTGTCACGACCAGACTATGTAACAGTTTCTTCCCCCAAGCCATCAGACTCCTCAGTACCCAGACACCAACCTACTATACCCTCTACTGTGCCTACTGTCTTGTTTATTATTTATTATTATTTATTGTAGTGCCTGCGCTGTTTTGTGCACTTCATGCAGTCCTGGATAGGACTGTAGTCTAGTGTAGTTTTTGTGTTTTTTCTCACGCAGTTCAGTGTGGTTTTTGTATTATTTCATGTAGCACCATGGTCCTGGAAAACGTTGTCTCATTTTTACTATGTTCAGTACCAGCAGTTATGGTTGAAATGACAATAAAAAGTGACTTGACTTGACTTGACTTGAGGTGGATTCAGCACAGGTTGGTTACTCTGATATTGGAACAAGGAGGGTTAAACCAAGCAAACCGATTGCACAATTGGCAACTGTTTGAGGAAAAAAAAGCATATATACATCAAACCATATCTTTTATCCAAAACCTGAATGTCTCCAGTTTCAAGGTTTTACTCTTTTTTGAAAGTTACCATTGAGACCGCTTCCTCTGTCCTTTCACTGAACACATTCCAGGGCACAGCACGTACTCCATAAATAGAATCCTTCTCATCTCCCCTGTGGTTCTTCTGCAAGTTGCTTTGTAACTCATATCCATGAGTTACTGGTCTCCAGCGAGTGGAAACAATTTCCTCTTTATTTACTCTATTGAAAGCTTTCATTGATTTTAAAAATCAGCATTAAACGTGTCGTGAGTACACCGACCAGGAAATATGAATGCACACTGCCATGTCCTTGGCGAGCACGTGCATAACTTATGAGGAGCATTGGATGGCTCTGGACCAGTACTCACTGGGGATCTCATTGAAACCTATTGAATATTGAAAGGTTTAGATAGAGTGCACAGGAAGTGGATGTTTCATCATGTAAATATAATTGCAAAGAAAGCACAGCAGCACCTCTACTTCCTCAGGAGTCTGCAGAGTTTCAGCATGTCACCAAAAACCTTGGCAAACATCTATAGATGTGCGGTGGAAAGTGTGCTGACTGGTGGAACACCAATGCCTTTAAGCTAAAATCCTACAAAAAGTAGTGGAGTCAGCCCAGTACGTCACAGGTAAAGCCCTAACCATTGAGCACATCTGCATGAAATGTTGCCGGAGAAAAGCAGCATCCATCATCATGGATCCTCACCACCCAGGCCATGCTCTTTTCTCGCTGCTGCCATCAGGTAGAAGGTACAGGTGCCTCAGGACTCTCACCACCAGGTTTACGAACAGTTACGACCCCTCAACCATCAGGCTCTTGAACAAAAGGGGATTACTACACTCATCCTATTTCTGGTGTTCCCACAACCAATGATCTCACTTTAAGGACTCTTTATCCTTTTATTTTATGCTCTCGTTATTTATTGCTATTTATTTTTACTTGCATTTGTGTTGTTTGTTGTTCATTGATTTTGATTACAGTTACTGCTCTCTAGATTTGCTAGGTATGCCCGCAGGAAAAAGACTATCAGAGTTGTATGTAGTGACATGTATCCACTCTGATAATAAACTTTCCTTTGAACTTCATGCTGGAAGAGTTTAGGGCTAGAGGACACATTCTCAGAATACAAGGATGTACCTTTTGAACAGAGATGACGAGGAATTTCTTTAGCCAGAGGGTGATAAATATGTGGAATTCATTGCACAGACTGCTGTGGAGGCCAAGTCATTGGATGTATTTAAAGCAGAGGTTGATTGGTTCTTGATTAGTAAAGTTACAGGGAGAAGGCAGGAGAATCACCTGTGATGAAATAGCTGAAGAAGAGTCTTGTCCCAAAATGTTGACTGTTTATTCATGTCCATAGATGTTGCCTGACCTGTTGAGTTCCTTCAGTGTTGTGTGTGTGTTGCTGAGGAGGAATTTCTTTAGGAAGAGGGTAGTGAATCTGGGGAAGTAATTGCTACAGACAGGTGTGAGGCCAAGTCATTGGGTAGATTTAAAACATCTAAACGGCATATGCTTGGCAAATATTATTTGTTCTAATGTAGCTATAAAACCATAGGAGATTCAAACATAGAACATAGAACAGTACAGTACAGGCCTTTTGGCCCACAATGTTCAGCCGACCCTTAAACCCTACCTCCCATATAACCCCCCCACCTTAAATTCCTCCATATTCCTGTCTAGCGGTCTCTTAAATTTCACTAGTGTATCTGCCTCCACAGTGTTGGTCAGTGATTCACTTGAAGAAGGAGTCGGTCTCTGTCAAAAATGGAATATTGAAGTTGAAAGACGTTAGAGACGAAAGAAACGAATGGCTGATGAGAACTTGAGAGACGATGGGTTAACAGCTAAGGAGGAAATAGAAAGAATCATGAAGGGAACACTCGACTGTCTTCACAGAGAAATGGAAAAAAGGTTTGCTCGTTTGCACATCACTGATGCCAAGTTTGGGTTCCTTCTCGATGTCGAGGGACTGTGTTACGGTGCCAACAGTAACGGCCTAAAGAAGAATTTGGGTGAATTGTGCAGCTCTGATGTTGACAGACATCAGCTATATGAAGAAATTTTGGATCGCAGAATGTTGCTATCAAGGCGGGTCAACATGAAGATATCAAGACCTGAAGAGCTTCTTGAATTTATCGTTCAGTATGGAGAGGAGAGCGTCTTCCCCAGTCTTCACGTTGCTATTCAGATAATGCTAACCATAGCAGTTTCCATCGCCAGCTGTGAGAGATCATTCAGCAAGTTAAAACTAATACTTTCATATTTGAGGGCCTCCATGGGTCAAGGCAGACTCTGTGATCTTGCTCTGCTGAGTGTAGAAAGAGAAGAAACTGAAAAAACTGACTTTGATCACATCATAGATCAATTTGCTCTGTGTCTGACCCCAGTAGTGTATGATGGGACAGTGCAGAAGGAGCTTCACTCTCTGTCTGACACTGGGAGTGTGTGATGGGAGTGTGTAGAGGGAGATTCACTCTGTGTCTGACTCCTGTAGTGTGTGATGGGACGGAATGGAGGGAGCTTCACTCTGTGTCTGACCCCAGGAGTGTGTGATGAGATGGTGTAGAGGGAGTTCCACTGTGTGTCTCACCCTGGGAGTGTGTGATGGGACAGTGTAGAGGGAGATTCATTCTGTGTCTGATCCCGGGAGTGTGTGATGGGATGGTGTAGAGGGAGCTTCACTCTGTGTCTGACCTCAGGAGTGTGTGATGGGACAGTTGGGAGGGAGCTTCACTCTCTGTCTGACCCTGGGAGGGCATGATGGGAGAGTGTGGAGGGATCTTCACTCAATTCTCCTTTGCCTATCCTGCTTGTTACTTCTTCAAAGAATCCCAACAAATTTGTCAGTCAAGATCTTCCCTTGAGGAAACCATGCGGACTATGGCTTATTTCATCAAGTGCCTCCACGTACCCCAAAACCACATCCTTAACAATTGACTCCAACATCTTCCCAACTACTCGTCAGTCTAACTGGCCTGTAGTTTCCTTTCCTCTGCCTCTCTCCCTTGTTGAAGTGACATTTGCAACTTTCTATTCCACTGGAATCATGTCAGAGTCTAGTGATTCTTGAAAAATCTCCATAATCCCTTCATCCACTTCCTTTGGAATCTTGGGATGTACACCATCTGGTCCAGGTGACTTATATACCTTCATACTTCTCAGTTTCCCAAGAATGTACATGACCATATACTTCCCTAGGAACAGAGTAAAGGAGACCTTTCAGTCTCCCTAGTAATGGCAACTTTACTCACTTCTGCTCCCTGACTCTCTCGAACTTCTGGCAACTGCTAGTGTCTTCTGCAGTGAAGATTGATGCAAGATTCTTATTCAGCTTGTCCACTATTTCCTTGTCCCCCATTACTACCACTCCAGCATAATTTCCCAGTGACAGACATAGGAACAAAACTAGGCCACTTGGCTCATTAGGTCTGACTCACCATTCCATTATGGCTAATTCAAGCAATCCCATTCTCCTGCCTTCTCCCCATAACCTTCAAAGCCCTTAATAATCAAGAACCTATCATGGTCCGCTTTAAATCTACCCAACAACTTGGCTTCAGCAGCTATCTGTGGCAATGAATTAGACAGATTCACCAGCCTCTGAATGAAAAAAATTCCTCGTCATCTTTGTTCTAAAAATACGTTGCCCTACTCTGAGCCTGCACCCTCTGGTCCTAGACTCCCCCACTATAGGAAACATCCTCCCCACATCCACTCTATTTTGGACAGTTTAATAATAGACAGTTTTCAATGAAATCCGGCCCCCCCCCCCCATGCTTCTAAATTCCATCAAGTACAGGCTCAGAGCCATCAAACACCGCTCATACCTCCTCTGGATCCTCCCAATGCCTGCACATCCTTCCTTAGATAAGGAGCCCAAAACTGCTCACCATGTTCCAAGTGCAGTCTGGTTAATGCCTCAGGTTCATGAAGGTGAGTAGCATTCTTGAAAGTTAGAGTTTTATTGAAGACCATTTAGTAAAGAAGAAGAAATGGTGATATATTACCAAGGATCTACAATATTGGTAGTATCTACAGGAGGTGCTGCCTCAAGAAGGTAACATTGATCATGCAAGATCCAGACCATCTGGGCTATGTCACCTTCATACATCTGCCATCGGGCAGGAGGTGCAGAAGCTTGAAGTCCCATACCATCAGGTTCAGGAACAGTTAACATTCTGCAACCATCAGTGTGGATAACTTCACTCACCACTACTGTACTCTGAACTGATTCCATGACCGACAGACTCACTTTCAAGGACAGTTTACAACTCATATTCTCAACATTATTTCTATTTACACAGTTTGTCATCTTTTGCACACTGGTTGCTTGTCAGTCTTGTTTATGTATAGTTTTCCATAAAATTCTATTGAATTCCATTTTTCCTGTAAATGCTTCTAAGAAAATGAATCTAAGGTAATATTTGATAACATACATGGACATTCAGTGGCCATTTTACTAAGTAGTGTACACCTGTACACCTGCTCGTTAATGCAAATATCTAATCAGCCAATCATGTGGCAGCAACTCAATACATAAAACCATACAGACATGGTCAAGAGGTTCAGTTGTTGTTCAGAACAAATATCAGAATGGGAAAAAATGTGATCTAAGTGACTTTGTCTGTTGAATCATTGTTGGTGCCGGACAGGTTGGTTTGAGTATCTCAGAAATTGCTGATATCCTGGGATTCTCACACACAGCAGTCTCTACAGGGTATACAGAGACTGGTGCAAAAACAAAAAAAATATATCCAGTGGGTTATGGTTCTGTGGGTGAAAATACCTTGTTAATGAGAGAGGTCAGAGGAGAATGGCCAGACTGGTTCAAGCTGACAGGAAGGTGACAGTAACTCAAGTAAGCACATGTTACAACAGTGGTTTGCAAGAGAGCTGCCCTGAACACAGAACATGTCGAACCTTGAAGTGGGTGGGCTACGATAGCAGTAGACCATGAATACACATTCAGTGGCCACTTTATTAGGTATTTTGATAATAAATTTACTTCGAACTTTGAAACTGTTCATGTAGCAGGAGAATTGGAGAATTAAATTCCCACGGAATAGATGAGTCAATTAAATTTCACCTTAAATTCCTGTAGAAACATAAATGCCTCTGAAATAATCCAATATATTAATCATCATTTAATATATTTAAGGGGCATTAGTAAACAAACAATTAACTCAAGAAACACACATCAAAGTTGCTGGTGAACGCAGCAGGCCAGGCAGCATCTCTAGGAAGAGGTACAGTCGACGTTTCAGGCCGAGACCCTTCGTCAGGGCTAACTGAAGGAAGAGCTAGTAAGAGATTTGAAAGTGGGAGGGGGAGGGGGAGATCCAAAATGATAGGAGAAGACAGGAGGGGGAGGGATGGAGCCAAGAGCTGGACAGGTGATTGGCAAAAGGGATATGAGAGGATCATATTAACTCAAGACCGGTCTTTTGCACCTACGTTCCATAAGTGAACGGGCATCTAAAGATGTTGAGTACTCTGTGAGTAAAAAGAAAAAATGAAAACAGGATGTTGGAAAGCTGAGTTAAAAACAGGAATGATGAAATCTCACCAACCTAAAATATTAATTCTGTTTCTCACTTCATCGATGCTGTCTGACTTACTGCTGTTTCTGTTGATACTGGCTCGAAGGGATGGGAGGGCCTCGTCTGCACTGTACTGCAATAAATAAATAAACAAACAAACAAACAAGCAAACAAACAGACAAAAATACAGTGAGATAAATAAATAAATAGGTGAATAAATCAATAGACAAACGGGTGGATGGATGGATGGAACTCTCAACCTCTGCATTAAATATACTCAGTGACTTGGTCTCTACAACTCAGTAGCAATGAATTCTACAGATGCACCACCCTCTGGCTAAAGAAATTCCTTCTCATCTCTATTCTAGATGACCGTCGCTCTATTCCGTGCCCTCTGGTCCTAGGGTGACCAAATATAGGAAACACCCCCTCCAAGACTACTCTATCTTTCTAGGCCTTTCAATATTCCATGGGTTTCAATGAAATCCTCCCTCATTCTTCTGAACTCCACGGGTACAGGCCCAGAGCCTTTAAATGCTCCTCATACGTTAACACATTCATTCCCTAAATCATTCTCATGAACCTCGCCTGGACCCTCTCCAATGCCAGCACATCTTTCTTAGATAAGGAGTCCAAATACACAAATCTACAAGTGCTGTTGGATAAATGCCTTGTAAAGCCTCGGTATCACATCCTTGCTCTTATATCCTAGTCCTCTCAAAATGAATACTAACATTGCATTGCCTACTCCACCACGACTCAACCTGCAAGTTAACCTTTAGGAAAACCTGCACAATTGCCTTTGCACCTCTGATTTTTTAAATTCCTCCCCATTTGGAAAATATTCTATGCCGTTATTCCTTCTACCAAAGTGTGTGACCATGTATTTTCCTACACTATATTCCATCTGCCACTTCTTTAACCATTCTCTAATCTGCCCAAGTCTTTATCAGAACTCCTGCTTCCTCAACCCCACTTGCCCCTTCAGCTATCTTTGTATTATCCGCAAGTTTAGCCACAATCCATCATCCAAATCATTGGCATATAATGTAAAAAGAAGTGGTGCCAATACTGACTCCTGCAGAACACCTCTTGCCATAGGCAGCCAACCAGAATACGCCTCTTTTATTCCAGGTCTTTGCTTCCTGCCAATCAGCCAATGTTTTGTGCATACTAATAATACTATGTAATAATACTCCTATAATACTATGGGCTCTTATCTTGTTAAGCAACCTCATGTGTAGCCCCTTGTCAAAGTCCTTCAGAAAATTCAAGTAAACAAGATCCACTGCCTCTTCTTTGTCCATTCTGCCTCAAAGAATTTCCTCAAAAAATTCCAGCAGCTTTGTCAGGCAATATTTTCCCTTAAGGAAAAACGTGCTGGCTTTGGCCTATTTTATGATATGCCTCCAAATACCTTGAAATCTCATCCTTAATAATAAACTTCAGCATTTTCCCCGAAGACAGGCTAACTGGCCAATAATTTCCTTTCTTCTGCCTCCCTCCCTTTTTAAAGAGTGAAGTGACTTTTGCAAGTTTCCAGTCCTTCAGAACCATACCAGAATCTAGTGATTCTTGGAAGAACATTACTAATATCTCCACAATCTCCTCAGCTAACTCTTTCCAAACCCTGGAGTGTACTCTATCTGGTTCATTGAGATTACCCACCTTCAAACTTCTCAGCTTGCTGAGCACCTTCTCCTTAATAATAGCAATACGCTCAGCTCTGCCTCCAGACACTCTCAGATTTTTCTGACATACTGCTAGTGTCTTTCACAGTGAAGACCTATGCAGAATACTTATTAAGTTTTTCCACCATTTTGTCGTCCCCCAGTCCTACCTTGCCAGCGTAATTTTCCAGCGGCCCAATATCCACTCTCATTTCTCTTTTATCTTTATATACAGTATCTGACTTCAGGGTGCTTGATATTTTCTTTGAATGAGTTCCATAGTGTTTCTTCGTTTCATGGCTGTCTGTTGGAAGATGAAACTTAGGATTGTATACTGGATTTTTTGATAATAAATGTACTTTGAATCTTTGAAACTTTGACAAAAAAAATTGGTATCCTCTTTCATCAAAGTTGCTGGTGAACGTAGCAGGCCAGGCAGCATTTCTAGGAAGAGGTGCAGTCGACGTTTCAGGCCGAGACCCTTCGTCAGGACTAACTGAAGGAAGAGTGAGTAAGAGATTTGAAAATTGGAGGGGGAGGGGGAGATCCAAAATGATAGAAGACAGGAGGGGGAGGGATGGAGCCAAGAGCTGGACAGGTGATTGGCAAAAGGGATACGAGAGGATCATGGGACAGGAGGTCCGGGAAGAAAGATAAGGAGGGGCAAGGGGTATATTCAGAGGGACAGAGGGAGAAAAAGGAGAGTGAGAGGAAGAATGTGTGTATAAAAATAAGTAACAGATGGGGTACGGGGGGAGGTGGGGCATTAGCGGAAGTTAGAGAAGTCAATGTTCATGCCATCAGGTTAGAGGCTACCCAGACGGAATATAAGGTGTTGTTCCTCCAACCTGAGTGTGGCTTCATCTTTACAGTAGAGGAGGCCGTGGATAGACATGTCAGAATGGGAATGGGATGTGGAATTAAAATGTGCTGAACACCTATGCTCTGTCCGCCAGGGAGAACAGTATCTCCCAGTGGCCACACATTTTAATTCCACACCCCATTCCCATTCTGACATGTCTATCCACGGCCTCCTCTACTGTAAAGATGAAGCCACACTCAGGTTGGAGGAACAACACCAGATTCCCATTCTGACATGTCTATCCACAGCCTCCTCTACTGTAAAGATGAAGCCACACTCAGGTTGGAGGAACAACACCTTATATTCCGTCTGGGTAGCCTCCAACCTGATGGCAAGAACATCGACCTCTCTAACTTCCGCTAATGCCCCACCTCCCCCTCGTACCCCATCTGTTACTTATTTTTATACACACATTCTTTCTCTCACTCTCCTTTTTCTCCCTCTGTCCCTCTGAATATACCCCTTGCCCATCCTCCGGGTTCCCCCCCACCCGTCTTTCTTCCCGGACCTCCTGTCCCATGATCCTCTCGTATCCCTTTTGCCAATCACCTGTCCAGCTCTTGGCTCCATCCCTCCCCCTCCTGCCTTCTCCTATCACTTTGGATCTCCCCCCTCCCCCTCCAACTTTCAAATCTCTTACTCACTCTTCTTTCAGTTAGTCCTGACGAAAGGTCTCGGCCTGAAACGTCTACTGCACCTCTTCCTAGAGATGCTGCCTGGCCTGCTGCGTTCACCAGCAACTTTGATGTGTGTTGCTTGAATTTCCAGCATCTGCAGAATTCCTGTTGTTTGGTGTCCTCTTTGATATTTTTGGCTAGTTTACCTACATGTTTCATTTTTCTCTCCTTATGTTTTTTTTGTTTATTTCTGTTGGCTTTTAAAACTTCCCAATCCTCTAACTTCCCTCTAGTTTTTGCTATATTATATACCTTCTCTTTTGTTTTTATGCTGTCTTTGACTTCTCTAGCCACCCACAGTTGCCTCATCCTCCCTTTGGGATCTTCTTCAGCTTTGGAATGTATCTATCCCGTACCTTCTGAATTGTTCCCAAGAACATGAGCTGTTCTGCCATCATTCCCGACATTGCCCTCTTCCAATCAAATTTGGCCAGCTCCTCTTTCTTGCCTTTAATCCACTGTAACACTGATACATCTGACTTTATTTTCACCTTCTCAAACTGTAGTATGAGTTCTATCATATCGTGATCACTGCCTCCCAAGGGTTCATTTACCTTCAACTCACTAATTAAATCTGGTTCATTACACAGCAGCCAATCCAGGATTGTCTTTCTCCTAACAGGCTCAACCACAAGCTGCTCTAAAAAGCCATCTTGCAGGCACTCTGCAAATTCCACCTCTTGGGATCCACCAGCAACTGATTTTTCCATTCTACCCATATATTGAAATCCTCCATGACTATTGTAACATTGCCCATTTTGCATGCCTTTTATATTTCACATTGTAATTTCGATCCCACATCCTGGCTACTGGTTGGAGGCCTGTAAATTACTCCCATTTGGGTTTGTTTACCCTTGCAGTTTCTTAAGTCTACCCTCAAGGATTCTACATCTTCTGATCCCATGTTACCTCTTTCTAAGGATTTGATTTCATTTGTTTTTACTAAAAGAACCACCCCACCACCTCTACCTACCTGACTGTCCTTTCGATACAAGGTGTATTCTTGGATGTTAAGCTTCCAGCTATTATCTTCTTTCAACCTCATCTTGGTGATGCTCATAACATCATATGTGCCAATCTCTCACTGTGCCACAAGATCATCTATCATTTTCTGTACACTGCATGCATTCAAATATAACATTTTCAGTCCTGTATTCATCATCCTTTTCAATTTTGCCCCCATGTTGCACCTCACCCTTTCCCACTGACTGCAATTTTGCCTATCATCTGTTTTTCCATCCTCAGTCTCACTGCACGCTGGATTCAGGTGCATATCAAATCCCCAATCCTCAGCCCTATCACTCTGCTCCCGTCCCCTGCCAATTTAGTTTAAGCACTCCCCAACAGCTCTAGCTTTTTTGTACTGGTATCTTGCTTTACAGTCTTTTTTATTTCTCCTCACTGCCTTCAATAATTTATGTATAATTTATATTTGGTGTATTGTCCGAATTCATGTGCCTGTGATGCCGTTGCAAGCAAGCTTTTCGTTGCACCTGTATGTCAGCAGACTAGCATAGATGACAATAAACTCGATTTAGACCTTGGATAAAATGTGTGGAAGTTTCTCCGAATGTCATCACACAGAGGCGGAAAGACTTTGGATTGGCAAGGAAATGAATGATTAGCACAGACAAGTGAATGTGGATTTAAGGTTGAATTTAATTAACTATGATCTTAATAAATATTTGGTGGTGGGGAAACTGCTGGAGTCAGTTATCAAGGATGTGATAACAGCACATTTGGAAAGTGGTGAAATGATCGGACAAAGTCAGCATGGATTTGTGAAAGGAAAATCATGTCTGACGAATCTCATAGAATTTTTTGAGGATGTAACTAGTAGAGTGGATAGGGGAGAACCAGTGGATGTGGTATATTTGGATTTTCAGAAGGCTTTTGACAAGGTCCCACACAGGAGATTAGTGTGCAAACTTAAAGCACACGGTATTGGGGGTAAGGTATTGGTGTGGGTGGAGAGTTGGTTAGCAGACAGGAAGCAAAGAGTGGGAATAAACGGGACCTTTTCAGAATGGCAGGCGGTGACTAGTGGGGTACCGCAAGGCTCAGTGCTGGGACCCCAGTTGTTTACAATATATATTAATGACTTGGATGAGGGAATTAAATGCAGCATCTCCAAGTTTGCGGATGACACGAAGCTGGGTGGCAGTGTTAGCTGTGAGGAGGATGCTAAGAGGATGCAGGGTGACTTGGATAGGTTGGGTGAGTGGGCAAATTCATGGCAGATGCAATTTAATGTGGATAAATGTGAAGTTATCCACTTTGGTGGCAAAAATAGGAAAACAGATTATTATCTGAATGGTGGCCGATTAGGAAAAGGGGAGGTGCAACGTGACCTGGGTGTCATTATACACCAGTCATTGAAAGTGGGCATGCAGGTACAGCAGGCGGTGAAAAAGGCGAATGGTATGCTGGCATTTATAGCGAGAGGATTTGAGTACAGGAGCAGGGAAGTACTACTGCAGTTGTACAAGGCCTTGGTGAGAACACACCTGGAGTATTGTGTGCAGTTTTGGTCCCCTAATCTGAGGAAAGACATCCTTGCCATAGAGGGAGTACAGAGAAGGTTCACTAGATTGATTCCTGGGATGGCAGGACTTTCATATGAAGAAAGACTGGATGAACTGGGCTTGTACTCGTTGGAATTTAGAAGATTGAGGGGGGATCTGATTGAAACGTATAAGATCCTAAAGGGATTGGACAGGCTAGATGCAGGAAGATTGTTCCCGATGTTGGGGAAGTCCAGAACGAGGGGTCACAGTTTGAGGATAAAGGGGAAGCCTTTTAGGACCGAGATTAGGAAAAACTTCTTCACACAGAGAGTGGTGAATCTGTGGAATTCTCTGCCACAGGAAACAGTTGAGGCCAGTTCATTGGCTATATTTAAGAGGGAGTTAGATATGGCCCTTGTGGCTACTGGAGTCAGGGGGTATGGAGGGAAGGCTGGGGCGGTGTTCTGAGTTGGATGATCAGCCATGATCATAATAAATGGCGGTGCAGGCTCAAAGGGCCGAATGGCCTACTCCTGCACCTATTTTCTAAATGGTGGAACTTGTATTTTTACATTAATTTGTTATGCCAGAAATTCCAGTTCAATACCCTGACCACTGAATAAAAACAGCAAATGCTGGAAAAATCAGCAGGGTGCGCCAGATCTGTGGGAAGAGAAACAGAGCCAATGTTTCAGGCTGAACTCCCTCCGTTAACACTCCTTTTCTTCCAACAGACCCGCCCAGCATTTTCTGCTTTCATTTTAGATTTCTGGCATTCTTATCTTAATGCCTGGATAAAGTTTATTCCAACTTTCATTGAAACTTATCATGTTTCAGTCCTTTTGAAGCAAAAATGATGCTTCAAGAACCAGCGAGGGATGTGCTTGCGTGCTTGATATCCTCTTTTGGACACAGATATTCTGATACAATCTCTCTGTGTGTTGCTGTTGAGTGTAAATGTGCTGAAGTTGGCAAATAATGTAGTCATGATTTCCGAAGATTGCTTATTCTGAAGCAACACTCTTTAAAGTGTTCCTTTCTAAACAGGTTTTAGGAATCTGCTTCAAATTAGTTCCCTTGAAGTTATTTATCTGCCAGATAAATCTTGGACACCCCACCCTTCAAATCAATCTTTCCCTTCCTTTCCCACCTTTCTCCTCTTATCGTAGGTCATAGGGAACATTTTGAATTGGAACGTAAGAGAATGAGGGGAGATTTGATAAAGGTTTACCAAAGTTATGAGAGGCATAGTCAGGATAATTGCAAGCCGTTTTTTTTCCTTTGATGTTGGGTGAGGCTAAAACTAGAGATTATGGGTTAAGAGGAGAAATGTTTTCGCTCGGGGGGAGTTAAACAAGCTCCCAGTGGAAGAACTGGATGCAGGTTCAATTGCAACATTTAAAAGCTTGCAAAAGTACATGGATGGCAGGGCTATGTACATGAAGGGCTATGTTCCATGTGTGAGTCAATGGGACTAGGCAAAATAATAGTTTGACATGGGCTAGATGTGCTGAAGGGCCTGCATCTGCCTTACTCTGTTCTGTGACTGGGAGAAATTCAGAAGGTGCAGAATAGATATGTCCCAAAGAAAAAATATTCTAAAAGCAGGATGACACAACCATAGCTGACAAGAAAAGTCAAAGCCAACATAAAATCCAGAGAGAGTGCATATAATAGAGCAAAAATAGAGGACTGGGAAGCTTTTAAAAACCAACCAAAGTCAATGAAAAAAGTCATAAAGAAGGAAAAGATGGAATATGAAAGTAAATTAGCCAATAATATTAAAGTGCATAACAAAAGTTTTGTCAGATATATAAAGTGTAAAAGAGAGGCGAGAGTAGAAAATTATGCTGGAGAGGTAGTAATGGGGGACAAGGAAATGACAGATGAATTGAATAAATATTTTGCACCAGTCTTCACTCTGAAAGACTCTGGTAGTATGCAAGAAGTTTGAGAGTGTCAGAGGCAGAAGTGAGTGAAGTTGCCATTACTAGGAAGAAAGTGTTTGGGAAAATAAAAGGTCTGAAGGTTGAAAGGTCACCTGGACCAGATAGTCTACACCCTAGGGTTCTGAAGGAGGTGGCGGAAGAGATTGTGGAGGCACTTGCAATGATTTTTCAAAACTCAATGGATTCTGGCATGCTTCTGCAAGAATGGAAAATTGCTAATGCCACTCCACCCTTCAAAAAGGGAGATAGTCAGAAGAAAGGGAATGATAGGCTAGTTTGTCTGACAGTGGTTGGGAAGATGTTGGGGTTGATTGTGAAGGATGTAGTTTCAGGCAAGTGATAAAATAGACTGAAGTCAGCATGTTTTCCTTATGGAAAAATCGTGCCTAAATAATCTGTTGGAATTCTTTGAAGAAATGACAAGCAGGATAAACAAATTAGAATTGGATGCTGTATAGTTGGATTTTCAGAAGGTCTTTGACAAAGTGCCACACATGAGGCTGCTTAACAAGCTACAAGCAAGTGGTATTACAGGAAAGATACTAGCATGGATGTAGCATTGACTGATGGGTAGGAAGCAAAGAACGGGAATATTGGGAACCTTTTCTGGTTGGCTGCTTATGACTAGTGGGTTTCCACAGGGGTCTATGTTGGGACTGCTTCTTTTTACAGTATGTGTCAATGGTGTGGATGGTGGTTTGATGGCTTTGTGGCTAAGTTTGCTAATTATGCAAAGATTGGTTTATGGGCAGGTAGTGTTTAAGAATCAGAGAGGCTACAGAAGGATTTAGGCAGATTAGGAGAATGGGCAGAGAAATGACAGATGGAATTCAGAGTCGGGAAGTGCTTGACCATCCATGTTGCTAGAAGGAATAAAAATGTAGACTATTTTCTAAATGGAGAGAAATTTCAAAATCTGAGGTGAAAGAGAACTTGGAAATACTCATGCAGATTTCCCCAAAGGTTCATTCACAGGTTGAGTTAGTGATGAGGAAGACAAATGCAATGTTAGTATTCATGTCAAGGGGGCTAGTATATAAAAGGAAAGGAAGTAATGCTGAGGCTTTATAAGACTGGTGAGGTCTCACGTGGCGTATTGTGAGCAGTTTTGCACCCCTTTTCTGAGAAAGAATGTGCTGACCTTGGTAATGGTTCAAAGGAAATTCACGAAAATGATTCCAGGATTGAAAGGCTTAGCATATGAGAAGTATTTGTTGGATCTGTGCCTGTACTGACTGGAATTCAGAAGAATGAAGGGAGGATCTCATTGAAACTGATCAAATGTTGAAAGGCCTTGATAGAGTGCTGGTGCAGAGGATGTTTCATACAGCGGGGGAGTCTAAGACCAGAGAACACAGCCACAGAATAGAGGGACATCCATTTAGAACAGAGACCAAGAGGAATTTCTTTAGCTAGAGAGTGGTGAATCTGTGGAATTCTTTGCCACAGGAGGCAGTGGCCAAGCTTTTATGTATATTTAAGGGAGAGGTTGATAGATTCTTGATCAGTCAGGGCACAAACAGAATAAGGGAGAAGAGAGGAGATTGGGGCTGAGAGAGGAATGGATCAGCCATGATAAAATGGTGGAGCAGACTCGACAGGCCAAATGGCCTAATTATGCTCCGATATCTTATGCCTCTATGAGTCTAAGTGTGTACACCGATAATGGATGGCTATTAGCAAACCAAAAATTTGCATAGATGGAAGCAGTTAATTATCAATCCCATTCTCCTGCCTTCTCCCCATAACATTTGATGTCCTTACTAAACAAAAATCTATCAACCTCCACTTTAAATATAGTCAGTGACTTGGCCTTCACAGCTGTCTGTGGCACTGAATTCCACAGATTCACCACACTCTGGCTAAAGAAATTACTCCTCATCTTTATTATAAAAGGATGCCCTTATATTTTGAAGCGGAGCCCTCTGGTGCTAGACTCTCCTACTGTAGGAAAAATTTTCTCAAGTCTATCTATCTAGGCCTTTCAATATTCAGTATATTTCAATGACATTCCCCTCTAATTCTTCTAAACTCCAGTGAGTACAAGCCCAGAGCCATAAGACACTCCTCGTGTGCTAACCATTTCATTCCTAGGGTCATTTTTGTAAACCTTTGGACCCTCTCCATTGCCACACACCTTTAGACACTGGGCCCAAAAGTGCTCACAATACATTTGAAATTAGATTATGAAGACACACAGTCCTCTTTTATTGTCATTTAGTAATGCATGCATTAAGAAATTATACAATATTTCCTCAGGTGTGATATCACGAAACACAGGACAGACCAAGACTGAAAAAACTAACAAAACAACATAATTATAACATATAGTTACAACAGTGCAAAAGTACCATAACTTGATGAAAAACAGTCCATGGCACAGTAAAAAGTTCAAAGTCTCTCAAATGTCCCACATCTCACGCAGACAGGAGAAGGAAGAAAACTCTCCCTGCCATGCCCAACCACAGTCCGACTCTGAGTCGTCCGAGAACTTCAAGCTTCTGATCAGCTCTCCAACACCGAGTACCGAGCACCATCTCTATCCGAACAATTCAACCTCAATCTTGGTCGCCAGCAGCAGGCAAAGCGGGGATTTTGGGGCCTTCCCTCGGAAGGCTCTCAACCACCCAGTAGCAGCAGCAACGAACCTGCATTTCAGAAATTTCTCCAGATGTTCCTCTGTGATTTTACATCTATCTCCATCAAATCAGAATTGTCCATAGCCCCTATTTAACAGATACGATATCATTTTCACCAGAGGGCTGCGCGCGCACGGTGCACTGCTATTCGCTCCTCCCGCCAATGGTAGGATCCTGGAGAGTGTGGTAGAACAGAGTGTGCTAGGATCTCAGAAGATCCCAGAAGATGGCGACCCATGTAGACAGGGTGATGTAGAAGT
The DNA here is from genome assembly GCF_030028105.1 of Mobula birostris. Lineage (NCBI taxonomy): Eukaryota > Metazoa > Chordata > Chondrichthyes > Myliobatiformes > Myliobatidae > Mobula > Mobula birostris. Next base: position 16,958,391 of record NC_092373.1, on the reverse strand, counting down.
TGCTTAACGTACTGCACGGATTGCTGGTGAGATCTTACTTGGAGTATTGTGAGCAGTTTTCTTGCCCAGCCATAAGAATGATCCAATTGAGTTGGAAAGAGTACAGATAAGATTCTCAGGGCTTCCATATGATGGGAGGACTTGAATTATAAGGTGGCACTGGACAGGCTGGAACTTTTCTTTTTCACTGGTGCGTATAAAGAGTGAGGGGTGACCATAGGGATGTATATAAAACCATGAGGGGTATAGATATAATGGATAGTCACAGACGTTTCCTATGGCAGAGGAGTCTATAATTAGAGACATAAATTTTGCACAGTGTCTTTTCTTCTAATAATGGTTATTATTCTGTTATATATTTATTGTGAATGTCTACAAAGAATTATTGGTATATAGGTACTTTGATAATAAATATACTTCGAACTTTAAAATGGAAAGACTTAAAAGGGACCTGGTGAGGCAACATTTTCACACAGACTGTAGTGGGTATATGGCAGAGGCTGCCAGTGGAAACTGTAGAGGCAGCTATGATTCCAATGCTTAAAAGAGATTTGCACAGATATATGACAGCATGGCAGGGTAGTGTTTAGCGTAAAGCTTGTACAGCACTGTAAGAGGTTTGTATGTTCTTCTCGTGACTGTGTGGGTTTTCCCCGGGTGCTCTGGTTTCCTCCCACATTCCGAAGATGTACCAACTCATAACTTATAGTCATAGTCATAGTCATAGTCATGGTCTGTAACTTTATTGATTATTTGCTCAGACAGGTGTAATGAGGCAGTGAGGACTCGTTGGGCTGGAAGTGTGCTGTTTCTCTAAAAAACATCAATTATATAGATAGAAAAGGCTTAGAGGTTCATGTGCACAATGCAGACTGTTGGGGCTAGCTTCAATAGACATCTTGACACAATGGATATGTTGAGCTGAAGGACCTGTTTCCATGCTGTATAACTATGACCTTCCCCGATTCTCACACTTCCTCCCACAACACCTCTTGACTAATGGAGATGTGCCCAATACTACTAATGGCCAATGTCTTGACCTTTGAGACAAACTTCCTTCCAATATGCAATTCACCTAACAACCCAAGGCCTTCCTTTCACACAAAATGCTGGAGGAACTCAGCAGGCCAGGCAGCATCAATGGAAAAAAAGTACAGTATGGACTGAAACCTTTCTGACTCCTTGCGAAGGGTTTCGGTCCAAAACATCGACTGTACTTTTTTCCATAGATGCTGCCTGGCCTGCCGAGTTCCTCCAGCATTTCGTGTGTGTTGCTTGGATATCCAGCATCTTCAAATTTTCTCTTGTTCAAGGCCTTCCTTTCTCAAGATTCTATGCTCTCTGAAATGGTCAGCAGTGCTGGTCCTCAGCCTCAACAATTTTTTTCGGCTCCTCTCACTTTCCCCAAACACAAAGGGTAGCAACGGACACCCGCATGGGAACCAGCTATGCCTGCTTTTTCATTGGCTATAAGGAACAATCCATGCTCCAAGCTTCCCCTGGTAACAGTGACTAGGAGTGGAGCATTTCCAGGGAGGGCCCAGCCTGCAAGTGTAATTATGAAGAAAGTACGGCAGTGCCTCTACTTCCTTAGAAGTTTATGAAGATTCGACATGACATCTAAAACTTTGACAAATTTCTGCAGATGCATAGTAAAGAGTCCATTGACTGGGTGCCTCACAGCCTGGCATGGAAAAACTAATGCTCTTGAGCAGAAAATCCCACAGAAAGTAGTGGATACACCCGTAGTCCATCACAGGTAAGGCCCTTCCCACCATTGTGCACCTCTATACTGAGCACAGTCACAGGAAAGCAGCATCTATCATCAAGGACCCCCAACACCTAGGATATGCCCACTTCTCACTGCTGCAATTGGGAAGTACAGGAGCCTCAGATTCTACACCACCAGGTTCAGGAACAGTTACTACCCCTACAAAACACATTGGTGAAGGTAGAGCAGTGGATGTAGAGTATATGGATTTCAGTAAGGCATTTGATAAAGTTCCCCATGCCAGGCTCATTCAGAAAGTAAGGAGGTATGGGATCCAAGAAGACCTTGGATCCCGGATCTAGAGTTGGATTTCCCTCAGAAGGCAAAGGGTGGTTGTAGATCATTTGTAGAGGTCGGTGACCATTAGTGTTCTGCAGGGATCTGTTCTGGGACACCTCCTCTTTGCCATTTTTATAAATGACCTGGTTGAAGAAGTAGAAGGATGGGTTAGTAAGTTTGCTGATGACACAACGGTTAGGGGTGTTGTGGATAGTCTGGAGGGTTATGAGAGGATATAGCGGGACATTGAAGGACTGGGCTGAGAAGTGGCAGATAGACTTCAACCCAGATAAGTGTGAAGTGGTTCATGTTGGAAGGTCAAATTTGAAGAAAGAATATAATATTAATGGTAAGACACTTGGCAGTGTCTTGGGGTCCATGCTTATAAAACTCTCAAAGTTGCTACCCAGGTTGACAATGCTGTTAGGAAACTGTATGGTGTGTTGGCATTCATCAACCATAGGATTGAGTTCAAGAGCTGTGAGGTAATGTTACAGCTGTATAAGACCTTGGTCAGGCCCCAGTTGGGGTACTGTATTCAGTTCTGGTCACCTCACTACAGGAAGGATATAGAGAGAGTGCAGAGGAGATTTACAAGGTTGTTGCCTGGATTGGAGCGCATGCCTTATGAAAATAGGTTGAGTGAACTTGGCTTTTCCTTCTTGGAGCGATGGAGGATGAGAGGTGACTTAATAGAGGTGTACAAGATGATGAGGGGCTTTGATCATGTGGATAGCCAGAGGCTTTTTCCCCAGGGCTGAAATGGCTAACACGAGGGGGCATAATTTTAAGGTGCTTGGGAGTAGGTACAGACGGGATGTCAGGGGTAAGTTTTTCACACAGAGTAGTGGGTGCATGGAATGCACTGCCGGTGACGGTGGTGGAGGTGAATGCAATAGGGTCCTTTAAGAGACTCTTAGGTAGGTACATGGAGCTTAGAAAAATAGAAGATTATGTGGTAGGATAACCCTCGCCAGTTTGTAGAGTAGGTTACATGGTTGGCACAACATTGTGGGCCGAAGGGCCGGTAATGTGCTTTATCTATGTCTATGTCTAACACTCTGAGGGGTTTGCTTGATTGATATTTTGAGGATGTAAGGGCATTCGGCATCAAGGGAGTGCTCATTATATGTGGACATGAAGGGAAATGAGGAGCCTATTTTGCTTTTAAGAAGGCTTGAATCTTCGGACATCTCTACTGTGAAGAGATGAAGAGACAGTCATTGAATACTTTAAGTTGAGACAGACATTGAAAAAGAAAATGAGTCTTGGGGAGTAGGTGGGCAAATGAAGTTGAAGCCATGATCATATCTGGCCAGGGGAATCACAAAATTGGTCTTGGCCTAGTAACAGCGTGCACGTGTGAAGGATAACAATTTAGTTACATATAAAATAGGAGCAGGAATAGTTCACTTGGCCCTTGAACCTGCTCCATATGTTAGATTTAATAATATTTTGGGATCTCATTCATGTGCAAGTTGTTCATAAGTTGGACATTTGTAACTCATGGAACGTCTGTGTATATTTCCCCTTTTCTAAAGAATATTTGTTTATTTAGAGACACACTACAGAATATGCCCTTCGGTCCTTTGCAACCGATTCACCAGCCATCCCAATTTAACCCTATCTACAATGACCAATTAATCTATTAACTGGTACATCTTTGGACAGTGGGAGGGAACCCACACATTCCATGCAGAGGACATGCCATTTCCTTGCACCTCCTTAACTCTGAGCTCTGAGCTCCAACACCTTTAGCTGTAATAGAGTTATGCTAACAGCTACACCATATAATGTGATTATCAAGTGAGTCCGTGGAGTAACAATTCTCTTTTGTGTAGTGACTAATCTAACCTAACCTAGGATGGCAGGACTTTCATATGATGAAAGACTGGATGAACTAGGCTTATACTCATTGGAATTTAGAAGATTGAGGGGAGATCTTATTGAAATGTATAAAATCCTAAAGGGATTGGACAGGCTAGATGCAGGAAGATTGTTCCCGATGTTGGGGAAGTCCAGAACGAGGGGTCACAGTTTGAGGATAAAGGGGAAGCCTTTTAGGACTGAGATTAGGAAAAACTTCTTCACACAGAGAGTGGTGAATCTGTGGAATTCTCTGCCACAGGAAACAGTTGAGGCCAGTTCATTGGCTATATTTAAGAGGGAGTTAGATATGGACCTTGTGGCTAAAGGGATCGGGGGTATGGATGGAAGGCTGGTACAGGGTTCTGAGTTGGATGATCAGCCATGATCATAAAAAATGGCGGTGCAGCCTCGAAGGGCCGAATGGCCTACTCCTGCACCTATTTTCTATGTTTCTATGTTTCTGTGTGTCATTTTAGAACTTCAGCAAGTAAGTTGGAAACAATATTTACACACTTATCCACCTCTAGGTTTATTAATCTGAATTCACCTCTGCAGGCATTGTGGCGGGTAACAGCGCAACACTTTCTGTCTCTAATATAGATTTCCAAACAGTATCTTGTTTTAAAAGCAGGAATTCTGAGATAGTTGACATTGTTAAATATTTCCAGGGAGCAAAGTCTCATTAGTGTGTTCCTTGTATGCACCTATCTAAACCCTCTAGGAGATAATTCAGTTGTACTATCCATCCCTCCACCACTGTTCCTTGCACACTAATTTTTATGAAGGGTCTTTGAACTGAAACTTCAGTTCTAGTTTTTGTTCCACAGATGCTACCTGATCTGCTCAGTATTTCTAGAATTTTCCTTTTTTTTACTTTGGAGTTCCAGTATCAGTAGCTATGATTTATTTTCATTTATTGTTGGAGTTGTTATGTAACAGCAGCAATAGACCATATGCTGAGTCAGGTTTTAGTGTTAAAACCACTATCTTTATTAGTATCTACTTAAAATACAGTAACTTAAATGAAATAAACAGAAGTTAACAGTGTTATACGTATATATATGTGTGTGTGTGCGTGCCTCCCAAACAATCAAGCTTAGGAAGAATTCTTAAAGTCTTAAGGTTTAGATTGCAAAGTAGAATAGATGATGGAAGAGAAATTTGTAATCCATGTGGAAGTACGTAGACAGTGTGCAATACAAAGAATCGCAGGTTCCTCGCTGGGTAAACAAAATAACAATCGTCAAAGATCTCGTTCGTTGAGTCATTCTGAAATCCACCAGGTGACAGTCACAGGAGCATCGTCTTTAAGTGATTATCACATAACACCCTGATTCCTGGTAAAGGGCCAATAAAAGTGGATACCCAACAAATCCACACATATGGAATGACAGTCACACATCTGTTGTGCACTGTGTGCCGATAATCAACCCAACCTTTTGAGCATAGGAGAGTTCCAAACCATAGCAGTGACAAGCTGAAGTTCCAAATGCTCGTGTCTCTCTCTCTAAGTCCACAGCAGGCTGCCACAGCCTGTGACTGACGTCATAGTCCCGCCTAACTCAGGCACTCTTAAAGTAACACTCACAGTACAAGCCTGCGTATCTCGTAACAGAGTTCACTGTCACTTCTTTTTTGGAAGAAACTCTCTAGTGGGAGTTCCACCTGTCTCTTTCTACTCTAGTTAATCTCAATGCTTTTTGTTTCCCTTCTTAGAACTTAGAACAGTACAGCCCAGGAACCGGCCCTTCGGCCCACAATGTTGTGCTGAACCATATTTACTTAGTAATCAAATGGCCAACTAAACGAATCCCTTCTGCCTACACAATGTTCATATCCCTCCATTTCTTTCACATTCGTGTGCCTATCTAAATGTCTCTTAAAAGCCCCAAATGTATCTGTCTCTACCACCAGCCCAGGCAGCAAAGTCCTGGCACACACCACGCTCCATGTAAAAATCTTGCCCCTGTTTGTCTTCAGTAAAGTTTGACTCGCTGTCCTCATCTTATCAATGAAATCGCCTTTGTCCTTACCATCCCTGATTTGAGTTTGAAACCTATTTCTCTTCCTCTCTTTCCCAGCTCTGAGGAAGGGTTTATGAGCACACCCGCTAGCTCAGGGTCCCTTCCCTCAGATGCTTCCTGGCTCGCTGAGTACTTCCAGCATTTCTTTTTAAATCTCTTGTATCTGCAGTTATTTGTTTTGTGATTTTCAATCTGACTCAAGCCCAGTCAGTACTTAGTTGGAAGGCTGCCATAGGAACACAAAATGTTCAAAGATCTCAGTCATAGTATATTGTTGCCTGCTCCCACCCTGCCACCCATCATGCCCACCTCCCCACTCCCCAACCCACAGACTCACTCTCATCCTACAGTGGTCATTTTTCATCTTTTATTGCTGCTGTTGCACATATTTATACGACTGCTTGTTTTATTATAATAACGCCGGTAATATTATATACTGTCTTACATAAGCTTGCACCTCGCACTTTATGTCAACCTGCCAATCTTCAGGCCATTACGCTCAGGGACCTGGGCTAATATTATTTTGTGTCTGTATGAGCTGGATTATAATGATGAGAGCTGTGTGTGACTTTATATACAGAGTTTTACACCTTGGCCCCAGTGGAATGATGTTTTGTTTAGCTGTATACATGCGTAAGGTTGGAGGCCGAGTCACTGAATATATTTAAAGCGGAGGTTGATAAGTTTTATATCAGTAAGGGCATCAGAAGTTATGGGGAGAAGGCAGGAGAATGGAGTTGAGGGGTGTAATAAATCAGCAATTAATCAGGCAAAGCAGGCTGAATGGCCTAACTCTGCTCTCAGGTCTTAAGGCCTTGCGGAAAATAAACTTGAACTTGGACTTGTCTATGGTTATGAATCAAGCAAGTGGCATGGATCAGTGACATTCAACACATCTCCAGCAGCAGTCCAAGAAAAAAATATTCGGACAAAAAAAAACCATGGCTGATGAGCTTTCTTGATGTTTGGAGGTGAACAGCCCTTTACTGAGTAAAGCTGGTTGCTGAAGTCTTTAAGGACATCAGTTTTGGCCCCACAAATGGCATCTTCCTGAGGAGGATCTCTCTGAATCGATCTCCAAGCAGGAAGTAGAAGATGGGGTTTATTGCAGAACTGAGGTAAGCAATCGGCCTTGTGAGGGCATATGCAGCCTTTATGCCCCGACGCTTGCAAAACGATAGGTCCTTGCTCATTCTGGAAGCAATACGGACATTTCGCATGATGTGATAAGGGGTAAAGAGTACTGTGAAAATGACTAATGCCAATATTACAAGGCGATGGGGCTTTTCGAGTTTAATGTTCCTTCGGCGTTGAGCACTTAGCTTCTTTAAGCTCCTAGCTGTCTGAATGCAGCAGAACCCCATGACACAGAGTGGGAGGATGAAATCAACGATGGTGAGGAGCAAGCTATAAATAATGCTGTTCGATGCATTCCCCGAACTGGCATAGTCAATGCAAACCACAATATGCTCTTCGTTATCCGTGATGTTCTTCGGGCCAATGAATGTAAACATTGGTATCAGCTCCAAGCTGACGAAGACCCACAGGGTGAAACAGATCACAACCGCCGTCCGCTTTCTCTGGAACCAGTGAAGCGTTGTCGGGTTTCTTACCAGCAGGTAGCGGTCAATGCTGATGCAGGTGAGGTAGAGAACACTCAAGTAGAGGTTAGAGTTGAGGAAGTATCGATTAAACTTACAGCAAATTTCACCATAGAACCATTGACTCTCATTTGCGTACTGGACAACAAACATGGGAAGAGTGAAAATAAATAGCAGGTCAGTGATGGAGAGGAAGAAAAGGTATATGTTACTGCACTTCCAATTCTTCAGGCAGAAGATATAACCACTTATCACAATGACATTCCCGATGAGCCCCACAATGAACTCGATACTGTACATTGTCGTGAGGTAGAACCTTTCCACGTCTTTGTTGATGTCCACACAATCCCCATCATTTGCCTGGAAAATACAAAGAAGGAAAAGAGTTAGCTGAAGGAATGTGCATAAACTGGCAAGGAGAACACAGTTTAAAGAGCTTTCAAAAGATTAGATTAGATTATGAGGACACTCAGTCCTCGTTTATTGTCACCTAGAAATGCATGCATTAGAAAATGGTACAAAGTTCCTCCAGAATGATATCACAGAAACACAAGACAAACCAAGACTAAAACTGACAAAATCACTTAATTATAACATATAGTTACAACAGGTGCAAAGCAATATCGTAATTTGATAAAGAGCAGACCAAGGGCACGGTAAAAAAAAGTCTCAAAGTTCAGATAGCCTCATCATCTCACGCAGACGGTAGAAGGGAGAAACTCTCCCTGCCATGAACCTCCAAGTGCCGCAAACTTGCCGATGCCACACCATTGGAAGCACCCGACTGCAGCGGACTCTGAGTCCGTCCGAAAACTTCGAGCCTCCAACCAGCCCTCCGACACCGAGCACCGAGGGCCATCCTCTGCCGAGTGCTTCGACCCCGCCCTGGCCGACGAGCAACAAGCAAAGCCGAGGACTCGGGGCCAGAGATTCTGGATCACACAGTAGCAAAGCAGGCATTTCAGAAGTTTCGCCAGATGTTCCTCCGTGCTCTCATGTCTGTCTCCATCAAATCAGGATTGTGCACGGCATCCTACTTGACAGATAACAGATATCACCACCGGAGTGGCCGCTGCGAGCTGCGTCGCACTGCCATCTTCTCCTCACGATGTGTTGGCAAGGGAGGAGCAGAAGAGATTCACGAAAATAATTCCAGGATTGAAAGGTTTAACCTATGAGGAGCCTTTGATGGTTCTAGGCCTGTATTTCTTGGAGTTTAGAAGAAGGAGCGGGATCTTATTGAAGCCTGTCGAACAGGGAAAGGCCTAGATAGAGTGGATGTGGAGAGGATGTTCCCTATAGTGCGGGAGTCTAGGACCGGAGGGCACAGCATCAAAATAGAAAGACTGTCCCTTTGGAACAGGAGTCAGAAAGAATTTCTTTTGTCAGAGAGTGGTGTATTGCTACAGACAAAGAAGGCTGAGTCATGGGGAATTCAAAGCAGAGCTTGATAAGTTCTTAATTAGTCAGGGTGTCAAAGGCTATGGGGAGAAGGCAGGAGAATGGGGTTGAGAGGGATAATAAATCAGCCATGATAGAAAGGTGAAGCAGATTCAATGGGATGAATTGCCTAATTGTGCTCCTATCTCTTATGGTCTTATGGTCTTAAAAGAGAAGTCGGCTGCTTTTATAAGACTGTTGAACGCTGTCCTAGTATAATAACTGGGACTTTTGAACTCACAATCTACCTGTGATTTGATCTACCTATGATTTGAATAGTATACAATTCTGTATCTTGGTACATGTGACAAAAATAAACCAATACCAATATTTGCCAGGACTTTAAATTGAACATCTTTGCTCTTGTTCGAGATCATTCTCTGGAACAATTAGCATGCCGATGTGAATGTTGATTTAATGTCTTATTCAAAAGGCATTAAAAAGAATAATCAAAATCCTTATCAACACCAGAGACAGTTTTCTGATTAATTTTTGATTCGTGCTCAGTAACATATTTTAATTGGAAATGGAGTCTAAATGAATCATTGAAATATAATGGTCAACACAATGAAATGATAATACACAGCACATGCAGAAATGCAGATAACAGCTTAATTAATTTAGCTACTGGTCTTGAAATTATTACTTCAATAGAGATTGAGGCTGAGGATTTAAAAGATCTGCAGTGAGAAGCTATGTTTGGACCTAGATACTGCATGTTATGTCAGTCCCTTGTCTGGAGAGAGAGGAGAGTGGGATGATCTAGGCAAGGGTCACGTATAAGAAATACTTGTTCTTTACATTTCATATTCTTCATTATTATCTGCACCTTCACCTGTTTACTGCAGAATTCTGGAGAATTCCCTTTTTATTGGAAGGACATCACTAAGCTGGGAAGAGCGCATGGATGATTTATGACGATTCTGCCAGGACTTGAGAGCTCAAGTTAGAGGGGAGAGGTTGGGCAAGCTAGGACTATAGTCCCTAGAATGTCCTGGTTTGAGGGGTGAATTAAGTCATGAACTGCCAGGGGTCCAAATGTACAAAATGTGTGGATACAGGTACATTCTCCTGAGTGAACTCACAAACCTGTGCACACTCCGTTGGGAGAAAAGTTTCAGTCCCAAATGACCTATGTGACGCCGTAATTGTCTCCCTGTACAAGGACAAAGGGAAGAAATTGGAATTGCTCAAACTGCGGAGGGATTACCCTGCTGTTCACCACCGGGAACATCCTCACCAGAATCTCTTGGACAGAATCATCCCTACCACTGCCGAAGGCTTCCTCACCACGAATCAGTGCGGATTCAGAGCGAACAGAGGGACTTCCGACATGATCTTTGTCCTGTGCCGGATACAGGAGAGGTGTCATGATCAGAACACAGGGCTGTACATGGCATTCAAAGACCTGACCAAGGCATTTAATACAGTCACTTATGATGGTCTCTGGAAGATTCTGTCGAAGCCCTGCTGCCCTCTGAAATTCCTCACTGGTCAGGTTAAACACAACAGTGACCTGTCTGACATATTTCCCATCAGTACCAGCGTGAAACAAGGCTGTGTTTCGGCGCCAACGCTCTTTGCCATCTTTTTCAGAATGATGCTTTGGGAAGCAAAAGAGACCACAGCGGAGAGCATCTACATTCGATTCCGCACTGATGGAAAAATCTTCAATGTACGCTGCCTTCTCACCAGAACAAAAACCATACAAGAGCCCATTCTCAAGCTGCTACATGCAGATGACTCTGCTTTTCTCATGCACACAGAGGACGTGCTACAAGCTGCAGTCACAGTTCACCAAGCTTATAAAGGCTTTTGGGTTAATGGTCAGTCTGAGGAAAACAATGATCCTTCATTAGAAGCATCCTTGAGGTGTTTACAGCCCAACTCAGATCACCATTTTTTTTATTAAATGCAATCCTGAACAATAACCAGATCAGAAATGCTGATCAGGTCAACTAGTTCCCAAAGAGAACTCTGATAATCCAATCAGATGGTTCACTGCTGCTCAGCGATAGAACACAAAAAAATCATATGTAAAAGTAAAAAATAGTAGAAATACTGGAGTCATGATGATCATGATGAAGTCGACTGGAAAGAGGCATTTATACACATGTTGTCTTCCATAATTCAAAGAGTTTGAAGGATAAGGTTGCAGGGTGACAAAACGTGACAGGAGCACTTGGAACTAAAAACTAATCCCTACCGGGAGAAAACAGCACCTGTTCTTTCCACACTGTTCTCCAGCAGTTAAAGGACTAAGTCCAGCCGGAACATAACTCACAAGTGCTCTTGAAAGTCAGGTATTAACCCTACCTACCAACAACCAAGCATTGCCATCCTGATAGTTTATGAAGAAGCATGTGACTTCTCTCCCAGAGATGATAGGTGTTTGTGCACTTGATTCTTGAAGGCTTGGACTCCATCGTCACAGATCTTTCCAACCACAGCATCTGGAAGGCTGTTCCAAATTCTGATGGCACAGTGATGGAAGCTTCTATCCACTGTGTAGGTTCTCGCATCAGGCATAGAAACAACATGAGCAGGCATAGATAAACTTGATCGTGTGGTGCGCTGTCTCTCATAAGGTGAAGGCAGCATGGAGCGAAGGTCTGCAGGGCTGTGGCTGGTGTGCATTTTGTATAGCACAGTAGCCACAGCAACCTGTCGCCTAAGGTGTAAGCTACTGATGGCCTTCTTCTCATGAGCTATGGCTTCATCTACACCTATAATCTTGAGAGCCTTTCTTTGAAAGGAATCAAGCTGGCTGAGGACACTCTGTGAGGCATTCATCCATGATAAGCAGGCATACTCCATAATACTTCGTACTTGGGCTTTGTAAACCGTGGCTCTGCCCTCTTTGTCTAGTTTGGATGTTACTTTCTGCAGAGCTCCAAGCCTTTGTCCAGCCTTGTTTGAAATAATGCAAAGGCTTTTATCCCACACTAACTTGCTGTCAATATTAACACCAAGGATTACTAGCTCCTTCTATAAATCCAGCTTGCAGTTCCCAAAATACAGGTCGGGGCTAGATGGATTCCTCTTCCTAGACATCACCATCACCTTGCACTTAGTAGGCTCAAAGGTGACATTCCAGTCGTCTGCCCAGGCTTTCATTCTGTCAAGATCCCTATTCAGGCCTGCTGCCACGGTATTACTCTCTCCTGCTCTAATTGGTGCAAACAGTGTGGAGTCATCAGCGTACAGGTATAGCTCGTTACTGCATGTGTCAACCAAGTCGTCGATGAAGATGGAAAACAGAAGTGGCCCAAGTATTGAACCCTGTGGTACAGATGCATTGATGGTTGAAGTCAGAAGCCTGACCAGAAATAACAACTTTGATGGTCCGTCCATGAAGGCAGCTCTTCAGCCATCTAAGCAGCTTTCCCGATACTCTTTTGGATCTCAGCTTAACACAGAGCCCATTATGCCAGACCTTGTCAAATACTCCTTTGATATCCAGGGCTATGACACACATTTCTCCACCTTTGTCCAAGAAGGTGTTCCACATTTGAGATAAGGTGGTGAGGAGATCAATTGTACTGTGATCAGGTCTAAGTCCATACTGCCTACTTGAAATTCAGTTGTTACGGAGTAGGTAGTTCTGAACTTGTTTGTGGACTGCTGCTTCCATTACCTTGCTGATGACAGCGAGGAAGCATATGGGGCGGTAATTTGTAGGATCAGCTCTGGAATCCCACTTGTGTACTGGTGTTACTGATGCTATTTTCCATTGTTCTGGGAATACACCACTTGAGAAGCATAGCTGGAAGAGGCAGCAGAGGGGACTTGCAAGTTCTGCCCTGCATTCCTTTAAGACACTAGTTGGAATCTGGTCAGGGCCAGATGCTTTATCAGGCTGAAGCTGTTGCATAATTTTGATGACCCCCTCTCACCACAGTTGAGCTGTTCAGCTACCTGAGCAGCATCTTATCTCCAATGACGTAAGGGATGTTGACAATTGACTTGCCAGAGCTAGTAGTGCCTTTGGGCGCCTCCAGAAACATATGTGGAAGAACTGCCAGCAGAGTTTGTCCACAAAAATCCAGGTGTACAGGGCTGCCGTTGTCACAACACTGCTATATGGCTCTGAAGCCTGGGTCTTGTACCGCAAGCAAATCCGGTGGCTCGAGCGCTTCCAACAGCACTACCTCCTCTCCATCATGGGTGTCACCTGGCAGGATCATGTCTCCACCAACGAGGTCCTCAAGAAGCTCAACTTCCAAACATTGAAGCCACTTTGCTGCTTAAGCAGCTCCTCTGGTAAGGCCACGTGTCTCGCCTGGACAACTCCGGGTTACCGAAAGCAATACTCTACGGTGAACTCTCTCAGGGCAACAGAGATCATGGTGCCCTGTGCATGAGGTACAAAGACCATCTTAAGCAGCAGCTCCCTCAGGCAAACATCAAGGTCAATGAGTGGCAGCAATTGGCTTGTGACATATTCAGAATTGGCTTCTATAGTTACCGACGATTGTACCGTCGCTCCTGAGGACTCCGCCTCCCTCCTGATCCTTGCAAGTGAAGAATTAGCCATCGAATAGGATGAAGTCCTGATGAAGATTCTCAGTCCAAACATCAGCTCATTTTTTATCTCCATAAATGCTGCCTGACCTGCCGAGTTCCTCCAGCATTTTGTGTGTGTGTTTCTCTGGACCTCCAGTATCTGTGGAATTTCTTACACTTATAGACCATAAGACATAAGAACAGCATTAGGCCATCCAGCCCATCAAGTCTGCTCCACCATTCTATCATGGCTGATCCCATATCCCACTCAACCCCATCTACCTGCCTTCTTGCCACATCCTTTGATGCTCTGACTGATCAGGAAATGATCACTTCTGTTTAAATATACCCACGGTCTTGGCCTCCACTGCAGTCTATAGACTCCCCACTCTCCGGCTAAAAAAAAATCCTCCTCATCTCTGTTCAAAAAGGTCACTCCTCAATTTTGAGGCTGTGCCCTCTAGTTCTGGATATCCTCATCAGAGGAAACATCCTCTCCACCTCCATTCTATCTAGTTCTTTCAACATTCGATAGGTTTCAATGAAATCCCCACCCATTCTTCTAAATTCTAATGCATGCAGACCCAAAGCTGCCAAATGCTCCTATGTTAACCCATTCCTTCCCAGAATCATCCTTGTGAGCCTCCTCTGGACTCCCCACTGACAACACATCCTTCTTAAGATATGGGGCCCAAAGCTGTTGACAGTACTCCAAGTGTGACCTGACTAGTCTCTTATAAAATCTCAGCATTATCTCCTTCTTTTTATATTCTATTCCCCTTGAAATAAATACCAAGATTGTATTTACCTTCTTTATCACAGACTCAGCCTGTAAATTAACCTTCTGGGAGTCTTGCACGAGGACTCCTAAGTCTCTCATTAAAACACAATTTCTTTTTCCTGGGGAAGGTGAAGTAAAAACTGAAAGACATGGGTTTAAGTTGAGAAGTAAAAGGTTTCAAAGGGACCTGAATGGCAACGTCTTCATGCAGATGTGGAGTGCATCTGGGATGAGCTGCCAGAGGAGGTGGGTCAAAGTAAACGTTATTATCAAAGTATATATATGTCACTATATACAACCCTGTGATTGAGGCAGGTACAATAGCAAAATGTGAAAGACATTTGGATTAGTACATAGATAGGAGAGATTTAGAGGGATATGGACCAAACACAAGCAAATGGGACGAACTGGGAGGACACCATGGTTGACACGGACGAGATGGCATTAGCACCTGTTTCTATGCTGTATTAGACCATAACTTTCTAAAAACCTCTCCTTCTCCTTCTTACTCTTACGTTTTTATGACATTCCTTAAATACTACCTCTTTATCTAGGATCTTGATCAGTTGCCTTAATGATGACACCTTACATGCATCACTATAGAACCGGAAGTGGTCGTGGTTATTGATTCTCTGGAAACTCACCCAGCCCAGACAAAGAATGGTACTAAACTCTAGGGGGGCAGCCAAACAACTGATCATGCAATATAGCCGCCAAAAAGATTACGGTGGTAGCAAGTAATAATGATTTGAATGCTATGATATCTGGACCTGGCACATCTCTGCCCCAGAGATGAACACTTTACTGCCTCCTCAGTGGGAAGAAAGAGGTAATCTGAGTCGATTTTGAGATAGCTTCTGGGGTATGGAAGGTTTGGAGTATTTGGGAAGGAGCATAAAATGGAACTATTTTTTATTTATTGAGATACAGCAACCCCCTAAGCCATGATGCCCAGCAAACCGCTGATTTAATCACAGGACAATTTATAATGATCAATTAACGTATCAACCATATGACCTTGAACTGTGGGAGGAAACCGGAGCAGCTGGTGGAAACCCACACAGTCACACAGAGGATGTACAAACTCCTGACAAGCCGTGGCGGGAACTGAACCCGTGTCACCTGTACTGTAATGCATTGTGCTAACCACGAGGCTCCTGTGCCGCTATGTGGGAGGAGCAGCAGCACAACAATTCGGAGTCTTCAATATTGATCCAACATGCTTGTTTGTATCGAGCTATCCGGGCTTATGCGGGAAAATGGAGAGCATTGAGCTTCTGGGTTTTTGGAGCAGCTGAATTGGTTAATTGCTGTTTAACAAGAGTGACTAATTATTTAGAGTTGCTTGTGTTTTTTTCTTGAATGACTTGCTCTTTATAATGCAGTCTCCTGGTGCCTCCTTTTTAAGCTTAAGTTCGTTTTGATAGTTTAGGGTATTCTGTGTTACATGTAATATTTAAGCAGATGCCTGATTAATGCTAATCGTGGGCCCTAGTTTTGAGAATGTTATGTCTCGCGGCGTCGCTCGGCCGAGCCACTGATGTTCTGTTGGAATTCTTATGAATAAACTTTAGACACTATTTCTAATTTGCAGTTTGTTCTCACAATTGCATGAGAATTCTGTTTTCCTCTGACATCCCCAAAGTAAATTAACTACAATACACTCAGTGACCACCTAATAAAGTGGCCACTGAGTATATGTTCATTGTCTTCTGCTGCAGTTGCCCATCAGAGATGCTCTTCTGCATAAGGCTGTTGTAACACGTGGTTATTTGAGTTACGGTCACCTGCCTGCCTGAACCAGTCTGGCCATTTTGCTCTGGTCTTTCTCATTTTCAAGGCATATTTGCTCTGAGAACAGCCACTCACTGGGTTTTCTTTTGTTTTTTGCACCATTCTCGGTAAACTCTAGATATGGTTGTGCATGAAAATCCCAGGAGATCGGCAGCTTCTGCGATACTCAAATCACCCCGTCAGGCACCAACAAATATTCCACTATCAAAGTCATTGAGATCACATTTATTCCTCATTCTGATGTTTGGTCTGAACCACAACTGAACCTCTTGACCATGTCCATATGCTTTTATGTATTGAGTTTCTGTCACATGATTGGCTGATTAGCTATTTGCATTAATGAGCAGGTATACAGGTGTACCTAATAAAGTGGCCAGTCCAAATTCAGTCAAAGGTGTATTCGTTCAACCTGAATGCAATTTTGCGATCACAGGATACTGCAGGTTACTTAGAACGTAACTGCTCAGTTGCGAAGGAGCTGGAATTATTGCATATCGTTGTTGTGTTATCACCTAGACTTTCTGTATACTGTTGTGCCGATGCAGTGTGCAGCGTGAAATGCTTGTCTTGGACATTTTTATTGTGATCACAAGACCCTGTTGGACACAGGTAATGTAAAATATTGCAAGTTTGGTTCACTGGTCCATTGGAAGACTAATGGCGAGGGAACTGTGTTGCCTTGTTTGTAGCAAGGAGATGGCACTCCTGCTGTGGGTTGCCTGTTGCATTTGCCAGGGGAGGAGATGCCGAAGGCAGTGTGGGAGAGAGCAGAGGCCTCTGTAAGGCATGCTGGAATCCATACTGGGTTGGGGGCCCGCCAGTGTTTGCTCAGAGTGACCCTCCAGTGTTTGCTCGGTGGAAAAACATAAGAACATAAGAAATAGGAGCAGGAGTAGGCCATCCGGCCCATCGAGCCTGCCCTATCATTCAATAAGATCATGTCCGTAAACTCAGCTCCATCTACCTGCCTTTTCCCAATTACCCTTAATTTCCTTACTATGTAAAAACCTATCTAACTGTTTCTTAAATATATTTAGTGAGGAAGCCTCAACTGCTTCCCTGGGCAGAGAATTCCACAGATTCACCACTCTCTGGGAAAAACAGTTTCTCCTCATCTCCATCCTAAATCTTCTCCCCTAAATCTTGAGGCAATGTCCCCTAGTTCTAGTCTCACCTGCCAATGGAAACAACTTTCCTACTTCTATCTTACCTATCCCTTTCAAAATTTTGTATATTTCTATAAGATCCCCTCTCATTCTTCTGAACTCCAGAGAGTATAGTTCCAGGTGACACAATCTCTCCTCATAGGTTAACCCCTTCTCCCTGGAATCAACCTGGTGAACTTCCTCTGCACTGCCTCCAAAGCCAGTATATCCTTCCTCAACTATGGTGACCAGATCTGCACACAGTACTCCAGGTGCGGCCTCACCAATACCCTGTATAGTTGCAGCATGACCTCCCTGCTCTTGAATTCAATCCCTCTAGCAATGAAGGCCAACATTCCGTTTGCCTTCTTAATAACCTGTTTTACCCGCAAGCCAACTCCTTGCGATTCATGCACATGCACTGACAAGTCCCTCTGCACAACAGCATGCTGCAGTCTTTCACCATTTAAATAATAATCTGCTCTCCTATTATTCCTTCCAAAGTGGATGCTCTCACATTTACCAAAGTTGTATTCCATCTGCCAGACGTTGGCCCACTCACTTAACCTATCTATATCCCTCTGCAGACTCTCCATATCTTCTGTACAATTTGCTTTTTCACTCAATTTTGCTACGCTACACTCAGTCCCCTCTTCTAAATTATCCATGTAAATGGTAAACAGCTGTGGGCCCAGCACCAACCCCTGCAGCACCCCACTCACCACTGACTGCCACCTGGAGAAACACCTATTTATATTAACTCTCTGCCTTCTATCGGTTAACCAATCCACTATCCATGCCAATACATTTCCTCTGACTCAATGCATCCATATCTTACTTATAAGTCTCTTGTGTGGTAGCTTATCGAATGCCTTCTGGAAATCCAAGTATACGACATCCACCTGCTCCCCTCTATCAACTGCACTCATTATGTCCTCAAAGAACTCCAGTAAGTTTGTCAAACAGGACCTGCCCTTTGTGAATCCATGCTGCGTCTGTCTAACGGAACCACTCCTTTCTAAATGTTTCGCTATTTCTTCCCTAATGACAGCTTCAAGCATTTTCTTGACTGCGGATGTTAAGCTAACTGGCCTATAGTTGCCTGTCTTTTGCCTACATCCTTTTTTAAAAAGTGGCATGACATTTACTATCTTCCAATCCGCCGGGACCTGCCCAGAGTCTGGAGAGTTCTGATAAGTGATTACCAACGCGTCTACTATAACCTCCGCCAATTCCTTCAGCACCCTGGGATGCATCCTATCAGGACCAGCGGACTTATCTACCTTCAGGGCCTCTAGTTTGCTCATCACTATCTCTTTAGTGATGGAAAACAAGCTGGACCAAGACAATTTACCATCAATCTACAGGGCACGCTAGACAGGGATTGGGCTATATTATGATATTCTTTATGTTTTTTCCTGCTGTGGTAACTATATGTGCTATTTGAGCTATGCACTATGTGCAATGTGCTTTGTGCAGTGTGCTGCATGCCGTTGATAATGTGCTTTGCAACTTGTTCCCAGAGGAATGTTGTTTCATTTGGCTATATTTATGTATGTTTGAATGAAAATTAAATTTGAACTTGAGCTTGAATTTATGCGGAGTAGCTTACAGAATCTGGCAGGGTTGTTCAGCTGGGAGCCGAAATGGTCTCAGTGGACTGAATGGTTTTTGTCTGTGAAATAATAAATTGAATAAAGTTGGAATTAAAATGCCATGCAATCACAAGTTTGAGGTGCGATCAGGAAGGAAATACACCAAAATCCCCAGCAGTTATGTATGAGAAGGAGCAGCAATCTGATAACCTCACATAAAGTAGCTTGTGGTGATTATCAGTGCAACCAATGAAACAGCAAACTTCTGCTTTTCAAATAATTTTAACATGTGCTGTATTACAGCAATGTATTTTGCAAACTCCGGTTAAAAGTTGCCCATTTGCAGATCCTCGATTTCTCCCCAATCCATTCTCTCTTGGGAATGATAAACAATTATGCCACGCTCTACAGCTCACTAGTAGGGCGGCACAGTGGTGTAGTGGTTAGCACAACACTTCACAGTGCCAGCAGCCTGGGATCAATTGCCACCACTGCCTGTAAGGGGTTTGTGTGTTCTCCCTGGTCATTCTGGTTTCCTCCCACAATCCAAAGACTTATTGCTTGGTAGGTCTTGTACTGTTTGGGCAGCATGGCTCAATGGGCCATTCTGTGCTGTACGTGAGATTGATAGTGACCATATTGCTGGCCCAATTACAATCCTTCAAGAATAGACTATCTGTTCGTTATCACAGAGCTGTTTGTGAGTGTATACTTGTGATCACTTTATTAGGTACACCTGCACACCTGCTTATTAATGCAAATAACCAATCTCAACCAATCATGTGGCAGGAACTCAATGCATAAAAGCATGTGGACATGGTCAAGAGGTTCAAGAGTTGTTGTTCAGATGGGGTGGTTTGAGTATCTGAGAAACTGCTGATCTCTTGGGATTTTCATGCACAACAGTCTCTACCGTTTAGAAAGAATGGTACAAAAAGCAAAAAATAAACATCCCGTTCTGTGGACAAAAGCGACTTGTTTGTGAGAGGGATCAGGGGAGAGTGGCTAACACATTCAATGCACAATACATTGAAGCGTATGGGCTACAGCAGTGGAAGATCACGAAAACATTTCACACTCAGTGGCCACTATTTAGGTACAGGAGGCATGCAGTACTGTGGCAACTGAGTAGATATTGCAACAGTGACATGCTTACAAATGGCATACGACTGAAAAATGCTTTGAGACATTCTGAGGTTATCAGATATATGAGATACCTGGAATACTTGGTAGGGCTCTGAAAACCTGTCCCAGTCAACTGGCGGGGGTGTTCAAAAGCATTTTCAATCTCTCGTGGCTACAGTTAGAAGTTCCCCCTGCTTCAAAAGGGCACCAATTTTACCAGTATCTAAGACAAGCAGGGCAAAGTACCTTAACAGCTATTGCACTCACATCTACAGTAATAAAGTGCTTTGAGAGGTTGGTTATGGCTAGAATCAACTCCTGCCTCAGCACGTACCTGGACCCACTGCAATTTGCCTTTCACCACAATATGTTGTGATCTCACTGGCTCTCCAGGAGGCCTTACATCACCCAGACAATATTAATATCTATGTCAGGATGCTGCTTATTGATTACAGCTCAGCATTTAACACCATCATTCCTACAGTTCTGTTCGAAAAGCCCCAGAATCTGGGCCTCTGTACCTTGATGGTAGTAGGTCAAAGAGATTATGGGATAGGTGGTAGAGATCCCCAGTAATACTTTGGTCTCTTCCTATGCAGTGCTCCTGGTAAATACCTCTTGGGCAATAGGTGTGTAGTTTTCAGCCAGGATATCTGCGACTAGTGGAATGGATGCTAAAGGTTCAAACCCCATCAAGGGAGCTTGACAGTTTGAATCCAGTAATTTAAAACAAAGTGGACAGCAGGAAAACAGTCCCCGAAAAAAATGGATTAACATGGCCTTGTTTGTTAATACACTTTCGGGTGGGTACCTGGTCTACGTGTGGTTGTGGCCCTATATTCGTGCGATTAGTTCTTTGCTGACATTTAAAGGAGCTTAAACACATGTAAACACGCAAACCTGGTCTAGTCATCAGTGCTCGAACACTCAAGTGCTGAATATTTAAAATAATACCTTTTGAAGTAAACTGTGGAACAAGAAGCTTTCAAGGAAAACTTACCAAAGATGGGGTAAAAATGAAATAATGGCAAAGGGAGAGCAATTATTTCAGTAGACCAAGTTCAAATTCAAGTATATTATCATTCAATTGTACACCTATATAAAGTTAAACGAAACAATATCCCTTAGGGTCCAGGAGTCACATACACAGCACATATAGTTATGATCCAGCACATACAGTCACAAAATAATATTAACTGAACTTCAAATATTTTAACGAGCTGGTTGAGAATGATGCATCTTAAATTAAACACAATCAGCTGGCATCTTTCAAGAGATATTTATTCCTGCTGTTTTACACAGTTTCTTCATTTCAATAACTTGACAATATCTTTCAAATCTTTCTTGCAATAGGTGGATTAGCAAACTCGTGTAAACAAAAGAAAAAGAGGAAACAGAAATATTCACTTACCATAACTATGATTTGAAAGCAAGCAACACTAGATTAAATATTCCGAAGAATCTTATGTAATGCTTCCTTTGAAAGAATCACTTGGACAATTAACGTAACAATTCCTAATGAGCCAAAGTGTATACACAGAAATAGCACCAGCTATTTGCTTTAATAGTTTTGATATGGAGGTGACGTTTCGACAACCAATGTGGCCCCTCCTCTCAAATGAATTTGGAAGCCAGGAGGAAGAAGTGCAGGTTTCCCAAGTTTGAAATTTAACAGTGAAGTAAGATGTTTAGTTGTCAGAAAAAAAAGTTTCAGTTAACAGAAGACCTTCAGCTCATAAAGTCCATCTTAACACCATCTTCTGATGGTGTGTTTTTAGCAGGGGTGAAGCCTCTTATTTGCAGTTACTTTCTACACACTTGAAACTGTTGTTTTTTAACCTAATTGTCTGAAAGTGGGAGATAAAAATTTGAGCTATTTTTGAAGAAAACAGGATGGAAATGTGATAAGAGATTGGGGAACCAGGTCAAGAAGACACTTGCATTTACACAAGACCTTTCATGATGTCAAGATATCAGAGTTATAGAACAATACAGCACAAAATATTCTTTCTGTCCATCTGATCTTTATCAAACTATTATTCTGCCTGGTACCATCAACCTACATAGTCCATGAGCCAGGACCCCAAATTTGGGCCACCGGTACCATCTGGGGGGAATAATTCTTATAGTGATTTTTGGCAAGGTATACACCCCCAGTGCTATGTGATAGCATTGCAGCAGTGGTAGCTTTCTGTGAGGGGGACTGGGAGTTGCACCTCTATGCTATAAGAACCATGATCCCATGGTGATTTGCCTATGATAAGATGAATTATGCCAGGTACCTGTCCACTTACTTTGCACAGGTGATGAACTTCCCAGAGAAAAATCCTTCTGTATATGAGGCCTTCAAGACAGGCCAATTCTCAGTGCAGCTGTCAAGTAACAATCCCTTTGGGCAGATCCCTGTGGACCAGGCTATTGCAGCCACAGTGAACAAAGACACACAGACTCCTGGAGGCACATCACGGTTCAGCCACAACCTTGAGAAAATGTAGCAGTAGAAGAGCAACTCCCAGGAAAATCTGCTACAGTGGTCGATGGAATGAACTTGGTCCAAAGAGTGAAAGGTGATCAAGTTACTTTCAGAGATGTTGCCACAACAATTCTGGGTATGGCTCTGAGGGAAGGCAGTCAGCGTAGCAGAATAGATGTTGTGTTTGTCACATACAAGGAGAACTCTATGAAGAATAGTGAAGGATCTCTACGGGGTGAAGAGACTGGTCATGAGTTGTGAGGTATCACTGCCACACAGACGGTGAGGCAGTGGAGGAGCTTCCTGACCAAAGTCAGCAACAAAAATAGTCTCTTTAGCTTCATTGTCCATGAATGGAGGAAGGCGGAGTACAGAGCAAAGCAACAGGAGAAGATTCTGTATGCAACTGTGAATGACAAATGTTACAGAATCACATCTCAAGACAGTGAGGTGTCAGCTCTTCAGTTTCAACAAGAAGAAGCAGATGGCCGCTTACTTCTCCATGCTGCCCATGCCACTAGAGAGGGATACCAATCTGTAGTGATGTGCTCAGAAGACACAGATGTCTTTATCATGTCTTTAGCATTTTGTGACAAGTTTGAGGCCCCATTGTTCCAGAAGTGTGGCACTAGAACCTGTACAAGGCTTGTAGACATCAGGAAGGTTGCTGCCACTGTTGGCATAGAGGTTTCTGGGGCTCTTATCGGGTTGCACGCACATACAGGATGGGACACTGTAAGCGCTTTTGCAGGCAAAGGAAAGACAAATGCCCCAAAACTTCTGACCAGCAACAGGGAAACTCAGGACACATTCTTAGAGTTGGGTCAGGAATGGGACCTCTCCCCAGAACTAATGGACAAACTGGAGGCATTTACATGTCTCCTGTATGCCCCAAAAGTGTCGACCACCAAGGTCAATGAGCTCAGGTATCACCTTTTCTGTGCCAAAATAGGTGAAAGTGAAAGTTATCAACTCCCACTATGCAAGGACTGCTTAACAAAACATGCACAGCGAACCAACTACCAGGCTGCTATACAGAGAAGGTGTTTGGAGAAGGACCCACAAGTGCCAAGCCCTGTTGGCAGAGGATGGAAGATGGAGGGAGAAGAGGAAGGTGAACAGTTGGTGGTGCACTGGATGGAAGGCCAGCCAGCACCCAATGCCGTCCTGGATCTACTGGCCTGTAACTGTCCAAAAAAATGTTCACTCCCAAGATGTATGTGTGCTGCAAATGGCCTCAGGTGTACTGACATGTGTAGACTGGCAGACTGTGAGAACCAGGCATCCACCTCAGAGGGTGTGGAAAGTTCAGATGAAGATGTGGAAGATGTGGAAGACTTGGAAAATTATTATGATTATTAATCGGTTATGAAAGTATGGGAAACAAAATATGGAAAGCAGTCTTTGATTAAATATATTCATTTTACAACCAAATGAGGCGGGAGGCGGGAGGAGATGACAGCGCGCCGTGCGCGCTCAGCTCTCTAGTGAAATGATATTGTATCTGTTAAATAGGGGCTGTGGACAACTCTGATTTGATGGAGACAGACATGAGAAGCACAGAGGAACATTTGGAGAAATTTCTGAAACGGCGGTTCGCTGCTGCTGTTACTGCGCGATCAAGAATCTTCTGGAGGGTAGGCCCCAAAATCCCCGGCTTTGCCTGCTGCTGGCGACTGAGGCTGAGGTCGAATTGTTCGGCAGAGATGGTGCTCGGTACTTGATGTAGGAGGGCTGATCGGAGGCTTGAAGTTTTCAGACGACTCAGAGTTGGACTGTGGTCGGGTATGGCAGGGAGAGTTTTTCTTCCTTCTCCCATCTGCGTGAGATGTGGGACATTTGAGAGACTTTGAACTTTACTGTGCTCATGGACTTCTTCAAGTTATGGTATTGTTGCACTGTTGTAACTATATGTTATAATTATGTGGTTTTGTCAGTTTTTTCAGTCTTGGTCTGTCCTGTGTTTCTGTGATATCACACCAGAGGAAAATTGTATCATTTCTTAATGCATGCATTACTAAATGACAATAAAAGAGGACTGCATGTCTTCATAATCTAAAATGGGGCCTAGGTTATTGCTGTGTGGAACCCCACATTTGAATTATTGTATTGTATTTCTATGTGCTATGACAAAAGCTTAAGATTGTTTTGATTTGATACAACGATATGGAAAATATCATGACATCGATAAAACTCCAGAAATCTCTCCAAATGAGGCTTTTTTACCTTTTGGGCGGGGGGTAACATTTTCTGCTGTACTGATGTTAATATGGAATATATACAAAAAGTGATTACTTATTTGAAGTAATAAAGCTACCACTGATGCAATGCTATCACATATTTTCTAACTCTAGAGATGTATACCTTGCCAAAAACCACTATGAGCATTATTCCCCTCAGACGGTACTGACCAGCTCTACTGGCTCAAGGACGAACACCAAGACCATCATCCTCATAACCCCCCTATCAATGTACCTATTCAAATATCTCTTGAAATTGAACTCGCTTCCACCACTTGCATTTACCTTATCTATACTTCTCATAATTTTGTATACCTCTGTCAATTCTTACCCCTGACACAGAACCCCCTCCCCCTTCACCCCGCCCATTCTTCTAAATGCTTGGGAATAAATTCCTATCTTATTTAACCTATAACTCAGGCCCTCAGGTCCCAACAGTAATCTTTTCGGTTGTTCATTTTTTTGTTCAGGATTCAGGCACAAGTTAAGTTTAGTAATTTGCGGGCATGCTGTGTTGGCACTGGATGCACAGTGCCACTTGTGGGCTGTCCCCAGTATATATTTTGACTATGTTGTTCGTTGACACAAAAGGCCCACTTCACTGTATGTTTCAATGGTTTTTTGTGCATGTGACAAATGAACTTACACTTTTTAAGTTATGCTCATTCATTATTGCCTTTGGAAAAATTAATAGCACGTACAATAACTACATGTAGCTGGCTGGTGGTGTAGTGGCATCAGCTCTCGACTTTGGGGCAGAAATTCCTGAGTTCGAGTCCAGCCAGCTCCCGCGCACGCTTTCCATCCGTGCTGGGTTGAGCATCGAGCTAGCAACTCGACCTCGTAAAAAAAGAAATTGCCTGCTACAGAAACATCAACAGCAAAAAGTTGATGGCCTGTGCTCTCTTGTGAGTTTAAAGGCAATTTCTTTTCTCTTCTACAATAACCACATAAATTAAGAGTAGGAGCAGGTTGAGCCTACTCCAGCATACAATCAGAGCATGTGTGATGGATAGTCACTTCTAAGGGTCTAAGAGGTTTATTGCTAACACTTGCTTTCTAACACAGTGGCATGATCGTTCCAAATGGTCAGAGAGAGTTGTTGATGATAAAGTTAAACTCCTGACAAATATTATTTGTTTAGCTTTTTGTTGTAAACAGGAAGCAGTCTTCAGTTTGTAATGTAAATTGCAAGCGGCAATGAGTTTGATTCTGGAGGCACAGCTTTGCAAAGTAAGTGACCAGAAGATTTATTTCCATTGGTCAGACTCAAAACAATGAGATTATGTCACTTAGCATATCAGACATGGTTACAAGTTGGAATGTTTGTGTAATGGGATCTCTGTCACTTGAAGCTTTAAGATCATTTGTGTGAATTACTTTGTCCCAGCAAGGGTATCTGGAGAACATAAGCAAATGATGTCACATAACAGAAAATAGTATAAATATCAGAAGGACAAGGGGATTATTAGGAACGACAATGAGAGTAACAGAAAGATGGGGTTACAAAAAGAAGAACTAAAAGTCATTTTTCAACCTTTGGTTTCTGCGTCGGACAAGTTATTTGTTCCTCTGGTTTGTACGAATTGCACCTGTACTTGAGAATTCTTTGTAGTTTGTAAAGATTTTGTTAATTCAGAAATCATTTATAAATTAGAACTCATATCTGAGGGTTAAGAATTATTTGTCTGATTTTTAACGTGTCTCATTAAAATAAAATAACTGCACTGAAACTACTTTTTTACCTGGGAGTATCTCCTCTTTGGAACCCACCACTCAAATAGTGGATATTGACATCTCGTCCTCACCAGGGACTAGACAGGGAAATAAGTGAGTCTTTGAAGAGTAGAGGGATACAGTATAACCTCCATATAGTGTGAGTACCTGTAGATATCCATATCGGATAGGGATTAAAATCTCCTTTTGAGTTTAGGGATTTGCAGTCAGTGAACCCCGTGCCACCACACCTCAACCAGTTCAACATCTTGGTACCTGAAATTAGATTATCCCTCTATTTTCAATAAAGCTATCATTAATTAAATGATCAGCTTCCCCACTTGTTCTGGTCAGCAAAGGAAAGGGTGTGCATCTTCCAGTTCAGCCCTGTTCACATTAAGCAAGTTATTTGTACTTCCAATTAGAGTCATAGAGTCATAAAGCAGTAAGGAACACAAACATGCTCTTTGGCCCATCTAGTCTGGACCAAACTATTATTTTGCCTCAGACAATTGACCTGCATCTGGACCATAGCCCTACATATCCCTCCCATCCATGTATCTATCCAAAATTCTGGTAAATCTTGAAATCCACAACTTCCGCTAGCAGCTCGTTTCACACTCTCACCATTCTCTGTGTTAAGAAGATCACCCTCATGTTCCCTTTTAAATATTCCACCTTACACCCTTAACCTGTGACCTCTAGTTGTAGTCTCACCAAGCCTCAGAGTAAATAAAAAGCAACGCACACGAAATGATGGAGGAACTCAACAGGTCAGGCAGCATCAATGAAAATGAATAACTAGTCAACTTATTGGCCGAGATCATTTACTCTGTCTATACCCCTCATAATTTTATATACTGTACCTCTCTCAAATCTCCCCTGATTCTCCTAAACTCTAGGGAATAAAGTTCTAACCTATTCAGCACTTCTCTGTAACTCAGATCCTCAAGTCCTGGCAACATCTATACGCTTTCCTGTCGCTTTCACTGTACTGCAGTTGGTACAGTTGTACAGTTGGTACAATGTGGTATTCTCTATATTGGAGAAACCATACACAAATTGGGTAATGGGACCAGTCCACAGGAGCAACACTGAGCTTGCTGTTGCCGGCCACTTTAATTCTCCCTCTCATTTCCAACTTGATCTATCAGTCTGCGCCCTGCTTGATCTTGAATTTCATCAACATTCAACCTAATCCACTGAGTTTCCTCCAAAAACAAAGCAATCTGCTGGAGGAACAGCAGGTCATGCTGTATCGGTGGGAGTAAAGGAATCGATGACATTTCAGGTCAAATCATCTACTTCAGTTTTGAGTCAGAAACATCAACAAACCTTCCACCTCCCAAGAACCTCCACGGATGCTGCTTGATCTGCTGAGTTCCTCGAGCAGACTGTGTGTTTCTCCAGATTCCGGTACCTGCAGTTTCTCGTATCTCCCTCTGAGTCCCTCTGGCAGATTGTTTCTGGCAACAACCTTTAAACTTTGGTTTACTGCCTGGCTAGTACTTCTCAATTTCTTCACTTGACGCGTGTCCGCTGATCTTGTCTCCTTTTCTACTTACGCTGAGTGACCACTTTAACCTGTACACCTGCCTGTTAATGCAAACATTGAATCAGCCAATCATGTGGCAGCAACTCACCGCATAAAAGCATGCAGACATGGTCAAGAGGTTCAATTGTTGTTCAGACAGAATATCAGAATGGGGAAGAAATGTGATCCAAGTGACTCTGACGGTGGAATGGTTGTTGGTGCCAGATGGTGTGGTTTGAGTATCTCAAAAACTGGTGATCTCTTGGGTTTTCATGTACAACCATCTCTGGAGTCTTGAGTTTACTGAGAATGGTGTAAAAAACAAATAAACATATAGTGAGTGGCAAACCTCTGGCAAGAATGCCTTGTTAATGTGCGAGGCCAATGGGGAATGGCCACATTGATTCAAGCTGGCTGGAAGGTGACAGTAACTCAAATAGCCACTTGTTTCAACAGGGATATGCGGAAGAGCATCTCTGAATGCACGACTCATAGAAACTTGAAGTGGATGGGCTACAGCAGCAGATCACCATGAACATGCACTCATTAGCCACTTTATCAGGTATGGGATGCACCAAATAAAATTGGCCACTGAGTGTATCTTTCCTCTACTGAAAGATTCTACATTATATTTCCCAAATATGTTGTTTCCCCAGCAGCATAATATATGTCAATAGTTTGGTACTTTCTTTTCAAAGCCTGTTCTGTATCTGCCTTTCTATGAACATACAGAAAGGCATTTCCCAAGATAGTCCCAGATGAACTGCAGGTGATTTTGCCACCTCTCTAGATTTGGTATAGACAAAACGATGCTAATACCTGGGATGTGCAGATTCTCTCATGGCAGAAGGTTGGATAGACTCTGCTTGTTTCTGCTAATGTGTAGAGGGCTAGAGATGAATTAATTGAAATATCTAAGTTCTGATAGGTGTGGAGGGGATGCCTGCAGATCAGATTCAGATTTATTTATCACGTGTGCACTGAAGCGTACAGTGCAATGAATCATTTGTGTTAACACATCCCAGGATGTGCCACACAATTGTTGCTGCACATTCTGGCAGCTACATAGCAAGTCCACAATGCTGAGCCGAACAAAACTGAATACAATAGAACATACCAAGCAACAAAGCAACAGCAGCAAGACAAGCCCCTTTCCTCCCACTGAACATAGACAGTCCTGTAACACCCTCACAGGGCTTCTTCTGTTGCCTCCGGCAGACTGGTGGATTCACAGTCACTGGGCTCCAATCTTCCAGTGGACTCTAGTTGTGGGCGGATCTAGCTCTAGTGTTTTATTGTTTAAAAATAATAGATCATCCACATAAGGTATGTGCTCCCAGACACATTCACCATCTGGCTCAATCGCGGTTTCTATCCTGCTGCATAAGGCTATTGAACTAGTCCACTAAAGTTCAAAGCAAGCTTATTATCAAAATGCATATACGTTGCCATATACGACCCTGAGATTCATTTACTTGTGAGGGGTATACTCAATAAATCCATAACAGAATAAAAACCAGAACAAAATCAATGAAAGGCCACCCAACTAAAGTGTTCAACTAGAGTGCAGAAGACAACAAACTGAGCAAATACAAAAATAAGAAATAATAATAACAAATAAATAAACAATTACGATCAAGGACATGAGATGTGGCGGGAGGAGAAGATGGCGGCGCGCCGCGCGTGCGCAGCCTTCCGGTGAAAATGATATCGTATCTGTTAAATAGGGGCCGTGGACAATTCTGATTTGATGGAGAATGGACGTGAAAGCACAGAGGAACACCTGGAGAAATTTCTGAAATGCCCGTTCGCTGCTGTCGTTACTGTGTGGTCGGGAATCTTTCGGCGGGAAGGCCTCAAAATCCCCGGCCTTGCCTGCTTTAGGCAACCGAGAAGGAGGTCGAATCATTCACACAGAGAGGGCGCTCAGTACTCGGTGTCAGAGAGCTGATCGGAGGGCTTGAAGTTTTCGGATGACACAGAGTCGGACCGTGGTCGGATATGGCAGGGAGAGTTTTTCTTCCTTCTTCCATCTGCGTGAGATGTGGGACATTTGAGAGACTTTGAACTTTACTGGGCTCATGGACTTCTTCATCAAGTTATGGTATTGTTGCACTGTTGTAACTATATGTTATAATTATGTGGTTTTGTCAGTTTTGTCAGTCTTTGTCTGTCTTGTGTTTTGTGATATCACACCGGAGGAAATAATGTATCATTTCTCAATGCATGCATTACTAAATTACAATAAAAGGGGACTACGTGTTTTCATAATCTAATCTAAAAAATGAAGAGTCCTTGAAGGTGAATCCATTTGCTGTGAGAGCATTTCAATGAACAGAATAACAGTCATACATAACAGAATCAATGAAAGACCGCATCAACTTGGGCATTCAACCAATGCGCAAAAGGCAACAAACTGTGCAAATACAAAAAGAAAGAAATAATAATAATAATAATATCAACAATAAATAAACAAACAAATAAATAAATAAACAAATAAACAAACAAACAATAAATATTGAGAACATAAGCTGAAGTCTTTGAAAGTGCATCCATGGTTATGGAAACATTTCAATGATAGGCAAGTGAAGTTGAGTGAAGTTATTCCTTTTTTTTTCTCCAAGAGTCTGATGATTGAGGGTAATAACTATTCCTGAACCTGGTGGTGTGAGTCCTGAGGCTCCTACACCTGCTTCCTGATGGCTTATCTGCAGGTCTATCCACAGACATCCCCTTACTGTATCTCACTTCATGAATGGTACTGTATAAAGCAATTAGTTGCTGCTTGTGCCATGTAGAAAGTATTTGAGGCAAGTAAAATAATAACATTTAAAAGATATTTAGGTAGGAAAGGTTTAGTGAGATATAAGCTAAACACGGGCAAATGGAAATATCCCGGGTAGGTACCTTGGTCAGTGTGGACAAGATGGACTAAAGTCCTGTTATTATGATATAATACTCTGTTTGTGCAATTCCAGAAGAAGCATCAAAATGATCTTTGGTCTACCTCTAAGAAAACATCAAGTGTTTTAATTAAGATGTTGGCAACATGGTAGCACAGTGGTTAGCACAACGCTTTACAACGCTGGTGACCGGGTTCAATTCCTGCCACTATCCAGAGGGCATTCTTCCCAGGACCATGTGATTCTCTTCTGGATGCTCCAGTTTTTTTTCCCAAATTCCAAAGATATACATGTTAGAAGGTTAATTTGTCTCATGGGTCCATAATCAAAGACCTATGTTAATGAGTTGTGGGGACTCTTTGATGGTGATTTTTGCAGGCTGCACCCTGCATATCTTTGGCCTGTGTAGGTCATTGATGCAAACGACCCATTTCAATCTACCTTTTGACATTTCGATGTACAGTACTGTGCAAACGTCTTAGGCACATATACAATATATAACTAGGCTGCCCAAGACTATCGCACGATACTGGAGTAATTTTATGTATTGCACTGTACTGCTGTTACAAAAAAAAAACGAATTTCATGAGATATGTGAGTGATGATTAACCTGATTCTGATATGGGTCTCCATGGTGGACTGAGAGTAAGAATAGAGCAGGGAGAGGGGAATCATTGTTGGAATAGGGCAAGGGAGAGGGGAAGGAACAAGTAGCACCAGAGAGACATTCAGTAATGATCAATAAAGCAATTGTTTGGAATCAAATGACCTCGCCTGGTGTCTCAAGGCTGGATGTGTCTGCACCCGTGCCATCATCCACCCTGGCATTCACCCCACACCCACCCTCTGCCAACCTGTCCCACATCCCTCCTGTGGCACTCCATTCTCACCATTTCCAACATCCTTTGCTCCTGCCAGATTTACAAACTCGCTTTCTGTTCTACATTGGCAAATACAGTACTGTGCAAATTTTAAGGCACTCGAACTATATATATATGTGCCTAAGACTTTTGCATAGTACTGTGTATGTGACAAATAAAGTTAATCGTTACCTTTAATCTTTATTAAAAAGCTAAAGGAAGTGAATAAGCCAGAGAAGACTGTCCATACATGAGCTAGGTCCAGACTTTGAATTTTCCAAATTGAGTATTAAAAGTTTTGTTTAACATGCTTAATTGAGGACACTTACAGAATAGTGAAACCTTAAGTTCAAGTTTATTGGCATTCAATCAAATGTATGCATACAGCTAAACAAAACAACATACCTCTGGGACCAGGGTGCAAAACACAGTACATCTGTCACATACAGCACAAAAATAGTATTAACAGATCATAAAAAATAAAGACAGGTGATACTGAAATTAATACCAAGTTTACAGATCTTCGCTTGTCATTTTCGTTTCAGACTTAATCAAGGAAGTTGCAGGATTGAAACTATAAAATAGGTCAAGCCCTTTCCCAAACAACAGTTACTCTCACCAGGTGTAAGATATTTTGCAAAGTTCTGTGCTCCCTGTGTTCTGTGCTACTGGTGTTAAGATCTGTAGGCATCCAAACCATTATTTTACTTCCTATTTTGATGAAAAATAAATTGCAAAATACTCAGAAAGCAGCTGGGACAAAGAAGTGGGTACAAAATATCACTATGGACACTACCAAGCCTGCAGCTGCCTTTTCCAAAGGCTCCCTGCTGGAAAGCGCTGCAGGGCGATTAAAACAAAAAACATCTTGCCAATTTAAAAGATTTTTGTCCCCCAGGCAGTTAATCTGACCAACCATTCTAAAATGCCCCCCATCCCCTCTCTATCTATTCCCTCACTCACTGCACTGCATTGTAAACAGTTCTTTCAGAAGTCAGGATAGAGGCACAAAACGTTGCTACACAATTATTTTATTAAGAATTGATAGAAGAGAGGAATGTTGAACAAGAAAGAGAAAGATAATATTAATATTATAAGATAATATTAGAAGATTAAGATGGAACCACTTTTTGTTTAGCTATTTTATACCCATAGTGATAAGGCAAATTCCATTCAAATCTATTGATAAGAATTAACCAAGTAGAAAGCATTTATTCAAAACTGCAGATAACCAATGACTGTGTACATACATCTATTGATGCTTCTGGACACATCGTCAGTGATGTTCCTGGAATCATCGGGTGTTTCAGGTCTTTCTACATCATACAACCTCCTCCAGGTGACCCAGCCGGGGCTGATCAGACCCCAGCTTGTGTCCAGATGGCTAGCTACTTATGACTCCATGGCTCCCCTCTTTTGAGCCACAGCCATCTTGAGGCCCTCTCTGCCGCATCGGTGGTACTGCGGATGGCTCTCCTCTTCCTCTCTCCCTCGATGCCCAAAATGCTGAAGGCTCTAACTAAAGAATGGGCTACGAATCCCCTACAACCAATCTAACCGTTCAGCTGCGACACTGACAGTAATTGTTGTCATGGCTTGCAGCTTCCTATCAACCCCTCCCTTCGCTGTTGCCTCCAGAATTTGGTTAACATCTTCATCAGACTGCTTCCACAGTGAAGTCATGTTAGCTGCTGGCCATCTGATCCGCCTCCTGTTAGACTTCATGTTAGAGGGATTAGTCTACAACACTTGGAAGTTCCGGGCAGTATGAGGTGACTCCGGGCCTGGCCCCTCCTTTGTCTCACCAGGTTGGACACCTGCGCGTTGTGCTGCTCCTGCTCCCGCCAAACACTTCATCCTCGCTTGGTGGATCTTCAAGACGCGATCATTCTTGCAGATATTGCCACATGCATACTGCTTCCTCATCGTCATTTTTTCATTGCCTGGGTCTGATGTCGTTGTGTCCATCCGACTGGGGTGCTCATCCTCCCTCCCTCTGGGGCACCCCTGGGCATATCTTTCCCTTAATTCATCGTAGCTTTTGTGGGTGTCCTCCTCTCAGGGGACACAGATTGGGTTGCCAGCCCGTTCTGCCCTGGTTGCTGTCTCTCCAGGCTGTCACTGGCTCTCCTGTCGTCACCACTCTTTTCGTGGTTGTCACCCAGTCTTTCCTGGTTGTCACTGATGAATTCAGGGTGTAAGCTGTGTACATACATCTATTGATGCTTCTGGACACATCTTCAGTGATGTTCCTGGAATCATCGGGTGTTTTGGGTCTTTCAACATCAGACAACCTCCTCCAGGTGACCCAGCCGGGGCTGATCAGACCCCAGCTTGTGTCCAGATGGCTAGCTACTTATGATTCCATGGCTCCCCTCTTTGAGAAAGTACTGAAGTAATGCAGAACAAAAAAGCTTCCAGAGCTTTCCAGAGTTACAATTTGCATAATGACTAGAGGTAACTTAAATTTATGTGCAAAAAAATTTTAAAAATCACTTAATATACAAGCGGATAATTAATTGTTATACTGAAAAGAAAATAACCATTAAACAGTCTAATCTAAGAATTAAACAGTCAGATGTTTTATTCTATTTAACCATTAACTTTATTTTTTTATATGCAGTAATTCTTTATTCTCACAGTTTTTGAATGCTGTTGTTCTTTTGTTCTAAGACGCCACAGCAAATTTCTAACACATGTAAATGCCATTACTGTTTCTCTCTGTGCCTTAAGGCGCTTCAGGCAGATGCCTTGCCCTTTCTTTTGTCTGTTTTTTTTACGTGGCCGAGTTGCACGGATGGAAAGAGTGTAACGAGCCAGCCCGATTCGAAACCGGGACCACTCACCTCGAAGTGTGGTGCTGATGATGTTACACCACTGACCAACCACATGTAAAGTATATGGTGAATAAAATTGATGCTTGATCCTTGGATATAAAGTTTACTGTTCAGTTTAGAGGAAAACTGTCCTTATAAGCAGATGGTTGATGTAACAGGAAACAAACACTCAGGACTATGATTGATGGATGCATTAAATATATGTGAAAAAGCTTTTTTCACCCAAAGAGCAGAACTAATTCACTGCCTTCAACACAACACAGAAAATTTCAGGTATTTGTAAAAGTATATGGTGAATAAAACTTTTCTTTTTAAATCTTTTTATTAATTATTATTGAAAATCAACAACAGAAAAATATATCAAAATAATCAAGATAACATATCCATATGTAGAGTAAAAGTTAAACTATCAACCAGGCTGAACAGTATATCAATAATAATCAAAAAACAAAGTATTAAAGCTTTTTTTTATGGATAAAAGGAAAGAAGGAAAAAAAGAACCCCTACAAACTAAAACAGAGAAAAACCCCTAATAACTAAAAAAAAAAAGGGGGAAAAACCCCATTTGGAGCACAAACCCAGAGCTATACGCCAGACAAGCTTCCATAAAAAAAAGACATCAAACCGCCAACCAAATTCATATAACCAAGAATCAGAAAAGGACCATCTTAATTAACTTAAGTCAAATGGCAATAACGGGCAAAAGAGCCCCACCTTTTTTCGAAGTCAAATTTAGGATCAAAAGTTCGACTGCTGTTTTTTTCCAAACTAAGACATAACATCACCTGAGAGAACCATTGTATCAAAGTGGGAGCAGAGGCATCTTTCCATTTTAAGAAAATAGCCCTCCTAGCCAATTATGTGACAAATGCAATTACATATTGGTCAGATATAGAAATACTGTGAATTTGTTGAGGAATTATACCAAACAAAATTGTCAATTTATTAGCTTTAGAGATTATAGAAAAAATAGATTTCCAAAATTGTTTCAATACAGAACACAACCAAAACATATGTGTCAATGTAGCTATCTCAGTTTTGCATCTATCACACTGATTATTTACATTAGAAAATATTTTAGTCAATCTCTCCTTTGTCAACTATTAACGATGTACAATTTTAAATTGAATTAGAGAATGACTGGCACAAATCGAAGAAGAGTTAACCAGCTTCAAAATTCGCAACCAACCCTTTGTTATCAAGGTCATATAGTTTCGTTATTAGGAGCTCCTTTACCTATACAATTAATCAAAATTTCTATTTTAAGTATAAATCCTATGATTAATCAATCATTACGAATTTGGTATCAATTTCGTAAATTTTTTAATCTTAAAAAAATTAACCTTCTTAGTTTAATTCATCGAAACTATTTATTTAAACCTTCACTTAATGATCCTACCTTTTCTCTTTGGAGGAATAAAGGAATTTTTTCCTTTAGGGACTTGTTTCAAGAAGGTCGATTGATGTCCTTTGAGAAATTAGTAACTAAATACTCTCTCTCATATTCACATTTTTTGCAATATCTTCAGGTCAGACATTTTTTACAAGAATATTTAAGTAATTTTCCATATATACAAGATTCTGACCTGTTAGACATTATTTTAAAATAAGCCTTTTTAGTGAAAGGCTTTATTGGGAAAATTGATAATTTATTATTACAACAGGACAATTATCCTTTACTTAAGATCAAACAAGATTGGGAAAGAGAGCTTAATATGGTGAATAAAACTGATCTTTGATCCTTTATCCTTGAAGAAAATCGAACTGGATAGATGGTCAGACATATATGCCCTGAACTCAGTGAAGGCCTGATGAGTGAGCTCCTGTATTAATGATCAAATACATACATTGTGGATGCAAGAATAGCTTTGTGCTCAACAGAAGTATGTCATGTCCTTGAAGTGGATACAATAGTACAACTAAAATGCAATGGCATAGCAGAATCAATGGACTGAATGGCTTCTTGCTATTGAGTAATGAGTTGGTGTTCCTATGAGTCAAACCCAATCGCTTAGACATCTTTGAGTAGATGGAAATTTTAAACAGAGTTATACAACATGGAAACAGAAACTTCGGCACAACTGGCCCATGCCAACTGACACATGAGACCAGGGAGCAGAATTAGGCCATTTGGCCCATTGAGTCTGCTCCACCATTTCATCATGCCCGGTCCAATTTTCTTCTCAGCCCTGATCTCCTGCCTTCTCCCTGTATCCTTTCATGCCCTGAGGAATCAAGAATCTATCAACCTCTGTCTTAAATATACATAAAGACTTAGCCTGTAGAGCTGCCTGTTGCAACAAATTCCAGTGATTCACCAATCTCTGGCTAAAGAAATTCCTCCTCATCTCCGTTCTAAAAGGATGCCCCTCTATTCTGAGGCTGTGTCTTCTGGTCGTGGATTCTCTCACCATATCAAACATTTTCTCCACATCCACTCTATCAAGACCTTTCATCATTCGATAGGTTTTAATTAGGTCACCCTCATCCTTCTGAATTCGAGTGAATACAGTCCCAGAGCCATCAAGCACTCTTCTTATGACAAGCCATTCAATTCTGGAATCATTTTTGAGAATCTCCTTTGAAGCCTCTCCAACATAAGCACATCCTTTCTAAAATAAGGCGCCAACAACTATTCATAATATTCTAAGTGAGGCCTCACCAGTGCTTTATAAAGCCTGAACATTACATCCTTGCTTTTATGAATGTTAACATCACATTTGCCTTCCTCACTGCAGACACAACCTGCAAACTAGCCTTTAGGGAATTCTGCACAAGGACTCCCAAGTTCTTTGCACTTCAGATTTTTTAATCTTCTCTCCATTTAGAAAATAGTCTATCCTTTTATTTCTTCTACCTATATGCATGACCATACACTTCCTGACCCTGTATTTCACCTGCCACTTCTTTGTCTATTCTCCTAATCTGTCTAAGTCCTTCGGTGGACTCTCTGCTTCTTCAAAACTACCTGCCCCTCTACCTATCTTTGTATTATCAGAAAACTTTGCAACAAAGCTATCAATTCCATCATTCAAGTCATTGACATATCACATAAAACATACTATGAATCTCTCCTAATGCTGTTCATTCACACCAGTTCCATGTCAGACACACAGTGAAGATCTCTCTACACTGTTGTATCACACACTATTAGGATTAGACACAGTGTTTATCTTCCTCAATCTCGTCCTATCACACACTTCTGGAGTTAAGCACAGAGTAATGCTCCCTCAGTACTCTCTATCACACCCTCCTGAGATCAAACACAGAGCGACGCTCCCTGTACACTGTACCATCAACACACTCCCAAGGTCAGAAGCACAGTGAAGAACCCTTTACGCTGTCTCATCATGAACACTCAGGGGCCAGACACAGAATGAAACTCCCTCTACACAATTCCATGGTACTCTGCTTGTGCTAGACACAGAGTGAAGCACTCCCTATACTGAGGCAGACATAGGCAGGAAACAGACACAGAATGAAGCTACCACAATACTCTCCCATCGCCCTCCCCTGGGGTCAGACACAGAGTGAACAGCATCCGACCACACAATGTTCAAATCATCGTAAAGCTCCCTCTATACTGTCCACTCCTAGTGTCAAAAAGATTGAAACTCCATCTACATTGTTACTTTCACAAATTTCCTGGGTTCAGGCATATTATGAGGATCCCTCTGTACTATCCCATCACACACTCCTGGGATTAGACACAGAGTGAAGCTCTGTCTGGACTACCCAATCATACATTCCCAGACTCAGACACATAGTGAAGCGCCCACCTCATCATCCCATCACAAAATCCCAAGGCCGGACATAGAGTGATGATTGATCTATAATGTCAATTGCCTTGTCAAACAGAAAGTCAAACTCCTTCACGCCCTCTCAGGCACAGCGGTCCTGTCACGCAGTCCAATGGTCAGGTATTGAATGCCGCTCCAATGATATATGTAGGAAGAGTGACGAGGTTCTGCAAAGTGAGTTCAGGGAGTTAGGTTCTAAGTTAAAGGGGAGGATCTTCAGGGCAATGATTTTGAGATTGCACGTGTTAGTGAGGCCAGAAACAGGAAGATCATACAGTTTGACACGTGGCAAATGAGTTGGTGTAGGACAAAGTGTTTCAGGTTTTTGGATCATTGGACTCCCTTCCAGGGAAAGTCAAACCTGTACAAAAGGGAGTTGCACATGAACTGCATTATTGTACATTCCCCAACACTGTATTCCATCTGCCAATTTTTTGCCTATTCTTCCAATTTGTCTAAGTCCTGCTGCAGTCACATTGCTTCCTCAGCACTACCGACCCCTACACCTATCTTCATATCATCTGCAAACTTTGCCACAAAGCCATCAACTCCATTATCTAAATCATTGACGAACAATGTGAAAAGCAGCGGTCCCAATAATGACCCCTGAGGAGCACCACTGGTTACCGGCAGCCAACCAGAAAAGACCTCTTTTATTTCCACTTGCTGCTTCATGCCTGTCAGCTATTCTGCTATCCATGCCAGTATCTTTCCTGTAATGCTTTAGGGTTTTATCTTGTTAAGCATCCTCATGTATGGCACCTTATCAAATGCCTTCTGAAAATCCAATTAAATGGCATCCATTACCTCTACTTTGTCCACCTGCTTGTTACTTCCTCAAAGATCTCTAACAGATTTGCCAGGCAAGATTTCCCTTTATAGAAACCATACTGACTTTGACTTAATTTATCATTAGTCTCCAAGAACCCCGAAACTTCATCCTTAATAATAGACTCCTACACTTTCCCAACCACTGAGGTTAAATTAACTGGCCATTAATTTCCCCTCTTTTGCCTTCCTCCCTTCTTAAAAAGTAGAGTGATATTTGCAATTTTTCAGTCCTCCAGGACTATGTCAAAATCAAGTGATTCTTGAAAGATCGCGACCAATGCATCTACTATCTCTTCAGCAGCCTCTCTCAGGAATTAGGGATGTAGACTGTCTGATCCAGGTGACTAATCCACCTTAAGACCTTTGAGCTTGCCCACCACTTTGTCTTTTGTAATAACAAAGGCACTCACTCCTGCTCCCTGACACTCACAGACCTCTGGCACACTGCTAGTGTCTTTCACAGTGAAGACTGAAGCAAAGTACTTAAGTTCATCTGTCATTTCTTTGTTCTTCATTGCTACCTCACCAGCATCATTTTCCAGTGGTCCAATATCAACTCTCACCTCCATTTTACTTTACATATAACTGAAAGACTTTCAGTACCCTGCTTTATATTATTAGCAAGTTTGCCCTCATATTTCATCCCTTCTTAGAGCTTTTTCAGTTGCCCTTTCTTGAATGTTAAAAGCTTCCCAATCATCCAACTTCCTGTTCATTTTTGCTACCTCATATGCCTTTCCTCGGCTTTTATGCAGTCCTTAACTTTCCTTCTCAACCATGGTTGCCTACACCTGCTATTTGAGAACTTCTTATTCTGTGGGATGTATCTATCCTGCACCTTGTGAACTAGAAACACAGAAACATAGAAAGCCTGTAGCAAAATACAGGCCCTGCAGCCAACAATGTTGTGCTGAACACATACTTATTTTAGAAGTTACCTAGAGGTACCCATTAATTTTCTAAGCTCCATGCACCTATCCAGGAGTCTCTTAAAAGACCTTATTGTATCTGCCTCCACCACCGTCGCTGGCAGACCATTCCACACACTCACCACTCTCTGCATAAAAAACTTACTCCTGACATCTCCTCTGTACCTACTGCCAAGCACCTTGAAACTGCGCCCTCTCGTGCTAGCCATTTCAGCCCTGGGATAAAACCTCTGACTATCCATATGATCAATGCCTCTCATCATCTTATACACCTCTATCAGGTCACCTCTCATCCTCCGCTGTACCAAGGAGAAAAGGCCGAGTTCACTCAACCTGTTTTCATTAGGCATACTTCCCAATCCAGACAACATCCTTGTAAATCTCCTCTGCACCCTTTCTATAGTTTCCACATCCTTCCTGTAGTGAGGTGACCAGAACTGAGCCCAGTACTCCAAGTGGGGACTGACCAGGGTCCTATATAGCTATAACATTATCTCTTGGCTCTTAAACTCAATCCCATGGTTGATGAAGGCCAATGCACCGTATGCCTTCTTAACCACATAGTCAACCTGCGCATCAGTTTTGAGTGTCCTATGGATGCCGACACCAAGATCCCTCTGATCCTCCACACTGTCAAGAGTCTTACCATTAATACTATATTCTGCCATCATATTTGACCTACCGAAATGAACCACCTCACACTTATCTGGGCTGAACTATTTCCAGAAACCAGCTGCCTCCACCCTGCCGTCATCCCTACCAGTGTACTCCTCGGATCCACATGGGCGAGCTCCCCTCTCATGCCTCTGTAATTCCCTTTATTCCATTGCGATATTGATACATGAGAGTTATACTTCTCCCTCTCAAATTACAGCATGAATTCAATCATATTTTGATCACTACCTCCTAAGGTTTCCTTTATGTTAAGCTCCCTAATAAGGTCTGGGTTATTACAGAACACCCAACCTGAAATAGCCATTCCCCTAGTAGGCTCAAGCACAAGCTGCTTGAAAAAAACACCTCGTAGGTATTCAACAAGTTCTCTCTCTTGCGATCTGGTACCAATATAATTTTCCCAATCCCCTTGTATATTGAAGTCCCCCATAACAATTGTGATGTTATCCTATTACATGCCTTTTCCATCTCCCTTTGCAATTTCAACCCCACATCTTGGCTACAATTTGGAGGCCTATATATGATTCCCATGGTAGTGTTTTTCTTTACATTTGCAGTTTCTTAACCACAAAGACTTGAAATTCTCTGACCCTTTGTCACCTTTTTCTAAAGATATAATTTCATCTGTTACCAAAAGAGCCATTGCAGCGTCTTTGCCTTTCTGCCTGTCCTTTTGATACAAGCTATATCTTTTGATGTTTAGCTCCCAACTATGGCCTTCTTTCAGGCATGACTCAGTGATGTCACACTGACCAATCTCTAATTGCAACACGTGTTTGTCCATCTTATTCCGAATGCTGCATGCATTCAAATACAGCACCTTCAATCCTGCATCCTTCACCCTTTTGAATTTTGTCTATGTGGCACAATTTAACTCTTTCCTTTGTCTGCATTTGTACCCAATCATTGGCTTGTCCTTCCTTACATTCATGTTACGCTCATCGAGTAAAACTGCTGGCTCATCCTCAGCTCTATCATACTGGTTTCCATCCCCCTGCCATATTAGTTTAAAGCATCCCCAACAACTCTGGTAAACCTGCCCACAAGAGTACTGGTCCCCCTCAGAATCAAGTGGAACCCATTCCTTTCGTACAGGTCACTTCTGCCCCAGAAGAGGTCCCAATGATCCAGAAATCTGAATCCCTGACCCCGTTCCAATTCTTTGGACACACATTTATCTGCCACCTCATTCTATTCCATTCCTCACTGTCGCGTGGCACAGGCATCAATCCCGACGTTATTACACTTGAGGTCCTGCTTCTCAGTTTCCTTCCTAGCTCTCTGTATTCTGTTTTCAGGACCTCCTCCCTTTTTTTTACCAATATGTAAAATGACTTCTGGCTGTTCACCCTCCCTTTTCAGGATATTATGGATGCATTAAGAGACATCGCAGACCCTGGCACCTGGGAGGCAAACTACCATCCGTGTTTCTTTCTCGCGTCCACGGAATCACATACCTGTCCCCTAACTATAGAGTCCCCTATTTCAGCTGCCATCCTGTTCAGTTCCCTACTCTTCTGAGCTGCAGGGCCAAACTCAGTGCCAGAGGCACGTCTGTTGGTGCTTCCCCCAGGTAGGCACCCCGCCAAAAGTACTCAAAATGGAATACTTATAGCTGAAGGGGATGGCCACAGGGGTGCTCTCCACTATCTGATTTTCTTCCTTCCCTCCCCTGACAGTCACCTGCATGTCTCCTGTAGCCTTAGGATGGCTACCTCCCTGTAACTCCTGTCCACCACCTCCTCACTTTCCCTAACAAGCCAAAGGTCATCGAGCTTCAGCTCCAGTTCCCTAACACAATCTCTAAGGAGCTGCTTTTCGATGCAACTGGTGCAAACATGGCCATCGGGGAAATCCCACATCTGACACCCAGAACAGAACACTGGCTCTGTAGACATAACCCCTATTTTCTCAAGAGTTAAATAAGAAATAAGAAATCAGGAATTAACTTACCTACTCACCTTGCCTCCACCTGTTCTCACCGAAGCCTTGTTGAGCCAAAGCCTTATCTCTCTAATTCAGACCACTCCAAGGACAGCTGCTCCCATGATAAACAGTCCGCTTGACAATACTCCCCTTTTATGGAAGCCGGGTTTCTAAAGCTCTTCACCGGACTTATGCGGGTACTGCGTCTACACAGTACTCCAATCAAAGACTGTGCTAGAATAGTTAATGGAGAGGTTGTGGAGACAGATGTTATTAAGACCTCAAACAAAGTCAGGAATTAAAAGGTTGAGAATGCTACCCCCTGGACATTATTAAGGACCTCCATCACCCTGGTTTGGAGCTGGTCTATCAGATGCATTGAGGGACAGGTTAGTGTGTGGCATGCACTGTGAAACCACACAGAAGACGCTCCTGTGTGAAAAAGACCTTACATGCAAGAAAGCGCTAAACACCTCAATATCAATGGAAACACCAGCATGGGGTGCTTCCGAGATACAACAGAAATCTCTGGAATATGCCACAAATAAAATGTCACTGAACAGAAATGAAGGAAAGAAATGTTACTGTTGTGAGAACAAGTCACATGACCCAGATGTCTGTTGGTTTAAAGGCAAAAACTGTGGCAAACAGGGCCACACTGGCAGAATATGCAACACTAATAAACAGCAGAAAAAGCTCAAAATACAGAGAAACAAGAAACCCCAGAAAGGAAAACACAACAATGTACACAAAATGGAAGAAAGCAGTTCTGATGATAACGACTCAGACAGAAGCGAATTGTCTTGTCTGCAACTTCACAGCGTGAAAGAGACAGATGATCGAAGAGTGATAAGAATCATTCCACAAGTGGCAGGCGCGAGACTGAAAATGGAGTTGGACACAGGCTCAGCTTTAACAGTGATCTCTGTACGCGACTACAAATGTCTGTTTTCTCACATACCTCTGAAATGAACTAAACTACTGCTAA
Organism: Mobula birostris; assembly: GCF_030028105.1. Lineage (NCBI taxonomy): Eukaryota > Metazoa > Chordata > Chondrichthyes > Myliobatiformes > Myliobatidae > Mobula > Mobula birostris. Next base: position 16,914,749 of record NC_092373.1, on the reverse strand, counting down.
AGGCTTACACAGGACCGAAAGTGCATCCCAAAGGTAAAATTAAAGTGACAGTGACCTACAGAGACAAAACACAGCAGCTGAACCTCTATGCACTGAAAAATGGAGGACCACCACTGCTGGGTCGTGAATGGCTCAGGAAAATCCAGTTGGATTGGCACACCATCAAGGCACTAGATGTGTCAACAAAGGAGGGCAGCTTGGCGGGGAAGATGCCCGCAGCTCAAATGCAGCTGTGAGGACAAATGCAGTATCCGTGGCCGCAGCTCAGATGAAGATACAGAGGATGCAAGTGAGACATATTGATAATAAGCAGGATGATGAAGACTACCTGGAAGTAAAAGAGCAGATGTACCAGGAGATATTGACATCTCTCAAGAGACAGCTACAGCAGTTACAGGAAGGCACTTTGCAGGAGTATCAGAAAAGAATGAAGAAACTAGATCAACAATACAAGGAAAGAATATGAAATGCAGAGCCTTTTCTGCAACTGGAGACAGACTAAGTGGAAAGGAATTATATTAAAGAGAAGAAAGCAGCAGTGAAGGGATTTGAAGATAAAAAGATTGAGTTAGAAGAAAAGTAAAAGTTGATTGAGAATGGAGACTAAAAATGGAACTCACAGGAGGTTCAATGGAGGTAAAGCCAATAATGACTAGGAAACTAAGGAGGAGACCCAGTGACCCTGTTCCAATTCCAGACGAAAGATGAAAACCTGCACCTGTGCAGTTAAATTACTTGTTAACAGATGAGCACATAATGGAAGATCGGCAAACTCTCAATAAGCTTAAATCTCTGAAAATATCAGCATCTCCATCTGCTCCTGAACAATTTCCTTGGGAAAGATCCACGAAAATTGGTCATTCCTTAAAAGCTCCTGGATAAAATCAACTCCATTCAAACAGAACAGCTTTTGCACAAGGTAAATCTTCAACCAATCATTTCCTCCATTGAGAATCATACACTTAATCCTTCACAGGGAAGTTTCTTTTGCATGTACATATTTGGAATCCTCAGTCAATGTGTCTTGTTTTTCAGAGAGAAGTTGGGAAACAGCATCAAAACAGAGGCGAATTCTGGCAACAAACTGTAAGGTTTCTATTGTTGTATTTTCACACTTGTGCTGAATGTGCATCTGAAGGAATCCTCCCTCCTGAGCCAGGACAAATTGAGAAGGAATCATGGACGTGTGTTGAGTATCAACAACAGCTTTGAAATCTGAACGGAGCAATGCAGCAACTGCGCCTGATCCTGAGGATAGTCAGAAGATCCCTGCACCTTGTCTTGTTTCTGCTGTTTCTCCAACTGAATCCTGTGACTCTGAGGATAGAAGTGAAGATGAATCTGAAACTGAGACCAGCCAGGAGAAGATTTTGAATGTAATGGTTAATGTTTATATCAGTACTGACGATGCGGATTTCAGAGACCTTCAAAAGAATAGAGGCAGAGAAGACACTCCCCCCAGGGACTTGAGTTATAATTATTTTAATTATTATTACTATTACATTACTTTGTTATAATTTGATATTATTAAATTGCTAAGTAAACAATTGGTAGGCGTTTGTATGTTAAGGGTACACATATTTGTTTAGCATAGTGCCACCAGTAAAAAAAACAGTTGATATACTATTAAAGTAAAAGGGGAGGAGTATACCATATTGCCTACTATATAATATGGGACTACTTTATGTTGTAGTAACATGTCATTGTATGCGCTATTAGGCGCGTATTGATCCGCACATGTGTGTTCAGTTTGGTTTCAGTCAGTAAAGAACCTTGTTAACTTAGCTCCCGTCTCCAGCGTTTTTATTTATTGCTTTGTTGGGTAACCCGGCCACACACACAACAGATTCTATGAGCGGAATGGCTTGCTTCTGGTCTTATGTCTTAAGGTCTATATGATTACCTGTCAATCTCCTACACTCCTGGGGAAAATAAGTCTTAGCTTACCCAATTTCCTTCCATAACTCAGTCTCTCGAGTCCTGGCAAAACCTTTATAAACCTTTTCTGCATGCTTTCCAAATAATGGGGAGGGTCATTATCTTTCAGTGATGCACCAAGTTAATCGGGTTTCCAAGTTTAGCCTCAGTAATAGGCTAGGGTAATGAGCAATGGGACTCCGTCCATGGTGAATCCTTTCATAACCTGACAAGTTTAACAAATGCTATAAAGTTCCACCTGATCCTGAATGGTTTATTTTTGCTTGATTTGATGCTGGCGAGAATTTGGTTTGAATTTTAGGAAGTTAAAAAGCTTAAGATCAGAGTTAGGATTACCAAAGAAGGAAGTGGTTTTTCTGGGTTCTGTAGAGTTTCTGTTTTACCAAACAACCTGTGTTTGGTGTTTTAACAATCTATTTGTAACCTCTTTCAGTATGAAGGAAAAGCTTCATTTTCAGTTTTCAGAGTAGCGCGTGCAAAATGCTGGAGGAATTCAGCAGGTCCGTCAGTATCTATGGATAGGTGTGAAGAGTCGATGTTCCTTCATCGAGAATGGAAAGGACCCTTTCCGTTTTTGATGTTAATAACTTCTGCCACCCCACCTTTTCCATCTACCCCTCTCCCTCCTCTTCATAATTAACTGCGGACATGGCGCCAACAGCCTGGAGTTTAACAGTGACATCACTCACTCTACTGGCCTCCTGAATTTAAAGCTTTCCCCTCACTATGGGGCAGCCCTGATATCACCATCAAACCTGCTATAAAGGATTGTATTACAGTAGGACCATGGTGGGGGGGGGGGTCCTTCAGCTAATCTTGTTTATGCCAATTTAAGTGACTATATAAACTAATCCTATTTACTTGAGGAGAAGGTACAGGAGCCTGGACACCCACACACAGAGTTTTAGGAACAGCTACTTTCCCTCTGCCATCCGATTTCAGAACAGTCCATGTTCACTGCCTCACTATTCCTCTTTTGCACAATTTATTAATATTTTATGATTTATGGTAATTATCAAAACAAAATTCCAAAAATATACTTAGTGGCCACTTTATAAGGTACCTCCTGTACCTAATAAAGTGGCCACAGAGTGTATATTTGTGGTCTTCTGCTGCTGTACCCATCCACTTCAAGGTTCGACGTGATCTGTATTCAGAGATGCTCTTCTGCACACCACTGTGAAAACAAGGGGTTATTTGAGTTACTGTAACCTTAAACCAGACTGGTCTTTCTCCTTAAAAAGGCATTTTTATCTACAGAACTGCCACTCACCGGATGTGTTTTTATTTTTCGCACCATTCTCTGTAAACAGTTGTGCATTGAAATCCCAGATCAGTAGTTTTTAAGATACTAAAGCACCAGCAATCATTCCACAGTCAAAGTCACTTACATCACCTTTCTTCCCCATTCTGATATTTGTCAGGACAACAAATGAACCTCTTGACCATGTCTGCATGCTTTTATGCATTGATTTCCTGCCAGATGATTGGCTGATTAGTTATGTGAATTAATAAGCAGGTATACAGGAGTACGTAATAAATAGTCACGAAGTGTATGTCACTGATCGTAAGCCTGATTCTGATTAGCATTTGGCCCATATCCATCTCCACCTCTGAATCTTTAATCTTGAAACTTGAATCAAAACAGATATCATTACATCAGCATATTAGCGTCATGCAATGGAAAACAATAACAGAACACAGAATAAAGTGTGACAGATACAGAGAAAGTACTGTGCAGGTAGACAATCAGATGAGAGGTCATAATGAATGGATTGTGAGTTGAAATTCTGTCTGGTCAGTACTAGAGGTTCATTCAATACTCTGATAACAGTAGGATAGCAGCTGCCCTTAAGCCTGGTGGTATGTTGGTATGTGCTCTCAGACTTTTGTATCTTCTTCCCAGTTGGGGGGGTGATGGAAGGTAGGAAAGAGAATGGCTGGTGTGCTTAAGGACTTTGATAACGATGGTTGATTTTTTGAGGCAGTGAGAAGTGTAGACAGAGAGCAGAGAGGGGAGGCTGGTTGCCGTGATGTGCTGAGCTGTGTTGTAGAGCAGTTGTTGTACCTCCCTGTGGATAATGATCTCATCACTGAACATTAGGACATCTTCTCCCACGAGCCAGCAACTTTATTTCCTGTGAGACCTTCCTTCCATGACTTGCCAAACCCTCACAGCTTGCTACTACCTCTTCCTCCAGACCAGCAGTCATGATCCATTGCCAGAGAAGACCCTTTGCTTCAGCCTGCTCTTCTCCAACAAAACTTATTTGTTTCTGATATGACTCAATCCTTTATCCTCTTGTTCCACCTCTTCCCACACCTTCGACGCCTATTCCGCTCTATGCCATTTTGACAGGATTTGGCTTCGTGCTCCCGGCAAACTGTTTGTAAGGAGTGTGCATGTTGTTCTCCCCCTGATGGCATATGTTTCCGCTGGGTGCTCCAGTTTCCTCGCTCATCCCAAAGATGTATGGGTTAGTAAGTTATTTGATCTCTTGGGTGTAATTGGGCAGCATGTGCTCATTGGGCTGGAAAGGCTGTATCTTTAAAATCTGTATCTAAATTCTTAATTTAAATATAATGTTACCCTTAGCTTGGATGTCCGATCCATCTGCACTATCATCCTGCACTAGGAGGATTGGTGGGCTCTCCAGTTCTCCCAGTTCCCTTTACCACTGCTCCTGTTTGCCTGGCTGAACTCATTCTTTCATTCAGAAACGTCTTCTCCAACTCCACTCACGTTCTCCATGACCATGGTGTACCAATAGGAACTTGCATAGGTCCGATCTTCTCCAACTCTTACTGAAAAGATGGAACAGGCCTTGCTTTAATCGTATCCCAACCTCCTCCCTCACTCATTTTCTTGTACATTGATCACTTTACATCTACTACTTCCTGTTCTCATAGAGAACTCCCAAGTCACAGTTCTCTTGCAGACTGCATCAGGATTTTTTTTGTATTTTGCTGCATTTATTTCTCCCTCCACCTTCTCAAGGCTTCGAGGGCCTGTTGCAGTGAAGCATCCCCACAGCGTGATGCAGCCACCACCGTGCTTCATTGTTCGGGTGGAGTGTTGTTAATGAAGTGCAGTGTTTGATTTATGCCAAACATAGCATTTCATCTAATGGCCAATAAGCTCAGTTTTAGTTTTAGCAGACCATAGAACCTTCTTCCATCTGACTTCAAGAAAGTCAGCTGGAAGCTCAAGAAAAGCAGCTATGATCTGTGCAAAGCTATCAAGAAACAACAATAAAGGGACAAAATTTAGCCAAGATTCACGAAGAATAGCACACATGGCTTGTGGCGAGGGCTACATACCATCACAGACATCAAAGCCAAGTGTTGTGGTGCCGTCAACATCGTGGCCTCTCTCCCAGATGAGCTCGATCGCTTCTATGCTCAGTTCGATGTTGCTAACTTCGAGCCTCTGAGGAACACCACCGCTACATCCTGCAACTTGGTCATCTCTGAGGCTGAAGTATGCAGATGTTTCCAATGAGTAGACAGTCGCAAGGCTGCGGGACCGGATGGCATCCCAGGGTGAGTACCCAGAAGTAGACCCTTAATCGCAGGACCCTGCAGAGAGTGGTGCAGACAGCCCAGTGCATCTGTAGTTGTGAACTTCCCATAATTTATGACATTTACAAGGACAGGTGTGAGAAAAGGGCCCATAGGATCATTGGGGACCCAAGTCACCCCAAACACAATCTATTCCAGCTGCTACCATCTGGGAAACGGTACCGCAGCATAAGAGCCAGGACCAACAGGCTCCGGGACAGCTTCTTCCACCAGGCCATCAGACTGATTAACTCATGCTGATTTGAGTGTACATTGACTGTTCTACTTATTATAAATTACAACGATTCAGCATTGCACATTTAGACAGAGATGCAATGTAAAGATTTTTGCTCCTCATGTATGTGAAGAATGTAAGAAATAAAGTCAATTCAATCCAGAGTCACCCAAGTGCCTTTTGGCAAATTGTAGGTGAGATTTCATTTAAGTTTTTTCAACAGTGGCTCTCTTTGCCATTTTCCATAAAGCGGCAACAGGTGAAGCATCCAGACAACGATTGCATGCGCAGTCTCTCCCATCTCAGCCACTGAAGCTTGTAACTCCTCCAGATCGTCACAGCTCTCTTGGTGGCCTCCCTCACTCGTCCCCTTCTTGCACGGTCACCCAGTTTTGAAGATGGCCTGCTCTGGGCAGATTTACAGCTGTGTCATATTCTTTCCATTTCTTGATGATTAAGTTAATTGTAGCCAAAGGGATATTCAGTGAATCTGAAGTTTTCTTGTATCCATGTGGAGTGTTCTTTTGTCTTCACGGTGTAGTTTTTGCCAGGATACTGACGCACCTGCTGATGGACCTTCCAGATACAGGTGTATTTTTACTACAATCAAATGAAACACCTTGACTGCACACAGGTCTCTGAAAACAGATCTCCATTTAACTAATTATCTGACTTCTAAAACCAATTGGCTGCACCAGTAATTATTTGGTGTGTTATGTTAAAGGTGGGTGAATACTCATGCAATCAATTGCTTTGTGTTTTGTATTTATAATGAGTTAGATCATTTTCTAGAGATCTGTTTTCACTTTGACAGAAAAGAGTCTTTTTAGACCATAAGACAGGCTCAGCGAGTCTGTTCCGCCATTCAATCATGGCTGATACTTTTTTTTAATCTCCTCTTCAACCCCAGCTCCTGGCCTTCTCTCTGTAACCTTTGATGCTATGTTCAGTCGAGAACCTAACAATCTCTGCGTTAAATACACCCAACGACCTGGCCTCCACGGCTGCCTGTGGCAACAAATTCCACAGATTCACAACCCTTTGGCTGAAGAAATTTCTCCACATCTCTGTTTTGAAAGGGCACCCCTCTATCCTGAGACTGTGCCCTCTTGTCCTAGATTCTCCCACCATGGGAAACATCCTTTCCATATCCACTGTGTCTTGGCCTTTCAATATTTGAAAGGTTTCAATGAGATCACACCCCTCGCCATCCTTCTGAATTCCAGCGAATACAGACGTAAAGCCATCAAACGTTACTCGTATGATAACTCTTTCATTCCTGGAATCATCCCTGTGAACCTCCTCTGGACCCACCTCAATGCCAGCACATCTTTTCTAGGATGAGGGGCCCAAAACTGTTGACAATACACAACGTGAGGCCTTACCAGTGCCTTATAAAGCCTCAGCATCATATCCTTGCTCTTGTCTTCTAGACCTCTTGAAATGAATGCTAACATGGCATTTGTCTTCCTCACCACCAGCTCAACCTACAAGTTAACCTTCAGGGTGTTAGAAACATAGAAAACCTACAGCACAATACAGACCCTTCGGCCCACAAAGCTGTGCCTTACCTTAGAAGTACATAGGCTTACCTATAGCTCTCTATTTTTCTAAGCTCCATGTATCCATTCAGGAATCTCTTAAAAGACCCTATCATTTCTGCTTCCACCACTGCTGCCAGCAGCCCATTCCAAGCACTCACCACTCTCTGCATAAAAAACTTACCCCTGACATCTCCTCTGTATCTACTTCCAAGCACCTTAAAACTCTGCCCTCTCGTGCTAGCCATTTCAGCCCTGGGAAAAAGCCTCTGACTATCCACACGATCAATGCCTCTCATTATCTTGGTCACCTCTCATCCTCCGTTGCTCGCAAGTGCCTCTGCATTTCCAATTCCTAGATTTTCTCCCCAGTTAGAAAATAGTCTGCACATTTAATTCTACTACCAAAGTGCACGGTGATGCATTTTCCAACATGGTATTTCATTTGCCAATTTATTGCCCATTCTCCTAATTTGTACAAGTCCTTCTGCATCCTACCTGTTTCCTCGACACTACCGGCCCCTCCACCAATCTTCGTATCATCTGCAAATTTGGCAACAATGCCATCTTTCCATCATCTAAATCATTTATATACAGCATAAAAAGAAGTGGTCCCAACACCGACCCCTGCAGAACACCACTAGACACTGTCAGCCAACCAGGAAAGGATGCTTTTATTCCCACTCGCTGCCTCCTACCAATCAATCAATGCTCTAACCATGATAGTAACTTTCCTGTAATATCATGGGCTCTTAACTTGGTAAGCAGCCTCATGTGTGTCACCTTGTCAAAGACCTTCTGAAAGTCCAAATATACAACATCCACAGCATCCCCTTCATCTATCTTATTTGTAATCTCCTCAAAGAATTCCAACAGGTGCATCAGGCAGGATTTTCCCCGAAGGAAACCATACTGACTTTGTACTATCTTCTCCTGTGTCACCAAATACTCCATCACCTCATCCTTAACAATTGACTCTAACTTTTCCTAACCACTGAGGTCAGGCTAACTGGTCTATAATTTCCTTTCTGCTGCATTCCTCTTTTCTTAAAGAGTGGAGAAAATTTGCAATTTTCCATTCTTCTGGCACATTGCCAGAGTCCAATGATTTTTGAAAGATAATTTCTAATGCCACCACAATCTCCAATGCTACCTCTTTCAGAACACTCGGGTGCAGTTCCTCTGGTCCGGGTGACTTATGTACCTTTAGGTCTTTCAGATTTTTGAACACCTTCTCTCTTGTCACAGTAACTTCACCCACTTCTCCTCATTCACTCAGTACAACATCAGGTATACTGCTTGTGTCTTCCACAGTGAAGACTGACGCAAAATACTCATTTAGTTCATCGACCACCTCCTTGGCCCCCGTTATTATTTCTCCTGCCTCATTTTCTAGCGGTCATATATCCACCCTCATTTCTGTTTTATTTGTATACTTTAAAAAAAACTTTTACTATCCACTTTGATATTATTTGCTAGCTGCTTTCATATTTCATCTTTTCCCTTCTAATGATTTTTTTTAGTTACTCTCTGTAGGTTTTTATAAACTTCTCAATCCTCTATCCTCCCTCTAATTTTTGCTTTGTTGCATGCCCTTTCTTTTGCTTTTACCATAGCTTTGACTTCCCTTGTCAACCACGGTTGTACTATTTTACCATTTGAGTATTTCTTCATTTTAGGAATACACATGTCCTGTAACTTTCTCATTTTTCCCAGAATGCATGCCATTGCTGCTCTGCTGACATCCCCGCCAGCAGCTCCTCCTAATTTACTTTGGCCAACTCCTCTCTCATATCACTGTAATTTCCCTTACTCCACTGAAATACTGCTACTTCAGACCTTACTTTCTGCCTTTCAAATTTCAAGTTAAACGCAATTTTATTGTGATCACTGGTTCCTAATGGTTCTTTTACCTTAAGCTCCCTAATCACCTCCGGTTTATTACATAACAACTAACCCAGTATAGCTGATGCCCTGGTAGGCTCATTGACAATCTGCTTTAAAAAGCTATCTCTTAGGCATTCAACAAACTCCTCTCGAGGTCCATTACCAACATGACTTTCCCAAACGACCTGCATGTTAAAATCTCCCATGACTAACATAACATTGTCCTTTTGAATTGTCTTTTTGATTTCCTGTTGTAACCTGTGTCCACCTCCCAGCCACTGTTGGGATGCCTGTATTTATCTGCCATAAATGTCCTTTTTATCCTTGCAGTTTCTTAACTCAACCCATAAGGATTCAACATCTTCCAATCCTATGTCACATCTTTCTCCAGAGTTGATGCCATTCTTTCCAGTAGAGTCACACCACCCCCTCTGCCTACCTTCCTATCCCTCTGACATAACGTGTAACCTTGGACATTCAGCTCCTAACTACAACCATCTTTCAGTCACGATTCAGTGATGGCCACAACATCAGCAAGATCATCCACCTTATTTCTTATTCCATGCGCATTTAGATACAATGCCCTGAGTACCATTTTTTTTGTCCTTTCTGACTCTGCATCCCTAATGATTTGATACTCAGCCTATTGGCTGCAACTAAGTCCCATCACCTGCCTGGCCTTCCTGACAATCTGACTGCATGCTATCTTCACTTTTTTACAATCCATCCATTCCTGAGTCCCTTCACTCCAGTTCCCACCCCTCTGCCAAATTAGTTTAAACCGCTCCCCAACAGCTCTAAAAAACCTGCCCATGAGAATATTGGTCCCCCTTGGGTTCAGGTGCAACCCGTCACTTTTGAATAGGGCCTACCTCCCCCAGAAGAGATCCCAATGATCTAAGAACCTGAAGCCCTGCCCCCTACAGCAACTTCTCAGCCACGCATTTATCTGCCAAATCATCCTGTTTCTACCCTCACTGGCCATTAAACTTCCAAGCAGGGTGGTAAAAACTTTTTATAGGCACTGTATACCCCAACTGGTTGTGGCAATGAGTTCCACAGATTCAACACCCTCTTGATGAATACATTTCTTCTCACGTCAGTTCTAATTGGAGGTCCGATAGTTCTGAGGCTGTGCCCTCATGTTCTTGACTCCCTCACTGCTGGACACATCCTTTGTATGTCCACTCTACCTTCCAATATTCATTCTTCTATACCTAAGCAAGTACAGGCCCAATAGTCTTCATACATTATACCTTTCATCTCCAGGATGATTCTTGCAAATTCCCTCTCCAATATCAGCACATCCTATCTTAGATAAAGGGAAAACTGCTGACCACATTACAAATGTGTTCTGGTCAATGACATATAAAGCCTCAGCGTTACACTTTTCTTCTTGTTCTTTATCTCATCACCCTTACAGGGCCTTAGACCACCAAGAGCAGCTCGCCAGTCCTCTGTTCTGGGCCAATCTTTCAAGCTGTAGCCTGTCGAATATCTTTCTTCTCCCAGGGATGTGGCATCTGGAGATTTTTTTTTTGGCATTTCTGTAGCACATGGTTTTTACAGGATGGGTTCGCTATTCTCATGCCCAACACTCCCTCTCTGCAGCTTTGCTTTGGATCGTCCATGGCAGAGTTCAACATTACATCCTTGCTTTTATATTCTCGTCCTCTCAAAATGAATGCACTTGTCGTCGTTGCTACCAACCTAACCTGCAAGACAATCTCCAGGAAACCTTGCATTAGGACTTCCAAGTACTTTGGCACTTCTGATTTCTGAATTTAATCCCTCTTTAGAAAATAGTCTACGCCCTACACTGCATACCATCTGTCAGTTCTTTGCCCATTCTTCTAATCTGTCCAAGTGCTTCTGCCGACTCCCTGTTTCTTCATCCATCACTGCCACTCCATCTACCTTTGTATCGACTGTGAAGCGATTGACAGGTCTCAGCGGTACAGTATGTTCTCAGATTCCTACATGCTGTTCTCATCCAACCAGGACATGGGAGTGCTCCGTCTGTCACATTCTTGCACCCCACAGGCCTAAACAGCCAGTGGGAATCCACCACATGATATGCTTCCCCCTCCTCGTCCAACATTCAGAGATGACCATTCCTTGTCCAAATCCATGGTCTTCAAGCTGCCTTCCTCATGCCACTTTAATGCAATCTCTAATTCTTCACATTCTGGAATCCAGAGACCAAAATGATTTAAGCGGATAGAGGAGAGTGACCTCTTTCTCTTTGGAATACTCTATTCAGCGCTCAGGGTGAGGTTTCCTCTACTTGTGCAGATTGCCCGATAGCTTGGCAAATCACCGCAATTCAATACAACAAGGCTGACTAAGACCTCAATCACTTTATAATCAAGTTCAAGTTCAGGTTTATTGTCATTCAACCATACACATCTACACAGCTAAACAAAACCTCATTCCTCCAGGGCCAAAGTCCAAAACACAGTGCATACTGTATAGTTATGCACAGCATATTCACTTCCACAATATTAGCACAAGTCATTGAGAGGAATGGCCTGACGATTGATGGTGAACGGATTGTTGTCCTGGAGCCAAGTTTCCATAAAGATAAGCATGCAGCAGTTCCTCATCTCATGCGGAATCAGTTGCAGATCAACATAACCAGTTTGTTTTCCAGAGAACGGAAACTGGAGGGCAGTGTTGACAGGAGACTGACCTACAGGGTTTAGCCTTTTAACCTAGCACATATTCTACATGCCATGCTTCTGCTTGCTTTGACACAGTTTCTGGCACCTCCTCCACTCGGCAGCTGAAACAGGCAACACTATGGTCGGAGAGTCTGGTCTATGCAATGTCCTGAGGACATTCATCTCCTATGCTGTCAGTCTCGGTAAAGAACTGGACTTAAAAGACTCTGTATTATTAATGTCCAACAAGGCCTGCGATCATAAGAAACTTGTGTAAAGCAAACATTTGCACCATTTGTTGGATCCAGAGAGGGCGCTGTGACTAAATGAGTCTCCATATTACTGGAGGGTACAGTACTGTCCAATGTCTTGGCTCATATATATAGATTGGATGCCTAAAACCTTTGCACAGTAAGGTACTTACCAACTTGGATTGGACAGCAGGTTTGTAAATCTGGTGGGAGCAAAGGATGTAGGGATGGCGTGGATGGAGTGTGGTGGGAGTGGTATGGGAGAGGTGGCAGAGAAGGAGTGCCAGGGACAGAGGGACGGCACTGGTGCAGACACACCCAAGTTCGTTTGATTCCAAACTGTTGTGATCGATCATCACAGAATGTCTGTTTGCTGCTTCCCACTCCCTCAACTCTCTCCCTTCTCCTTTTCCCAGCCATGATTTCCCTCTCCCTGTCCCCTTCCCACTCTCAGTCCACAGTAGAGACCCATGTTAGAATCATGTTTATCATCACTCACATACGTCATGATTTTTTTTTGCAGCAGTGCAGTACAACACTTAAAATTACTACAGTATTGTACAAAAGACTCAGGCACCCGTATATAGTATGTGTTTGCTTGGACAGGCTGAAATGTGGCGGCAGGGTCCAGGCCCCAGGCCCAAGGCGTATTGATACAGCAGGGCCTGAGTCTTAGAGCGAGGAACGACCGGATGTTTGCAGGATCCAGAATGATTGAAAAGACAGGTTGTTGACCAGAGATAAGGATCGGTCCGGTTGTGGCCGCTGCTCCCACTGTGTTTACTCTGCTGTTTGCTGCACTGAAGCTGAGGCTGTGAGCAATCTCTGGCTGCTTCAGCCTTTATGTCTGAGGGTCACTTTTGTGCTAAATGCTATTTGCTTACTTTTATTTTTTTGTATGATTGTTTTTGTTCTCTCCCCCTCTGCACATTGGCCACTTATCAGTCACTTTTTTATGGATTCTTTTTTGGTTTCTTGTTTTGTGGCTTCCTGTAAGGAGAGGAATCTCAAGGTTACATAATGTGTACATACTTTGATAATAAATTTACTTTGAACTTTAAGACTTTTGCTCAATACTGTACAAACTGATGAGTGACTACATCACAGTTTGTAAGTGAGTCACACTGTAGTCACTGTGCACTGGTGATGGTGGAGTGGAAAAAATGACACTGCCCTCATCCAGGCAGGTGGAGAATACTTTAATACCACTGTAACTAAACATGCCACAAACTTACTGGAAGATTTTACACTGGCATCCGTTAGTCTTGTGGGACCATGGATCTGCGCCTGGAAAGTCTTCACTCTCCAGGGCGCAGGCCTGGGCAAGGTTGTATGGAAGACCAGCAGTTGCCCATGCTGCAAGTCTCCCCTCTCCACGACACCAATGTTGCCCAAGGGAAGACCATTAGGACCCATACAGCTTGGCACCAGTGTCGTCACAGAGCAATGTGTGATTAAGTGCCTTTCTCAAGGACACAATACGTTCCCTCAGCTGGGGCTCGAACTCACGACCTCCAGGTAGCTAGTCCAATGCCTTAACCACTTGGCAATGTGCCCACACTGGAAAATACATCCATTCTATCTCTACTCTGGCTGCTCTCTCTCTGCTCTGCTGCTCCAACATGAATGAAGCTAATCAATAAATCCCAAAGGAAGCTATGAAAGCAAAGGAAGGTAGAGTACTCATCTTTCATCTGGGGAGGCTCTCAAGGCTGCTAATCTCAAAATTTCCTGAAACCACCACATTCTCCCTCTCTCTCTTCAGGTAAAATTCTAAAGAAATGCAGGTGGTTGAAATTTTATGAAACAAAAAGTTCTGTGAGCACTCAGCTGGTCAGGCCATATATAAGAAGCGGAACCCTTCTAACCTTGAAACTCTTGTTTGTTAGACTTAGGACCAGAATTAGTCCATTTGGCCCATTGAGTCTGCTCCACTACTCCAACATAGTTGATTTATTATCTCTCTCAACCCCATTCTTGCTGTAACCTCTGATGCATTTACTGAACAGGAACCTATCAACCACCACTTAAATATATCCAATGACTTGGCCTCCACAGCCATCCGTGGCAATGAATTTCACAGATTTACCATTATCTGGTTAAATAAGTTCTTCCTCATGCGGGCAGACCTGCTGAATGCTTCCACCATTTTTTGTTTTTGATTGTGGCTTTACCTTCCTATTTCATTTTCTTTCCCTTTTTGTTAATTAGAATCCGTCACAAGCTGCTGAGATTTAAAATAATTGTGACCTTGACAACTTTAATCTGCACGCCTCCACTGGCATACTTCTGTTCTCTTTATCTTATCCCCTTTTGGCATTTTTGTCAAGTTTGTGCTCCTATTTTTCTAAATCTGATGAAAGCTCCTGAACATCACCCATCTGCACTATTTATCAAGAGCACTGCATATGCAGGACTCTTAGCATTATCAAGTATCCCTCCAATCATCCCACAATCTCTTTGACACCCTACCATCATGCATGAGGCACCACAGCATTAGAATAAGGACTGTGAGAATGGAAAACAGCTTCTTCCTGCTGGCCGTGGGACTGCCACCACCCAGATCTCATCACTTATGAAGTACCAGTGACATCATACTGTTTGTTATTTTTGACTTGCATTGTAAATGTACCTTATGTGAAATGTCAATCTTTGGGAATATACTTTTGTCACAATGGGGGCACTGGTAACAGACCCAAACGCAAGACACAGACACTGAAGTACAAGGAACAGAACTTGACTAGAGTAGGGACATGACAGGATTCAGACCAGGAGCAGGGACAAGAACACAGACTTGGGCTAGGGAAAGTGGGACCAGGACTAGAAACCATGGACTAGGAGACAAGGCTTCAACTCCAAGCCCAAGACTGGACAAGGACCCAGAGCCTGGGTCTTGCCTCAGGCTCAGACCCAGACCCCAGAACCAGGCAAGGACATGACATGGCTTCAGGACAGAACGTGGCTGGGGTCTAGAGGCCTGAGCTTGGCTTGGGATCCTCAAGGCTGGTGCTCTTGGAGCTTCTCCTGAGCAGGACACAGAAATTCACCCCACAGAGGAAAGGACAGGGAGGGACAGACACAACTGCAGGGAAATGGCAGACAGTCTGCTTACCCAACAGAGGCAAGGGACAGGAAGGGACAGAGCCAACCACAGGGTAACAGCAATTACAGCCTGACTTACCCAACAGAGGTAAGGACAGGCAAGGAGCTCAATCCAGAGTGACTCTGAGTCTCAGGGCAGCCAGCAACCTTGGCTGGCTACAGAAACAGCCAAATCCATACCACAATGACTACTCCAACAAGTGGCAACAAGGCTCCATGAAGCAGTGATCTTCCAACCAGGCCTAGAGATCACAAATGGTTTCACTAGCCTTCAATCAGCAGGTTGCTCCAAAAGAGACTGACAAGACAAACCACAGACCACACTCAACCCCGAGGTTACTTATATTCCAAGCCCCAAGATGGGAATCAGGTGCCTATGATCAACTTAATCAAAGCAAGGGACAGCTGGAAGACCCGGAGTCCTGAGTCCACGGACCGGACCGTGAACCGGAATACAGATATCACGGACCGGACCACGACAATTTTATTGTTGGTTACTTTTTAACTTCTGTTCTACATGCACTTTATGTGAAGCGTCAATCTTCTAGAATATGTTTTAATGTTTGTTAATTTATTTGGTTATGTGCTCTGTGTGAGTTTTATGTATTGTGTTGTGCACCTTTGTTCAGAGGAACCTTGCTTTGTTTCATGGTTATACATGTACAGCATATGGTTGAATGACAATAGACTTGAACTTGAAACTTGAAAGTGATACTGTTTCTCTCCTGCTAACACTGCCCGTTCAACTGAGTGCGTTCAGCAATTTCTTCATTTGGTTCAGTTCTGTGACCTGGTTAAGAGACAAATAACTCTCTTCAGCTCTCTCATTTCCACCAAAATCAAAACCTATCAGATGTTAATAGTCCTAGATATAGTGGACATGGAGAGGATGTTTCCTTTAGTGGGAGAGTCTCAGACCAGAAGGTAAACCTCAGAATACAAGGAAGTCCTTTAGAACTGAGATGAGGAGGAATTTCTTTTGCTAGAGAGTGGTGAATCTGTAGAATTCCTTTGCCACGGACTGCTGTGGAGACCAAGCCACTGGGTGTATTTAAAGCTGAGGCTGATGGGTTCTTCATTAGTAAGGGCATCAAACGTTATAGGGAGAAGGCAGGACCATGGAGTTGAGGGGGATAATAAATCAGAAGTGACAGAGTAGAATCAATGGCCTGAATGGCCTAATTTTGCTTGTTATGTTTCGTAACCTCAATAATATGAGAGCCCAGGAATATAGATGTACAAGAGGACATGGTTTTAAGTCAAGGGGTGGGAAGTTCAAGGGGGATATTAGAGGAAGGTTTTTTACTCGGAGAGTGGTTGGTGTGTGGAATGCACTGCCTGAGTCAGTGGTGGAGGCAGATACACTAGTGAAGTTTAAGAGACTACTAGACAGGTATATGGAGGAATTTAAGTTCGGGGTTATATGGGAGGCAGGGTTTAAGGGTCGGCACAACATTGTGGGCCAAAGGGCCTGTACTGTGCTGTACTATTCTATGTTCTATGCTGTATGTTCTATGTACTTTGTCTTTTACTTTAAGCAAGGTGTGAATGTATCATGTGGTAGTGTGATGACGTCTGTAATGAACATATTTTACATATAACCTGTAATTAGTTATATAAACAAACAATAATGCTTTAACAACCTATATATATATATACAAGATTACTCAAATATTACTAAAATATTAAATATACAACATGCCTCCTTGGTTGGCTATAAACTCCAACTCAATATAGAATGCATCACAACTACGCGAAACACAGTTTACTATATAATACAACTATTATATACAGACATCTACAGCACAGTACATCTTAAATTGTCCAAAATTCAGGCGAGAAGATTTCATCGCAGTGGAGATTTTCTTACTCATGGGATAACGTCCTTTCTGACAAGGGGGAGACTTGTGGCTGTGAAACAATCTCAGGTTCTGGGGTCTCTCCGTGCTGGTTGTCGGAGCTGACTCTGAGCCTGTAGGAAATGGTTCTGACACCTTTTTTCTCCGTTTCTCTCTCTGGATCTACTTTGATCCCTTACATTTTCTTTCTCATGTTCTTTCTAGCCATCTCTTCCTTCCTTCTCCTTCTTCTTATTTGTGCATCTTAATGTTGGGGAGATGCATTCAGTTCACTGGAGTATTCTCTTATTAATCCTTCTGTTGCTCTCTTTAGTTTTGATCTTTCCTCTTGGTTCCTCATCCATTACACCCTCTGAGAAATCCTCTGTTTTCATACCTCCATTGGCTCCTTTCATTTTGTCCTTCCATTCACCCAGCAGGGCTTTGGTCTTTGCATCTACTTTTCCAAGCAGCTTTTTGTTTCCTACATGAAGTTCATGTAATAACCTTAATGCATGCAGAGTAGATTCTGGTGGCTTATACTCACAAAAGCTGAATGCTTCTAACTTTCCTGAAGTTCCTTGAACTCTCTCCCAGCTTAAAACTAAGCCGCATTTTGCCTGATTAAAATACGAGGGGTGATTGATAAATTCGTGGCCTAAGGTAGACGGAGTCAATTTTAGAAAACCTAGCACATTTATTTTTCCACATTTACACACTTAGTCCAGCGGTCGTGGAGCATACGGATCCCTTCTTTGTAAAAGTTGGTGTCTTGGAACTCCAGAAAGTGGTCCACAGCAGGAGTGATTGATAAGTTTGTGGCCTAAGGTAGAAGGAGATGAGTTAATAACTTCAAACTTTCTGCATTTTCACTCAAAGAGTAGAACATGTAAAGAGAGCTGCATAGCTCATCTCCTTCTACATTAGGCCACGAACTTATCATTCACCACTGCTGTGGACCACCTGGAGGTCCAAGATGCTCTCGTTACATGCACGTGCAGTTCAACTCTTTGAGTGATAAAGCAGAAAGTTTGAAGTTGATAAATCATCGCCGTCTACCTTAGGTCACGAACTTATCAATCACCCCTGCTGTGGAGCACTTCTGCAATGAAGGGATCTGTATGCTCCACGACCATTGGACTAAGTAGGAGGGGACTATGTTGAAAAGTAAATGTGCTAGGTTTTCTAAAATTGACTCTTTCTGCTTAGGCCACGAACTTATCAATCACCCCTTGTATAAGAAGCTTTCTCGGATATGTTGCCTACAAATACTTTTGTAGTTGGATCACTGCTTCTGTCACGTTCACAATTCCTCTGAGCAGCATGGTCCTTCTTGGGTCCGATATGCTTTCCAAATAAAGGTACAAAGGATGGTACCAACACCTGTTTATCCTCAGTTAGGCAACAGTTTATGGTGTTGGGCATGGAGACAGCTGTGGCATCATCCAGTATCTTTCTTCATTCACTTTCAGTTGGCTTCATTGCAGGGAATGTGGCATGAAGATAGTGGATGGATCTCCAATCAAGTTGTATTTGCTTAAGCTACTCACATCCTCACAATGCTGGTCCTTCTGCTTTTACCACACACAAGCTCAATGTGGCTTGTTGGTTGCTCTATTGGGAATTTATTTTCTCTAGTATAAATTCTTAGTTGGATATCTGCAGGCTTCAGTTTAGTACCTTTGAAATATTGTTCAAACTCATTCTATGCAATGACAGAAACAGCCAAGCCAGTATCCAATTCCATCTCAATTAATTTGCCATTTACTTCAACTACATTTACTTCAATAACAGGCAACTATAGGTCAGTTAGCTTAACATTTGTAGTCGGGAAAACGCTTGGAGCTGTCATTAAAGAGGAAATAGTGAAACATTTAGAAATGAGTGGTTCCATTAGGCAGACACAGCATGGATTCAGAAAGGGCAAGTCCTGTTTGACAAACTTACTGGAGTTCTTTGAGGACATAATGAATGCAGTGGATAGAGGGGAACAGGTGGATGTCATATAACACACATCAAAGTTGCTGGTGAACGCAGCAGGCCAGGCAGCATCTCTAGGAAGAGGAACAGTCGACGTTTCAGGCCGAGACCCTTCGTCAGGACTAACTGAAGAAAGAGCTAGTAAGAGATCTAAAAGTGGGAGGGGGAGGGGGAGATCCATTATTTATATACACACATTCTTTCTCTCACTCTCCTTTTTCTCCATCTGTCCCTCTGACTATACCCCTTGCCCATCCTCTGGGTTTTCCCTCCCCTCCCCCTTTTCCTTCTCCCTGGACCTCCTGTCCCATGATCCTCTCATATCCCTTTTGCCAATCAACTGTCCAGCTCTTGGCTCCATCCCTCCCCCTCCTGTCTTCTCCTATCATTTTGGATCTCCCCCTCCCCCTCCAACTTTCAAATCTCTTACTAGCTCTTTCTTCAGTTAGTCCTGACGAAGGGTCTCGGCCTGAAACGTCGACTGTACCTCTTCCTAGAGATGCTGCCTGACCTGCTGCGTTCACCAGCAACTTTGATGTGTGTTGCTTGAATTTCCAGCATCTGCAGAATTCCTCGTGTTTGTGGATGTCATATACTTGGATTTCCAGAAGGCGTTCGATAGAGTGCCGCACAGGAGACTTATAAATAAGATACGGATGCGTGGAGTTGGAGGAAGTGTATTGGCATGGATAGTGGATTGGTTAACCAATAGAAGGCAGAGAGTTGATATAAATGGGTGTTTCTCTGGTTGGCAGTCAGTGGTGAGTGGGGTGCTACAGGGGTCGGTGCTGGGCCCGCAGCTGTTTACCATTTACACTGATGATTTGGAAGAGGGGACTGAGTGTAACATAGCAAAATTTGCTGATGACACTAAACTGAGCAGAAAAGCAAATTGTACAGAGGATGTGGAGAGTCTGCAGAGGGATTTAGATAGGTTAAGTGAGTGGGACAAGGTCCGGCAGATGGAATACAATGTTGGTAAATGCGAGATCATCCACTTTGGAAGGAATAATAGGAGAGCAGATTATTATTTAAATGGTGAAGGATTGCAGCATGCTGTTGTGCAGAGGGACTTGGGAGTGCTTGTGCATGAATCGCAAAAAGTTGGCTTGCAGGTGCAACAGGTAATTAAGAAGGCAAATGGAATGTTGTCCTTCATTGCTAGAGGGATTGAGTTCGAGAGCAGGGAGGTCATGCTGCAACTATACAGGGTACTGGTGAGGCCGCACCTGGAGTACTGTGTGCAGTTATGGTCCCCATACTTGAGGAAGGATATACTGGCTTTGGAGGCAGTGCAGGGGAGGTTCACCAGGTTGATTCCAGCGATGAAGGGGTTAACCTATGAGGAGAGATTGAGTCACCTGGGACTATACTCTCTGGAATTCAGAAGAATGAGAGGGGATCTTATAGAAACATACAAAATTTTGAAAGGGATAGATAAGATAGAAGTAGGAAAGTTGTTTCCATTGGTAGGTGAGACTAGAACTAGGGGACATTGCCTCAAGGTTCAGGGGAGAAGATTTAGGATGGAGATAAGAAGAAACTGTTTTCCCCAGAGAGTGGTGAGTCTGTGGAATTCTCTGCCCAGGGAAGCAGTTGAGGCTTCTTCACTAAATATATTTAAGAAACAGAGGAGGCTGCCCCGACCACTCATGTTCAAAGGCTACCTGACGTTATTTTGTGCCTTGATCCAGAGAAGATTCGTTTTTTCGATTTCTGGTTCTAAACAAGATTTTCTAATGTTATGGGGACCCTTTCTGAATTATTTTCACAATCTTTGAACTGTTATTAATGGATCTGAGCCATTGTTATAATAATATTATACGGTAAGGTATTGCTCTTCTTTCTTCTTTTTTTTAAACAACCAGCTCATTTTGGTGGTGGGGGTAGATTTATTTTTAATAAAGTACAATTATTTTATGCTATTTCATTTTATAATCCAATCTTTTTTTATACATGATTGATTTGGAATATGGGATACTGCGATCATATTACTGTGATTTAAATGTAATATAATCCGTATTATTTACTTGTATCCTTATGAATTTTGTATTTGTATTCATGTAATTTATATAATATCAATAAAAATATTGAAAAGGAAAGAAAAGAAACAGTTAGATAGGTTTTTACATAGTAAGGGAATTAAGGGTTATGGGGAAAAGGCAGGTAGATGGAGCTGAATTTACGGACATACCAGCCATGATCTTATTGAATGGCGGGGCTGGCTCGATGGACTGGATGGCCTACTCCTGCTCCTATTTATAATGTTCTTATATTCTTATGTACTTCTGGTGTAAACCATATTGTTGCTGTTGTTAAGTGCCTTCTAGTTGTTGTTGACTCATGGCATCCCTATGGATTGTTGCCCAAAATGAGTTTCAATCCTGACAAAGGTGGTCCATTGTTGGTAACATTGCATTCATAACTGTCCTTACTTTTGTCTACCCAACATGCTCTTTGTATGTGTCTTACTTTGTTGCACTTTCTGTAAATTTCCCCTTTAAATGTGCATTTGTTTGTTGTCTGTGACTGTCACAATGGAAACACAATTTGTTTGGCAAACTGGTTTCTATTTAGGTGTTGCAAATTTGTCCACAGTCACCTTCATTCCTGACTGCAACTTAATTGTGTCTCTGTCTGTGGTTTCAATTGAAACAGCAATTTCCACTGCTCATTTGCATGCAAACTGTGCTTCATTTAAGAACCATTTTTGAATGCTTTCATTTAAGATTTCACAAACTAAATGATCTCCCAGTGTATCATTAACACACAGTCAATGCTCAGACAATCTCTTCAATTCAGCCATATGTACAAAGATGGACTCCCTTTCTTTCGATTTCACTTATGAAACATAAAGCATTCCGCAATTAACAGTGGCTTTGGTTCTAAGTGTACCTCTATCACTTTTACAACAGCAGTAGAACTCATTTCTGTTGGTTTAGTTGGAGCAATCAAACTTTGAAGCACACACAAACAAACACACATATACACACACACAAACACACTCACACACACATTCACAAACACACTCACACACACATACACACAAACACACTCACACACACATACACACAAACACAAACACACATACACATACAGACACACACAAACACATGCACATACACACATACTAACACAGACACAAATTCATGCACAAATAGACACCCACACAAACATGCACGCATACTCACACATAAACACACAAGCAACTCGCGCGCACGCGCACACACACACGCACACACACACACACACACACGCACACATTCATACAAAGACAAAAACACGCACAAATAGACACACATACACACAAAGACACACACACACACAAAATACACAAAGACACTTACACAGTCACACAGTATCTATCTTACTTGTAATCTCCTCAAAGAATTCCGACAGGTTCGTCAGGCAGGATTTTCCCTGAAGGAAACCATGCTGACTTTGTACTATCTTGACCTGTGTCACCAGGTACTCCATCACCTCATCCTTAAAAATTGACTCTAACATCTTCCCAACTACTGAAGTCAGGCTAACTGGTCTATAATTTCCTTTCTGCTGTCTTCATCCCTTCTTAAAGAATGGAGTAACATTTGCAATTTTCCAGTCCTCTGGCACCATGCCAGAGTCCAATGATTTTTGAAAGATCATTTTTAATGCCACCACAATTTCTAACGCTACCTCTTTCAGGACCCTAGAGTGCAGTTCCTCCAGTCCAGGTGACTTATGTACCTTTATGTCTTTCAGCTTTTTGAGCACCTTCACCTTTCTAATAGTAAGGAGGAGAAGATGGCGGTGCGACGGCAGCGCGTGCAGCCACTTCGGTGATGATGTCTGTTATCTGTCAAGTAGGGGACCGTGCACAATTCTGATTTGATGGAGACAGACATGAGAGTACGAAGGAACATTTGGAAAACTTCCGAAATGCCCGCTTTGCTGCTGCTGCTATTGTGTGGTAACCGGAATCTCCAGAGCAGAAGGCCCCGAAATCCTCGGCTTTGCGTGTTTCAGCGGCCCGGGTGAGGTCGAAGGCGCTCGGCAGAGGATGGCGCTCGGGAGGCTGTATCAGAGAGGCTGGTCAGAAGTTTCAGATGGCCGTACTCAGTGTCAGCTGTGGTCGGCTGCTTCCAAGGCATCGGCAAGTTGACAGTGCCTGGAGGGTTATGGCAGGGAGTTTCTCCCTTTTGCCGCCGCTATCGGGGACTCGGGAGTCGATCGACTCGGGACTTTTGAGACTTTATTTACCATGCCCATGGTTTGTTCTTCATCAAATTATGGTGTTGCTTTGCACTGATGTAACTATATGTTATCAATATGTGGTTCTGTCAGTGTTAGTCTTTGGTTTGTCCTGTTTTCTGTGAT
The DNA here is from genome assembly GCF_030028105.1 of Mobula birostris. Lineage (NCBI taxonomy): Eukaryota > Metazoa > Chordata > Chondrichthyes > Myliobatiformes > Myliobatidae > Mobula > Mobula birostris. The sequence continues at coordinate 16,891,394 of NC_092373.1, read as the reverse complement.
ATCACTCCGGAGAAACATTGTATCATTTCTTAATGCATGTACACACTTCTAAACCAACAGTAAAGGAGGACTGAGTGTTCTCATAATCTAATAACTGCACCCATTTCTCTTCCTTCACACACTACAACATCAGGCATACTACTAGTGTCTTCCACAATGAAGACTGATGCAAAATACTCACTTGGTTCATCAGCCATCTCCTTGTCCCCTGTTATTATTTCTCCTGCCTCACTTTCTAGCAGTCCTATATCCACTCTGACTTCTCTTTATTTTTAACATACTTGAAAAAATTCTTACTATCCACTTTGGTATTATTTGCTAGCTTGCTTTCATATTTCTTCTTTTCCCTTCTAATGATTTTTAATTTGCTCCCTGTAGATTTTTAAAAACTTCCCAATCCTCTATGTTCCCATTAATTTTTGATTTGTTGTATGCCCTTTCTTTTGCTTTTAACATAGAAACATAGAAACATAGAAAACATACAGAACAATACAGGCCCTTTGGCCCACAAAGTTGTGCCGAACATGTCCCTACCTTAGAAATTACTAGGCTTACCCATAGCCCTCTATTTTTCTGAGCTCCATGTACCTATCCAAAAATCTCTTAAAAGACCCTATCGTATCCGCCTCCACCACCGTTGCTGGCAGCCCATTCCACTCACTCACCACTCTCTGCATAAAGAACTTACCCCTGACATCTCCTCTGTACCTACTCCCTAGCACCTTAAACCTATGTCCTCTTGTGACAACCATTTCAGCCCTGGGAAAAAGCCTCTGACTATCCACACAATCAATGCCTCTCATCGTCTTATACACCTCTCAGGTCACCTCTCATCCTCCGTCGCTCCAAGCAGAAAAGGCTGAGTTCACTCAACCTGTTTTTATAAGGCATGCTCCCATATCCAGGTAATGGCTTTGACTTCCCTTGTCAGCACGGTTGTACTATTTTACCATTTGCTTATTTCCTCATTTTTGGAATACATATGTCCTGCACCTTCCTCATTTTTCCCAGAAATGCATGTCATTGCTGCTCTGCTGACATCCCTGCCAGCAGTTCCTCCCAATTTACTTTGGCCAACTCCTCTCTCATACCATTGTCATTTCCCTTGCTCCACTGAAATACTTCTACATCAGACTTTAAATTCTTCTTATCAAATTTCAAGTTGAACTCAATCATATTGTGATCACTGGTTCCTAAGGATTCTTTTACCATAAGCTCCCTAATCGCCTCTGGTTCATTACATATCACCCCATCCAATATAGCTGATCCCCTAGTAGGCTCAATGACAAACTGCTCTAAAAAGCCATCTCCTATGCATTCAGAAAACTCACTATCTCGAGGTCCATCACCACCCTGATTTTCCCAATCGACTTGCATGTTAAAATCTCCCATGACTACCATAACATTGCTCTTTTGACTCGCCTTTTCTATTTCCTGTTGTAATCTGTGGTCCACGTCCCAGCCACTATTGGGAGGCCTGTAAATAACTGCCATCAGACGTCCTTTTACCTTTGCAGTTTCTTAACCCAAGCCACAAGGATTCAACATCTTCCTATCCTATGTCACATCTTTCCACTGATTTGATGCCATTCTTTACCAGTAGGGCCATACCACCCCCTCTGCCTACCTGCCTATCCCTCCAATATAACCTTGGACATTGAGCTTCCAACTACAACCATCCTTCAGCCACAATTCAGTGATGGCCACAACATCATACTCGACAATCTGTAATAGTTCAACAAGATCATCCACCTTACTTCTTATACCACGTGCATTTAGATACAACACTTTGAGTACCGTATTTGTTTTCAGTTCTGATTCTGTATTTCTAATGATTTGATACTCAGTCTTTTGGCTGCAACTAAGTCCCATCACCTGCTTGCCCTTCCTGACGGTCTGACTGCACGTTATCTTTGCTTCTTACCATCCGTCCTTTCCTGAGTCCCTTCACTCCGGTTCCCACCCCCCTGCCAGATTAGTTTAAACCCTCCCCAACAGCTCTAACAAACCCGTCTGTGAGAATATTGATCCCCCTTGGGTTCAGGAGCAACCCATCACTTCTGAACAGGTCATACCTCCCCCAGAAGAGATCTCAATGATCCAAGAACCAGAAGCCCTGCCCCCTGCACCAGCTTCTCAGCCACACCAAATTATCCTTCTCTCTCTTTCCCTTCTGCACCACAGATCCATGCTCAGCGCCTGTAACCCGGTCGCTGTGTCATTCTCCCAGAAGGTCATCCCCCACAAAAGTACCCAAAGCGGTACACTTGTTTTTAAGGGGAATGGCCACAGGGTGCTCTGCTCTAACTGCCAATTTCCACTTCTCCTGACAGTCACCCAGCTACTCGCCTCTTATAGTTCTGTTTCAGGACAATTAATAGCAGTGGAACTTCACACCAGATCAGAAAAATCTACTTTCTGGAAAATCTGAAGCACATTGTCAACTAACATCAAACCTATACCCCAAACCTGTTACTGCTCTGAAAAAATTTAGGTAATCACCAAAGCTCCGTATTGTAAATGCCAATTTGTTCTTTGCCTTTAGCACATTCAGGAACTAAATAGTGCAACTTCGCCTTTTGTTTATGAAATATCCTGTAAAAGAAAGAAGTGGTATCTAATGAAGAAATATGCTAGATGTTTTGAGATGGTTCGAAGGATGTGGTGGAGAGTTTGTGTCCATTTCTGATTGCACTGCAAGGTTGTTTCAGTCGTAGTCAACAACATGAGTAAGACTTGAGGCATCTAAACACAGTGGCTAATTTATTAGGTACATCTGTACACCTGCTCATTCATTCAAATATCTAATCAGCCAATCAGGCAGCAACTCATTGCATAAAAGCATGGTCGAGAGGTTCAGTTATTTTTCAGACCAAATATCAGAATGGGGAAGAATGTGATCTAAATTTCAAACAGGATTGGCATTCACATTTGTAGGGCAATAAATGAGTCCAGATGGAAAGTGTGCCAACCCAAGACATTGGCAGTCCATCTTTCTCCATCGATACTTCCTGACTTGCTGAGTTCCTCCAGCGTTTTTTGTGCGTTGCCCCAAATTTTCCATCATCTGCAGAATCTTTGGTGGCTCCTCCAAGCTAGGATTGCTGCCTGTGCCATGTGCTAGTGAGAGTAAGAATAGGATGGTTTGGCAGGTGAATGCATGGTTGTGGAACTGGTGCAGGGGACAGGGGTTCAGATTTACTGATCAGTGAGATTGCTTCTGGGGAATTTATGACCGACACAAAAGGGATGGTTTACACCTGAACCTGAGGGGGTCCAATAAGCTTCTGGGTAGACTTGCTAGATTTGTTCAGGAAGGTTTAAACTAATTTGGCAGGGGGATGCAGAGGACAAAGTAGTTGGTTTACAAATGAACGTAATGCATAGTGAGACTCCTAGCCAGGAGGGGCTAATGGTAGGGCTGAAGAGATCGTGGAGGTATTAGGAATAATCTTTCAAGAGTCACTAGAATCTGGACTGATTCTGAAAGATTGGAAAATTGCAAATGTCACCACTTTCAAGAAGGGAGAGAGGCAGAAGAAAGGAAAGTATAGGCCAGTTCGTCTGTCCTCAGTGGTTGGGAAGATGTTGGAGTTGATTATTAAGAATGAGGTCTCAGGGTACTTGGAGGCACATGATAAAGTAAGCTGCAGTCAGCATGATTTCCTCAAGAGAAAATCTTTCCTGACAAATCTGACGGAAGTCTTTGAAGAATTAACAAGCAGGATAGACAAAGGAGAATTGGTCGATGTTGTGTACTTGGATTTTCAGAAGGCCTTTGACAAGGTGCCACACATGAGGCTACTTAACAAGCTACGGGTCCATGGTACACTGGAAAGATTCTAGCATGGTTAAAGCAGTGGCTGATTGAAAGGAGACAATGAATAAAGGGAGCCTTTTCTGGTTGGCTGTTGGTGACTAGTAGTGTTCTACAGGGATTTGTGTTGGGACTGATTTCTTTTATATTATATGTCAATGATTTGGATGATGGAATTGATGGCTTTCTTGCAACATATTCAGACGATATGAAGGTAGGTGGAGGTGCAGGTAGTTTTGAGGAAGTAGAGAGGCTACAGAAGAACTTCGACAGATTAGGAGAATGGGCAAAGAAATGGCAGATGGAATACATTGTCAGGAACGGTATAGTCATGCACTTTGGAAGAAAAAATGAAAGGGTTGACTATTTTCCAAATGGAGAGAATATACAAAAAAGCAAAGTGCAAAGTGTAGGGATTTTTGGCCCGATGCTCGATTGCTCCCATATCAAATGGAGATGCAACTGGTCAGGTCGCTCTCAATGGTGCTCCTGTAAAATGCAGTTAAAATGGGAGGTGAGAGCCTTGCCTTCCTCAATCTGCTTAGGAGATGAAGTCGCTGCTGCTCCTTCTTATTCAGGGAGTTGATATAAAGGGACCAGATGAGGTCATCCATGATGTGAACTCCCAGGCTGCTCCACTTCCTCTCTCTACTCCATCTGTTCATCATTCTTGACAGGGTCAACCACTGTTGTGTCATCCACAAACTTGATAACATGGTTTGAGCTGCATCCTGCGACACAGTCTTTCATCAGCATTGTGAACAGCAGCGGGCTGAGCAGACAGCCTTGGGGAGCACCACTGCTCAGTGTATTAGGGCTAGAGACATTGCAGTTAACATGGACTGACCTTGGCTTCACTGTTAAGAGGTCCAGTGTCCAATTGCAGAGGGAGGTGTTGAGTTCTAGCAAAGTCAGTTTCTCCACCAATTTCTGGGGTATGATGGTGTATAATGGAATATGAAAGTAAGCTAGCCAATAATATTAAAAAGGATACCAAAAGATTCTTCAGATACATGAAGTGGAAAACAGAGGCAAGAGTGAATATCAGACCACTATAAGGGGATACTGAAGATGTAGTAATAGGGGACAAGGAAATGACAGGCAAACTGAATAAGTATTTTTCATTAGTCTTCACTGTGGAAGACACTAGCAGTATAGTGGAAGTTCGAGAGTGTCAGGGGGCAGATGTCTGTGAAGTTGCCATTACTAGAAAAAAGGTTGATAGGAAACTGAGGTCTAAAGATAGAAAAGTCACCTAGGCCAAATGATGTACAGCCCAGGGTTCTGAAAGAGATGGCTGAAGAGATTAAGGAGGGATTAGTAATGATCCTTCAAGAATCACTAGATTCTGGAATGGTTTTTGGAAGACTGGAAAATTGCAAATGTCACCCCACTCTTCAAGAAATAAGAGGTGCAGAAGAAAGGAAAATATAGGCCAGTTAGTCTGTCCTCAGTGGTTGGGAAGATGTTGGAGTTGATTGTTAACGATGTGATTTTGGGGAACTTGAAGGCACATGATAAAATAGGATTTAGTCAGCATAATTTCCTTATGGGAATTCCTTGAAAAAATAATAAGCAGGATAGATAAAGGAGAATCAGACGATATTGTGTACTTGGATTTCGGAAAATCTTTGACAAGGTGGCTGCTTAACAGTTTAAGAGTCCATTTTATTACAGGAAAGATACTAGCAGAGGTAAAGCAGTGCCTGATTGGCAGGAGGCAAGAACAGGATTAAAGTAAGCCTTTTTCTGGCTGGCTGCCAGTAGCTAGTGGTGTTCCACATGGGTCTGTGTTGGGACCGATTCTTTTTACGATATATGTCGATGACTTGAATGATAGAATTGATGATTTTGTTAGCAAATTGCAGACCGTATGAATAGGAGGAGGGGCAGATAGTTTTGAGGAAGTAGAGAGGTGACAGAATGACTTCGACAAATTAGAAGAATATAGGACAAAGTGGCAGATGGAATATAGTGTCAGGAAGTGTATGGCCATGTATTTTAGTAGAAGAAATAAAAGGGTAGAGTATTTTCTAAATGGAGAGGAATTTCAAAAATCTGAGACATAAAAGGACTTGGGAGTCCTTGTTCAGGATTCCCTAAAGGCTAATTTGTAGGCTGACTTGGTGAAGAAGGCAAATGCAATGTTAGCATTCTTTTCAAGAGGACTAGAATATAAAAGCAAGGATGTAATGTTGAAGCTTTATAAAGCATTGGTGAGGTCTCACTTGCAGTATTGTTAACAGTTTTGGGTCCCTTATCCTAGAAAGGTGTGCTGGCACTGGAGAGGGTTCAACGGAGCTTCACAAAAATGATTCCAGAGTCCAGTGGCTTGTCATATGAAGAGCATTTGATGGCTCTAAGCCTGTATTCACTAGAATTCAGAAGAATGAAGGGTGACCTCATTGAAACCCGTTGAATCTTGTAAGACCTCAATAGAGTGGATGTGGAGAGGATGTTTCCTATGGTGGGAGAGTCTAGGACCAGAGGACACGGCCTCAGAATAGAGGGGTATCCTTTTGGAACGGAGATGAGGAAGAATTTTTTTAGCCAGAGAGTGGTGAATCTGTGGAACACACACAACATGCTGAAGGAACTCAGCAGGTCTTTTTTTTTTCTCTCCAGTCCTGCCAAAGGGTCTCAGCCTGAAATGTCAACTGTACTCTTTTCCATAGAAGCTGACTGGCCTGCTGAGTTTCTCTTGAATTTCCAGCACCTGCAGATTTTCTCTTGTTTGTGGGTAAATCTCCAGAATTTGTTGCCACAGGCAGTCACAGAGGCCAAGTCTTTACGTACAGTATATTTAAGGAAAAGTTCGATAGATTCTTGATGGAACAGGGCCATGAAGGGATAGGGGGAGAAGGCAGGAGATTGGAGCTGAGAAGAAAAATGGATCAGTTGTGATGAAATGGCAGAACAGACTCAATAGGCCAAATGGCCTAATTCTGCTCCTATATCTTATGGTCTTATGCTCTTATATTGAAATGTGCCCGTCACAGTTCTGAGATCAATGTCAGGAAGTTCTGACAAAGCTGCAAAGTAAAATTATTTTATTGATTTATTTCGTGTTAAAGCACAGAGTAGGTCCTTTTAGCCCTTTGAGCCACGCCACCCTGGCAAATCCCAACGTACCCGATGAACCCTCACCTTGACAATTTACCATGACCAACTAACTCACCCAGTACATCTTTGGACTGTGTGATCCCATGCATTCCATGGGGAGTACCTGGAGTGACTCCTTACAGAATGGCACTGGAATTGAACTCTCAACTCTGGAACACCCTGAGCTGCAATTGAGTTGCACTGACCACAACATTGCCGTGGTTTCCACGGTGATGAGGAGAACATAAACCCAAGAGATTCTGCACAGGCAGGAACTCCATTGCAACACACACAGAATTCTAGAGGATCTCAGGATCTATGGTGGGGAATAGATACCTGACATCTCAGGCCAAGAAACTTCGTCAGGATGGAAATGAAAGAAGACAGAAGCTAGAATAAGAAGGCATGGGGGTAGAGGTGAGGGGAGGAGGAGTGCAAGCTGGCAGGTGAAACCAGGTGGGTGGGAGGTAGATTGTAGTAGGAGGGGGATGAAGTAAAATACTAGGATAGGATAGGTAAAAGAGGTAAAGGACTGAAGAAGGAATTTGATTCCCCTCCTTCACCTTATTCCGATCTTTGTGTCCTTCCTTTCCAGTCATGATAAAGAGTCTTAGCCTGAATACCCAACTTTTTATTCCCCACATAGATGCTGCATGTCTTGTAGAGTTCTTCCACCAATTCTTGGTGTTCTGCTCAGTTCTTTATTCTCCACCATAGATCTCTGCGGAATCTCTTGTGTTTATGAAGCAGATTCAAAAATAGCCTTTGAAGCAGAATCGGACAGATGCCCGTCAGTGCAAAAGGAAAATCGCAGCACAGTGAGGGAAGAGCGAGATAGTGACACCAACAGTGGAACATTAAAAATACCAGTCACAGTCAAAAAGGGCTATACAATCCTTTCTGAGCATATGATTCAATGGCTACAAAATGCATAATTGTTACATAGCACCAGTCTGCTTCTGAAAATTTGACTTTGATTGAACCATTCTTCAAAAGAGGATGAGGATGAAATGTGATATAAGACCATAAGACAATAAGGCATAGGATCAGAGCTAGGCCCATCAAGTCTGTTCTGCCATTCCATCATGGCTGAATTATTATCCCTCTCAACCCCATTCTCCTGCCTGCTCTCAGTAATCTTTGGTCTTACTAATTAAGATCCTGTCAACCTCTGCTTTAAATATACCCAATGACTTGTTATGACATCAAAAGAAACTGCAGGTGGTGTAACCTGAAGTAACAAACAACTTTCAGGAGGAACTCTGCAGGCCGAGCAGCATTGTCAAACACAGCGACATTTTGTAGGCAGCTCAATAAACCTCTAGAGAAACTGCACTTCTGAACTACTATCACTGAAATCTGCAGCCCGGAATTCTCCTTTAAGAAACATACTTTAGAACTGTCTCAATGTTCTTTACTATTTACTTACTATTATGTTTTTATTTTATTTTCGTTTTTGTCATATTTTCATCTTGCTTGATTGTCTGTCTTTGTTAGCAGTTTCTCACTGATCCATTCTATGTCTTTGTACTTTCTGTGAATGCCTGCAAAGAATGAATTTCCTATTGTCTTATGCTGATCTTTCTAGGCCATGATGTCAATGTGGTTGGATCAGGATGTTAGACCATAAGGCCTAAAATGTAGGAGCAGAATTAGGCCAGAATTCAATCATGGCTGATTTATCATCTGTCTCAAACCCATTCTCCTGCCTTCTCCCTGTAACCTTTGACACCCAGGAGACCGGAGATGGGATATTGTGCTGTGTACAAGACATTGCTGAGACTTTATTTGAAGTATTGCATGCAGTTTTGGTCACCTACCTACAGGAAAGATGTAAACATAGTTGAAAGACTGCAGAGAAAATTTACAAGGATGTTGCTGGGTCTGGAGGACCTGAGTTATAAGTAAAGATTGAAGAGGTTTGGACTGTATTCCTTAGAACATAGAAGGTTGAGAGGAGGTATGAAAAATTCTGAGAGGTATAGATAGACTAAATGCAAGCAGGCTTTTTCTTCTGAGGTTGGGTGGGACTACAGCCAGAGGTCATGGGTTAAAGGTGAGAGGTGGAAAGTTTAAGTGGAACATGGGAGGAAGTTTCTTCACTCAGAGGGTCATGAGTGTGTGGAATGAGCTGCCAGCACAAGTGTTGCATGTAAGCTGAATTTCACCGATTAAGTGAAGTTTGGATAGTTACATGGATGGTGGGGTATGGGGTGCTAGGTTCCCAGTGTGGGCTGATGAGAGCAGTCAGATTAAATGGTTTCAGCATGGACTATATGGGTCAAAGGGCCTGGTTCTGTGCTGTATTTCTCCATGACTCTATGACTCTATGACCCTGACTAATCAAAAACTATCAACCTCCACTCAACTATACTCAATGACTTTGCCTCCACAGTTGTCCATGGCAATGAATTCCACAAATTCAGCATCGTGTTGCTAAAGAAATGTCTCTTTATCTCTCTTCCGAATGGAGGTGCCTTTATTCTGAGGCAGCACCATCTGGCCCTAGACTCATGCATTACATGAAACATCTTCTCTAACTCCACTCTATCTGTTTCTTTCAATATGCGATAAGTTTCAATGAGATGCCCCCTCATTCTTCTAATCTCCAGGCTTTATTCCTTCTGCCAAAGTGCATGATCAAACACTTCCCTACACTGATCTTAAACTTCCCTACACTATATTTCAACTGCCACTTCTTTACCCATTCTCCCAAACTGCCCTTCCGCAGACTACCAGCTTCCTCAACACTACCTTCCCCTGCACCAATCTTCGTATCGTCTGCAATCTTGGCCACTAAACCATTAATTTTGTCATCCACTTATAATGTGAAAGGAAGTGGTCCCAGTACTCATCCCCCCCACCCCCTGCAGAACACCACTAGTCACGAGCAGCCAACCATGACAAGTTAGTTCCTAAGATGTTCACTCCTGAGAATTTGAAGCTTCTATCTTTCTCAACCACAACACCACAAAAATAGACAGAAGTGAGTGCACTGCATACTAAACTAAATATTGAGTGTTTATTTAACAATCCAGTGGAGCAGTAATGACTGAGCATGTCATGTAGTCACAGAAGGTGACTTCAACAGAAAATCCCTTAGCCTCCAAGATCCACTGGTTCTTCTGTCATCTTAATACAGAACAAGGAATCTGAAAATCTGGACTGGATCCTTCAGCCAAAATCCAAGGCCTTACTCCCCCACATGAGTGAAACACACACAGTGCCGAAACTTTCCATCCAACATAAAATGCAACATAACAAAAACTCTGCCAATTATTTCAAAATATTACAACATTGATATCAATTATGTCTACAGTGTAACATTTCCTGCTAGTTGCATTTTTCTTTTGAAGCAACCTTTTGCATCGTCCTTCGTGACGTTAACTGTCCATTTCCCTCTACAGGTTGATGGCTAAGTTCCTTCAACAGACTGTGTAGCATTTCAACATTGTAATCTCTTTTGTCTCCACTGCTTACAGCTTTCTTGGACCTTACTAAGTCTTTTCTGCTCCGTCAGCAGCAAGGGATTATAGAGGGTCCTCAAATGTGGATAATCTCAAAATGTCAGCACGGTCCCTGTTTGAGCTGGATGAACTATGCTCTCCTGGCAGTTCAATAACATTATTTGCGGAATGCTCTGCCAGGGGTATGCACTAAGCCAATTGTGCTGGCCAGTGGTAAAGCCCCAGCTTTGAAGTGTAATTCCTGAAAGACGCACAGTCCATGTCAGTAAATTGGATCCTTGAATGAGAGTAAAGAGGGAAATATTTTGCTTGGCTGCCATCTAGTGGTTATCTTTATTTTATTATTGAAGGAAAGGTCTATCCAATTACAGTATATATTCTATTTAAGTTTTACTTAGTGATACGGCACAGTAACAGGCCCTTGTAGCCCAACAAGCTTGTACCAACCCATATGACTAATGAATCTACTAACCCATACATCGTTGGGAAGCAGAAGCTTCCTGAGGAAAGCCATTCTGTCACGGGAAAGACGTACAAATTCCTTACAGAGAGCAGCAGAATTGAACCCTGGATGCTAACAATGTGATAGTCTCGCACCAACTGCTATGCTCCGTGCTGCCTGTGGTTCCTGTATTTTCTCAGAAGCACCTCACAGCTAATTAGCAGTCCACAATGGAGTAGAGCTTAGAACATAGAACAGTAGAGGAACAGGCCCTTCAGCCCACAAATTTGTGCCTAGCTAATAACCCCTAATGCCTTCTGTCCGCACATGATCCATATTCCTCCATTGTCTGCCCACTCTAATCATCTAATTAAACTAATTCTTTCCACCTACACAAAGTTCATACCCAGTCACCCTCTGCAAATCCATGTGACTATCTAAGGGCCTCTTAAGTGCTTCTGTCATGTTATCCTTCACCACCGCGCCAGGCGGAGCATTCCAGGCTCTACTACTCTCAGTGTAGACACCTTGCCCCGAACATCTCCTTCCTACTTTCCTCCCCTCACTTTAAAATGTATGCCCTCTAGTATTAGACATTTCAGCGAAAGATAATGGATGAGTACTCCATCCATGCCTTTCGTAATTTTATCAACCTCTGTCACATCTCCCCTCAGCCTCTGCGTCATCCTCAGACTCTTCCTCCAAAAACTCTTCCACTTACGTACCTTAATCCAATGTTCCCAACTTTTACAGCATTTAAGCCGTCCTGCGACACCAGGAAATTGATCAAATTTGCATTATCACTGAGTGATACCGTGCCAAATTATCAGAGTTACTTATGATTATTCAAGGACTATGAGCTTACTCCATATTATGCAATCCTATTACCAAATTATTTGTGCTTCTCTTGACTTGGTACTAACAATAGTCCCTGAAAATATCAAGAATGTTGTGGGCATGCTATGTTGGCGCCAGAATGTGTGGTGACACTCGAGGGGTGCCCCAGCACATCCTGAGCTGTGCTGGTTGATAACACAGATGACAATTTCACCATGTGTTTCAGTGTATATGCAATAAATAAATATGAATAAACCTGAAACTGGATCGCCAATGTTTTCTTTGTGACCAATTGGATAAAATTTCCTAATCCACTCAATTGATTACTGCAAACATGAGGAATTCTGCAGATGCTGGAAGTTCAGGCAACACACATCAAAGTTGCTGGTGAACGCAGCAGGCCAGGCAGCATCTCTAGGAAGAGGTACAATCGACGTTTCGGGCCGAGACTCTTCGTCAGGACTAACTGAAAGAAGAGCTAGTAAGAGATTTGAAAGTGGGAGGGGGAGGGGGAGATCCACTTTCAAATCTCTTACTAGCTCTTCTTTCAGTTAGTCCTGACGAAGAGTCTCGGCCCGAAACATCGACTGTACCTCTTCCTAGAGATGCTGCCTGGCCTGCTGCGTTCACCAGCAACTTTGAAGTGTGTTGGTTCAATGGATTACTGCCTTCTTTCTAGTTGTGTTGCATAGGGCAAGTTTTTCTGGTTCAGTAAGTATGCAATGCAAGTTTTTACAGAGAGTGGAGGTTATCAGGCCTGCACATGCAGTCTCCACCGAGCTAACAGGAGCCACTTGCCGTTCATTTCCAACTCATCACCTGCAGCCTATTTATCACAGCTCTCATTCCACAGTCCTTGTTCACTCATTGAACCAGCCAGCCTCAACCAGCTGTTATTAGCCTTCAGTTACCTTGTTCTTGTTAGTATCCATTTTCTCTTGTTTTGTGGCCCCACTTGGCTTGTTATTTTGCAGTTTATTATTAAAGTTATTGCTCACTGCTGAGTTGTTTCCTCTGCTCTATACTTCCCGACAGGGCGGGTGAACCTGTGATTGAGCAGGCAGAGTTTGCTTGGTTGAAGGCAGTCATCCTTCAACATGAGCGCACGATCCAGAAGCAGCAGAAACCACTGACCATCTGCTCGCCAGTCTCTTCCAGCTCTCTGTCTTGATGCAGCAACCCGACGACAGTCAGCCTCCGCCCTTGGAGCTCAGGATTCTGGATCCCAAGCGCTTCAGTGGATCTGGACTGAAGCTACAACTTCCTGTCCCAGTGCATCTTTCACCTTGAACTCCGGCCATCTCTGTATTCTGTGGACTGCACCAAGATTGCCTATCTCATCCCCCGTATGAATGAGTGAGCTCTGAGCTGGATCACCATGAATAATACCACCATTTACATAAAATACGAGGAACTTACCCCTGAGATGCACCGGGTTTGGCCACCCAGGAAATGGAAGGGAAGCAGTGGATCAGATACTTCATCCTGCTTCAAGGCCAACACTCGGTGCCAGATTACACCGTGGAGTTCAGGATCCATGTTCCGTAGAGTAGAGAACCACTACCGCCGTATTACCTTCACAGCCTCATGGAGCACTTGAAAGTCAAGCTGTCTACTCAGGAGATGCCCACTGACCTCGAAAGCCTTGTTGAAAAAAGTCTTATGGAACAACCCTCTGGGTCATCAGCCAGAAACCTAGTTCCATTCCCAGAACCATCTCAGGCTCAGGACCCTCATCATTAACATATTCCAAACCCATGCAGTGAGAAAGAGCTCCCTTAACCCCTCGGTTGTCTAGACATCGGTGGAGAAACAACTTGGGTGCTTGCCGATCACCAATGCATCAAAAGCACACAGGGTCCAGGAAAATGGCACCACCAGGTAGAGACGAGGGGCCTCTCTCTGGTAAGCTCCCCTTGGCTGTTCGTTCCAATATCATAGCCCAGTTCACACTGTGTCTCCTCCTCCACACTCTGACAGCTCTATGCACACAGGAAGTTCAGGTGGATTCTGACACAGGTAACTTTCTGAACTGGACTCTGTGTGTATAGCTGGGACTGTCTACTGAGCCTATCCCTCACCCTTTCTGCATCACAGTCATTGACAGACGTCCCTTGGAGTTTTGGGGTGATCAGAGCGTGCACATGACCTGTTCATATGAGATTGGACAGCACTGCGAATCTGTCAGATTTCTCCCTATCAACTTACCCAACACTCCTCTCATCTTGGCTTACCCCTGGCTCTCCACTCATGACCCCACTTTGCCCAGTCATCTGGTTCACTGCTGGGCCAGGGCCCCACCTGCAGGACCAACTGCCTATAACTTCAGCTGAACTCATCCCATAAATCTGTGGGGACGGAGGAAAATCTTGACCCACCTAACTCCTGTAGGAACGCCACATCTTGGCCATCAACTTCAGTAAGATGGAAGCCAGCACCCTAGCACTTTACAGACCCCACAACTGCACAATCCACCTCCCCCAGGCACCATCCGTCCCCGAGATCATCTGTTCTCCCTCTCCCCTCCTGAGACACAAGCAGTGATTAAATACATCACCGAAGCGCTGCAGCACAGCTTCATTAGACCATCCCAGCCCCCAATGGATGCAGGAATTTTCTTTGTTAAAAAGAAAGATGGGATCTTTGTCCCTGCATTAACTATTGTGGACCCGACAAAATTAATTTTAAGAACTAGTAGCCTGTCCTCTAGATGGATTGTTTATTCAAAATACTCTGCAGGCCCAAAATCTTCACCGAACTGGATCTACGGCACGCGTACAACCTGATCCGCATCAGTCAGGGAATGAGTGGAAGACGGCATTTATAAAACTGAATAGCTGGTGATGCCGTTCAGACTTTCCAAAAATCTATTCATTTCACAACCCACACAAAATGCTGGAGAAACTCAGCAGGCCAGGCAGCATCTGTGGAAATGAGAACACAGTCGATGTTTTGGGCCGAGACCCTTCATCAGGACTGGAAAAGAAGAGGAAGGAGTCAGACTAAGAAGATGGAGGGAAGGGAGGAAGAAGTACAAGGAGGTAGGTGATAGGTGAAGCCAGGAGAGGGAGAGGGGTGAAGGAAAGAACTGCAAAGTTGTTTGGTGAAAGAGATGAAGGGCTCCCACCACCTGGCACATCTTTCCCTCTCCCCCACTTTCCATTTCCTGCAGGGATCACTTCCTACGTGACTCCCTTGTCCACTCAGGTCACGTCCAGTTTATTTTCATTTAACTATACACATGTATATAACATAAATAACCATATAATGTATATAGAAATGGAAAAGGTTTCTTTGAACCATGGTATAAAGCACATTAGTACATATAAACCACAAGAGTTCATGAAGGTAGGAGAATCTACAGATGAATCTCACATAAATAAACTGAAGTGCATTAATATTAAATATTGTAAGATAAAGAACAGATTAACCAGTAACACTTTGAATATAATGCGAGTCTCCTCACTGATCTCCCTCTTGTTACTCATCCTTTCAATGGAACAAGTGCCACACTTGCCCTTACACCTCCTCCCTCACAACCATTCAGAGCCCCAAACTGTCCTTTCTATTGAGGAAATACTTCACCTGTGAGTCCGCTGGGGTCATCTACTGTATCCAGTGCTCCCGGTACATCGGTGAGACCCGACGTAGATTGGAAGACTGTTTTATTGAGCTCCTTCATTCCATCTGTCACAAAAATAGCATGATTTCCCATTGGCCACCCATTTCAATACTACGTCTCACTTCCATTCCGACATGTCGGTCCATGGCCTCCTCAACTGCTACGATGAGGCCACACTCAATTTGGAGGAGCAAGGATAATCCATTTGGGTAGCTTCCAACCTGATGGCATAAACATTGATTTCTTCAACTTCCAGTAATTCCCCTCCCTCCGCTCCAGTCTACATTGCTGTTTGCCTCTCTCACCTTACCTCCTTACCTGCCTATGACCTCCCTCTGGTGCTTTTCCCCCTTTCTTCGATGGTCTTCTATCCTATCTTATCAGATTCCAGACTTTTATCTCTTTCATCAACTAACTTCCCAGCTCTTTACTTCACCTGTTACCCTCTCCCGGTTTCACATATACCTGCCACCTTGTACTTCATCCTCCCCTCCTCCCACTTTCTTAGTCTGACTTCTGCAGCTCCTGTCAATCTCTTGCCACCAGTGGTTCCACATCACCATGGATTTCGACACAGGTTTACCATCTGTGATGAAATGAAGATGGCTATGGTGATCATGTCAGTGGTGGATCAGTTCTCCAAGACGGCCCACTTCATTGCCCTCTCCAATCTTCAGTCGGCCACTGAGATGTGGACCTGGTTATGCAACATGTAGTTCACCTCCACGGCTTCCCCTGGGACATTGTGTTGGACTGGGGCCCACAATTCTTCAAATTTTGGTGAGCCTTCTGCCCCCTCCTCTGCACCTCAGACAGTTTGTCCTCTGGCTATCATCTGCAGATCAACAGTCAACCAGAAAAAAACAATCAGCAAGTGGAGAGGTTTCTGGGATACTTCACCACCTCTAAACTTTCCACTTCTATCTCACCACCTCTAAACTTCCCACTTGGAAGAAGTATCTGCTCTGGGCAGAGCTGTCAGTCTTCTACGATTGGCTGGGAACCACGTCTGGCTGTCCACCTGAGATCTGTCCCTTACCATTGACTTCCGTGAGCTCTTATCCCAGTTCATTGTTCCCCTTAAGATTACCCATCGCATCAACCACCCTTCAAGATCACAACTACCTTACATGTGTCCTGCTTCAAGCAAGTTGTCCATGGATTGATCACTCAATCTACCAGAGCCTAGACATCCTGAAGGGCTGACGGATAAATCAGGAACCCTAACAATGAGGAGGAACCCACCTGTCTTCCCCAGATTTCCACGGTTTCTGGAAGGATTGCCATGATCCTGAAGAAGTACCAGATTAATACCATCCACAAGCCCATAAAGGAAGATCAAATCTCAGATGAGATCTGAACCCCAGGTCAAAGATGTCCTTGGATTCAGAACAGCTGGAGTTTACAGGATTACCTGTGAATGCTTAGCAGCATATATTGGTCAGATGGGGTGAACAGTGGAAACCTGCAGCAAGAAGCACATTTGGGTTACCTGGAGAAATCAGTGGTAGCAGAACATTGCATTTGCAATGACCATAGGATTGACTTCAGTGGCACAAAATTTCTGTGCTGCACCAGTGACTTTTGGGACTGCCTGGTGAAGGAAGCCATGGAAATAAAACTAGAGGAAAAGAATTTTAACAAAGATGAAGTTCTCACTCTAAGAAAGAACTGGAATTCGTTTGTGAACAAGATGGTACAGCAGAAATTTGGATGAGGACTAACCAATCAGGAGGGACAGACGATGGGGCTATAAATACCACCACACTAGACATGCCCAGGTATCACCCTGATGAAGATAGCAGATGGCCGAGGTGATCATCGAAATGTCAATTAAAATCGATATCTGTACCCAGCTGGAAACCCAAGAAAAGTTTATAAGCAAATGACATCCAGAACTGAAGTTCACGATAGTGACTCCCCAGCCATAAAGCCAGTCCATCACTGTAGCCGGTCCAGGGACCTGTTAGTTGCAGGCCGCAGCATAAGGTTAACATAGAAATGGATAAATGTCGCAAGCAGCGAGCCGAACACTGGCACATCCCTCACCTCTGACCACGACACCCCGACCTTTTCAAATTAGCCCAGCACTTACATTGGCCAAACCACAGGTCATTCCATGCTCGACCTGCCAAGCCCTGTTGCTTTGATACACCCTCACACTCAGAACCCACTTCCTCAACTAGGCCATCAGTGACCTTTCCAATTTGGCCTAGTCAAACATCAGCTTGTTCCTTGACTCTGCCTCACCTTGGTTCAACCACTCCGAGTCACCTCTAAGTCCGCTCCAGCAGCCAAGCATTGGCTCATTCTCTTCTCTTGGGTTTGGGCCACAATGCCTCAATTCGGCCCACACATGTCACACTGCAACCATCCTGCAGCTTTGAGATGTCAGCTCAAAGTGCAAGACTTCCAGGTTCAAAAGCTCAACTCCAAAAGGTAAGTTAGAGACTATTGATTGCAGTGATCACTTTTGAGAAGCAAAGTGAGTAATAAAGTAGTTAATATTTGTGTTTGCTGCGAGCAGGCAATCGCTGTGGTTCACCAGTGCCATTTTCAACTGGAAGGTTCATTGATATCAAGGTTGATCTTTGTCGTCAGTACAATTTTCTGGCACAAACTCCATATCCCTTGATTCCTTCAGTGCCCAAAAATGTGTTGGTCACTAGTCTTTATGTTTATTTAGAGATGCAGCACAGTTATAGGCGCTTCTGCACTAATGAGCCCACAAATGTGGAGGAAACTGGAGCACTCAGAGGAAATCCGAGCGGTCACAAATTTCTTATAGACAGCAGCAGGAATTGAACCTGGAAGTGTGAAGCGTTATGCTAACAGCTATGCTACCGTGCTGTCCCATGTGAAAATACACGCTCAGTCTATTTTGAACATACTGCATGCTAAGATTCACTCCTAAAGGACCAATATCCGTGGAAAATTAAATGTGTTATTGCTTCAATATAACGACCTGTCATTGAACAGCAATTTGCTGACCATAAGACCATAAGACGAAAGAGGTGACATGGGCCACTTGAGTCATCAGGTCTGCTCTGCCTTTCAATCAATGTTGATTTATTGCCCCTCTCAACCCGATCCTCCTGTCTTCTCCCCATAACCTTTGCACCCTTAAGAATCAAAAACCTATGTGGCTTTAAACATACCCAATGACTTGGTCTCCACAGCCATCTGTGGCAATGAATTCCACAGATTCACCGCTCTCTGATTAAAGAAATTCCTCCTCATCTCTTTTCTAAAGGGAGTGTGAGTTCTAGTTTTAGACTCCCCCCCATAGGAAACATCCTCTCCATGTCGACTCTGTATGGGCCTTTCAATAATCAATAGATTTCAATCAGATCTCCCCCATTCTTCTAAATTCCAGTGAGGACAGGCCCAGAACTATCAAGCATTCATTTTGTTTACTCTACCATTCCTGTTCATTCTGGTTGCTCTCTAATGGCAGCATATTCTTTCTGAGATAAAGGGCCCAATCTGCTCACAATACTCCAAGTGCAGTCTGACAAAAGTACATCCTTGCTTTGAGATTCTAGTCATCTCGAAATGTCCTGTCATTGAACAAGAATTCTCTGTCCCTGTCCATAGATGGTGCCTGATCTACAATTTTACATTGTTATTTTCAATACTCTATTTGTAGCATTAGAACTATGTTGTCTTTTGCTTCACCTCTGAGTCCTTGACCAATAAGCGCATCTCTCTACCAGAGAACTCTACACCTTCAGAACTAAATGACTACCATTTGG
The DNA here is from genome assembly GCF_030028105.1 of Mobula birostris. Taxonomy (NCBI): domain Eukaryota; kingdom Metazoa; phylum Chordata; class Chondrichthyes; order Myliobatiformes; family Myliobatidae; genus Mobula; species Mobula birostris. The sequence goes on along the minus strand of NC_092373.1, from coordinate 16,872,352 downwards.
TGGCATTGATGCCAATCATTACGAAGTGCTCTGAATGGCTGGTAACATTGTACATTCACCAATACGCTTACTGCCAGTACCGCTGTCCAACAGGTACCATAGCAGCTTATCATGCAGCTGGCCCTGGCACAGCTAGAAAACAAGAATTCCTGTGCTTCAAAAGAAACATGCTTTAAAGACTCCTTTCTTTTTGTTACTACATATAACAGTGTAAGTTCTAAGTCTTCCCTGGTAATGCTTTCCAACTCTTCCTGCACTACATTGATGACTGCATTGGTGCTACTTCATTTTCCCATGCTGAGATCATCAATTTAATTAAATTAAATTCAACTTCAACCCTGCCCTTAAATTGGTCCAATTCGAACACCTCTCTCTCCTTTCTCAATCTCTCTGTCTCAGGTGGTTGTGAATGTCACATCCTGGGTGGTGGGAGCCCCTGACAGCAGATGCTGCTTTCCTGTGACAATGCTCCATGTGGATGTGCTCAGTGGTGATGAAGGCTTTACCTGTGATGAAACCTTTCCAGTTCTGAAGAAGGGTCTTGGCCTGAAAAGTTGACAGTTTATTCATCTCCATAGATACTGCCTGACCTGCATTTTTAAAGATTTTATTGAATAGGCCCTCTGGTCCTTTGAGCCGTGCCACCCAGCAATCCTCCGGTTTAATCTGAGCCTAATCATGGGACAGTTTACAGTGACCAATCAACCTACCAACTGGTATGTCTTTGGACTGTGGGAGGAAACAGTGCACCCAGAGGAAACCCAGGCGATCATGGGAGAACATACAGTGTGTCACTCCGGATTTCCCCTTGTGTTATTCACTTGTGTCACAATGCTGTTTCTGGAATTCAGTTCGGCGTTCAACACTGTTGTCCCACAGACCTTGGTGAACAAATTCCAACTTCTTGGTCTAAATTCTCCATTGTACAACTGGGTGCGGGTCTTGCTAACTAACAGATCTCAGATTGTCAGGGTGTAGAGCTGCTCCTCCCTCCCCATAATCCTCAACACAGGTGCACCCCACGGCTGTGTGCTGAGTTCTTTGCTCAAACATAACTGCATGGTCAAACACCTGAGTAATCGCATTTTCAAGTTCACCGACGACACATCAGTGGTGGGGCTTATCATCAACAATGATGAGACAGCCTACAGAGAGGAGGTGGAAGAGCATGAGGCCTCGTGCTAGGAAAATAACCTCTTCCTCAATGTCAATAACACAAAGAGTTGGTTGTCGACTTCAGGAGAACTCATACCGCTCACAGCCTCCTTTACAACGGCAGTGTAAGTTTTTGCAAATAAAAATGGTGGAAGTGCTTTATCTTTAAGAAAGCCATTACATCTCATTTACTAAACTCCAAATGCTGAAGACAAAACGTGGTATAAATACTTCATATAATTACATCATCCCGTCAGACCAGCCTCTTAAGGTGAACCCCAACTGGATGTCAGTGGTTGTGAATTATGTATGTTTCACCAGTTACATTAGCCTACACAGGTCCTCCCAGGATTCACTAAAACTGACATTGTGAGCCTGTCCGGAACTCAGGCGAGCCACCTGGTTGGGTCCTATCTTCCATGGTTGAAGGAACAAGAGAGACCTCTGGCTCATCCAGAGGTTCGTTAACATGCTCATGGTCATATCATCATGGCAGAGACATGGTAGCGAATCCTCTGAAGCTTGGTGGGCAGGTTTAAGGCGATCTACCAAAATACGCTCAGGTTTATCCCTCTTATCTATGAGAAAAGTCTCTTCTCTCCACTCCAAAATGCGGAATGGGCCATCGTAATGGGCCTAAGGGGACGTTGGTGTGCATCATGGCAGACAAAAACAAGCAAGGTGGAATGTAGTTCAACGGGAACCCAAGAGTGTTGTACACCGTGATGGGAGGTAGGAATAGGTGCAGAGGAATAGAACTTATTGAGGAGGATGGAACATTATTGGGAGGCCGACCAGGCAGTTGTGGCATCAAGAATAAAATCAACTGGCACATGTAATGGCTGCCCGTTTACCAACTCAACCACAGACGAGTGCAGATCCTCATTTGGGTCTGTCCTGAGCCCCATCAGGAGCCACGGGAGATGATTATACCAACACTCATCAGTTGGGGAAGACCTCAGAGCAGTCTTTAAGGAACAGTGAAACCCCTTGCATCAGCCACTGGACTGTGGGCGATACACCATGGTGTGATGTGGCCTAACACCGAGGCTCTGGACCATCGCAGCCCAGAGGTCTGATATGAACTGGGTACCACAGTCAGAGGAAATATCAGATGGGGTGCCAAACCGAGCAACCCAGGTGCTGATGAATGCCCAAGCCAAATCTACGGCAATCATCAATACCAGAGGGATGACCTCTGACCACATGGTGGTACAGTCCACCATGGTGAGGAGGTGAGTGAAACCTTGGGAGGGAGGAAGAGGACAAACAAAGTCCACATTGACATGGTCAAACCATCACTCAGGGACCTCAAAAGGTGTCAATGGTGCTTGAAAATGGTGGTTAATTTTGACTGGCTGGCACTCAACACAAGCTGCAGTCCAATCATGCATGTCCTTTCAAAGGACATGGCACACAAACTTTAGTGCAACCAGTTTCATTGAGGCCTTCCAGTTCAGATGCGAGAGGCCATGTATGGAGTTAAAAACAGTCTGCCTCCAGTTTGTGGGCACTATGGGGCAAGAATGACTGGTTGAGACATTGCACAGGAGAGAAACCTTAGCTTTCCTGAACATAATGTAGCCAACCACAGGCCCGTGACTGTTGATCGGTAAGGATGGACCTCTGGGTCAGTGGCTTGGTTGGCTGCCATGCTGGCCTATGTGTATGGCCTCAATGGCTGATTATGAGAGGCAATCAGCCACAACATTATTTTCCCCCTTGTCATGTTGTATATCAGTTGTGAACTCTGATATTTCGGCCAGTTGGCATTGCTGCCATGTAGACCAAGGGTCTGATATTTTGGCTATCGTGTGCACAAGGGGTTTGTGGTCAATGAATGCTGGGAAATGGCGACCCTCTGAAAGAAAACAAAAATGGCGGACAGTCAGATAGAGACCGAGAAGCTCACGGTCAAACATGCTGTACTTCCTTTTTCGGGAACAGAGCCGCTGTCTGAAAAAGATGAGTGGCTGCCACATGCATCTGACACACTGTTCAGGAACAACACCCACAGCATAGTCTGAAGTGTCAGTAGTAATTGTGTTAAGAAGAGCTTGTTTAGTACCAACAAATGCCCTGGTCATGACCACTGGCCGGTCAAGCAGGCGATTTGGGGTATTGCCTTTAAGTGCACTATACAGGGGAAGCACAAGTTCAGAAGCTTGGGGAATGAAGCGGTAATAGAAATTGGCCATGCCTAAAATCTACTGTAGTTTCTTTAGCAGTGTAGGGCGGAGTGAAATCCATAATAATGGCTTCTTTTGATGAGAGGAGCTTTGCTCCTGTGGAGATGTGATAGCCGAGAAATTCAGTGGTTAACAACCCAAACTGGCATTTAGCAGGGTTAATAATCAACCCGTGTTGGTTTAAGTGCTCAAAAAGTGTGCGGAGATGAGATACGTGTTCAGATTTGGATGCACTGGCGATAGGTATGTCATCCAGGTAAACAAAAAGAAAATCTAAGTCTTTTGATATAGAGTCCATTAGCCATTGGAAGTCTCTGCTGCAAATTGCATGCGCAGAAGCTCAAAAAGACCAAACGGGGTTATCACAGCCACCTTGGGGATGTCCTCCAAGCACCCAGGATGGTAGTCCCTAACTAGATCAACTTTGGAAAAAATTAACTTTCCGGCTAAGCATGACGAAAAGTTTGGATGTGTGTGACTGCGTAATGACTGGGGGTGGTGGCTCACTAAGGCATTGGTAATCACTACATGGGTGGCAACCAGCATCGAACCGAGGGATCATATGGAGGGGCAAAACCCAGGGGCTATTCGACCGGTGTTTCCATGCTGGCAAACTCAGCCTTCATGGTTACAGGCTTTTCTTGATCCAGTCTACGCACGTGGAAATGGACTCGCGGGCCAATTGTAGAAATGTGGTGCTTGACCCCATGTCTTATGACTGCAGTGGAGAATGTGGGCTTGGTGAGGTTTGGTAATTCACACAGCAGTCGAGTAAGCTCACAGGCAGTTGTGGCAGAGTTGTTGTGGGGAATTTACTGGGGAAACAGAGTAATGACTCAAAGTCCTTGACATCCACAAGCTGGCAATTCTTAAGATCGACTAATAGTCCTTGGGCACACAGGAAATCTGCACTGAACAGAGGTCTAGCCACTTTAGAGAGGACAAAGTCCCGTGTGTTATTTCACCCGCTGAAGCAGAGCATCAGCCATCATGTCCCAAAAGTCTGGATCCCACTGCCAGTGAGGTTTCATCACCTTGTACCTTCTCATCAATAGGCAATGCTGGCAGCACACGCCCTTGTACACCCGTGTCACACAGGACAAGTCGCCCTGAAAGGGTGTCCATATTGAATAGTAGACAACCCTGGCAGCTGGGACCCATGATGTTCACAGACCACTGAAATCCCGATGCGTGGGACTGTCAAGGCTGCAAGGTCTTTTAGCCTTCCTCACCTTCGCACCAGAACAAGCATGGTAAAACACGGGCATGGCATCACCTGCTTGGCAGCCGTGGGTGACCTTATGTTGGGGGCCTTGCTGATCGGGCTTCCAGAGGTCGAGAAAGGAGGAGGGATGATGCACTGCTGCTTGGATGAGGGTAGACTATCAGCCATTTTAGCAAGCTCCCTATAGTCCTTCACATGTGCATCAGTGAGGGCTATGCAAATTTGATCAGGCAATTGCTGCATGACCACCAGAGGAAGCAGGATCTCCCAGTGGCCACACATTTTAATTCCATGTCCCATTCCCATTCTGATATGTTTATCCACGGCCACCTCTACTGTAAAGATGAAGCCACACTCAGGTTGGAGGAACAACACCTTATATTCCACCTGGGTAGCCTCCAACCTGATGGCATGAACATTGACTTCTCAAACTTCCGCTAATGCCCTACCTCCCACCTTGTACCCCATCCATTATTTATTTATTTATTTATATACACACATTCTTTTTCTCTCTCTCCTTTTTCTCCCTCTGTCCCTGTCACTATACCCCTTGCCCATTCTCTGGTCTTTCCCCCCTCCCCCTCTCTTTATCCCTAAGCCTCCTGTCCCATGATCCTCTCATATCCCTTTTGCCAATCAACTGTCCAGCTCTTTGCACCATCCCTCCCCCTCCTGTGCTCTCCAATCATTTCGGATCTCCCCCTCCCCCTCCCAATTTCAAATCTCTTACTAGCTCTTCTCTCAGTTAGTCCTGACGAAGGGTCTCGGCCTGAAACGTCGCCTGTACCTCTTCCTAGAGATGCTGCCTGGCCTGCTGCATTCACCAGCAACTTTGATGTGTGTTGCTTGAAATTCCAGCATCAACAGATTTCCTCGTGTTCGTGCATGTTGCATGAAGAGTGCTTTAAAAATAAAACCAATGTGGTGATTTCCCAGGAGAGACAGCAGGTGGTCCATTGGCTCCAAAGGGCTAACATCACTGAGACCAGGTAAGGAGAACAAGGCGCACTCTGACTCTGCTAGTCTGAAAGACTGTAAAAGGTGAGTTTTCAGCAATTGGCATTTATCGTGTTCAGGAATGTGTTCTAGTAGACTTACCACTCTCACAGCCATGGAGTTGCTGAGCGATGCTACCGCATAGAATTATTTGGTGTTGTCGGTGGAGATCTCCCGCAGTGAGAATTGGGTCTTGGCTTGTACAATCCAAGTAACAGTATTTTGCTCCCAACATGTTCAATAACTCTGGAGTCATCCCAGAGCATTGGGGTCACCAATGTAGGTTTTCGCAAATAAAAATGGTGGAGGCGTTTGATGTTTAATTAAAACAGTAACAGCTCATTTATTGTATCCCAAAGGCTGAACAGAAAGCGTGATTAAAAAAAAACTTTATGCAATTACATCATCATGTCAGACCAGCCCCTTAAAGTAAACCGCGACTCAATGTCGGTGGCTGTGAATTATGTATGTTCCACCAATTACGTTACCTTGCAGCGGCACAGCAGTGGAAACTGCAAGCAGTTTCGAACTCCTGGGATGCACATCTCACACAACCTCTCATGGTCCTAGAACACATCCTACACAGTCAGGGAAGATCACAAATGCTTTATGAGTAGGCTGAAGAGAGCTGGATTATGCACACCAACACTCACAATGTTCTACAGGTTTGCAGTAAGGAGCATCCCAACAAGCCACATTATTGCTTTCTACAGAAATTGCACTGCTGTGGCATCAAGAAGGCTCTACAATGGGTAGTCAAAATTGCCCAAAGCATCATTGGCACCAGCCTACTTGCCATCAAGGACATATATGCAGAAAGGTACCAGAAAAGGGCCAGAAACATCATGAAGGATCTCACCCACCCTGGGCATGGACTGGTTGTCCCACTCTCAGCTGGGAGGAGGCTATGCAGCACCCATGCCAAGACTGTAGACTCAAAAACAGTTACTTTCCCCAAGCAGTAAGACTAATTATCACCTTCACCCACTAACCTACACTATCACACTCCCAACCACCACTACTTTATTATTTCCTGTCAGTCACCCTATGTACAGACACTCTTGTGCCTAACGTCACTTTATGGACATAATATCTATGTATAATAAGCCATATTATGTATTTATTTTTATTGTGTTTTTTGTGCTGTATTGGATCCAGAATAATAATTGTTTCATCTTTGTTACACCTGTGTACTGGAAATGACATTAAACAGCATTGAATCTTGAATCTTAAGAAACAGCACATATTGTATCCAAGGGATCAAGGTCTATTTGCACGATTGCACTCTGAAACTTGCTTATGTGTTGACATTATTAATTGTCAGCTTGAATGTCTGTGAAGCTCTTACATATTTAAAATTTTATTCACCAAACGAATCTTCCATTCAACATCATCATCATCATGTGTCATACCATGACCATGATTGTTCTTGACTCATACTTCTACAGAGGGGGTTTGCCATTGCCTTCTGCTGGGCAGTGTCTTTACAAGATGGGTGACCCCAGCCATTATCAATCCTCTGCAGGGATTGTCTGCCTGGCGTCAGAGGGCGCATAACCAGGACCTGTGATGTGCACCAGCTGCTCATACGACCATCCACCACCTGCTCCCATGGCTTCAGGTGAACCAGATCAGGGCACTAAGCAGGTGCTACACCTTGTCCAAGGGCGACCTGCAGGCTAGCAGAAGGAAGGAGCGCCTTACACTCCTTTGGTAGAGACGCATCTCCACCCCGGCACTCAACTTCAGTTCAACAGGATTACAATAAGTGCATACACACAGGTGGAGAGTAAACAGGCTGCATTAAATGGTTGGCTCTAATTTCTAGGCAATGATCCTCAGTCCTTATCAACCAACAAAAATAATTGATTTCTCTTTATCCCTGTTCACTTTATTATTTTTAAAACTTCAATCAGATCTAAATTCTAGACATTCAATTTTAGATAGATAATAATCTTACAAGTTTATTTAGCCAATGTGTACCTTTCTACTGAAACCAAAATATCTTCCATGTTTTTCCCACTTAAACAAGAGATTGTGACAATGAACTTCTTTTTAAAAGAAAATTCATTGTGTATTCATGATAGCTGTGATGAATTTGAGAATCTCCCTCAGCAGAACAATTCTTCTGTATTTGTCAGGTACATGTGGCTAAATAACTAAGATGAATTTGAACCAACAATGGTCCCTCATGTCCAGAATCATGTCTCTACCAAAAGAGACAGTCCTCGGTATGATCTGCCTCAGAAGGCAGTGGAGGCCAATTCTCTGGATGCTTTCAAGAAAGAGTTAGATAGAGCTCTTAATGATCGCGGAGTCAAGGGATATGGGTAGAAGGCAGGAACGGGGTACTGATTGTGGATGATCAGCCATGATCACAGTGAATGGCGGTGCTGGCTTGAAGGGCCGTATGGCCTACTCCTGCACCTACTGTCTATTGTCTATTGATGCATAGCTCTAAATTGCCTTTCCACTCAATGGCATTTCAAGCTGTTTGCGATTGTTTCCCTGAATTTGTCCCCAGAAAAAAAGTAGAAAATGGGATTGGTGATGATACTGAGAAAAGCCACAGGTCTTGAAAGTGCATAAGCTGCTTTTATGCACTCAAAAGCACCCTCTGAAATGTTGATATTTTCTAATCTCGACACCATGCGAGCGTTTCTCATGATGTGATAAGGGGTAAATAATATCGAGAAAATAACAATGGCCAATATGACCAGCGTGAGCGGCTTTTCGAGAGGAACACTACTGATTCTTTCTCTGTTTAATTCCTTTAGCTTGCGAGCTGTCTTCACACAGAAAACCCCCATGACACTCATTGGAAGCACAAAGCCAAAGGTGGTGAGGCACACATTGTAAATTAGATTGTGGACTGGGTTACCAGCGCTTGCGTAGTCCACGCACTTGATGATGGTGCTGTTATCATGACTCGTGACATTGTCAGAACCGATGAAGGTCAAGACGGGGATGACCTCCAAGGTGACAAAGATCCATAGGGCGATACAGATGAAGATGGCGACCCTCTTCCTTTGAAACACATGCACTCTCAATGGGTTGCTGACCAACAGGTAACGGTCAATACTAATACAAGCTAGGAACAGCATGCTCAGGTACATATTGGTGTAAAGGATGTACCTATTCATCTTGCAGAGAAAATCACCAAACACCCAATGTTTGCCCTTGGCGTAATAGACCACAAACATCGGGAGAGTACAGATGAAGATCAGATCTGAGATGGACAAATTGAAGAGGTAGATGTTACTGCACTTCCAGTTCTTCAGGCAGAATATGTAACCACTTATCACAATGATGTTCCCTACCAATCCTAAAAGGAATTCGATGCTGTACATGGTCGTGAGGTAGTAGGATTCAAGGATATCATTAATTCTGGAGCAAGTCTCATTCATCTCCTAAAATAGCAAGCAGAAACAGATGATTGAAACTCTTATTTTGGAACAAGAATCGCACCACAATTCAAACTTCAAATGATATCAAATAATTCCAGCATTAAAAACACTTTGTTTTGAAGAAAACAAGAGGAATTTTAATGACGAAATGAATATTTAAAGTAGTTAAAATAAATTTTAGAGATTGGATCTGGGAGGTGGAGGCTATTTAGCATCAGGGAGGATGCTACGTTGTATTCACACCAGGAAGAGCCACCCAAAAACAGTTAAACTCACCAAAGAGTAAGGCCAACCAGCACCTCCACCCACTAATCTACCCCATCACACCCCCCACAACCACTACTTTATCACTTCTTGTCATTGTCGCCTTATGTACAGGCACTTCTGTGTCTAGCATCACTTTATGGAGGTACAATCAATCTATGCATGTAAGCTATCTTTGGTATTTATATTTATTGTGTTTTTTAATTACTGTTTTCTTTATCTTATTATTTTTTTCATTTCGTGCTGCATTGGATCTGGAGTAATAATATTTTATGGCATTAAACAATCTTGAATTTTGAATCTTGAAAGATTGGTTCCTTTGTCTTGATAGTGACAATGTGTAATGATTTCAATTAAACATTCTCATCTCCATAGAACAATGGAAAAAATCTATTCCCCATTTTACCATCTCATATTTCTCATACTACTAATGGGAAGGAGGTCCTGGAGCCTGAAGACACACATTCAACATTTTAGGAACAGCTATTTCTTCTCTGCTGTCAGATTTTTTGAAGGACGATGAACCTATAAACAGTATCTCACTACTCCTCTTTTGTGTGACTTATTTATTTGATTGTTTATGTGTCTGTTTATCTATTTACTTATTATAACTTATAGTATGTCTTACCATGAGTTCCTTGGACTTTAGATACAACACTGAGTCATGTCATCTGCAGAAATTCTATGATGACACAGCAATAGTTGGGTGTATCAGTGGAGGACAAGGAGGATGAATACAGGACCCTGGTGGAGGATTTTGTTGAATGGTGCAAGCTGAGTCATCTGTGGTTCAATATTGGTAAGTCAAAGGAGATGGTGATGGACTTTAGGAAGTCCAAATCTGCACTGCTTCCTGTTACAATTGGTGGTGAGGACGTGGATGTGGTGAGGACCTACAAGTGCCTAGGGGTGCACCTGGATGACAGCCTTGAGTGGAGCACCGGGATCGAGGCTGTGTACAAGAAGGCCCAAAGTCTCCTCTACTTCCTGAGGAGACTGAGGTCCCTTGGCATATGCAGGCCCCTCCTTCACATGATCTACTGGTCTGTTGTCACCAGTCCAATCTTCTATGTTGTGGTGTGCTGTGGCAATGGCATTGATATGGGCAATGTCAACAGGCTCAATGAACTGATTAGAAAGGCTGGCTCTGTTATAGGAATCAAACTGGAGGCTGTGGTAGAAAAAGGGACCCTCCGGAATATCCTGGCAGTTCTCATCCTCTGCATGCCACCTTGCTGAACAGAGGAGCACTTTCAGTAATAGAGTAAGACCACTGTACTGCTCCAAAGAGCACTATATGAGGTCATTCTTACCCTTGGCCATTAGGCTCTATAATGAGTCAATCTATAGCCAGGGAAGTGATGACTCCTCCTGTTAGACTGTTATTAACCTCTGCTTACCAGAGCACTGTTTAATCTCTGTTTACCTGTTTACCACACCCTGCTATCGCAGGCACCATGTGCAACACTGTGCAATACTACCATCATCTTATCAGATTGCGTGAATGTGCAATCATTACTGAATAATATTACAGGAATTCTTGCGCTACCATCAGTGTGGACTTGTAAATCTTGTAATCTTTGACTTCTAAATCTTGTACATCTTATTTTTAAGGTAACTTATTGTTTTTAATTCTTTCTTACTTCTCTTCTAATATTTGTACATTTGTGCTCTTGTAATGGTACTGTGACACTCTAACTTCCTTTGAGATCAATAAAGTATCTACCTACTTACAGCAGATTGTAATGTTTGAGTGTATAACATTAATAAAGAGGATGTGCTGGAGCTTTTGAAAGGTGTTACATCAGATGAATCATCAGGACCGGATGAGATATACCCCAGGCTATTGTGGGAAACGAGGGAGGAGATTGCTGGGCCTCTGGTGCTGATCTTTGCATCATCAATAGGGATGGGAGAAGTACCAGAAGACTGGAAGGTTGTAAATATTGTTCCCTTCCTCCAGAAAGGGTGTAAAGATAAGCCAGGAAATTATAGACCAGTGAAACTTATTTCAATGGTGGGCAAGTTATTGGAGAAGATTCTGAGAGGCAGGATTTATGTGCATCTGGAGAGACAAAATCTGATTAGGGATAGTCAGCATGGCATTGTCAAGGGCAGGTCATGCCTTATGAGCCTGATTGAATTCTTTAAGGATGTAACAAAACACATTGATGAAGGTAGAACGGAGGATGTAGTGTATATGGATTTCAGTGCGGGATTTGATAGGGTTCCTCATGTGAGGCTCATTCAGAAAGTAATGAGGCATGGGATACAAGGAGACCTTACTTTGTGGATCCAGAATTGGCTTGACCACAGAAGAGTGGTTGTGATTCATATTCTGCATGGAGGTCGGTGACCTGTGGTGTTCTGCAGGGATCTGTTCTGGGACGCTCTCCTCTTTGTGATTTTTATAAATGAGCAGGATGAGGAAGTAGAAGGGTGGGCTAGTAAGTTTGCTGATGACTCAAAAGTTGGGGGTGTTGTGGATAGTCTGGAGGGTTGTCAGAGCTTACAGTGGGACATTGATAGAATGCAGAATTGGTAGATGGAGTTCAAACCAGATAAGTGTGAAGTGGTTCATTTCAGTAGGTCAAATTTGAAGGTAGAATATAATAACGGTAAGAATCTTGGCAATGTGGAGGATCAGTGAGATCTTGGGGTATGAGTCCATAGGACATTCAAAGCTGTTGCACAGGTTGACAGTGTTGTTAAGAAGGTGTATTGGTGTGTTGGCCTTCATCAACGGAGGATGAGAAGTGACCTGATAGAGGCGTATAAGACGATGATAGCCGGAGGCTTTTCCCCAGGGATGAAATGGCTAACGCGAGGGGGCATAGTTTTAAGGTGCTTAGAAGTAGGTACAAGGGGGATGTCAGGGTAAGTTTTTCACACAGAGAGTGGTGGGTGTGTAGAATGCACTGCCAGTGAAGGTGGTAGAGGCAGATACAATGGGGTCTTTTAAGAGACTCAGATAGGAACATGGAGCTTAGAAAAATAGAGGGCTATGTGGTAGGGAAATTCTAGGCAGCTTCCAGAGTAGGTTACATGGTCGGTACAACATTGTGGGACAAAGGTCCTAAGATGTGTTGTAGATTTTCTATGTTTCTATGTATGTATGTATATATCTATCTGTCTATCTATCTAAATATAGTAGGTTATGCCTGCACTGTACTGCTGCCAGAAAACAACAAATTTCATGACTTGGAGTGGCGCAGTAGTGTAGTGGTTAGCACAACATTTTACAGTTCCAGTGACATGGGTTCGATCACCAGCTACTGTCTGTAAGAAGTTTATATGTTCTCCCTATGACTGTGTACATTTCCTCCAGCTGTAAGGTAAAAAAGTAAAAATTGATCAATTGTTCAATGATTGAAATTGCCTTTTTTAACTTTAATTACAGGCATCAATTTCTATTTCAACTGCCTAAGATGTTGCTTTAAGCTGTGACCAGCAAGGAAAGGAACAAAATGCTGGAAACAATCATCAGTTCAGGCAGAATCTGAATCGGAATCAGGGTCAGGTTGGAAGTGGCTGAACTGCACTTATCCAGCAGGCAATGTTCCTAGTATATGTTGTGAAGCACTTTGATTGATATAAAAGTATACTGCAATGCATGCATAATTAAAAATACTACAAATTGCAATAATTATATGTATAATTAATTTATGTCTGTATTTACCTACCTAGCTATCTAATTATCTATAGATAGGTACATAGACAGATAGATAGATACATAGATAGATAGATATTTAATTAAATAAGTATTGCAAATAGTGAGGGAAAATAGTGAAGTGAAAATAGGAAGTAGCTGTTCCTAAAACACTGCGTGTGAATCTTCACACTCCTGTACCCTCTCCCCCTGATGGTAGCCAAGAGGAAAAAGGCATGTCCATGGTAATTGGGGTTCTTACTAATGGATGCCATCTTTTGGAGGCATTGCCTTTTGAAGATGTCCTTGATGCTGGAGAGACTAGAGCCCATGATGAAGCTGGCTGAGTTTGCAACTTTCTGCAGCTTTTTCTGATCCTGTGCAGTGGCCCCTCCATATCAGATGGTGATGCAACTAGTTAGAATAAAGAGGAACTGTTCACGTTCATAAGACCATAAGCCATAGGAGCAAAATTAGGCCATTTGGCTCATTGAGTCCATTCCTCCATTTATGTTAGTAACCCCTTCCAATCAACCTTGGCCAACTCCTCTCTCATACCTCTGTAGTTCCCCTTAGTCCAATGTAATACTGATACATTTGATTTTAGCTTCTCTCTCTGCAACTGCATGGTGAATTCTATCATATTTTTATCATTGTCTTCTAAAGGCTCCTTTACCTTAAGCTCACTAATCAAATAAATTTCTAAGTTCAAAGTGAATTTATTATCAAAGTACCTATCATCAGACGCAAACCTGAGATTAATGTTCTTGCTGTCAATCACAATAAATAAAACAAGCACAATAGAATCAATGAAAGGACAGACAACAACCAACATGCAAAAAAACATCAAACTGTGCAAACACAAGAAGATAGAGGAAAAAGAAATAATAATAATAATAATAACCCAGTAGAGAAGCGGTTAAGAGGAATTATAGACATTAAAAATCTACTCAACATTCAGATAAAACTACTGAGAATATATTTTCATCAACAAAAACATGATTTAACATTTCATTTGAGCATATGCAATTCTGGTAAGAAGTATATACCACTAAAATTAAATGAGAGCACAGACCAGGAAAATGAAGAAATTATCACTATTGAAGAAAAAGTTAACGAGCGTAAGACCATGACCTTCCACGGAAGACATCCCCATGATATGAGCAGACTGAATGTTGATGAGGAAGCATTGAATGCCTGTCTCAGAGCTGGGATCCTCTATCCGGAAACAGAAGGGTTTCTTGTGTCAAGACAGGACCAGGTGAAAAGCATAAAAAAAAGATCAAAAATACGTAATAAAAGACCAACAAATTCAGGATGAATTATGTACAACATGCCAAGGAAAACCAGAAACAATCCAACATATTACAGAATCCTGTAGCAGTTTAACACTATCTAATTCCTTACATAGACACAATCAAGTGGCAAACACCATCATCACCACCAGGACGTACAGGAGGTACGGGAGGTACAGGAAGTACTGGAGGGTCAGGCGGGACAGGAGGTACCGGACTTAGGGGTGGTAGAAGTGGTACAGGGGTGCAGGAGGTACGGGAGTGACAGGAGAGACAGGAAGTATCGGATGTACCGGAGGTACTGGAGGTATAGGAGTTTCGAGGGTACACTAGGTACAGGATGTATGGGAGGTATTGGAGGTACAGGAGGTATAGGAATTTCAGGAGGTACAGGAGTTACAGGATGTACAGGAGGTATAGGAGATATAGGACATATGGGAGGTATGGGAGGCAGACAAGGTTTTGGAGGTACATGAAGTGTTAGAGGTATGACATGTCCAGTAGCTACAAGAGGTAGAGGAGGTACAGAATGTTCAGGAGGTATGGCAGGTACAGGAAATGCAGGAGTTTTAGGAGGTACAGATGGCACAGGAGGTACTGGAGGTACAAGAGGTACAGGACTAATGGAGGTGCAGGAGGTATAGGAGGTTCAGGAGGTCTGGTAGGTGTGTGACATTCACGAGGTGCAGGAGGTTCAGGAGGTACAGGAGGTACTGGAAGATGAGGAGGTACAGGAGTTACAGGAGATACAGTAGTTTCAGGAGTTACAGCATGTTCAGGACAGTCAGGAGGTTCAGGAGGTATGGGAGGTGGAGGAGTTAATGGAGGTATGGGGTTATGGGAAGTACAGAAGGTTCAAGAGGTATGGGAGGTATGGAAGTGTCAGGAGTTCAGAAGATACAGGAAGTACAAGGTGTGCAGGAGTTAACGGAGGTACAGGAGGTACAGCAGGTATGGGAGTTATGAGAAGTGCAGGAGGTACAGGAGCTACAGGAAGTATGGGAGGTATAGGATTTTCAGGACGTCAAGAGGTACAAGAGTTACAGGAGGTACAGGAGGTACAGGTGGTACAGTAGAGTCTGGAGGTACGGGAAGTTCAGTAGGTAGGGGAGGTATAGGTTGTGTGGGAGATACAGGTGATACAAGAACTGCAGGAAGTATGGGAGGTATGGGAGTTACTGGAGCTACATTGGAGGTTCACGAGGTACAGGAGGTACAGGAGATTCAGGAGTTATGATAGGTATGTGACGTTCATGAGGTACAGGAGGTAGATGAGGTAGAGAAGTTATGGGAGGTACAGGGCCTGCAGGTGGTACAGAAGGTATGGGAGGCTCAGGAATTACAGGAGGTGCTGGAGGCTCAGGAGGTACAGGAGGTTTGAGAGGTACAGGCAGTACAGGCGGTACAAGAGCTGGAGGAATCACAGGAGCTACAAGAGGTTCAGGAAGTATGGGTGGTACAGGAGGGACAGGAGGTATGGGATTTTCAGGGTGTCAAGAGGTACAGGAGAGACCAAAGGTATGGTAGGTTCAAGAGCTGGGGGAGGTACAGGTGGTATGGAATTTACAGGAGGTACAGGAACTGCAGGAGGTATGGGAGTTACTGGAGGTATAGAATGTATTGGAGATTTAGGAGGTACAGGAGGCTCAGGAGTTATGGGAGGTATGGGAGGTACAAGAGATATGGGAGGTACAAGAGGTATGGGAGGTATAGGAGCTATGGGAGATGTCGGATGTTCCGGGCTATGAGAGACATAGGTGGTACGGGAGGTTTAGAAGGTAAAGGAGGTTCAGGCAGTTCAAGAACTGCAGGAGGTACATAAGGTAAGGGAGGTTCGGGAGGTATAGGAGGTAGAGGAGGTATGGGAGGTACAGGAGGTCTAGGAAGTTCAAGAGGTTCAGGACATACAGGAGGGTTGTGAGGTACAGAGGGACCAGAGGTACAGGAAACAAGATGGTGGGGGTACAGGAGGTACTGGAGTTGGTGGAGGTACAGGAGGTAGAGGATATACAGGAGGTTCAGGAGGTACAGGTGGTACAGGAGGTACAGGCAATTCAGGAGGTACAGTAGGTAGTTCAGGAGTTATGGGAAGTACAGGAGGAATGGGAGTTTCAGGTGGTACAGGAGGTACAGGAGGTTCAGAAGGCTTGGGATGTATGGGATGTTCAGGAGGTACAGGAGGCACAGATTGTACAGTAAGTATAGGAGGTACAGAAGGTATGTGAGGTACCGAGGTTGGGAGGTTCAGGAGGTATAAGAGGTTCAGGAGGTATGGGCAGTACAGAAGGTTCAGGAGGTATGGAAGGTACAGGAGGTGCAGGAGACTCAGGAGGTACAGGAGGTTTGGGAGGTTCAGGAGGTATGAGAGGTTCAGGAGGTACGGAAGGTACAGGAGGTGCAGGAGACTCAGGAGGTACAGGAGGTATGGTAGTTTCACAACGTTCAGGAGTTATTCTAATAAAGTGGCCACTGAAGCATAGACCAGTTAGCAGTATTTGGGAAAACGCCAGGATCTGTCACTAAGGAAGTGGAAATGAGACACTTATGAAAATAACATGGTTGTGCACTGAAACAAAGGGAATTTGTTTGTCAGCTATATAGGGGATTTTTTAAATGCTGAAATTAGCCACATTATTATCCAAGCAGAGTGTGTACTGAAGTTTAACAGTTTGATTCCTGGTTTCAGGATGTGGTTGTCCTATCAAAAGCGAGAAATTGATTGGGTCTATGGAGTTCACAATCTAGAGATGTGATCTCAGTTAAGCCTGATCATTGGGGCTTGATCATTCGATGCAGAGATATTTCCTCTAGGTGGATATTTGGAACCAATGGTCACAATTTCAAGATAAGGAGTTGACTAATAACTTCATATGCTGTGTCATGTGACTTGGGCGATCATGGTCTCATGACCATGATTGCTCTTGGCATATTTTTCTGCAGAAGTGGTTTGCTATTGCCTTCTGCCAGGCAGTTTCCTTACAGGATGGGTGACCCCAGCCATTATCAGTACTCATCAGAGATTGTCTGCCTGGCGACAGTGGTCACATAACCTGGACTTGCGATATGCACCAGCTGCTCATACACCCATCCACCACCCGCTCCCACGGCTTCACGTGATCCTGATCGGGAGGGCTAAACAGATGCTACACCTTGGCTGAGGGTGACCTGCAGGCTAGCAGAGGGAAGGAGCGCCCTACATCTCCTTTGGTAGAGACGTACCTCCGCTACCCCATCCACCAATAACTTCATAGAGCACAAAACGGAGAAGAGTATAGCACTGGACAGGTTATTCAGTCCACATGTTGTGCCAATCCTGACACCCATCTATACCAAATCTCCTCTTCATATGCATCATCCACATGCCTCCATTCTGTTCACATTCATGTGTCAGGGCAAAAAAGCCTTTTATACTCGTCCAAACTGCCTGTTTCACTACTCCGTCTGGTAACGTAATACAGGTTCCTATCTCTATGAGTCGCCTACCACTGTATGTGCTACCTACCGCTCTGAATATGTGTGTGTTAAAAATATAGTTCCCCCTCACCTTGCCCTTGAGATCTTTCTCCCCACCCCACCTCCCCCCATACCCACTCCTGCAACCTTGAATATGAAAAGATAAAGGAATTTACAAGCATGTTGTTGGGACTTGAGGACCTGAGTTATAGGGAAAGATTGAATAGCTTAGGACTTTATTCTCTGGAGTGTAGAAGAATGAGGGGAGATTTGATAGAGGTATACGAAAACATGAGGGAAATAGAAAAGGTTAGTACATGCAGGCTTTTTCCACTGAGGTTAGGCGAGAATAGAAATAGAGATTAAGGGTGAAGGGTGAAATATTTAAAAAGAACCTGAGAGAGGACCTCTTTACTCAAAGGGTTTTGCAAGTGTGGAATGAACTGCCAGCAGAAGTGGTGGATGCGAGTTTGGTTCCAATATTTAAGAGAAGTTTGGATAAGTACGTGGATGGGAGGGGTGTGGAAGGTGATGGTCCTGTGGTGGGTCGATGGGACCAGGCAGGATAATAGTTCAGCATGGAGTAGAAGGGCCGAAGGGCCTGCTTCTGTGCTGTAGGTTTCTTTGTCTCTATGACTCAACAAGGACAGGAATTGGATAAAATGAATTTACCTGGAGAGTAGTGAATCTTTGAAATCCTCCAGCCAAGAAGTCTTGTGGAGGACAGAGAGTACACTTGAGAAATCAATCACTTTCTTTCTTGATATCAATGGATTCAGGGGCACGGTTAGTGAAGCAAAGAGACATCAAGATGAAAAGCCAACCATGTTCTTATTGAATGGCAGAGTACCATGAGATGCCAAATGGTCCATTCCTGCTTCTACTTATGTGCACTTCTTAATACAGATTTGTTACATCTTTCTACCAGTTATATTCCTGCACTTCTATAGCACCTCGTACTTCGCTTTCAGGACAGCAAGCTGTTTAATTGTGCTGCACACTACATGAATTCCGAATTAAATTTTATTTATTTATTTGTGGTAATATTTTGTTATATGTGCTGTGTGTGACCCATACATATGTATTTTGTGGGTGCACCATGGTCCAGAAGATCATTGTTTCAATTGATTGTATATACATACAGCCAGATGATAACAAACTTGAATTTGAATTTGAATTCACATTGTAGATCACAATCAGTCTGACTTTGGAAGCACAATCAATGATGTATGTTAAGTAAACTTCCATCAACAGGAATGTGATATGGAGTTCTTTTCAAATTGAGCTTGACCTTGGTAAGACACTAAAGATAACCTCACTGAAGTGGTGCACAGGGCCACAACATCAAAGGTTACATGGAGAAGGCCAGGGAGTATGCCTGAGAAGGGGAATAAAAGGGATCAGCCATGATTGAATGGCAAATCAGACATGATGGGCCAAATGGCCTAATTCTGCTTCTATGTTTTATGGTCATATCGTCAGTAAAGCAATTCAGAATTGGCTTGCTCACTGTGGTTACACGCATTCAGGCTTGGAGATGTTAGCCATGGCCTAGTTCTGCCGTTATGTCTTATGGTCTTATGGATCAGCAAAAGAGGAAGACGGGCACCATTTTAATACCTCCGCTGAACAATTGCTCCGAAAATGCACTGGAGTATCTGCCCATACTTTTGAGCCTAAATGTCCTTAGTAGAACTTGAACCTCCCACCATTAAATTTTGATAATTAACCCACCTGCAGCTGACACCAACATTACACTCTCATAAATTTGCTTGCCTTGTTGCTTGAGGGATTAACAAGGTGAAATAGTATTGTCTTTCACACTGTAAAAGGATTTAGTAATTTCCTGGAATGGGTAGTTAGTGCCAATCCTGACAGGAGTTACGGTCATGTTATTAATTTTCTTTAGAGATACAGCATGGTGACAGGCGCTTCTGGCCCAGTGCTGCACAATTAACCTACTGACCCGTACGTCTTTGTTATGTGGAAGGAAACCCACATGGGGAGAAGATACAAACTCCTTACATTCAGCGGTGGGAATTGAACCCAATCATTAGCGCTGTGATAGTGTAACTACTGTGCAGCCCGCAAAAGCTTTTATTTTGAACCTATTGACATGGCCACTGAATGTCGATCTCAATTACTGCAAAGTACATTAAGATATCTTTAACTTCCTTGGTGGAAACAGAACAATGGAGATTTATTTCAGACTGAAATTTATTTTCCATTTTAGACTGAGTTCAATGGCCTAATTTTAAAGGAATCGGTTGTTTATTTTCATTACTATTTACACTGAATGACTTCTGATCAGCAGATTTTTTTAATGGCAGCGGTTAGTGGTTCCTGTACATGGAAAGACTGTTCCAGCACTCAAAGAATGTATCTTCCTGTTTCCAGGAGATTATTTACTATTGTCAATAGTGCATTGTATCAGAAGGGTTGAAAGATGGGACATTCCTCACACTTAATAAGGAGGGATTTTAGCAGGTGTCTGCCAGTAAAGCTGACAAATGTTCACACCTCAATCAACTTCATCCAACAAAACCAAACTGTGGCTTTCTTTTCATATTATGCTCTAAAAATAAATCTCCATTGTGTTTTTTCCACAAAGCAAGTTCAAGATATCCTCATGAACTTTGCATCAATTAAGATTGATACTCAGTGGCCATTTTTTAAGTACACCTGTACCCCTTCTCATTAATGCAAATATCTAATCAGCCAATCATGTGGCAATAACTCTATGTATAAAAGCATGTAGACATGGTCAAGAGGTTCAGTTGTTGTTCAGGCCAAACATCAGAAGTGGGGAGGAAATGTGATCTAAGTGACTTTGACCATGGAGTGATTGTTGAGTATCTTGGAAACTGCTAATCTCTTGAGATTTTCACACACAGCAGTCTCTACGTTTTACAGGGAATGGTGTGAAATGGGAAAAAAAAAATCCATGAATAAAGGGGAGCCATTTCTGGTTGGCTGCTGGTGACAACTGGTATTCCAAAGGGGTCTGTGTTGGAACCATTTCTTTTTACGTTATATGTCAATGGAATTGATGGCTTTGTGTCCAAGTTTGTGGACAATATGAAGATAGATGGAGGAGCAGGTAGTGTTAAGGAAGCAGAGAGGTTACAGAAGGACTACAGATTCGGAGAATGGGTAAAGAGGTGGCAGATAGAATACAGCTTCAGGAGATATATATGGCCATGCACGTTGGTAGAAGAAATAAAAACGTAGGTTATTTTCTAAATGGAAAGAAGTTTCAAAATCTGCGGTGCAAAAGGATTTGTGCAGTCTTGTGGAGTTTCATGCAGGATTCCCTAAAGATTATTTTGCAGGACGAGTTGGTGGTGAGGAAGGCAAATGCAATGTTAGTATTCATTTTGAGATCTAAAATATAAAAGCAAGCATGTTCGGCTAAGCCTTTTTAAAGTGAGGCTTCATTTTTGGAGTATTATGAGCAGTTTTGAACTCCTTATCTAAGAAAGAGTTTAAAGGAGGTTCACAAAAATGATTCCAGGATTGAAAGGCATATCATATGAGGAGCATTTGATAGCTCTAGGCCTGAACTCACAGGAATTCAGAACAATGAGGGGGGATCTCATGGAAACCCATCAAATGTTGAAAAGCCTCAATAGGGATGTGGAAAGGATGTTTCCTAGTGGGGGAGTCTAAGACTACAGCTTCAGAATAGAAGTACATCCAATTAGAATGGAGATGAGGAGGGATTTCTTTAGCCTGAGAGTGGTGTATCTGTGGTATTTGTTGCCAAAGGCGGCTCCAGAAACCAAGATATTGAGTATATATAAGTCAGAGGTTGATAAATTCTTGATTCATCAGGACATGAAAGGAAACAGGGAGAAGGCTGGAGACTGAGGAGACTGGGGTTGAGGGAGAAATGGATCAGCCAAGATGAGATGGCAGAGAAAACCCAAATGGCCTAATTCTGCTCCCATATCCTATGGTCTTGTGGTCTTAAACCTATTGAATAAAGAAAGAGTAGATCTGGAGAGGATGTTTCGTATTATTGAGGAGTCTAGGACCAGAGGGCAGAGCCTCAGAATATAAGGATACCCCTTTAGAACAGAGATGAAGAGGATTTTTTTTTGCTAGAGTGTGGTGAATCTGTGAAATTCATTGCCACAGGAGCCTATGGATGCTAAGACACTGGGTATATTTAAAGAGGAGGTGATAGATTCTTGTTTAGTAAGGGTGTTAAAGGTTATGGGGAGAAGGCAGAAGAATGGATTTGAGAGGGATAGTAAATCAGCTATGATAGAATAGGGGAGCAGATTTGATGGGCCAAATGGCCAAATTCTGCTTCTGTAATTTTATGGTATTTGCATCTAACAATCTAAATTTTTTTCTTCCTCCCTGATAGAATCAGTGCTGAAATTTGTAGCTCTATTTCCTTAGCTGATTTAATCAAATTACAAAATACATGCTGAACAAATGTCTGGGGTATAAATTTCTCTGTCTGAAATCATATTATACCATTTAATGCTGAGTGCATGTTTATGGATTTACAGCCTGAATAGAAATAGTGCAGACAGGAATCTGTGCCAGTCTCTGGTACATGGATGTGGGAAATAAACTTATAAATTTGGAAGTGTTTTCTCTTGTCAGCAGACCTGAAGGACCATAAACCAGGCATGTAGACTCCTGATCCTGCTTTGCTGGTCTGCTATCCAACTGGACAAGACTCTGCTCTGGAAAGTCAACCCTGTGTATTGGTGAACTTTCTGAGAAGCTGGTTGTCCCATTTAATCCTGGCATAGGCATCTCACTACAAACACCACAGAGCTGCCTGTATGACATGCTAAAAGCTACCGCACAATAGTACAGAGAGAATAAGTGACACAGCTAGAGGGTAAATTATACTTCTAGCCAAATAAGAGGCAAATGCTTACCCTTTCAGACATAAACCCGTGTTTGGCGCCTACTGAGGTGACCAAATGTTGGCAGGATTTGAAGAGAATTGCTCTGCACGTCTTCGGTTCTCAGGGATCGATCCTATCACCGCACCATAATTAATCCGCCCATGCGTTGCGGCTGATACTTTAAGGTAGAACTTTGTCTGCCCTCTATTTTGCATTTTGCTCACACTGATTTCCTGGATCATCCACATAATTCTATAAATATGATAAATGCAGGGTAGCAATCATTTGGTTTCAAATAAAGAATGAGGAAATAGCAGTCACGTATTTAAAAAGAGAATGGAAAACGGATTATGCACCACCGATACCAAAGGGAACTTCCCTGAGAATTTAGGAAGATTGGGTCTAATCTCTTTGTTCATCTAAATAACTTGACCACTCCCTCAGATTGCTGCTACCTCAGGTACTTGTCTCGTACCGAACTGGACCGCTGCAATTGGTGCAATTAACACAGGCAATGGCTTTCTATTCCCTTACCTTTGCAGAAGAGCCGAGGAACGTGTGCTCAGTGGCTACATTGTTCAGGACCTCCCATCTCCTGTACCTAACAACGTGGCCACTGACGTGGTTTTCTGCTGCTGTAGCCCTTGTATTTCAAGGTTCGATGTGTTATACATTCAGAGATGCTCTTCTACCCACTGCTGTTGTAATGCATGGTTATCTGAGTTACGGTCAGCTTCAACCAGTCTACTCTGATCTTTCTCATTAACAAGGTATTTTCACCCACAGAACTGCCATTCATTGGATATTTGTTTTCTGATTTTCACACCATTCTCTGCAAACTCCAGAGACCATTGTGCGTGAAAATCCCAGGAGATCAGCAGTCTCTGAGATACTCAAACCACCCCATCTGGCACCAGCAGTCATTCCACAGTCAAAGTCACTTCGATCACATTTCTTCCCCATTCTGATGTTTGGCCTGAACGACAATTAAACCTCTGGACATGTCTGCATGCTTTTATGCATTGAGTTGCTGCCACATGATAGGCTGATTGCATTGTTGCATTACTGTGCAGGTGTACTTAAAGTGGACACTGAGTGTTAGAAATATGAATGGGCATAGGGTACATGGTTTTTCATGCCAATATGTTTGCAATATTGGTTGCTGATTATGTTTTTTCATAACATCTCACCTCATTGAAAAAGAATCCATTTATGCATTAAACTTTATCATATAAACAACAATTGAAGGCTCTGGGCCTGTACTCACTGGAATTTAAGACGATGATGGGGGAATCTCATTGAAACCTATCAAATATTGAAAGGCCTAGATAAAGTGCATTTAAGACAGAGATTGTGTCAGCACCTCCAGTTGAACTTTGTCTTCTTGTGCGCTTCCCCCTAGCCATCAGTCTGTGGTTTTTTATTGCCATGTTCTCTCCTTTGTTTTCATACCCCATGTGCTTCTGTCCCCGCTCCTGCTCTACTCCAGCCCTTGTGTTACTGTGTACTCTACCTCTCACCTGTTTGTCATTGTTACCTGTTTTGTTGCTACTTCTGTCTTATTGTGCTCCACCTATCACCTGCCTCTCTGTTTATTGTTCTGTGTATTTTAGTCCTGTGTCTTCACCTGTTTGTTGCCAGATTGTGCCAGTGAATTTTCCTGAGCCTTTCCAGCATTCATATCTGTACTCTGTCAGTCTGAATATTGACTACCTGTTTCCCGATTCTGGTTTTTGGATTTCTCTGGATGTTTTAATCTCTCCCTGAACTTTGATGCTGACTTTTTACCTCAGGATTTGTTACTCAATTAATATCACTGTGTGCACAGTAGTGGGTCTGTGATTGGATCCCTGCTCCAGTGTCCTGACAGATTGATAGGATCTTGATTAGTCAGGGGCATGAAAGATTATGGGGAGAAGGCAGGAGAATGGTATTGACAGGGAAATAGTCAGTCAAGATAAAATGGCGGAGAAGACTTGATGGGTTAAGTGGTCTAATTATGCTCTTATGTCTAGGGTCTTATAGTCTTATATTCATTACAACTATGTCTTCAGTTGCCTAAGTATCCTTCAAAGCTCTTAAGTATCCTCCTCAAAGTTTACTAGGACTGTCCTTATCAAACATTTTGAATACCTCCTTAAGATCTACCCCCTTGTCCAAGCCTTTGTATCCTCGAGATATCCAATCAATTTTATAATTTCAGGTAACCCACTCACTCTCTGTTCTTTTCAACTCACTCTTCTCTCTTTGTTCACCCTTTCCATCCACCCTCTCCTTGTTACCTGGACTTTCATTCTCCTGTACATTGTTCCATCTACCTATCACCTACAGATCTCTGTATTTAGTCTTCTTCTTCATTTGGTCACCTTTCCTTTCCCCCCCTTCCACATAGTTCCAACGGCCCATCATCTCCCCTCATCTGCTTCTACACAAGAGCTTCTGCAGATGCTGGAAATTGAGAGAAAAGTACAAAATGCTGGAGGAACTCAGCAGGTAAGGCAGCATCTTTGGAAAGAATAAATAGTTGAGGTTTTGTCCCAAGACCCACCTACCAGCTCTGAGTCACCCCTGTCTCTTACTTCTGTGTAACTGGCTATTTTCCTTCTGCAGACTGTTTTGATGAAGGGTTTCAGCGCAAAATGCCCATTTTTTTATTCCTGTCCATCATGCTGCCTCACCTGTTGAGTTTCTCCTGCTTTTTGTCTGTTACTCTCCACCTATCACCTACTAGCTTCTGTATCTTCAATTTCCCCTCTCCCACCTCTTCTCATCTGTCCATTATCCCTCCCATATCTTGTTTCACATATCAACAACCAGTCCCTGAATCACTCCTCCCTCTCACCTCTATAATAAGTGGCTATCGTCCTTCTACAGACTTGGTCCTGATGTAGGGTCTCGACCCGCAAAATCACCATCTGTTTCTTTGTATCTAACCTGCTGAGTTCCTTCAATAGGATGCTTTTTTGTCCTCCAGATTTTAGCATCTGCACTCTTGAGTTGTCATGTTATAGAATGCTATGTAATGGCTGTGTCGTCATGTTATAGAATGCTGCGTAATGGTTGTGTAGTCATGTTATAGAATGCCATGTAATGGTTGTGTAGTCATGTTATAGAATGCTGTGTAATGGTTGTGTAGTCATGTTATAGAATGCCATGTAATGGTTGTGTAGTCATGTTATAAAATGCTGTGTAATGGTTGTGTAGTCATGTTATAGATGCTGTGTAATAGTCGTGCAGTCATGTTAAAAAGCTGTGTAATTGTTTTGTTGTCATGTTATAGGTGCTGTGTAATGCTTGTGTTGTGATCTTATAGAATGCTGTGTAATGGTTGTATAGTCATTTTATAGAATGCTTTTAATAGTTGAGTAGACATGTTATAGAATGCCGTGTAATAGTTGTGTAATGCTTGTGTAGTCATGTTATAGAATTCTGTGTAATGGCTGTGTTATCATGTAGAATATCTGTGTAATGGTTGTGTAGACAAGTTATTAAAATGCTGTGTAATAGTTGTGTAGTCTTGTCATAGAATGCTGTGTAATAGCAATGTAGTCATGTTATAGAATGCCATGTAATTGTGTTGTCATGTTATAAATATTGTGCAATGGTTGTGTAGTCATGTTACGGGATGCTGTGTAATGCCTGTGTTGTGATCTTATAAATTCTGTGTATTGTTTGTGTTGTCATATTATGGAATGTTCTGTAATGGTTGTGTTGTCATCTTATAGAATGCAGTGAAATGGTTGTGTTGTCATGTTATGGAATGTTCTGTAATAGTGAAGTTGTCAAGTTATAGAATGCTTTGTCATGGTTGTGTAGTCATGTTATAGATGCTGTGTAATGACTGTTCTTGTCATGTTATAGAATGTTGTGTAATGGTTGTGTAATTGTTATAGATGCTGTGTAATGGCTGTATAATGGTTGTGTAGACATGTTTAGAATGGTGTGTATTGGCTGTGTTGTCGTGTTATAGATGCTGTGTAATGGCTGTGTTGTCATGTTATAGATGCTGTGTAATGGTTGTGGAGTCATGTTATAGATGCTGTGTAATGGTTGTATAATGGTTGTGTAGACATGTTTAGAATGCTGTGTATTGGCTGTGTTGTCATGTTATAGATGCTGTGTAATGGCTGTGTTGTCGTGTTATAGATGCTGTGTAATGGCTGTGTTGTCATGTTATAGATTCTGTGTATTGGTTGTGGAGTCATGTTATAGATGCTGTGTAATGGCTGGGTTGTCATGTTATAGATGCTGTGTAATGGTTGTGTTGTCATGTTATAGATGCTGTGTATTGGTTGTGTATCATGTTATAGATGCTGTGTAATGTCTGCCATAAGCATTTTGGGCCAAAGGGTTTGCTTCTGTGCTGTATGACTCTATGACAAAATTGTTATTTTGGGATTGTTTTCCTTGAAGCTAAGATTTGATGACTTCTTGTATCAAAAGTACTTCTAACTCTGATGAAATTATCTGTTTTGCCTTCTGCTGGACCAAGGAATATTTACAGAATTTTCTTTGTATTTTAGATTTCCCTGTAGCATGCACAGCTGGCATATTGTGAACACAACACAGAAGCAGAACCCTCAGCCCAACTCGTTTATTGGTATTGGTTTATTATTGTCACAAGTATCAAGCTGCAGTGAAAATCTTGTCTTCCATACAGGTCAAATCATTATGCAGTGCATTGAGTTAGAACAAGGTAAAACAATAACAATGCAGAATAAAGTGTAAAATCCACCAAAATGTGCAGGTAAATGATGAAGTGCAAGATCATAATGAAGTAGATTGTAAGTTTAAGAGTCCGTCTTATTGTACAAGAGGTCCATGTAGGAGTATGATAATAGTAGGACAGAAATTCTCTTGAACTTGGTGGGACGTGGATATTTGTATCCCATCACCTGATGGGAGGGGGGAGAAGCGAGAATGTCTGGAGTGGGTGGAGTCTTTGACTATGCCAGCTGCTTTACATGCATATGATAGCCTCCGTTGGCTGTGGTTGACCATGAATGTTGCGTCCTTGCTGTCTACATGATGTGCAAGCTTGGGCAGTATGATATGGAGAGCAAGCTGTTGCCCATGCAGTAGGCTCCACCTCTCCGTGAATCTCAAGAATCCATAGAAACAACAAAGACCAAGCAACACACACCAAATGCTGGTGGAACACATCAGGTCAGGCAGCATCTATTGGAAGAAGTACAGTCGACGTTTCGGGCCGAGACCCTTCTTCAAAGACCGATACAGTTTGGCATCAGCAGCATCACAGGAGTGGCTAGTCTGCATTGAACTCAACATAGGACTGCCTGGGTTTTTAGACCATGAGATATAGGAGCAGAATTAGGCCATCTGGATTTCATCATGGCTGATCCAATTTTCCTCTCAAGCCCAATCTCCTTTCTTCTCCCTGTATCCCTTCATGACCAGACCAATTAAGGACCTATCAACTTCTGTCTTAAATATACATGAAGACTTGATCTCCACAGCTGCCTGTGCCAAAGAATTCCACAGATTCAGTACTCTCTGGCTAAAGAATTTCCTCCTCATCTCTGTTTTAAAAGGAAGCCCTCTAGTCTAAGGCTGTATCCTCTGGCCTTAGACTCTCCCACCATAGGAAACATCCTCTCATCATCCACTCTATCAAGGCCTTTCACCATTCCATAGGTTTCAATGAGGTTATCCCTCATTCTTCTGAATTCCAGTGAATACAGGCCAGAGCATACACTCAGTGGAAGAAAACTATATTAATTGGAGTACAAATTATTTTTCTTCTTAAGCTCATGATAGCTCTATTTCACATTGACAGATATTTAAAAGCAATTGCTTTTGGAACTTCTTTCAGTGGAAGTAAGGAGGCAAACAGTGAGTATTGACTCATTTGATGTTTGCATCTGATTGAAAGCATTTTTCTTCATTGCATTTTCTCTTTATTTATCCCTTCACAGGATATGAACATTACTGAAAATACCAGCAGTTTCTGTATTGTGCATTGTGGGTGGTGAGGAGGAGATAATCTCTACCAAAGGAGGTATAAGGCACTCTTTCCTTCCTCTAGCCTGTGGTACACCCTTAGATAAGTTGTAGCACCTGCGTAGACCCCCAAATCGGGGGTCATGTGAAGCCATGGGAGATAGGTTGTGGATGGTCATATGAGCAGCTGGTGCATATCACAAACACCAGGGAGACAAGCTCTGAAGAGTACTGATAATGGCTGGGGGCACCCATCTTGTAAAGACACTACCCTAAAGAAGGCAATGGCAAGCCACTCTTGTAGAAAAATTTACCACAAACAACCACGGTCATGTGTCCATGATCGCCCACATCATACAGTATGGCACATAATGATGATGATTGTACATTGAGGAGACAGCTAAAAGTCATCTATATTTTTAAGCTGGGAATTACAAATAGATCAAACAGGATAAGTATGGTGAACCAAAAAGAACATCCAGTGAGCAGCAATTCTGTGCATGAAAGCACCTTGTTAATGAGAAAGGTCAATGGAGAATGGTCAGACTGATTTAAGCTGACAACAAGGCAACGGTAACTCAAAAACCAAACACATTACAACACTGGAATGCAGAAGTGCACCTCTGAATGCGCAGCACGTTGAACTTTGAAATGGATGGGCTACAGCAGCAGAAGACTACGAACATACACTGAGTGATATTTTTATTAAGCACAGGAGCTACTGTACCTAAAATGGTGGCCACTGAGTACATAAACTGGTAGCTTTATTTTTACTGAGTTGATGCATTCAGTGAAATTGAACCAGCGTAGGACATACTATCAATGGCCCATACCCAGTAGCACTCACATCTAAAGTGATGAAATGCTTTGAGAGGTTGATCATGACTAGACTGAACTTTTGCCTCAGCAAGGACCTGGACTCATTGCAATTTGCCTATTGCCACAACAGGTCAATGGCAAACGCAATCTCAATGACTCTCCACACAGCTTTAGACCACCTGGACAACACAAACACCTACAGTATGTCAGGATACTGCTCATCAACTAGAGCTCAGCATTTAATACCACCATTCCCACGATCCTGATTGAAAAGTTACAGAACCTGGGCCTCTGTACCTCCCTCTGCAATTATATCCTCGACTTCCTAACCGGAAGACCATAGTTTGTGCGGATTGGTGATAACATATCCTCCTCGCTGATGATAAACACTGGTGCACCTCAGGGGTCTGTGCTTAGCCCACTGCTCTACTCTCTATAAACCCATGACTGTGTGGCTAGGCATAACTCAAATACCATCTATAAATTGGCTGAAGATACAACCATTGTTGGTAGAATCTCAGGTGGTGATGAGAGGGCGTACAGGAGTGAGATATGCCAACTAGTGAAGTGATGCCGCAACAACAACCTGGCACTCAACATCAGTGAGATGAATGAGCTGATTGTGGACTTCAGGAAGGGTAAGACGAAAGAACACATACCAATCCTCATTGAGGAATCAGAAGTGGAGAGAGTGAGCAGTTTCAAGTTCCTGGCTGCCAAGATCTGAGGATCTAACCTGGTCCCAACATATCGATATAGTTATAAAGAAGGCAAGACAGCAGCTATACATCATTAGGAGATTGAAGAGATTTTGCATGTCAACAAATACACTCAAAAACTTCTATAGATGTACCGGGGAGAGCATTCTGACAGACTGCATCACTATCTGGTATGGGAGGGCTACAATATGACCAGGTGCTGTGTCTTACTGTGGCTGAAGTGAGGAGAACCCTGTGCAGGGAAAACCCACGGAAGGCTGCTGGACCAGTCAATATTCCCGGCAGAGTGCTCAGAGGATGTGCAGACCAGCTAGCTGAGATTCTTACTGACATCTTCAACATCTCCCTGAGCAGTGCTGTTGTTCCTACGTGCTTCAAGGCTGCCACCATCATCCCCATGCCAAAAAAGTCTTCAGTGTCCTGCCTCACGTCTACCATCCCATCACACTCACATCCATCATCATGAAGTGTTTCGAGAGGCTCGTTATGAGGTACATCAAAACCCTGCAGCCCCCCTCACTGGACCCCCTGCAGTTCGCGTACCGTCCCAACCGTTCAACAGATGACGCCATTGCCATCACCTTCCACCTGGCCCTAACCCACCTGGACAAAAAAGACACATTTGTTCGAATGCTGCTCATAGACTTCAGTTCAGCATTCAACACAATCATTCCTCGGAAACTGATTGGAAAGCTGAGCCTACCGGGCCTGAACACCTCCCTCTGCAACTGGCTCCTAGACTTCCTGACTGGAAGACCTCAGTCAGTCCGGATTGGAAGCAGCATCTCCAACACCATCACACTGAGCACGGGGGCCCCCCAGGGCTGTGTGCTCAGTCCACTGCTGTTCACTCTGCTGGCCCATGACTGTGCTGCAACACACAGCTCGAACCACATCATCAAGTTCGCCGATGACACAACCGTGGTGGGTTTCATCAGCAAGAACGATGAGTCAGCATACAGAGGGGTGGGGCAGTGGCTAACGGTCTGGTGCAGAGCCAACAACCTGTCTCTGAATGTGAATAAAACAAAAGAGATGGTTGTTGACTTCAGGAGGACACGGATTGACCACTCTCTGCTGAACATCGACTCCTCCATAGAGATTGTTAAGAGCACCAAGTTTCTTGGTGTTCACCTGGTGGAGAATCTCACTTGGTCCCTCAGCACCAGCTCCATAGCAAAGAAAGCCCAGCAGCGTCTCTACTTTCTGCGAAGGCTGAGAAAAGTCCATCTTCCACCCCCATCCTCACCACATTCTACAGAGGTTGTATTGAGAGCATCCTGAGCAGCTGCATCACTGCCTGGTTCGGAAATCGCACCGTCTCAGATCTCAAGACCCTGCAGCGGATAATGAGGTCAGCTAAGAAGTTCATCGGGGTCTCTCTTCCCGCCATTAGAGACACTTACACCACACGCTGCATCCGTAAAGCAAACAGCATTATGAAGGACCCCACGCACCCCTCATACAAACTCTTCTCCCTCCTGCCATCTGGCAAAAGGCACCGAAGCATTCGGGCTCTCACGACCAGACTACGTAACAGTTTCTTCCCCCAAGTCATCAGACTCCTCAATACCCAGAGCCTGGTATGACACCAACCTACTGCCCTCTACTATGCCTATTGTCTTGTTTATTATTTATTGTTATTGTATTGTAATTATTTATTGTGGCGGGAGGAAAAGATGGCAGTGCGATCCGGTGGTGATGTCTGTTATTTGTCAAGTGGGGTGCCATGCACAATCCTGATTTGACAGAGACGGACGTGAGAGTACGGAGGAACACCTGGTGAAACTTCTGAAATGCCTGCTTCGCTGCCGCTGCTACTGTATGGTCCAGAATCTCCGGAGGTGAAGGCCCCGAGCCCTTGGCTTTGCTTGTTGCTCAGTGGCCGGGGTGAGGTCGAAGCGCTCGGCAGAGGATGGTGCTTGGAGAGGCTGTTTCAGAGGGGCTGGTCGGAGGCTCTAAGTTTTTGGACGGACTCAGAGTCCGCTGCGGTTGGGTGCTTCCAATGGTGCTGCATCGGCAAGTTTGCAGCACATGGAGGTTCATGGCAGGGAGAGTTCCTCTCTTCTGCAGCCTCTGTGAGATGATGAGGCTATTGGGACCTTGAGACTTTTTTTTACCGTGCCCATGTTCTGCTCTTTATCAAATTATGGTATTGCTTTGCACTGTTGTAACTATATGTTATAATTATGTGGTTTTGTCAGTTTTAGTCTTGGTTTGTCCTGTGCTTTCTTGTGATATCATTCTGGAGGAACGTTGTATCATTTTTAATGCATGCATTTCTAAATGGCAATAAATGAGGACTGAGTGTCCTCATAATCTAATCTAAATCTAATGCCTGCACTGTTTTGTGCACTTTATGCAGTCCTGGGTAGTTCTGTGGTCTAGTGTAGTTTTGTGTTGTCTTTTACGTAGTTCGGTGTAGTTTTTATATTGTTCATGTAGCCCCATGGTCCTGAAAAACATTGTCTCATTTTTACTGTGTACTGTACCAGCAGTTACAGTTGAAATGACAATAAAAAGTGACTTGACTTGACTTGCAGAGGGCAGTAAATCTATTTAGCTCCATCTTGGGTACTAGCCTACAAAGTACCCAGGACATCTTCAGGGAGCAGTATCTCAGAAAGGCAGCGTCCATTATTATGGACCTCCAGCAGCCAGGGCATGCCCTTTTCTCATTGTTACCATCATGTAGGAGGTACAGCAGCCTAAAGGCACACTCTCAGTGATTTAGGAACAGCTTCTTCCCCTCTGCCATCTGATTCCTAAATGGGCACTGAACCCATGGACACTACCTCACTTTTTTAACATACAGTATTTCTGTTTTTGCACATTTTTAATCTATTCAATATACATATACTGTAATTGATTTACTTATTTAGTTATTATTATTTTATTTATTTTTTTCTCTTCTATATTATGTAATATTGAACAGCTGCTGCTAAGTTAATAAATTTCACATACATGCCAGTGATAATAAACCTGTTTCTGGTTCTGATTCTAGTATGACACTAGGGAGTCCTACAGAGGGGAACAGAGAGTCTAAGTGCATAACTCATTGAAAGAAGTGCCACAGGTGGATAAGGTGCTGAAAAAGGTGTTTAGCACACTAGTCTTCATCCATCAGGGCCATAAGCACGGGAATTGAGACATCATATCGCAGTTGTATAAATCATTGGTGAGACTACGCTCTGAGTATTGTGCACAGTTTTATGTCACAATATTATATCTGTTCTGATGAAGGTTCTCGGCTTGAAACATCAACTGTTTACTTTTTTGCATAGATGTTGTCTGCCCTGCTGAGTTCCTCCAGCATCTTGTGTGTGTTGCTTTGGATTTCCAACACCTACAGATTTTTTTATGTTTGTGGTATTATACAGATACAAGTGTGGTATTAACCAGCCAAATGCTGGAAGGAAGGCAGAAAGGATTTACGATGATGTTGTCAGAAAGCCTGATTTATAGAGGGAACTTGTGCTGGCTAGGTCTTTATTCCTTAGGATGCAGGATAATGAGGATTGCCTGTTTCAAATTATAGGAGGCAGAGACAAGGTGGGTAGTAGCAGCCTTTTCCACAGGGTCGGGGAGTCCAAAAGTCAGAGGAGCAGATTCATAATGAAAAAGAAAAGATTTAAAAATGTCCTGAGGGGTAAGCTTTACATGCAATGGATGATGAGTATATGGAATGAGCTGCTGGAGGAAGTGATTGCGGCAGATCCAATATTAGAACTTAAAAAGCACTTGGATTGAGGGGCAGGGCATTTGGATATGACTCAAATGCAGGAAACTGAGTCAAGTTGGTTGGCCACTATTGTCAGCAGAGACTCATTGGGTAGAAGGCCCTCTCTACGTACCATATTGTTCTATGATTTCACGATGTCAGATCTCAGACCCGATGATCTAAGATCTCAGATGGCAATGAGGAGCATACAAGAGAGAGAGAAATCAGCTTGATGCGTGGTGTTGCAACAACGATCTCACCCTCGGTGCCAGAATGACCAAAGGTTTAATTGTGGAATTCAGGAAGAGGAAGTCAGAAAAGGCATCATTTCTCATTGAGGGGTGGAAATCGTGAGCAGCTTGAGGTTCCCTGGTGTTAACATTGCCAAGTATCTCTCCTAAGCACAGAACACTGATGTAATCATGGAGAAGACATGCCCATGGCTCTACTTCATTAAGAGGCTGAGGAGAGCATTCTGACTGGTTATATCACTATATGATATGGAGGCTTCAATGCACTGGATGACAGAAGGTTGAAGAGGGTTGTCGACTCAACCAGCTCCCTCATGGGTGCAGCCCTCCGCACACTTAAAGACATCTTCAAGAGGCAGTGCCCCAACAAGGTGGCATCCTTCACTAAAGACCGTCTCCATCTGGGACATGCTGTCTTCTCATTAATACCATCAGAGAGGCATTAGTAAAGCCTGAAGACAGACACTCAGTGATTCAGAAACAGCTGCCCCTCCATCATCAGATTTCTGAATGGTCGATGAACCCATGAACATTGTCTCATTTTTCCCTTGTTATGCTCGATTTACATTGTAATTTATAGTAATTTTATGTCTTTGTACTGATAATAACTGAACACCTACACTCTGTCCCATTTCGATGAACACCTACGCTCTGTCTGCCAGAGAAAGCAGGATCTCCCAGTGGTCACACATTTTAATTCCACGTCCCATTCCCATTCTGATATGTCTGTCCATGGCCTTTTCTACTGTCAAGATGAAGCCACACTCAGGTTGGAGGAACAACACCTTATATTCCGTCTGGGTAGCCTCCAACCTGATGGCATGAACATTGACTTTTCTAACTTCCATCAATGCATCCTCCTCCCCTTTGTACCCCATCCCTTATTTATTTATGTATGTATGTATGCATGCATGTATGTTTTTTTTCTCTCTCTTTTTTTTCTCCCTCTGTCCCTCTCGCTATAAATGCTTGCCTGCTGTCCATCTTCCTCTGGTGCACCCCCCCCCCTTCTTTCTCCCTAGGCTCCCGTCCCATGATCCTCTCCCTTCTCCAGCCTTGTATCCCTTTTGCCAATCAACTTTCCAGCTCTTAGCTCCATCCCTCTCCCTCCTGTCTTCTGCTATCATTTCGGATCTCCCCCTCCCCCTTCCACTTTCAAATCTCTTACTAGCTCTTCTTTCAGTTAGTCCTGACGAAGGGTCTCGGCCTGAAACGTCGACTGTACCTCTTCCTATAGATGCTGCCTGGCTTGCTGCGTCCACCAGCATTTTTTGTGTGTGTTGGGATATTAAACCTGATTCTGATTCTGACTCTACTTTCTGAGATGGGCTGCAAGCTTCAGCTCCTGAATTTTAAGAACCCAGTTGCCAAAGTGGGATTTGAACGGGTCATAGTCTCTTCTCACTGCTGCCATCAGGTAGAAGGTACAAGAGCCTCAGGACTCACACCACCAGGTTCAAGAACAGTTATTACACCTCAACTATCAGGCTCTTGAATAAAATGGGGTAACTGCACTCACTTGACCCATCTACTGATCTTTGTGACAATTTCAATTAGATTCAAGGCTGATTATTTATCTCAACACCTTTTCCTGGATGATTAATGAAGTTTCAGTTAGCTGAGTCTTCAACCCGCTTCAGCCTCTTCCAATCCAGTCCATACCGTATTGTGATGCAACCAATCTCCTCAGGCTCCTAATGAAGGAGAACTACAAGCATGTTGTCTTATTGATCTCGCTTCAAGGACTTTTCACTTCATTATCTCATGTTCTTGTTATTTATTGCTATTTATTTGATAGGAAGAAAGTAAAATCTGACGTAGCAGTATTTCAGTGGTGTAAAAGAAATTACAGTGGTGTGAGAAGAGAGCTGGCCAAAGTAAATCGGAAGGAATTGCTGGCAGGGTTGACAACGGAGCAGCAAAGGTGTGAGTTTCTGGGAAAAATGAGGAAGGTGCTG
This sequence comes from Mobula birostris, assembly GCF_030028105.1. Classification (NCBI taxonomy): domain Eukaryota; kingdom Metazoa; phylum Chordata; class Chondrichthyes; order Myliobatiformes; family Myliobatidae; genus Mobula; species Mobula birostris. The sequence continues at coordinate 16,836,416 of NC_092373.1, read as the reverse complement.
GATAGATGTATTCCAAAACAAAGAATACTCAAATGGGAAAATAGTAAAACCATGATGGACGAGGAAAGTCAAAGCTAATGTAAAAGCAAAAGAGAAGATATATAACAAAGCAAAAATTCATAGGAAGATAGCAGGTTTGGAAGCTTTAAAAACCCTCAGAGAGCAACTAAAAGAGTATTTAAAGGGAAAAGATGAATTATGAAAGCAAGCTAGCAAACAATATCAAAGGTGATGGTAAAAGCTTTTTCAAGTATGTAAAAAAAAAAGAGATGAGAGTGGATATGGGACCGCTAGAAAATGTGGCTGGTGAAATAATAATGGAGACCAGGGAGACGGCAGATGAACTAAATGAGTACTTCGCATCAGTCTTCACTGTGGAAGACTCTAGCAGTGTGTCAGATGTTATAGTGCGTGAAGGAAGAGAAGTGAGTGCAGTAACTATTACAAGGGAGAAGGTGCTCAAAGCTGAAATACTTAGGGGTACATAAGTCACTCAGACCAGATAACCTGCACCCTAGGATTCTGAAAGAGGTAGCATTAGAGATTGTGGAGGCATTAGCAATGATCTTTCAAAAATCATTGGACTCCAACATGGTGCCACAGGAAAGGAAAATTGCAAATGTCACGCCACTCATTATGAAAGGAGAAAGGCAACAGAAAGGAAATTATAGACCAGTTAGCCTGACCTCAGTGGTTGGGAAGATGTTGGAGTCAATTGTTAAGAATGAGGTTTGGAGTACTTGGTGACACTGGACAAAATAGGACAAAGTCAGCATAGTTTCTTTAAGGGAAAAGCTTGCCTGAGAAACCTGTTGGAACTCTTTGAGGAGATTATAAGTTGGATAGATAAAGCAGATGCTGTGGATGTTGTATATTTTGACTTTCAGAATGCCTTTTACAAGGTGCCACAGGAGAAGCTGCTTACCAAGTTAAGAGCCCATGGTATTGCAGGAAAGTTACTAGCATGGTTAGAGCATTGGTTGGTCGGCTGCCAGTGACCAGTGGCATTCTGGCAGGGGTCAGTGTTGGGACAGCTTTTTATGCTGTATGTCAATGATTTAGATAATGGAATAGACGACTTTGTCACCAAGTTTGTAGATAATACGATGATTGGTAGAGGGGCAGGTAGTGTTGAGGAAACAGGTAGAACACAGAAGGACTTAGATTAGAAGAATGGACAAGAAAGTGGTAAATGAAATACAATGTTGGAAAATGTATGGTTGTGCTCTTTTGTAGTAGAAATAAATGTGTGGGCTACTTTATAAATAGGGAGAAAATCTAAAAATCTGAGATGCACAGGACTTGGAAGTCCTTGTGCAGAACCCCATAAAGTTTAATTTGCAGGTTGAGTCAGTAGTGAGGAAGGTAAATGCAATGTTAGCATTCATTTCAAGAGGTCTTGAATACAAGAGCAGGGATGTGATGCTGAGGCTTTATAAGGTGCTGGTGAGACCTTAGCTTGAGTACTGTGAACAATTTTGGGCTTCTCATCTAAGAAAAGATGTGCTGGCATTGGAGAGGGTTCAGAGGAAGTTCACAAGGATAATTCCGGGAATGAAAGGGTTATCATATGAGGAACGTTTAATGGCTCTGGGTCTGTACTCATTGGAATTTGGAAGGATGAGGGGGGATCTCATTGAAACCTGTTGAATTTTAAAGGGTGTAGACAGGGTAGATGTGGAAAGAATGTTTCCCATGGTGGAGGAGTCAAGGACAAGAGGAAACAGCCTCAGGATAGAGGATTGTCTATTTAAAACAGAGATGCAGAGAAATTTCTTTAGCCAGATTGTGGTGAATTTGTGGAATTTGTTACCACAGACAGCTGTGGAGGCCAGATCATTGGGTATATTTAAGGCAGAGATTGATAGGTTCTTGATTGGACATGGCATCAAAGGTTACGAGGAGAAGGCTCGTGAATGGGGTTGAGGAGGGGAAGAAAGGGTCAGCCATGATTGAATGGCGGAACAGACTCAATGATCCAAATGGCCTAATTCTGCTCCTATGTCTTATGGCCTTATTTATATTTGCATTTGTAGAGTTTGCAGTCTTCTGCACTCTGGTTGATCTTTCATTGATCCTGTTATAGATACTATTCTATAGATTTGCTGAATATGCCTACAAGAAAATGAATCTCAAGGTTGTACATGTACTTCAGTAATAAAATTTATTTTGAACTTTGAACTGTGAACTCACATCTGTGAACTCTGACTACAGCAGCAACCGCTGTGCTATGGTACTCCTAAAGAAGCACTGAATAATTAGCCTGATCTGTGTGACAATTTCAATTAAATTCAAGGCTGATTATTTATCTTTGCACCTTTTCTTGGACGATTAATGAAGTTTCAGCAGAACTTTAGCTTTTTGCCTTTGATCGAGTTTAAATTTCATGCCAAGTATTGGGTGCTGATCTGGAACAGGATTGAATAATGAATGCATTGAATGGTGCATAGGAATATGATATCATTGTTCTTGCAGAGAATTCGCTGAAAGAGGGGCCAGATAGGCATCTCAGCCTTCCAGGTATAAAGTTTCCAGGTTGGCAGGAAGATGTAATATGGCATTACTGCTCTTTAAAGAAACAGAAAGGGGGTGATCACTTTGCTAGGGATAGAGAGCAGATTTCTTTTCTCTTCTTGCTGTTTCCATTGGGCAGGCAGTACAGGATCCATTGGTCCCACAACACCAGGTTCAGGAATAATTATTACCCCTCAACTGCCAGAGTTCATTTCATTTAGGTTCATTTCATTTAGATTCATTTCATATGAGAGAATGCATCCTGAAATTTGTACTTTTCAATGGCAGCCACGAAACAAAAGACCCCATAGAATCAATGATAGAAACGTTGAAGACCTGAAGCTCTCCCTACCCTCCACCCCTTGCACAAGCAGTAGCAAAAGCATCAGGCCCCCCAATCACATCAGTAGAGCAGTGAACCACACCCCCCCCCCCACCATGCAAGCAACAGCACAAGCCCCCAATGCGACCGAGATCTAGAGTTCATCAAAGCTAAAGTCCATAACCCAGCACTTTGGTATCCTCTCTCTGCATCGAATGAGAGAAAGCTCACTCCTGCAACATTGAGAGTGGAGACCCCCAACTCACTGTCCGATGCCACAGGCTTCCTTGTCATTTCTCCAAGCCCCACTCCCTCGACGACCAACAGGTTCCATCGAAAGAGAGAACGGGAGAAGGGTCGCTCGTGTACAGGTACCTTCTCCCGACAGCAGCTGGCGATTAGCAAACGTATCACCTGTTGTCTCAATGCTTCAGTCTCCTACGATGCTCTAGTCGGAGAAACCAACAAAGAACTGGATCATCCACGGGGTTGCTCCCTGAGGGTGCGCGTCTTCCAGGATGTTCCAGGAGATAGTTAAGTGCTAGTCTGCTCAGCTGGTTCCAAAACCCAACACTTGTGAAGGATCATAGTTTAAACTATGGATCATGGACTCAAACCACCTTGAAAACAAAGGAAAGACATAAGAGAAGAAAAATAAGCTGTTTTGTGGACATACTGGAAGAAATTGCCTGAATCTGCAAACAATGCTGGTGCCATCTCTCCTAGCTCCTCCTCCTCCCTTCTGAACCAGAGTAGATAACTTCACTCACACAACTCTGAACTGATCCCTCAATCTATGAACTGACTTTCAAACACTCTATAACTCATGTCCTCAGTATTTTTTTATAGTTCTATTTGTACAACTTGTCCTCTTTTGCATGTTGGTTCTTTGTCAGACTTCAGTTATATAACCTTATAACCATTACAGCATGGAAACAGGTGATCTCAGCCCTTCTAGTCCGCGCCGAACACTTACCCTCACCTAGTCCCACCGACTTGTACTCAGTTATAGATAGTCTTTCATAAATGTTATTGTGTTTCTTTATTTTCTTGTGAACAGCCGCAGCAAAGTGAATCTCAAAGGAGGAAATGGCAGCATACAGTATACTACATGGACTTTGATAATAAATTGACTTGTTATTGACTTTGATTCTGAAAGGCAATGGGGAAAGAGGAGTATATACACCCAATGGCCACTTCATTACATACAAGCTGTTTCTAATAAAATGGTCTTTGAGTGTATGTTCATGGTCTTCTGCTGCTGTAGCCCATCCACTTCAAGGTTTGACATGTTGCACATTCCAAGATGCTCTTCTACACACCGCTGTTCTAATGTGTGTTTATTTGAGTTCCTGTCGCCTTTCTGTCAGCTTGAACCAGTCTGGCCATTCTTCTCTGACCTCTCTCATTAACAAAGCACTTTCACCCACAGAACTGCCTCTCACTCAATATTTTTTTCCACCGTTCTCTATGAGCTCTAGAGACTGTTCTGCATGAAAATCCCATGAATTCAGCGGATTCTGAGATACTCAAACCGACCAGCCCAGTCCAACATAGGTAAAGCCCTCCTCACCACTCAGCACACTTACAAAGAGCACCGTCACAGGAAAGAATCATCCATCATCCAGAATACCCACCACCCAGGACATGCTCTGCTGCCATTAGGAAGTAAGTGCAGGAACCTCAAGACCCACACAGCCAGGTTCAGGAACAGTTATTACCCCTCAGCCATCAAGTTCTTTAACCAGAGGAGATGATTTCAATCCTCCATCATTGAACTGGTTCCACAACCTGTGGACTCACTCTTAAAGACTCTACAACTCAGGTTCTGATATATATTTATTGTTTGTTTGTTTGTTTATTTATTTATTTGTTAACTTATTTTATTTTCATTTGTATTTGCACATTTTGTTGTCTTTTGCACTTTGGTTGTCCTCTTTGTCATGTGCAGTTTTTCATTGATTATAAAATCTTTCTATTTCATTTACTGTGAATACCCACGAGAAGATTAATTTCAGGGCAGTGTGTAGCTTGATAATAAATTTACTTTGAATGTTGAACCCTGTGTTAATGAGCTGGTGTACAGACATACTTACTAAAGTGGCCACATTGAAAAATCACAGGGAAATGTAAGAATGATATGTCTAAGGGGATTTCCAAATATTTTATTATTAACTGTGATCACCTTCATGTGACAGAACATACCGAGGGTGAAATATGCATAGGTGATATGTAAGTAATACATTGATAGTCCTCTGGCAGTAGAATCTGCAGAAGACTTAAATCTAGAGCACTAAACTGGGCAGGTGGAGAGCATTTTCTGAAGTTCAGAAAGACGTTGTGGGGCAGGGTCGGATCTCATTGAAACCCACAGAAGCTGAAACACTTGAAGGGAGTGGATTTGGAAGAGATGCTTCCATTTGAATGAAGACCCTAGGTTCTGAGGACACAGCCTAAGAATAAAGGAATGTCCCTTTAGAATTGAGATCGAAACATAGAAAACCTATAGCACAATACAGGCCCTTTGCCTCACAAAGCTGTGCCAAACATGTCCTTACCATAGAACTACCTAGGCTTACCCATAGCCCTCTATTTTCCTAAGCTCCATGTACCTATCGAGGAGTCTCTATTGTTTCCGCCTCCACCACTGCCACCGGCAGCCCATTCCACGCACTCACCATTCTCTGTGTAAAAAAAAACTTACCCCTGTCATCTCCTCTGTACCTACTTCCAAGCACCTTAAAACTATGTCCTATTGTGCTAGCCATTTCAGCCCTGGGAAAAAGCCTCTGACTATCCACACAATCAATGCCTCTCATTATCTTGTACACCTCTATCAGGTCACTCCTCATCCTCCGTCGCTCCAAGGAGAAAAGGCCGAGTTCATTCAACCTCTTTTCATAAGGCATGCTCCCCAATCCAGGCAACATCCTTGTAAATCTCCTCTGCACCCTTTCCACATCCTTCCTGTCGTGAGGCGACCAGAACTGAACACAATGCTCCAAGTGGAGTCTGACCAGGGTCCTATATAGCTGCAACATTACAGCAACAGTTGAGGTGGAATTTCTTTAACTAGAGAATGGTGAATGTATAGAACTGATTGCCACAGAGGGCTGTGAAGACCAAGTCATTGGGAGTACTTAAGGCAGAGATTAATAAGTTGATTGTTAATGTGGTAAAGAGTTATGCGGTGAAGGCTAGAGAATGGGAAACAAACTAAAATCATCTATTACTGAAGACTGAGGTGTCTTGATGGTCCAAATGACCTAATTCTGCTTCCATACCTTATGGTCTTATTTTAGTCTTATAGTCTTCATATGGTCTTTTAAATCTCAAAGAAAACTTTGGAAAGCTTAAGGGTGATCTAGAAATTAGGATTATGAATTAGAGAAGGCTGATTTCAATATCATAGCACAGGTACTGACATAAGAAAAGAACAAGAACAGTTACTTGCAAATAAGTCTACATCAAATTTATGGGATTCTTCAAGTAATGAGAGTTCAGGGCCAACATGTTCCCATGGGAGTGAAGGGTGAAGGAGTACGAGATTCTTGGATGGCAAGGGATAAGAAAGACAATGAAAATTTGGAAGCAAATAAGAAGTATAGAGAACTAAAAATGTAATTAGGGGGACAAAGAAGGTAAAGATTAAGGTTATTCCCATATCATATGAAGAATATTAAATATATATACATATATATGGGCATCAATAAGATGAATGTAAGCACACATTTTCCACTGATGATGGGTGAGACTAGAATTTAGGGTCAAAGGTGAAATATTTAGGGGGAATCTGAGGGGGAGCTTCTTCACTCAGAGGGTGGTGAGGGTGTGGAACGAGCAATCAGTGAAAGTGGTGGATATGGTTTTTATTGCAACATTTAAGAGAGGTTTGGATAAGTATGTGGATGGGAAGAGATGGAGGGTTATGATCAAGGTGTGGGTCAGTGGGACGAGGCAGGATAACAGTTTGGGATGGGCTGGACGTGCTGAAAGGTTTGCTTCTGTGCTGTAGTGCTCTGTGAATGTATGACTCCATGACTCTATGACTCTGTGACTCGATGAAAGGTAGTTACCAGGGTGGGAGTATGGCCCATTTAGGATAGGGGGTTCAAAGGGCCAACTTGTGCAGGGAGCAACAGGTCATTGATGATGTTGGTACTGAGGAGAAAGACACTGCAGTTGGAGAATTTGAGGATGGGTTCAGTGACATTTTTGAAATTATTGCTATTAAATTGGAAAAATCTGATATCCTATTGGACAACACATACAAAATGCAGGAGGAATTCAGCAGGCCAAGCAGCATCTATAGTAAAAAGTACAGTCAACATTTTGGGCTGAAACCCTTCAGCAGGACTGGAGAAAAAAGCTGAGGAGTAGGTTTAAAAGGTGGGTGGAGGGAAGAGAGAAACACCAGGTGATAGGCGAAACCTGGAGGGAGATGGATGACATAAATAGCTGGGAAGTTAGAAACATAGAAAACCTACAGCACAATGCAGCCCCTTTGGCCCACAAAGCTGTGTCGAACATGTTCTTACCTTAGAACTACCTAGGCTTACTCATAGCCCTCTATTTTTCTAAGCTCCATGTATCCATCCAGGAGTCTCTTAAAAGACCCTATCATTCCCTCCTCCACCACAGTTGCCGGCAGCCCATTTTACACACTCACCACTCTCTGCATAAAAAACTTACCCCTGACATCTCCTCTGTACCTACTTCCAAGCACCTTACAGCTATGCCCTCATGTGTTAGCCATTTCAGCCCTGGAAAAAAGCCTCTGATTATCCACATGATCTCATTATCTTGTACACCTCTATCAGGTCACCGCTCATCCTTTGTCACTCCAAGGAGAAAAGGTCGAGTTCACTCAACCTATTCTCATAAGGCATTCTCCCCAATCCAGGCAATGTCCTTGTAAATCTCCTCTGCACTCTTTCTATGGTTTCCTCATCCTTCCTGTAGTGAGGCAACCAGAATTGAGCACAATACTCCAAATGCGGTCTGACCAGGGTCCTATGTAGCTGCAACAATAGCTCTTGGCTCTTAAACTCAATTCCACGATTGTTGAAGGCCAATGCATCCTATGCCTTCTTAACCACAGAGTAAACCTGCATAGCAGCTTTAAGTGTTCTATGGACTCGGACCCCAAGATCCCTCTGATCCTCCACACTGCCAAGATTGGTGAAAGAAACAGAACAGAAAGCCATAGAAGAAAGAAAAAGATGGGGAGGAGCACCAGAGGGAGGCAATGGGTGGGCAAGGAGATAAGGTGGGAGAGGGAAAAAGGAATGGGAAATGATGAAGGAGGGGGAGTGCGGGGCATTACCGGAAGTTAGCCAAATCGATGTTCATGCTATCAGATTGGAGGCTACCCAGACAGAATATAAGATGTTGTTCCTCCAACCTAAGTGTGGCCTCATCATGACAGTGGAGGAGGCCATGGATAGACTTATCGAAATGGGAATGGGAAGTGGAATTAAAATAGGAAGCCACTGGGAGATCTTGCTTGTTCTGGGAGACAGTGTGTAGTACATCCTATTGAGCATACATTTATGATGAGGAGTAAGAAGGTTAAAGGGGATCAAAGGAGGATTTTTTCTCATTAGACGTGGATGGAATCTGCCTGAGAATGAGTTGGAGACAAGTTCATGGTGTCATGTCAGAAACGTGTCCCTCAATGTTAACATAACAAAAGAGATGATCATTGACTTCAGGAAGGAGAGCATTGCACCTGATCCTATTTGCTTCAATGGTGTTGATGTTAAGAGAGCTGAGAGCTTTAAATCATTAGGTGTGAACATTGCCAGTAATCTGTTCTGGTCCAAATATGTTGATGTCATAGCCAAGAAAGCTCACAAATGCCTCTACTTCCTTAGGAGAATAAAGAAATTCAGCATGTCTCCAACAAATTTATCCATGTACTGTGCCATAGAAAGCATTCTGCCTAGATGCATAACAGCTTGGTATGGCAATTGTTCTGCACGTGACTGAAGAAACTGGAGAGGGGTGAAGACACAGTTTAGCACATCATAATGTTACGATTTCGTAACGTACCAGCAGCAAGAGGTGACAAATTGAGTTGGGTTTAAATATTAAAACCACTATATTTATTTACATCTACTCAAAAATATAGAAAATTAAGTAAACTACTTTCTTAAACAGAAGTTAACAGTGTTTTGCATCTATAGCACCCTTATAGTCAAACATCGAACCTGTTCTTAACAAATCTTACTCAAGCACAGTCTTAAAGTGGCAGTTCAGAGAGTCCTAGTAACTCATGAAATAGGTGAGAGGAGAGAATTGTGGATTCACAATGCAGCGACGAGGCGATCATGACAAATTCCAAAGATTCCATTGCTAGCGAACGAAGAAACGGTTAGCCGAGGAATACTGTTCCGAAATCCACGAAGAGCAATTTCACAAAGTGACTGTCACGAAATCCACACCCATGGATCATACAAAGGACAGACACGTCTCCACAATGCACAGTGTGCCCCTGATTAACCCAATCCTTTGGGTATGGGTAAGCCTTCTCGATCGTGAGCTGTTCCTGGATAGCTTGAAGTCTGCACTCTCTCTCTCTTTCCTTCGACTCCTTCTCAGCACTGTCCACATTTCTTTTTTACCGTCGGCATATGTCATAAGGTAACGCTCACAGAAACAAAACTGTGAACCCTCAGTAAGACGAAACTGGGGACACGTAACGCCCACAGTAAACAAAACTATGGACTCCCAGGAAAACAAAACTGTGGACAGGTAACAATAATAACCAGCCTCCCGTTTGTGGGCATAATACACTTCATTCTGCATCTTTATTGTTTTACCTTATTCCAGCTCAATGCACTGTGTATAGGTTTGATCTGTATGAATGGTATACAAGGCAAGTTTTTCACTTGGTACCTGTGGCAATAGTAAACCAATTCCAATACGAATGGAGTGGCGGGATGGAGATAGGTCTCTACCGAAGGAGGTGTAAGTCATTCCTTTCCTCTGTGAGCCTGCAGGTCACTTTTGGACAAGGTGGAGCGCCATATATATGTTTGTCCATCGTTGACATCGATGAGGACCTCGACACCATTATGACGGTGTCGAGACTAGTGCATGATTTGGATTTAACTGATGGAGATTTGCGTAGTGTCAGCCTCACTCTCTCTTCCCAATTTCCACCTGGATCCAGTGGCAAGACAGAGTTGAGACAGCTGGAGATGGGACTAGGCGCAGTAGATGACCAGGACGTCTTCTGTGTCTTGTCCTGTTCTACACGTTCCACGAAGCTTGCAGAGACTGCCTTCTTGACCATTGGACCTTCCATTGGTCTCGTCCACTCAATCCGCCGGAGTCTGTCTTCACATGCAGGGATAGACAACTCCCTGTCTCACCAAGGGTTTGAGACCCATAGGCTACCCTCACCTGGTTTAGCCGGCTTGTTGAAGCCGTTGTCCGGAGTATGGCTGCTGTCACATGCAAACAGCTACGGGGAGCTACAGGTGAGAACTGAGTGCCAGGTGGCGACCAAAGGTGGACTAACCGCCTGAAAAGGACGCGACATGTTCCCCCACCAGAGGTGCTACCCCTCCCTGATACCCCATACACCCCTGCACTGTATGTAATGAATGAATGAACATCCCAATACCCACACACTAGTATCTAGAAGAGCACTTGAATGGATAGAAGGTTAGCGGTCAAGCATTGACAAATACTATGAGTTTAGATGGCTGCTTGATGGTTGATATTGGATGAAGAGCTTGCTTTTGTGCTGTGTGATTCCACCACGACCGTAATGCCGACATGACTCCGCCGTGTGGATGACACAGTAGTGTGGCAGTCAGCATAATGCTATTACAGTGCTGGTGACCCAGGTCCAATTCCTCCACTGTCTGGAAGAAGTTTGTGCATTCTCTCCCTGTCGGTATGGGTTTCCTCCAGGTATTCTGCTTTCCTCCCACATTCCAAAGATGTGTCAGTGGATTAAATCGTCACATGGAAGCAATAGGGTGGCATGGGCTCTTTGGGCCGGAAGGGTCTGTTGTCGTGCTATATCTCTAAAATCTAAAGAAAATTCTTTCCATAACTTCAAAACCAGTCAAGGTCTAGTTTATTGTCACGTGTAAAAAGTACTTGCATTGCAGAGATGCAATGAAAAACTTACTTTCTTCAGCATTACAGGCACATTGCATCATATGAGGAGCATTCACAATAAAAACATAAGCAAATTTTTATAAGAAATATAAGCATATTTTATAATTTTTTAAAAGGTTTATTTCATTGCAAATTCATCATATTTGCTATGCAGGGATGGTGGTAAGGGGTAGTGATGAGGGGTGGGCCAGTTGGTTCGAGAACCGTACAGTTGAAGGGCGAGAGTTGTTCCGGAACATGCAGGGGTGGGGTTCTTGCGCCTCCGGCTTGGGGGTAGCTGCGAGAAGATGACATGGTCTGGATAATGGTGATCTTTGCTGATAGATGTAGCCTTCTTGAGACAGTGCTGCCCATAGATACTATCAATGATACAGAGGAATCTACATGTGATAGATAGGGGAGATTCCTTTACTTTCTGCAGCTTCTTTCAATCACGTGCATTTGAATTGCTGTACCAGACCATGATGCAGCCAACCAGGATACTTTCAACAGTACATCTGTACAAGTTTGTTAGACTGTTCAGTGACAATTTGAAATCCTTAACTTTCTAAGAAAGTAAAGATGCTGGCATACTTTCCTCGTGATTGCATATGCTGGGCTCAGAAAAGGTCATCAGGACGGTCATACCTCCTGTACCTAATAAATTGGCAACTGAATGTATGTTCGTGGTCATATCCTGATGTAGCCTATCCAATTTCAGGTTTGACGTGTTGTGCATACAGGGATGCTCTTCTGATTGGTTTAACGTGTGGTTATTTGAGTTACTGCCGCCTTCCTGTCAGTTTGAACCAGCCTGGCCATTCTCCTCTGACCTCTCTCATTAAAAAGAAATTTTCATCCACAGAACTGCAACTCACTGGATTTTTTGTTGTTTTGTTTTTCATGTGATTCAATGTAAACTCTAGAGACTGTTGTGCACGAAAGTCCAAGGAGATCAGCAGTTTCTGAGATACTCAAACCACCCTGTCTAGCACCAACTATCATTCCATGATCAAAGACACAACGATCACATTTCTTCCCTATTCTGACGTTTGGTCTGAACAGCAACTGAAGGTCTTGACCATGTCTGCATGCTTCAATGCATTGAATTGTTGGCACATGAATAGGTGATTAGATATTTGCATTTACAAGCAAGTATGCATATGCATCTAAAAAAGTAGCCACTGCGTGTATGCTATGTTAATTTCATACTTTTCATGTTTCAGGGTTATTCAAATCTACAGGGAAATTTACTTCTGAATTCCCAGGTAACTGGAAGTTTGCGTTTGCATTTGCATTTAGATATTTGCATTTATGAGCAAGTGTGCACGTATATCTAAAGAAGTGGCCACTGCGCGTATACTATGTTAACTTTATACTTTCCTGTTGCAGGGTTATTCAAATCTACTTCTGGACTCCCAGATAACTGGAAAGATAGAGCATGAGTTGGCCAGCAAGACTGATACAAAGCTGAAATATTTTATTTCTGATTCTCATTCCCATTCCGACATGTCAGTCTATGGCCTCCTCCTGTGCCATGATGAAGGCCATCCTCATGGTGGGTGAGCAACATCTTATATTCCATTTAGGTAGCGTCCAAGCTGATGGCATGAATATCGATTTCTCCTACTGGTAAAAAAAAAATTCCCTCTCCCTCCCCTCTTCTTCTATTCCCCATTCTGGCCTCTTACCTTTCCTTACCTGCCTATCCCCTCCCCATGAGTCGCCTCCTCCTTCTCTTTCTCCTATGGTCCACTCTCCTCTCCTATCAGATTCCTTCCTCTACAGCCTTTTACCTTTCCCACCCACCTGGATTCAGTTAACACCTTCTTGCTGTCCACTTCCCATCTCCCCACCTTTTTATTCTGGCATCTTCCCAATTCCTTTCCAGTCCTGAAGAAGGGCCTTGGCCCGAAGTGTCGAACTTTTATTCGTTTCCATCAATACAGCCTAACGTCAGTATCTTCCAGCATTTTGTGTGTGTGCAGCATTGAAACAAAGAAGAAGTTATTTCATTATCCAACGTTTAAAGAAATCTTCCAGCATTTTGTGTGTGTGCAGCATTGAAACAAAGAAGAAGTTATTTCATTATCCAACGTTTAAAGAAATCTTCCAGCATTTTGTGTGTGTGCAGCATTGAAACAAAGAAGAAGTTATTTCATTATCCAACGTTTAAAGAAAGAAACTTTAGTGTGGGTGCAGAGGAGATTTACTAAGATGCTGCCTGGATTGGAGAACATGTCTTATGAGGATAGTTTGAGTGAGCTAGGGTTGTCTCTTTGGAGTGAAGGAGGATGAGAGATGAATTGATAAAGGTGCACAACATGATAAGAGGCGTGGATAAACTCAGTGGCCATTTTATTCGGTACACCTGTACACCTGCTCAGATGTCTAATCAGCCAATAACGTGTCAGGAGTTTCTGTTATTCCTTAGACTAAACTCCAAAATGGGGAAGAAAGTAAGTATAAGCGATTCTGCTGTTGCTGGGAATCCAGAGAAACACACACAAGATGCTGGAGGAACACAGCAGGTCAGGCAGCATCCATGGAAATCAATAAACAGTCATGTTTTGGGAAAAGACCCTTCTCCAGGGGCAGAAAGGAAGGAGATAGATACCAGAATAAAATTGTGGTGGAGAGCAAGAGGAGGTCTAGCTAAAATTTACACAATGGGGTGGGTATCAGGAACAGGACACCAGGTTAGTGATACAATCGTAACATTTCAGAGACACAGGAATGTGCAGAGAATGGATGGATGTGAATTATAAGACCATAAGACATTGGAGCAGAATTAGTCCATTCAGCCCATCCAGTCTGCTCCACCATTTCACCATGGCTGGTCCATTTCCCTTTCAACCTCATTCTCCTGCACTTTACGTACAGGTGCACACAAGAGAAAATCTGCAGATGCTGGAAATCCAAGCAATACACACAATTTGCTGGAGAAACTCAAAGATCTCAGCCCAAAGCATCGACTGTACTCTTTTCCGTAGATGCTGCCTGGCCTGCTGAGTTCCTCCAGCATTTTGTGTGTGTTGATGGATGGAGTTTACTATAGTTTGGCATATGTTTAGAGCTGATCTTGTGGGCCAAAGGCCCTAATCCTGCTTAGTAATGTTCTGTGTTCCGTGTTTCATATTCTATGATCTATAGATTCTTCTCCCAAATCATTTACTGTTCATTTATTTTATTTAATTGTTGAGAGTTGGCCCTTCAAGTCACATTCTCCAGCAATCACCAAATTTAAAGTTAGCCTAATTATGAGACAATTTGAATGACCAATTAATCTACCAACCTTTGGACTGTGGGAGGAAACCAAAGCAACTGGAGGAAACCCACGTGGTCACGGGGAGAATATGCAAACTTCTTACAGGCAGCAGTGGGGATTGATCCTGGGTTGCCTGTACTGTAAAGGGTTGTGCTAACCACTATGCCACCATGCTGCTCCATGTTCACAACAAGGATAACAATGCACAGCAAGATTTTGCTTCCTAAATACTTCTGGGTGTATCTTATAGATTTTGGGCTGCTCATCATGAAAATCACCATGAAATTTCCCTGTCACTCACCATTTTTTTGAAATTGTCTATATTTGTTGTTGCAATTCATGATTCAAGTCAGAATTACCGATACCAAGATTAAGGAGGGAATTTTTGTTGGTTCACACATCAAACACATTATGAATGACAGGCAATTAAAGGAACTTCTAGTGCAACCAAAGAAAATTACATGGAAGGTATTCAAAGATGTCTTTGAAAATTTTCTTGGCAACTACGGAGCACCAAACTACATGCCCCTGGTTGACAACATGCTCCAAGCATACAAAACCATGAAGTGCATAATGTGACTAAAGATTCATTTTCTGCACTCCCATTTAGACTTCTTCCTTGCAAATCTTGGTACTGTCAGTGCCGAGCAATGTGAAAGTCTTTGCCAGGACTTTGCAATTATGGAGAAACGATATCAGGACAACTGGAATTCATCAATGCTGACTGATTATTGCTGGAAAATTAAGTGAGAAGCCTCAGATACTAAATACAAATAAAAATCATCATCAAAACATTTTTAGCTCAGTTGAACTATTGCAAAGCGTCAGCACCATTATTCAATTAAACACATTTTGTTCAATAAAAGTTCATTTCTTATTTCTGCAAATTCCTACGTAATGCAAGTAGTCTGAAATTATGTTTTCTTGTTTATGATAGAAGTCTATCATAAATAAAAAAATTCTGAGGAAGCATCAGTTTCAAAAAAAAATTGTTGTCCAGTGTTATTAATCAGTGTCCTTAATGTCTCTGAAACTTCATTTGAAATTGATTCCAGTTACCAGATCCAGCGGTCCAGGTCTGATGCTGACCCTGAGCGGTTTTTGTGGATTTTGCACATTATGTCTGTGTCTGTGTGGGCTGCCCTCCACATCGTGTCTCAAAATCCTTTCCTGTGCCGAAGATCTGCTAATTGCCAAGCAGCACTTGAGTAACAGATGAATCAGGGAAAGACAATAACAATGAATGGCCAAAATGGAATTAACGTAGATGGCTTCTTGATGGTTGGCATGGATACTGTGGGCTGAAGTGCCTCCTACCATGCAGCATGACACCATCACTCATCGCCTCCTCACATCAACACATCCACTCTCCTTCAGAGAAATAAAGAAGCCTCAGTTCCCTAAACACAAGAGATTCTGCAGATGTTGGAAACTCTGAGTGACACACACACACACACAAAATGCTTGAGGAACTGAGCTGGACAGGGAGAATCTATGGCAGGGGTTCCCATCCTGGGGTCCACGAACCCCTCGGTTAGTGGTAGGTGTCCACGGCATAAAAGAAAATTGGGAACTCTTGATCTATGAAGAGGAATAAAGAGTCAACATTTCAAGATGATAATCTTCATCAGGACAGTTCACTATCCTTGCCTACCTGAAATGATACAGATGCTGTAGGATCCACTCAGAACTACCAATGCACAAACTCAGGAAGGAATGGGTTGAGGGCTTCATGTGCCCTTTGCTGCTTCTACGTGTCTGACATTCTTCTCAGCTTGGAGACTCACATAAAAAGTACTCTCTTCTCATATGCCCTTTTCTCACCACTGCATTTGGAGGGAATGTACAGAACCCTGAAGACCCACACTCAACGATTCAGAAATAGCTTCTTCCCTCCACCGTCAGAACTCACCCTTTTAATTTGGCACTATTTTTGTTAATTTTATAGATTATCGTATAATTTATTGTATGTCTCTGCACTGTACTGCTGCTGTAAAACAAATAAATGTCTTATGAATCTACATCTCAGATCATAATTAAAATTAATCAGAATTGAATCATTAAACATCATATGAACATAACAATATGAATCTCCAAAGAGTAAAAGATTCTTTATTTTAAACCATAAAGCACAATAGCTATTAGATCACATTAATATACAGGTATCATCAAGAAACAATGTACAGAACAATTGAAATACTTCAAAACAGAAATTATGAATTAGAGAAACTGCTGGAAGAACTCGTTGGACTAGTCAGACATAGAACATAGAAATGTACAGCACATTACAGGCCCTTCAGCCCACATTGTTCTGCCGGGCATGTAACTTACTCCAGAAACTGCTAGAATTACCCTACCACATAGCCTTCTATGTATCTAAGCTCCAGGTACCTATCTAAGAGGCTCTTGAAAGACCCTATTGTATCCAGCTCCCCAACTATTGCCAGCAGTGTACTCCATGCATCCACCACTCTCTGTGTGAAAACTTACTCCTGACATCCCCTTGGTTCCTATTTCCAAGCACCTTAAAACTATGCCCCTTTGGGTTAGCCATTTCAGTCCTGGGAAAAAGCCACATGATCATCTCTCATCCACCTCTCATCCTCTGTGGCTCCAAGGAGAAAAGGCCAGGCTCACCCAACCTATTCTCATAAGTTACACCCTCCAATCCAGGCAACATCCTTGCAAATCTCCACTGCACTCTCTCTAAAGTAGCCACATCCTTCCTGTGGTGAGGTGACCAGAATTGAACACAGTACTGTAAGTAGGGTCTAACAAAGGTCTTACGTAGATGTAACATTACCTAATGGGTCTTGAACTCAATCCCATGGTTTACAAATGCCAACATACCATAATACCTTCCTAACAACACTGTCAACTTGCGCAGCAGCTTTGAGTGTCCTATTGACATGGACCCCAAGATCTCTCAGATCCTCCACACTGCCAAGAGTCTTACCATTAATACTATATTCTGCCTTCAAATTGAATCACTTCACATTTATCTGGGTTGAACTCCATCTGCCACATCTTAGCCCAGTTCTGCATCCTATCAACATCCCGCTGTAACCTCTGACAACCCTGACAACCCTCCAGACAAACTACCTGAGGAACTCATCAGGCCAGGCAGACAATATGCTGGGGGTCTCATAGGGTCCAGTCAGACAAACCACTGGGGGATCTCACAGGATCCAGGCAGACACAACACTGGGGTATCTCATTGGTCCAGTCAGACAAACTGGTGAGGGATCTCACAAGGTCCAGGCAGACAATCTGCTGGGGGATCTCACAGGGTCCAGGCAGACAAACCACTGGGGGATCTCACAAGGTCCAGTCAGACAAACTGCTGAGGGATCTCACAGGGCTCAGGCAGACAAACAGCTGGGATATCTCACAGGGTTCAGGCAGACAAACTACCAGGGAACTCACAGGATCCAGTCAGACAATCTGCTGAGGGATCTCACAAGGTCCAGGCAGATAAACTGCTGGGGGATCTCACAGGGTCCAGTCAGACAAACTGCTGAGGGAACTCACAGGGTCCAGGCAGACAAACTGCTGAGGGAACTCACAGGGTCTAGGCAGACAATCGGCTGAGGGATCTCAGAGGGTCCAGGCAGACAAACCACTGGGGGATCTCACAGGGTCCAGTCAGACAAACTGCTGGAGGATCTCACAGGGTCCAGTCAGACAAACTGCTGAGGGATCTCACAGGGTCCAGGCAGACAAACTGCTGAGGGAACTCACAGGGTCTAGGCAGATAATCGGCTGAGAGATCTCACAGGGTCCAGGCAGACAAACCACTGGGGGATCTCACAGGGTCCAGTCAGACAAACTGCAGGAGGATCTCAATGTACTAAGCACCGTCTTTCAGGAATTCCATTCCACTCGCAGATGCGGCTTGCCCTGCTGAGTTCCTCCAGCAGTTTGTTCGTAGCTTCAGGTTGCAGCGTCTGCAGTTCCTTGTGTGTCCCTGATAGTTAGTTCCAGTACAGGCACAACCCTACCCACTCTTAAGGACATCTTCAAGGGGTACTGTCTCAAAAAGGCAGTATCTATCATTCAGGACCCTCAGCATCAGTGACATGCCCAAATCTCATTACTACCATTGAAGAGCAGGTACAGGAGCCTGAAAACCAGCACTCAACAATTCAGAAACTGATCCTTCCTCTACCCATCAGATTTCTGGATGGTCTATGAACCCTTGATCACCTCCTTGTCCTTCCCTTTATTTTGCATTGATATTTCATTTTGTAATTTATAGTGAATTTATATCTTTGCTCTGTACGGCTGTTTAAAGAACAAGAACTTTCACATCCTATATGTCAGTAATCCTCCAAGAAGACTACAGCCTTGTCATTGGACTTGGAGACCTGTGTGCCTTAATGACCCAAAGGGTTATGTTGGCTGGAGTCAGAGCTTTATGCTTTGGCTCTTGGTGAGGTCATCCATCCCAAACAGGTCAGGGGGTTGAGGACAGACTACGAATGGTCCACTGACCCTCCAGGTACAAGAGTTCAGCTCAGGGCTAATAAACCTGACTGGTAAAACAAAATTGTCTCCAAACCAGTAATGAAGAATCCTTGTTTTTTATTTTTAATTTTTTTTATTAATTATTATTGAAAATCGACAACAAAAAAAAACATTAAAATAATCAAGTCAATATATCAATACGTATAATAAGAGTCAGACTATTAACCAAGCTAAACAGTATATCAATAATAATAATAATAATTTTAAAAAATGTTAAAGTTTTTTTTTGGAAAAAAAAGAATGAAAACAGAACGCCTACTAACTAAAACAAAAAAAAAACAGCTAACAAAAAACAACGAGAAAGAAAACCCATTTGGAGCACAAACCTGGATCTATACGCCATACAAGCTTCCACAAAAAAAGACAACAATCTGCCAACCAAATCCATTTACTCAAGAATCAGAAGGGGACCATCTTAATTAACTCAAATCAAATGATTGTAGTGGGCAAAAGAGCCCCACCTTTTCTCAAAGACAAATCCAAGATCAAAAGTTCGACCTGATTTTTTCCAAACTAAGACATAACATCACCTGAGAGAACAATTGTATCAAAGTCGGAACAGAAGCATCTTTCCATTTTAATAAAATAGACTTTCTAGCCAATAATGTAACAAATGCAATTACATGTTGGTCTGATATAGAAATACCATGAATATATTGAGGAATTATACCAAACAAAACTGTCAATTTATTAGGATGTAAATTAATTTTTAAAGATTTAGAAATTGTAGAGAAAATAGATTTCCAAAACTGTTTCAATACAGAACACAACCAAAACATATGTGTCAATGTAGTTGTCTCAGTTTTACATCTATCACACTGACTAATAACATTAGGAAATATTTTAGACGGTCTCTCCTTTGTCACATAATAACGATGTACAATTTTAAATTGAATTAGAGAATGACTGGCTCAAATCGAAGAAGAATTAACCAACTTCAAAATTCGCACCCAATCCTCTGTTATCAAGGTCATGTTAAGCTCTCTTTCCCAATCTTGCTTAATCTTAAATAGAGGATAATTATCCTGTTGTAATAGTAAATTATACATTTTCCCAATAAAACATTTCACTAAAGGGTTCGTTTTTAAAATAATGTCTAACAGGTCAGAATCTTGTATATATGGAAAATTACTTAAATATTCTTGTAAAAAAGTCTGACCTGAAGATATTGCAAAAAGTGTGAGTGTGAAAGAGAGTATTTAGTTACTAATTTCTCAAAGGACATCAATTGGCCTTCTTGAAACAAATCCATAAAGGAATAAATTCCTTTAGTAGGTAGGATCACTAAGTGAAGGTTTAAATAAATAGTCTTGATAAATTAAACTAAGAAGGTTAAATTTTTTAAGATTAAAAAAATTACGAAACTGGTAATGACTGCTTAATCATGGGATATAAATTTAGAATAGAAATTTTGGCTAGTTGTACAGGTAAAGAAGCTCCTAATAATGAAGTTAAGTAAAATTGTTTCACAGCTTTCAACTCCAGATCAACCCATGGTGGTCGTTCATTTTTATCGGTCCAATATAACCAAGAACCCGCATAGCATATATTAACCACCCAATAATACATTCTTAAATTAGGCAAAACAAGACCTCCATCCTTTTTTAATTTTTGTAAATGACATTTTCCAATTCTTGGTCTTTTATTATTCCAAACAAAAGATGAAATAATAGAATCAACCTGATCAAAAAACTTCTTAGTTAAAAAAATAAGAATATTTTGAAATACATATAAAAATTTTGGTAAGATCATCATTTTAACTGCATGAATTCGACCAACTGACGAAAGTGTAAGAGGGTTCCATCTAGAAAATAATTGCTTCATAAAATCCACTAAAGGAACTAAATTAGCTCTATAAAGGTCTCCATAATTTTTAGTGATGATAATACCTAAATATTTAAAAGAATCCTTAACTTCAAAAGGAGTATCATCATATATAAAAGCAGAATAATTTAAAGGAAATAATTCACTTTTATGCAGGTTTAATTTATTTCTTGAAAACTTTCCAAATTCATTTAATAATTTCATTAAACTCGGAATAGATTCTTCAGGATTCGAAACATAAACTAAGAGATCATCAGCATAAAGGGAAATCTTATGAATAGTCCCATTTATGAAAATTCCATGGATGTCTTTAGCTTCACGAAGTGCAATGGCCAAGGGTTCCAACACCAAATTAAATAACAAAGGACCTAACGGACACCCTTGTCTCGTACCCCGTGAAATTCGAAAAATGGGGGATCTACAGTTATTAGGAATCACAGTGGCATTAGGGCTCTTATATATCATTCTAATCCACTTATTAAAATTAGTACCAAAGCTAAATTTCTTTAAAATGTTAAATAAATATTTCCATTCAACTCTATCAAATGCCTTTTCAGCATCAAGAGAAACAACACATTGGGGAGTTTTCGAGAGGGATGAATGTATAACATTTAACGGTCTCCGAGTGTTAGAAAAAGAATAACAGCCTATTATAAAACCTGTTTGGTCTTGAGAAATAATTTTAGCTAGTATATTCTCCAACTGATTAGCCATTATTTTTGAAAGAATTTTGGCATCTGCATTTAATAATGAGATAGGTCTATATGAAGCACAATCCATAGGGTCTTTATCTTTCTTAATAATTAAAGAAATAGA
Organism: Mobula birostris; assembly: GCF_030028105.1. NCBI lineage: Eukaryota > Metazoa > Chordata > Chondrichthyes > Myliobatiformes > Myliobatidae > Mobula > Mobula birostris. Next base: position 16,815,027 of record NC_092373.1, on the reverse strand, counting down.
AGCTTCTTAAAATGTAGAAGGTAACTCTCCAAACAAAAAAGAATCTTCAAGCATTTCCAACATATAAGGAGTAAGCAAATTTTCAATTTTTTTATAAAATCCTATAGAAAAACCATCCAGTCCAGGAACTTTACCATTGAAAAAATAGCTTTCTGAATTTCTCTTTCTGTAAAAGGAGTATCAAGAATTTGTTGATCTTTGACAGATATTCTAGGAAAATCAATGTTTTGTAAAAAGGCATTCATTTTAGAAGGATCAGCTGGAAACTGAGATTTATAGAGTTCACTGTAATAGTCTTGAAAAATTTTATTAATATCGTCATAATTACGAGCTAAACTACCACCTCCCTTACGAATTTTTAAAATGTGTCTTTTAGCTCTAACTGCTTTTAGTTGGGATGCTAATAGCTTATTACTTTTATCTCCAAACACATAAAATTGACTTTTTAATTGAAGCAAATTTCTTTCAATAGGATAAGTTAATAATATATTATATTGTGATTGAAGTTCAACCTTTTGTTTAAATAAATCATTAGGAGAAACTGCATAAGTGTTATCCAAGTCTTTACTTTGTTTTGAAATCCTATCTAACTCTATTTTTGTCTGTTTCTTAAGCTTAGCCAATAGGAGATTATCTGACCTTGCAAATACGCTTTAAATGTATCCCATATAATCAATTTCGACACAAATCCTGTATTATTAAAAAGAAAAAAATCTTTTATTTGAATCTCTATAAATTTGACAAGGTCCGAACTTTGTAATAAGTTTTCTGGAAAATGCCAAGGCAAGTTTATATTACTAACATCATTCAATTCAAAAGTTAAGCTTAAAGGTGCATGATCCGAGACAGCAATGGCATCATATTCACATTTCTGGACTTTGGACAAAAATCGGAAATCAGCTATAAAATAATCAATTCGCGAATATTTTTTACGGACATGTGAATAAAAAGAATAATCTCGATCATTAGGATGTAGATTTCTCCAGATTTCTATCAAACCATAATCAATTAAAAAGGAATTAATAAGTGATGTTGAACAACTCAGAAGCTGCTGAGTGGTTGAACTCTTATCAATCAAAGGGTTTAAACAACAGTTGAAGTCACCTCCCATCAGCAGCATGTATCCATTTAAATCTGGTAATAAATCAAATACATTTAAAAAAAAGGATCATCTATATTAGGACCATATAGATTAACCAGGACAATTTTTCTATTACAATTTGTTCCTTTAATAATTAAAAATCTGCCATTGATATCTGAGACGATGTCTTCTTGGATAAATAAAATATTAGATTTAATAAAAATAGATATTCCCTTTGTTTTATTTTGACAAGTTGCATGATATTGAAGGCCCTTCCATGTTTTAAAAAATCTATTTTGATCGCCCATTCTGATATGCGTTTCTTGAACAAAAATTATATTGGGCTGGGATCGATTAATAATTCTAAAAGTCTTCTTTTACTTAATAGGGTGATTCCAGCCATGTACGTTCCAACTAATAATGTTTATCTGTTTAATAACCATAAAATATTGATTTAAACACAGAAATACACACATAGCATCGTGGGCTAATCAAAGATGGTGGTGATGAGTATAACCGTATAGAAAACTCGCATGCTCCGGAACTCCATAATGGGAAAAAAAACTGGGAAAAAATCCTGTCATAAACCCCAAAATGCAAAAATACCCTGAATCCTCCCACCATCCCAAAAGGTAGAAATCCGGCAAAAGGAAGGAAAAAGCCGGAAAGCCTCCCCAAAGAGAAAAGAAAAAGCAGAACTCCGCGTGCGTCTCAATATAAATAGTGATTTAAAAGTTTTTCTCCCAATTCCCCCCTCCCCTTTACAAAGAAAACACATGACTATAAGATAAGAAAGCCCAGCAGAGAAGCAGAAAAAAGATGTTTATAGTTAATCATTGAAAATAAACTAGGGAATGCAAAAACTAGAAGTGTCAAAACAATGCTATTAAACCTAAACAATACAATCTCTAACAAAAAAAAGGCACCATTATTCCTTTAGCCTACTACCCAACTTTTAATAAAAGAAAAGGAAGAAAGAAGCAGGTAATCAAACCAGTTAATAATCTGTCACTCCATATATCAAACAGACTTCAAAAAAGTCATTCATTAGTCAAACCAAGAAGATCACCTCTCCTTTAAATAGCTGATCGATCAAAGGAAATCTTCAGCATATCAAAAATCTTCAAAGTCTGTTTTCTTTCGGAAAATTATTCAGCAACCCAAATATCCTCCATGCATCAGCTGGCTCCACGATAGAATTAACAAAGTTCAATGCTGCTTGGGGATTTGAAAACACACGAGATGTAGAATCTTTAGGAAATAATTTTAATCCAGCAGGGTAGCGAAGTGATGGAAAAAGTCCCTTTGCATGAGCAATTTTCATAGCTGGGACAAATTTGATCCGCTGTTCCATAATTTCCCATGGATAGTCTTCGTAAAAACGGATCTCGGAACCGTTAAATTTAAAAACTCTTTGTTTCCTTGCACATTTTATGATTTGGTCTTTAACTTTAAAGCGAAGAAAATTGACCAAAATTGGCCGAGCTTTATCTGAAATCTGAGAATTCGAAATTCTATGAGCTCTTTCAATATCGGGAGGCTGAGGTAGAATATCCGGAAACAAAGATTGAAACAAATTGGCAAAATAGTCCAATAAGTTCCCACTCTCAGAACCTTCCTTCAGTCCGATAATTCGAATATTATTCCGACGAGACTTCGCCTTTAAGCCGACAAATTTACGTTGAGCCTGTTCCAAGCGGATTGAAATATCCACAATCTGACATTTTGATTCTTTAAACTCAGTATTCAAGGAAATAATATTTTCCTCAATATTCCGAAAATTCTGTGGGAACAACTTCAACTCAGAAGTGTTATTGTCTATTTTGTTCTCGAGAGCCATCAACGCACGTTCCAAACACTCAGCTCAGACAGGCATATCTTCTGATTTTTATTTCAAAGTTTTTCCCTTCCATTGCTGGATTCAAAAGGCTGCTTTCTGCTTCTTGAAGGACATAACAACTATTTCCTTCTAAGATCCGAGAAATAAAAGTTAAAAATTCGAGGTTTAAGCTGGGGAAAAGGAGGAATTAAAGGCAGCTGCAAAATTTACGTATTACTCCATCAAGCCGCAGGCGGAAATCATGAAGACTCCTACTGTATCTATATGAGACAGTATGGACAACAGAGATAGAAGACCCTCATTGCTGCCCTGAATGCTAGTAGTGTAAGGGGCAGTAAGTAAATAAAATTTCAGTCAGAATAAATCTGATTCTGATTTTGATTCTGATTTTGATACTGCTTTTGAGTCTGAATCTGAATCTAATTTTAATACTGATTCTGAATCTGAATCTGTTGCTTCTGGCTGTTGATACCTTTGTTTTGTTACTGAGTTAATTCATCTGAGCTTTTTGTAAACCTAGAGGGTTGATCAATGTTATTTTCTTTCTTATTTGAGACCCCAGGTTTTCTTGAGAAGAATATTTGTAGTTTGCCTGTGATTCTCCCCCTAAATTTGTCACCCATCATGAAGTAGAAAACCGGGTTTGTAACTGAGTTGAGGAATGCCACAGGCCTGGTGATGGTGTAAATGGCCTTCACAACAGATTTGCCACACTTGGACATAGTCACACCTTCTAGTCGGGATATGACACGGACATTGCGCATGATGTGGTAAGGGGTAAGGAGCACGGTAAAGATACTGATGGCCAAGATGACCATCCTGAGCGGTCTCTTCACCCGGATCTTGCTTCTTTCTTGCTTCATTTTCTTCAAGCTGCGTGAGATTTCGATGTACATGTAAAGCATGATGCACAGTGGTATGAGGAACCCGACAATCGTCAGGTACATACTGTAAACCAAATTCATCGAGGCGTCTCCGGAACTGGCAAAGTCAGTGCAAACAAAGCTCCCATTGCCTGAGCTGTTGTAATTGTCGTTACTAGAAAAGGTGTTAATGGGAATTAATTCCAGTGTAACAAAAACCCAGATGCCTAAGCAAATGACAACGGCATTCACCTTTTTCTGTATGAAGTGAACCTTCAAGGGATTTTTCACTAATTGGTACCTATCCCAACTGATGAACGTGAGGAACAGAATGCTTGCATATATATTAAAGTGGAGAATGTATTTATTTGCTTGACAGCTGGAGATGTTGTAAGCCCACTTGTTGCCACTACCATAATAGGATATCAACAGGGGAAGGGTGCAAGTGAATAACAGGTCAGAGATGGACAGGTTGAAAAGGTAGATGTTGCAACACTTCCACTCTTTCAGACAGAAGAGATAAGAACATATGACAATAAGGTTGCCTACAAGTCCCAGAACAAACTGTATTCCATATACAGTTGGCAGGTAGTATCTCTCCAGCTCAGCATTGATGTCCAAGCATCCATTTTGCATTGCCTAAAAGTTAAAAAGGAATAACAGACATTATTCAGTACAAGCACAGCAAAATCATGGAGAAGAGATAACAGCTTTTAAGAAACAGTTGTCACTTTCTAGACTGAATGATATGTATCTTTGCCTACTATTTTGGTAATTCATTATTTAAACTGTGCTGTCTTGGGATTGCTTTTATTCTACAAAAAGGTTGTCATGGCAGACAGTTGTGTCCAGTTCTTACTTGGATAGTGCCACGCTAACAGCCCCTCACTCAACATCAGCAAAACCAAGAGCTGATTATTGATCGGTACAGAGGAGGGAGATTGAAGTGCAGGTTGGATGGTGTCACTACAGTAATTTCTCACTCAATATCAGCAAAACCAAAGAACTGATTATTGAGTACAAGAGGAAGAAACAGGAGGCCTATGAGCCAGTCTTCATTAGACAATAGGAGGTGGAGAGGGTTGGGAAATTTAAATCCTTGCTGTTATCCTGTCAGAGGATCTGTCCTGGGACAAGCAAATGAGTGCCAAAAGAAAGGTGGCACAACAATGCCTCTATTGCCTCAATGATGATTGTCCGGTCGCACTTACTGTGTTGAGGTGTTTTGTGAAGTTGGTATGCACCTTCACAGGAGCCTTAGGTCCCACACCGTCAGTTTCAGGAACAGTTGTTACCCATCAGCCATCAGACTCCAGAAACAGCGTGGATAACTTCAATCATATTGTGTTCACTGTTCCCTAAGGGTTCCTTAACCTTAAGTTCTCTTATCGCCTCCAGATCATTGCACAACACCCAATCCAGCACAGCTGATATCCTAGCGGGCTCAGCAACAAGCTGTTCTAAAAAGCCATCCCTTAGACATCCTACAAATTCTCTCTCTTAAGGTCCAGTACTGGCCTGGTTTTCCCAATCCACTTTCATGTTAAAATCCCCAGTGATTATCATGACATTGCCCTTCGGATATTTCTTTTCTATCCCCTGCTGTAATTTTTAATCCACATCCTGGCTGCTGTTTGGAGGCCTGTATACAAATGCCATTAGGGTCCTTTTAACCTTGTCAATTTCTTAACTCAACCCATAGAGACTCTACACCTACCAATACTATGTCATCCCTTTCTAAAGATTTAATATTATTTCATATACACAGGGCCAAACCACCCATCTGCCTACTAACCTATCTTTCTGATACACCATAAATCCTTGGATGTTCAGCCCCAATGGCAGCCATCCTTTTGGCAAGTTTCAGAGATGAGCCAATATATCTGCTCCCATTCTGCTCCCAAGTTCATGCCTAATAGCATCATATTTCCCCCTACCCCAAATAAATGTTTTCCTGTATTTTCTACTCCTATCCCTCTCCAGCGCTATGGCAAAGGAGACAGTGTTGTGATCACTACCGCCAAAATGCTCTTCCACCGAGAGATCTGACACCTGACCAGGTTCACTTCCCAATATCAGATCAAATACATCTTCTCCATAGTTGGCTTACCTACCTATTGCATCAGGAAACCTTCCTGAACACACCTAACAAACTCCAACCCATCTAAACTCCTTGCTCTAAGGAGATGCCAGTCAAAATTAGGTAAGTTAAAAATCACCCATCACAACAACCTTATTATTATTGCACTGTTCCAGAATCTGCCTCCTTACCTGCTTCATGATGTCTCTGTTACTATTACCCACAATGACTCAGTAGATAATCCCTCCATCACTACCTCCTTTTCTGCAGCCATGATACTAACCCTGATTAGCAGTGCCACATCCCCACCTCTTTTGCCTCCATCTCTGTCCTTTCTGAAGCATCTAAAGCCTGCCACGCTCAGCAGCTATTCCTGCCCTTGAGTCGTCCAAGTACCTGTAATGTCCACAACATTATTGCAGTGCTGGGATAAAACGATGCTGGCTGTCTACTCTACAAATGTCTCTTACCATTTTGTGCAACTTGTTGCTGAATATTTCTAAAGCAAAGAAGATACAAAAGCCTGCAGATGCTCACAGACTGCTAGAGGAACTCAGTATGGTAGGGAATGGACATCCCACTTTTCAATTTGGCACCTTTCACCTGGACTGAAAGATAGAGGGGGGGTAGCCAGCATAGAAAGGTGGAACGAAGAAGTGAAGCAAGGACTGGTAGGTAGGTAACAGGTGGATTCATATGAACAGGGATGATAGGCAGATCAAAGGTGCTAAGGTCCATTTATTGTCAAAACATGCATCCAGATACAACTCTGAAATTTGTATTCTCCAGATAGCCACAAAACAATGAAAGAAGATGAAAGCCATACAGATAGAAACATCAAACATCCCCCCCCCATAGAAAAAAGAACGGTATCCCAATCATCAACCTCCAAAACCAACCCCCCTGCACCACACTGAATAGGGACATCAACCCCCAAAAAACAACCTCTGCCTCGTACAAAAATCTAACAGAAAAATGTATCTCCAAACAGAAAAGTGGAAAAGGAACGGGTGATAAAAGATGCAGAATATAAAAAGCATAAGTCTAAAAAAGACCACAGTGCATAAACACAATAGTTCAATCCATAAACACAGATCCATGATACCATCCTACGATATCATTGACATTCATTGAAAGAGAAGGACACCACATGAGGCAGGGAGGCCTACCCGCCTGCCATGGTGAGCCAGACTGTGGAAGGCCGCTCACAGGCTCCTTCTCCAGGAGCAATAAAAGGCAAGCAGTAGGTGCAGAAATTCTCGCTCACCTTCTGCATTCGCCTCGATGTCTCAACTTTCCCTGACACTTTAATTGGCGATTAATGAACGATTAAACTGCAAAATGTGAGTTGAACATTTACTTGGGCCCCATCTCAAAGTTTTTTCGCATCAAGGCTGACTGAACATGTGCTTGCTTCCCAGAATCTTCTCAGAGCCATATAGATAGAAACAACAAACATCAAAAAGTGTTAGGTCACTCAAATAATCTCCAAACTGTAAATCATGGCTCAAGCAGTCCGAGAAACACATTTAAAGTAAAAAAAAAACACACACACACATAAAAGGAGAAAATAAACTATTTTCTTTTTCTAACTGGAAGATGTTGACCAAGGGAGCATTCTACACTCGTAACATCTTGACCAAATGGAAAAACGAAGAGTGCAAATTACTACAGAGACTGAAGGTGATGAAATCCGATAGGAGAGGAAATTGAATTATGGAATCAAAGGAGGGAGGTGGGATGAGCAGATGGGATTCGTGGAAGAGAGGACAGACTGAGACCAGTGTGAGGGTGGTGGGCAGGTGGCGGAGGAGGGTAATGAGCTGCTGGGTATAGAAAGAACCAGATATGTCAGGAGGAGAGAAGAAAGGGACAGAGGAGGAGCAGTAAAGCAGAAGTTGGAGAATTCAGTGTTGATGTCATTAGGTGAACATGCAGGCAGAACATGAGGTGCTGTTTCTTTGTTTCCAAGCTATATTCACTTACCATCTTGGTGTGTAGTTTCTGCCCCTCTGTGTCTGTGTAGTTGAGAACTGGCGGGCCACTGGACATTCTATACCTTGAGGACTCCACTTGTCTTTACAGGGAGGTGTTCGTCCTCAAAAGTGGGCCGGTTTTAATGTCTGGAAGGATGTGATGTTTCCTCTGGAGCCTGAAGTGTTAAAGAAGACCAGCTTATGTTCAGTGAATTGGTAGCAATTGGAATTTGTGGCAATGCAGATCTGGGGTAAGATGAGGGGTGATATTCTTGATGCACAACGGACCCTGAGGGGATCTGACAGGGTGGATGTCGAGATACTTTCAAAAGCAGGATATGGTTTCAAAATAAGATTGAAATAGAGATGCCTGAGGCTGCAAATACTAAAATCTGGGATAATAGACAAAAACACTTTGGGAACTCGGTGAGTCTGGCACCATCTATGAAGTTGACAACTGATGCTTTGAATCGTAACACTTCATTATTTATTTATTTATTTAGGGATACAGCATGTTAAGAAAACCCTCTGGATGAATGAGCCCATACTGCCCAATTACATCTATATGAACAATAACCTACTAACCCATACATCTTTGGAGTGTGGGAGGAAACTGGAGCAGGAGGAAGGAAACCCATGCATTCATGGGGAGAACGTACAAACCCCTCACAGACAGCAGCGGGAATTGAATTCATGGAAGGTCACGGATCTCCAGAATCTACATTATGGTGGACTTCAGCTCATTAGAAATATTCACAGTGGAGGTTGATAGATTTTTTAAAATATTGTTGAATTAAAGGCTGTGGAACTTCTATCAAATCTCTCCTCATTCTCCTATGCACCAGGGAATAAATTCCTAACCTATTCAACCTTTCCCTATAACTCAGGTCCTTAAATCATGGCAAAATCTTTGTAACTCTTGTCTGTCCTCTTTCAATCTTATTGATATTTTTCCTGAAGGTAGATGACCAAATCTACACACAATACTATAAAATAGGCCTCACTAATCTCTTATAAAGCTTCAACATAACATTTTTTTTTAAATTTTAGTGCTATGGCACAGAGTAGGCCCTTCTGACATTATGAGCCATACCATCCAGCAACCCCCAACAAATGCGATTAACCTTAACCTAATCATGGACCAATTAACACAGACCAATTAAGCTAGCCAGTCTGCCTTTGGATTGTAGGGCAAAACCGGAGTACCTGGGGAAAAACAATTCATTCCACGGGGAGGGCGTACAGTCTCCTTACAGAACAGCACCATAATAGAGACAGAACTCCGGAGTGTAACAGTGTCACACTCCCCATGGTGCCCAGCTTCAGTGCTCAATAATTTGATTTATGAAGGCCAATTTCTCTGTGTAGGTCCTCCCAAAGTACAACACCTCATCCTTGTCTGCATTAAAATCCACCTGCATTTTTTAGCCCAATTTTCCAATTGGTAGAGATTCCATTGCAAGCTTTGATAGCCTTACTCACCATACACCATGCCCCCAATCTTGGTGTCATCCACAAATTTGCTGATCCAGTTTATTATATTATCATCCAGATCATTGATATAAATGACAAATAACAACGGACCCAGCACTGGTCCCTACACTATAACACTAGTCGCAAGCCTCCAGTCAGAGAGGCAACCGTCTACTACTACTCTCTGGCTTCTCCTGTGAAGCAAATGTCTAATCCAATGTACTACCTCATAGGCATTGTCCCCTCTAGTTTGTAATGACCAGTGAGTGCAAAAACCTTAATTTTTTTGCCCAGTGACAATAACATGTGCACACTCAATTTTATAATTGCTGTTTTATAATATTTTATAGATGCTGTTAAAAGGAACTTTGATCTCCTCTGGGTTTGATCGTCTTCACTCTCATTCACCTGCGCTCTCACAAAACATACATAGCACGTCTTTAGTGGGTAATGAAGGATTTTCTGGCTGGAGCTTTTGCATACCGTCTGTATGTAATTTGCTTGATAAATGATGCTTTAAAAAAATCAAGCTTCCAAATTTCGCTCCACTTTTTCCCTCTTGCAAATTCTCCAGCAAATTTTGCATCGCGACAATACACACAGGTATCACCAGTTTCAGTATTGTAGATACATATTTCTCATACGTGCATGTCCTGACCACATGAGCTTTCAGTTTAGCAGCTTCTACTGCTTCATTAGGCCATTCCACTTCAAATACACTAGCACTTATTTTGCATTTTACACCCTTTGTTTCTTTGGAATTCGACATAGTGAATCAATAATTTCTTCAACAAAAACAGTATAAATAAGCCAGTTCTAAAATCAGCAGCCAGATCATCACGAACTCCACATTGTCAGCACCATCTGTACCAAAAAACGGAAAAGAAAATGTGATTTTGTACAATCGTGAATATACTGTACTTAACATGCCAATGAGGTACAGGGTGGCAATCATTTTTGTGCAGTTTAAATTCCTTTGTGCACTAGGTCCACAATCCCTTATCTGAAATCCTTGGGGCCAGTTGCATTTCGGAATTCAGAATTTTTCAGATTTCAGAAAATTGATAATTATATCGGTAATTAATCTGTTTCAGTGCCGGTGGACTTTAGGACCCGGGGGAGCTCAGGACCTACGCACATCCTCCCGGACACTTTAAATCATCTCTAGATTACTTATAATACCTAATACAATGTAAATGCTATGTAAATAGTTGTTATACTGTATTGTTTAGGAAATAATGACAAAAAAAGGTCTATACATGCTCAAAGAACGAGTGTTGGAGAGAGAACTTCTGGGTTTTCCCGATCCGTGCTCTTTTACAAATACTATTACAGTTTATTTATAGAGTAATATACTGATAAATGAAATAGTGGGATAATTATAGACCATAAATACACTAGTACGTTTTATTTCCAACAAAAACATTCAATAAAACATAAAAATATACAGCTTCAAACGAACCCAATCGAACACATGGTAAATGACTTATTGGAATAAATGTAGAATGTAAATACTCTAGGACATATACAGGTTCAAACTAAGCTAAGTACATACAGGTAAAGTTGCATTACATCTGGCAAACAAAGCTAAATACTCTACAGGTACCTGATGGGCCAGGAACAGGATTCCCAAGTTATGAAGCAGCACTACGACAGACAGCGTTTTTAACGACTTTTTCAATTGTCATCTGTCTCATTAATATAGGTTTATGTCTAAGCAATCTCTCTTTAACTGAGTAAACTGCCATAATCTCTTGTTCGCTGATAAATGCACGTTGCTTAAGGCCAGCAATAAACTTGAATTGAGTGACGTCAGGTGTTATCACGCCAAGCAAGCCTTGTTACGACACGCTCCACACTCCACGAGAGAAACTTTGGTTTTCAGATAAGGGATTGTGGACCTATAGTAACAAGAGATGCATGTGCACGCACATGCACACACCTTTGAGAGAACATTGCTCATACTGAATGCCAATCAATCTTCCTGACTAACTTCCCATGTGGGACCCTGTTAAAGGCCTTGCTAAAGTCCATGAAGACAACATCCACTGCCTTGCCTTCATCAGTTTTCCTAGTAAATTTCTCGAAAAGCTCTACAAGATTGTACTAGCCTCCATAGTATCCAAGACATCTTCAAGGACCCCCATCACCCAGGATATGCCTTTTTCTGATTGTTACCATCATGAAGGAGGTACAGAAGCCTGGAGGTACACTACAACAATTCAGGAAAATTTCTTCCCCTCTCACATATGATTCCTAAATGGACATTGAACCCATGAGCAGTACCTCACTGTTTACACATATTATTTCTGCTTTGCATTATTTCTAATCTAACTAGTTGATATACATATATACTTACTGTAATTGATATACTTATTTTTTTCTTTCTATATTATCATGCATTACATGGTACTGCTGTCGCTAAGTTAACAAATTTCATGAGACAAGCCGGTGATAATAAACCTGATTCTTTTCTTTCTTTTAAAATCTTTTCATTAATTTTCCAAAGTTATAAACAAAATAACAATGTTGATACAGAGAGATTGGAATAATCTTATTGTTAGTAAGCATATACAGAAAAGATTTCAAATAACACAGGTATAACAGACTTCCAAACTCATGATGTAATTAATCATAAAGAAAGAAGAAATAAAAAGAAAAAAAATACAAAGAAAAACCCCAAAAAGAAACAAAAAAAAAGAACTAAATACTAAACCCAAAAATAGCAAATGGAACAAAACAAGACTAGACCATTATCTTAAATCGAACACGTTCAATAATGTCGTCAACTCCACTCCTCTATTCATATCTTTGAAGTTAATAAGGAAGATTCAGAAAGGTCAAATTACATCATATGAAAATGTTGAATAAAAATCTGATTCTGAAGACTGGTTAGACACAACCTACCATGCATGTTGACAACCAAAGCCATGTTGACTATTCCTATTCACTTGCATCATCATTCAATAGGTTATGGTGAATATTATCACTTAAATTACAAGAGATTTGGGGCAGCATGGTAGCGTAGCAGCTAGAGTAACGCCAGTGACCCAGTTTCAATCCTGCAGCTCTCTGTAAGGAGTTGGTAGGTTCTTCTTGTGACTATATGGGTTCCCTCCAAGTGTCCTGGTTTCTCATACAGTCCAAAGATGGTTGGGTTAGTAGGTTAGTTGGCCATATGGGTTCAATTGGGCAGCACAGGCTTGTTCGTCCAGAAAGGCCTGCTACTGTGTTCCACCTCCATATAAAAATAAATCATTTGAATACAGATGTGGGATTACTTACTCGCACAAGGTGAAAATTGGTTAACAGACCAGTGGTGGGAATGAATATTCTTTTCAAATTAGGATGTGACTAACGGGGTGTCATAATGCTTGGTGCTGCCCCAGCAAGTCACAAGATACATTAATATTTCTGTGTTTGTCAATATTATGAAACTGGGCGTGGTTGAGGCTTGTGAGGGTGATGTAGACTGGCTTTAAGGTCATTTAGAAAAATAGGGCAAATGGGAGAATGCGTGTGGAAAGTGGATGAATGTTTTGCTAGCTGGGAGGCAAAGCAGAAAGGCAGAATATGACTTAGTGTTAGAATGGAAAATGCAAACACATCTGGTTGTCCTTACACTCTGGTCACTGAAAATGAACATGCAGTCACTAGTGAAGTGAAATGGGTTGTCAGCAATCATTTCAAGAAGCTTTCAGTGGAGGAACAGGAATGTCTTAACACAATTATATTGGCCTTAATGAGACCACAGCCAATGTATTATATGTCGTTTTCAATACACAAGGACTCCCTGGATAAATGATGACCTCAACTTTGTTCAAATTCTCCCAGAAAATTTTAAAGGATGTTTTTAAGGTATACTAATACAATATTAATAGTCAGTTGATATTGTGGCAAAGAAGGTGAAAAGATAAAGATCAGCTTTCAATGTACATTGAATCATACTGTGAAATATAGCATTTGCGTCAAATCAAATCAGTTAAGAATTGTGTGGGGAGTGTCCCACAAATGTTGCCAAGCTTTTGGCATCCACATAGCATTAACCCTAACCCTAATCTGCATGTCTTTGGAATGTGGGAGGAAACTGGAGCACCGGGAAGTAACTCACATGGTCACAGGAGAATGCATTAACTCCTTACAGACAGCGATGGCAATCAAACCCCAATCTGTGGTCGCTGCCGCTGTAAGCTGATTGAGCTAACTGCGATGCAACTATGCCGCCCATGCCCAGGGTGCCTGGCATTTTTACACTTATTAATTGAGGCACTGAATTCTAGAGTTAGGAGGTTATGTTGCAGCTTTATAAAAACTCTGGTCGGGTTGAATGTTCGCTCTATTGTAAGAGGGATGTGGAGGATTTGAAGAGGGGGCAGAAGAGGTTTGCAAGGATGCTGCCTGGATTAAAGGGCAGGTGCTATGTGGAGAGACTGGTAAAATTCAGGTTGCTTTCTCTGGAGCAACGGAGACTGATGGAAGAGCTGACAGGAGTATGTAAAAATATGCCAGGCATACAGCCGATAGAGAGCGTGCCTTTAAGGAGAGAGTGGACGTGTACAAAGGAGATCTACAGGGGAAGTCTTTTCACTCAGAGAGCGTTAGGTACTTGAATTGGCTGCCATGGTGTTGGAGGAAGCAAAGCAATTGTACATTGAAGAGGTTCTTAGACAGACACATGAATATGCACGGAATGGAGGCATCTGGGATATGTGCACTAAGTAATGTCATTAAGCATAATTAGCCGAAATAATTCAGAACAACAAGCTGTTTCTGTACTGATCTATATACTATGTTCTATAAAATTAGATGCAGTATATTTTCCATTAGTTTGGGAAATCTTGGGGAGAAATGAAAGAATTTTAGGAAGTGTATGTATATAGAGAGCAATACAATATGGGTAGCTGTAGAAAATAACTCTGCCATGGACGATCCCAAGTCTGACTGCGAAAGGAGGAGGGTTGGGCATGGGGTTAGCATTCCCATCCTATAAAAAGCCAGAAATGCCAACAGAAACTCCAAAAACCTCATTACTGGGATGAAGACTTATGACAGATGGGTTACACCTGGGCACAGCTTGAAAAGCAGACCCAGGCCAGAGGATTCTGGCGAGCTGTTGTCAGTGGTCTATGCCTCAGTTGTGGTGATAGGCTTAAGCAAGTAAGTAAGCTGCAGGAAATGGTCATTTCAGACTATGGAAAAATGAGCTCGCCGATAGCTCTCAGGAATGGAACCCTTACATAATCCGGACAATGCGTGGATTTACTATTGAGGATTTGCAACCAAAGTTCACCAGACTGATTCCCAGAATGGCAACACAGTTGTACGAGGATTGAGTTGACTGTGTTTACTTGGATTCAGAAGAATGAGAAGACATTGTCTTCTAAATCCTGATTGTGCTGTGTACACAAGATGTCAGGGGAAATCTCAGGATCTAGAAACAGGGTGCACAACCTCAATGCAGAGGATAAGACATTTTGTACTGAGATGATGAGAAGCAACAACTTTGCAAGGTTGGCAAACTTGTGGAGTTCTCTACTGTAGAATAATGTGAGGATAACAGTTGATAAGCTGATGAATAAATTCCTAAACAAGAAAATTATCTGGGGAATGGGGAGAGAATGGAAATGTGCTTTAAAGCCTGAAAATTAATAATGATTGTATTGGCTAGTGGAGCAGGATTGAAAGGCTACATGAACTACAGCTGTTCCTGTCTATCTGTATATTTAGTGGCCACTTTATTAGGTGCCACCTGTACCCAATGAAGTGGCCACTGAGTGTATGCTCATAGTCCTCTGCTGCTGTAGCCCATCCACTTCAAGGTTCCACGTGTTGTGCATTCGGATGTGTTGTTCTGCATACCATGTGGTCAAATGAGTTACTGTAGCCTTTCTGTCAGCTTGAATAAGTCTTGCCATTCTCTTCTGACCTCTCTCAAAAACAAGGCATTTCCCCCCACCCAACTATCACTCACTAGATGATTTTGCTTTTCACACCATTCTCTGTAAACTCTAATATCTTGCATGTAAACAATCCCAAGAGATCAGCAGTTTCTGAGATACTCAAACCACCCCAGGTGGCACCAGCAATCTTTGACTAGCATGGCCAAAGTCACTTAGATCACATTTGTTCCCCATTCTGATGCTTGGTCTGACGACAAATACACCTCTTGACTATGTATGCGTGATGATTAGAAAGGCTGGCTCTGTCATATAGTCAAACTGGACATACTGGAGGCTGTGGCAGAACAAAGGACGCTCCAGAAAATCCTGGTAATCCTGGAGAATGTTCTTCACCCTCTGCATGCCACCTTGGCCGAACAGAGGAGCAATTTTAGTAATAGGCTAAGACAACTGCACTGCTCCAGACAACGCTATATGAGGTCAATCTTACCCTAGGCATTTAGGCTCTATAATGCGTATATAATGAGCCAGGGAAGTGATGACACCCTCCTGTTAGACCTGTTATTAACCTCTGTTTACCAAAGCTTGTTTAAGCTCTATTTACCAAACCCTGCTAGCATGGACATCCAGTGCAATACTGTGCAATGTCACCATCACTTCTTACCTGGACGGTGTGAATATGTGCCCATTACTGTATAATATTATCATTGTAATGTATCATTTCTTAATGCATGCATTACAAAATGAAAATAAAAGAAGACTGCGTGTCTTCTTCATAATCTAATTCTTGTACTACCATCTTATCAGTGTCAACTATCTATCTGCCCATGCATTGAGTTGTGGCCACATGATTGGCTGATTAGATATTTGCATTAATGGGCAGGTGTACACATGTCCTTAATAAAATGGCAACTGAGTGCACTTCTAACATTTGCAAGTTAATGCGATTAGCAAAGAGACCTTATTTTATCTGCCTCATCTTCAGATGAGTTGTGGTTTTCTGACGGTCTGTCTGCAATTAAAGAAGGGCTTCAGAAATAATTATTTTTGTTCTTTCCAATTAAAATCATCATCTCATGTCATTGCCCCAATCACTCTATGCATTCATCAATTACTAGCCTCTTTCACAAAGTGCAGCAGCAGCCAGCTGAAAGGGTGATAAGTTTGAAGCTGCTAATGAGGCATGCTTTCCTTAGAAAGGTTCTTCTTAGAAGTTCTCATAGATTCAGCATGTCAGCAAAGACTTTGAGGAAGTTCTATAGATGCACAGTTGAGAATATACTAACTGGTTGCATCATGGCCTGACTTCGAAGTACCAAAGTCCAAGAATGAGAAAGTCTACAGAAAGTGGTGGACGCAGCCCATTCCATCACAGGTAGCCCTCTATACCATTCAGTACATCTACATGGAGCACCACAAGAAAACAGTATTCGCCATCCAAGACCTCCAGCATCCAACTCGTGCTCTTTTCTGACATCTACCATAAGGCAGGAGGCACAGAAGCATTCAGTCGCACTCCATCAGGTTCAAGAATAGTTATTACCCTACAACCATCAGGATCCTGAATTGGTGTGAATAACCTCATTCAGCAATACTCTGAACTGATTCCACAACTCTGCATGGACTCTTTACAATTCATGTTCTGAGTATTATGTATTTATTTGCACAATTTATGTTCTTTTGCACATTGGTTGTTTGTGACTTTTTGTCTGTTTATGTATAGTTATTCATATTTTTCCCTTAAAATTCCTGCAAGAAAATGAATATCAAAGTAGTATCTGGTAACATGTAAGTACATTGAACTTTCTGGGGGTTATGGAGAAGCTCGTGAGTTTTCTGGATGGAGCCAGAGAACGGTTCACAATGGGAGATCTATGAAAAAGTTTCAGATGAAATTTCTGCAATTTGGGGTCATGATGGAGTTTGGCGGAGTGGTATTGACAGGCACACACATATCAATAGCATGTCATGGCGTTACGACAAAAGCAAATGTTGTGTCTGTCAGCATCAGTAACAAATCAGAAGTTTAATTGAGGTTTGAGCTGAAGAGGGTGTTCGGTTAATGTTAAGAATGGGGTTAAGGGAAGACTGATGGTATTTATGAGCAAGGAGCCAAGATAAAGGAAAAATGGACACTGATTGCATTGACCCGAACAAAAAGTAGGACTCGGTACTCAGAAAAGTGGGGAGCATTCAAGAGAATGTGCAAGCTGTGCACAACAAGGAGAGATGGAGCAAAAGAAGGAATCGTCATTGTGGCTATCCATCAAGGTCGAGGATGATGATTTTCATTCTGTTGATCTACTTATGGGCTCCCAAGTGGTTTAAGTGGGGAGCATTCAAGAGAATGTGCAAGCTGTGCACAACAGAGAGAGATGGAGCAAAAGAAGGAATAACAGATTCATGAAATTATAGAGATATGCCGCATGGAAACAGTCCCTTCAGCGCAACTCATTCATGCAGATCAACGTCAGCTAATGCTGTGTTACAATGGAGTCACAATAAAGGGTAAGGCGTTGTTGCCATGACTAAGTTCCTAAAATTGTTTCCATAGTGATTTGTGTGCAGTGTTGGCTCCATGGACCAAGTCTGCAATGAAATCTTCAGTGTTGCTATGGTGAAATTTTGCTATGGCATGCTGATACACCATTTCTGTGGTGAACCATAATGCGTGGTTACTATGGTGAAGAGTTTTGCAGGGCACCCTAGTACAGTTGCTAGGGTGAAACGTGGTGCACTGTTGCCATGGTAAATTGATGTAACAATGTTCCTTGTGGCGAGGAATACCATGGTGCTGAGATGGTGCCTGTTTCTATCAATCATACAAGCTAAAGCTTCCTTAATTTAAAAGAGGGATAAGCCAGGTACTATAAACACAAGAGGTTTTGCAGATGCTGTAAATCCAAAGGAACACACACAAAATGCTGGAGGAACTCAGCAGGTTAGACAGTATCTACTTTGAACTATGCACCTAAACCATGTAATTCAATACCTAAAACTATAAGGGATGGAAACTCAACTGACACTTGTAAACACCAGCTGAAAATCTATTTATTTAACATTGCATTTATCGAACATCTTTTTGTCTTTCATTTTCATGTTTTATTGTTATTTTTATCTTCATGTTTGGACTTTATCCCATTGTAAAGCATTTTGAGTGACATTGTATGGGAAGTGCTCTGTGAATAAGTTATTATTATTATGATTATCTATGGAAAGGTATGACATTTCATGCTGAGACCCTTCCTCAGGATCTGATGCTGCCAGACCTGCTGAGTTCCTCCAGTACTTTGTGTGTGTTAAACCAGACAGAAGGAAAATAAAAGACACTGAAATTAAATTGTAATGAGGTTTCTCTGACCTCCAGGATTCAAACATCGGTACAGACACTAAAACACTTAATACTCTCTACCCAGGTGCAACAGAAACACAAGGGAGAGTCCAACATTCATTACCATCAACTTCCTCAGGTTGGTGATTTTGGTCCAGAGATGATTGTCATTTTAAAGTTGCTATAGAAACAAGATAAAACTGGTCTACAAAATTGGGACAAATCTGAAATTGGGAGAAGACTAATTTTGGTGGCATTAAATTGAAAGTTGCAAAGGTTGTTAGGAGATAAAGTAAGGTGTGGTAAGTGGGAGGCTTTCGAGCATCAGGTAAAATAAATACACAACAGTAGTCATGCTCCAGTCTTCCCATACCTTACCCATGCCTATCTATGTCACCCATGCGTGAGGGCACAGGAAGAATATGTCTAATGTTCTAGAGACACCAGGCCATTGAGCCAGACATCAGTGGTGGGGAAGTACTGGAGTACATTCTGAGTGACAGGATTTACTCATATATGGAAAGGCAAGGACTGATTAAGGATACTCAGCAAGGCTTTAAGCTTGGGAAAGAGTCAACCAAGAGAACTGATGGGGCAGGGTAGTAGAGGTTATCTACATGGATTTTAATTGCCTTTGAAAAGATCTTGCATGGTAGTATGGTCTGGAAAGATAGAACACATGGCATCCAGGCAGAGATAGTTAATTAGAAACAAAGGTAGCTTCATGTCAGAATCAGAATGTAGTGGTGGATGGTTGCTTTTCAGACTGGAGACCTGTAACCTATGGTGTATTGTGGGAATCAGAGCTGACCCCTCTGTTGTTTATCATATCTACTAAAGATTTCAGTGGGAATGTGGGTATCATAATGCGTAAGTTTATAAGTGTCAGGGATGGTGGGGTGGAGATATGTCTCTGCCAAAGAAGGTGTAAGCCGCCCTTCTCTCTGCTAGCCCACAGGTCACACTTGGGCAAGGTGGAGTACTGATCAGGGTTATGTGAAGCCATGGGAGCAGGTGGTGGATGGTTGTATGAGCAGCTGGTGCGTATCGTAACTCCTGGTTAATGCAACCACTGATGCTAGGCAGACAATCTCGGAAGAGTATTGATAATGGCTGGGGTTACCCACCTTGTAAAGACACTGCCTGGAAGAAGACTGTGGCGAACCACTTCTGTAAAAAGAAAACATTATCAAATACTGCACATAATGATAATGATGACAGTTGACAGTGAAATTTCTAATATAACAGACATTGAAGAGGTCCACCTAGGTCTACAAAAGGACATTGATCAAATGGGAAATTGGGCAATGGACGGCAAATGCAATATAGTTTGAGCAAGTGTGAAATGAAGCATTATGGGAAGTTAAACTAGGGTAGTGAATGACAGGACCTTATGGAATGCTATATATTAGAGTGACCTTGGGCTAAAATTATGTACACTCAGTAGCCAATTTATTAGACATAACTCTACACCTGCTTATTAATGCAAATATCTAATCATGTGGCAGCAGCTTAGTGCATAAAAACATGCAGACATGGTCAAGAGGTTCAGTTATTGTTCAGACCAAACATCAGAATGAGGAAGAAATGTGATCTAAGTGTCTTTGACCATGAAATGATTGTTGGTGCCAGATGGAGTTATTTGAGTATTTCAGGCACTGCTGATCTCCTGGGAGTTTCACACACAACAGTCTCTAGGCTTTACAGAGAATGGTGTGATAAACAAAACAAGAGATGGAACATCATGTTACTGCTATTGATTAGACTGATTAAATATGAGTATTGAATGCAGTTGTGATCACCATATCATAAAAAGGATGTGGTTAAGCTTGAGAGAATGCAGGAAATATTCACAAGGACATTGCAGGGAATTGAGCAATTCAGTCATAGAGGAACTACACACACAAAATGCTAGAGGAACACAACTTGTCAGTCAGCATCTATGGAAATGAATAAAGAGTCGACATTTGAGGCCAAGACCCATTGACAGGACTGGAAAAGAAGGGGAAGCCAGAATAAATGGTTAGGGGAGGGGATGGAGTGCAAACTGGCAGGTGAAAGGTGAAACCAGGTGAGGGGGTTATTAAGGAGTGTTTTCCATGGAATGAAGAAGGCTGAGGGTTGAGCTTACAGAAGGGCACAAATAAGGTGGACAGTCAGTCTTTTCCCCAGGTTAAAGGAGCCTAAAACTAAAAACATATGCTAAATGTGCAAGGGGAAAGATTTAAAGAAGATTTGAGAGAGGTTTTTCACTTAGATGGTAGTGGGTGCATGGATATAGAAGGTAGAGTCAGGTACAATTAGAATTTTTAGAGGATACTTGGACAGGTGCATGGTTAGGACATGTTTGAAGGGATAGGAGCTAAAGACAATCATGGGATTAGGTCTGATCATCATTTTGGTGAGTGTGAAAGAGCTTCACCTCTGGGATGAATGATATTGTAAAACCCTAAGAATCTATAAACTTGTGACAAATCACAGATAAGGATAGATTCCTGGTAATTGACACTAAAACCACACCATGAGTTAAATCAAAAACAGGAAAAAATATTGCAGAAGTTCATGTTGCAACCTACTTAGTTGAGTAAATACTGTAAGTGATAATTATGAGAAAGGGAGTAGGAGTAGGACAAAGCCTTGTGAGCCAGCTCTGCTAATCATCGTGGATCTTCTCACATTTTCCATGTTGCATTCCACTCATGACTGTTGCTTTCCCACACTCTCACCACACTAGAGCAGGTGAGATAATGAGTACAGAGGACAAAGAGGCTTCAAGGGATACAGGTAAGACTGCTGTGTGAGTAGGAACGTCACAAAATGGACATTGTGAGATGCACAGAACAGAAAAGCCTAGTGTTTGTTAAATGGTGCAAGAGTGGATTGTGAGGATGTTCAATCAGGAGAGATATAAAGATTAGCTTCATTTGTCACATGTACATCAAAACATTGAAACATATAGTAAAATAGGTTGTTTGTTTAAATAATGAATACAGTCTGAGAATATGCTGAGGCAGCCCACAAGTGAAACCATGCTTCTGGTGCCAACATAGCACTGTATGTCCACAACTTACTATTATAACCTATACACCTTCTGGAATGTGGGGGGAAACCGGAGCATCCAAAGGAAACACAGACAGTCAGGAGGAGGGTGTATAAAGTCCTTACAGATAGAGACAGGAATTGAATCACTGGCTCTCAAGTCGACTTGTCCACTGAAGATGCAATCCTCCTGAATTTAGTGTCACCAGAAAACCCTCAAACACGACTTTTGGTCTCGCAGTCAAACCACTGATCGTGGGGGCCTGAGCACTGATCCCTGCAGTACTCATTAATTATGGTCAACAACCTTGGAAGATTCATCTCAAACCCACACTGATTTCTGTCCACTAATTCTCAGTTAACTTCAGTCATTACCTCTCATCCTAGTGCTCTAACTTTGTTGCCCAACCTATGTGAAACCCCATCAAAAACCGTCTGAAAATTTAAAAGATTTTGCCCTGCCTATTCAGAAGTTACATCCTCAAAGAATTCTGTTCATAATTCCATGATGACTGCGCTCAATAGTATTTTTCTTTTGAAGGTACTTTGTCACTATATCTTTCATTGTATATTTCAGCTTATCCCTGCCATTCATGTGAGGAAATAAATTTGTTCCCCATTTTCCTTCCTGTATTTCATCTAAAATAATGAACATAGAACATAGAATAGTACAGCACAGTACAGGCCCTTCAGCCCACAATGTTGTGCTGACCCTCAGACCCTGCCTCCCATATAACCTCCACCTTAAATTCCTCCATATACCTGTCTAGTAGTCTCTTAAATTTCACTAGTGTATCTGCCTCCACCACTGACTCAGGCAGTACATTCCACGCACCAACCACTCTCTGAGTAAAAAACCTTCCTCTAATATCCCCCTTGAACTTCCCACACCTTACCTTAAAGCCATGTCCTCTTGTATTGAGCAGTGGTGCCCTGGGGAAGAGGCACTGGCTATCCACTTTATCTATTCCTCTTATTATCTTGTGCACCTAATGAGGTCACATTTTCCACTCTCCAACCTATAAGCAGAACTGCAGAATCTAGAGAACATCAGAATGTGAAATCCTTTTACTCTATAGACACCCCTTTCAAAATTCTGGGATGTCGATCATTGGTTCCTTGGGAGATATCATCTTCCAAACCCACCAACTCTTTCTTACTAGTTCATGAGAAATGATTATTTTGTTCCGTTCCTCATTTTCACTGACCTGTGCTGTTTAACACACTCAGTGGCCACTTTATTAGGTACACCGATACACCCGCTCGTTAATGTAAGTATCTAATCAGCCTGTCATGTGGCTGCAACTTGAGGCATAAATGCATGCAGACATGGTCAAGTTGATGTTCAGACCAGACGTCAGAATGGAGAGAGAAATGTGATCTAAGTGATTTTGACTGTGGAATGATGGTTGGTGCTAGATGGTGTGATTTGAGTATCTCAAAAACTGCTGATCCCCGGGATGTTCGCACACAACAGTCTCTAGAGTATACAGAGAATGTGCGAAAAACTAAAAAAAAAACATTGAGTGAGTGGCAGTCTTCTGGGTGAAAAAGCTTTGTTAACAAGAGAGGTCAGAGGAAAATGGCCACGCTGGTTCAAGCCGACAGGAAGGCAACAGTAACTTAAATAACCAGTCGTTACAACAGTGGTGTGCAGAAGAGCACTTCTGAATGTACAACACATCAAAACCTGAAGTGGATGGGCTACAGCAGCAAAGGAGCAGAAACCTACACTCAGTGGCCACTTTATTAGGTACCGCAGCATATAGAGTGCTTTGGAAAGTGAATTTCTTTCTCTCCATAGTCACCTCTTCCAAAACTCTGGTATATAGATTATCAGTTCTTTAGGTTATATATCCCACCGGTTCATTCATTGGAATTTACGAACAATAATTATTTCCTTTAATTCCTATTTTCACTTTCTGTGGTTCTTTAATATTTCTGTTTTCCATGAAGCTACAGTACATACAAGACTGTTGTTTAATTCCTTCACCATTTAATCATTCCCCATTATGTTCTCCTGGCTCTGTACGGTGCCTACAATTTTTATACACCAATAAAATCTCCTAGCATTCAGATTTAACTTCTTGGCAGTCTATACTCATACTTTTTTGCCTTTCTTTAATCTTTTATTTCGTCCTACTTTGCTGAGTTCTAAAATGCACCAAGGCATCAGGCTTCCTGTAGTTTGTGACAAATTTATATGCTCCTTCATATAACCATAGTCGGGTTACAGAAGAAAGGAGACCACTCATCCCATTACATTAGTGCTAGCTCAATACAGCTGGCACCATATCCCACCTTCTTCCAAAGCCCTGCAGCTATTTTCCATAAGAATTAGGAGCTGAATTAAGCCATTCCACCCTTTGAGTCTGCTCTTCCATTGGATCAGGGCTGATTTGTTATCCCTCTCAATCCCATTCTCCTGCCTTCTCCCCACAACCTTTGACATCCTTAGCAATGAAGAACCTATCAACCTCTGCTTTAAATATACCCAATGTTAAGGCCTCCATAGCTTTCTGTGGCAATGAATTCCACAGATTCACCACCCTCTGGCTAAAGAAATTCATCCTCATCTCTGTTCAAAAGGGAAGTTCCTGTATTCTCTGGCTGTGTTGTCTGGTCCTAGATTCCTCTACTATAGGAAACATCCTCTCCATATCTACTCATTCCAGGCCTTTCAATATTCGACAGGTTTCAATAAAATAAGATCCATCCTGCATTCGTCTAAACTCCAGCAAGCACAGGCTCAGAACCATCAAACACTTCTCATGCGTTAACCTTTTCATTCCTGTGAACCGCTTCTGGACTCTCTCCAACGCCAGCACAATCTCTCTTAGATAAGGAGCCCAAAACTGTTCATAGCTCCAGGTTCAATCTGACCAACGCTTTGCAAAGCCTCAGCAATGCACCCTTGCTTTCATGTACTGTACTGATCTCTTACAGATAAAACACAGGTCTGTCCTCCGTTTCTGTAACATCACACCGGAGGAATATTGTATCATTTCTTAATGCATGCATTACTAAATGACAATAAAAGAGGACTGCATGTCCTCATACTCTAATAATCTAATCTATTTTGTTCACTTTCAGAAATGGACCAATTAGAGAATGAGAAATACTTACAACCAGTCAAGTGATATTTCCAACTTGGCAACAGTCCCTGGGAGCAGCAACCTGCTTGTCGAGACCAGTTCTTGTCGAACATTGGTCTTGGCATCACATTCTATCTAAGAAAACAGGAAGAACCAAGAGGAAATAACAGTGATGAAGGTCGAGATAATTGGATTTCTGTTGACCAAAAAAGCCATCCCTTTGCAGAGAAACTGTCTAAATTCTCATCACTTATTCATTCTTGATGCACACTAAGAGTCATCAGACTGGTTCCCCCCCCCCCAAGGAGAAAGTGTAGAATGAAGTTCCTCTATTCAAAAGCAACAAATTGTAAATCTTGAATAAGCCATTAGCTCTTCATCTGTGATGTGTCTGTGAACAAAGTTAAGAGGCTCATTGGTTGCACCTCAACAAAATGGGCACAAGTAGAGACCATTTTGCGGAACACCTATGCCTGTCGCTATCCCTGGCTGCAAGTTGCAGACAATTTTAGAGCATCAGCAATGATTTCCTTCAACAGAGTTGATTTGCCTTCCATCGGGAAGAAGATACAAAAGAGTGTATGCTCCTTTAGTTGAGGGTGCATACTGCTAGGCTCTTGATTACTGCACCAATGCTTATAGATGCACCAAAGAACGCGCCCTATCTGGATATATCATGGCAACTACTCTGTCAAGGCTGCTGGTAATTGCAAACAGTCAGGTCATCTTGAAAGCCAGTCATTCTTCCATTGACTGTCTCCACTTCCTGTTGCCTTGGAAAAGGCTCCACTGGATAGATGATACAAAAGCATGAAAAATAAACTTTTCTTGGGCTTCCTGCTGAGTACAGATATTGATTTTAACGGACGCTTTAGTGACAAACTCTGCCATCTTCATCAGGGATGATGCCTTGACATGTGTAATCCAGGGGTATATATAGCCCTGCTGCCTGCTTTTCCCGATTAGTTAGTCCTTATCCAATTAGCTTCTGCTGTCCCAAAAATTTCCAACGGGATCAATAAAGTATTATTATTATTATTATTGTTATTGTTGTTGATGTTTACAATCAAATTCCAGTTCTTACTTACAGCAAGGCCTTCATTGATGTTAAAATTATTTTTCTTTAGTTTTACTTCAATGGCTTCCTGCACCAGACTGTCCCAAAAACCACTGGCGCGGCGCAGTAGTTTTGTAACATCAAAGTCATTGCAAATGCAATGAAACATGACTGAAGGAAAGCACTTATCCTGCTATTATCAGACTCATAGGTGGGTCTGCTGTGTGATAAATTTCAAAGTTGAAAATGCAAGGTAAATTTATTATCAAAGTCACCGTATACAAGACTGAGATTAATTATTTTGTGAGCATACACAATAAATCCATAATAGAGTAATAACCATATTAAAATCAATGAAAGGCCATACCGACATTTACATTCAACCTGCATGCAAAAGTCAACAAACTGCAAATACAAAAAGAAAGAATTAATGATAAATAAATAAGCAATAAATATCGTGAACATGAGACAAAAAGTTCTTTGCAAAAGAGTGGTGACCAGTGGTGTGCCTCAGGGATCTGTTCTGGGACCCCTTCTCTTCATGATTTTTATAAATGACCTGGATGAGGAAGTTGAGGAATGGGTTAGTAAATTTGCTGATGACACAAAGGTTGGAGGTGTTGTGGATAGTGTGGAGGGCTATCAGGGGTTACAGCGGGACATTGATAGGATGCAAAACTGGGCTGAGGAGTGGCAGATGGAGTTCAACCCAGATAAGTGTGAAGTGGTTCATTTTGATAGGTCAAATATGATGACAGAATATAGTATTAATGGTAAGACTCTTAGCAGTGTGGAGGATCAGGGGGATCTTGGGGTCCAAGTCCACAGGACACTAAAAGCTGCTGTGCAGGTTGACTCTGTGGTTAAGGAGGCATAAGGTGTATTGGCCTTCATCAACTTTGGGATTGAGTTCAAGAGCCAAGAGGTAATGTTACAGCTATTTCGCACCCTGGTCAGACCCCACTTGGAGTACTGTGCTCAATTCTGGTCACCTCACTACAGGAATGATGTGGAAACTTTATAAAGAGTGCAGAGGAGATTTACAAGGATGTCGCCTGGACTGGGGAGCATGCCTTTTCTCCTTGGAGTGACAGCGGATGAGAGGTGACCTTGATAGAGCTATATAAGATGATGAGAGGCATTGATCGTGTAGATAGTCAGAGGCTTTTTCCCAGGGCTGAAATGGTTAACACGAGAGGGCACAGTTTTAAAGTGCTTGGAAGTAGGTACAGAGGAGATGTCAGGGGTAAGTTTTTTATGCAGAGAGTGGTGAGTGCATGGAATGGGCTGCCGACGACTGTGGCGGAGGTGGATACAATGGGGTCTTTTATCGGACTCCTTGATAGGTACATGGAGTTTAGAAAAATAGAAGGCTGTGGTATCGCTAGGTAATTTCTAAAGTAAGTACATGTTTATCATAGCATTGTGGGCCAAAGGGCCTGTACTGTGCTGCAGGTTTTCTATGTTTCTATGTTTCAGCATGTAACTCCAGGTCAGGGTCTTCAAAAGAACCCTAAAAGGGAAAAATAGAGATATTAAAGATAGAAATAGAGCTGTTTCCGAAGATGCAAGCAAATGAGTTGCCATTAGGCGCCATTGTCTCCTAAGCTCCACCCCTAACCAATTCTTAACATTATATTCTGCATTCAGTTACCAATTTCTTTTTGTACTGCCTTGACGTACTTACGTACAGTATGTATGGAATGTTCTGTCTGGAAGCAAGCAAAACAAAGCTTTTCACAATGACACCTCAGTTCCTACCACTCCTCTATAACCCTAACTCAAATTCCTTTAATCCAATACTTCTGGTATGAATAATGGTGCCAGGCCACCGGATAGACCGTTTACCAGCTGACTCCTTACCAGGAGTTGGAAACTAGAAAGCATAGGCTGAAAGTGATGGGAGAAAATTTAAAAGGGGTTATATGGAGTAAGCTGCCAGAAGAAGTTGCAGAAGTGGGTGCAGTGACTATATTTAAAAGATGTCACACAGTGACACGGGTAGGAAAGGTTTAGAGAGATATGGGTGAAAGGCAGTCAAACTGGGCTAGATGACATAGGCAGTTTGGTAGATTAGATGAGTTTAGTTGAAGGGCCTGTATCTGTGCTGTGTAATTTAGTGACTCCATGTGATGTCGATGCGAGTCTGGGAACTCTAATACAATGATGTTAGGAAACTCTAAACCGAGACCAATGAATTTACGTGAAGTATGAGAACCACACACGGACAGACAGACACACTGAAACACACAGAAACATACACACACACACACACGCACAATATGTGTGGCAATGTGGAAGGAACCGAAGTGCCAAATGGAAGCCACACAGTTGCAGGGACAAAGCCTAAGAGTGACACGGATAACACTGGATGTCCGGATTGAACCCAGTCTGATGACTGTGCCTCATCACATCCAACACCTGCCCCCTTCAGCAGTGAATTCAAATGAAGGAATAAACGCAAGATTTTCACCACATTAGCAGTAGTGTTTACAGAGGACAGAGCACTTTATGGGCAACTTGGAATCAACAATGAATGTGAGTCTTTCCATAAACTCCAACAATCTAGACTGAAGCTCAATGTGAAAACAGGCTGTGGTAAAATTATTTCCCCGAAAGCAGATCACAATTGTACAAAGAGCATAACAAAGGAAAACATCATAGCTTTAATGTAATGAATAAACTCTTCTCAGGCTTCCAGCCGGATACAGATATTGAGTATAATTGTCGTTTTGATGACAAACTCCATCATTGATGAAAGATGGCAGAGTTTGCCATCGAAACGTTGGTTATAATTGATACTTGTACACTGCTGGAAGCCTGAGAAGAGTTTATTCATCTTATAAGCCGGGAAAGCACTAGATCCTATTTCAGCTTTAATGTACGTTTTATTTCCCCTGATAATCTTTTCCTCCATTTCCCTAGTGGTGGTTACTACATAATATTCCATTGTCTTGGTATATCAATATATTTTGCAGTTTTTTTCTGCTGTTATACTCGAAGTGGTTTGTCGTTTTGAGAGGTGGTAGCTTTTCTCTCGATGATATCAAGTGTGCAGTGGATTCAAATTGGAACTGGTTTATTGTTTTCACATATACCAACTTGCAGTGAATCATTTAGATTTGCATGCCATCTAGACAGTCCAAACTATTACAGCATTACATTGGCATAATACACAGAAAAACAATAACAGAATGTAGAATATGATATTAAACTTAGAGGAAGTCCAGGCAGGCAATAAGGTACAAGGCCACAACAAGGTACTGTAGATTCTGAGGCCATGTGTTCAACATATCAGAACTCTCGCTGCACAAATGACTCTGCGATTTCAGTCTTTGAGGCTGATGTGAGAGTATTCTTCATGAGTGTGAGCCCACAGAAAGCATCCAGCCCAAATGTGGTACCTGGCCAATTACTATAGACCTGTGCTGATTAACTGGCTGCAGTATTCACTGTTATCCTTAACCTCATGTTTTGTCAGTCTGAGGTACCCACCTGCTTCAATCTGTCTTCACCTATACCTGTGCCTAAGAGGAATGGAGTAACTTATCTCAAAGAATATCATCTAGTAGCACTCACATCTACTGTGATGAAGTGTTTTGAGAGGTTGGTGATGAAACATATCATTTTCTGCCTAAGAAATTACTTGGATCCGCTCCAATTTGCCTACCAGCACAACAGGTCCACAGCAAATGCCACTTCATTGGTTGTTCACGCAACCTTGGAACATCTAGACAGCAAAGATTCATATATCATGATATCCTTTATTGACCACAGCTCGACCATCCCCTCAAAACTAACCAAAAAGCTTTATGACCTTGGCCTCAATACCTCTTTGTGGAATTATATCCTTGATTTCCTCACTTGTAGACCCCAGTCAGTTTGGATTGGCAACAACATCTCCTCCACAATCTTTATCAACACCAGTGTACCACAGACCATGTGGTTAGGCCTCTGCTCATCTTGCCTTACACATATAACTGAGAGGCTAAGCACAACTCCAATGCCATACTTAAGTTTGATGATGACACCACTCTGATAGACAGAATAAAAGGTGGTGACAAATCAACATATAAGAGAGAGGTTGAAAATCTGATTGAGTGGTGCCACACACCAACCTCTCACTCAATGTCAGAAAAACCAAGGAGATGATTATTGACTTCAGGAAGTGGAAATGAGAGGTCCATGAGCTAGTCTTCATTGGGGAACCAGAGGTGGAGATGGTCAACAACCTTATATCCTTCGGTGCAATTATGAAGAAAGCACAGCAGCACCTCTACTTCCTTAGAAGTTTGCAAAGATTCAGCATGACATCTAAGACTTTGACAACTTCCATAACTGTGTGGTGGAGAGGATATTGACGGCTTGCATAACAGCCTAGTATAGAAACACCGATGCCCTTGAATGGAAAATCCTACAAAATGTCCTGGACACAGCCCAGTCCATCACGGGTAAAGCTCTTCCCACCGTTGAGAACATCCACATGGAGCATTGTCACAGGAAAGCAACATCCATTATCAAGGATCCCCAACATCTCGACCTTGCTTCCTTCTCACTACTGCAACATTTTCATCCACAGAACTTCTGTTCACTGAATGATTTTGTTTCTCACACTAATCTCTGTAAACTGTAGAGACTGTTGTGTGTGAAAATCAATGTTTTAGATATTTATAAGTTAGGAATTTTTTTATGCGATTTGTTACCAAGTTACCCATTTGCTCATCTACCAAATATGATAGATGTTATCTTTCAGCTTAAACTATTCCAAAAAGGATTGATAGCCATCATATATAAACGGCTATTGAATTTACGAATGATGTCTAATGATAAGGTTTAATGTACTTGGGAACTGGAACTTCAAGAGTCACTTTCAGATAATCAGTGGAATAAAATTTGTTATTTAGTTAATAATTCATCTAGTTGTGCCCGTCACTCCTTGATTCAGTTCAAGGTAGTGCACAGGGCGCATATGTCAAAAGATAAACTAGCGCATATCTTTTTCTAATATAAGTCCTACTTGTGATAGATGCAACCATGAGGTGGCCACTTTAACTCATATAGTTTGGTCCTGCATAAAGTTAAATAACTTTTGGAGAGATGTTTTTAGAACATTATCAAAAGTCATAGGTCTGGACCTACAACCTAATTCACTTACAGCAATCTTTGGGATTATTCCAACGGAAGCAGGAAACGTTCCTGCTTCCGCTCAATGCATGATAGCTTTCTCAGTTTTATTGGCTAGGAGAGCTACTTTATTGTACTGAAGGATCCCAATCCACCTACCGTTTTTTTTTGGTTCTCCTCCATTATGTCTTGTTTAAATTTGGAGAAAATAAGGAGTCGGACGTTTGATACATCTTTTAAATTTGAGCAAACTTGGCGACCGTTTATTCAATATTTTCATATGATCTAATTCTTTTTACTTTTCTAGTTAATTTTTTTTCTTCTCCGTGAAGGTTTAGATTTGACTAGAAGGATGTTCCCTTTTTTTAACTGTATCCTTAGGTTAGTTTAGTGAGTTTTTTTTCCTCAATAACAGGAAATTTTGAGTCTTTTTTTTCTATGAACTGTTAAGAGGAGACGTGGTTCTTTTCTCTCTTTATATTAGCTTTATACTATATATGATTTTGACAATGGATATTGCTTTCTTTGTACTATTATTGAAATATGTATTTGAGATAACCTCTCCTCTGGTTTGTATTTATCCTTATTCTTTTAAATCAATAAAATAAAATTGAAAGATGAAAATTCCAGGAGATCAGCAGTTTCTGAGATACCCAAACCATCCATCTGGCACCAACAATCATTCCAATGTCAAACAGCAATGGAACCTCTGGACCAGGGATTCCCAGTCTTCATTATGTCATGGACTCCTAACATTAACTGTGGCATTCATGAGCCCCAGGTTAAAAACTCCTGCTCCAGACCATGTCTACATGCTTTTATGCATTGAGTTGCTGCCACATGATTGGCTGTTTCAATATTTGTATTAACAAGCATGTGTACAGGTGTACCTAATAAAGTGACCATAGACTGCATGCCTGAGCTGTGAACTACACCTGTGTCACACGTCATAAAATTGTGGTAGCAACACAGAAAAAGATAACAATAAGATTATGATCTACAAAAGGCTGAAGCAGATTTAATATACCGACAACTTTCAAAGATGCAGCATCATGCAAACATGTCCAATTATCGAAAAAAACAGAGAAAATATTTTAGGCTCTTGCAGGAAATGTAGCTTATTTTCAATTATATCCCGAGCTCTTTCCTGTTCAGAGGACTCCTGATAATGTACAATACAAACAATGCAGAAAGTTGATTGGTTAAAAATTCAAACAAAAACTTCTAACTCTTGCAACACACAAAAATGCTGGAGAAACTCAGCAGGCCAGGCAGCATCAATGGAAAAAAGGACAGTCAATGTTTTGGGCCGAAACCCTTTGGCAGGACTGGAGAAAAAAAAGCTGAGGTGCAGAATTAAATGGTGGGGAGGGGAGAGAGAAACACCAGGTGACAGGTGAAACCTGGAGGGGGAGGGATGAAGTAAAAAGCAGGGAAGTTGATTAGTGAAAGAGACAGAAGGTGATGGAAGAAAGAAAAAGGGGGAGGAGCACCAGAGGGAGGCGATGGGTGGGCAAGGAGATAGGGTGAGGGAAAGGAAAGGGAATGGGAAATGGTGAGGGGGGGGGTATAGAGGCATTACCAGAAGTTGGAAAATTGGAGAAATCGATGTCCATGCCATCAGGTTGGAGTCTACCCAAATGGAATAAAAGGTGTTGTTCCTCCAACCTAAGTGTGGCCTCATCATGACAGTGGAGGAGGCCATGTGTGACATATTGGAATGGGAACGGGAAGTGTAATTAAAATAGGTGGGACATATCGGAATTTCTCCAATTTCTGATACAACACCTTTTATTCCATTTGGGTAGCCTCCAACCTGATGACATAAACATCAATTTCTCCAACTTCCAGTAATGCCCTGCACTTCCGACTCCTTCACCATTTCCCAGCCCCTTCTCCCCTGCCCCATCTTATCTCCTTGCCTGCCCATTGCCTCCCTCTGGTTCTCCTCTGTCTCCCTTTTTTCTTTCTTTCATGGCCTCTGTCTCTTTCACCAATCAACTTCCCAGCTCTTTATTTTATCCCCCTCCCTCAAAGTTTCACCTATCACCTGGTGGTTCTCTCTCCACCACCCCACCTTTTAAATCTACTCCTCAGCTTTTTTCTCCAGTCCTGCCGAAGGGATTCGGCCTGAAATATCGACTGTATTCTTTTCTGCAGATACTGCCTGGGCTGCTGAGTTCCTCCAGCATTTTGTGTGTACTGTTTGGATTTACAGCATCTGCAGATTTTCTCTTGTTTGTGATTTGACTTCTAATTCTTTGGACATTTTGGTTCTCTCCCCGCCATGCTGTCCAAGAGTTCCCATCAGTTTGTGACATGAAGAGACTGCAGCTCTGGAATCTGGAGAAACAAACAATCTGCTGAGAATCGAAGCTGAGTTTAATGGCTGTGATGAAGGCTCGTCACTGACTACGGATGGCACATGGCACACTCGGTAAAACACTCATCCCCAGCAGTAATAGTGACTGGGTCTGAACCAGAGCTGCTGCATGCAGCTGTCTCATATAGTCATAGTCATAGTCATACTTTTATTGATCCCGGGGGAAATTGGTTTTCATTACAGTTGCACCATAAATAAAAATAGTAATAGAACCATAAATAGTTAAATAGTAATATGTAAACTATGCCAGTAAATTATGAAATAAGTCCAGGACCAGCCTATTGGCTCAGGGTGTCTGACCCTCCAAGGGAGGAGTTGTAAAGTTTGATGGTCACAGGCAGGAATGACTTCCTATGATGCTCTGTGCTGCATCTCAGAGGAATGAGTCTCTGGCTGAATGTACTCCTGTGCCCACCCAGTACATTATGTAGTGGTTGGGAGACATTGTCCAAGGTGGCATGCAACTTAGACAGCATCCTCTTTTCAGACACCACCGTGAGAGAGTCCAGTTCTATCCCCACAACATCACTGGCCTTAGGAATGAGTTTGTTGACTCTGTTGGTGTCTGCTACCTTCAGCCTGCTGCCCCAGCACACAACAGCAAACATGATAGCACTGGCATCGTCCGGCAGATGTTAAAGGACCTCAGTCTCCTCAGGAAATAGAGACGGCTCTGACCCTTCTTGTAGACAGCCTCAGTGTTCTTTGACCAGTCCATATAGAGGCAGCAGCCACCTGCACAGGTGTGCTGATGGTGGAGGATACCATCTTTAATTGGATAGTTGAGGTAATTAGCTTTTGGTTGGTCTAGGGCAGTTATAAGCCTCAGGTTACCAAGGCTTTGGGGTTAGTTTTCTTTTGTGTTTAGTCTGAGGGTAGCTATATATATATTGTTTTTTTTCCAGTTTTTGTCTTGTTTTGAAGTAGATAAAAGCACCTCAATCTAATTTTGTGACTCAAGCCACCTTGTTATTTTTCTTAAACAATTGACCCACGGTTTTTTGTGACAATGGCTTACGCACAGGAACAAGGGGGGGGGGGACACGGGTGGAATTCTCATTGAATCCTATTGAATAAGGAAAGGCCTAGATAGAGTTGGGGAGTCTAGAACCAGAGGAGATAACTCAACTTCACTCACCCCATCACTGAGCTGTTCCTACAACCTATGGACTCACTTTCGAGGACTCTTCACCTCATGTTCTTGATACTTTTTGTTTACTTATTTATTATTATTACTATTTTTTTCTTTTGTATTTGCACACTTGTCTTTTGCTCATTGGTTGTTTGTTCGTCTTGTTGGGTGTGGTCTTTCATTGATTCTGTTATGGTCATTATTCTATAGATTTATTGAGTATGCCCACAAGAAAATGCATCTCAGGGTTGTATATGTGCCATATATGTACTTTTACAATAAATTTATTTTGAATTTTGAACTTATGATGTTATGGTCTATGTCTGCTTTGTTCCTCTACACAGGGGAGACTAAATGGAGATCAAAAACCCATACCTGAAATATAAATAAAAAAATTCTGGAGATACCACATGGGTCATGAGGCAGAGTAGCATGTTGGTTAGTACAACACTTCCCAGTATCAGTCACCCAGATTCAATTCCTGCTGTTATGTGTCTGTTTGTAGGGAATTTGTACATTCTCGTCGTGACAGCATGGGTTTCCTCTGCATGCTCTGGTTCACTCCCACAGGTCAAAGACATATCGGTTGGCAGGTTAATATGTCATTGTAAATTGTCCCAAGATTAGGCTGGGGTTACTTGTTACATACACCTGTTAGGGTACATTCTCCAGTTACCTTACAAGGTAACCGTAGCCTTCAGCCAGGAGCAGATGTCATCAGGTGGTTCCCAACCTTTACAGAATGTTTCAACCCTTAACCACGACACTCTCCAGTTGGTGGGCTGGCAGTAGTGGCCAAATCACTGCCCATCTGCTCCTGGGTTCCAGCTTCCCTCCTCTCGCCTACTCCAAATCTAACAAGAGGCTCGTTCTGTCTCTTCCCCCATCTTACGAGCTGCTTATTTTCTGCTCCTTTCATCCAGGCCCAGATTTGACAACAGCCACCATGCTGATTTGGCTGGGAAACCTCTGCAGCCGATCTCCACAGTGAACTACCATGCCTGCCATCCCTTGTCTTTACACTCCTGCACTAAGGGCTGGTACTTCAAGGCCTTTCTCACGTGGGCCTCTTCCCATCCTTCCTCCCATGGCACAGTCAGCTCAACCAGAATTATTTTCTTGTCTTCCATTGACCTCAGTACAATGTCCGGGCGTAGGGTTGTGTGCACCACATCCGGGAACTGCAACCTCCTTCCCACATCGACCCTCATCTCCCAGGACCTGGCCGTTAGCAACAGATTGGGCTTTGGTTGTTTGGTTACGAAAGTCCTGGCTCCCTCTTTGATGAAGGTGATGGCCTTCCTCAAATCTGTGTCAGCCATCCTCCTCTTGCATCTCTCCCGCTCTAGTGTGTCAGCAAGAGCCAGAAACACCTTATCATGGCGCCACCTATACCGTCCTTGAGTTAGAGCTGTTTTACACCCGGACAGTATATGAGCCAGCGTCCCCTTTTGACCACAGAGCTTACAGTTCGGGTCCTCTCTCATCCCCCATGTGTACAGATGTAATGGTGAAGGAAGGGTGTCATACACAGATCACAAGAGGAAGGAAATACGGAAGGGCTCCAGTCTCCATAACTCTGCCCATGAGATCTTGCGCTTAGGCAGATCCCATTTTGTCCAGGCACCCTGGGACCCTTGTTCCACTGCCTTTGAAATCCGCTTCTCTTCCTCACGGATCTGTACTTCTGCCTGTACCATGTCTCGCCTGTTCCTTATGCTTGCGTTTCCCCACTGCTGGAAGTGAACTGAGCTGAGGCCTTGCCGCCCGACGCAGGGGTTGCCGATGATATCTCGCAGCTTCAGAGAACACACTGCCTGCTCTACAGCTGTGCTGGCTGCCCACTTGTGCCCAGATCTGGTTTTAACGCCTGCCTGCTTTACCAAGACATCTTTGGAAGCTCTCAAGCTTAATAAGGCTCTGCATTTTGCCACCTTGAATTCCTCCACAACAGATGACAGGGGAAGCTGCAGTTGCCCAGAACGAATATAGAGGCCCACTGAAGAGAAGCTTGGGAGAACTCCCAACCATCTCCGCAGGTGCTTGTTGGTTTTCCTCTCGATGCCCTCTATGGCAGTCATGGGGAACTCATAAAGTGTGAAGAGCCAGAGAAGCCTGGGCAGAATGCCGTATTGGTACAGCCAGGTCTTGAATTTACCTGGAAGTCTGGATTTGTCAATCTTCTTCAGCCATTTGTCTGTGTACTTCACAGCATTGGTGATATTGGCCCCATCTGTCAGTGACGCATTAAACCACTTCCCCAAACATTTTAGCGGGTTATCTTTGATGGAAGGAATGACCTTACCCTGAACTTGGAGGCTAAACTTGCTAGTAACTTTGACCTTCCTGATCACCATACATTTGGACTTCTTGGCCTTGAAGAACATCCTTGCCCAAGTGGCTACATTACCCAGGGTTTCCAATATCCATCTTGCTTGGACATGTGACACAGTTGTTACAGTGATGTTGTACATGAACCCTTGTAGAGCTGGCTGAACAATGCCTGACTCCAGCGTCAGGCCGCGGGTTACATCTTCTGCTGCTGATAATAGGAGGTTCATTCCCATAATAAATAGGGTGGGGAAGATGGTGTACACTGTTGGAATCCCCTTCTGGAGGTCCTGCCAACTAGTCGTGAAATGGGCTGATGTAAATCAGAGTCTGAATCCTCCTAGGTAGCTGGTGATCATGTCTCGAATAGCCACTGGGACGTAGTAGTGGTCGAGTCCTTCTGGGATGAGATCATGTGGAATAGACCCGTAGGCGTTCGCGAGGTCTAACCAGACAACTGTTAGGTCGGCTTTTTTCTGCTTGGCCTCACGGATCAAATGGCTAATCATTGAGGTGTGTTCCAGACACCCCGAAAAGCCTGGAATACCGCCTTTCTGGATGGATGTGTTGATATAGCGGTTCTGCGTCATGTAAGAAGTCAGCCTTCTTGCGTGCACAGAAAAGAAAATCTTACGTTCCACATATCCAGGAGAGAAATTGTCCTAAACTGGGCAATTGTGGAAGAATCCTCTTCCTTTGGAATAAAGCATCCCTCTGCCAATTTCCAACTCGATGGAATAGTACTTTTGGCCCAGATCTTTCTCATGACCTTCCACAGCCTCTGAAGAAGCTTTGGGCATTTCTTATACACCTTATAAGGTATGCCGCTTGGGCCTGGGGCAGCTGATGCTTTAGCTTTCCGGATGATGCCATGTAGGCTCCTTCACATTCAGCTCAATTGATGGTTTTTCTGGTCTATGCACAGCCCGATTGGTTCCTAGTCCCGGACCCCTCCGTGGGTGGCTGTGTGCCTCCCGCAGGAACTCCTCTACCTCTGGCTTCGAGCCGGATAGTTTACCAGATTTTTGTTGGCCGAGAAGAGTCCTGGCGAAGCTGAATGGATCTCTCACAAACTGCGCTCGCCTTTTCTCTTTCTTCCTTCTTTGCTGTCACAGATGTTCCGCCCTCTGGAGTTTGCACAGCTTTTCCTGCAGCATACTGGTTAAGTCCTTGATACCTTCTTTTTCAGACAGTGAGCTGGTTTTAAACCTCTTATTGAGAGTCTTTAATTCGCCTCTCAAGCGACGAACCTCCATTTCCCTCCTATTTGGTTGCCGCAGTAACTCGGGCTGGCTTCTCCGCTCCATTGGGCCAAATCGTTCCTTAGCTAGATTGTATGCTATGGCTGTGAGTGAGTCGATCTTTCTGTGTACTGGACCTGCTAAGGCAACTTCCAGGATGCCGTCTAGATCATCATCGAACTGCATCCAGGCGACGTTGTCTGATGATCTAAGCCATTTGATCCTGTCTTTCCTTGACAAATGGATTGGGGTAGCCGAACAGGAACTCATTAGGTCTGTTGTTCGGTGCTGAGGCGACTCAAGTTCGGAGAGATCTTCAGCTCTTGTGGAGTGCTTCCTGGCTGGAATTCTCCTTCGTCTCACCGGATAGTAAGTCCGTGCGCTGCACTTAGGTCACCATTGATCCACATCTAGACCTGCTCTGATGTATTTTGAGCCCTCTCTTGTTTTTGCAGATTTTCCTGCAATGACACCTCACCGTGAATTCCTCTCCGGTCAGTCTTGTTTGCTTTAGCTTCCTCGTAGTCATGTTTCCTGTCCTGGCCATTGCTGGTATAACCGTCCTGTTGAGTATCTCATCCTCCCCCCTCTCGGGAGACTCTGGGGGTATTGCTCTTCGTGTTCAGTCGTAGCTTGAGTGGTGCCCTCTTGTGAGTGCTGTCCACAAGGTTGCTAGCCTTGTGAGCCCGTGCCAGTCTTTCCTGGAGGTCAGCTGTCTCTCCAGCGTCACCAACCTTCCTCAGTTGCCATCCAGTCTTTCCTGGAAGCCACTGGTACAAGCCAGAGATTACTTGTTACATACACCTGTTAGGGTGCATTCTCCAGTTACATTATAAGGTAACCATATCCTTCAGCCAGGAGCAGATGTCATCAGGTGGTTCCCAACCTTCACAGAGTGTTTCAACCCTTAATCACGACACTCTCCAGTTGGTGGGCCGGCAGTGGTGGCCAAATCAATAAAAAATTCTGGCGATACCACATGGGTCATGAGACACAGAAGCATGGTGGTTAGTACAACACTTTCCAGTACCAGTGACCCGGAGTCAATTCCCTTTGCTAGCTGTCTGTTTGTAAGGAATTTGTACATTCTCGTCATGACAGCGTGAGTTTCCTCTGCATGCTCTGGTTCACTCCCACAGTTCAAAGACATACCGGTTGGCAGGTTAAAACGTCATTGTAAATTGTCCCATGATTAGGCAGGGGTTAAATGAGTGCTTGCTGAGTTGCACAGATCAAAGGGTCAGAAGGGCTTGTTCTTCGTTGTATCTCAAAGAAATAAATAGATAAACAAACAAACAAATAAAAGCACCTTTACAGAAAGGAACAGTGAAAGTTTGTGTTGGAGAACAAGTGGTTTAATTTGCAGAGGGGGAGATGAGAACAGAGGGGTTGTCTATGATAGAATACAAGACCAAGGACAGTTGTTGCCTTTGGACCATGGTGCACCAACAAAACATATATCACACACAGCACATAAACGAAAAGTATTACCATAAATAAGTTAATAAAATATATTTCAAAATTCATGTAGCGTGCAACAGAAGTAAACAATATACAGTAAACAGCTGGCTGTCCTGGTCTTGAAATCTCAGTGGTGACAGGGTATTCATTAGTCTCACAGCCTGAGGGAAGAAGCTGTTACCCAGTCTGGCAGTCCTAGTCTTGAAACTTCTATACTTCCTTCCTGATGGTAGTGGATCAAAGAGATTGTGAGATGGGTTGGAGGGATCCTCAACAATATCTTGGGCCCTTCATTTGCAACACTCTTGACAAAGGTCACAAACAGTAGGTCTGAACCTCCGGACATCCTCTCAGTGGTTTTTACTTTCCGCAGCAGGGTCTTGCGGTCCGATTCCTTGCAGCTTCTGTACCACACAACAATGCAGCCAAATAGCACATTCTCAATGGTTTCCTGCAGAAAGTTGTTAGAATAGGGGCAGGGAGCCTTGCACACTTCACATAAGTTCTCATTAGTCAAAGCTGATATGTCCAAAGGATGTGAATAGAGGAAATAATTGTGAGCAGTGGAGAGAGAGGAGAAGAAATGAATCTGCAAACATGAGATGAAAATCTAGTCAATTATTGGAAGACAAGTGAATAGTTTGCTGGAATTACTCAACAGAGCAAGTGACATCTGAGTTAACATTACAAATGGATGATATTACTGTCAGGAAACGCAGAGGAATCTTGACCTAAAAGCTGAGTAGCAGAGATGATTCAGCAATGAACAATAACTTTAACAATAGACTGCAAAATAACAAGCCACAAGGGGCCACAAAACAAGAGAGAACAGATACTAAACACAACAGGCTACAAGGTAGCTGAAGGCCAGGAGTAACTGGTTGAGATTGGCTGGTTTGATGAGCGAACGAGGTCTGAGGATGAAAGCTGGGTTTAAATAGGCTGCAGGTGATGAGTTGGCGAAGAGTGGTAGGTGACTCCTCTTACTGGGTGGAGACTGGGAGGATCCTGACTGTGCAGGGCTGATGGTTACATTGCAACTGGACTACTTTTATACAGACAGGAAAAATGGTTACCTGAATTGAGAATCTAATTAATAATATTGAACTCCAAGCACTGTACCATGCAAGAGTAAAGAGAATCTATTGTTCCTTAAGCTTATGTTGATATTTGCTAGGACAGGGCAGAAGGTCAATAAAAGTGTGGATAGACTGTGAGTGGGAGAGATTAGAGTTGTGGAGTCATGATCATACAGACATAGTCATACAGTCATAGACTCCATAAGACCAAAAGGACATAAGACATAGGGGCAAAAGTAGGCCATTCAGCCAATCAATAGTTCAAATGTTCTATTTAATATCAGAAAATGTCTCATATACAGTATACAACCTCAAATTCTTACTCTTCACAGACATCCACAAAACAGAAAAAATACCAAATAATGAATGACAAAAACATCAGAACCCCAAAGTCCTCCTTCCCCCTCCCATCGGCAAGGGGACCAAAGCATCAACCCTCCTCCCACTTGCTCCAGTAAAGCACAGACCTCCTCCCCCCACCACGCAAGGAATATCAAAAGGCCCCAAATAGTCCTTGATCTTGAGTCCATCCAAAACTACAGTCCATCCCAACACTTCAGTAGCTCAGACAGGCTCTTTCCCACTAGTGAGGGAGAGAAAAATCACTCCTGCAACAGCTAGAGCAGGAGACCAGCAGCATGCTGTTTCAACGTTACGTTCTTCCACATCACTGCTTCGAGCCCCTGACTCGAGAACCAATATGCTCTCACTCACCATCAAAGAGAGAGAGAAAGAGAGGATCACTCGAGTACAGGGGATTTGTTCCGACAGCAGCCCACACCGCCTACTGTCTCAATGTTTCCGTCTCCCACGACACTTCAGTCAGCGACACTGGTGAGGAGCCCAGCCAGGCATCGGGCCGCACCCTGAGGTTGCACATCTCCCAGGCTGCATCCTGAGGTTGCTCGTCT
Source organism: Mobula birostris (assembly GCF_030028105.1). Classification (NCBI taxonomy): domain Eukaryota; kingdom Metazoa; phylum Chordata; class Chondrichthyes; order Myliobatiformes; family Myliobatidae; genus Mobula; species Mobula birostris. Next base: position 16,773,630 of record NC_092373.1, on the reverse strand, counting down.
TCCAGGCCACACCTGGAGATATTGAAATGCCAGCCCACATGGCAAGTCTGAGAAACTGCTCACAGAGAACTGTAGTTTGAACTGCAGCTGTAGATGACGGACTTCGATTGGACCCCAGTCACCTTGAAAGAAAAGAAAGACATGAGAAACGAAGAATAAGCTGTTTCATGGATGACATGGAAGAAGTCATCTGGGTCTACTTAAGCCTGGCACCATCTTTTCTAACTCACTCCCTCCACTTACCTCTGCTCTGCCATTCCATTTATTGTCCTCCCCTCAAGCCCCATTCTCATGCCTTCTTCCTTTGACAGCCTGATTAATCAAGAACCTATCAACGTCTGCTTTAAATATACACAATGACTTGGCCTGCATTGCTGTGTGTGGCGATGAATTCCACAGATACACCACCCTCTGGTTAAAGAAATTTTTTCTCAACTCTGTTCTAAATAGACATCCCTCCAGTCTGAGGCTGTGCCCTATGGTCCTACACTCCCCCACTATAGGTCACATCCTCTCCACATCCATTCTACTTTGGCCTTAAAATATTCAATAGGTTAGATCTCCCCCATCATTCTTCTAAACTCCAGTGATTACAAGCCCACAGCCGTCAAACGTTCCTCATATTGTAAACTTTTCAAAGTTCAAAGTAAATGTATTATCAAAGTATATATATGTAACCTGGGGAAAAGTACACACTCAGGACAGCAAATACTTTTTCGGGTTTTAATTCCTTTACCTGGTTCAGATGTTTAAGTGCCAGAAGAGGGTCGCAAAAGAAAACGAACAAATTTACAACCAGTTCTTGCCGTTACAATCTCAGTTTAGCTTTCGATCCACACCCTTGTGTATGGACAGAATTACATATGCAGTATAAAAAATACGAGAACTATTACAGTACTAATACGATAGTGGCAATCCTACTTGGCTGGTGAGGAACTTTGCCCAAGCCACGTGATCCAGCATTGAGTCATTTTCTTGAGAAAATCTTTCCTCACCATGCCCAGCACACTCTGGGAGGAACCCGATTCCAATGCACCAACAGCATGTTCAGCAGAGAACTAAATGGCCTCCCCACTATCCCACGCGTGCGTAATGACATCACCATCTCCCTTAAAGGCACAGACAACTATTCTAGCATTACCTGGATGGATGCCTAAGTACACTTTTAATGATACTGAATAAGATTTGATGGTCACTCGGTTACATATATGTCACCATATACAACTCTGAGATATATTTACTTGTGTGTATACACAGGAAATCCAAGTAACTCAATAGAATCAGTGAAAGACTGTACACAACAGGACAGGTAAACAACCAATGCACAAAAGACATCAAACTGTGCAAACGTGAAAGAGAGAAAAAGCAATAAATATCAAGAACATGAGGTGAAGAGTTTTTGAAAGTGAGTCCATAGCTTTGGGACACAGTTCAAGGGCAAGTGAAGCTGAGTGAGGTTATTCCCTTTGGTTCAAGAGCCTGATGGTTGAGGGATAATAACTGTTCCTGAGCCTGATGGTGTGAGTCCTGACACTCCTGTACCTTCATTCTGATTGTAGCAGTGAGTGAAGATCATTGGTTGGGTTGTGGGGGTTCTTGATGATGGATGCTACTTTCCTGTGACAGTGTTCCTTGTAGATCTGCTCATGTTACGAAGGGTTTTACCCATGATGGACTGGGCCATATCCAATACGCTTTGTAGGATTTTCTGTTTAAGGCTGTGATGCAACCAGTCAATAAACTCTCCACCATATATCTATAGATATTTGTCAAACTTTTATATGTCATACTGAATCTTCACAAATTTCTAAGGAAGTAAAGGTGTTGCCTTGCTTTTTTCATAATTGCATTTACTTGCTGGGCCAAGGAATGAGAAGACTGAGGAATTTGAAGTTGCTGTCCCTCTACACTTCTGATCTCTCTATGAGGACCAGCTTATGGCCCTCTGGTTTCAATCTCCTGAAGTCAATAATCAGCTCCTCGAAATCGAGCATTCAATTGCACAAGGAGGTATTGAGGCCAAGGTCTTGAAGCTTATTGTTTAATTTTGAAGGGATGATAGTGTTGTATGCTGAGCTGTATTCAATAAATAGCATCCTGATATATGCATTTTTGCTGCCCAGATGTTCCAGGGTTCAGTGAAGAGCCAATGAAATGGAATCTGCTGTGGACCTGTTCTACTAGTAGGCAAACTGGAGTAGATCCAAGTTGCTTCACAGGCAAGAGGGGATGTGTTTCATCACCAGCTTCTCAAAGTACTTCATCATAGTGGATGTAAGTGCTAATGGAAGATGGTTATTGTGAAAGGTTGCCATGTTTTCTTTAGGCACCAATATAATTGAAGCAGATGGGTACTTCAGTCTACTGAAGTCAGGGGTTAAAAATATTGCTGAACACTGCAGGCAGTTGATCAGCACAGGACTTTAGTACTGGGACAGATGATTTTCATGAGTTAATTCTCCTGAAGGATGCTTTCATGTTGGTCACAGAGAGTGAAATCACTGGATCATTGGTGCTGTGGGAGTTCATGAAGATAGTTAAAGCAAAGATAAAAGGCATTGAGCTCTTCTGAGAGTGAAACGCTGTTGTCACCTATGTCACTTGGATCATTTCTAGGATCATTCTCATAAACCTCCTTTGGACTCCCTTCAAAGCCTGCACACCTTTTCTTAGCTAAGGGCCCAACACTGTTCACAATAGGTGCAGTCTGACCAATGCCTTATTAAGCCTTAGCATTAAATCCTTGCTTTTGTAACCTGGTCAATGGACAATAGACAATAGACAATAGGTGCAGGAGTAGGCCATTCGGCCCTTCGAGCCAGCACCGCCATTCACGGTGATCATGGCTGATCATCCACAATCAATACCCTGTTCTTGCCTTCTCCCCATATCCCTTGACTTCGCTATCTTTAAGAGCTCTATCTAACTCTTTCTTGAAAGAATCCAGAAAATTGGCCTCCACTGCCTTCTGAGGCAGAGCATTCCACAGATCCACAACTCTCTGTGTGAAAAAGTTTGTCCTCACCTCCATTCTAAATGGTCTACCCCTTATTCTTAAACTGTGGCCTCTGATTCTGGACTCCCCCAAAATCGGGAACATGTTTCCTGTCTCTAGCGTGTCCAATCTCTTAATAATCTTATATGTTTCAATCAGATCCCCTCTCATCCTTCTAAATTCCAGTGTATACAAGCCCAGTCGCTCCAATCTTTCAACATAAGACTTTCCCGCCTATGGTCCTCTCGAAATGAATGCTAATATTGTGTTTACCTTCCTTACCACCAACTCAACCTACAAGTTAACCTTCAGGGAATCCTGCACAAGGAATTCCAAATCCATTTGCACCTCTGATTTTTGAATTTCCTTCCCATTTAGAAAATAGTCCATGCTTTATTTCTTCTACCATGCACTTCCCTACATTGTATTTTATCTACCACTTCTTTCTGCAGACACCCTGCCTCCTCAACACTACCTGCCCCTCCACCTATCTTCATATCATCTGCAAGCTTGGTCACAAAGTCATCAATTCCATCACCCAAATCATTGACAGATATCATGGAAAGAAACGATCCCAACACCAATCCCTGCAGCACACCACAAGTCCCAGCAAACCCCCTCCCCCATATTCTGACACTTTGCCAGTCAGCCAATCTTTGATCCATGCCAGCATCTTTTCTGTAATAGTATGTTTCCACTTATCTTATTAAGCAGGCTTATGTGTGGCACGTTGTCAAAGGCCTTCTGAAAATCAAAGTAAACAACATCTACCATTCTCTTTTGTTTATCCTGCCTGTTATTTCCTCAAAGAATTCCAAAAGATTTGTCAGGCAAGATTTTTCCTTCAGGAAGCCATGCTGACTTTGGCCTGTTTTGTCCAGTGCCTGCAAGTACTCTGAAACCTCATCCATAATAATAGTTTCCAACAACTTTCCATTACTAAATTCAACTTAACTGGCCTATAATTATCTTTCTTCTATCTCCACCCTTGTTAAAGAATGGAGTGACATTTGCAATTTTCCAGTCCTCCAGAGCCATTCCAGTATCTGTTGACTTTTGAAAGATCGCTATTAATGCTTTCACAATCTGTTCAATTACATCTTTCAGATTCCTGGGGAGTAGTCCATTTAGTCCATCTAGTCCATGTGACTTGCCTACTTCAGTCTTTTCAGCTTTCCAAACACCTTATCTTTAGAAATAGCAATGATACTCACTTCTGCTCCCTGCACACTTCCATTTCCAGCATCCAACACAGTAAAGACTGAGGCAAAATGTTAAATAAGTTTGTCTGGCATTTATTTATCCTCCATTACTATTTTTCCAGCTTCACTTTCCAGCATTCTGATATCCACTCTCATTTCTCTTTTATTCTTTATATATCTGAAGAAACTTTTTGTGTCCTCTTTGATATTTTGGCTAGCTTACCTGCATATTTCTTTATGGCTTTTTTTATTTGCCTTCTGTTGTTTTTTAAATGTTTCCCAATCCTCTACCTTCCCATTATTTTTTGCTATATTATATTCCCTCTTTTTTGTTTTTAGCTGTCGTTCACTGCTTGTCAGCCACGGTTGCCTCATCCTCTGTTTAGATGACTACTAGACAGGTATATGGAGGAATTTAAGGTGGGGGGTTATATGGGAGGCAGGGTTTGAGGGTCGGCACAACATTGTGGGCCGAATGGCCTGTAATGTGCCGTTCTATTCTATGTTCTATGTTCTATGTACCTTCACTGTATTTTCTGAATCGCTCTCAGATACTCCAGCCATTGCTGTTCTGCCATCATCTCTACTAGTGTCCTCTTCTAGTTCACTTTGGCCAGCTCCTCTATCATGCACTTCGTTTTACTCCAATGTGATACTGATACATCCGATTTTAGCTCCTCCTCAAGCTTCAGAGTGAATTCAATCATATTATGATTACTGGCTCCTAAGGATTCCTTTATTTTAAGCTCCCTAATCAAATTTGGATCACTACATAACACTTATTCCAGAACTGCCCTTGCCATAGTGGGCTCAACCACAAGCTGCTCTAAATAGCCATCTCATAGGCATTCTGCAAATCCCTCTCTTGGGATCCAGCACCAAGCTGATTTTCCCAATCTACCTGCATATTGAAATCCCCCATGGCTATCACAACATTGTCCTCTTTCACAAGTTTTTTGTATGTCCCGTTGTATTTTGTATCCCACAGCCTGACTACTTTTCGGAGGCCTGTATATAATTCCCATCAGGGTCTTTCTATTCTTGCAGTTTCTTAACTCTACCCAGAAGGATTGTACATCTTCTGATCCTATGTCATCCCTTTCTAAGATTTGATTTGACTTTTTATCAACAGAGCTACCCCATCCCCTCTGCCTACTTACCTGTCCTTTCGATACAAAGTTCAAGTTCAATAGATCAAAGTAAATTTTATTATGAAACTACATATAGGTCACCATTTACAACACTAAGATTCATTTTCTTGCAGTTATACTCAATAAATCTCTCAAATAATAACCATAACAGTCATCTCCTTTGGTTCAGTAGCCTGATGGTTGAGGGGTGGTATCTGTTCCTGAAGCTGGTGGTGTGAGACCTGAGGCTCCTCTACCTTCTTCCAGATGGCAACAGTGAGAAGAGGGCATGTCCTGGGCGGTTGAGGTCCCTGATGGTGGATGCTGCTTTTGTCCAATCGCGTTTGACGTAGATGTGTTTAATGGTTGGGAGGGCTTTACCCATCATGGTACACTTTACTTTACTGGAGGATTTTCCATTCAAGGGCATTGGTGTTTCCATACATGGCTGCGATGCAGCCAGTCAATATACTCTCCACCATATATCTATGCGTATGCTCACAACTATGATCTTCTTTCAGCTACGACTCAGAGATGCACACAACACCTTATCTGTCAATTTCTGCCTGCGATACATGATCATCTACCTCATTCTGCAGACTGTGTGCATTCAAATTTAACACCTTCATTTCTGTATTGATCACCTTTTTCAATTTTGGCCCACCCATTACACTTCACTCATCCCACTGACGGCAGTTGTGTCCCACGATCAGCCTGTCATTCCTCACACTCTCACTACACACTGCAATCACCTGTATACCAACTGCCCCATCCTCAGCCCTATTTCTGGTTCTCATCCCTCTGCCTAATTGGTTTAAAAGCTCCCCATCAACTCTAACAAACCTGCCCACAAGGATATTGGTCCCTCTCAGTTTCAGGTGTAAACCATCCTTTTTGCTCATGTCATACCTTATCAATGATCCAGAGATTTGAGACCTTCGCCCTCTACCAATTCTTCAGCCATCTGAAGAATTCATCTGTCAAATCATCCTATTCTTACCCTCATTGGTGTGACAGAAATCCAGAGTTTACCAACCTGGAAGTCCTGCTGTTCAGCTTTCTGCCAAACTCTCTAGATTCTCTGTTCATACGGTCACTGTGTAATACAGCACAGAAATAGTTCCTTTGACCCAACTCGTCCACGCCCACCTAAGCTAGTCCAATTTGCACTGACTTGGTCCATATCCCTCAAAAGCTTTTAAACATTGTTATCACTTCCTCTGCTAGCTTCTGTCATATTTGCACTAACCTCGGCATAAAGAAGTTGGCCCTCGGGTACATGTTAAATCTTTCGCTCCTCACCTGAAACTGATTAGGCATCACTTTGCTGAGTATTCAGTAATTGAATAGGATCTTGAACTGGGTGCTTGGTATTTAAAGTGTGATCGCGGTGATTTGCTTGGCTGATCTCACACAGCCTGAAGTATAGCTCTGTATAGTTCTCCCTGATATTTTACAGCCCTCTGGACTCAATGTCAAATTCAATAACTTCAGATCATAATCCCCTTCCTGCTTTCTCGGAGAAGAAATTGTCACCAGAATCAAAGACTGGTTTATTGTCACTGACATACTGCAAATCATGAAATGTGTTATTTTGTGGCAACAGTACAGTGCAGTGACAGGGAGCACTGTGTAAGTACACACCTTACACACGTGCATTCACACACACAAACGTTGCCTTGTCATTCTGCTGGTCATGCGCTGAGTGTTCACACTTCATTGTCTTCCCTGGTATGTTCTCATAATGGGTACTAAGGGGTTTGGCTTTACGGTGCCTTTCCCCCTACACAAGACAGAATAGAGCATTGTTTTAGTGATGGGGTTGTGTAAATGTGTATATGTTGTCTATATACTGTATTTAATGCATATACTTCTGTTTATTTTGTAATATGACTGTAATTACATCTTGAGGTGTATCATATTCCAATTCATGTGCAGCCTAAAGTTAACTCTGTTGGTAATTGAAGATGATATGTCCTAATGCAAAGAAAAGGAGCTGATCACCCTCCCTCAGTAGGAGAGAGAGATCGGGGCTACCAGGAGTTCACACTGGGCATGTCTAATTTTTATGTTTTCTGGTGGATATCTTTTTGTAAATATTGATAGTTTTCATTTCACAATTTTCAATACTTTTTGTAAGTCTAATCTTTGAAGCATCTAATTATCACACTTGTACTAATGTGCTAAGAAACTCCAGGCATATTTTTCTTTGGTCATAGCGAAGTATTTAACACAGGCATAGCAAATTTCTATAAGTTAGAATATGAAAAATAACATGCAGTGCTGAAGTGAAGGAGTGCTCTTGAGTTGATAAATCTAATGGTGGAGGAGAAGATGGTGAATGTGGCTTTTCGGCCTTCTGTACCTCATTCCTGGTGGTAAAGATGAGAAGAGGCCATGTCCTAGATATAAGAATCCTTTACAATGGATGCCACCGTCTTGAGGTGGTGGGGAGGATGTGCCCATGATGTGTCCATCTGAAGCAGGTTTTCCCAACCTTTTTTAATGCTCGGACCAATACCATTAAGCAAGGAGTCCATGGATCCCAGGTTGTGAACCCCAGCACTGAAGCCCCTTACGATGCTATGTCATCATTGGTACCTCCATACCAGATGGAGATGCAACCAGTCAGAATACTCTCTATGGTACACCTATAGAAATCTCCTAGCCTTTGGTGAGGTACCAAATCTCCTCAAACTCCTAATGAAGTACAACAGCTGGCATGCCTTCATCATGATTGAATCAATATGTTGGGCTATCATGATGATGGATTTTATTCGTCCCATTTAAACTTCCTCCAGAATCTGCTTCTCTTAACTGTTCCAGTGCCACATTTTGATTTAAGTCTTCATCCTATCATTTAAACTTTCCTGCTCTTTTCACAATTCATCAGTCTGAATTGTTCATCCTTTTTATTTCTCCTATCCATAGATGATGTCTGACCTGTGGATTGTTTACACTATGTCTTGTTTTTATTTCAGTAAGGTATAGGAGCAGAATTAGGCTATTTGATCCATCCAGTTCACTCTGCAGAGCTCCAGCATCTGCAGGACTATTTTTGATCTTCAATGGAACAACTCCTTGAGCTGTTTCATTGGCAGTGAGTCTGGAGTCACAAGATAGCCACACAGGGCTGGGAAGGGTAGCTTCCTTTCTCTAACAGACTAAACTAAACAAGGAGGTCGGGGAATCCATGGTAGGTTTCATGGTCAATTGTTATTTATAGGGTCTCCAATGAAAATCAATCCATTCCCCTTGCGACTTTCCCTCATACAGTAAGATAGACTATTGCCTCACAATCTATCTTGTTGATATGCTTAGAAAGTGATAAATCCGAAGGGTCTGTTTGCCTATATCCAGAATTTGAAAGAGATAGCTTTAGAGATAACATATTTAAAGACCCCACCCACCCTGCACTTCCCTCTCCTCCCCTATTCCATTGGGCAGAAGATACAAATGTCTGAAAACATGAACCACCAGAATCAAGGACGACTTCTACCCCACTGTTATAAGACATCACATACATCATGGGCACATCCCTCCACACCACTGGTAGAGTCCACAGGAGGTGCTGCCTCAAGAATCCATCATTAAAGATCTTCACGACCTGGACCACACCATTTTTCTGCAGCTGCCATTGGGAAAGAGGCACAAAGTCCCACAACACCAGTTTCAAGAACACCTACTTCCCTTCAATCATTTGGTTCCTGAACCAACTGACACAACCTTAATCACTACAGTTTAGTTCAATAGGACCACTTTGATGACTTTGCACTAAAATAGATTGGTTTTTGGTTCTAGTTGTGTTCTTTATTGTAAAAAAAATGTTTTTCTTGTGAAGTAAGTTTTTCATTGCAACTCTGTATACAGGTACTTGTTCAAATGACAATAAACTTGACTTTGACTCTGGGATTTGACCTTACACTTACTTACTGGTGAAATTTAATACTTGTGTTTTCTCTAGGTTGCTTCAAATACTATCTCTCAACCAAACAGCATGAACACTTAGTGAAACATAAACACAAGAAATTCTAGACAGAATACAAGCAGAAAGCTCAGTCAAACTGAGTTTGGTCTACTCATGGCAGTAGAGAAGATACCCGAAACATCGGCTGTTTATTCCCCTCCATAGGTGATGCCTGACTTGCTGAGTACCTAAAACATTCTTTGTATGTGTAGAGAAAGTAGCCATTCTCAGCCTAAACAGTAAAATCTGGCAGAGGAAGGTCTCATGGTTGGACCGTGTGCTCCACTCAGATCATCAGAGGCTGCTCAACCTCATTTAATACAATATATTTGCTTTGGGATTACTAGCATAACAATGGAACTTCAGTGCTAACGTGGCCCATAAAGCATTTATTATTCAGGCAGTATATAAAGCTTCTCTTTGCTGCATTATCTATACAAAATGACGGGTAGATCTCTCAGCATCTTTCAACTTATTTGAACGGATTACAGGAAGTACCTGAATTAACAAATTCCTGACAGATGGATAGCTCCATATGCAGTTGATTTCACAATATTTTATTAAATTCAGAAGTCTTATGGTTGTGCATATGTCATTCCAACAAATGGCTGAACCACCCCCCCACCCCACCCCTTCCCGGTCAGGAAATGGAAATAGTGAGGAGGCTTCACCCAAAAGCAGAGCAGTGGAGATGATTTAACAGTTAACGATATTTTACTAATAAACTGCTAAATAACAAGCCGTGAGGGGCCACAACACGAGAGAAAGCAAATACCTAACATGACAAGGCCATGAGGTTACTGAAGGCTAGGAACAACTGGTTGAGGGTGGCTGGTTCGATGGGTGAACAAGATCTGTGGATGAGAGCCGGGTTTAAATAGGCTGCAGGTGATGAGTTGGAAATGAGCAGCAGGTGACTCCTGTTTGGTGGATGGGGACTGGGAGATACCGAGGTACCTGCCTGTGCAGGCCTGACAGGACCTGCCCTCCATCCGAAGGCCTGAACCCATATAGCCCACGACATTCTGATGGATCAGGTGGAATTCCTCAGTGAGCAATGGATCCAAGATGAAGCTGGACAGCATCCAAGACCTCTCCTCACTTCCCAGTTGACCAGGTACTACTCACCCATCCACGATGACGTGAATCCATCAAGCAGCAAACCGTAATGGCAGATGAGATACAATGTTGAGAAATGTATGGTTGTACATTTTAGAAGAAGAAATAATCGGGCAGATTATTATTTAGATGGGGAGAAAATTCAAAAATCAGAAGTGCAAAGGGACTTGGGGGTCCTCGTGCAGGATACCCTAAAGGTTAACAACCAGGTTAGATTGGCAGTAACGAAAGCAAATGCTATGTTGGCATTCATTTCGAGGAATAGTGTATAAGAGTAAGGAAGTATTGATGAGGCCCTATGGGGCACTGGTGAGACCTCATTTGGGATACTGTGTGCAGTTTTGGGCCTCCTATCTTAGAAGGGATGTACAGATGTTGGAGAGAGTTCAGAGAAGATTTACGAGGATGATTCCTGGAATGCAGGGGCTAACATATGATGAGCATTTGTCAGCTCTTGGACTGTATTCATTAGAGTATAGAAGAATGAGAGGGGATCTCATAGAAACATTTTGAATGTTGAAAGGGTGGGACAGAGTAGATGTGGAAAGGCTGTTTCCCTTGGTGGGTGAGTCCAGGACAAGAGGCAACAGTCTCAGAATTAGAGGGCACCCATTTAAAAACGAGATGAGGAGAAATTTTTTCAGCCAAAGGGTTGTGGATTTATGGAATTCGTTGCCACATGCAGCTGTAGGGGCCTGATCATTGAGGGTGTTTGAGGAGGAGATTGATAGGTATCTGATTAGTCAGAGTATCAAGGGATATGGGGAAAAAGCCAGAAATTGGAACGAGATGGAAAAATAGTTCAGCTTATGGTGGAATGGCGGAGCAGACTTGATGGGCCGAATGGCCTACTTCTGCTCCTTTGCCTTGTGATCTTGTGATCTTGTATACACTGGACCAGCTTCCACCATCCTGGGTTCTGGAGGTTCAGGCTCAGGTGGGTTGAGATGGCCCTTGGACAATGGGTTTGAGGCAGAACACATGGAAGATACGTGTGATCCTGAAGGACGGTGCTTGCTGGAGATGGTGAGTGACTGGACTAATGTGATGGGTAATCTTAAAACGACTAATGAACAGGGGAGGGAGCTTGTGGGAGTTGGTGAGCAGGGGCAGACCTCAGGTGGACAGCCACACATGGTCCCCAGGCTGGAGGAGACTGGCTGAGCAGCGATGGCGACTAGCCTGATGACAGGAGGCATAGTTAGCGTCTAGGATGCCCCCCCCCCCATGCCCTCTTCCAAGTATTCTGACAGCAATGAAACAGGGTCCTAGTAGACGGGATCTTCACTCTTGGCTCCTCTGCAGGGAACACAGGAAATGGTAGCCATGAAACACTTCAAAAGGTGACATACCTGTGGAAGAGGAGGAGTGTGGATTGTGGGACAGTTCGGCCCAGAGATTTACTGCTTCCATGTGGTAAGGTTAGAGGTGGCAAAGCATTGCAGAAACTCCTCACTTGCTGATTGGTTCTTTCTGGTTGACCATTGGTCTGCAGATGATGGACAGAGGACAAACTCAGTAAGGTTCAAAGGAGAGAGCAGAAGGCTCACCAGAAGCTGGAGACAAATTGTGCGTCCCAGTCTGACACAGTGTTTCGATGGAAACTGCGGAGGTGAACTATATGTTGGAGAACCAGGTCTGCCGTCTCAGCAGCTGATGGAAGTTTGGGGAGGGCAATGAAGTGGACCACCTTGGAGAATTGATCCACCACTGACATGATCTCTGTGGCTGTATTGGACTGTGGCAAACCTGTGATAAAATCATGGCAATGTGGGATCATTGACATAGGGGGACTGGCCCTGAAGGCCTCTGGTTGGAAGAATTGGACTGGGCCTATTGAGGCCAAGCAGGGACTAACTAATGTACATTCGTGATCATGGTGGACCACCGGAACCGGCAGCACAGTAAATACAGAGTCTGTCATACACCTGGATGGCCAGAGAACGGTGAGGACTGGGCCCACTGGTGTGTCTTAGAGTGCACAGCTGCTGCCACATACATGCTGTTGTCTAGTGTGTCGGCTAGAACAGGCCCCTGCTGTAGGGCCTGGCGAATCTGGCTCACAAGATACTAGATGATTGGGCCGAGGATCTGTGAGGATGGGCTGAAAGTCGATATCCATTTCAGCTGGGTCGAACTGTCAATGCAAGGCGCACACCTTAGTAATCTTACGTTATTGGAACTGGGTCAGTAAGAGATGAGGAAGTTGAATTGCTCAACACCCCAACGCGACCTCTCTCTCTCTCTCCACTTCCAGTAATTAATCATGCTTAATGTACAACTTAATGTGAAAAAGACTAAGGAACTGGTGGTAGACCTGAGGAGAGCTAAGGTACCGTTGACCCCAGTATCCTTCCAGGGGGTCAGTGTGGACATGGTGGAGGATTACAAATACCTGGGGATACGAATTGACAATGAACTGGACTGGTCAAAGAACACTGAGGCTGTCTGCAAGAAGGGTCAGAGCAGCCTCTATTTCCTGAGGAGACTGAGGTCCTTTAACATCTGCTGGACGATGCTGAGGATGTTCTACGAGTCTGTGGTGGCCAGTGCTATCATGTTTGCTGTTGTGTGCTGGGACAGCAGGCTGAGGGTAGCAGACACCAACAGAATCAACAAACTCATTCGTAAGGCCAGTGATGTTGTGGGGATGGAACTGGACTCTCTGACGATGGTGTCTGAAAAGAGGATGCTGTCCAAGTTGCATGCCATCTTGGACCATGTCTCCCATCCACTACATAATGTACTGGTTGGGCACAGGAGTACATTCAGCCAGAGACTCATTCCACCGAGATGCAACACAGAGTGTCATAAGAAGTCATTCCTGCCTGTGGTCATCAAACTTTACAACTCCTCCCTTGGAGGGTCAGACACCCTGAGCCAATAGGCTGGTCCTGGACTTATTTCCTGGCATAATTTACATATTACTATTTAACTACTTATGGTTTTATTACTATTTATTATTTACGGTGCAACTGTAACAAAAACCAATTTCCCCTGGGATCAATAAAGTATGACTATGACTATGACTTATCAGTCTTAGGAGCTTAAGATGCCATTCATTACAATAGTCTGTTTATCATATTGAGTGAAATTTGGTTTAATTTCTCAGTATCATCGGCCCAATAGTGATGGGCTACCAATTGTTAAATGATGTTAGGGTTTAGGACATAGGAGCAGAATTAGGCCATTTGGCCCATCAAGTCTGCTCAGCCATTCCATCATGGCTGATTTATTATCACTCTCAACCCCATTCTTCAGCCTACTTCCTGTAACAATTGAGGCCTTAACAGTTAAGGACTCAATTACTAGTCAAGAACCTATCAACTTCTGCTGTTCCTAAGTATGCCCAGTGACTCAGCCGCCACAACCATCTGTCGCATTGAATTCCACAGAATCATCACTCATCGACTAAAGAAATTCTTCATCATTTCTGTTATAAAGGGAAGTCTTTTCCTTCTGGGCAGCACAGTAGCAGAAGTGGTTAGCATATTACTTTCCAGTAGCAGAACCTCAGTTCAATTCCTGCCACTGCCTATGTGAGAAATGTACTTTTTCCCCGTGACTGCATGGGTTTCCTCCAGATGCTCTAGTTTTCTCCCACTGTTCAAAGATGTATCAGTTGGTAGATAAATTGGTCATTATAAATTGTCCCTTGTTAAGCAGGTGTTTGCTGGGTGGCGCAGCTCGAAGGGATTTAAGGGCCAACTTTGCTCTCGATAAATAAATAAATATTCTGAGTCTGCGCTCTCAGGTCCTAGATGTTATGCTTGTACTTAATAAAGAAAGATGTGGCATTGATTTACGTTAGAACGTTTTATCGCTGAACTGCTACTCAACCCTGTGTGTGCGCAGCCCAGGTTCCATCATAGCTTCCAGTTTCGGGTGGACCCCTCCCATTCCCCACCAGGAACTGAAGTTCTTTTTTATGCACACATAATAACATGCTGGACTCTTCCCCCGATTATCCAAAATATATCGGAGCAGATGTAAACATTTGGAACAGTTGAATTTAATTTAAAATTGGAAAAGACAGGAACCGCTCAGCCTGTCATCTGTGGAGGGTGAAAGAGTTAATGTTTTTTTTTCAATGTTCTACGGGATCGTCAGCGGTGGTGAATCTGTGGAATGCGTGGCCACCGACAGCTGTGGGGGCCAAGTCATTGGGTATATTTAACGCGAAGATCAAATGGTGGAGCAGACTCACTGGGTTGAATGGCCTGATGAAGGAGTTTCGGCCCGAATCATCGACTGTTTATTCCTTTCCATAGATGCTGCATGGCCTGCTGAGTTCCTTCAGCATTTTGTCTGATACTTCATTAGAAGTTTGAGGAGGTTTAGTATATCACCAAAGACTCTGGCAAATTTCTGTAGATACACAGTGGAGAACTCCCTGGTTGCTCAGCACCTCGTGGAAGACTACAATACACACAATCACAAGAGGGCGTAGAGGGAAGTGAACTTGCCAGTTCTGTTATGGATGCAACTCATCCTGCCATCAAGATCATCTTCAAGAAGTGATGCCTCAGTAAATCAGCATCCTTCAGTTAGTGCCACCACCATCAGGGAGGTAACGGTAGGAGTCAGGAACAGCTTCTTCCCTCCATCAGATATCTGAAAGTTCTATAAACCCATGAATATTACCTCATTATTTCAACGTTTACAGCACCCAGTTACTTCTGTAATTATAGTAACTTTGTCTTTGCTTAGTACTGCTGCTGCAAAATAACAAATTTCACAACATATAAGTCAGAGATAATAAACCCAATTCTGACTATGATACTCAGGCAGGAAGAATATTTAATAACTTTCAATGACCCTGAATAGATTATAAACAACAGATCCTTTTCCCCTTTTCTTCCTGGCATTTGGGTGCCAGGAAATAGGTTTCTTAAGGAACTACATTGGGGAATATTGGTGGATCCACTGCAGTTATCTAAATTTAGAAAAGTTTCAAACAAATGTGTGATCTTGTACGCTCTTCAGTCAAGTATACTCGGTGTCTGCTTTATTCGGTACCTCCTATATCTAATTAGAGACCACTGTAGCCCAACCACTTCAAGGTTCGATGTATTGTGCTTTGTTGTGGTTGCTTGAGTTACTGTCACCTTCCAGTCTGCTTGAACCAGTCTGGCCATTCTCCTCTGACCTCTCATTAACAAGGCAATTCCACAGAACTGCCCCTCACCGGATGTTTTGTTTTGTTTTTCAGATCCTCCTCTGTAAATTCTAGAGACTACTGTGCATGAAAACCCCAGGTCATCTGCAATTTCCGAGACACTCAAACCACCACATCTCACATCAACTACCATTTTATTATCAGTCACTTAGATCACATTCCTTCCTCATTCTGATACTTGGTATGAACAACAACTGAACCTCTTGACCATGTCTGTATGGTTCTATGCATCGAGTTGCTGCCACATGATTGGCTTATCAGTTATTTGCATTAATGAGTAGGTGTACAGTGTAGAGTATTGCATTTTAAATACATGGGTGTTCAGCAGAGGGCAAACTTAATGACAGAACTCCTAACAGTAAGAAGGAACAGGAAGCTTTTGAGGTCAATGCTGATAGATCCCTCAAAGTTTCCTTGCACGTTAAGAAGGCATATAATGAGTTGGCCTTCATTCATTGGGGAATTGAGTTCAAGACCTGTGAGGCAGTTACCAGGGGAGCAGGGTCCTGGTCCGAGATTGAGGATTAACCTAGGTTGAACAATTCAAGCGTCAAAGCAGTTTGAAAAGGGTAGGGTGTTGGGGCCGTACGCAAAGGATGAGCTGGTTCACCTTGCTTCGCTGGGAGGTTTACTTATCTCTGCACTGAGTTGAGACTGTGGCCTGCATCTAACAGGCTCCTGAAGAGGCTGCAGTGACAACTAAAATTTATGTCTGTGGACTCACTTTTGTGAACTTGAGTTCTGAATGTTATTCGCTTACTTTTATTGTTTGCAAAATTTGTTTTTTTTCTGCACATTGGGTGTTTGATAATCTTTTTTATTTGTTGTATTGGGTTTCTTTGTTTTGTGACTGTCTGAAAGGACACGAATCTCAAAATTGTACATAGTATACATATTTTGATAATATATGTACTCTAAATTTTGAACTTTTTGAACTTTATAATATTCTGCTAGATCACATTTAGAGTATTGTTTTCAGTTCTGGTTGCCTCATGAAAGAAAGGAAGCTTTAGAGAGGGTGCAAAGGAGATTTACGAGGATTAGGTTAGATTAGATTATGAGAACACTCAGCCCTCGTTTATTGTCACTTAGAAGTGCATGCATTAAAAAATGATACAATGTTCCTCCAGAATGATATCACAAGAAACACAGGACAAACCAAGACTAAAACTGACAAAACCACATAATTATAACATATACTTACAACAGTATAAAGCAATCCCGTAATTTGATAAAGAGCAGACCATGGGCACAGTAAAAAAAAAGTCTCAAAGCCTCATCTCACACAGGCAGCAGAAGGGAAAAACTCTCCCTGCCATGAACCTCCAAGCGCCGCAAACTTGCCGATGCAGCACCATTGGAAGCATCCGACCACAGCGGACTCTGAGTCCGTCCGAAAACATCGAGCCTCCGACCAGCCCCATCGACACAGCCTCTCCAAGCACCATCCTCTGACAAGCGCTTTGACCCTGCCCCGGCCGCCAAGCAACAAGCAAAGCCGAGAACTCGGGGCCTTCCCCTCCGGAGATTTCAGATCACACAGTAGCAACGGCAGCGAAACAGGCATTTCAGAAGTTTCACCAGATGTTCCTCTGTGCTCTCACATCCGTCTCCATCAAATCAGGATTGTGCACGGCACCCTACTTGACAAATAACAGACAAAACCACCGGAGTGGCCGCTGCGAGCTGAGTCGCGTTGCCATCTTCTCCTCTTCTCCTGCTGCCTGGATTACGGAGCATGCCTTATGAGGATAGGTTGAGCGATCTAGGGCTTTTCTCTTTGGAGTGAAGGAGGATGAGAGGTAATTTGAGAGAGATGATAAGAACCATAGATAGACACAGCCAGAGAGCTTTTCCCAGAGTGGAAATAGCCAATACAAGGGGGCATCATTTTAAGGTGATTGGAGGAAAGTATAGTGGGAAGGGTGTCAGAGATAGGTCTCTTCACGCAGAGAGTGGTGGGTGTGTGGAACGCAGTGCCAGGGATGGTAGTAGAAGCAGATCATTAGGGACATTTAAAAGATTCTTAATTTGCACATGGATGAAAGAAATGTGCAAGGCAATGGGGTTGGAAAGTTTAGTTTGAATATAGAGTAAGTTAGCAGTTCAGCACAATATTGTGGGCTAAAGGACCTATACAAACCTATGAACTATCTTTCAGTGGGATGGTTTGCTGATAGTATTTTAAGGACAGAGTAACCAACCATGCAAAGAAGACAAACTAAGGAACCAAGAGTCTAGAAATGATTACATACTTGTTTTTAAAGAGCCACATTCCCATTGTACCAGTGAGCTTAAATAATTTAGCTCTCACACTCGGTGAGATTTCTTCTAATTACTGAGGCCTTAGCCGTCTTTATCTCAGATTTAGCTTAAGCAACTGAAATATCTTTTACTGAGATCCTCCTGAGATTTGACCTTATTTTAAACAACTGTTCAATGCTTGTTAATCTTGCGACATAGCACTTTTTTTTCTGCAGACAATGGTTAACACTTAGGACCAATTACCAGGTGTAGGTCATCTGCAGGGGCTTTCACTTGAGTTTCAGCATGCAATATTAATTGCAAATATATTAAAGCAAGGTAGAACTTCCCGACCTGCTAAGTTAATGAAGCAACAGTAGCACCATTTGATTACTGATGACTCGGCTCACCTCAAGTTCACCTCATTATTACAGTTACTTTCCCCAAGCATTAAGGCTGACTGACATCCCCACCAACTAACCCAGCTCTCCACAACCCCCACCACCATTGCTTTATCATTTCCTGTCAGTCACCTTGTGTAAAGATACTTCCGTCCCTAGCATCAATGTATGGGCATGCAATCAATACATCTATATAAGCTGTCTTGTATATTTATACTTATTGCGTTTTTGATTGTTGTGTTCCATTTCATTGCTTCTTTTTTTGTGCTTCATTGTATCCAGAGTTACAATCTTTTCATTCTCCTTTACACTTGTGTTCTGGAAATGACATTCAACGGTTTTGAATCTTGAATCTTCAAAGTTCAAACTTGAGTAAATTTATTTTCAGTCTTGAATTGAAGGATGGGTTATTGTTGGAATGACCACAAAGCCATATGACATTGGAGCAGAATTAGGCATTCTGGCTGATCAATTCTGCTCCGCTATTCCATCGTGACTGATTTATTATCTCTCGCCCACCCAGCTGCTTTCTCCTACTTTCTCCCTGTAATATTTAGATAATAGAACATAGAATAGTCCAGCACAGTACAGGCCCTTCGGCCCACAATGTTGTGCCTCCCATTAAACCCTGCCTCCCATATAACCCCCCACATTAAATTCCTCCATATACCTGCCTAGTAGTCTCTTAAATTTCACTAGTGTATCTGCCTCCACCACTGACTCAGGCAGTGCATTCCACACACCAACCACTCTTTGAGTAAAAAACCTTCCTCTAATATCCCCTTTGAACTTCCCACCCCTTACTTTAAAGCCATGTCCTCTTGTATTGAGCAGCAGTGCCCTGGGGAAGAGGCACTGGCTATCCACTCTATCTATTCCTCTTATTATCTTGTACACCTCTATCATGTCTCCTTTCATCCTCCTTCTCTCCAAAGAGTAAAGCCCTATCTCCCTTAATCTCTGATCATAATCCATACTCTCTAAACCAGGCAGCATCCTGGTAAATCTCCTCGGTATCCTTTCCAATGCTTCCACATCCTTCCTATAGTGAGGCAACCAGAAATGGACACAGTACTCCAAGTGTGGCCAAACCAGAGTTTTATAGAGCTGCATCATTACCCCGCGACTCTTAAACTCTATCCCTCGACTTATGAAAGTTAACACCCCATAAGCTTTCTTAACTATCCTATCTACCTGTGAGGCAACTTTCAGGGATCTGTGGACATGTACCCCCAGATCCCTCTGCTCCTCCACACTACCAAGTATCCTGCCATTTACTTTGTACACTGCCTTCGAGTTTGTCCTTCCAATGTGTACCACCTCACATTTCTCTGGATTGAACTCCATTTGCCATTTCTCAGCCCACTTCTGCATCCTATCAATGTCTCTCCGCAATCTTCGACAATCCTCTACATTATCCACAACATCACCAAGCTTTGTATCCTCTGCAAACTTGCCAATCCACCCTTCTACTGCCTCATCCAGGTCATTAATAAAAATCACGAAAAGTACAGGTCCCAGAACAGATCCTTGTGGGACACCACTAGTCACAATCCTCCAATATGAATGTACTCCCTCCACCACCACCCTCTGCCTTCTGCAGGCAAGCCAATTCTGAATCCACCTGGCCAAACCTCCCTGGATCCCATGCCTTCTAACTTTCTGAATAAGCCTACTGTGTGGAACCTTGTCAAATGCCTTACTAAAATCCATGTAGATCACATCCACTGCACTACCCTCATCTATATGCCTGGTCACCTCCTCAAAGAACTCTATCAGGCTTGTTAGCCATGATCTGCCCTTCACAAAGCCATGCTGACTGTCCCTGATCAGACCATGATTCTTTAAATGCCCATAGATCCTATCTCTAAGAACCTCTTCCAACAGATTTCCCACCATAGACGTAAGGCTCACTGGTCTATAATTACCCAGACTATCCCTACTACCTTTTCTGAACAAGGGGAGGACATTTGCCTCCCTCCAATCCTCTGGTACCATTCGCGTGGACAAGGAGAACATAAAGATCCTAGTCAGAGGCTCAGCAATCTCTTCTCTAAACTCGTGGAGCAGCCTGGGGAATATTCCATCAGCCCCCAGGGACTTATCCATCCTAATGTATTTTAACACCTCCAACACCTCCTCTCGCTTAATATCAACATGCTCCAGAACATCAACCTCACTCATATTGTCCTCACCATCATCAAGTTCCCTCTCATTGGTGAATACCGAAGAGAAGTATTCATTGAGGACCTCGCTCACTTCCACAGCCTCCAGTCACATCTTCCCACCTTTATCTCTAATCGGTTCTATCTTCACTCCTGTCATCCTTTTTTTCTTCACATAATTGAAGAATGCCTTGGTGTTTTCCTTTACCCTACTCTCCAAGGCCTTCTCATGCCCCCTTCTTGCTCTCCTCAGCCCGTTCTTAAGCTCCTTTCTTGCTTCCCTATATTCCTTAATAGACCCATCTGATCCTTGTTTCCTAAACCTCATGTATGTTGCCTTCTTCCACCTGACTAGATTTTCCACCTCACTTGTCACCCGTGATTCCTTCACCCTACCATACTTTATCTTCCTCACCAGGACAAATTTATCCCTAACATCCTGCAAGAGATCCCTAAATATCGACCACATGTCCATAGTACATTTCCCTGCAAAAGCATCGTCCCAATTCATATCCGCAATTTCCAGCCTTATAGCCTCATAATTTGCCCTTCCTCAATTAAAAATTTTCCTGTCCTCTCTGATTCTATCCTTTTCCATGATAATGTTAAAGTCCAGGGAGCGACGGTCACTGTCCCCCAGATGCTCACCCACTGAGGGATCTGTGACCTGTTCTTACCTAATACTAGATCTAGTATGGCATTCCCCCTACCTTAACTAATTAAGAACTTACTAAGCTCCACTTTAACTGTACCCAATGACTTGGCCTCCACAGCTATCAATGAATTCCACAGATTACCCACCCTCTGGCTAAAGATATTCTTCCTCATTTCTGTTCTATGTGGATGCACCTCTATTCCATGTCTGTGTCCTCAGATGCAAGACTTACCCGGCATTGGAAACATCCTCTACACATTCATTTTATCTAGGCCTTCCAATATTTGATAGGTTTTAATGGGATCCCTTGTGTAAGACATGACGACCCTGCCTTACACAAGTCCCAGGCTCAGCTGGCTCCAGCTGACGAATGGTCTCGGCCCGAAACGTCGACTGTACCTCTTCCTAGAGATGCTGCCTGGCCTGCTGTATTCACCAGCAACTTTGATGTGTGTTCCAGCTGACGGTACCCAGTATGGGCCCCTATCCAGGGTTACGGGTCCCACTGCCTTGTGGGTATCTTCGGGAGAAGAGAAGGCTAAGGAGTAAACCCTACACAAATCCACAGTGGAGCCCCTAAGGCGGTTGGATGACGTATCACAGCTCCTGCAGCCAAGCTGATGCCAAATGTATTGTTTCGCATTCCTTTTGACCACATCTGCGAGGCTGAGAGGGAGATCTTGATGTCTGGGCAGCCCAGGATCTCCATATTCATCGCCCAGGTCTGCACCATGGAACAGGCACATCCATTGTCTACTTAGACAGACGGAGCCATGAATGAATATTATTATTATTATTAATATTATTTTTAGATATGTTGAGCATGCTCTAAAACAAATGAATCGCAGTTTTGTACAAGGTGACATATATGTACTTTGATAATAAATTTACTTTGAACTTTGATATCACAAGTGAAGAAGGTATGCAATTGTCTCACACAAAATGTAAGTCTGGCAGTATCTATGGAGGAAAATAAAGAATGGGTATTTATATTGGTATTGGTTCATTACTGTTCCATGTACCATGATACAGTGAAAATCTTATGTTGCATACTGTTTATACAGATCAAATCATTACACAGTGCATTGAGCTAGAACAAAGTAAATCAATAACAATGCAGAATAAAGTTTAAAATCTACTGAAGAAGTGCAGTGCAGGTACACAACAGAGCAGTAGATCATAATGAGGTAGGTCATGAGGCCAACAATCTGTCTTATCATACAAGTAATTTGTTCTGCTATACAGTGCAATATATAAAATACACTCTAAATTATAGTAGGAAATAAGAAATGTATAAAAAATATATAAGTAGCGGCAAACAAGTGCAAGGAAAGTGTGGTGTTTATGAGTTCATTGTCCATTCAGAAATCTGATAACAGTGGAGAAGAAATTGTTCCTAAAGTGTTGAGTGTGTGTCTTCAGGCTTCTGTATCTCCTGCCTGATGGTAGCAAAGAGAAGAGAGCATGTTTTTAATAACAGATGCTGCCTTTTTGAAGCATTGCCTTTTGAAGATGTCCTCATTGATGGGGTGGGCCATGGCCATGATGGAGCTGGCTGTGTTTACAAGCTCAGCATCTTTTACCACATCCTGTGCAGTTACCCCTCCGTAACACACAGTGCTGCAACCAGTTAAAATGATTTCCATGGTACACCTGCAGAAACTGTTAAGAGTTTTTGATGACATACCAAATCTCATCAAACTCCTAATGAAATGTAGCTGCCTGCCTGCCTTCTCTGTAATTTCATCAATATGTTAGGCATTTGTGATTCTACTCTGAGAATAAGATTTATATTTCTGACCAGGACCAAAACTTGTGCTGGAAGGAGTCATCTCACAATAGGTTTGTGCTCTCAGGAATTGCAGCCCTTCCTGTTCTTGTTATGAAAGATGGGAAAGCCTTGAAACATTCTCTTTGCTGTAAATTATAAACACAAGAGTTCTGCAGATAGTGGAAATCGAGAGTAACACACACAAAACTCTGGAGGGACACAACAGGTCAGGCAGCATTTATGGAAAGAAATAAATAACTGACATTTTGGGCTGAGGGCATTCATCAGGATGAGGAAAGAAAGGGAAAGAATGATGTATAAGAAGGTGGAGGAAGAGGAAGGAGTACACGCTGGCTTTTGATAGATGAAGCCAGGTGAGGGGGAAGGTAGGTGTTTGGGAGAGGGGAGATGAAATGAGAGGCTGGGAAATGATATTTGGAAGAGGTATGGGGTTGGAGAAGAAGGAATCTGATAGGAGAGGAGAGTGGAACCATGGAAGAAAGGAAATGAGGTGTGCTCCAGAGGGAAATGGAGGTGATAGGCAAGTGAGGAGGTAAGACGGGAGTCAAAATGGAGGATAGAAATAGAGAGAAGGGAGAAGAGGGAGAAATTACCAGAAGTTAGATGTAAAGTTGTGTGTTGAGATTCAAAAGATCAAATAGATAAGAGTATCCAAGTCCCTCCCTTGACAATGATCATGAATTTCCAGTGTGACCACTAGCTGTCATTTCATTCTTCTTCTTCTTCATTTGTCCATTGTGCAACGACGAGAACATCTCTAGTCATTCATAATTCGTCGGGGTTGGACTGGACGGTGGGGACGCAGATGTTCAAAGTTCAAAGTAAATTTATTATGGAAATATATATATATATGTCACCATATACGAGCCTGAGTTTACTTTTGCGCAGACTCAGTCGATCCATGAATCATAATAGAATCAATGAAAAGCCGTACCAACAGGGTAGACAACCAAGGTGCAAAATAATAATAAACAAATAAGCATCAAGTATTGAGAACATGAGATGCAGAGTCCTTGAAAGTGTTTTTGGGAACATAGGCTTTTGGGAACAATTCAAAGTCAGGGAAAATGAAGTTAAGTTATCCCCTCTGGTTCAGGATCCTGATGGTTGAGGGGTAATAACCATTCCTGAACCTGGTGGTGTGAGTCTTGAGGCTCCAGTATCTTCTTCTGGAAGACAACTGTGAGAAAAGAGTGTGATCTGGGTGGTGGGGGTTTCTGAAAATAGATGTTGCTTTCCTGCATCTATTTTCTGTGCAAATATGCTCTGTGGTGGGGAGGGCTTTACCCATGATGGACTAGAAGGAAATCAGGAAGGCTAACAGAATGTATGAGGTTGCCCAAACAGACAAGGTGAAGGAGAATTCTAGGGGATTCTACAGATTTATGAGGAGCAGAAGGATAGGAAGTGACAAAATTTGTTCTCTGGAAGATCAGAATGGTGATCTATGCATGGAGCCAAAAGAGATGGGGGAGATTTTAAATGGGTTTTTTGCATCTGTGTTTACTTGGAATTTGTGGAAGTGAGGCAAAGCAGCAGTGAGGTCATGGATTTATACAGATTACAGGGGAGGAGGGGTTTGCTGTCTTAAGGCAGATTAAGGCGGATAAGTCCCCAGGTCCTGACAAGGTGTTCCCTTGAACCCTGTAGTGGCCCTAGCAGATATATTTAAATCATCCTTTGCAACAGATGTGGTGCCAGAGGATTGGAGGATAGCTTATGTTATTCCTTTGTTTAAGAAAGGCAGCAAAAAATAAATCAGGAATTTATAGGTTGCTGAGTCTGACATCAGTATTGGGAAAGTTACTGGAAGGTATTCTAAGGGACCTGATATATGTGTGTTAGGATAGACAGGGACTCATTAGGGATAGTCAGCGTGGCTTTGTACAGGGTAGGTCATGTTTAACCAATCTTATAGCATATTTCGAGGAAGCTACCAGGAAAGTTGATGAAGGCAAGGCAGTGGATGTTATCTCCAGGGGCTTTAGCAAGGTCCTGCATGGAGGCTGGTCAAGATGGCTCAGTCACTTGGCAACAAGATGAGGTAGTAAATTGGATTAGGCACTGACTGTTGGCCTGTGACTAGAGCATTGCTGCAAGGATCAGTACAGATTCCTTTGTTGTTTTTCATCTATATCAACAACCTAGATGATTATGTAATTATCTGAATCAGCAAATTTGTGGATGACACCCAGATTAGGGGAGTAGTGGACAACAAGGAAAGCGTGCAGTGGGATCTGGATCAGCAGGAAAAATGGCAAATAGAATTTGATGCAGACAAGTGTGAGGTATTGCACGTCAGTAGGACCAACCAGGGAAGGTCTTAAACGGTGAACGGTAGGCACTGAGGAATGCAGTAGAACAAAGGCATCCGCAGGTACAGGTCCATAATTGAAAGTGGTGACATAGGTTGATAGGGTCATTTAGAAAGCTTTTGGCACATTGGCCTTCATAAGTCCAAGTACTGAGTACTGGTGATAGGAAGTTATGTAGAAGCTATACAAGACGTTGATGAGGTCTAAGTTGGAGTATTGTATGCAGTTTTGGTCACCCACCTACAGGAAAGATGTAAATAAGTTTGAAAGAGGGCATATCCATGTAAATTTTACATGGATATTTCCAAGACTGGAGGACCTGAGTTATAAGAAAAGATTAGGTTTGGACTTTATTCCTTGAAACTTAGAAGATTGAGAGGAGATTTGATGGAGGTGTACAAAATTATGAGGGGTATAGATAGGCCTTTTCCACTGAGGTTGGGTGGGACCTCAAAGGGTAAAAGGTGAAAAGTTTAAGTGGAACAAGAAGAGAAACTTCTTCACTCAGAGGATCACGAGAGCATGGAGCGAGCTGCCTGCACAGGTGGTGCATGTAAGCTCGATTTCAGTATTTAAGGGAAGTTTGGATAAGTACATGGATGGTAGAGGTATGGAGGGCTATAGTCCAGTTGCAGTTCGATGGGACTAGGCAGATTAAATGGTTCAGCATGGACTAGATGGGCTGAAGGGCCAATTTCTGTACTGTACTTTTCTATGACTATGACCCTATTTCTCTATGATTCTTCATCTCACACTCTTAATATTTATTGCCCAAATATTTATGTTATTTATTTTTCTATTGTATTTAGAGTTTGTCGCCTTTTGAACACTGGTTGTCCACTCTGTTGGGTATGGTCTTTCATTGATTCTGTTATGGTTACTTGACTTACTGAGTATGCCCACAAGAAAATGAATCTCACAGCTGTATATGGTGAAATATGTACAGTACACTGATAAATTTACTTTGAGCTCTGAACTTTGACTCTGGCCAAGAGCAGTTCAGCCCTACGTCCAGCTAGGTTGAACCTTGCAAGTCTGTGGCGAGTAATTCAATTCACACATCCATTGTCTCCTCCCAAGATTGTTTTCCATTGTGTAACGCAATATTCCGCTGGGCAATAAAAGGGAAGGTGAGAGCATGGACTAGAGGAGAGCAAAGGAAACAAGAATTCCCTTCAGTCAGACCAGTTTAATCCCATTCTGACATGAAATATTTATTTAATATTGACAGGAAATGTGCTTTCTCTGGTAGTATTGCATAATCATAATTATAGCAAAAGGCTGTTTGGCAGAAATACATCAGTATGATTGCCAAACTGGACTTTCTGTATACTGACTGAATCCCAACAGTTTAAAAATGTTGAGAGTTTATTTTCTGCTGCTGTTGTTCATCTAGTTGGTGTTCTCTCCCTGGTTCAATAAAATGCCCTAAATTGTTTTTCTTTCTAATTTGGCTTTATTATTATGCGGTATTATTGAATTCAGTGAATTGCTTGGAGCTATTTGTTATGCTTTGTTTCTGGAGGTTTTGCAAAGGGTGGTTTATGAATTTGTATTCCAACCAGGAAATAAACTCCAGAGACAATGATATGGGCTGCAGAAAATGGAATTCAGCATCTAGAACTATCAAAAAATAATCTGGAAATACTCAGTAGTTGAAACAGTGGAACGACAAATAAAATCAATGATTGGGTCAGTGACCTTTCATCAAAACTGGAAAAAGTTGGAAATTAAATGATAAACATAAAGGACTGATGAAGGATCTCAGCCCAAAGCAGCAATTATTTATTCTTTTTCGTAGATGCTGCCTGACCTGCTGGGATCCTTCAGCTTTTTTCTATGTACGTGTTACTTTGGAGATAAAATGATTCTTAAAATTCAGGGACAAGGGAGGGTGCCCATCAATGAGAAATCGCACCACACATGTCTTTTCTCATTGCTACCATCAGGGAGGAGGTCCCGCAGCCTGAAGACACACAGTGAATATTTTAGCAATTTCTTCTTTTTGTATGATATCAGATTTCTGAATTGACAGTGAACTCATGAACAATGCCTCACTATTTCTGCAACACATGCTCAGCAGACTATTTTTGCACTATACAGTGAATTAAATTGATGGCTATATAATAGGCATCCGTTAGTCTCATGAGACCATGGATTTGCACCTTGGAAGGTTTCCAGGGCGCAAGCCTGGGCAAGGTTGTATGGAAGACCGGCAGTTCCCTTCTCCACACCACCGATGTTGTCCAAGGGAAGGGCCCTAAGGCCGATACAGCTTGGCACCGGTGTCGTCGCAGAGCAATTTGTGGTTAAGTGCCTTGCTCAAGGACACAACACGCTGCCTCAACTGAGGCTCGAACTCACGACCTTCAGATCACTAGACCAACGCCTTAACCACTTGGCCACATGCCAACACTATGGATATATATAGTATATACCTCATACATATCACACACACAAACACACACATATACATATATATATATCTATTTACGGTAATATATGGTGTTACGTACCCCATAACTGGGTTGCCAAACTAAACACACATGCACAGAATTAAGATAACAGGATCAATCAAGCTCTATCGTTGTCTAGGAGTAAATGACCAATATCAAAGTGACACAAAGTCCAGTTCAATTTAGTTCAGTTCGCAGTAATCGTTGCCGTGGCGATGGACAATGTGGGGGGAAGGAGAAAGAGAACAAGAACGAATGATCATTCAAAATGGCTTCCACACACAGACCTGCGATGTTGCTCACAAGCAGCTTTCGGGCGAGTCCTTTGTGATGTCACCTGAGGTCACCAACTGTGACCCCTCCTCCAGATGCGTTCGATCCTCTGCAGTGAACCTGGCACCCAAGCAAGGGTGGACACACACCGGGTTCCCGCTGATCGCACCTTTCCACCCTGTGCGTCTAAGGCTGATCCCGCGATCAGCCGTCTAAGAGCTTTACACCGCTTCCAGGGTCTTGTTACCTCGGGGTGTCATGTGTGTCCTGCCTTAGCGAACCTGTGCCTTTTTATCCCCCTGCTGGGGTATCGCCTGTCCATCACTTCAAACAGTTCAGGGTTCAAAGGGGGAGCCGCTCTAGACAGTTCTCTCTCCCTTCCCTTCATTACACATCTCCAAATGCTGCTCCATTGTCTTCCTTATCTCTCTCTCTCCCAAAGACAGGTGGCAGACCAACTGCTGATCACACAGGACAGCTAACATCTATGTGTATTCTTGTCATACTTCCCCCCTTTAAGGATTTTTACCGGGGTAAAAATTACAAACATTACATTATTTGATACAAATATACATCTTTATCAGCTATTTGGCTAATACAGAGAATTTGAAGTTGTCAACACCTGACAGACAGTCAGTCATCACATTTTCTGTTCCTTTTATATGTGTTATTAATAATCCCTTAGACCAGGCTCCAACTTAGCAAACCTCATAGTGGCCAAAAACACCGATGAGTTGCGATCAATGTAACCTCTCATTTGGTTTTGTCCCGGACCACAATAACAAGGGTCGTCCCATTCCGACTTAGTTTTCTCTCGCAAGGGCTTAGTAGGAGGGGGAGGGGTAGTGACCGCAGGGTTATTGCAAAACTTCCTACAGTACCCCACCATCTCCAAGAGCCTTCTGAGTGCCCTCTTGTCTGTCGGGGTTGGGAGGTCAGCGATAGCCTGCACTGTAGCTTGCATCGCTGCCAGCTGCCCCTGTGTCACCACAATTCCCAGGTAAGTGACCTTCATGTGGCCGAACTCATTTTTTCAAGGTTCACTATCAAGCTGGTTTCAGACAGCCGTATTAAATTGCCAATACACACCTCTGTGTTCGTCAGCCCTCTAGTCACTGAATTACTCATTCTATATGGATGTTGTTTACTAGGCTGACAGACACCATTGTAACAGACACCACCCAACGTCCCAGTTCTTCGCATCGCCTCAGGACAATCAAACACACGGGTGCGAGTCGTTTAATTACTTCTCCTAAAGAGCCGCTTTGTTTGGGGATTAAGGGAGAGACCTTATCAGTAGACCTGGCCAAAACATTAGCCTTCTCCCATCTGGTTGATACCATACTCATCTTTTCAAAATTCTCTTATCGGGGGGGGGGGGGGGGGACTCTAGCTTCATTGATTTCCACGCTAACACTGACTAGGTTTGTTAGCATATCAAAAGCCTGTGACCGTCTCAGTTCGCGTCGGCCATAATCAATAACATTCTTCCCCCTGGGCAGCTGGTAAACCTCTTTCATGATTCCATCAACTGTTTCCTCCAGCACCGCAAAATGTCCACCGGGGGGTACCTTGTGGGCCAGGTTAAAAATCTCATCCTCATAACTCTTTTACACCACCCCCCATTCCTCATCTGCGGGTACTGTACTTGATTTCCCTTTCTTCCTTAGCACTTCCTCCTCCGCACAATAGCCTACTAGTTCAGAGAGAGCTGTCTCTGCCAAAACCATCAGCCCCCCGTCTCGCTCCTGCTTCTGCACAAATTCTCTCCTGGCTACTGCTATGTCTGTCCCAGCTCCCTCACTACCTCTTGTCCCACTACACTCCTTCTTTTCATTTTCAACCCCCGTCTCGTACAAGACTGGCAGAAACGTCTCAGCTAAATTCACTACCGCGGTCTCGTGATGAACCTGTGAGTCCATGGGCGGGGCCTCAATGCTGGCAGGCTGACCTGTCAATCTCATGACTGGGAACACGATTCCCCCGGCGATGTCATTACCGAGCAAGACTTCCACGCCTTTCATCGGTAATTCGGACCTCACCCCGATCGTGACTAGTACAGAGACCAGGTTGCTTTGTAAGTGTATCTGGTGCAAAGGGACTGACTCTGTCCCTTCCCCAACACCTTTGACTTCTACCTCCCCAGTCTGGGTCTCTGAGCTAAGCTCTAATACACTCTTCAGTATTAGTGACTGACACACTCCCGTGTCTCTCCAGATCCGCACTGGAACTGGTTTTAACCCCTCCTTCACTGACACCAATCCGGCCAAGATAAACTTCTCGCGCCCTTCCTGAACTTTGGCAGACCTGTCCTTCCCTAGCGGTTCGTGTGCCAGCTCAATACAGCCAGTCAAAATTTCCATTTTTCCTTTTCCCGTCTCCTTCTTTGGGGCAAAGCACCTGGACGCAAAGTGTCCGACTTTCCCGCAATTATAACTGACGACCCCAGGAGACTTCCTACCAGACTGCTCCCGGTCTACCTTATCCTTCTCACTAGTCCCCGGCTTACTTTCTGACTTTTCCGGCGGATTCTCCCCGCCGTCCTGACTACCCTACTGGTAGCCTTTACTTGGGGCAAACTTCATTTTATGCGTCAACGCATACTCATCCGCTAACTTAGCAGTTGCGGCTAACGTGGCTGCCTCTTTCTCATCTAGGTAGGGTCTCATACCCTCAGGGACACAACCTTTAAACTGCTCAATCAGGATCAGCTGTAGCAGTCTGTCATAATCCCCCTCTACCCCCTTTGAGGCACACCAACGCTCACAATATGTCTGCATCTCACAGGCAAACTCCAAATACGTGCGGTCCCACTGCTTCCTCGCATTCCGGAACCTCTGCCGGTATGCCTCCGGGACAACTCATAAATCCTGAGGATGGCCTCTTTCACCACCTCATACCTCTGGGCATCTTCCGCGGACAAAGCTGAGTAAGCTTCTTGGGCTTTCCCTTTCAGTACACTCTGAAGTAAAACAGCCCACTTATCCCTCGGCCAGTCCTGACTTATAGCCACTTTTTCGAACTGGAGGAAGTACCGATTCACGTCGGTATCGTCAAATGGGGGAATCAGCCTAACCTCCTGGGTCGCCCGGAACCCTCCACCTTGGTTCGGCACGAGCCCCTGCTCGGCCCTTATCTTTAACTTCTCCAGCTCAAATTCCCTTTCCCTCTGTTTCTCTCTCTCTTCTCGCTCCCATTGCCTCTCTTTCTCTTCTCTCTCCAACTGTCTCTCCTTCTCTCTCTTGCCTTTCTAACTCTTTCTCTTTCTCTTGCCTCTCTAACTCTCTCTCCTGCCTTTCTACCTCTCTCTCCTTCTCTTCTCGCTGCAACTGTCTGTCCCTCTCTTTCTCTTCTCGCTCCAACTACCGTACCCGGAACTCGTGCTCGAGTCTCAGTTTTTCAAGCTGCACCTGTACCGCATCTCCAGCAGGTTTTTCAATAGACACCACCCCCAGCTCGCCTTGGGGAAACACACCTTTAGATACATAGTGCTCTACGATAGCTCTGTGTATCTCCTCTCTCCTCATTGTTGACTTCCCCTTAGCAAGATTCAACCGTTTGGCCACAGCTACCAATTCCGATTTCCTGGCATCCTCTAATGCCTCCAAGGTCGGCGACTTTATAAATCCCCCAACCTCCATTTCTGCTGTTTGTTTTTTCTTTCTTTCGGGAATTTTAACCCAATCAATTTACTCCGTCCCAAATTTAGCGTTCAAAATCGCGGACGAGAACCCCACGTATGTTACGTACCCCGTAACTGGGTTGCCAAACCAGCAGAAATGGATCACTCAGTTGGAGTCTGGATTACTAGAACTAAGAAAGTTTTATTAAAGAAACAAGCAACACAGCAATCGAAAGGATAATAAATGCAACAGTCCAGCAATGATAAACACACATGTGCACAGAATTAAGATAAGAGGATCAATCAAGCTCTATCATTGTCTAGGGGTAAATGACCAATTTCAAAGTGACACAAAGTTCAGTCCAATTTAGTTCAGTTCGCAGTAATCGTTGCCATGGTGATGGACAATGTGGAGGGAGGGAGAGAGAGAACAAGGACGAATGATCATTCAAAACGGCTTCCACACACAGACCTGCGATATTGCTCATAAGCAGCTTTCGGGCGAGTCCTTTGTGATGTCACCTGAGGTCACCGACTGTGACGCCTCCTCCAGATGCCATCGATCCTCTGCAGTGAACCTGGCACCCAAGCAAGGGCGGACACACACCGGGTTCCCGCTGATCGTACCTTTCCACCCTGTGCGTCTAAGGCTGATCCCGCGATCAGCCGTCCAAGAGCTTCCCACCGACTTGTGAGAGGCGCACCGCTTCCAGGGTCTCGTTACCTCGGGGTGTCGTGTGTGTCCTGCCTTAGCGAACCTGTCCCTTTTTATCCCCCTGCTGGGGTATCGCCTGTCCATCACTTCAAACAGTTCAGGGTTCAAAGGGGGAGCCGCTCTAGACATCTCTCTCTCCCGTCCCTTCATTACACATCTCCAAATCGCCTGTCCATCACTTCAAACAGTTCAGGGTTCAAAGGGGGAGCCGCTCTAGACACCTCTCTCTCCCGTCCCTTCATTACACATCTCCAAATGCTGCTCCATTGTCTTCCTTCTCTCTCTCTCTCCCAAAGACAGGTGGCAGTCCAACTGCTGATCACACAGGACAGCTAACATCTATGTGTATTCTTGTCACAATGGTATCTAATCTATTCATGTCGTGTCTTTTAACGTATTGCACTGTACTGCTGCTACTAAACAAGTTTCACATCAGTGATAATAAACTTGATTCTGCTTCTGATTCAGTAGGTAAGAGCAAAAGGGAGCTTTTGTGCAAAGATTTCATTAATGCATTAAGGCATGGTTGCCGAGAAATCTCTTAATGTGTAAACTGCTTCTCAATGTTTGCCTGCTGTGAAGTGCTTGTGTGCATTTCCAGTAAGTCCCACCCAGCAGGATGCTGGACTGGGCACTCGAAGCTATCATTCACCCTACGTATGCCAACATCATTGTTCAATTATTTAATCAACAACACATACAAAATGCTAGAGAAATTCAACATCTATGGAGGGAAGTGAACAGTCGACCTTTCGGGCTGAGATTGGGTGAGCTCTAGTGAAAAGTCTCAGCCTGAAACATAGACTGTTTATTTCCTTCCACAGATTTCCAGCTTTTGTGGAATCCCTTCTGTCTCTGAACCATCGACCCTTCATTTTCCTCCATAGATGCAGCCAGTCTTGCTGGCATCCTCCATGTGTATTGACCCAGATTTCCAGAATCAGCAGGCCCTCTTGTGCCTTAATTACTTAACGTCAGAATTTGGATCAACTGGTCACAGCCTGTGGTCTTTGTTAGAAACCCACAATTCGAGCATAACTCAAAGTTTTCATACTGAATTACAAAGAGGTAAGCATGGAAACAGGCCCTTCAGCCCATCAAGACCATGCCAAGCACCACCACCCATTTACACTATTCTCAGTTCAGGATATATTTTTAAACTTTTATAAAACAAATACTCCCTTGATTTGTTATTAGAAATGAATAGCCTCCCCTATTATGAAGATCTGTCAACCTGAAAATCAATCCTGCTGCCGTGATGATATTGGGCTCCCTGTCTGCACAGCCTTTAACTCAAAAGGAGGTTTTAAGCACTATCCTATATAGGTATCTATGGATACACTCACTATACAGAGTTATACTGTATCAATCTCCTCTTTAAAGACTCAGTTACGTCTCTGCAGCAAGGTCTAGCTCCCAATACCCAATACTGGAGTGATGGGCACCTCTCTCCACCAAGGAGGAAAGTAGATTGAACACATAAACTTTTCTCAGGCTTCCAGCCAGGTACTGTATCAATTTTAACTGACATTTCAATGAAAAACTCTGCCATCTTTTTCAGGGATGATGCTTATCCAATGGTATATATTGCCCCTGTTGTCTATCCCTCCCGGTTGGCTCTTCCTTACCTAATTAGGTTTCCTCTGTCTCACCTTGTTTACAAATTAGTTCCAGTTCTTAGAAGCGAGACCTTTGTCCTTGTTTTTTTTTCTCTCGTTTTATTTCAATGGTTTCCTTCACCAGGCAGTCCCAAAAGCCACTGGCACGGCACAATAGTTTTGTGCTATCAAAGTCAATCCTATTGCCATTGGAAATACTTTTATTTTTAATGATACATGTTTAAATTTAGACAAGTAATTCTTTACACACATTTAAAACTTACAGTGGATTTCTGATGTATAAAAAATTTTTGAAATCCCCCAAATTTAAAAACTACAAAGGATATGCAAATGCAAGTACAATTCTTATGAACTAAAATATTATACCAATGAGTGCAGATGAACAAGTACTGTTGCAGAAACTGAAGTTGATGAATGAATTCTATTCTGTCACCCTGTCGTTCTGTCATTCTCCTTGTCATTCCTAACAATGCCCAATTCTTTCTAGCATTTATACTGCTTTGCTTCTAGTTGACGATATCTGCATGTGATGTTTTTTGGATACCTTTACTGGGAGAAAATAATTCACAAAGACGTTTTAAAAACTTCAGGAGATGGAGATCCCAGATACCCAACACTAATGCTATGGATTTGCCTCTCTGAGTGCACAAATATTGTAATTATTAATTAATCATGCCTGTGCTAGGTGACAAAATAGGTCTGGTCTGGAACCTTCCTTGATCTCCATCACAATGATCAAATAACTTATCTGTAGTTGCCTGTAGTAGAATCGTGGACCTTATGCAAGGAAGCGCAACGACAACTGGAGGCATCTGAAATGTGCTGTTTAAGGACAATGCAGAAAATTAGATGGGTGATGAAGGTCAGTAATATGGAAGTGTTGAAGGGAGTGAGGAGAGAAAAAGAGTTGCTGAAGAATGTGCAGAAAAGGAAGCTGGAATATGCCGGGCACTTGTTAAGAGGTGGTGGACTGCAGAAATTGTTATTGGAAGGGATGATAGAAGGAAAGAGGGAAATAGGAAGGCAGCAAACCACTTGGTACGATAATGTGAGGCAATGGACTGGGTTCAGTTATGCTGAGTGCTAGAAAAAGAGTGCAAGATCGAAGAAGATGGAGGTGCATAGCCGCCAACCCCAGATTCGGGACGGCACCCACTGACTGACGAGTTGCCTGTTTTGCTATAGCCAATGAACATAACCCCATTGTCTTACATTTATCTGATGCAGACAAGAATGTCTCATGGCCACTTCACTTTGTAAGCCATCTATCTTAAACAGCCAGTCCCCTGCCATGAGCCAGTACCCTCTGCTATATGGACAGTGCTGTTTTGTTTGCAATGCTGTCCTGCCAACCTCAGGCTAATTATTGTATGAAATTTATATTATGAACTGAATACTGGCTCCCATTTATGACAAGAAACTAAGCAAAGAATTTTGGTTCGAAGTTTAACTTTGTCACAAACAACTCTGACACTTTGGAAAGGTTCTTCTGCTGAACGAGAAAGGTGAGGTTAGCAATAAGCTCTCGGGCCCTGGAAACTGAATATCTATCACACCATCTCTCTGTAGCAACTTGCAGAGATGCTTGAAGTATAACCTCATTTCTCTTTAGACAGATGCTGCCTGATCCTCTGAATATCTCCAGTTGTCCGTTTGTATTTCAGATTTCCAGCACTTGACACTTTCCTGCTACATTGTGTCTATATATTAGTTTATTATGTTATCACGTGCACTGAGATACAGCGAAAAGCTTCGTTTTGCATGCCACCCATGCCGGTCATTTCATTAAAACAATGCATTGAGGTATTACAAGGGTAAATAATAACAGAATGCAGAATAAATCTGCAGAGAAAGTGCATTGCAGGCAGACAATATAATGCAAGGTCACAACAAAGTACAGTAGATTGTGAGTACAAGATTCCATCTGATCATACAAGGGACTGTTCAATAGTCTTAAAGCAGGGGACTAGAAGCTGTCTTCGAGACTGGTTTTGAGGATGTGACAAAACACATTGATGAAGGTAGAGCTGTAGATGTAGTGTATATGGATTTCAGCAAGGCATTTGATAAGGTACCCCATGCAAGGCTTATTGAGAAAGTAAGGAGGCAGGGGATCCAAGGGGACATTACTTTGTGGATCCAGAACTGGCTTGCCCACAGAAGGCAAAGAGTTGTTGTAGATGGATCGTATTCCGCATGGAGGCCAGTGACCAGAGTCATGCCTCAGGGATCTGTTCTGGGACCCCTGTGCTTTGTGACTTTTATAAATGATTTGGATGAGGAAGTGGAGGGATGGGATAGTAAATTTGCTGATGACACAAAGGTTGGAGGTGTTGTGGATAGTGTGGAGGGCTGTCAGAGGTTACAACGGGACATTCATAGGTTGCAAAACTGTGTTGAGAAGTGGCAGATGGAGTTCAACCCAGATAAGTGTGAGGTGGCTCATTTTGGTAGGTCAAATATGATGGCAGAGCATAGCATTAATGGCAAGACTCTTGGCAGTATGGAGGATCAGAGGGATCTTGGGGTCCAAGTCCATAGGACATTCAAAGCTGCTACACAGGTTGACTCTGTGATTAAGAAGGCATAAGGTGCATTGGCCTTCATCAATCGTGGGATTGAGTTCAAGAGCCGAGAGGTAATGCTGCAGCTATATAGGACCCTGGTCAGACCCCACATGGAGTACTGTGCTCTATTCTGTTCACCTCACTACAGGAAGGATGTGGAAACCATAGAAAGGGTGCAGAAGAGATTTACAAGGATGTTTCCTGGATTGGAGAACATGCCTTATGAGAATAGGTTGAGTGAACTCGGCCATTTCTCATTGGAGCGGCAGAGGATGAGAGGTGACCTGATAAAAGTATACAAGATGATGAGAGGCATTGATCATGTGGATAGTCAGAGGCTTTTTCCCAGGGCTGAAATGGCTAGCATGATAGGGCATATTTTTAAAGTGCTTGGAAGTAGGTACAGAGGAGATGTCAGGAGTAAGTTTTTTACACAGAGAGTGGTGAGTGCGTAGAATGGGCTGCCGGCGACGGTGATGGAGGCAGAAACGATAGAGTCATTAAGAGACTCCTGGATGGATACATGGAGCTTAGAAAAATAGAGGACTATGGGTAAGCCTAGGTAGTTCTAAGGTAAGGACATGTCAGGCACAGCTTTGTGGGCCGAAGGGCCTGTACTATGCTGTAGGTTTTCTATGTCTCTATGTTTCTATGTATGCTCTTTTGACAAATTATTTATTGAGATACAGCATGGAACAGGCCCTTCGAACCCTTCGAGCCGCGTCATCCAGCAACGATTTAATCTGAGCCAATAATCATGGGACAATTTACAATAACTAATTAACCTTTCAACTAGTATGACTTTGGACAGTGGGAGGAAACCGTAGCATCCGGATAAACCCAGGCAGTCACTGGGAAATGTGCAAACTCCTTACAGGCACCATCAGCTGTTTTTTAACTTGCTAAGTTTCTCCATCAGAATCTTTTCCAGATTCCAGCATCTGCAGTCTCTGGCTCCAAACAATACCAAGGTTCAGATATTTCTGCAACAATTGCTTCCTGGGAGCTTTCTTCACCACTCTGGTGGACTTCTTGTTTCCATTTGAAGCTAGATTATATGAAGAGAGAATGCACTTGATTTCATTCCATATTATGGTTGGAAGAGTCGATAGAAACCAGGAGCAAGTTTCAGCTGTTCTTTTTAATCATTCAAGGTACACATAGTCCTCAACTCTGAGGTTTTATAAGACATTAGTCAGCCCCATTTGGGATATTGTGAACAGTTTTGACCCCCATATCAAAGAAAGGACGTGCTGGCACTGGGGAGGGCCCAGGGGAGGTTTAGGAAAAGGGTTAACATATGAGGAGTGCTTGATGGCTCTGGGTCTGTACTCATTAGAGTTCAGAAGAATTAGGAGGGATCTCATTGAAACCTATCAAATATTGGAATGGCCTAGTTAGAGTGGACGTGCAAAGGATGTGCCCTTTAATGGAAGAGACTAGGACCACAGGTCATGGCCTCAGAATGGATGGACATCTTTTTGGAAGAATTATTTAGCCAGGGAGTGGTGAATCTGTGGAATTCATTGCCACAGAAGACTGTAAAGGTTAAGTCATTAAGTATATTTAAAGCAGAAGTTGATAGATTCTTGATTAGTAAGGGTGACAGGGTTACAGGGAGAAGGCAGGTGATAGAATTGATAGGGAAAATAAATCAGCCATAATTGAATGGTGGAGCAGACATGATGGGCTGAATGGCCTAATTTGGCTCCTCTGTCTTATGGTTTTATAGTCTCAGCTGTAGTAAAATCAGCAGAGATGCATGAAACCTCAGTGTTCCAGACAATCCACTTTGACTGACAGTTAATCAATACCTGGAAATTATCACTCACTTTTTCCTAAAAACTGACATGTAATCTCCAGGCATGATGAGAAAGGAGTTATCCGTGGCTTATTCCTACACCTTTGGCAAACTCAGAGTTTTCATACAAATGATTCAAGGTCACTCTCTCAACAGAGCTAAAAAATAAAGATGCTTGCACTAGCTTTCATATTGAATAATCCTTTGTCTTCAGTGTGCACCTCAGCCAAAGACTTTCCACTAAATATCAAGGATATTACAATTCCAAAGTTAAAGGCAAAGGCTAAACTTTTTGTCATATGTACAGTGTACGTGTGCGCGGGTGCAAAAATGAAAACCTTACTTGCAGCAGCATCACAGACGCATAGTGTAGTCACATCATATAAACAGCATTGAGAACAAAAACATAATTATACAGGATTGTTATAAAAAACAATTCATACAAAAATAATTAGGTACATTGTAGTACAAAGTACATACTGTATGACAGAAATATTGACATCCCTAAACACCATCTCAGGCAATGTTTAATTAATATTCCAATCAATTGTCAGTCCTTTGTGGATTGGGCACCTGATGGTTGTTGTACTCTAAGTGTAGAAATGCTGTTATAGGTAATAAGTTCATTAGGTTTTAGGCATACGGGGCTTCAGTGAAGAGATGTTTCAGTCAGAGAAGGCAAAAAAAAAAGATAGAGCATATTTTGTCAGCCACAGTTTGTTGTTTATTGATGCCCAGTTATGAAGAGTAGAGATGCCAGGCAGGATGGCAGAGTGCTCCTCCTGCAGGATGTGGGAAGGCAGGGAGACCTCCAGTGTCCCTAATGAGTACAACTGCGAGAAATATGTCCAGCTGCAGTTTCTAACAATCCACGTTAAGGAGTTGGAGCTGGAATTGGATGAACTACGGATCATTTGGGAGGCTTGAAGGGGTGATAGATAGGACATATAGAGAGGTAGTTATATCCAAGAGCAGGACATAGGAAACTGGGTGACAGTCTGGAAGGGAAAAGGAGTTTTACAGCCAGTGCAGAGCACCCCTGTGTCCATCTCCTCAACAACAGGTATATCACTATGGAGACTGTTGGAGCGGATGACGGAGAAGAGGAAAGTGACAGCGGTCAGGTCTCTGGCACTGAGTCTGACTCTGTGACTCAGAGGGGAGGGGAGACCTTTTCCAAACCTATTCTGTTTCTTTGTAATATTTGTTGAGAGGAACGGAGTCGTCGACACTAATGGTTCCTTTTTTTCTTATGATGTTACATAACAGCCCATGTCTTCTTTTTTAGTTCAGTTGTTAAGAGCAAAAGGATTGCAGGAGATAAAACTGATCCTTTGGAAGATCAGATTGGTAATCCAGGTGTGGAGCCAAATGAAATGAAGGAGATCTTAAATGCGTTTTTTGCACCTGTAGTTACTCAGAAGACAGACAGAGAGTCTATAGAAATGAGACAAAATGGCATCAACTTCGTGGACTCTCTACAGATTACAGAAGAGGTGTTTGCCGTCTTGAGACAAATTAAGATAGATAAATCTGTATATATGGTCCAAGGAAACACCTTGTCAGGCCCTGGGGATTTAAAAAAAGTGAAGTAGTGTTCATGGGTTCAATCATATGGCAGAGAGGAAGAAGCTGTTCTTGAACCACTTCAGTCCTCTGTACCTCCTTCCTGACAGTAACAATGAGAAGAGGGCATGCTTTGGGTGATGGGGGTCCTTAATAGTGGACATCGCCTTTCTGAGACACCATTCCTTGAAGATGTCTTGGATACAACAGAGGCCAGTACCCCCAAGATGGAGCTGAAACATTTTACAACTTTCCAGAGCTTCCTTGACAAGGATGTTGCTAGATCTGGAGGACCTGAGTTATATGGAAAGATTGAATATGTTAGGACTTTATTCCCATATAACATATAACCATATAACCATATAGCAATTACAGCACGGAAGCAGGCCATGTCGGCCCTTCTAGTCCGTGCCGAACTCTTGCCCTCACCTAGTCCCACCAACCTGCACTCAGCCCATAACCCTCCATTCCTTTCCTGTCCATATAGCTTTCCAATTGAACTTTAAATGACAACATCAAACCTGCCTCAACCACTTCTGCTAGAAGCTCGTTCCACAGAGCTACCACTCTCTGAGTAAAGAAATTCCCCCTCATGTTACCCCTAAACTTTTGCCCTTTAACTCTCAACTTGTGTTCTCTTGTTTGAATCTCTTCCACTCTCAATGGAAAAAGCCTATCCACGTCACTCTATCTATCTCCCTCAATTTTAAATGCCTCTATCAAGTCCCCCCTCAACCTTCTACGCTCCAAAGAATAAAGACCCAACTTGTTCAACCTTCCTGTAACTTAGGTGATGAAACCCGGGTAACATTCTAGTAAATCTTCCCTGTGCTCTCTCTATTTTGTTGACATCTTTCCTATAATTCAGTGACCAGAATTGTACACAGTACTCCAAATTTGGCCTTACCAATTGTTTGTACAATTTCAACATTACATCCCAATGCTCTGATTTATAAAGACCGGCATACCAAAAGCTTTCTTCACCACCCTATCCACGTGAGATTTCACTTTCAGGGAACTATGCAGCATTATTCCTAGATCCCTCTGTTCTACTGCATTCTTCAATGCCCTACTATTTACCGTGTATGTCCTATTGTGATTAGTCCTACCAAAATGTAGCACCTCACATTTATCAGCATTAAACTCCATCTGCCATCTTTCAGCTCACTCTTCTAACTGGCCTAAATCTCTCTGCAAGCTTTGAAAACCTACCTCATTATCCACAACTCCACCTATCTTAGTATCATCTGCATACTTACTAATCCAATTTATCACCCCATCATCCAGATCATTAATATATATGACAAACAACATTGGACTCAGTACAGATCCCTGAGACACACCACTAGTCACCGGCCTCCAATTTGACAAACAGTTATCCATCACTACTCTCTGGCATCTCCAATCCAGCCACTGCTGAATCCATTTTACTACTTCAATATTAATACCTAACGATTAAACCTTCCTAACTAACCTTCAGTGTGGGACCTTGTCAAAGGCCTTGAAGTTCATACAGACACCATCCACCGCTTTATCCTCGTCAACTTTCCTAGTAACCTCTACAAAAAATTCAATAAGATTTGTCAAACATGAGTTCCCATGCACAAATCCATGTTGACTGTTCCTAATCAGACCCCATCTATCCAGATAATTATATATACCATCTCTAAGAATACCTTCCATCAATTTACCCACCACTGATGTCAAACTCACAGGGCGATAATTGCTAGGTTTACTCTTAGAACCCTTTTTAAACAATGGAACAACATGAGCAATATGCCAATACTCCGGCACCATCCCAATTTCTAATGACATTTGAAATATTTCTGTCAGAGCCCTTGCTATTTCCACACTAACTTCCCTCAACCTTACACAATTCAATATCCTTCTCCGTAGTGAATACCGAAGAAAAGAAATTGTTCAAAATCTTCCTCGTCTCTTTTGGCTCCACACATAGCCGTCCACTCTGATTCTCTAAGGGACCAATTTTATCCCTCTCTATCTTTTTGCTGTTAATATAACTGTAGAAATCCTTTGGATTTATTTTCACCGTACTCGCCAAAGCAACCTCATATCTTCTTTTAGCTTTTCTAATTTCTTTCTTAAGATTCTTTTTACATTCTTTATATTCTTCAAGCACCTCATTTACTCCAAGCTGCCTATATTTATTGTAGATCTCTCTCTTTTTCCGAACCAATATTCCTTGGAACATAGAAGATTCAGACGAGATTTGATAGAGGTATACAAAATTATGTGGGGTACTGATAGGTTAATTATAAGCAAGCTTTTTCAGCTGAGGTTGAGTGGGACTAGAACTAGAGGTCATGGTTAAGAGTGAAAGGTGTAAAGTTTAAGGGGAACATGAGCAAATCTTCTTCAGTCAGAGAGTCATGAGAGTGTGGAATGAGCTACTAACGTAACTAATGCATGCAAGCCTGATTTCAACGTTTAAGAGAAGTTTGGATAGGTATATGGATGCTAGGGGTATGGAAGACTATGGTCATGGAGCAGGATGATGGGAGTAGCCATTCTAAATGACTTGGCATGGGCTGTGGGCATGAATAAAATTCCTGGATGGTATGTTGCCTCCAGGGTGCAAGAGTCTGGATCGAGTCCTCAGCATTTTTAAGTGGCAGGGTGACCAGACAAAGGATGTGGTCCATGTAGGTACTAATGACGTGGGTATGATAAGTGATGGGTGACATGGGTAAGATAAGTGACATGAGGTTCTGCATAGGGTGGTC
Organism: Mobula birostris; assembly: GCF_030028105.1. Classification (NCBI taxonomy): domain Eukaryota; kingdom Metazoa; phylum Chordata; class Chondrichthyes; order Myliobatiformes; family Myliobatidae; genus Mobula; species Mobula birostris. The sequence continues at coordinate 16,731,103 of NC_092373.1, read as the reverse complement.
AAGAGTTGGTGTGAGCTGGGGGGGGGGGAGGAATAAGATTTTTGGATAATTGGGCGCTCTTCCAGAGAAGGCAAGACCTATACCGAAAAGAAGGTTTGCACCTGAACTGAAGGGGGACTAATATCCTCGCGGGAGAGTTTGTTAATGCTGCACGATGCGGTTGAAACTGGAGTTGCAGTGGGAATGGAACTAGGGTGCCAAAATAGTTAGTGGAGAGGTTGTGGAGGAAGATGTTGGTAAGACCTCAGACAAAAGCTTGAGCATGGTGGGACTAGAGTCTTGAGCTACATAAATTATATTTCAAAGCAAGAAGTATCGTAGGAAAGGTGGATGATAGTGCTACAGGTGAGGTAACTGATTTACAAATAAAGGCAATGTGTAGAGAGGAGAGGCTGTTGATAGGGAAAAATTACAGACAACAGGATGAATTGCAATGTTAAAGGGAAACAAAATTGAAAAAGGTGAATACAGGACTGGAAGTGTTATATTTGAATGCATGCAGAATATGGAAAAAGTTAGATGCAGATTGGCAGGTATGATGTTGTAGGCATCACTGAATCATAGCCAAAAGAAGATTTTTGATGGGAGTTTAATGCCCAAGGATACACATTGTATCAAAAGGACAGGCAGTGAAGGGGCAGTGTGGCTCTGTTAGTAAAAATAAAATAAAATCATTAAAAAGAGGTGACATGGGGCAGAAGGTGTTGAAACATTGTGGATAGAGCGAAAGAACTGCAAAGGTAAAAAGACCCTGATGGGAGTTGTATACAGACCCCCAAACAGTAGTAAGGATGTGGTGTACAAATTACAATGGGAGATAGAAAATGCATGCCAAATGAGCAATGTTACAAAAGTCATGGGAGATTCCAATATGCAGGTAGGTTAGGAAAATCAGGTTGGTTTGGATTCCAGGATGGGGAGTTTCTATATGATGGCTTTTTAGAGCAACTCATTATTGAGCTCCCTAGGGGATCAGCTATTCTGGATTGGTTGTTGTGCAGTGAACCAGAATTGATTAGAGGGCTTAATGTAAAATAACCCTTAGGGGAAAGTGATCATAATATGATTTAATTCACCCTGAAATTTGAGAAGGAGAAGCTAAAGTTAGATGTATCAGTATTACAGTGGAGTAAATAGAATTAAAAGGCATGAGAGAGGAATTGGCAAGAATTGATTGCAAAAGAACACTGGCAGGATGACAGCAGAGCAGCAAAGGCTGGAATTTCTAGAAGCAATTCAGAAGGCACAGGATATATACATCCCAAAAGGAAGAAGTACAGTATTCGAAAGGAAAGGTGACACAATTGTGGCTAACAAGAGCTCAAAGCCAACATAAAAGCCAAAGAGAGGGTATGAAATAGAGGAAAAATAGTGAGAAGTTAGAAGATTGGGAGGCTTTTAAGAACCAACAGAAGGCAACCAAAAAAAGTAATTAAGAAGGTAAAGATGGAAAGCAAAAGAAAGCTAGACAATAATATTAAAGATACCAAAAGTTATTTTCAGATATGTAAAGTGTAATAGAGAGGTGAGAGTGGATAGTGGATTGCTGGAAAACAATGTTGGAGAGATGGTAATGGGAGACAAGGAGATGGCAGATGAACTGAGTAAGTATATTGCATCAGTCTCCACTGTGGGAGACACTAACAATATAGTGGAAGTTCAAGAAGTCAGGCATTATGAAGTGTGTGAAGTTACCATTACTAGAGTGAAAGTTCATAAGTAAAAGAAAGGCCTAAAGGTAGATATGCTATCTAGACCAGATGGCGTACACCCCAGGCTTCCGAAAAAGGTGGCTGAAGAGTTTGAGGAGGAATTAGAAATGATCTTTCAAGAATCAGTAGATTCTGGAATGGTTCTGGAAGACTGGGAAATTGCAAATGTCAGTCCACTCTTCAAGAAGGGAGAGAGGCAGAAGAAATTAAACCACAGTCTGACCTCAGTGGTTGGGAAGGTGTTGGAGTCGATTACTAGGAATGAGGTCTCAGGGTATTTGGAGGCACAAAATAAAATAGGCCATAGACAGCATGATTTCCTCAAGGGAAAATCTCACCTGACATATCTGTTGGAATCCTGCAGGATAGACAAAGGAGAATGGTTGATGTTGCGTACTTGGATTTTCAGAAGGCCTTTGACAAGCTGCCATACACGAGGCTACTTAACAAGCTATGAGCCTATGGTATTACAGGAAAGACTTTAGCATGCATAAGGCAGTGGCTGATAAGCAGGTGACAAAGAGTGGGTATAAAAGGAACATCTTCTGGTTGTCTGCCAGTGGCTAGTGACGTTCAATAGGGTTAGGACCAATCCTTTTTATGCTACATGTCAATGATTTGGATGATGGAATTGATGCTACATGGACCAATCCTTTTTATGCTACATGTCAATGATTTGGATGATGGAAGTTTTTGCCAACTTTGCAGACAATGTGAAGATAAGAGGAGGGGCAGGTAGTTTTGAGGAAGTAGAGAGGCTGCAGAAGGACTTAGACAGAATGGGCAAAGAAATGGCAGATGGAATATAGTGTCGGGAAGTGTATGGCCATGCATGTTGGTAGAAGAAATGAAGGGGTTGACTATTTTCTGAATGGTGAGAAAATACAGAAAACTGAGGCACAAAAGAACTCAGGAGTCCTTATGCATGATTCCCTAAAGGTTAATTTGCAGGTTGATTCTATGGTGAGGAATACACAGGCGATGTTAGCATTCATTTCAAGAGGAGTAGAAGGATGTAATGTTGAGACTTTATAAAACATTTGTGATGCCTCACTTAGAGTATTGGAAGCAGTTATGGATCCCTTATCTTAGAAAGGATGTGTTGAAACTGAAGAGGGTTCAAAGGAGGTTCACGAAAATGATTGCAGGATTGAACAGCTTGTCATTTGAAGAACATTTGATGGCTCTGGGCCTGTATTCACTAGGATTCAGAAGAAGGAGGGGTGACCTAATTGAAACCTATCAAATGGTGAATTATTTTAATAAAATGGATGTGGAGACAATGTTCCCCATGGTGGGAAAATGTAAGACCAGATGACAAAGCCTCAGAATAGAAGGGTGTCCTTTTAGAATGGAGATGAGGAGAAATTTCTTTAGCCAGAGAGAGACGAATCTATGGAATTTTTGACACAGGCAGCTGTGAAGACCAAGTCTTTACGTATATTTAAGTCAGTGGTTGATAGATTCTTAATTAGTCTGTCTGGGCATGAAGAGATATGAGGAGAATGCAGGAGACTGTGGCTGAGAAGAACATTCGATCAATCATAATGAAATTGCGGAGGAGTCTTGATGGGCCAAGTGACCTAATTCTGCTCCTATATCTTGTCTTATGGTCTTACAGATGGGCTGAAGTTCCTGTTTCTATATTTTTCTCTGATGCTGTGACTCTGTGCAAGCATAATTAGTCCACAGCAAGATGCCCTGTACAGTTTTTATTCTCCACACAGTGGTGACCTGACTGTTACAGGGCAAGCCCGTGACAGATGCTGCATTTCACCACATGCTCTTGGTTACAGCTTTCCCCCAGGGAGGCACAGTAACGAATGATTCCCAGAAGCTTCCTCCTATGATACATTTCCTGGACAGGCAGACCTAAGCTCAAAACATAAATTAGCTATGTAAGAAAGTGTGGAAAGTTCCTTGACTATAATTCTTCGTCAACTTTTATCCTTTTATATACAAAATTATGAGGGGTATAGATAGGGTAAGTGAGGTTGTATGAGACTAGAACTGGAGGTCACAGGTTAATAGTGAAATGTGAACTACTTAAGGGCCTCCTGAGGGGGTACTTCTTCGCTCAGGGGGTGATGCGAGTAAATGCAAGCTGCCAGTGATGGATGTGGGTATCATTGCAACACTTAAGAGAAGTTTGAATAAGTACTGTACGTGGATGGGAGGGGTATGAAAGCCCATGTTCCAGGTGTCAATCGATGAGACAACATGGAATAATTGCTCAGGATGGACTAGATGGGCCAAAGGGCTTGTTTCTGTGCTGAAGTACTCCACAACTCTACGACTCAATGATACTTCCCAAAGATTCACCACCACAGCTCTTTTGTGTGATTCATAAATCATACTACTTCCTGCCCATCCACCAGACATTGCTCCAAAACTTGGCTATGCCTTGAATTTTTAACTGCATTCAAGTCTTTTCTTATGTCACCCTATTTCTGTTACTGCTTCCAAACACCTGAGATTCCAATAGCTTTGTGGTCCAAATTTCACCCTGCCCTCAAGTTTACCTGGTCCATTTCCGACACCTCCCTCCCCTTTCTAGATCTTTCTGTCTCTGTCTCTGGAGACAGCTTATCTACTGATGTCTACTATAAGCCTACTGACTCTCACAGCTATCTGGACTATTCCTCTTCTCACCCTGTCTCTTGCAAAAATGCCATCCCCTTCTCACAATTCCTCTGTCTCTGCCACACCTGCTCTCAGGATGAGGCTTTTCATTCTAGGACGAGGGAGATGTCTTCCTTTTTTAAAGAAAGGGGCTTCCCTTCCTCCACCATCAACTCTGCTCTCAAACGCATCTCCCCCATTTCACGCACATCTGCTCTCACTCCATCCTCCCATCACCCCACTAGGAATAGGGTTCCCCTGGTCCTCACCTACCACCCCACCAGCCTCCGGGTCCAACATATTATTCTCCGTAACGTCCTCCACCTCCAACAGGATCCCACCACTAAGCACATCTTTCCCGCCCCCCGCCTGCTTTCCACAGGGATCGTTCCCTACGCGACTCCCTTGTCCATTCGTCCCCCCCATCCCTCCCCACTGATCTCCCTCCTGGCACTTATCCTTGTAAGTGAAACAAGTGCTACACATGCCCTTACACTTCCTCCCTTACCACCATTCAGGGCCCCAGACAGTCCTTCCAGGCGACACTTCACCTGTGAGTTGGCTGGGATGATATACTGCATCTGGTGCTCTCGATATGGCCTTCTATATATTGGCGAGACCCGATGCAGACTGGGAGATCGTTTTGCTGAACACCTACGCTCTGTCCGCCAGAGAAAGCAGGATCTCCCAGTGGCCACACATTTTAATTCCACATCCCATTCCCATTCTGATATGTCTATCCACTGCCTCCTCTACTGTAAAGATGAAGCCACACTCAGGTTGGAGGAAAAACACCTCATATTCCGTCTGGGTAGCCTCCAATCTGATGGCATGAACATTGACCTCTAACTTCCGTTAATGCCCCACATCCCCCTCGTACTCCATCTGTTATTTATTTTTATGCACACATTCTTTCTCTCACTCTCCTTTTTCTCCCTCTGTCCCTCTGACTATATCCCTTGACCATCCTCTGGGTTTTTCCCCCCCTCCCCCTTTTCCTTCTCCCTGGGCCTCCTGTCCCATGATCCTCTCATATCCCCTTTGCCAATCACCTGTCCAGCTCTTGGCTCCATCCCTCCCCCTCCTGTCTTCTCCTATCATTTTGGATCTCCCCCTCCCCCTCCCTCTTTCAAATCTGTTACTAGCCCTTCCTTCAGTTAGTCCTGACGAAGGGTCTCAGCCTGAAACGTCGACTGTACCTCTTCCTAGAGATGCTGCCTGGCCTAATGCGTTCACCAGCAACTTTGATGTGTGTTGCTTTGTGGTCCTCTTGTTTTGGCTTCAATTGCAGATGTGATATCCATTATTTAGTAATTGCTGGGATGCTCAAGTCACTGAGAATTTCAGAGCTCTAGAATTCCCACCTCAACCTCCCTACCTCCCTTCCTACTTTAATCCTCTTCTTCAAACCCAACTCTTAAATCAAAGCATTTTTGACACATACCTCATATCTTTTAATCAAATTATTTAGTTGGTATAGTCTTTGCTTGATAACATTACCGAGATGCAAGCCGAGTTCAAGTTTAATGTCTTCAACTGTATGCACGTATACAGCTGAATAAACCAATGGGACCAAGGTGCCAAACACAGTACATCTATCACATACAGAACATAATAGTAACAGATAATAAAAAAACTTCTGTAGGTGTACAAGTTGACATAAAGTGAATATACAACATATAGTTGAATATACAACAGTATAATACTACTGGCACTGTCATAAATTATGTGTACCGGGTGGTAAGAAGGTGTTCAGCCCCGGGGGATGTTGCTGTTACAAAGCCTAACAGGCCCTTGTTCTTATTCTGGTATCACTTAATACTAGTTGTTTTTGTTGATTTGGGTCTACACAAATGCAGCTGTTATCTTTTCTGACCCCAGAGATCAGATACTTATTTAGGAAAGGTTTGGAGAGATATGCATCAAACACAGGCCTGGGTTCATTTCCTGTAGGTGTACAAGTTGGCATAAGATGGTTGAGGGCAAGGACTGACTCAACTCTCGCAGCAGCATGCCAAACCGATGGGCGGTTCCTTATCCAAAAAATTACCCGCTGCCACAAAAGTTTTCGCAAGCTTAGGTTCTTACCCCAGGTAAATTCCACCTTCAGCAGAATCGTGAGGTTGGGCATAGTGGCTGTTATTGTCACAGTTCTCCCAATGTTGGATGGTCTTAGCAGTTCCCTAGCTGGCTGCAGCTTCGGACGTTTGGCCCACTAGTGACTAGTGACCTGCTTCCCCACAGTAAAAGCTGGGACCTCTCATCAGTGGAAAGTCTAGTGCAACTGACCTGCATGGGTTCAGCTGGATCCTGAGCAGGCGACGGGCTGGTCATGGTCCGAGGCTGGAGAGTGGAACAGCAATGTGATGAGTCCGGGCTTGGGCTAGCCCGTGTAACGCCCTAGGAAAGGTTTCACTGCTAATGTAATGGTTGTTCTGCAGCAGCAGTGTTTGGGTTATGACTAGAGATAATGGGGACTTTGGAATGTTCTGTTGTCTGATGAACAGACTGTTATTTTTTTCTTGTTGTGTGCCTGAGAGTGAGTTGTTGGAGGTCTTTTGTTTAGCGGAACATGGAGAGAGAAGATACTAGACTGCAGTACAGAGCGAACTTGGAATAGGCCAGGAGTCGATGATGCTCTGATGAAATGGAAGGAGAAGTAATGGACGGGAAGCCGTGAGCTCCAACGTGCTTGTTAGACTGTTTCATTAAAATGGGCCCTTTTTCTTTTTGTTTTCTCTACTAAGCCTACAGTCAAATTAAGAACTATAAAGCTCAGTCATTTCATTGCATGTGGTGGGCTGTCTGATATTTTGTGGTACTGATTTGTAACAGGGTAACACATCACGCAGTATCCACACAAACCAGATTTTACAGGTTTGGTGGGGCCAGAGAATGTCTTCCCCTAGACCAATGCCGCCGGCTGAACCCAAGGGTTAAAGCTGTGGGGGTATCATTCCGGATTGATTTCGTTGGATGTGTGTGGTTGCTCTGAGCGTTGAACCAGAGGATTGAGTGTTTAAGTCTGTGCTGGTATAGATGCTGCCGGGATGGAGCGGTGGTGTACCTCAACGGGGTTACCGTTGACTAATGCGTGCGTGTTGAGTGGGGTAGATATTTGTACTCAGGATGAACTGTTAATTCGCCTGTTAAGTACTGTTAAAGTTGTTGACAAAGTTATGATTGCAGGGCGGAGGTTTGATAAAATGGCAGGCACAGACCTCGTTTTACTGCAGACTAGCGCTGACATAACGGCAGTGGAGCTGCCTAGTACTATCGGTGCCCCAGCTGAGGTGGGGGAACTGTTCATACTTTCAGGGAGGAGTAGAGTGTAGCAGAGTGGGCCGAATCACAAGTCGAGTTTCCCATAGCTGGGGGCAGAGACTTCAAAGACAGGGTTCTGTTGTTTCTGAGGAGCGAGGGGAAGGAATGGTCGGATTTGGAATGTCAAATTAGTCCTCGTACCCCAGAGAAGAGTAAGAATTCTGAGTTAGTATCTGCCCTTACATCTCTGACGAATAAATGGAAAAATGCCCAGGTCCAAGATCCCTGCTATGGTAGGCTCCGCCTATTCTCTGGAATAACGCCCACCCCTAAAGGGAAGGAGGAGCATGAGATTTGGGCGGAGCAGACCTCTCAGTTGTTAGATGACGTAAAATGACAGAGATTGGTTGAAAGTTTGGGTGGGTGGTCTGCTGACATGGTGGGAGCCGTGATGTCCTGGTGCCCCCTAGCCAAGGCTGCCTATTACATGGGATCACCGGAAAATGCATTTGGCACGCTGGTAAGCCCAATGGGGTTTCAGAACATGCATCAGGACAAGGGGGAGAAGCCTTCTGCCTATATCTTTTGTCTAGAGAGGCAGCTAAATTGCTTGCGGCGCAGAGGGGTCATTCAGCCGGCTGAGGTGGATCAGTTAAGAATGGATCAGAGAGCAAATGGCGCCCATCCCAGGACCTGATCGCTTAGGGTCTCTGACTGTCTTATAAGACGCACCCTCTCCCTCATTTGTTGAGCTGATCAGAGAAGTACGAGAGGAGGAGAATGTGTCGGAGGCACAGGAGGCCTCCGTCAGCAGGGTACAGTCCTTGGTAGTAGTCACCTGCAGTGAAGTGACCACAGATAGCCTGCCTGGGGAGTGGTAGAGGAGATTGAAGCAGAGTTGGGAACTGAGATGTCCCATTTGTTATCCGCAGGCATGACCCCCTCCCCATATGATGGAGCTGACAGGGAGGCGGATCCTCTAAGGCGACGGATTATGTGGAGGGCTGCAAGCAGCCAGTATGATGCGAGAAGGGGAGCGGCCGGTATCGTCTGTTGTAACTGTGGTGAAGAGGGACACTTCAATCGGGAGTGTGAACGACTGGAAACCCCTCAGAGAGTGAGCCCCTGGCTACCTAAGCAGATAGAGTCATTGGGAAAACTTAAAAGAGACCCAGTGAGAGGATGAAATGGCAGGCACAGACGTGGTGTAGCTGTGGGTGGGGGGGGGGGGCAGCGGGAGACACATTCCAAGCAATATATCAAGGAACACCCTAAAGCAAAGAACCATATTCCTGAAGGCTTAGTGGGGCCAAGCTCCAGTGTATTGCTACAGATAGAGGGTATTTACGCTAGAGCCATACTTGACACAGGGTCACAGGTCACTTTGCTGTACTGTTCATTTTACAACCAGTATTTGACGCATTCACCATTGACGCTATTCCAGTGCACTAGAGATCTGGGGCCCTAAGTGCGGGTGATTATCCGTATGTTGGTTATTTGTCAGTGAACCTGGAGCTTTCAGAGGCCAATGATACATTAGCAATAGTTTGTCTGGACCCCGTTGAGAAGGGTGGTGTTTCAATTCTTGTGGGGACCAACACTCCTATTGTGAGGGGGCTCATGGGAGCCTGCAAGGAGAAAGCTGGAGAGAGCTTCCTGAGAACATTATCCATTCACCTGGTGTTTCGAGCTGCTTTTGAGGAAGTGCATGGCTGCATTGGGCTAGATAACTAGTTTAGATGAGGGACTGCGTGGTTCACCCAGTCCAAGCTAATTGTATTACACCCTGGAGTAATGGGAAACCCCAAATTTCCTGAAATGCCTGAGGGCAAGGCCTTCTTAGTGGATGCTCCAGAAAACCACGAGGAGGAATCAGTGTGGTCAAGTTGAGCCAAGGGGCCTGATCCCTGCTGTAAGACAATGGCTTTATCATTCCTCTAACCATTCCTGTCAACTTGGTCTGTAGTTACTAACATATCATACACAGGATTATCAGGTTCTTGAACCAACATGAAAATTCCTAACATGACCTCAGACTATACAGTGCATTCCAGTTAATCAAGCCATTGGTTAATTGAGGCAACTCCTAAAGAACAAAAGCTAATTGGGAAAATAATCAGGATTTGCTTTGTTTACTTGACACATTATACCATTTAATTGGTGCAGGTAACTCTTGTCGAACAGCTTCCAATGCTCTTATGTCGCTGCACTACACCAGGTGATCAGATTTTTAGCAAGATCAGTTGCATGTATTTGTGTTCAAAAAGCAGTGATTTTTGTTAGTGATAATTGGTGAGAAATAAACAGTAGAAATAATGGCATCAAATCAGACCTAGGTTCGGAAAATGTTGAATCCTTGCGGGTTGAGTTAAGGAACTGCAAGGGCAAAAGGATCCTGATATATAGGCCTCCCAACAGTAGTTGGGATGTGAACCACAGAAGGAGGATGAGAGGAGACATGATAGAGGTGTACAAGATAATAAGAGGAATAGATAGAGTGGACAGCCAGCGCCTCTTCCCCAGGGCACCACTACTCAATACAAGAGGACATGGCTTTAAGGTAAGGGGTGGGAAGTTCAAGAGGGATATTAGAGGAAGGTTTTTTACTCAGAGAGTGGTTGGTGCGTGGAATGCACTGCCTGAGTCAGTGGTGGAGGCAGATACACTAGTGAGGTTTAAGAGACTACTAGACAGGTATATGGAGGAACTTAAGGTGGGAGGTTATATGGGAGGCAGGGTTTGAGGGTCAGCACAACATTGTGGGCTATTCTATGTTCTATGTTCTATAGAGGGAAGATCTTAAAAGCCTATAGAAAGCAACTAAAAGAGTAATTAGGAGGGAAAAGATGAAATAGGAAAGCAAGCTAACGAACAATATCAAAGTGGACAGTAAAAGCTTTTTCAAGTATGTAAAAAATAAAAGAGATGAGAGTAGATATAGGACCACTGGAAAATGAGGCAAGAGAAATGATAATGGGAGCCAAGGAGATGGCAGATGAACTAAATGAATTTTCACTGCCTGCAGTGTGCCAGCTGTTGAACGGGTGTGAGGGAAGAGAAGTGAGTGCAGTTACTATTACAAGGGAGAAGGTGCTCAAAACGCTGAAAGACTGAACGGTACATAAGCCACCCGGATCAGATGAACTGAAAGAGGTAGTGGTAGAGATTGTGGAGGCATTAGTAATGATCTTTTAAAAATCATTAGACTCTGGCATGGTGCCAGAGGACTGGGAAATTGCAAAAGGAGAAAAGTATGAAGTAGACCAGTTAGCCTGACCTCAGTGGTTGGGAAGATTCTGGAATCAATTGTTAAGGATGAGGTTATTGAGTACTTGGTGACACAGGACAAGATAGGACAAAATTAGCATGGTTTCTTTAAGGGAAAATCATGCCTAAAAAACCTGTTGGAATTCTTTGGGGAGACTTCAAGTAGGATAGATTAAGGGGATGCAGCGGATGTTGTATATTTGGACTTTCAGAAGGCCTTTGACAAGGTGTCTCACATGAGGCTGCTTACCAAGTGAAGAGCCCATGGTATTAGAGAAAAGTTATTGGCATTGTTAGAGCTGATTGGTAGGAGGCAGTGAGTGGGAATAAAAGGATCCTTTTCTGGTTGGCTGCCAGTGAATAGTGTTGATCTGCAAGGGTCGATGTTGTGACTGTTTCTTTTTACGCCGAATACCAATGACTTAGATGATGGAATAGATGGCTTTGTTGCAAAGTTTACAGATGATATGAAGATTGGTGGAGGGGCAGGTAAAGTTGGCGAAACAGATAGGCTGCAAAAGGACTTAGACAGATTAGGAGAATGGACAAGAAAGTAACAAATGAAATACAATGTTGGAAAATACATGGTCATGCTCTTTGTTGGTAGAAATAAATGCACAGACTATTTTCTAAATGAGGAGAAAATTCAAAAATCTGAGATGCAAAGGGACTTGGGAGTCTTTGTGTAGAACACCCTAAAGGTTAACTTGTAGATAGAGTTGGTGGTGAGGAAGGCAAATGCATTGTTAGCATTCATTTCAATAGGTCTAGAATACAGAGAAGGGATGTGATGCTGAGGCTTTATAAAGCACTGGTGAGGCCTCACCTTTAGTATTGTGAAGGTTTTAGGCTCCTCATCTTAGAAAAGATGCACTGGCATTGGAGAGAGTTCTGAGGAGGTTCACAAGAATTATTCTGGGAATGAAAGTTTTATTATATGAGAAACATTTGATGACTCTACATCTGTAGTCACTGAAATTTAAAAGGATGAGGGCGGATCTCATTGGAACCTTCCGAATGTTGAAACACCTGGACATGGTAGATGTGGAAACGATGTTTTCCATGGTGCGGGAGTCCAGTACAAGAGGGCACAGCCTCAGGATAGAGGGGAATCCATTTCAAACAGAGATGCAAAGGAACTACTTTAACCATAGGGTGGTGAATTTGTGGAATTTATTACCACAGGCAGTTGTGGAGGCCAAATCATGTGGTGAATTTAAGGCAGAGCTTGATCGGTTCTTGATTGGACACAGCATCAAAAATTATGGGGAGAAAGCCCTGGAGTGGGGCTGAGGAGGGTTAAAAAAAAAGGATCAGTCACGTTTGAATGTCGGAGCAGACTCAACGGGCCAAATGGCTTAATTCTGCTTCTATGTCTTACGGTCTCATGGTTAATAAGATAATTCAGAAACGTTTGGCTCACTGGTTACACGCTTTCAGACTTGGAGATGTTAGAGATAGCTGGGAATGAAAAAAAAACTACTTCAACATGTTAGAAACTACGAATAATTTGAATGTATCAGTGATCATCTTGAATGTTACAGTGAAAATGAAGATTCGGAGGATTTAATCATCGACAGCATTTCATGAATAGAGTCCGTCATCCGCACTAGGTTTCTGTACTGATTTTCTTCATTTATAATCAAAAGAAAGTGACTAAGAGGGATTCCTCTGTTGATAACTATTAGAAACTAATACATAGATTTATAGTACTATAAGGAGGAGAAGATGGCGGCACAACGCAGCTCGCAGCGACCACTCCGGTGGTGATGTCTGTTATTTGTCAAGTAAGGTGTTGTGCACAATCGTGATTTGATAGAGACAGACATGAGAGCACGGAGGAACATCTGGTGAAACTTCTGAAATGCCTGCTTCGCTGCTGCTGCTACTGTGTGATCCAGAATCTCCGGAGGAGAAGGCCCTGAGTCCTCGGCTTTGCTTGTTGCTCAGCAGCCGGGGCGGGGTTGAAGCACTTGGCAGAGGATGGTGCTTGGAGGGGCTGGTCAGAGGCTCGAAGTTTTCGGATGGACTCAGAGTCCGCTGCGGTCGGGTGCTTCCAATGGTGCCGCATCGGCGAGTTGGCGGCGCTTGGAGGTTCATGGCAGGGAGAGTTCCTCCCTTCTGCTGCCTGCGTGAGATGATGAGTCTATCGGGACTTTGAGACTTTATGTTTACTGTGCCCATAGTCTGCTCTTTATCAAATTATGCTATTGCTTTGCACTGTTGTAACTATATGTTACAATTATGTGGTTTTGTAAGTTTTAGTCTTGGTTTGTCCTGTGTTTTCTTGTGATATCATTCTGGAGGAACGTTGTATCATTTTTTAATGTGTGCACTTTGAAATGACAATAAACGAAAACTGAACTGAACTGTATTCTATTTTTACCTGAATGATTTATTTAGTTGCTTTCTGGTGGTTCTAAAAGCTTCCTAATCCTCTAGTTTCCTAAAATATTTTTCTCAATTATATCTCCTCTAATTGGCTTTTATGTTTGCTTTAACTTCTCTTGTTAGCCATGGTTGTCTCATCTTTCCTTTAGAATACATCCTATGGGATGTGTATCCTGAATCTTCTGAATTGCTTTCAGAAATTCCAGCCATTGCTGCTCTGTCGTCATCCCTGCCAATGTTCTTTTCCGATCAATTCTGGCCAACTCTTCTCTCATGCCTCTATAATTACTTTTATTCCACTGTAATACTGATACATCTGACTTCAGCTTCTCCTTCTCAAATTTCAGGGTGAATTCAATCATATAATGATCATGTGCCCCTAAAGGTTCTTTTACCTTAAGTACTCTAGCGAATTCAGGTTCTGTGCACAAAACTCAATATGCAATGGGCCAAATGTGTCATGGTCCAGATCGGGGTCCCTTTAAATTTACCTTGTTTATGTTACGATCCGGACCGTTGATTCCCTGTTTTCCCATGTCCCTCGACTTTGGTGATTAGAAGCAATTAACGCTCGGCTGAACCGGTAGTTTATAGTCTCCGGCTTTCAGCCATTCGGGGCGGGAGCATCTGCAAAGTCACGGCGTGCTGATGTCATCTGGCCGGAGCGAGCCTAGTCTCTGCCGAAGCGAGCGCCGGTAATTCGCCTTTTCCTCACCGGAGCAACCCTGTCCAGTTACCTCGCCAAAGAGAGCCTGCAAAGTTTCCTCACCGAGGTGGGTCCATTAGTTAACCTGCCAGAAGGAATCAAGAACCGCTGTCTACTGTTCCCAGGCCGAGTCAAGAGCTCGCCACTACCCGGAGGCTCCAAGTCAAGTCCCGGCTCCGGTGGCATTCAAGTCCCTAGTCAAGTCCTGTCCCTGGTGGCATTCAAGCACCGAGTCAAGTCCCGGTCCTGGCGGCATTCAAGCACCAAGTCAAGTCCTGGTCCTGGCAGCATTCAAGCACCAAGTCAAGTCCTGTCCCTGGCGGCATTCAAGCACAAAGTCAAGTCCTGGCCCTGGTGGTCTGTGATTCCTGTCCTACCCCCTCGTCTGAATCGCTTCTCTGCACCTCTCGCCTCTAGCCCTCGTCTGCAGCCTCCGCCTGCACTTCGGTCTAGTTCCATCATCGGAGCTAGATAGGTACTGTCTGGTGTTCACTCATGTTGGTTTTGTCTTGTCTTGTCCTCGCCTCCGTGGGGTAAGTCAGGCCATTTTGCCGTTGCCCCGTGGAGGGTCATGAGTCCCTTCCCTATGTCCTGTACCCAAGGAGGGGTCCAGACTCTCTGTTCTGTGTATGTGTCCATGGTTCTGTGTACCTGCTCTCCTGAGACCGAGGCTCTGTGTTCCCATGTTCCTCCTCTCCCTAGCCCATGTCATGTCCTTGTCTGGTTCTGGGGTCTGAGCCCTAGGCAAGACCCAGGTACTGGGTCCTTGCCCAGTCTCTGGCTCGGAGTCCATACCCTAGCCTCTCCATGTCTCCTCTAGTTCTGGGAGCCGATTCCGAGTCCAAGCCCAGACTCTTGGTCCCAGCCTAGTCGTAGTCCTGAGTCTTTGTCCAGTTCGCTATTTCCTGCTCCTGCCTTGCTCTCCTGGTATTGAACAATAAACTAAATCTAAGTAACCTCACAAGATGTGTCTTGCATTTGGGTCCACCCTTGCTCCCAGTGCCCCGCCATTGTGACAAAATGGCCTACTTCTGCTCCTATATCTTATGGTCTTTTGGAATAGTTGATCCTCTAGTAGGCTCAATCATGACCTGCTCTAAAAAGCCAACTCCAGGGCATTCAACAAATTCTCTCTCCTGGACTTACCCGATTTTCCCAACATACCTGTAGATTGAAGACCCATGACTATTGTAACATTGACCTTTTGGCAATCATTTTCTATATCCCATTGTTATTTGTAAGCCACATCCTTATTACTGTTTGTGGGTCTGAAAACAACTCCCAGCAGGGTCTTTTTACCCTCACAGTTCCTTAGCTCTATCCACAATGATTCAACACCTTCTGCCCTATGTCACCTCTTTCTAATGAGTTGATTTCAATTTTTACCAACAGAGCAACTCCACCCCCTCTGCCTTCCTGCCTACTCTTTAAATACAATGTGTATCCTTGGACATTAAGCTCCCAGCTATAACCTTTCAGCCACGATTCAGTGACGCCTACAACATCATACCTGCCAACTTGCAACTGAGCTGCAAGTTCATCTACCTTGTTCTGTATACTACACAGATTTGGGGACATCACCAGAAGTCCTGTATTTATCCTTCTCGATTTCATCGCATCATACTCAACCTTCTGATTTCCAACTTTGTCTGAGGTCTTACCAATATCTGCCTCCACAACCTCTCCACTATCTGTTCTGGTGCTCTGGTTCACAATCCTTTACGACTCTAGTTTAAACCCCACCGTGAAGCATTAACAAACCTTCCCACTAAGATATTAGTCCCCCTTCAGTTCAGGTGCAAACTGTCCTTTCTCTACAGGTCCCACCTTCCCTGGAAGAGAGCCCAATGATCTAAAAATCTTATGCCCTCCCTCCTACACCAACTCCTTAGCCATGTATTAAACTGTATAATTTTCCTAGCTCCAACATCACTTATACATGACACAGGTAGCAATCTTGTGATCCTGTGATCACAACTCTGGAGGTCCTGCTCTTAACTTTAGTACCTAACTCCTTGAGCTCCCTATGCAGAATCTCATCACTCGTCCTGCCCATGTCATTCACCACGACTTCTGGCTGTTCACCCTCCCACTTAAGAATGCTGATGACTCCATCTGAGATATCCCTGATCCTGGCACCTTAGAGGTAACATACCATCCAGGAATCTCGTTTGCACCCACAGAACCTCTTGTCCATTCCCCTAACTAATGAATTTCCTATCACCACAGTGCGCACCTTCTTCCCTCTTCCCTTGTGAGTCACAGAGGGAGACTCAGTGCCAAAGACCCGACCACTGTGATTTTCCTCTGTTTGGTCATCTTCCCCAGTAATATCAAAAGTGACATACCTGTTGTTGAGCGGGATGGCCACATGGGTACTCTGCACTGGATCCTTAACCCCTTTCCCCTTCCTGACTGTAACCCAATTTCCTGTGTCTTACACCTGGGGTGTAACCACCTCTCTATATGTTCTGTTGGTCACCCCTTCAGCCTCCTGAATGATCTGGAGTCCATCCAGTTCCAGCTCCAATTCATTAATGTGATTTGTTAGAAGGTACAGCTGCACTTCTCGCAGATGTAGTCATCAGGGACGCTGGAGGTCTCCCTGCCTTCCCACATTCTGCAAAAGGAGCCTAACATCTTTATTGTCCTAGCTAAGCAGATATAAAGGAGTGAAGGAAAAAAGTTGAGCTTTTCTTTCCTTTGCTTTCTTTGAGTGAAGCCTCGAAGAGCTAAAGCCTTAAGATCACCACTCTGATTCTGTCCACTCAGTCAACAGCCGCTACACTTGTCCCTTTCTTCATTTTAATTTGCTCTGACTAATCACTCCCAAACTCTGGCTGCATGTCAAAGCTCTGTTCTGCTGCCATGATCCAATTCTGCCTTTATCCTTGGGCAGTGGACCTTATTTAAGTCCCGTCCTCTCCAAACTTCCAATGTCTGGATTGGCCCCTGGTCAAAGCTTTTGGTCCCCTTAACTTAGAAAGGATGTGCTTATACTGGAGAGGGTTCAAAAGAGGTTCATGAAAATGATTCTGGGATTGAATAGCTTGTCGTATGAAGAGCTTTTGATAGCTCTGGGACTGTATTCACTAGAATTCAGAAAAATGAGGGGCATGTTAATTGAAAACTATTGAATGGTGAACAGCCTTAATAGACTGGATGTGAAAAGGATGTTTCCCATGGTAGGAGAGTCTAGGACCAGAAGACACATCCTCAGAATAGAGGGACATCCTTTTAGAATGGAGATGAGGAATAATTTCTTTAGCCAGGGAGTGGTGAATCTGTGGAATTTGTCGTCTCAGACAGCTGTGGAGGCCAAGTCTTAAATTATATTTAAGGCAAAGGTTGATAGATTTTTGATTAGTCAGGGCATGAAGGGATATGGGGGGAAGGCAGGAGAATGGGTCTGAGAGGAAAATTGGCTCAGACATAATTAAGTGCCGGAGCAGATTCGATGGGCCAAATGGCCTAATTCTGATCCTGTATCTTATGGTCTTATGATGGATGCTACTTTCTTGTGGCAGCACTCCTTGTTGATGTGCTCAATGCTTATAAGTTTCAGTTAACATGTTCTTCCTTATCTTGAAATGTCTTTTGTTGCTGAAGTAAAAAACAAATATTCATGGTGTTAATACTCCGGGCATGTACGTCTATGATAATAAACATAAACTTGCATAGAATCATTGTATAAATGTAGGTTGATGTTATTGTGGAGATATGTTTAAAAAATTTGCATCGTGGCACTTGTAAGCGATCTTACTTCCTGCAGCAATGTAATGCAGGGCCACTGAAAGCAAATTGAATTCAATTATGTTGTAATGCTCTCAGCCTGATATATTGCGATGGTAAAATGGTTGCCACGTCCTGAAATATCCTGTCACATGATCTGCCCATGAAAGTTTGTCAGAAGAGAAACAGAGGGTTACCCGTGAAATGGATGGGTCTGGTGATATCAATCTGGAAGTTCTTCCGAAGTCAAGAATGAGGCACAAAAATTATTGGTTGCAGCCAATTAATTTAAGTGTTACAAGAACAAAGAACAAACAAAAAAAGAATTTGAAAAGAAAGGAAGTGTGTATGTCTCATTCTCAGACACTGAACTGACTCATCAAGCTAGCAGGGGTTCCCAACCTGGGGTCAACTGACCCCTTGGTTAATGGTAGGGGTCTATAGCGTAATAAAGGTTTGGAACCCCAGATATAGACTCACTTTCAAGGACTCTACAAGTCATAATCTCAGCTATCTATTTATCCTTCTATTTATTGATTTATCTGTTTATTTAACTATCTACAGTACCCATCTATCTATTTCTCCATCTGTTTTGTGTTTATTTATTATTCTCTTTGTTGCATTTGCACAGTTTGCCCTCCTTGGCAAACTGGCAGTTTACCAGTCTTTAATGTGTAGTTTTGATTGATTCTATTGTATTTCTTTGTTCCACTGCGAATGCCTGAAAGAAAGTGAATGTCAGAGTAGCATGTGGTGGTATATATGTACTTTGATAATTCACTTACTTTGAACTTTGAACTTAACTAGTGATAACAACATTCCAAAATGACGGGGTCCTGATTTACCCCTATGAACTGTGCTTTTGAAAAGAGAGAGTTATTTAACACCAACATCTTGTTTTTAAGAGAGAGAGAGATGAAGACTGCTTGGAGATGGTGTTATGATTTTTCGGCAGGTTGTTTATACTTTCTCCAAGGACATTGCTTGCTTGTATGTTCTTACACAGACAAAGAAGGGAGGAGTTATTTGAGAGACAGTTGGTACTCAGTACGGTGAGATAAATAGAAGGTCAGATGATGGATCTGAGCCACATGTTTTTGGACACTGAATGAGCTTTGTTGTGCCCACAGAAAAAGTGGGTTTTTGGAGGATCGATCAGGCAGATTGATCAGTGGTTCTTGCAGTGAGAAAAGGGAGTGACTGGTGGGGAGTTGTCCATAGCTAACCCTTGTCTGGGTTGATGATTCCACCACAAAAGAACAGTCCCGTTTGTTGAAGTCACAGTCGGTGACTTTTAAAGGATTTTGAAGGACAGCGGGAAGATTGATGGCGTCAGCTCATCTGAAGACTCAATTCTCTCCCTCTCTCTCTCTCCATCTCTATTCAACTAAATACTACGAACTGAACTGAAATTTACTCATTATCATGACTATCTATTAACCCCTAGACTTGAAGAAGCTTGGTTTTCCTATATGTTCCACACTTGCTTATATATAATCATCGCTAACCTGTTTGATTTATCTGCATTTATATTACTGTATTGGGTAGTTACTAAAAAATATCATTAGTTAATAGCAATACCAGACTCCAAAGTGTTCCTATTTCTGCTGGTTCTTTAACCCGTCACGGGGTACGTGACACCAGTAATAACAATTAACCAAAAAATAGCCAGATTCAAGTGGTGTATCACCTGCTACAGAAAATCCAAGAAGCTTCTAGAAAGCACAGAGTCAGCTGTACTACATTTGATAGGAAATTCACTGAACAATTACACATACATACAGTACTGTACAAAATTCTTAGGCAGATATATAAAACTAAGGTGCCTAAGACATCAGCACAGTACTGTATTTCTCAATGTAGAGAAAATAGTTAGTTTGTAAATCTGGTGGGAGCAAAAGATGTTGGGAATGGAGTAGTGGAGCACCATGGGAGCAATGTGGGACAGGTGGCAGAGAAAGAGTGCCAGGGCCAGAGGTGGTAGGTGCAGATACATGCAACTCTGAGACACCAGGCAAGGTCATTTGATTCCAAACAATTAGTTTATTTATCATTCCAGAATGTTTCCCTGGTGCTTCATGCACACTCCCCTCTCCCTGCCCTCAGTCCACAAAAGAGACCCATATCAGAATCAGGTTTATCATCACTCACATACTGTATGTCAAGAAATTTGTCTTTTATTTATTTATATATATATAATATTTATCTCTCCCCTGGACTCTTGCACAATTTTATATATATATAGATGATTATATAAAACCTATATGAAAGTTAAACTACAAGAAATAAATGCCAGAAAAATAAAAATTCTAAACATTAAACCAAAAGTGTTTTTTTAGAAGTAATATAGATCAGTTAAACAAAGCCAGTCAGATTCTGTTCTGGGTCTGTTTGAAACAAATTCAAGTCGGATGCTGTTCTGTTTGAATGATAGAGGGGTGGGATGAAATCCAGTAGAACAAAGACACTTCTGTTTGCAAGCATCAGGGAAGAAGGTCATAAAACTGGATGGTTACTTGCATGCATGTACCTGGGTCCTCAAATTCCTCACTTGCAGACCCCAGTCAGTTCAGATTGGCAACAACACCTCCTCCACAATCTCCATCTGCACAGGTGCACCACAAGGCTGAGTACAGCTTCAATGCTATTTTCACGTTTGCTGATGATGCCACTGTTATTGGCCACATCAATGTTGGTGACGAATCAGCGAATCAGTGACGAGGGAGAGTGAAAACCTGGCTGAGTGGTGCCACAACAACAACCTCTCACTCAACGTCAACAAAACCAAAGAGGAGGAAGAAATTTGGAATTCATGAGCTGGTGCTCTTTGGAGATGAAGAGGGTCAGTAACTCTAAATTCCTGGGCATTATTACATCAGAAGACCTCTCCTGGGACCAGCACGTAAATGCTATTTCAAAGGATGCACTGCAGCACCTCCTCCTTTCAATAAGTTGCTCAGATTCAACATGTCATCTAAAATTCCTATAAATTTCTCTAGTTACACAGAGGAAAGTATCCTGGTTGTTTGCATCATGCTCAGGTATGGGAACACCAAGGCGCAAGAATAGAAAATCCTGCAAAAAGTGGATGATAATCCCAATCAATCCCTCCCGCCCCCCACTAAGAACATCTAAAAAGAGTTGCGCCACATGAAAGTAGCATCCATTGTCAAGGACCCCCCCCCCCCCCCCCATACAGGCTATGCTCTCTTCTCACTGTTACCATTATGAAGGATGTACAAAAGCCTTCCAGAGTAGTTCCGGCAGATGTCACTGTGCTCGGATGCAGTAGCTTCTACAGGGTCAACCAAATGTGTTACTGTCTTTTCTAAATGTATTTTTATTATGATCATAGTGCCATCCTGGACATTAAGAGCTTAAAGTACTGCAGATCTCCCCCATCACATAGTTGCTCATTGACAGAGAAACCAATGGAGCTGGACTTAGTGCAGACTGTGATGCTGTCTGTGACAGAGAGGTGTCGGTGTATGAAGGAGGCATGCAGTCTATCTGCAAGTGATCGTCTTAGCTGCTTTTCTTGTGATCGCAAGACGCTCTTGGAAGTTGGTGGTGTAGAATGTTGAAAGTCCAGTTCATTGGTTTATTGGTGAATGACAGGGGAGCTGCATGCCTCTTATCAAGTTTGAGGCCTCAAATCAGGGAGTCACCTATTTGAAGCCGCCCAGGGGAGGCATCAGAGTTTGGTGCTCCACTGGAGTCCTGGAGGCGGTGTGGCTGTGTGTTCATGCTGCGTCAGTGCCAGTCCCCCGTGCTCGCTCTGCAAAAGGCAAGCTGTATTGTGTTCAAAAGTAGACTGCTGCAACATTCATGGACTCAGGGACTTATACATTATCGTGTGACTATATTTTGATGCTATATTATATGTGCTTGCTATCTTACCTGTGCTTTGTGCTGTGTATGACTATTAGTACTGTTTTGCACCTTGGCCCCTGAGTAACGTGGTTTCATTTGGCTGTATTCATGGATATTCCTGTATGTCTGAATGACAATTAATCTTGAACTTGAACTTGGGTCCCAAACCAACAGGAACAGTTATTACCCTTCCACCATCAGGCTCCTGAACCAGTGAGGATAATTTCACTCACCACAAGACTGAACACAGTGTATGAACTCAGTTTCAAGGACTCACCAACTCACATTCTCAGTATTATTTATTCGTTATTACTACTTGTTTCAATTTGTCAGTCTTTACTTGGGTACAGTTTTTCATTAATTCTATTTTACTTCCTTGTTCAACTCTGAATGACTGCAAGAAAATGAATCTCAGGGTTTATTTGGTGACATATACATATTTGATAATAGCTTTACTTTGAATTGTGCAAAGAAAGAGAAAAGCAATCTATTGTTGGGAACAGGCTTAAGGGTCTGAACAGCCCACACTGGACCTATCTGCTCAATGCTAGAAATGATCAAGGGGCCAAGTAGCTTTTGTAAGGAGATTGCTCTGCAAGGTCTCAAGGTCTGCCATTAGGACTTCAACACGTGTCCCAATGCTCTTGGTTTTGATGCAAATTACAACGGTTATTTATTACCCTTCCCCAGAATGTTCTGCACCCTCTTGCACTCAGTTATAGACAGCGGTTGAGCTGACTTAGACTTGATTCATATAAACATTGAAAAATGAGGGGTGACCTTATGGAGGTGTATAAAATCATGAGGGATATAGATGAGGTGAATGCACAAAATCTTTTCTCCCCAGGGTTGAGAGATCACAAACTCCAGGGCACAGGTTTAAATGATAAGAGTGGAAAGATTTAATAGGAACCTGAGGGGCAACTTTTCCACACAGAGATTGAACTGTATTTTGAATGTGCTGCCAGAGAAAGTGTTCGAGGCAGGTACATAATCAACATTTCAAAGCCTCTTCAGTGGGTACATGGATAGGAAAATTCTAGACTGCAGGGGATTAAGGGTTATGGGGAAAAAAAGCTGAGTCCACAGCCGGGTCAGCCATGCTCTTATGGAATGGCAGAGCAGACTCAATTGGAAAGATGGTCGACTCCTGCTCCTATTTCTTGCGTTCTTATATTCTAATATATTGATAATTCTCTCGTTTTGTTTTGTGCTTTGTAATAAAAAAGTAGGCCAAATTTTAAATTGTCATGGAGGACCAGCTTTAAAATGGTCGCACAAAACACACCAAAAAGATTGTCTCACGCCTTGAATGAGAAAGCTGGAAAGGTGTTATCAAAATCCGGCCGAGGAGTCAAGAGTTTACAGATCACCACTGTCAGCCTGGGAATGACAACACTATTGTACTGAATGATGTGGTGTTGCCCTTGGTTACATGGTTGCTAGGTTCTGATTCCATCTTCAGCTGTGTAACTGTCAGCTGAAGACTAAATCTGATTTCCGAGTGAGATTTACCTTTCAATGTGTCAATGCTGGTTTTATTTCTTATTGAGTCCAAGCACAGAGTGTCTATTCCCAGGAAAACAAATCTAATGGGCCCACATCAGCCAAGATGCCATGCTCTGCTTCCTAACCCACTTCCTTGGCAAGAATTCCACAGCCTAAACTGATGACCCGCTTCTCCTGTCTCCAACCTTTCTCCTCTACTTGAACACCCTGCTTTGGAACTTTTCATCTTGAGTTGTGGACATGACTTCAAACGGCTCCACATCAGCACCCTGCTCTCCTCCTTAACCCTTATCCCCCTCTGAATGCACTGCCCTGCACTCTCTCCACACCACTCCCAACCTTACCATCAAACCCACAGACAAAGGGAGTGCTGTTATAGTGTAGGGACTGGCCTCTACCTTGCTGAAGCTAGCTGGCAACTCTCAGACATGACCTCATACCCATCCTGTGGATAGGATCCCACTATGGACCATCAGAAAATTGTCTCCAACACCATCTCTGACCTCATCAACTCTGGAGAGCTCCCATCCATTGCCACCAAACTCATAGTTCACTTATCCCTCACTACTTGGTTCTACCTCTTTCCCAAGATCCACAATCCTGAATGTCCAGATACGCCCATTGTCACTTCCTGCTGTTGCCCCAATGAACCTTGACTCCATTCTATCCCTCTTGGTTCAGACCCTTCCTACCTATGTCTGCAAGACTTTTCAAGCTTTCCATCAGCTCACTAACTTCCAAGTAAGTCCCTGGCCCTGACTGCCTCATTTTCAGCATGCATGTTCAGTCTTCATATACTTCTATCCCTCAATCAGGACGGCCTTAAAGCTCTCTGCTTCTTTCCCAATAAAAGAACCAACCAGCTTCTTCCACCTTCCTGTGTCTGGCAGAACTGCTCCTCACCCTCAACAATTTCTCTACCAGCTTGTCCCACTTTCTCCAGATCCAAGGGGGAGCCATGGACACCTGCATGGGCCCCAGCGATGCTTACCTCTTTATTGGCTATCTACAACAGTCCATGTTCCAAGCCTTCCCCAGTAATGCTCCCCAGCTCTTCCTCCGCTACATTGACAACTGAATTGGTGCTGCTTTATACACCCATGATGAGCTCATGAATTTCATCAACTTCATCAACGCTGCCTGCAGCTTCTACCTTTTTATCCTGATGTCCTCCCTCTTCCTTTCCAGTACTGTTGAAGGGTCTGAGCCCAAAACATCAACTGTGTATTCATTTCCATAGATGCTGCCCAACCTGCGGAGTTCCTCCAGCATTTTGTGCCTGTTGCTTTGGATTTCCAGCTTCTGCAGAATTTCTCGTGCTAATGGGCTACTGTTGGGAGGTAAATGGGATGAACAAACTTGCCTGACTACAGTTCCAACAGGTGAGTTCATATTTCCATGGTTCACTTGCCTATTTACAGATCAGCTGTGATCTGGTGGCTACAGGAACAGGCTTGTTGGACTGAGGCTCCTCATCCAGCTCATGCATTTAATATCATTTTCCCCCACCTGATTATCAGAGATTAGGTGGCACCATATAGACTCAAAAAAGGGTAGAAGTTTGCATATGCATGATACGGTGGTGTTCTCACAATAAGCTCCACTTGCACAGCTCAGTTCCTATGTCCAAATCAGAAGCAGCCACCCGCCCTGTCTCATTTTCTAATGGTCTCAGGAGGCAAGCTGTCTAACCTGTCCTGACTGAGCACTGCTGTGACATTTTCTCTGATTAGTGACACCAACCCGCCTCCTTTAATTCCTTCCACTCTGTCATGTCTAAAACAATGGAACCCTGGAACATTGAGCTGCCAGTCCTACCCCTCCTGCACCCTCATCTCATTAATGGTTAGCATTCCACATGTTGACCCATACCCTAAGATCATCCTATTCTTGTACTGAAGTATACACAACTCTGAACATTGGTCCCACCATGCTCAACCTCCATACCCATTCCACTATCTGTTCTGACACTCTGGTTCCCATCACCCTTACAGCTCTGGTCTAAAGGAGGCACAAGAGGTGCCTAGTAAAGTGGCCACTGAGTTTGTGTGATGGGGATGAGCTGACTAATGGACAGATTCATCCCAAGCCATAGTCATAAATAAAAACTGATGACTCTGTTGACACTGCAATTACGATTTACTGATGAAATGTGATTGTTTCAGGAGATGAGAAAGGGAGCCGCTTATAGCTGAAATGGAATTATAGAGATGATGATAGAAAAATCTTATCTATTATTAATAACTTTAAAGATAATGCACATTTATGGGATGACTTTCTATATTTATGAGCAGTGTCAAGAGAAAGCCTAGGGGATGCGATAACATAGCGATTAGCTATTATAGCACCAGAGGTTCAATTCCCGTTACCTTCTCCCTGTGACTGCATGTGTTTCCTCCGGGTGCTCTGGTTCCCTCCCACTTTCCAAGGACGTATGGGTGAATAGGTTGACTAGTCACATGGTTGTAAATAGGTGCATGGGTGTGTAGGGCTGGAAGGGCAAGTCTCTAAATAAAATTAAATGTTTCTCTATCACGGGAGAAATGGGTGATGCAGGTTTGAGGCTGATATGAATAGTATCTTCACTGTAGAAAAATATTAATCCAAATAAATTGGTAAATTGGTTCATCAGAGGTATGGTGAGAAGTTTTGTTTTACAATGTCGTCCATTCAGATCATTAGATCACTACAGTGTATTGAGGTGGTACAAGGGAAAACAATAACAGAATGCAGAATAAAGTGTTAACAGTTACAGGGAAAGTGTAGTGCAGGCAGACAATAAGGTGCCAGGCCATAGAGAGTTAGATTGTAAGGTCAAGAGTTCGTCATATGGTTCGAGCAGACCATTCAGTAGTCTTAGAGCAGCAGGATATGAGTAATATGGATTGATGCTGCTTGTGCTGGCTGGGAAGTTAGTCACCCTGTTCAATGCAATTAGTTTAAAGAGCGCATTCAAAAGTGCATGTGAGTGTCTGCACACAATGTATGTTCGGCTGGCAAAATCCGTGGCTAACTGAGGCACCTCTATCTGGTGTAGCGCACTATGCTTCCATGTTCCCATGGAGTTAATTATGCACCTCTGAATCCCTTTAGCAACCTTTAATCAGATATGCGTTCATAAGGTTCCTACTGGGAGAAAACACTGTGTCTCTGACCTGAATTAACACTAGAAAATGGAGCGTGGAACATTGAAAATAGTACGTGAAAGGACGACATTGAGCGGATGTGGAGAGGATGTTTCCTATAGTGGGGGAGTCTAGGACCAGAGGGAGCAGCCTCAGAATACCAACACATCACCTTAGAAAAGAGATGAGGAGGGATTTCTTCACTAGAGGGTGGTGAATCTGCAGAACTGATTGCCACAGACGGCTGTGGAGGACATCCATTGGGTACAGGATGTTGAAAGGTTCTTGATTAGCAAATGTGTTAAAGGTTACAGGGAGAAGTCAGGAGAAGGGGGTTGAAAGAGATAATAAATCAGCCATGATGAAACAGCGACAGACTCAATGGACTGAATGGCCTAAATCAGCTTCTATGTCTTGTGACCTATGAAAATAGCATCCCCATTCATAGACTTTATCTATACTTCTTTCTGCCTCAGTAAAGCTGGCATGAACCCTGCTGACCTCTGCGGTGTGCCATAAAGCGTTGAAATTCGAGGTTTCTCGAGCATCTGGATTTACTAACTGATCAATTAACCTCCTAACCGTATTTTAACTAGAGCCTTTATGCCCTGGTACTTCTTGTTTCATCTTGTCAAGTGAATTGTGACTGGCATGGGTTTCCTGCATTCTATGATTATCTAAAGGTGACTTTTGTTTAGCTCTTGAGCGGAGTGCCTTTGTGCTTATGGAGAATGCTTTGTCTCATGGTGTCAATTGGTTGTGCCTCCAATGCTTGGTTGGTATTCTTGTGTCTTACCTCTTGTTTCAGTCTCTTCATAAGGACCCTACTGTCACTCCGTTGCTGAGTTGAGTAGTTGCCAGCGCTCACTGTGACAGTGTCTGCTGTTCCTCCATACCGGGGTCCAGTCCATGACAAAAGCAGCCAACCTAATCAAAGACAACTCAGTGGTTAGCGTGACACCATTCCAGCTTGGGGAGTCGGAGTCTGGAATTCAGTTTGGACACTGTCTGTAAGGAGTCTGCACGTCCTCCCGGTGAGCATGTAGGCTTCCTCCGGGTGATCTGGTTTCCTCCCAAAGTCCAAAGGCATGCCAGTTAGAACAGGGGTCCCCAACCTTTTTTGTACCACGGTCCGGTTTATATTGATAATATTCTTGCGGAGCAGCCGACCGGGGGGCTGGGGGGGATGTTCAAGTAGGGTTAAACTCACCTCAACATGTCTTTTACAGTTAGGGTTGCCAACTTTCTCATTCCCAAATAAGGGACAAAATTAGCAGTCAAATCCTGGGACACTTTACCACAGGAAAGACTACCATGACCATGAAGCCTTGCGCAGGCACCTGTGTGCGCATGTGATGTGCGCATGTGCGTACGTGCCGATTTTTTTTTGCACAAATCAGTTTTGCCTTCATCTTCCCGACTATACTGTACATACATTATTTCTACTTCATATAGGCTGTGTATTTATCATATCATTCCTGCTTTTACTATACGTTAGTGTTATTTATTTTCGGTTTTATGTGTTATTTGGTATGATTTGTTAGGTTAGTTTTTGGGTCTGGGAATGCTCAAAAATTTTTCCCATGTAAATTAATTGTAATTGCTCCTTCGCTTCACGCCATTTCAGCACGAAAGGTTTCATAGGAACGCTTTCCCTTAGGGGGGGAAATACGGGACAAACCAATTTAGCCCAATATACGGGATGTCCCGGCAAATACGGGACAGTTGGCAACCCTATGTTCAAGTTCAACAGTGCGTGACAGGGAATGAGGATAGGTGCAGCTGACTCATATCGTTTCCTCACGGCCCGGTAGCACCTGCTTTGCGGCCTGGTACCGGTCCGTGGCCCAGTGGTTGGGGTCCACTGAGTTACAAGGTTAATTGGTCATTGTAAATTGTCCTGTGATTAGGCAAGGGTTAAATGGTGGTTGCTGGGCGGTCTGGCTCGTTGGACCAGAGGTTTTGGTCCATGCTGTATCTTTCAATAAATAAATAAATGAATAAAATAATTCAAGTTTGTTTGTTGTCATTCTTCAGCACTTAAATGTAAAGGAGAACAGAATAATAGGTACTCTGGATCTTGTGCAGCATAAAAAACACAATAAGCATAAAGCACACAATTTATAAAAATATAATAATTATAAATATATAAAACAATTCTACAAAATACAAGTAGCTGTTACCACATGGTGTATATACAGAAGATTAGCTTATATGAGTGGACTGATTGTATGTACATAAAGTGATGTTAGGTAGCCCTTTTAGGCAGCAGCAGGGCAGGGAAAACACAACAGGACGGTGACTGTGTCAATGAAGGTATGTAGTGTGGAGTGTAAGCATAAAATGGCAGTGCAATGCGGGGGATGAAGGGTGCTAGGGTGGAAGTACTGGTGGAGGGGCAGTGGTAGGATGGGTTAATGGGTGGATGCGTTCATTATCCTTACAGCTTGGAGGAAGGAACGGTTTCTGGTCTAGTGGTCCTGGCATGGATGTGGCTTAGCCTCTTCCCTGATGGGAGTGGGACAAACAGTCCATGAGCAGGGTGGGTGTGATCCTTCATGATATTGCTGGCCTTTTTCCATCACCTTTCTATATATTGGATCTGCCCTTGATATTCCTCACAGCCTTTGAGCAGAGGCTGGAAACTTGGTTGACATCTCATTCAGAAAACTGCACTCCCAGTAGTGTGAAATTTCAGTATCCCGTCTGCTAAGGACACTGTCATATATGTCAATGATGTACGTGTGAAGACGATTCAGACATGTTTCAATTTCCCCTGGGTAAGACTTCCACTGGAAACATATGCAAATGACACCAAACATGTTCAAAACGTTTTTTTGTAAATGTGCAATCTTTCCATACAAAAGATACTCAAAATGATTCAGCTTCTACCCGAGCCAGCTGTAGTGCCACATTTAGCATAGAAGGAAGTAAATTTCCTTCTAATAAAAGAACCATTGAGTCATGGTATTCTTCAGAACAATCTGAACAATTCCTGGTCTCCTTTGATGTTGGTAGAAGAGTTTTTTTCCAGATTTATTTCATTCACTGAGTTAAAATTCAGCAAATGTCATGTTAAGATCCAAACACATGTCTCAAGGTTACTAAACATTATCAGTAATATCGTAATCAATATCACTGGTATATGTCATGAAATTTGACAGCAGTTCTTGCAATACATAATAGTAAAAACTATACATTACAATAAAAAGTACTGTTATATATATAAAAAATAAATTAAATAAGTAATGCAAAAAGAGGAAAAAATGTCATGGGTTCATTGTCCATTTAGTAATCTGATGGCAGAGGAATAAGTTTGTGTCTTTAAGCTCCTGTATATGGGGAGTCGGGAAGGGGTAGCACCTCTGGTGGGGGAACATGTCGCGACCTTTTCAGGGCGGTTAGTCCACCTTTGGTCCCCACCTGGCACTCAGCTCTCACCTGTGGCTCCCCATAGCTGTTGGCATGCGATAGCAGCCACACCCCGGGCAACGGCTTTGACAAGCCGGCTAAACCAGGTGAGGGTAGCCGACGGGTCTCAAACCCTCGGTGAGGTAGGGAGATGTCTATCCCAGCATGTGAAGACAGACTCCGGCAGATTGAGCGGACGAGACCAGCGGAAGGTCCAACGGTCATGAAGGCAGTCTCTGCAAGCGTCATGGAACATGTAGAGCAGGACAAGACACAGAAGACGTCCTGGTCATCCACTGCGCCTAGTCCCATCTCCAGCCTTCTAGACTCTGTCTTGCCACTGGATCCAGATGGGAATTGGGAAGAGAGAGTGAGGCTGACGCTGCGCAACTCTCCCTCACTTAAATCCAAATCACACTCTAGTCTCGACACCATCGAGGTCCTCTTTGACGTTAACGATGAACGAACAACAACAACAACATCTCCTCCTTGATGGCAGCAATGAGCAGAAGATATGTCCTAGGTAATGGGGATCCTGAATGATGGATGCCACCTTTACAGGTATTGCTCTTTGAAGGTATCCTCAACGCTGGGGAGGCAAGTGCCCATGATAGAGTTGACTGAGTTTACAACTGTAATGCCCCGGAAAGGTTTCACTGCTACGTACCGGTTTCTCTGTACAGAAGTGTTTTAGGTTATGACTAGAGATAACGGGGACTTTGAAACGTACAGCATCCAATGAGGGGAGTGTTTTTTACTTTCTTGTGGGCCCGAGAGTGAGGCGTTCGCGGTCTTTTGTCGGGGAGAGTTGAAGAGAGAAGACGCGGGAAGAGAGAGCTCGTAGACCGCAGGACGGATTCGACTTGAAATGAGGGTCTGGGAGTTGACGATGCTCGGAGGAAATTAATGGAGGACTAACGGACGGAAAACCGTGAGCTCCAATGTTGCACATTAGTCTATTTCATTAAAATGGGCCCTTTCTCTTTTTGTTTTTCTTACTAACCCTACAGTCAAATTAAGAATTATAAAGCTCAGTCATTTAATTGCATGTGGTGTACTGCCTGATATTTTGTGGTACTGATTTGTAACAGGGTAACACATCACGCAGCATCCACACAAATGAGGTTTCACACATTTGGCAGAGCCAGAGACTGTCCTCCCTAGATTAACGTGGTCCAGCCGAACCTGCGGGTTACACAACTTTCTGCAGCTTTTTTCGATCCTGTGCAGTGGCCCCTCCATACCAGGCAGTGATGCAACCAGTTAGAATGTTTTCCACGGTACATCAGTAGAAATTTACGAGAATCTTTGATGACATACCAATTCTCCTCAATTTCTCATGAAATATAGTCACTGCCATACTTTGTAATTGCATCAATGTATTGGGCCCATGAATGTTGACACCCGGGAACTTGAAACTACTCATACTTTCCATTGCTGATCCTTCAGTGGTGACTGGTGTGTTCCATTGACTTCCCCTACTTGAAGTCCACAAGCAAATCTTTGGTCTTACTGATAGGTATTGAGTGCAAGGTTATTGTTGTGACACCACTCAACCAGCTGATCTATCTTGCTCCTGTACACACCCACGTCAGCATCTGAAATTTTGCCAACAATTGTTGTGTCATTGGCTGAATACTACTTCATATATTAATAAATATTCTCCCACTCCCCAACAGGAAAATTTGCACTTTGTCGCTTTACAAACTCAGTCTTTACAATTCTCTGCAATAATTTTTTTGGCAGAATTAACTGAAAATCGCAACATTCATTCTCCTGTTACCCTCCCCATAATTAAGATTGAAAATTACCAATACAGTTCTTCCAGTGGAGATACAAAACACTGCAGATGTTGAATCTGGAACAACAAGCTGTCTGCTGGAGACACTCAGTGTATTGAGCTGTGAGGGGTGGAAAGGACTTGGCATCAGGATATAGACTTCGACCTGAAACATCAATGACACCTATCCTCCTACAGATACTGCTCGACCCCTTCAGTTCCTCCAGCAGAAGATTTGTTGCTCAAGTTCTTCTAGTGATTGCTGAGCGAGTTAGTGATCAGGATCAAGGATCCACTTTATTTGCCATATGCATTTACATAAACTCAGTGGCCATTTTATTTGGTACATTTATAGATTTACCTGTAAGTGCAACTATCTAATCATATGGCAGCAACTCAAAGCATAAAGCATACCAACATTGTCAAGAGGTTCATTTATTATTCAGACCAAACATCAAAATGAGAAAGAAATGTGAACTAAGTGACTTTGACTATGGAATGATTGCTGGTGCCAGACGAGGTGTTCGAGTACCTCAGAAACTGCTGATCTCCTGGAATTTTCATGCACAAGAGTCTCTAGAGTTTACAGAGAATGGTGCAAAAAAACTAAAAAGATCTAGTGAGCGCTAGTTCTGTAAGTGAAAACACTTTGTTAATGAGAATGGCCAGATTGGTACAAGCTGACAGGAAGGCAATAGTAACTCTAATAAGCATGTGTTACAACAGCAGTGTGCAGAAGAGCATCTCTGAATGCACGACACAGAAAAACATTGAAATGGATAGGCTACAACAGCATAAGACCACAAGTGTACATTTAGTGGCCATTGATTTTACATCTGCATATATTTGGAATATGCACGGCATGCAACAAAGGACACCAACATTTAGCAAGTATAAAGAATAAAAAATTATATAAAATATAAACTTAGAGTTCAAGTATAGAAATGGAATAATATACGTAAATACCATGATGTATTTACAATGTAAACAGCATTATAGGAATGAGGTTTAAAGTATTTACAGTGCAAAACAGTAGCAGAAGTAATAGATGGAGGGGGTTGGAGTCTAATTGATTGATTGATCAGATGAACTGCCCGGGGGAAGAAACATCTAAGATGGCATGGGATGTTGTGTTGTTGTAATTGTTGCTTGTGTTCTCCTGATGAGCACTGTGCGTATGCTATACTGGCACCACGCTAGCGGGCTGCCCCAAGCTCATCCTTAAGTTCTATTTGTTCTTCATGCAAACAATGTAATTCATTGTATTAAAAGCTGGAGAAAATCTGCAGATGCTCAAAATCCAAAGCAACACACACACACAAACGCTGGAGGATCTCAGCAGGCCAGGCAGCATCTATGGAAAAGAATAAACAGTCGACGTTTCTGGCTGAGACCCTTCATCAGGACTGGAAAGGAAGGGCAGTCAGAGTAAGATGGTGGGGGATGGGGAGGACTAAGTACAAGGTGGCAGGTGATATTTGAAATGGGGAGAGGGATAAAGGGCGAAGTAAAGAGTTGGGAAGTTGATTGGTGAAAGAGAGAAGTGCGGGAGAAGGGGGAATCTGAAAGGAGAAGATAGAGACCACGGATGAAATGGAAGGGGGAGGAACACTTGAGGGGATGATGGGCAGGTAAGGAGATAAGGTGAGAGAGGGAATCAGGAATGGGGTATGGTGAGGGAGAGGAGGGAGGGAGTGCAGGTACCCGAAGTTTGAAAAATCATTGTTCATACCATCAGGCTGGGCTACACAGACAGAATATAAGGTTTTGCTCCTCCAACCTGAGAGTGGTCTCATCATGGCAGTAGGGGAGACTATGGACTGACATGTTGGAGTGGGAATGGGACGTAGAATTGAAATAGCTAACTACTGGGAGATCCCACTTTTTTGGCAGATGGAGTGAAGGTATCACATATACATCAAACAATACACGATATTGTTTGATGTATACGTATGTGATACATAAATAAATGAATAGGTAAGACCATAAGACCATAAGACATAAGAGCAGAATTAGGCCATTCAGCCAATCAAGTCCGCTCTGCCATTTTATCATGGCTGATCCCTGATCCCACTCACTCCCACACACCTGCCTTCTCTCCATATCCTTTGATACCCTGACCAATCAGGAAATGATCAACTTCCGTCTTAAGTAATTACATGGACTTGGCCTCCACTGCAGTCTGTGGCAGAGCATTCCACAGATTTACTACTCTCTGGCTAGGTAGGTAGTTTGACAACAAACAAACAAACAAATAAATAAATAAGCTTGAACAAAGGGAGCTTGGTGTTTGGATAATGTAATGTCCAGTTAAGGTTGAATGAGGAGAAGATCCTCTCTCAAAGAGCTGTAAAACTTTGGAGTTCGAAATTCCAGAAAGAGGTGGAGCTGATAGGTTGAAAGTTTTAAGGAGGAAAAGCAGAAACAGGAAAGTGCATAAAATATTTAATGCTCAAATACTTTTTAAACCACATGAGAATTGAGAGTTATGGGATGAAGCAAGAAAGAGGCAAAGAACAATTTAGCCATGTTCTCATTGAATAGGCTGCAAAAGATGTAAAGAAGATTTATGAGGATGTCAATGGGACTGGAGGGCTTGAGTTATTAGGAGCGACTGGGTTGGCTGAGGTGTTTCAGAATCGGAATCAGATATATGATCTCAGATATATGTTGTGAAGACTAATAAATAAACTAACAAACAAATAAATAAATAAATAAATGGTGCAAGAGAAGAATAGTGCTATAGTGTTCATGGATTCCTGAACCGTTCAGGATGGTGGAGCTGATCCTTGTGCATTGCCAGTCTTCAGGCTCCTGCACCTCCTCCCCGAAGGTAGTAATGAGAAGAGAGCATCTCCTAAATGGTGAGCATCAGCTTAATGTGAAAAAGACTAAGGGGCTGGTGGTAGACCTGAGGAGAGCTAAGGTACCGGTGACCCGTGTTTCAATCTGGGGGTCAGTGTGGACATGGGGGAGGATTACAAATACCTGGGGATACGAATTGACAATAAACTGGATTGGTCAAAGAACATTGAGGATGTCTACAAGAAGAGTCAGAGCCGTCTCTATTTCCTGAGGAGACTGAGGTCCTTTAACATCTACCGGACAATGCTGAGGATGTTCTACGAGTCTGTGGTGGCCAGTGCAATCATGTTTGCTGTTGTGTGCTGGGGCAGCAGGCTGAGGGTAACAGACACCAACAGAATCAACAAACTCATCCGTAAGGCCAGTGATGTTGTGGGGATGGAACTGGACTCTCTCACGGTGGTGTCTGAAAAGAGGATGCTGTCCAAGTTGCATGCCATCTTGGTCAATGTTTCCCATCCACTACATAATGTACTGGGTGGGCACAGGAGTACATTCAGCCAGAGACTCATTCCACTGAGATGCAGCACAGAGCGTCATAGGAAGTCATTCCTGTCTGTGGCCATCAAACTTTACAACTCCTCCCTTGGAGGGTCAGACACCCTGAGCCAATAGGCTGGTCCTGGACTTATTTCCTGGCATAATTTACATGTTACTATTTAACTATTATGGTTCTATTACTAATTATTATTTATGGTGCAACTATAACGAAAATCAATTTCCCCCGGGATCAATAAAGTATTACTACTACTACTACTACCATGATGTGAGCTGCGTTGTTGAAGATGATCTCAACAGCGGGGAGGGTAAATGGGACTAGCAAAGGAAGGCAACTTGGTCAGCATAGCTGAGCCAAAGGACTTGTTTACACGTGGAACAACTCTAAGACGCTATGGACAGAAGAATGAACTCACATTCCAGGTGAGTACTAGAGGTCACGGATTTAGGACGAAAGGTGCAATTAAGGGGAACACGAGGGGGAATTTCTTCAGTCAGAAGGTGCTGAGAGTGTGGAGCTAACTGTCAGTGCGAGTGGTGGCTGCCTGCTCAATTTAAACAC
The DNA here is from genome assembly GCF_030028105.1 of Mobula birostris. Taxonomy (NCBI): domain Eukaryota; kingdom Metazoa; phylum Chordata; class Chondrichthyes; order Myliobatiformes; family Myliobatidae; genus Mobula; species Mobula birostris. The sequence goes on along the minus strand of NC_092373.1, from coordinate 16,695,786 downwards.
TTAAGAGAAATTTGGATAGGTGCATGGACCGGAGAGGTATGGTGGGCTACAGACTGGGTGCAGGTCAATGAAACTAGTTCAGCAGTCAATAGGCCGGCCAACGTGTCTGTCTCTCTGTTGTAGTGTTCTATGACTCTAAGAGGCCATATGACCTAGTCCTGTTCCTTTTCCTCATGTTCCTTACATTCAATATGCTCACTTACATTCAATTTTTATTGATTATATTGGAGAAACTAACTGCATTGTAGTCAACAAAAGCAATTTTGTTTTTAATTCTGGTCTCAAACTTTGTATTGGCTTTTTGCCACATCTGAATTTGCAATCCAAGTTGGAATCTCCGACTAATTGCTTTGATCCAAGTTGGAAAAACAGCTGTTCGAGTGACGAAATACTATTTGGCCTTCCCTCTTCCTTTTCAGTCCTAATGAGGAGTCTCGGCCTGAAAGGTCAACTGTTTGTTTATTTCCATAGATGCTGCCTGACCTGCTGAGTTCCTCCAGCATTGTGTGTGCTGCTTTGGTTTTCCAGGATCTGCAGAATTTTTCGTGTTTATCATTTTATGTATTTTTTATTACTTAGAGACACAGCTCAGAAAAAGGCCCTTCCAGCCCAATGACACTGTGTCACCCAATTACTTCCATATGACTAATTAACCTTCTAATCTGTACGTCTTGGGAATGTGGGGGGGGGTCCTGGAGAATTCGGAGGAAACCCATATGGTCATGGGGAGAACAGTAACCCCTTACAGACAGCAGCAGAAATTGAACCACAGTTGCTGCCGCTGAAATAACATTTTGCTAACCACTACGTTACCATTCATCTCTCCCCACTGCTCTCCTTCCTGGCACATATTCCTGCAAGCAACAGAAATGCAGCATCTGCCCATTCACTTTCTCCTGTAACTGCATTCATGGGCCTTAAACAGTTCTTCCAGGTGAGGCAACACTTCATCTGCAAACCTGATGGGGTTATCTATTGTATCTGGTGCTCCTTATAAGGCCTCCTCTACATTGGTGAGACGCTGTATAAATTGGGGGACTGCTTTATCAAGCTCCTCTGCTCCATCTGCCAAAAGCAGATTTTCCCAGTAGCAAATCATTTTAATTTCTGTTCCTTTCCCGTTCTGACATGTTAGGCCATGGTCTCCTCTTTTGTCATGATGAGACCGCTCAGGGTGGAGGAGCAACAACTCATATGCTGTCTGATTAGCCTTCTGCCTGATGGCATGAACGTCAATTTCTTCTTCCGGTAATTTGTTTTTTGCTTCCCCCTTCCCTTTTCTATTCCCCACTCTGGTCTCTTACCTTTCTCATTGCCTGCCTAACACCTCCTTCTTCCCTCTTAGCCATGATCCACTCTCCTGTGCTATCAGATTTCTTCATCTCCTAACCCTTTTTTCCTTCCCACCTGGCTTCACCTATCACCTTCCAGCTAGTTCTCCTTCCCTTCCCACCTTTTTATTCTGGCTTCTTCCGCCTTCCTTTCCAGTCCTGAAGAGAAGACTTGGCCTGAAACATCGAGTGCTTGTTCATTTCCACAGATGCTGTCAGACCTGCTGAGTTCCTTCAACATTTTGTGTGTGTTACTCTGCAGAGCCACAAAAAGGATGCTCCCAGGTGCTGATATTGGTGATAATGAACTTTAGAATCAGGGTGAAGGAAGTCAAGGAGCCCAGGCACATCAGAATGAAATTAAACTTGGACAGACTGAAGGACCCCTCCATTGCCAAATCCTTAAAAACTACAGTTGATGGAAAATTTGCACCACTGTTGACAGTTGATGAAGATGCTGTAACGTTGACAGTTAAGTTCAACAAAGTGATAACAGAATCAAACAATGAGATACTAACAGAAAACCCAACCCTGGGAAATAGCGGAGATCCTGTAAATGTGTGACACGAGAAGAGACCTAAAGCAAACTAAGAACACAACAACAGAAGCTGTAGCATACAGAAAGATTAGCAAGAAGATCAGGAAATAATTATCAAGGCCAATGAAGAACGGACTGAGAGACAGTGTACAGAGATAGAAGATAAACTGTACAAGAACAACAGCAGGCAAGCATTTCAAATTGTGAAGGACCTTATCAAACAGAGACAGTCACAAATCAGCATCATCCAAGACAAAGAAGCTGTCTCACAGAAAAGGAAGACATTCTCAACAGATGGACTGAGTATTGTTCAGACCTTTACAACCATCAGACCCAAGGAAACCCCGATGGACTCGCAAGCCAGGACTCATCAAGCGATGATGACTTTCCAATTCTGTGGGAAGAAGTAGAAAAAACCATAAGATCATTGAAGAATGGGAAAGATAACAGCTGAGCTGATAAAACATGGAGGACAGTGCTAGACACCCTCACCAATATCGGCAACAAAGTCTGGCAGACCAGAGAATGGCCAACACCCTGGACAAAATTAGTCATCATCTCTCTTCCTAAGAAAGACAACTTACAGTCGTACCAGAATTATAGAACCATCAGTCTTATCAGCCATGCAAGCAAAGAGACCTTGAACAGACTGAAACCACAGGCAGGAGATATAATCGCCGAAAAGCAGGCTGGATTCAGAAGTGGAAAAAAGTACAGCAGAACAGATATTCATCCTCCGAGTACTGTGCGCGAAATACAACCAACATCAACAGGACATCTTCCATGTGTTCATAAACTTCAAGAAGGCGTTTGATAGGGTGTGGCATGATGCAGTCTGGGACACAATGAAGAGATACAACAAGGGCCAGAAGCTGATCCAAACCATCAAGCAGCTCTACACCAAAGTGTGGCACTGTTCAAAACACAGTTGGAGAGTGGTTCTACACATGAGCTGGAGTCCGACAAGGCTGCCTCCTTTCACCCAGGCTGTTCAACATTTACCTGGAGCAAATAATGACAGATACCATGGAAGACCATATTGGTGCAGTCAGCATCAGAAGGCAGATTATCACCAGCCTCGGGTTCGCCGGCGATACTGGTGGGCTGGCAAGAAGAGAGGATGAATTGGTCCGCCTTGTGAACCATCTGGACGATATATCTACCAGATATGACATGGCAATCAGCACAGAGAAAGCCAAACTGATGGAAAACAGTGAGGAGCCAACCAGGACAAAAATCACGGTCAGTGAACAAGAACTAGAGACTGTCAAATGGTTCAAGCACTTTGGCAGCATCATCACCCAAGAAGGATCAAAGCCTGAAGTCCTTGTAAGGACAGCCCAAATAAAAGCAACACTGGCTAAACTAAAACCAATATGGAGAGACAATAACATCACTTTCAAATCCAAGTTGAAACTTCTGCATGCATTTGTGCACTCCATCTTCTTGTATTCATGTCAATCATGGACTTTTACAGCAGAACTGCAAAAAAAAGATCCAGGCAGTAGGAATGAGATACTTCAGAAGGCTCCTTGGCGTCTCCTATACAGTCCATGTCTCAAATGATGAAATACGAAGACACATCACCCAGTACATGAGATACTACAAAGACGTTCTTGAGGAACCAGCTTTTAAATATGCCCTCAAAGGTAGGGGGAGGGTGTACCTGTGATTGAGCCAGCTGATTCTACACCTTCTGCAGTCTCTTTCAATCCTGTGTCTCCAAACCAAGTGCTAAAGTCTTTGCTGACACCAAACCTCATCAAGAATCTTATCAAGATCTGAATTTCCAGCTCCTGTCATATCTTGGCTTTGGACATTCAGCAAAATCTATTTTTTGGGGGTCAATTGAGTATCAGTATTGAATCTAATATCATAGCGCCCAAAAGTTATCTGAGCATTGTTCAAGCTATTGCCAGATAGTGTGCCATAGCACTCACATCTATGCTGATGAAATCCTTTGAGAGGTTGGTTATGGTTAGAATCAGCTTTTGCCTAAGCAAGGATTTGGAACCACTGCAATCTGCCTATCACCTCAATAGGTCTACTGCAGACACAATCTCATTGGCTTTCCATGTGGCTTTGGATCACCTGGACAATACCAATACTTATGTCAGGCTGTTGTTTGTTGACCACAGCTCAATATTTAACACTATTATTCCTAGAGTTCTGATCAAGAAGCTCCTGGGCTTCTGTACCTCTCTCTTCGACTGTATCCACACCAGAAGACCACGGTCCGTGTGGATTGGAAATAATACCTCCACCTCACTGATAACAACACTAGCACACCTCAAGGATGTGTACTTAGTCCACTGTTCTACTCTCTCTACACCCATGACTGGGTGGCTAGGCACAGCTCAAATTTAATCTGTAAATTTGCTGATGACACAATGTTGTTGGCAGAATTTCAGATGGTGATGAGAAAGCATACCAGAGCAACATGGATCAGCTGGTTGAGTGGTGTTGCAACTACAACATTGCACACAACATCAGGGAGACCAAAGAATTGATTGTGGACTTCAGAACAGGTAAGACAAGAGCACACACTTCAAGGGCTCTGTATCAATGCAGTTACAAAAAAGGCATAACAGCAGCTAAATTCCAAAGGTTTGTTTAATAGCAGAGTATACATACAGTATACAGCCTGAAATTCGTACTCTTCACAGACATACATGAAACAAGTAACCCCATAGAATGAAAGATAAAAACATTAAAGTCCTGAAGCCCCACCTTTTGCACATGCAGGAGCAAAAGCATCAACCCCCACCCACAACTCATGACAGCAGAGGTACCAATGCCCACCACCCCCCAGCAAAAAGACCCCCAAACAATCCTTGACCCAGTGGCTATCAAAACCATAGTCTACAACCCAGCATTTTGGTATCTCAGACAGGCTCTCTCTCCAGCGAGAGACAGAGAAGTCGTTCCTTCAACAACGAGAGTGGAGACCAACAACCCGCTGCTCCGATGTTACAATCTTCCGTGTCACTTCTACAAGCCCTCCACCCCATCCCTCTCTCAAGGACTGACAGGGTCTCACTCTCCATCAAATGAGAAAGAGAGAGAGAGGGATCACTCAAGTACAGAGGCCTTCTTTCAACAGCAGCCAGTGATTAGCAAACGCATCGCCTGCTGCCTCGATGTTTTAGTCTCCCACAATGCCTCCATCGGTGAAATCGGCAAAAAACTGGATCGTCCACAGGGTCGCTCCACAAGGGCACACGTCATCCAGGCTGTTCCTGGAGATAGCTAAGCACTAGGCCGCAGAGCTGGTTAAAGAACCCACTGCTTGCGAAGAACATTAGTTTAAACTGTAGATCATGGACTCCAACAAAACCCCAAACACCTTGAAAAGAAAGGAAAGACATAAGAGAAGAAGAATAAGCTATTTCGTGGATGAACTGGAGGAAGTCATCTGGGTCTGCAAAAACTGCTGGTGCCATCTTTTGTCGCTCTTCCCTCCAATTGTTTTATTTCCTAGTTTGAGAAGACTTGGTATATTGCTAAAGACACTTGCAAATGTCTACAGGTGTACTGTGGAGAGCATCCTAGCTGTCTGCATCACTGTCTGGTACTGGGGGCGGTGGAGGCCCCAAGGGGGACATTGCATGGAATTGAAAAAAGTTGCAAAAATTTGAGAACTCAGCCAGCTCCATCAGGACACTAGCCTCCCCAGCATCCAGGACATCATCAAGGAGCATTGCCTCAAAGATACGGTATCCATCATTAAGGGCCCTCATCACCCAGGACATGCCCTGTCCTCATTGCTGCCATTAAGGAGGTGGTACAGGACTCTGAAGACACACTCTCAATGATTGATTAATAGCTTCTTCCCCTGTACATTCTGATTTTGGAACGGACATCGACCCTATGAACACAACCTCACTACTTTTTTTTTTCTCTTTTTGAACTATATATTTAACATTTAAAATATTTATTTATTTATTTTGTGATAGAGCGCGGAGTAAATCCTTCTGACCCTTCAAGCCATGCTGCCCCAGCAATTTCACAACCCCAATTAACCCTAACCTAATCACAGGACAATCTACAATGACCAGTCAACCCACCCAGTAACCTCCTTGACTGCGGTAGGAAACCAGAGCACTTGTGGAAAACCCACGCGCCCCACGGGGAGGATGCCTGAAGGCTCCCAGGGAACGGCACTGGCATTGAACCCTGAACTCCAGAATGCCCCGAGCTGCAACAGCACCATGCCAACCACCACGCCTCCGTGGCATCTCTAGCATTTTCCCTATGTCAAGGCTTTGAAAATGAATGATTCTGTATCATCTTCCTACCAGAACTTCAGACAGCAAATTATAGAAGTCATTTTTCAAAGCCATTTTCCAGTCCCTGTTCTATGACACAGGAGATTCTGCTGGTCCTGGAAATCTAGAGCAACACAAACAACATACTGGAGAATCTCAGTCGGTCAGACAGCATCTATGGAGAAGAATAACAACTTGATATTTTGGGCTCAGACCCTGCATTAGGACTGGAAAGCAAGGAGGAATTCCAGAATGAGAAGGTGCTGGGAGAAGAAGGAGTACCTTTCACCATCTAGCTTGTACTCCTTGTCCTCCACCCAACTTCTTATACTGACTTCTTCAATTTCATAGATGCTGCCTGACTTGCTGAGTTCCTCCAGCATTTTGTGTGCCTTACCTCATTCAATGACATCCTTTAGTAAGTATGAAAGGTGTGCTCCAGATTATTTTTGTGGTGAATGACTGTTTCTCGTTAAACAGACCTAAATGTCTGAAGTTCAAGTTCAAGTTCATCGCCACTCAACTGTACACATGTACACTGCTAAAAGAAGTAATGTTCCTGTGACACCAAGGTATAAAACACAGTACTTACACACTCAGTGATCAATAAGCAGATACTTGTTGCACCTAATAAAGTGGCCACTGAGTACGTGTTCATGGTCTTCTGCTGCTGTAGCCCAGGTGCTTCAAAATTCGATGTGTTGTGTGTTCAGTCCCTTGAGTCTTTGCAACATCTTTATAAATCTCCTACACACTCTTTATAGCTTATTGGCAACTTTCCTAAAGCAAGAGTAATTGAAAACTGTCCACAATATTCCATTTGCAGTCTCATCAATGTCTTGCACAACTGTAACATAGCCTTCCAACTCCTATGCTCATTGTCTTGACCAATGGAGACCAGCATGCTGAAAGCCTTCTTCACTATCATGTCTACCTGCAACCCCAAATCTGTCTAATGCTTAGGTAGATTTCAACCCTAAAATATAAATGTTGTGTTTTTCATTCTTAGGTTACCCACAATTCTCTGTGTTTTCATCCCACACACATTCACCTGTTCTGCTAGGTTTCTTCTTCATTTTACTGCTCCGTTGGCCAAAAGCACAATTTCCTTGTGCCCTCACATTTTAATTCCTATTACCAGTCCTGTTCTGATGTGTTGGTCCATGGCCTCCTCTTGTGCCACAATGAGACTACCCTCAGGGTGGAGGAGCAACACCATATATTCCATTTGGGTAGCATCAACCTGATGTCATGAATACCGATTTCTCCCCCTACCCTCTTCTTCCATTCCCCACTCTGGCCTCTTACCACTTCCCATCTGTCTATCATCTCCCCCGGTGCTCTTCCCCTTCCCTTCCTTCTATGGTCCACTCTCTTCTCCCATCAACTTCTTTCCTTTCCCCTCCAGCCCTCTACCACCCGACCGCACCTAGCAGCTTCTTGCTATCATCCTTCCCCTCTCCCAACCTTTTTATTCTGGTATCTTCCCGATTCCTTTCTTGACCTGCTGAGTTCTTCCAGCATTTTGTGTGTGTTGTTTTGGATTTCCGGCAAGTGCAGAATTTCTTGTGTTTATTCTTCTCCCTTTGTTCACCTTTCGCACACCCTCTCTTTGTTCTCTCCCTCAGCTGTATCCATCTGGCCATCATCCACCCATTCAAACGTTTCCACCTCCAGCCAATGTCACACCCCTCCTCAGTACAGCAATCTTTTCTCTCACCGTCTTGCTGCAGCACCTGGAGCAAAATGTCAACTTACCTTTTTGCCTCCACAGACACTGCTTGATCCACTGAATGCTTCTCTGAATTTTTGTTCAGAATTCCAGCATCTGCTAACCACAAGCACAAGAGATTCTGCAGATGCTGGCTGGCAACCTTGAGCAACATATACACCCAGAATGCTGGAGGAGCTCAGCAAGTCAGCCAGCAGTTATGGAAGGAAATGAACAGTCAAGGATTGGGCATCAGCTGCCTCGTTGGACTTTGTTCACTTCAACATTGTGTAAACCAATATTCACTCTTCTTAAGTTGGAATAGTATTTGACTGTCACTGCTTACCCTCACTGTACTCTTTAGAAGCTAGATGCCGTTGATTTATATAGCAAAATACCCATGGGCACACACACTGAATGATACCAACTGTAATGGTAGCACACCCTCAAATTCACTTTTCACCCCTCTCATGTGCTTGAGATCAGGACCCTAAGCCAGATCATCTACCATAATATATAGTGAATATATACTGTATATATAAATATATCTTATTTATGCACACACATATATATATACCATTTATAGATTGATACAAAATATATACACACTATATATATATATTCTACTGCTGTAGCCTATCCATTTCAAGGTTTGATGTTACATATGTTCAGAGATGCTCTTCTGCACATCACTGTTGTAACATGTGGTTTATTTCAGTTACTGTCAACTTCTGGCCATTCTCCTCTAATGGTTCTTATTAACAATGTTTTCACCAACATGTTTCTTTTTCTTTGTTTTTGCACCTTTCTCTGTAAACTCTAGAGACAATTGAGCGTGACGATCTCAGGAGATCAGAAGTTTTTGAGATACTCAAACCACCCCATCTGTCATCAACAATCATTGTATAGTCAAAGTCACCTAGATCACATTTCTTCCCCGTTCTGAAATGTTGTCTGAATAACAACTGAATCGCTTGAGCACATCTGCATGCTTTTATGCATTGAGATTCTGCCATGTGATTGGCTGATTTTATATTTGCATTAACAAGCAGGTATATATCCTGTATATATATACTGCACATGTCTGAAAAGGCAACCTACAAAGTCTTTGGAAGAGCGTTTACCATGCTAATGCCATAGATTGTGGGGTGTCAGGAGGTGAGTCACTTTGTGCTGGTTAACCAATTTATTCATGAAGCCTCTGTTCTCATATGGCTGTTCAACGTTGAACATCCTAGGGCATTGATGGTGAGGACCTGGCAATAGCAACACCATTAAATATTGGGGTAGGTCATAACAATCTCTCTTGCTAAAGAAAATTGTCAGCAGAAGTATGAGTATCACTCACTACTTCCCAGCCAGTGCCTGAACATTGTCTCAGTCTCTTTGCCTGCAGGAACGGGCAGGAATAGATGGGCATGCTTGCTGATGAACTACAAATGGTTTCAGGCAATTTACAGCCATCAGCTAACATCCTCACTTCTGACCTGCTAAATGATCAAAGAAATAATTATAGTGTTGGAGAGAAATGATGTAATTCTGGTGTTAAGAATTAATGTCATAATTAAGTATCGTCAGAGTATTTATCACTCCCCTTGGACTGTAGGTCCACTGAATAGAAAAAGGAGACAAAGGAGCAGATTTTTACGCAATTTGTAAGGAGAGATACAGAGTTGAAATAATGGGGGCCTTCAGTTTAGTTAAAGTCAGGAATGTGAATGGAAACCCTAATTTTAATCAAACTAATAAGAACTAAATTTTAAAAGATTGCCAGACTAATAGCAGGGAAGATGAACCATTTGGCTAGCTTTTGGCTCAGATTCAGTTCTCTTCCTTTGCTCAGTCTGGGCTGAGAGCTGCAGTGATAGTGGGAGTTGGGACATTTTTCCGAACCATCAGATAATTCATACCCGGAAATGAAAGCCATTGGCTCTGCCTTCACTTCCCACTGCTTTAGGAAAACAGCCAGCATACACCTTCATGGAGGTGCACAAGACGTAAGAGGTATAGATGAAATGGGCAGCCAGAGATTTTATTTTCCCCAGGTGGAAATGGATAATTTGAAGGAACATAATTGTGAGATTATGGAGGGAAGTATTGGGGAGAAGTCAGGGGTAAGTTTTTTTACATAATGAGCACTGGGTGAATGGAATCCCTGCCAGGGGTGGTTGCCAAGGTAGATACGTCAGAAAATGGGTAGCTCGGGTGGTCGATGATTGGGTTGAGTTGTTCTCTGATCTTGGCAATTCAATTGCAAACTTTTATCACCATATGACAAAATGTCATCAGTGTGCTATTAGTTGCAGTTAGATGAGTTTAATGGATGATGAAACAAGGGAGGGTAATGCAAAAGAGAAAGAGTAGATGACACTTGGAGAAGATTAATAGGTCGGCACAACATCATGGGCAGAAGGGCCTGTACTCTGCTGTAGTGTTCTATGTTTCATGTCCCATGTTCTATGTTCTATGATCTATGCTCTATGTTCTATGGCCCATGTTCAATCGTCTATAATCAAAAATCACTCCCACTCTGCATTCTCTCCTCTTCCCCCCTCATATCAGGCAGATAAAGAAGCTGAAAACATCTACCACCCAACTGTTATAAGTGTCTTGAATGGATCTCTGATACAATAACTATGTACTCTTGATCTCTTAATCTACCTTCACTTGGCCCCTGCACTTTATTTATCCACCTGCACTGCACTTTCTCTGTAACATTATATTCTGTGTTCTGTTATTGTTTTTCCCTTTGTATTACCTCAATGTCTGGATGGCATGTAAAACAAAGTTCTTCACTGTATCACAGTATTTGTGACAGTGATAGACTAACTATCAATGACCAAACAGAAAAATGCTCTTTATGGTTTAAACTTAACTCTTAGCTAAGGATTAGGCTGTGTCATCCATTTGAATCCAAAAGCAAATTTGGTAGGCTAGAAGAAAAGTTGATAAATGGTGGTTGACTGAAGCATTAATTGTTTTCTCTCCACAGGTGCTGCTTTACCTATTGAGTACTTTTGTTTCTGACTCATTTTGCAATATATCTTAACTATGCAAGAGGTATCAATACTTTACCATAATATCAACAACTTAATGAATATTACTACTACTACAACGACTGAGGCCTAGGGGGCCAGCGTTGGGCATGATGATGGATTCTTCACTTCTCTTTCTCCCTCATCAGCGTGTTCAGTTCATCTACATTAGCTGCACCAGTGTCTTCTAGGAGCGTGTTGACCATAGTCTTGGGAGGGCGCCCAGGGTTCACCCTCCCATGCTTGGGTTCCCATATGATGACTAGGCTGGCAGGTAGCTCGGGGTGGCGTAGACAGTGCCCTGCTAGTTGCAGTCTTCTCGGCTCCATTTTAGTGGAGAGCATCGGTACGTTGTTATAGAGCTCAACGTTCATCATGTGCTGTTGCCAACTCACATCAAGAGCCATCCGGAGCATTCGTGTATAGCAACCATCTAGAGACTTTCGCATCGTCTTGGTGAGTGTCCATGTCTCGCATCCGTACATGAAAATGAACTCTATGACTGCTATGAAAATTCTCTTTTAAGCCCTCTGGTCAGGTTCGACTTCCAGATTTCCTTCATGTCGTTCATAGCCCTCCACGCCAGCACCTTCCGTATCTTTATGTCCTTCTCCGAACTCATCATTCTTGACCCAAGGTACTTGTAGTCAAAGACTTTCTTAATGGTATCATTCTCTATGGTCTTGAGAGTACCTTCGTCACAGTTAAATGCCATGTACTCTGTCTTTTTAGCGTTTAAGTGAAGTCCAACTTTATTGCACTCAATTTCCACTTTTGTCAGTAGCTGCTGTGCTTCCTCCATCTGGTCAGAGAGCAGGACTATGTCATCTGCAAAATTGAGATTTGTGAGTGTAACTGGTCTGACCCTTTTGGTTCATCCTGGTTTTATGGTAAAACCGAGTTTGTCATGATCTTTGGTAGCTTGACGCAGAGCGTAATCAAGGACGATTATAAAGATGTAGAGTGCCAGAGTGTCTCCTTGCAGCACACCAGCTAGGAGCTCGAACACTGCTGTTTCTCCGTCTGGTAATACAGCTTTCGCCATGGTTTTGCTATAGCTGGACTCTATTGCTCTCAGTAGATGGGCTGGCACTCAGTAAGCTTTCAGGGTCTTCAGCATTTTACCTCGGTGAATGAAATCAAAAGCTTTGTGAAAATCAATGTAGGTAAGCACGGCTGGTAGGTTGTTCTTCTTGACTTCCTCGATGATTCTACGGAGAGCAAGTATTTGCATTGCTGTTGTGTGCTTCTGCTGAAAACCATTCTGATTGAATCTTAGCTTAGGGTCAATGAATATTAGGGGGTAGGATAGAGATACATCTCTACCAAAGGTGGTGTAAAGTGCTTCTTCCCTCTGCTAACCTGCAGGTCACCCTTGGGTTATATAGCATCTGCTTAGCCCCCAGATCAGGGTCACGTGAAGCCATGGAGGTGGATCTTACTAATGGCCGAGCTGATGTTTGTAGTGTTTCATACACTCAGTGGCCACTTTTTCATTGCAAGAGGCTCCTATGTAAAGTTGTCACTGAGTGTATGTTCATGGTCTTCTGCTGCTGTAGCCCATCCACTTCAAGGTTTGATGTGTTGTGCATTCAGAGGTGCTCTTCTGCACACCACTGTTGTAACATATGGTTATTTGAGTGCCTGTCACCTTCCTGTCAGGTTGAACCAGTCTGGCCATTCTTCTCTGACCTCTCTCATTGACAAAGCATTTTTGCTCACACTGCTGCTCACTGTTTTTTTTTTGCTCCATTCTCTGTAAACTCTCGAGACTGTTGTGCATGAAAATCGAAGGAGATCATCAGTTTCTGAGAAACTCAATACAGCTGGTCCGGCAACAGCAATCATTCCACAGTTAAAGAACTTTTCTTCCATATTCTGATGTTTAGTCTGAACAACAACTGAACCTCTTGACCATGTCTGCATGCTTTATGCGTTGAGTTGTTGTCATATGACTGGCTGATTAGATTGCATTCATGACTAGGTGTGCAGGTGTACCAAATAAGGTAGGTATGAGAGTTCGAGGCCCATCCTAACATCCAGGAAAGTTAAGTTCAGCTGCTTTTAACTAATCTATACTACTATTTTTGGCAGTAGTGAAGCTACTGGATTGCTGTAAAAATCAATTGCTTCACTAATGTCTTTCAGGAATCCTTATCGGATATGGCCCATGGATGATCCAGACCTCATTACAATATGCTTGATTCTTCTAGCTGGAGTCACCTAAAAAGCCATTTAGTTCACAGCTATTATAGGTTGGGTATAGCTTGAGAATGCGTTAAAGAAAAAAATCCATTGATCTAGATCATAGGTGCATGAGACTGGAGACGCTGGAACTTGGACTAACAGGCAATGTACCAGAGGGATTCAGCAAGTGGAGAGGCTCTGTGTTTGGCGGGGGGGGGGGAGCGAAGGTGGCAATGTGGAAGGAATATTTGACGTTATCTGACCACTTTGTGAGTAGGAGTGAACTGTGCACGGTGGCACAATGAACAGAATTTCTGATTCACTGCCCCAGTGACCCAGCCTCAGTCCTGCCTTCCGACTGTCTGTGCGGAGTTTGCCTGTGACAGGGTGGACTTGTTTATTTATTTACAGTTACAGTGTGGACTGGGCCCTTTCGGCCCAAGAGGCCGCACTCCCAGCAATCTGTCTGTTTAACCCTCGCCTAATCACAAGGCAATGTGGGAGGAAAATGGAGTAACCAGAAAAAGCTCATGTGCTCATGGGGAGAATGTACAAACTCTGATACCCCGAGCTATAATAGCATCGCACTAGCCGCTATGCCAGACTAGTGCTTCAGTTCTCTCCCATGTTGTAATGTTGTGCATATTGGTAGGTGACTAGGCCACTGGAAAACCTCCTGGTGTGGAGGGGACTGGTGGAATCGAACAGGAGCAGATGAGGATGTAAGCATTAGGAGAGACATGAGAGAGCGCAGGTCCTGGAAGCTTGGAGTATCAAAGCAAACACCCTGCTGCCAGCTAGCACACACGTAACACCAAGTCCGAATGCCCTTCCACCACATCTCCTTCCCCCAACTCACAGACACACTCACATCCTGCACTGGTCACTTTCCATCTGTTATTGCTGCTCTTTCACATATTTATACAACTGCTTGCTTCATTATAATAGTGTCAGTAACATTGTACTTTCTTACATTAACATGCACATCGCAATTTATGTCAACCTGTCAATCTTCAGGCCATGTCACCCAGAGACGGCGCTAACATTACTTCGGGACTGTATGAGCTGGACCGAAACTGCATGTGCACTGTGTAACTACATGTGCAGTGCCTTGCACCTTGACCCCAGAGGAACAAAGTGTATGTGTATAGCTGTATACATTGTATAGTTGAATGCCGATAAAGATCAAAGACAAAGAATTAGGCCATTCAAACCACCATTCCATCATGGCTGACTTATTTATGTTTCCATTAGAAGTAGGATTAGAATTGAAGTTCCTTTATTACTGAACTCCACCGTGGCCAGTCCCAAGTCCATGCTGAGAAGCAGGAGATTTGAGCATTGGACTAGCAACTAGGCTTCATAAAATCAACGAACACTATAGATAGAAGCAGCAAGCGAAGCTCGCACTGGATTCAATCAGACAATAAAGGAGACACAAAAGACCTAAGAAGACATGGTTCAGAACCTTCCAAGATGATTTGCAGGGAGTTGGTGTTAAATGGTGTGAAGCTGAAGCTGCTGCAAGTGACGGTTCCAACTGGAAGCATCTTGCAGCCCAATGCACCAACAAAGGTGTGGGAGGAACTAAGCCTATTTAAGTAAGTATTATTGTTACATGTACTGAGATACAGTGAATTTATTGACGTGCAAACTGTTCAGTCTGTATAATCCCAGGTTTCCCACATTGGAGCGATGACTACACTTAATTTTCTGTGCAAAGTTTTGTGGTCACAAAGACCACTTTATTGGTGAAGAATCTGTCTCTTCTTTAGAAGATATTTTCCACATCTTACTTTTCATTGGCACACCTTCTGACATGGTTCAGGTGGATAAGAGCTTGTCTGGGACTGGGTGCAGTGAGCAATGGATTACTGGTGCGAGTTGCAGCCCGAGCTAGTTGACAGTGGAGAAGAATGAAATGATTCACCTCCAAGATATGAACATCAGAATTCAAGGTCTTTGGCCAAAGGGGCAGGAAAGCTGGAAGAGGAGGCATAGTAGTGTAGGGGCAGCAATGTAGCGTGGCAGTAAGCATAAAACTTTACACCACCAGAGAAAGTTCAGATGTAGAAAGAGGGAGTAACTTCAAGTTCCCAGGTGTCAATATCTTTGAGGATCTATCCTAGACCCAACGTATTGATGCATCTACAAAGAAGGCATTACAACAGCTATACTTCATTAGGAGTTTGAGGAGATTTGGTATGTCATGAAAAACATATGCAAATTTCAGCAGATATACCATGGAGAGCATTCTAATTGGCTGCATCAACCTCTGGTATGGAGGTGGTGGGGGTGGGGTGGTTACTGCACAGGATTGAAATAAGCTGCAGAGAGTTGTAAACTTAGTCAGCTCCATCATTAGCACTAGTTTCTGTAGTATCCAGGACACCTTTAAGGAACGATGCATCAAAAAGGGAGTATCTGTCATTAAGGACCCCCATCACCCAGATCATTCCCTGTCCTCATTTCTACCATCAGAGAGGAGTTTCAGAAGCCTGAGGAACACAGTCAGCGATTCAGGAACAACTTCTTCCTCTTTGCAATCTGATTTCTGAATATTCATTGAACCCATGAACACTACCTTTTTTATTTCTATTTTTTGCTACTTATTTAATTTCACTATTTAATATATACATATACTTACTGTAATTCGTGATTTTCTCTATTATTATGTATTGCATTGTACTGCTACCACAAAGCCAACAAATTTAATGAAATATAACAATGATATTAAATTAAACTTGATTCTGGTTCTGATTGGGTTCAATTCCCGCCACTGTCAGTAAGGAATGTTTGCAATCTCCCCATGACCATGTGGGTACTCTGGCTTCTTCCCTCATTACAAAAGATGCACAGGTTAGTAGGTTGTGTGCAGGTTATACTGGTGCCAGTAGTGAGCTGTCCCTGTCACATCCTCCGACTGTGTTGGTCATTACATGTACTTCACTGTATGTTTTGATATACATGGGATTAATGAAGCTAATCTATTAGATCTTTCTTTGGCAGAAGGAGCTGCTATAATCTGGAACGCACTCACTGAGAGGATGGAGGAAACAGTTTATACTACAAAGTTGCAATGTTAGAAAGGGAGTTGGATAACTGAAGAAAAAATGGGAGAATTGGAGGAAAAGGAGAAGATTAGAACTGTAAAGCAAACATTTCTGTCAAAGAGCTGGGATGGCACGATGGGCTGAATAGCCTCCTTCTGCACTAATAGGGTGAAATTTCACATTAAGCTAAGCGTTTAGCTGTTTTAATCTGCACCCAGAGTCCACAGTGAGAGCAGGTTACAGAACAATTGCATCGTGAGATATCACAGAGTTATACAACAAGGAAACAGATCCTCTGGCACAACTGCTTCATGTCGACTGAGACGCCCCCATCTGACGTAATCACATTTGGCCCATAACCTTCTAAACCTTTCCTATCCATGTACTTGTCAACTGTTTTATAAAGGTTGACATTGTATCTGACTCAACGACATTTTCCGGCAGTTCTCTCCACATGCACATCATCCTCAGTGTAAAAACATTGCCCCTCAAGTTCCTATTAAATCTTTCCCCAATCAGCTTAAACCTATGACTTCCAGTTCTTGACTTGCCTACTCTGAATAAAGACTGAGTGCATCCACCTTAACTCGCCTCCTCATGATTGCATATACCTCTGTAAGTTCACCTCTCAGTCCCCTGTAAATAAAATCCAAGCTTTGCCAGCCTTTCCCTGTATCTCAGTCTCTTGTTTTGGCAATATCCGGGTAAATTTCTTTCTGCACTCTTCCCAGCTTAATAGCGTCACTCCTCAAACAGGGAGACATTAGTACAATACTCCAACTGTGCTCACCAGAGTCTTATAGAACTGCACCATGACCTCCCAACACAATCAGAATGAGATTTACTATCACTGGCGTGCGCTGTGCAATGAAATTTGTTTTTTTGTTGCAGCAGTGCTGTGCAAAACATAAAAAACTCACAAAGTCAATCAATCAGTGAATCAAACTGTCATTCAATAAATAAATAAATGGATGAATAGATGAATGAATGATCAAGTAAATAGTGCAAAAGAGGAGGTAGTAAAATAATGTTCATGGGCCATTCATACATCTGATGGCAGAAGGCAAGAAGCTGAAACATTGAATGTGGCTCATAAGGCTCGCTCACTTTAAGACTTATAGATATAGGGGGAGAATTAGACCAGCCGATCCATCAAGTCTGCTTCACCATTTGATCATGGCTGATTTATTTTCCCTCTCAACCCCATTCATCTGTCTTCTTCCCCAGAACCTGTGATGCTCTTATCAATTACAGTAAGTATTCATCATGTGTTGGCGCACAGCCAAGTGGTTAAGGCATTCTTATAGTGGTCTGAAGATCGCTAGTTCGAGCCTTGGCTGAGGCAGCGCGTGTGTCCTTGAGCAAGGCACTTAATCACACATTGCTCTGCGACAACACCGGTGCCAAGCTGTATGGGTCCTAATGCCCTTCCCTTGGACAACATTGGTGGTGTGGAGAGGGGAGACTTGCAGCATGGGTAACTGCTGGTTTTCCATACAACCTTGCCCAGGCCTGCACCCTGGAAACTTTCCAAGGTGCAAATCCATGGTCTCATGAGACTAACGGATGCCTATATATAAGTATTCATCATCTTCTGCTTTAAGAATACCTACTGACTTGGCCTCCACAGATGTCTGTGTCAAAGAATTCCACAGATTCACCATCCTCTGCCAAAAGATATTGCCCCTGATTCCTGTTCTAAAGGGACATCTTTCTATTTTTGCGGCTGTGCCCTCCGGCGCTAGACTCTCCTGCTATTGGAAACATCCTCTGTACATCCACTCTGTCCAGGCTTTTCAATAATTGGCAGGTTTCAATGAGATCCCCATCCTTTTTGTCTTCTGAACTCCAATGAGGACAGACTCAGAGCCATCACACGCTCCTCAGACATTAACCCTTTCGTTCCCAGGATCAGTCTGTTAAAGCTCCTCTGAACCCTCTCCAATGCCATCATGCCCTCCCTTAATATGGACCCAAAGCTGCTCACAATACCTCAGATGTGGTCTGACCAATGCCTTATAAAGTCTCAGCATTACATCTTTGCTTTTATATGCTAGGCCTCTTGTACTCAATTTCTATTCAATGGCTGTTGTATCGCCACAATCAATGTTCTCTCCACTACAGCAACCATCTCAGGCCCTTGGCCTTGGACATCATTTAAGCACTGAGTTATTTTATTTACCCCAGGCCTGTCATGTGACACTAGACTTGGTTATTTTATCCCCGCCAATGGCTATATGTGTTTTGCTTATGTCGCTAGTTCTTCAACACTCTGCAGTAGGACCTGCCTTGCCAAATTGGAATGGAGCCTTGTTTCTTACGCTGAGCCTGAAAATAAGGAATGTGAGACCACAGTTAAGCCAGTTTGTACTCAGTTTACTGGAGCAGGCAGAACTGTGAATTTAGCCCAATAAAATCTGGTGGGTGTCAGTGGAGGGAAATGCGATGAGAGGACAGGTCCTGGGGTCAGAGACTTTTGGCTAAGATCCAGCTTTAGTCCAACAGCTGAGAACCCTGTGCCGGTTTAACCATGCGGAGATGCACTGGGGCAGGCTGTGTAGCATCGCATGCAGCACTGCTTGTGAGGAGATCAGCATTTGCAGCAGGGTCCGCTAGCAAGAGAGGGAGGCAGCGTGCGTGGGAAATGCCTGCTGTACGGTATCCAGTGACCTACAGCTCAGAGCCAGGGACGAGGTGGAGGGAACGGCCAATGAGGGAGAGTTGCCTGCGTGACATCACATGCTCACTCACCCTCCAATGAAAATAGTTTCTCAGCAGCATCTGCGGTGACTACTTAACTGTGTGACTGTGGAGTGGCACTGGACTGAATTTCCAGACAGAAATATTAATAAGTGTACTGTGATTGTTTTAAAAGAGAGATCTCTCTCTCTGATGCGGCTGAAATCATTCACTTTGCTTCTGACCGACTAACAGTAAGAAAGCCTACTTCCCTTGCTTAATTGTTTCTCAGTGCTGTGCATGAGCCTGGGGTGGGGTGAAAGATTGAGGGGGGGGGTCAAATTTGCTTAAGAGCTAGGATGCTTGCTG
Organism: Mobula birostris; assembly: GCF_030028105.1. Lineage (NCBI taxonomy): Eukaryota > Metazoa > Chordata > Chondrichthyes > Myliobatiformes > Myliobatidae > Mobula > Mobula birostris. Next base: position 16,676,615 of record NC_092373.1, on the reverse strand, counting down.
TTTTTTTTGACCGCAACAGGTAGTACGGCTGCCTAGTTAGATGAGGCATAATTCAGCCATTAAGTACCAAACTGTTGCAGTGACTTCGTCAGATTTATGTGCTTTCCCTGTTGCCATGGAAACCACCTCAGAAAGCCCCGTCTTCGTGTTATTTTTCCACTTGCTGGTTTCCCTGAGGCTGGTGCCATGATGCTGTTGGTGTAAAGAGGGGATTTGGTGAGTTGTTGCCTGGGTTGTCCAGGACAGGTGGATGGGGGCCAGTTCCTCTGGGAGCAGCTGCTGTCGCCCCCTCGTCGACTGATCCCTGGGGATTGCCGTGGTGTGCAGCACTTCAGAGAGGGGAAGGAGACGCCGGTCTCCTGTCAGGTACTGGACTGGGTCTTTCGGCAGATGTTCTATCAATTTCAGTGTCACTCGTGACTTATTGAGTGCTGCTCCTGCTGCTGAGTCAGACGACAGTCGGCTGTAGTTCCTCTCCTGAGACTTGAGCAGAAATATAGACATAGAACATAGACCTTAAAACAGAGTACAGGCCCTTCGCCCCACAATTTGATGCTAACCTTTGAAACTATTCTAAGATCTAACCATTCTCTCCCACATTGCCCTTAATTTTTTTTTATCCGTGAGCCTAAAAGTATCTTAAATGTCCCTAGTCTATCTACCACTACCACTGACAGGCATTCCACATTCCTAGTCTGTGTGAAAAAGAACTATCTCTGACATCCTCCAAAACTTTCCTCCAATCATCTTTAACTATTTCCCTCTCATAGGAGTCATTTCCACCCTGGGTGAAGATCTCTGTCTGTCCACTCTATCTATGCCTCCTATCATCTTGTAAATCTCTAACAATTGTCTCTCATCCAACTTTGCTCCAAAGAGAAAAGCCCTCACTCAGTCAGGCGTTCCTTGCAAGACATACGCTCTAATCCAGGCAGCATCCTGGTAAATCTCCTCCACACCCTCTGTAAAGCTTACACCTCCTTCCTATAATGAGGCAACAAGAACTGACACAAGTGTGGTCTATCCAGAATTTTGTAGAATTGCTCCATTATCTCATGGCTCTTGAGCTCAATCCCCAGACTAATGAAGACCAACACAGCATACACCTTCTTAACCAAATTGTGGGGCAACTTTGAAGAATCAATGGGTATGGTATCTTGGCTAACAAGAGAAGAGCTGCAGATGCTGCAAATCTGACCAACACACACAAAATGCTGGAGGAACTCAGCAGGCCAGGCAGCATCTAAGAAAAGAGTACAGTTGACTTTTTGGCCCAAAGCCCTTTGGCAGTTATCTTGGCTAATGCTTTATTTTGTGAGAATGGCCTTCACTGACTGAAGGATTTGAATATTCATTCTTGGTTGGTAGTATAATCTGGTTACATAACGCATTGTAATTTCCCTTTGAAATCCCACACATGGTACAGTGTGCACAATGACTAGTAGAGGCCTGGAGAGTACTAAGGAGCAAAGAGATTTTGGGATATGAATGCAAGGATCCTTGAAGGAGGCAGCACAGGTAGGTAAGATGATAAAGACTCTGTCTGGGTACATTGAATATAGGATCAGAGAGGATGTGTTACAACCATATAAACCTTTGGTTAGGCCACAGATGAAGTACCATGAGCAATTATAATCATCACGTTATAGGAAGTGCATGATTGCACTGGAGAAGATGCAGTGGAGATTCGCCAAAATGAAGCATGGCATGATGTGTTCCACTAATGATCAAAGACTGAATGGACGGGGACTGTTTTGCCTGGAAGAGAGATGGCTGAGGTACACAAGATTATGAGGGGCAGAGAAAGGGAAACATAACAGAGGTACCAAAGCTGAAAGATGTAGGTTTAGGATAAAGTGTAAGAGGATCAAGCCTGGTTTATACTTCTGCGTCAATGCGTCGCTGTAAGTTCTGCGTCGCCGCAAACCCTACGCAAAGCCGACGCAGGACCCTACGTGACAGCCTGCATTGCTGTGACATGCACCTCTCCCAAAATGTAACCGCATGTCACAGCAACGCAGACCATAAGAACTGTGATTGGTCCGCTTGGTAGCATCACATTTCCTCCTACACTGCAGTAGCTTCCCATTGGGCGACTGAAGGGCAGGGAAGGAACTCTGGCTGCAATGCTTTCCATAAAGCTTTACAGACCTCCGAAATTATGGAGGACACATTTCGCTTTTACGAAAAAAGACGCTCACTTCTTGTTTACCCCGAGAAAGACTACCATGACCATGAAGCCTTGCGCAGGCAGGTGAGTTCGCATGCATGACGTGCGCAAATTGCAGAGTGACGCAGACATACCAACGCACAAGTATAAATGCACACAACGCGCGTAGGCCACTTGCGTAGGTTACGGCGTCTAGTTAATGCAGAAGTATAAACCAGGCTTTAGAATGGATCTAAAGAAGAATTCCTTCACCCAAAATGTCCTTGTCATCTGGGGAACCCTGAGTCAGAGTCATAGAGCCATGCAGCATGAAAACAGTTTCAATCAAAATACAAATCTATGTTAGTCTCATTTGTCTACGTTTCCCCTGATGCCTATAACCCTTTCCTATTGAAGTACCTACTAAAATGTATTTTACATATTGTCATTGTACCTGCCTAAGCAACTTCCACCAGCTTCTTGCTCACATACCGTCCACGCTCTGTGTGAAGAAAATATCCCTCAGGTCCATTTTACGTCTTTCCCCTCACCTTAAACCTATGCCATATAGTTTTTTTGATTCCTTTCCATGGTAAAAAGACTATACCCCCTCATGATTTTGTATACCTCCATGACTTCAGCCCTCAGTCTCCTCTGGTCCAAGGAATAAAGGCTGCCCAATCTCTCCCTCAGTAGTCTGAATATGCAGTGGAAGCATGTTCTCTCACAACCCAAGCAACAGCTAGACAATCACTCGCTTTGTCAAGGCATAAACAGCCTTGAACTAAGTGTTAAAAGTTGGGAGTAGATCAGTGGTTGATGGCTAGCATGAAGATAGTGGGCCAAAAGGCCTGCTTCTATGCTCCATTACTCTATGGTCTATAATCTTCTACAATGATGGTCATGCACTTTGATAGTAGAAATAAATGTGAGGACTATTTTCTAAACAGGGAGAAAATGCAGGAATATGAGATGCAGAGGGATGCAGAGGGACTTGGGAGTCCTTGTGCAGAACACCCTAAAGGTTAACTTGCAGGTTGAGTCGGTGGTGAGGAAGGCAAATGCCATGTTAGCATTCATTTCAAGAGGTCGAGAATACAAGAGCAGGAATGTGATGCTGAGGCTTTATAAGGCACTGGTAAGGCCTCAGCTTGAGTATTGTGAACAATTTTGTGCCCCCCCCATCTTAGAAAAGATGTGCTGGTATTGGAGAGGGTCCAGAGGAGGTTCACAAGGATGATTTCAAGAATGAAAGGGTTATTATACGAGGAACATTTGAGGGCTCTGGGTCTGTACTTGCCGGAATTCAGAAGGATGAGTCAAAGGGTGGTGAATTTGTGGAATTTGTTGCCAGATGCAGCTGTGGAGGCCATGTTGCTGGGTGTATTTAAGGCAGAGATTGATAAGTTCTTGATTGGACGTGGCATCAAATGTTACGGGGAGAAGGCCGAGAACTGAGGTTGAGGAGGAGATTAAAAGAAAGATCAGCCATGATTGAATGGCGGAGCAGACTCGATGGGCCAGATGGCCTAATTCTGCTCCTATATCTTATGGTCTTATGAATGGGAGGGCAACTTCATCGCAGTGGTGTTCCCATCTCTTTTCTGCCCTTGCCTTTCCAGCTGTATAGGTTGTGTGCTTGGAAGATGTTTTCTAGTCTGTAGATGGTAGGAATTGTATAGGCAGTGTGAATGGATGATTGTGGATGGGGATGACTGTGCTTTAAGAAGATTGCATTGTCTATAAGCCTTTAAGTTCTGAATGATGTTATATAAATGTAAGTAGTTTTTGTAAGGGTACTGACTCTATCCAACTCTGCCACAGAATTCTTGCATTCTAAGCTTTAGTCAGATCACTACTCCTGAAACCTTGCTGAGTGACGTTCAAAGACACAAGGATGTCCACAGATGCTAGAAATTTTGAGCAACACATCGTTGGAACTCTGTTTAGTTTCTGATCTGTAGGGTTCTTCTGTGAGTCAAGAATGGCATGCAGTCTTAATTCCAAGACTTCAGTTTATTTTAGAGTGTAAGCAAACATACAAATACAAAGCAAACTGAATAAAGAGCTGAGAAACAAAGCTAAGAGGGGAATTAATGCTAAGAGGTGAAAAACAAAGGAATCAAAAGAATAAAAGATGGCATTTCTGAAAAGTTCATCACATTTATAGGTAAGACAAAGAAAATTCTTCAGATAGTAATAAATAGGTTATGCAATTAAAACAATTGCATCACATGGATAATGTGCTAATACTTAGCCAAAGAAAAATGAGAAAGGTGATAAACCGTTAGTTTAGCTGCTGTACTGCTTTCTGACAGTGGGTGTGAAAAACGCACGAGTTTGTTAAAAAGCGCAAATCTTATAAGAAGTATTATTTAAAAAGACAATGTTTTCCAACAGACACAAAATGCTGGAGGAGGAACTCAGCAGGTCAGGCTGCATCTATAGAGAGGAATCAACAGTTGATGTTACCATCCAAAACCCTTCATCGGGACTGCAAAGGCAGGAGGCAGAGGCCAGATTAAGATGGAGGGGAAGGAGTAAAAGCTGGCAGGTGGTAGGTAAGACCAGATGAGGGGAAACAGGCTGTTGGGGGAGAGGGAGATGGATGAAGAAACAGTGGGGACATAGCTGAAAGAGGTAAATGGCTGAAAAAGAAGGAATCTGAGAGGAAGGAACAGTGGACTGTTCATGAGTGTATCAGAATTCCACCACCCTCTCTATGAAGAATTTGCCCCTCAAGTCCCTTTAAAAAATAAACAACTTTCACTTTACGTCTACATCTTCTGGTTTTGGTCTTCACCACCCTGAGATAAAGACTGCAACCATCCATGTTTATCTACACCCCTCATGATTTATTTTTAATCTTTACAAATCCACCATCACAGCATTAAATATTCTGACCTCTCTAGTGCTTCAACCCATTTCCATACCTTTGATATCTTGACAATTCTAATGCACTCATGGCTGCGTTCTCTCTTATTCTGCCCACCATGAATGGCATTCAAACCTCTGCAACTGCAATGTATGTCTAAGCATGAGAGCAGCCTTGCAAAATGCAGTGTAACTTCCACAAATATCATGGGTTGATAAGTGGCAAGTAACATTCGATATATCCAATAAAAGTGCTAAGATTCAAGATTCAAGAATGTTTATTACCATTCGTCAGGACACAAATGTAAAGAAGAGCAATTGATTGTTACTCTGGAGTTGATGTTGCATAAAAACATATTAATCATAGACAATGTAATAAAAACACAACAAATATAAGTGCATTAGATTAGCTTATGAGAGTCAGGGTCGACTGTGGATGCTGCATCCTAGCTGCCTAGATGCGCAAGCCCGGGCAGTACAATATGGAGAACAAGCTCTGCCTCTCCACCCATCTGATGAACCCAAAGGAACAGCAGAGACCAATACAGTCTGGTACCAGCAGCATCGCAGGAGTTGTCAGTCAGTCTTAGGGACTCCAGCTCCAGAATTTTTCCTTGGGATTTACTCCCAAAGCCTTCTCCAAGAGTGTGTATAGCCACAAGGCAGAAAAGCAGTAGCCATTTAGTTCTGAATCTTTAGAGTTCTTTGGTACAGGGATGAGTTGATTCAGGTGAGCGATAGCTATCTGCAACAAAATAGCATCCAGCTAGTCATCGCTGACATTTTCCTGGCTTTAGCATCCTGGGTGAGACCACTTACCAAAAATTCAGCTGGGACAGAGCAACGTAAGTGTTCTGGCCAGAGGTTTGGTATCCCGTGGGGAGTGACTCACCTCATGACAACTCATAGTCTCTCCAACATCTATGAGCATAAGATGGGAGTGTAATACAACTTAGATGGATGAAGGTAACTCCTACGACTAATAAGCAGTTGGTCCATGGCCTCCCCTACTGCCACGATGAAGCCACCCTCAGGATGGAGGAACAACACCTCAAAATTCCTTCTGGGTATCCTCCAACCTAATGGCATGAACATTAATTTCTCTAATTTCAAACAATTTTCCCCCTCCACTTCCCTCTTCTGCCCCCACTATGGCTCCCCTTTTACTTCTTCTCCATTCCTCACCTGCCTACCATCTCCCCCGGGTGCCCCTCCTTCTTCCCTTTCTCCATGATCCACTTTCCTCTCCTATCAGGTTCCTTCTTCTCCAGCACTTTACCTTTTCCACCAATCACTTCCCAGCTTCTCACTCCATCCCCACTTTCCCAACCACCTGGCTTCACCTGTCATCTTCTAGCTTGTGTTCCTTCTTCACCCACCACCTTTTTATCCTGGCTTCTGAAGAAGGCTCATAACTGAAAAGTCAATGCTAACTCGTACCACACTCCAGAATAAAGCAGGCCACTCAGCTTACAAACCAGTGGTTGATCATTTCTGTTTGCAGAAATATAAACACACTCAGACACAATAGCTCCTGCTATCCTGTGTTTGTTCGGCTGCATTCACTCATTTTTTTGAGTCATTCAAAGAAAGTGGGCTTCACGAGCTGACCTGTATTTAATTGCCCTGAGCCGAAGTTGTAGTGCCCACCTTCTTGAACCACTGCAATGTTTGAAGTGTAGGTATACCCCAAATCTTCGCCGAGGTTCATCACCTTGTCACGGTAGAGAGGCTTGTGAGTTCCTGAGATCCCAGGAGCGATGTCATCTGGAGCTTAGCTGCTGACCGGGTCACCCATGGTGGTGAGGTCAAGGGGTCAAGGAGAACGATCCAGACAATGAGCAATCGAGCCAAGGCCCCAACGGTGGAGCTGCTGCCACATCACAATGGCAGTGAAGGCAGAGGAAGGCTGCATTTGTGCAGGTCCTCAGTCATCTTGCATTCCCTGCCATTGTGTTTCGCTCTTGATTTTTCCCTTTTGCTCAATTTGTTCTTTTTTTATGCTTATTGGGCGTTAGATATTTTCTTTGAACGGGTTTCATAGTGTTTCTTTGTTTGGTGGCTGTCTATGGGTTGTATACTGCTTCCATACTTTAATAATACATGTACTTTGGGTTCTAATCCCCATCTGTCAAGGATCGTGTGACAGTTGCCTGTGCGTTAGTCTCCCAACAATAAACATAATACCTGATTTGTGTGATCGCAGTACCATACCCCAAATGCTATTAGAGAGAATGTTGCAATGACAATGAAGGAATGGCAATAAATCTACAAACAAAATAGTGTGTAGTTTGCAAGACGAATCTCAGGAGGTATTTTTAATGCCCTTACCTTCTGAGCTGGCAGAGGTTGTGGGTTTGGAAAGAGTTGCCTAAGGAGTGTTGGAGAACTGCAATGGTGGAGTGAGTGGATGGTTGTGGATGATGCTGAACATCTTGAGTATTGTTGAAGATGGTCTGCTCCAGTCAAGTGGAAAGTATTCCTTCAAGCTTCTGGTTTGTGCCTTATACACTCAGCAGTCACTTTATTAGATACCTCCTGTACCTAATAAAGTAGCCACTGAGTGGGTGTCCTTGGTCTTAACCCATCCACTTCAAGGCTTGACACTTTTTACCTTCAGGGATGCTTGTCTGCACACCACTGTTGTATCATGTGGTTATATGAGTTATTGTCGCCTTCATGTCTGTTGAACTACTCTGGCCATCCTCCTCTGATCTCTCTCATTAAGAAGGCATTCTCACCCACAGAACTGCCACTCACTACATTTAGTTCTTTGCACCATTCTCTGTAAACTCCAGAGACTGTAGTACATGGAAATGCCAGGAGATCAGCAGTTTCTGAGATACTCAAACCAACCTGACTGGCACCAACTATCATTCCACAGTCAAACTCACTTATTTCATATTTCTTCCTCATTCTGATGTTTGATCTGAACCTCTTGACCATGTCTGCATGCTTTTATGCACTGAGTTGCTGCCACATGATTGGGTGATTATATATTTGCATGAATAAGCAGGTGTATGGGTGTACTTAATAAAATAGCCATTAAGTGTAGATGATGGGCAGGTTTAGGATTGTAGAAAGTGAGTTACTTGGCTAACATCTGACTTGTTGCTGCAGCCATTCTATGTAGCAGAAGCCAGTTCCGTTTCAGGTCAATGAAAACCTCAAGATATTGAGAGTGAGTGAAAGCTGGATTTTCTTTGAGTCATGGAGTAATTCAGCACAGAAATAGGCCCTTCGGTCCATCTTGTCCATGCCAACTGAGAAGTCTATCTGAGCAGTCTTATTTGACATGTCTGACCCATATCCCTCTAAACCTGGGGTTTCCAACCATTTTTATGTCAGGGACCCCTTCCATGAACTAAGGTGTTTGTGGACCCCAGGTTTGAAACCCCAGCTCTAAAACTTTTCTATCCATAAAATCAAAGACCAGAAGGCAAAGGAGGAGAATAGGGCAAATTGAGCCATTGAGTCTGTTTTGCCATTCTATCATGGCTGATTTATTATCCCTGTTAATTCCATTCTCCTGCCCTCTAGCTGTAACTTTTGACACCCTCATTAATCAAGAAACTTTTAAAGTATACCCAATGACCTAGCCTCCGCAACCTATCCAAATGTCTCTTCGAATTTTTGATTGTAGCTTTTTGTTCAATATCATCATTGCCTGGCATTTTGATGAAGCCTTCATTTTGACATTCTTCAAATCTCTCCATTGACTCAATGTTCTCAATCTCTTTAATGTCCTTGTGCTGAAGTTCTGGCCTCTTGATAATCCTTAAACATTAAAGATTTAAACATTTGCAGAGGAGACTTACAAGAATGTTGCCTGGATTGGGGAGCATGGCTTATGAGAATAGATTGAGTGAACTCGGCCTTTTTTCCTTGGAGCAACGGAGGATAAGAGGTGACCTGATAGAGGTGTATAAGATGATAAGAGTCATTGATTATGTGGATAGTCAGAGGCTTTTTCTCAGGGCTGAAATAGCTAGCATGAGAGGATGAGAGGGCACAGTTTTAAGGTGCCTGGAAGTAGGTACAGAGGAGATGTCAGGGGTAAGTTTTTTGGGCAGAGAGTGGTGAGTGCGTGGTGAGTTCATCTCAAATGTCCTCTTTCTTTAAGGATCGTGGTTTCCCTTCTGCCGTCATCAATGATACCCTCACCTGCATCTCTTCCATTTCCCGCACTTCAGCCCTCACCTCATCCTCCCACCACCACAACAGGGACAGAGTTCCCCTGGTCCTCACCTACCAGCCCACCAGCCTTCGGATCCAGCACGTTATCCTCCACAACTTCCGCCACCTTCAACAGGACCCCACCACTAAGCACATCTTTCCCTCTCCATCCCTCTCTGCTTTTCGTAGGGATCGATCCCTCTGCAACTCCCTGATCCACATGTCCCTCCCCACGGATCTCCTACCCGGCACTTATCCCTGTAAGTGCAAGTGCTACACCTGTCCCTACACCTCCTCTCTTGCCACCATTCAGGGCCCCAAACAGTCCTTCCAGGTGAGGCAACACTTCACTTGTGAGTCTGTTGGGGTCATCTATTGCATCCGGTGCTCCCGGTGCAGCCTCCTCTACATCAGTGAAACCCAACGCAGATTGGGGGACCACTTCGTCGAGCACCTCCGCTCCATCCGTCACAACAGACAGGCTCTCCTGGTTACCACCCACTTCAACTCTGCTTCACATTCCCATTCGGATATGTCCATACATGGCCTCCTCTACTGCCATGATGAGGCTAAACTCAGGTTGGAGGAGCAACAACTCATATACCGTCTAGGTAGTCTTCAGCCCCTTGGTATGAACACAGAATTCTCCAACTTCCAGTAATTCCCTCCCCCTCCCTTCCCCTATCCATATTTCACTCTGCTCCCTCCCCCAGCTGCCTATCACCTCTCTCATGGTTCCGCCTCCTTCTACTATCCATCGTGTTTTCCTCTATTCCTTCTTCACCTTTCCTGCATATCACCTCCCTGCTTCCCCTCCCCCACCCCCTTATCTTTCCCTTTACTGGTGTTTCACCTGGAACCTACCAGCTTTCTCCTTCCCACCCTCCCCCCACCTTCTTTATAGGGCCTCTGCCCCTTCCCTCTTCAGTCCTGACGAAGGGTTCCAGCCCGAAATGTTGACTGATGGTTTCCACAGATGCTGCCTCACCTGCTGAGTTCCTCCAGCTTGTTGTGAGTGTTGGTTTGACCCCAGCATCTGCAGAATATTTTGTGTAGGTGAGTGCGTGGAATGGGCTGCCAGCGACGGTGGTGGAGGCGGATACGATAGGGTCTTTTAAGAGACTCCTGGACAGGTACATGGAGCTTAGAAAAGTAGAAGGCTATGGGTAACCCCAGGTAATTTCTAAGGTAAGATCACGTTCAGCAGAGCTTTGTGGCTGAAGGGCCTGTATTGTGCTGTAGGTTTTCTATGTTTCTATTAACACTCTCCTATTAGTGGAAATGCCTTCAGCTGCTGAGCCCCTGAGACATGGAGAATCCCACCTTCAGGGGATGTTGTTAGGGATGAGCCCAGTGAAGTCAAGATAAGGATCAGGAGAAGTATCTGGAGTGACACTGAGGTTGACTGCTGGAGCAGGTTTAGTCATCAAGTCATTGGGATACATTAGTATAAGAATAATTCCCGGTCTAACAGCTAGATAAGGGTATTTTTCTCCATCTTCTAGGCCATCTGAACACATTACAGGCTTGCTCCTGCATTTAGACTCATGGCTCTTTAGGAATATGTTGGCTGTGGCCAGACCAAATGTGGATAGATCTTGTGGGAGGTGGTTTCTACATCTCACTCTTCAAAGGAGAGATGGACAAATTAGAGATTGGCTTTGTCGTGTGTACATTGAAATATTGAAGCATACAGTGAAAATGTGTCATGTGTGTCAAATCAAATCAATGAGGATTGTACTGGTGAAGGTGGGGAGGTGGGGGGTGGCCCGCAGATGTCACTGTGCTTCCAGTGTCACATAGTCTGCCCATTACTTAGTGACTGTACTGCTAACTCACACAGTTTGTTGTCGTCTGCACGTTGGTTGAACACCCTAGTTGACCAGTCTTTCATTGATTCTGTACTGACTATTATTCTATTAATTTATTGAATATGCCCACCAGAAAATTAAACTCAGGGTTGTATATGGTGACATATGGGATCATAGAGTCACAGAAAATTACAGCACAGCAACAGGACCTTCGGGCCATCTAGTCCATGCTGAATCATTAAAATGTCTATTGCCATTGAACATAGCCCTCCACACCACTCCCATCCATGTACTTATCCAAACTTGTTGAAATCAAGCTTGCATACACGACTTGCACTGGAGGCTTGGACTACACTCTCAGGACCCTCAAAGTGAAGAAGTTTTCCCTCATGTTCCCTTTAAACTTTTCACCTTTCACCCTTAACCCATGATCTCTACTTGTAGTCCCACCCAACCTCGGCCTACTTGCATTTACCCTATCTATACCCAACACAATTTTGTATACCTCTATCAAATCTCTCCCCAAATATGTACTTTTAAAGTAAAATTTACTTTAAACTTTACATCTTTGGAATGTGGGAGGAAACCAGAGCATGGGGAAGAGATCCATGTGTCATGGAGAAAATGTAAATACTCCTTACAGAGAGCAACAGGAATCGAACCCCTATTAGTGATAATTGGCACTGTAAAGATGTTGCACTAAAAGCTAGGCTGCCATGCCATTTTCGTTTCTTCCATTAAGACTTTTCTAACTCCTTACCTCTTAGACCAAGCTTTTAGCCATTTGTCCCAAAAATTTCCTGACGTGAATTACTTTGCTAACACTCCTGAGAAGCATCTTGAAATGTTTTTGCTCTTAATATGCTATGTAAATAAAAGTTATTATTGTTGTTAGATTTCTGATGCCCTAGAGAAACATCAATCTTCCTTTTAGCTTCCGAGATTAAAAATAGTTATTATAGTAATAAATCTACCCATATCTTCAGCCACTAAACTAGGGAGATAATTGAGTAGAAAATTAAACCTATTCATTTTTCTCGCAACTGGGGGTTATGTACTTTGAATAGAAAATAAACACAGATCTGTGACAGGGAGCAGATCCACAATCCTTCGAGTAACATTAGTTTTCAAAGTCAGAGCTAATTTTTTTTTCTCTCAGTTAAGTTTCATTTTTTCAGATGTAATTATAGTGAACAGATAAGATGGTAAAGAAAGCACAGTGGCAGCATGGTAGTGCAATGCTTTACAGTACAGGTGATCCGGGTTCAATTCCCACTGCTGCCTCTAAGGAGTTTGTACGTTCGTCCTGTGCCAGTGTGGCTTTCCTCCGGTTGTTCCAGTTTCCTCCCACAGAAGCATCGTTGGTAGGTTAATTAGTTAATTAGTTATTCTAAGCTGTCCTCTGTGGTTAGGCTCAGATTAAATCAGGGGATTGCTGGGCGGCATGGCTTAAAGGAACGGAAGAGCCAATTCTGCACCATATCTCAATAAAGTAAAAATAAAATAAATTGGTCGGGCATTCACTATAAAAGTCTGGAAATCATGTTGAGGCTGCATAAAGCTTTAGTTATCAGCATCAGAAACAAAGTTCAAAGTAATTTTAATATCAACGTACATACTGTGTATGTCACCATATCCAACCCTCAGATTCATTTTCCTACGGGCATACTCAGGAAATCCAAGAACCATAATAAGATCAATGAAAGACTGCACCTAGCAGGAAAGAATAATAGTTGATGTGTAAAAAACATAAAACTGTGCAAATACAAATGAGAAAAAAGAAAATAATAATGATAATAAATAAATAAACAATAAATATCAAGAGCATAAGATGAAGAACCCTGGAAAATCAGTCCAGAGGTTGTGGGAACAGTTCAGTATTGGGGCAAGTGAAGTTGAATTAAGTTATCCCCACTGGTTCAAGAGCTATTCCTGAACCTAGTGGTATGAGTCCTGAGGATCCCCATGGCAGCAGCAAGAAGAGAGCATGTTCTAGGTAGTGAGATTCCTGATAACAGATGCTGCTCTCCTGCAACTGTGCTCTGTGTAGATGTGGGGTGTGTTTTACCTGTGACAGACTGGGCCATATCCGCTACTTTTTGGAGGATTTTCTAGTCAAGGGCATTGGTGCTTCCACACCAGGCTGTGATGCAACCAGACAATATACTCTTCAACAGACATCTATAGTAGTTTGTCAAAGTTTTAGATGTCATGTCGAATCTTTGCAGACTTCTAATGTTGAGTAGGTGCTGGTGTAGCTTCTTCATAATTGCACTGAAGTTTTGGGCCCAGTACAGGTCCTCTGAAGTGATAACACCAAGGAATTTAAAGTTCCTGACCCTCTTCACAATCCCTTGATGAGGACTGGCACATGGACCTCTGGTTTGTTTCTGCTGAAGTCAATAATCAGCTCCCTGGCCTTGCTGACATTGAGCGAGAATTTGTTGTTATGGCACCACTCAGCCAAATTTTCAATCTCCATCCTATGTGCTGAATCATCTCCACCTTTGATTTGGCCTACAACAGTGATGTTGTCAGCAAACTTAAATATGGCATTAGAGCAGTGCTCAGCCACACAGTCTCAAGTGTAAAAGAAATAGAGCAGGGGGCTAAGCACACAGCCTTGTGGTGCACCTGTGCTAATGGAGATTGTGGAGGAGATGTTTTGCCAATCTGAATTGACTGGGATCTGCAAGTGAGGAAATCAAGGATCTAATTGCACAAGGAGGTATTAAGGACAAGATCTTGATGCTTATTGATTAGTTTTGAGGAGATAATAGTATTGAATGCTGAGCTGCAGTCGATAAAGAGCATCCTGATGTCTGCATATTTGCTGTTGGAACGTTCCAGGGTTGAGTGAAGAGCCAATAAGATGGCATCTGCCGTGGACCTGTTGCTCCAGTAGGAAAATTGGAGCAGATCCAAGTTGCTTCTCAGGAGATGATATGTTTATAAATCAGGTTTATTATCACTGACATATATCATGAAATTTGTTGTTTTGCAACAGCAGTACAATGAAATACATAAAATACGCTGTAAATTATGTACAATAAATATATAGTGCAAAAAGAGAGCAAAAGTAGTGAGGGAGTCTTCATAGATTGTTCAGAAATCTAATGGCGGAGGGGAAGAAAATGTTACTGAAGTATTGACTGTACGTCTTTAGGCTCCTGTACCTCCTTCCTGAGGTTAATACAAGAAGAGAGCATATTCTGGATGATGGGCGTCCTCAAGGATGGATGCTGCCTTTGTGAGGCATTGTCTTTAGAAGTTACACACATAAAAGTTGCTGGTGAATGCAGCAGGCCAGGCAGCATCTCTAGGAAGAGGTGCAGTCGACGTTTCAGGCCGAGACCCTTCGTCAGGACTAACTGAAGGAAGAGTGAGTAAGGGATTTGAAAGTTGGAGTATCTCCCCCTCCCCCTCCAACTTTCAAATCCCTTACTCACTCTTCCTTCAGTTAGTCCTGACGAAGGGTCTCAGCCTGAAATGTCGACTGCACCTCTTCCTAGAGATACTGCCTGGCCTGCTGCATTCACCAGCAACTTTTATGTGTGTTGCTTGAATTTCCAGCATCTGCAGAATTCCTGTAGTTTGTCTTTAGAAGTTAGGCCATATTTGGAGCATTTTGTCCAGTTCTGGTCTCTACATTACAGGAAAGATGTGGAGGCATTGAAGAAAGTGCAGCAGATGTTCACCAGGATGTTGCCTGGATTGGAGAGAATTAGAACCTAGAACATTACAGATCAGTACAACATCATACATGTCCTTCGGTACATGATGTTGTGTTAATCTTATAAGGGCAATCCAATCCTTCCCTCCCATGTAGCCCTTATTTTTTCTTTCATCCATGTGTCAATGGTTATGAGCATTTTGTATAAGAAGGGGCTGGACAAATCTGCATTGTTTTCTCTGGAGCATCAGAGGCTGTCTGGAACCCTCAGAAATATATAACTCTATGAGAGACATTGGCAAGGTGGATATTCAGAACCTTTAGCCCAATGCAGAAATGTCATGTACTGGATGGGATAGGTTTAAGGGGAAAGGGGCAATATTTAAAAGAGATTTGTAAGGGCAAGGATTTTCACACAGAGAGTGTTAGGTACCTAGAGAAAGCTGCCAGAGGTGGTCCAGGAAGCAAACACACTCATTGGCTACTTAATTAAGTAAAGTTTGTTAGGCAAGTTTCTTGCACCACATTTAAAAAATAAACCTGAACATACAGTTGTACAAGACAGGCAAGAGGATTAGATTGGTGACTTCTAAGTATGGATTTTATGCTGGGGCTTTATAAAGCACTGGTCAGACTGCACTTGGAGTATTGCCAGCAGTTTTAGCCACTTATCTAAGAGAGGATGGGCTGGCATTGGAGAAGGTTCACAGGAATGACACCAGAAACAAAAGGGTAAATGTTTGAGGTGTGTTTGATGGCTTTGGGCCTGTACTCACTGGAATTTCGAAGAATGACGGGAGGTCTCATTGAAACCTATCGAATTTTGAAAGGCATAGATAGAGTGGATGTAGAGAGGATGTTTCATACAGTGGATGAGTCTAAGACCAGAAGGTACAGTCTCAGAATACAAAGATGTCCCTTTAGAAAGGAGACAAGCAGGAATTTCTTTAGCCATAACAATTAACTAGAATTGAATATACCTTAATTGCCATTTCTCAAGACAATGAGAGGGTGGTAAATCTGTGGAATTCATTGCCACAAATGGCTGTGAAGGCCAAGTCATTGGGTGTATTTGAAGCAGAGTTTGATAGATTCTTGATTTGTAAGGGCATCAAAGGATACAAGGAGAAGGAAGGAAAATGGGGTTGAGAGGGACAATAATTCAGCCATGATGGAATGACAGAACAGACAATTGTCAGAATGGCCTAAACTTGCTTCTATGTCTTATGGTCTTGAAGTCTTATCAGCATCTGGAGCTATAGTTTGTTTGTGCATAGTAGCAAAGTTCTCGCAATTGAGATGTGATAATCATTCTGGTAACATGAAATAGCGAGCCTGTAACTTGACCTAAAGATCTTGATTTGATTCTGATCTCTAGCACTTTCATTACTTGGAACCTAGTCCTTCCTCCCTGTGTAAACTTGATCACCCTTCCCCAAAGTTCGCCCTCTCCCTCTTCATCTTCTGTCTTTTTCTTGTTGCTCTCACACAATCTTGCTCCTAATTGAGGACTTGCGTGATAATGGCAGTGACAGGATTCTGGGAAACCTGCTCCAGATAAATCCTGGAAAAAATAACAAAGGAAATGTTATTGATCCCCACCACAAGTTCAATTCCCAGGCCATTAACTTCCTACCAAACCACCACCTAGCTTGTCCTTGGACATAGGAGGATATATGAGCTATCAGAGGAAACCCAAGTGGTTACAGCTACTGTAAAACATGTATTGGACAATGAAGGTGTGGATGCAATTCCCAACTTTTGTAGCTCGCTATTTTAACTTTATTTACTAACTAAGTTAAGTAGCTGGTTGGCTTGTGTACTGCTCTGACTTGTCCTGAACAGCACTTCGGACACCAAACGTACCCTTTACAGGACTCAGGAACAAAATCCAGTTTAATCGACTTCTGAAGTTATTTGGGAATGTACTCTGTAAAACCACTCTGCAAGGTACAGTTGAAGAAAACAGCTCACGACCACACCCCTGAGGACAATTTGGGACAAACAGAGAGCATTGACTTGCCAGTGATGTCTAGTTCAAGAACGATGTGTATACTCAGTGCCTACATTATTAGGTACACCAGTACAGCTGCTCATTAATAATCAGCAACTGAATGCATAAAAGCATGCAGACATGGTCAAGTGGTTCAGCTGCTGTTCAAACTAAACATCAAGAATGGGGAAGAAATGTGACAAGTGATTTTGACTGCTGAATGATTGCTGGTGCCAGACAGGGTAGTTTGAATATCTCAGAAACTGCTGATCTCATTGGATTTTCATGCACATTTCAGACTGAGGCCCTCCATGGGTCCAGTATCTTCAGATTTTCTCCAGAGTTTATAGAGAACGGTATGCAAAAGTAAAAATAAAATACAGTGAGAAGCAGTACTTAGGATAAAGATGCCTTGTTATTGAGACAGGTCAAGAAGAGATTGTATAGACTGGTTCAAGCTAACAGCAAGATAACCATAACTCAAAGATAAAGGCAACAACAGCACATAATTCTCCGTAACTTCTACCATCTCCTACAGAATCCCACCACCAAACACATCTTTTCCCTTCCCCCCACTGACCTCCCTCCTGGCACTCATTCTCGCAAGTGGAACATGTGCTACACTTGCCCCTACACCTCCTCCTTCATTACTATTCAGGGCCCCTAACAGTCCTTCCAGGTGAGGCAACACCTCACTTGTGAGTCTCTTGGGGTCATCTACTGTTATCCGGTGCTCCCGGTGTGGCTTTGTGTATATCGGTGAGACCTGACATAGTTTGGGAGAATGTTTCACTGAGCACCTACGTCCCATCTGCTAGAAAAAATGGGATCTTCCAGTGGCCACCCATTTTAATTCCACTTCCCATTCCCATTCCGAGCAGTTCATGGCCTCCTCTACTATCGCAATGAGGCCACACTCAGGTTGGAGGAGCGACACCTTATCTAGGTAGCCTCCAACCTGATGACAAGAACATCAACTTCTCAAATTTCCGGTAATGCCCCACAACCCTTCACCATTCCCCACTCTCATTTCACTCTCTCACCTTATCTCCTTACCCACCCATCACCCTTTTCTTTCTTCCATGGCCTTCTGCCCTCTCCTATCAGATTCCACCTTCTCCAGCCCTGTATCTCTCGCACCTATCAACTTCACACACACATTGCTGGAGGAACTCAGCAAATCAGGCAGCATCTATGGAAAAGAGTATAGTTGGCATTTCAGACTGAGGCCCTTCATGGGTCCAGCATCTGCAGATTTTATCTTGTTTGTGATTGGGGCACCTATCAACTTCCCAGCTCTTTACTTCACCCCTCCCCTCTTCTTCCCACCTTCATCTATCACCTTGTGTTTCTCCCTCCCTTCCCTCCATCTTCTTGCTCGTCTTTCTTTCTCTTGTCCTGATGAAGGGTCTTGACCGAAAACGTCAACGGTACACTTTTCCATAGATGCTGCCTGGCCTGCTGAGCTCCTCCAGCATTGTGTGTGTTGCTCGGATTTCCAGCATCTGCAGATTTTCTCTTGTTTCTAACAATTTAAAACAATGGTTTGCAGTAGAACATCTCTGAATGCGCAACATGTTAAACCTTGAAGCAGGTGGGCTACAGCAACAGAAAATCGTGAAAATACACTCAGCATCCACTTTATTAGGTGCAGGAGGTACCTCATTAAGTGGCCATTGAGTGTACATTGAAAAGATGCCTTGCAGAGCTGTGTCTCATTGAGAGATAAGGAGCATGATTTGGAACAAGGCAGAATCTAGCATAAATTGATTCCAGTGTTACGCTGAAATAAGGGAGACTTACATTCGAGAACAAAGAGGGCACCAATACTGAGGAAAAGACCTGTAACCCACAGGGAAGGAGGGAGGCACATGGGTATCAGTAAGAAGTTGCTGTTTGAGAACTGCAGAGTTCTGTAAGTTAACACTAGTCAGCAGGGTGCTATAAATATCCTAGAGCAATGTGAAATGATGCAATTGAACAATTTCTTCCTGGCCAATGAGAGGAAGCCGGCCATTTAGATATCTGCCCTTTTAAGAAAAAGATGTGGTGATAATGCTGACCGTAAGCACTGAAATGCTAGACTGTGGTCTAAAGTCTATCTCTAATCAACATGTGAAAGAACGCAATGCCATGTTGAGAGTAATCTGAAAATTATGTTGGCTGAAATATTCAGTCTGCTGAACCCTGGCTCAGTTTCTTTTTCACAAGCAAATCTGGATGCTATTACAGTTTGGAAATGTTTTCTGCAAAACTATTATACAAATAAATTATAACTGACTGTTCCTTTAGACACACTCATTTATTTGAAAAAGGCTGCAACCTCTATTAACTGGCAGATTGATGAACTTTGTTTAAATATTATATGGGATATGTCAAATAATCTGACTGCACAGGTAAGGAAAGGAGGTCTAAAAATACCTACTTGGACTCAGGTCTCAAAGATAAATTAGTCCTGTAATATTGAGACAGAAAGCCTTTTAATTTACAGTCACATGTCAGCCAAGTGGAAGCTGGCATTAATCCTGGTAATTAAGTGACGGAATTTGGGGTCCACATCCATACACCCCTCAAAGTTGTTGTATAAGTTGGTAGAAGGCACAGAACTTCGTCATTCGGGAGAATTGAGTTTAAAAGATGTGAAGTAATGTTGCATCTCTGTAAGACTCTGGTCAGACAACACTTGGAATATTGTGTTCAATTCTGGTCACCTCATTGTATGAAGGATGTGGAAGATTTACCAGGATGCTGCTTAGATTGGAGAGCACGTCTTCTGGGGTAAGGCTAAGTGAAGTAAGGCTCTTCTCCTTGGAGCGAAAGGAGATGGAAGGTGACAATAGAGGTTCAAAGTTAAAAGTTCAAAGTAAATTTGTTATGAAAGAACATTTGATGATTGTTCATCATATCCAATGATGACTGGAAATCTGTTCAGGAGAGTTTTTAAAGCAGAAAAGCCATCGCACTGGGGCAGATCCACTCTCTCGACCTTAGAAATCCGGGTCCAGTTCTATGAGTAGTCATCACAACTGAGGTCTTCCTTGGTTGCAGTGGATGATCGTGACTTCTGTGCCTTGTCATGCCCTTCCCTGTCCATGGAGCATTGTAGAAACAGCTTCCTGGCCATTAAATCTCACTGTAGATCACACTGACTTCACATGCTAGGACACACATGTCCCGCTGTGGAATCAGTGTACCGGAGTGTAGCTATTGCCACATGTAAACAGTGACTTCGAGCCACAGGTGAGAACTGAGTGCGCAGTAAGGACCAAAGGTGAGTGAGCAGACCCAGATTGGACCTGACAACCATGGAAAAAAGATACCATCTGTTTACTCTATCCACGTACGAGGGGTGATTGATAAGTTCGTGGCTTAAGGAGTCAATTTTAGAAAATCTAGCACATTTATTTTTCAACATCATCTCCTCCTACATTTACACACTTAGTCCAGCGGTCATGGAGCATACAGATTCTTTCTTTGTAGAAGTCTGCGTCTTGGACCTCCAGAAAGTGGTCCACAGCAGGGATGATTGATAAGTTTGTGGCCTAAGGTAGAAGGAAATGAGTTATACAGCTCTCATTACATGCACGTGCAGTTCAATGCTTTGAGTAATTACGCAGAAAGCTTGAAGTTAATAACTCATCTCCTTCCACAAACACACCTAGCACTGAGACACCAGGCAATGTCATTTGATTCCAAACAATTGGTTCATCGATCATTACAGATTATCTCTCTGGTGCTTCCTGCTCCCTCCCCTCTCCCTTCCCTGTTTCCCAACCATGATTCCCATCTCCCTGCCCCTTTCCCAATCTCAGTCCACCATAGAGACCCACATCAGAATCAGGTTTATCATCACTCATATATGTCATGAAATTTGTTTTTTTTTCATGGCAGCAGTACAGTGCAATACAAAAAAATTACTGCAGTACCGAGCAAAGTCTCAGGCTCCCTAGATATATATACATATGTGCCAAAGACTATTGCACAGTACAGTATGTCACAAATTTTCTTATTTTGTGGCAGCAGTAAGGTACAATACATGAAAGTTTGCTATAATTTTTAATAAGGAATATAAAAAAGAGACCAAAATAATGACAGTTCATGGACTATTCAGAAATTTGATAGTAAAAAAGAAGAATCTGTTCCTAAAATGTTGTGAATGTATCTTCACTCTCCAGTACTTCCTCTCTAATGGCAGTAGAAAGAAGAGGTCTGGGTGGTGGGATCCTTAATGAGGCATTATCTTTTAAAAATGCCTTTAAGACATTATCTTTTGAAAATGTTCTCGATAGTAGAGAGACTAGTGTCTGTGATGGAGCTGGCTGAATTTACAACTCTGCAGCTTTTTCCAATGTTGTACATTGGGATCTTCATACAAGACGGTGACGAAACCAATTAAAATGCTCATCACTGTACTTCTGTAGAAATTTGGTACATCCTATATCTCCTCAAACTCCCAATGAAGTATAGTCATTGATACACCTTCTTTATGATTGCATCAATATGTTGGGCCCAACTTTATTTCCTCTGAGATGTTGATGCCTGAGAACGTGAAATTGTTCACCCTTTCCACTGCTGATCCCTCGATGAGGACCAGTGTGTGTTCCCTCAACATCTCCTTCCTGAATTCCACACTTAATTCCTTGATCTTACTGATGTTGTTGCAATACCACTCAACCATCTGATCGATCTGACTCATGTTTGCCTCTTCACTGAAAGGGGGATGCTGAAATTCCAAAAGTGGTGCAGAGGAGAAGTTGATTTTGGGGCAGTCGAATATATTTGAAGGTAGCAGTATACTGCGGAGAATGATCTGTTGAGTGTGGAATCCAGTGGGATGAAAAGTGAGGACCAGGGGAACTCTATCCTTGTCCTGACTTGGAAGAGCTAGGGTGACAGCAAAAGTGTGGGAAATGGGACTGGCTTCAATGGGAGTCATTCTTTGGCATGGACCAGTCTGGCCAAAAGCCTGTTTCTGTGCTGTATGTCTCCTTGACTCTTTGAGAAGAACTGTGATGCTCCAAGAAGGCAGCTCACCATCTTAAGGTCACTTTAAGGAAAGGCAATAAACGTTGTCCTTGTCATTGATGCCTTGAATCAATATAAAAGAGAAAATTGAATAAAAATACATTGGACAAAATCATAGTATTGAATGTTATGATTTAAGAACAGTGAGATGAAAGCTTTTGAAAGCAGCGATGGGGAACACAAGAGATTCTGCAGATGCTGGAAATCTTGAACAACACATTCAAAATGCTGGAGAAAATCAGTAGGTTAGGCAGCATTAATGAGAGACATAAACAGTCAACATTTTGTGCTGAGATCCTTCATCAGGATTGGAAAGGGAAAGGGCAGAAACTAGAATCCCTGTACACTCATGACTGTATAACCAATCACTGCTCTTCATTCATGTATAAATTTGCAGATTATACCATCACAGTGTGCCATATCACAAATAACTATGAGCTGGATTCGTAATGAGTTCTTCAGGCCTGTGAAGGGTGCTGGAGAGTGTTTTTGGAGCACCTGAATTGGTTAATTGTTGTTTAACGAGAGTAACTAATCATTTGGCATTCCTCGTGTTTTTCTTGGGCGACTTTTTCTTTCTAATGCAATCTCCTGGTGCCTTTGGTTTAAGCTTGTTAAATTTATTTTTGTAGGCTCAAGGATTCCATGTCACTTGTAGTATTTAAGCGGATGCCCGATTAGTGCTTATTGTGGGGTCTTAGTTTTGGGAATGTTATTTCTCACAGTGTTGCTCGGCCAAGCCACTGATGTTCTTTTGGAATTATTATGAATAAAATGTGGTTGCTTTCTACCTACACCAGAATCTGTCTTTCCTCTGTACTTGGGTTCCAATATTGCCAGTGCACATCGTTACAGGAGCAAATGAAAGAAATAGAGAGCTGAGTGGCAAAGATGCCAAGAAAACAAAAGAGCTGTTGGTTGACTTTGGAAAGGAGGGCAGTACACATGCTCCTGTCTCCTGAGAGCTTCCACAGTATAGATATGAACTCCACCAATAGCCATCATGGACAAACCACATTGATGTCACAAACAAGAAAGCTCAACGATGCCTCTACTTTCTCGGATGGATAAAGAGATTTAGCAAGACACCATTGCCTCTTATCTATTTTTATCAATTCACTTCGAAAACATTCTGCCTGGATACATAAAGACTTTACGTCAACTGTTTTGCACATGACGACAGGAAGCTGCTGAGAGTTGTGGACTCAGCTCAGCACATCAGAGCAGACAGATTCCCCTCCAAGGGCTCTCTCTGCGCTTCTTGCTGTCTCACTAAAGCAGCCAGCATACTCAAAGACCCCACCCACCCGAGATACTCTCGCTTCTCCTCCCTCCCATTGGGCTGAAGATGCAAAAGCCCAAAAGCACGTACCACCAGGCTCAAGGACAGCTTCTATCCCACTGTTATCAATTCTTTAATGGACTTTCTGTATAATAAGATGGACTCTTGGCCTCACAATCCACCTTGTTATGATCTTGTACTTTGTCTTTTACCTTCACTGCACCCTTTTGGGAGCTTTTACACTCTATTCTGCATGGTTACTCTTTTACAGTGTTCTTGCTCAATGCACTGTGGAATGATTTTTATCTGTATGCGCAGTACGTAAAACAAGCTTTCCATGACATCTTGGTGCATGTGACAATAAATTAATATCAATACCAATAAGAATTGGGCAGAGTGGGAGGAGTACAAGCTGGACCACAATGCACCAGTTAATCTGGTTCTGAGATTCCAGAATAGATCTCAGAACCACTCTTCATCTTTGCCGTACAAAGTAATATATATTCATTAGCCCCTGTATTAAGTTCACCCGAACACCAGCTCAGTAATGCAAATATCTAATCATCCAATCACATGGCAGCACATAAAGGCATGCAGACGTGATTAGTCAAGAGGTTCAGTTGTTATTCAGACTGAATATTAGAATGGAGAAGAAAAGTGACCTAAGTGACTTTGATTTGGAATGAATGTTGGTGCCAGATGGGGTGGTTTGAGTATCTCAGAAACTGCTGATCTCCTGGGATTTTAACACACAACAGTCTCTAGAGTTTACAGAGAAAGGAGCAAAAAAAAACTGAGAAAACAAAAAATCCAGTGAGTAGCAGTTCTGTTACTGAGAGGGGTCAGAGGAGAATGGCCAGGCTGGTTCAAGCTGACAGCAAAAGGCAGACAAATTTAAATAACCAAGCATTGCAACAGTGGTGTGCAGAAGAGTATCTATGAACACACATCGAATCCTGAAGTGGATGAACATGCACTCAGTGGCTATTTTATTAGGTAGAGGAGGTACCTAATAAAGTGGCCACTGAGTGTACATAAAATTCCACAATCAATCTAACCCTTCCCTCCTACGGAGCCCGTAACCCTCCATTCATCTTACATCCATGTGCATATTTAAGAGTCTGTTAAATGTCCCTATTGTACTAACCTCTACCACCAACCCTGCCAGAGTGTTCCAGGCACCCACCACTCTTTGTGTAAAAAATCACAAAATGTTTTGCTTTGTAAACATACTTCTACTCCTTGAGTATAGGCAGAGACCGAAGACCGCAGCACCAGCAGTAAGGATCAAGGAGGTATGGATAAAGGAAGCACAGGATCACCTATAGGACTGCTTTGAATCAGTGGACTGGACTGTATTCAGGAATTCATCTTCAAATCTGGATGAGTATGCCGCAGTTGTTACCAATTTCATTAAAACCTGTGTGAATGAGTGTGTGCCCATAAAGACTTACTCTACATTCCCAAACCAAAAGCCGTGGATGAGCCAGGAGGTACTTCATCTGCTGAAGGCTGGATCTGTGGCATTCAAGTCTGGCAACCCAGGCCTGTACCAGAAAACCAGGTAAGATTTGCGGATAGCTATTGCATGGGTGAAGAGACAATTTCAAATGAGGTTGGAGGTGACATTGGATGCACGGCAACTCTGGCAGGGTCTGCAAGGCATTACTTCCTACAAAGCGAAACCCAATAGCATGAATGGCAGCAATGCTTCACTACCAGATTAACTGAATGCCCTTTATGCGTGCTTTGAAAGGGAGAACACAACTATAGCTGTGAAGATCCCTGCTGCACCTGATGACCTTGTGATCTCCGTCTCAGAGGCCGATGTTAGACTGTCTTTAAAAGAGAGTGAACCCTCGCAAGGCAGAAGGTCCGATGGAATGAGTACCTGGTAAGGCTCTGAAAACCTGTGCCAACCAGCTAGCAGGAGTATTCAAGGACATTTTCAACCTCTTACTGCTATGGGCAGAAGTTCCCACTTGCTTCAAAAAGGCAACAATTATACTAGTGCCTAAGAAGAATAATGTGGGCTGCCTTAATGACTATCGCCTGGTAGCACTCACATTGACAGTGATGTAATGCTTAGAGAGGTTGATCATGACTAGACTGATCTCCTGCCTCAGCAAGGACCTGGACCCATTGCAATTTGTCTATCGCCACAATAGGTCAACAGCAGACGGAATCTCAATGGCTCTCCACATGGCTTTAGACAACCTGGACAACACAATCACTTACGTCCAGATGCTGTTCAATGACTATAGCTCAGCATTTAATAACATCATTCCCACTATCCTGATTGAGAAATTGCAGAACTTGGGGCTCTGTACCTCCCCCTGCAATTGGATCCTTGACTTCCAAACTGGAAGACCACAGTCTGTGCAGATTGGTGATAACATATCCTCTTCGCTGACGATCAACGCTGGTGTACCTCAGGGGTGTGTGCTTAGCCCACTGCTCTACTTTCTCTATACACATGACTGTGTGGCTAGGCATAGCTCAAACACCATCTATAAATTTGCTGATGATACAACCATTGTTGGTAGAATCTCAGGTGGTGACAGGGAGGCGTACAGGAGTGAGATATTCCACCAAGTGGAGTGGTGTCGCAGCAACAGCCTGGCACTTAACATCAGTAAGATGAAAGAGCTGATTGTGGGCTTCTGGAAGGGCAAGACAAAGGAACACATACCAATCCTCATTAAGGGATCAGAAGTGGAGAAAGTGAGCAGCTTCAATTCCTGGGTGTCAAGATCTCTGAGGATCTAACCTGGTCCCAACATATCAATGTAGTTGTAAAGAAGGCAAGGCAGTGGCTATACTTTATTAGGGGTTTGAAGAGATTTGCCATTTCAATAAATACACTCAAAAACCTCTATAGTTGTACCATGGAGAGCATTCTGACAGGCTGCATCACTGTCTGGAATGGAGGAGCTACTGCACAGGACCGAAAGAAGCTGCAGAAGGTTGTAAATCTAGTCAGCTCCATCTTGGGTACTGGCCTACAAAGTACCCAGGACATATTTAGGGAGCGGTGTCTCAGAAAGGCAGCGTCCATTATTAAGGACCTCCAGCACCCAGGGCATGCTCTTTTCTCACTGTTCATCAGGTAGGAGGTACATAAGCTGGAAGGCACATACTCAGCGATTCAGGAACAGCTTCTTCCCCTCTGCTAATCAACTCCTAAATGGACATAGAATCTTTGGACACTACCTCATTTTTTTTCATATACAGTATTTCTGTTTTTGCACATTTTTTAAATCTATTCAATAGAGTTGTCAAGTCAAGTCACTTTTTATTGTCATCTCGACCATAACTGCTGGTACAGTGCACAGTAAAAACCATGGTGCTACATGAATGATACAAAATCTACACTGAACTATGTAAAACAACAGAAAACTATACTAGACTACAGACCTAACCAGGACTGCATAAAGTGCACAAAACAGTGCAGACATTACAATAAATAATAAACAAGACAATAGGCACAGTAGACAGCAGTAGGTTGGTGTAAGTCCAGGCTCTGGGTATTGAGGAGTCTGATGACTTGGGGGAAGAAACTGTTACATAGTCTGGTCGTGAGAGCCCGAATACTTCAGTGCCTTTTGCCAGATGGCAGGAGGGAGAAGAGTTTGTATGAGGGGTGCGTGGGGTCCTTCATAATGCTGTTTGCTTTGTGAACGCAGCGTGTGGTGTAAATGTCTGTAATGGTGGGAAGAGAGACCCCGATGATCTTCCCAGCTGACCTCACTATCCGCTGCAGGGTCTTGCGATCTGAGATGGTGCAATTTCTGAACCAGGCAGTGATGCAGCTGCTCAGGATGCTCTCAATACAACCTCTGTAGAACGTGGTGAGGATGGGGGTGGGTGGGAGATGGTTTACTTGTTTACTTAGTATTATTATTTTATCTTATTCATTTTTTTCTCTGTAATTGATTTACTTGTTTATATATTTTTTTAATTTTTTTTTTCCTGTCTGCTAGATTATATATTGCACTGAACTGCTACTGCTAAATTTACAAATTTCAAGACACATGCCGGTGATAATAAACCTGATTCCGATTCTGATTATATCAGCTAAGTTTCTATCTAAATCATTTTAGGATTTATTAGTGGCTAAACTCTATTATAAACCTCTGGCTTTCACCCAATACCACAGACAACCATCAAGCATGCATTTACACTAAGCCCATTCTATTGCCCCCACTTTCCGATTAGCCCTCGAGTCATTCTACAACTAGTGAAAATTTACAGCAATTTAACCGACTGACATTCATGGCTTTGGGATTGGAGTGAAAACCTTACAACTCATGTTCTCAGTATTATTTTTGTTTGCTCAGTTTGTCTTCTTTTGCACATTGGTTTTTTGTCAGTAGCACCTCTTTCCCTCCCCCCCCCCCGCTTTCCTCAGGGATCACTCCCTACGCGACTTCCTTGTCCATTCGTACCCCCCAGCCCTTCCCACTGATCTCCCTCCCGGCACTTATCCTTGTAAGCGGAACAATTGCTACACATGACCTTACACTTCCTCCCTTATCACCATTCAGGGCCCCAGACAGTCCTTCCAGGTGAGGCGACACTTCACCTGTGAGTCGGCTGGGGTGATATACTGCGTCCGGTGCTCCCGATGTGGCCATCTATATATTGGCAAGACCCAACGCAGACTGGGAGACCGCTTTGCTGAACACCTACGCTCTGTCTGCCAGAGAAAGCAGGATCTCCCAGTGGCCACACATTTTAATTCCACATCCCATTCCCATTCTGATATGTCTATCCACGGCCTCCTCTACTGTAAAGATGAAGCCACACTCAGGTTGGAGGAACAACACCTTATATTCCGTCTGGGCAGCCTCCAACCTGATGGCATGAACACTGACTTCTCAAACTTCTGCTAATGCCCTACCTCACCCTCGTAGCCCATCCGTTATTTATATACACACATTCTTTCTCTCTCTCTCTCCTTTTGTCCCTCTGACTATACCCCTTGCCCATCCTCTGGGGTTTTCCCCCCTCCCCATTTTCTTTCT